>NC_089862.1:20414510-21881177 GCF_036373705.1 Amia ocellicauda | reverse complement strand
TAAATACATGAACACATAAATATATACATATATACAATCATAAATAATAATACTACTACTAATAATAATAATAATAATAATAATAATAATAATAATAATAATAATAATAATAATAATAATAATAATAATAGCATGATTTAGCTCAAATGTAAACAAACTAATAGTTAGGCTTCATCCAAGCCAGACTAAAATGACTGAAATGAGTTTTGACATATTGGTCATAAAACTTGGTGAGCATGAAATCAGACATATTTAAGTTGTTAATAGAGTGTATTAAAATTTCAGTCACTGGAGAAGCTCAGTGATGCCAGACTAAGGAGACTGCTTATAAATGTGTGATGAGATGTTCTTATCTGTTTAAGGTTGACCTGTGTTGTAAAGCCACGCATATAAAACAGTGGGCATAATGTAGGTAGTTAGCTTTCTGTGTATCAGGTAAATAAAGCATGACAGGGATAGACATTCATGTATGGAAGTGTTGAGTGTAAGATTAGTTTTATATGAACTTCTGAAATGATACTGCTGACAAAGCTATGCCTTCATTATCAGGTCACAGAGCACAGACTGCCAATGCTATAAATGGCTGCTCATGCTTACCCTCTGACTGCTTTAATATTCATAAAAATAAGACCATCCTTTTGAAATCAAATCATTTCATTTTCCAGGTGACTTCAATGTCTATAAATCATTGAAAATTGGTAAAGAGAGGACACACAATCTGTTAATAACATGTGCAGCCATAAGACAGAGCATCTGATGAACTGCACGAGAGGAAACGTTAAAGCATGGTTAAAATGAATAGTTGTTTTAGTTGTCCTCAATTGCAGATGCCTGCTTAATAGCACCCTCTCGGGCAATACATTTAAATATCTTAATGGCTTTGTCATTTAGTATTGCTCCAGCAGCACAATTTTATTATTTTCATTAGTGCGTAGCGGTGAAAGTGTGTGGGGTGTGAGTCTGTGTTTGCTAATGTACTGTGTTCGAGAAATTAAAAGTGCTGGTTTGTAACAACTGACATGGCACTGTTTTCTAATGAAAGGTTCTTTAAGTAAATCCTTGAATGGACATAAGCTGAGGTTAAAAAATACCTTTTGTGTGTTTTGTGGTTGTGTAAAACATACAATATATCACCAGTCTTGTTTGGAGGGGTATCAGCAGTTAATACAGGAATCTTTGGAGTTTCTTGAAGTGGCTTATATGTATATTGAGATTTACAGTTTACTTAAGTAAAAATATAAAAAAAATTGATTAATTCAGTTATATGTATGGTTTGATGAAGTAAAGAATAAATGTAAAATATGCTTTATCTAAGTTCAAAATTCATTACACAACTCATATGTTATATTCTGTTCATGCTGCTGAGTTTTGAAATCCTGGTCACCTTTATGAGAATCAGTGGCGATTATATACTACTACTACTACTACTACTACTACTACTACTACTACTACTACTAATAATAATAATAATAATAATAATAATAATAATAATAATAATAATAATAATAATAATAAAAATAATACTCAGTATTAAAATATTTTCCAAACATACAAACTTATTAATTGCAAGATGAAATTCTCAGTTGTCTGACTACCAGTGAGTGATAATAGGCAAACAATCTGTTGCCAAACTGAACTAGAGAACGCCTCTGTGCAATTCAAGTAGGCAAATTTCTGATCAGGGCTGCAGTGTATTTGCTGTAAAGTGAGATACGGATCAAGCTATGTACTTGTAAAATGGAAGATTGAAACCCCATTGATATTCTGATCACATGTAGTGTTGACAATGTTTACAGTGCACAATACTGGAGGTTTTGACGCTGGTATATGAATTTAATCTTCATTTTGATGCAATATCTAGTTTTCTCCATTTTAGCATGTACTATAATAATAATCAGTACAAAGTGTATCTATAACGTTGACACATTATTTGCTTGCTGTTGTATACAGCTTGCTCATAACATGGTTGAACTAGTGAATTTTTCTTTCATTTGTCTCTTTTTTCCCCATTCCTAAAATAAAAACACGTAGTACAATACATCTTTTGTGAATAGGTCCTCAAAATATTAACTTCAGTGCTTTGGTATTGTAGACTAAGGATAGACTAAGGTATCTAAGGATAGCGATCTAACAAAAGCTCACCTCTTCTCTGAAAGGGATACAGTGAAGGAAGTGTTGTGCATGTATTATATGTAGGTTTGACCTTTATGTGCTCACAAACACAATGTACCATACAGCCTGTGGCCATGAGCTTTGTATGAAAATTGATTTCAATTTAATATCAGAAGATTTATTTGAAGTTCTAACTTACTCTCAAAAATCCCATTGCCTTAGGGTGCCAATTAATTTTTCATCTCTTTGTGAATGAATGTTTTCGTCGAACTGAAGAACAGCTGGCAGTCAGGTATGTGCAAAGCCTCACTATATGGGAAGGCTGCTTGGCTGGATGGCACAAAGGCCACGAGGTCTTAAATGGTACAGAGTAGGGATGGGAAAATATATTATTTATTACAAAATAAGTGGTAGGAAGATCAACTAACTGCTTGAAAGAAAGATAAAGGTCAGGTGCATTTTCTTTTTTCAGTTAACAGTAAAGATAACACAATGTTTCCATCCAGGAGTCTAACAATGCAAAATATTCTATCTGTATCTCTACTTGGCCCCAAGACCCATCCCTGAAAGCTCTGCAAGAAATGATTAAGGCAAGACAAAAATACTACCTTTAGGTCTATCAGACCATGACAGGAGGGTTAAAATGCAACCTAATTATATTGTGCTAAACTCTCACGCTTCATTTTCATCTGCCACTTGCACTGACTTGAACAACTCAGCTACTCTTTGGTCTGTGAGACAGAGCTGATCCACATACTCAAGTGGAATTCCCTGACTTCTCACACAGGATTTGTGTGCATTTCAGTGTCACTTAAATGTGACGCCTAACTTTGTCTCTTTTCTGGCCCAGAACATCTGTAAATAAGTACAGCCCCCTGGGGCTCAGAATCCTTAAATCTTTCATTCTATTTACATTTTCAGCCACGTATTAAAACGATTTATTTGCTTAACTGCACATATGTTTTCCCATGTGTAGTGCACCACATAATTCAAATATCCAAGTACAACACTTATATTTAAAAATAAAAAAATAAATAAACAAATAATTTGTTGATATCAGTAATTCAAAGGTCAGGATGAAATCATAGCAGACTATAACCATGACTACAGGAGGTTAGAGCATACTGTACTGTTAGAGTTGCTTAGAGGTTTGAGGAAACACATCCAGTTTGTAATTAAGTCAAGAATGTTCAGACTGTATAAACAAGTATGACAATTATTGGTGGTGAGGTTAATGTTTTATTGTTTGTTTGTTTTTTTCTGGAAATAAATGCTTAGTTTTCAAAATCCAATATGCTCATATTGGAAAGGGTCTGTAGCTGAACAACCAATGTGAGAATGTTTTGTTGACATTAGTTACCACCTGAAATATTATTTTTGTGTACAAATTCTTTATGGAGTTGTGATTTTTGCAATTTACAATCTTATACTTCAGCAGGGTCTAAAGTGAGAATTAGGCCACTCATTCTAATTCATATCACAGTGTCTTTGTGTTATAAGATGAGCTTGTGTTGTATTTAAAGCAGTAGACTGTTGAAATACTCACCAAGGTTGACTTCTAAATATGTCTGGGTTGTAAATGGGTGGTTCTGGGAGGTGGGTGCAGTAAAGGTTTGGAAACATGCAGGCAGATGGTGCTCTTCTTCCTCCAATATTTATGTGTGTACCAAAGCACGTTTCAGGAACAAAAGTATTCTTTAGCTGGTCTCCTGTATTCTTTAATAAGCTATTACTGTATGAAAAGTAATAACCAGAATAACAAAATGTTACATAAAAGTGAACCCGAAAAGACTGTTGTGAGGTTATACAATATATATTTGGAAATACAATAATCAACATTTGTGGATGTGCTCGGATGCAGCTGAATGTTCTTCATTTAATGGTGCAATAAATTTAAAGCATCACCCATGTCTGTTTGCATCTTTAGAAAAACTGCCCTTTAGATGCATGCTGTTTCTTCTCTAGAGAAATCTTGTCCTCATTCCGTCAGTGTAAGTGACTGCACAAAAGTCTGCTCTTTGCTTGATAAACATACAAATAAACAAATTCAAGTTTATTGTGCACTGCGCCTGTTTGTTTGCAAGCAACTAATCAGTATGAGCTGAAGTTTAATGAAGGAAAAAAGGTACAAGAAGGGCAACTGCTTGGGAACATGAAAACAAAATTCATAAAACCTGCAAGAAACAGCTTTCCAGCAATTAATTAAAATGATTTGCTGGCAGTATGACTCGCACAGCAGGTTAGATCACATAGTCAGATCATTTAGTTTGTGTATTTATTTATTTCCTATCATCCTCAACAAACTAGTTGTTTGTAAGTCAAAGTATAATATTTATGTGGCCCTTCTATCAAGAGGGTCTATTAGGATCACAATTTCCCTATATTTACTTCTTGAATGACGTAATCTGCTGTATAGCTTAAATGACTCCACAGTGTCTCTCATGATGAAAAGGCTGCATTAAAAATTATTTCAGTCAGTGCTGTTATGACAAAGACAGTTGTTCTTTTTTCCCTTTTCCCCTCATCTTCAACAGTGTGAATGCCTGAGCTCAAGCTTTTTGTGCTGTTTTTAGCTTTCTACCAGTGATCTGTTTCATAAAATATTTTTGCTTTACTTTTACTATGTGGAAACTAGATCCATTTTGGTGAAGTTCATTAATATTAGCTTTTAACTTAATTCCAGTAATGTTTTCCAAATGTTGTAAGACCTAAAATAATCTCCAGTTACATTTTGTAATTAATTATATATGTTATATATGTATATATTATATATGTTTGCAGCATTTATGTAAACATATATATGATGTGGTTATTAAGAGAAAGTTCTGTCTCTAAAATAGCGAAAAAACTAAAACAAAACAAAAAACTACAATTTGCATCACAGCACACACACACAGGAGTTTCCATTACTTTAGGCCCCTACTGTAGTACATTTATTTGATTAAAACCATTAAACCATAGCAATATTATATAGAAGAAAATTAAACTGTGATTACTAACATAATGCATGATTGACTCTCTCTAGGAAACAGGTACTTGCATATTTTCCTTATTTACACTCAGTAATTACATGCTTGGAAATGCTTTAAACAAGCCGCCCCATTTTGTTAATGATTTTTCATAGGTCACAGTATGCGGATACATCGTATGTCTGATTTTCAGCTCACATTTACTTATCATATCCTATATTTCCATAATGTATTGGACCTGGACAGGGTAAGAATGGGCAATGTACTCATCTCAGTCACTAAGTGTCCCTTAATGGATTGTCTTGCTATTGAATTGTAACATTGGTCATGGAGAAGAAAATGCGTCTATTACAATTCAGAGAACAACTTCAGCAACAAAACAAACAAAACACATAATGCAGATTAGAAGTGATTTTAAAGTATTCAAAATATAGAATTGTTATTATTTGACTTGTGTTGTTTGTTCTTGGCATTAATTGAATAGCTACACTTTGAATTCAGAGACGATCCCTTCAGGGTCTGGGAGATACAAAATCAATTAAATAAATGTCCAAGTTCCTCCAAAGAGGGACTAACTAATTACATTTTAGCGGTGATGGGGAACTCCTGAGAGTTTGCTGTTGCCAAGAAACCTGAAAAGTGATTCATTATTTACGCAAAAAACTATTTACAATATTGGTTGCATGCAGACACCTTTCAGGAGCTACAGTAAAGATCTTCCAATGAATCCCCTACTGTGGCTACATACCCCAAGGGACAACCAAAAGGCAGACACAGGGAGGGTTAATATTGTAACATGCATGTAAAGTGCATCTCAGCCAGTGATTTTCAACCAGCTGTAGAGCTTTTGGTGAAGCAGTAGCTTGTGCTGCTTGGAGATCAAGATTCATTGCCTTGATTGCATACCCCTCCTGCAGTCACACTCATGTCAGGATGAAAATGAACTCTTAGAGAGTGCCAGTGTAATGTTCTAGGCTTTAGAAGTGGGCACTGCTATATGTCAGTGATCTGCATATCTAGGGCATGGCAGATTGCATGCCTCTGCAGAGTTAATATATATGTATGTGTGTGTGTGTGTGTGTGTGTGTGTACGTGTGTAGAACTATAACCTGTACTTTAAGCAAGACAACATGGTCAACAGAAGTGTGCATATTTCAAAATCCTAAAGTAAGAATTGTATTAAAAAGTTTATTTAGGTCAGGTTTCATTATTTGAATACTAAATAAATAACACTTGGACAAATATTTACAGTGGTTTGTAATTTATTAGTAATTTATGTTGTATAATTTGCTACAGTCATATGTGAGAGTTAGTGCCCATAACTGACAAAAGTCATGTTTAGTTTTTTTTCAAAGATGGAAATATCTTCATAAGAAATTGGTTTGACAAGGTCACCCTGCCATAACTGAAAACAATATGGAATCTAACTTTTTCCTTATACTCATAGTGTAATATAATGATACAATGCTTTTAGATGCCTTAGGAATGAAATGTTACAATGACCTACAATGTAGAAAGATAGATCCTTTAAAGACAATGTAATTTGTAAACACCAGAAAGTTGGGTAACACTGCTTTATTTGAAAGCTGACCTGAGTTGACAGTACTACAATGCAATAACATTCCACCAGACATTGATCAGTTTTTGTACTGTACTACAAATCTCAATTTAGTTTAGAAAGCCAGAGAGAAACAGTTCAATTAAACTGATGTGTAATCAATTTTTGACAGTTCTATACGACAGTCAATTGACAGTACTATATGTAATAGTGATAAAATAGTCCAACTGCATTTCAGATCATGAAAGTGATATAACATTTAACAAATATAACAATTCAAATACAAAAATATAGAAAAATATCTGCATAACCATAATTTGTCTTTAAGTTGCATTTATTTCTCACACTAAATGACCTCAGGTTACTTGTAATTCAGTTAAAGGTTTATGTTATATATGTTTACTAATGATACGCCAGCACAGATTGATCATGTGATCTCTGTAAAGTAATTTAATGGGTTCTTGAAAATGCAGAGATGAAATCTTATTACGGTCAGTCTGTAAGACAATGACTAAGAGCCAAGCTGTGTCACGTTCAAAAGGATCTGACAGTAGGTGTCTGTTCAGCAGGAGTGTCATTATTACACACAGTATCTTTGACTGGCTTTTCACAGACATCTGTCATCAGAATCCCTTAAGAGGTAATCAAAAAGGAAAATGTCTGCCACCAAGAAAACGGTGACCACCAGCTGCTGGCGACAGACCAGGAGCACAGACAATTGAAAAAACCTGTAAGGTGTAACAATTTTCTAACTGTGACCTAATTGACCAATTACTTCATCTTGGAGGGAACGTGCCATGCTGGGTCCAGTGCTTTCAGAGCTGCAAACAGATCTGAAGGGGGTCCAGTCAAATTGGCACTCACTATATATTCTAGGAATGTGGCACTTCTAATTCATGTCTGTTTCATTCCTGCTTGATATGGTTTCAAACTTTGTAGTAGCAGACATGTGGGCTGCTATCTTAAAACCCAAATCTTTCTAAAAGTGACTCATTAAGGAGAATCCAGCATTGCTGTAAAATAAAAGATAACCCCAGGGAGAGAACCTAATAACTGCCACTAAAACAAAATGGATCACTGTGACCCAGACAAATGGATTAGTGTGACATACTCAAACTGAGCAGTCTGACTCTGAAAAGTGGATAAGTTAAATTATAAAGAGCCCAAATTGTGGGCCTGGGCTTCTGAGACGCTAGGGAAAGGTCATGGAGATCTGTAATGTATGGTTCTGATGTCAGGACTATATATAATAGTTTACAACCTTAGAACATGAACTGTCTCCATACTATAAAAATGAAAAATTGCAATAAATAAATATATAATGACCACAAATGAAGATACAAATGCATTAGAGAATACAGTCAGGGAATGAAGACTGTCCTGGATATCATAAGTTGTACAGAAGCAAATGCAAAAATGAATTATAAATAAAACCTAGCTGAAACCGCCTTTCATCCCTGAGCACTTAAAACACTAAAAACCCTACACAAAAAATATAACAAAGAGGAAATAAGAAAAGGAAACTAGTAACATATTATAAAACTACTATTTCCATACAACTATAACACAAACACACAAGGACACTAATAACTCTCTTCCCCTTTCTTTCACAGGTGCGATCAGCGCTCGACCTGCACAGGTCAGTGAGGTGGATCTCCCATGCTTTCTCTTCTTATGGATTCACAGTGGATCTTCCCTTTCTCCTCTTGCTTTGCTTGAGGCATCTCTTGTACCTTGAAGGCAACCTAAGATACACATGCAGCAGGTGCTTTTAGATATATACACAGAATGCAATGAAGGAAGCAGATCATTAGGTAAGGACTGTTTAACCAATGAGCATAGCTAAAATATACAAGTTAGTCATTCCTGTAATTTAAATATCACCCTGCTTTTAGCAATCGTAGTAAAACAATACTCTGAATATACTACACACAGTCTCACCAGCGCATTCCTGGTTCATTTAGACATAGATTGTATTTAAGTTACAAATAGGTCAGAGCGATTAATAAAAATAGATTTGACTTTCCAAATTACTTATCAAATATCACCAAGTAGCTGAAACACATGAATAATGTACACAAAGTATGTTTTTATTTCTATTAACACATTTTTTTTTTTTTTTTTGGAATATCATCTTAATACTGGCAACTTTGGTAACCAGCTATATATTATGGTTCTCGACACTCTCATTTCTATGAAATTAGCTTGACCCGCAGGGGACAGAACCATTGTATTGGAATTGTAGTATCATTTTGTTGCCATGGCAGAGCTACAGCACTGAAAGCAACCAGACCCTCTGTCCTGATTGTGTACGTTTAAATACAGCAGTTATAATATATTTTAGGCTTGCCAAGAACAAATGGACTTGAGTAGGGCCACACAAAAGAGATATCAAGGGGGCTTATTAACTTTCACAAACAGAGAAGCATTCCTAAATTAAATTCAACATATTAATACAATGTATATCTCACTAAAATCAGAGTGTAATCAAAAATAATTTAATGTAAAAAAATCACATGGTGTTTTTAGAGGCAGTTGAGAGTTTAGGTAATGTAATGTAAGGCATGTCTACTGGAATTTAGCTTGAGGCTGCAGCTTAGTGATTTTCTGCCCTTCGGGATGACTGTCACATGGACTTAGAAAATAAACATGCACTTATTTAAATTGTTTTCACATGCTGCAACTTCACAAAATCATTGCAGCATCCAAGAGAACATATATATATATATATATATATATATATATATATATATATATATATATATATATATAGGTATATTTTAATCAATACAAAATACATAAAATGTGTGTTGTGGGGTTAAGACTGTACTTTGTGGTACTGTTCTAATTCACTAATTATTTATTAACTTACCACACAATAAATAAATTGGCTCATCTGTCAGACATCTACATCAAAATGTGTAGCATCAAAATACATAGATATTTGAATACTAGTGTACCCTTCTTTGCAAGAATTAAGAATACATCTAAAATAGATCTATCATAAGCAGTACAGTCTTCTAGAATTAAGTTAAAATGTAATATTGTATTCCTAAGTTAGGCACTTCTTTACTAAACGCTTGGAGAGAGTCTCTTTGGTTCTCACGTCGTGGCACAGCTCTGAGGTAGATGTTACTACATAGTCAATTTCAAAAACACATTAATTACAGCTGTCAATAACAAAACAAGTACACTAGTTAATTAAAACATTATTATACACCTTATGTAATGGAAGACATCTAAAGAAGAGTAAAAATGTAATGGAGTGCATTTGGAAGAAACCGCATGCTGCTGAAAGGAAATCTACCCACTTGCCTGAAGAGAAAACTACTTGATCAATGCATATTACCATTCTTACTTATAGCTGTGAAACCTGGTCATTTAATGCAAAAATTATACAGAAACTGCTGACGACACAAAGGAGCATGGGAAGATGTATGCTTGGAATAACAAGAACAGATAGAAAAATAAATGAATGGATCCAAGAACAAACGAAAATATGTGACATAATTGAAAGAGTGAAAATGTTAGTAATGCAATGGGCCAGACAAATTTCAAGAAGAACACATCAAATATGCACAAGAGAAATTATTGAATGGAGGAGGCCTTCATTCACCAGTGGATCGATTTAGGTTGATGATAATGACGGGTGGTCAGTCCTTTTCTTCCTCTTCTCTTGTCTCATTCATGTTTTAACTTTTAATCTATAGTACCTCCCCTCGTGTACAACTCCTCATACGCTGTCACTATATATATTTATTTTCCACAGCCTTGCTTTATATTATGGTTCCCCTTTTAATTTGAGTAAGAGATTTTCAAATGTGATGATAACACTGAAAATCTTGAAAAGGGGTCAGGCTGGTCAAACATCATTGTCTACCGCTCATTAACACCGGAGGGATTATTTGATTCGAAATTTCCTGACATTGATTTCACAGATCCTATACCATCTGCTCTTAGGGGTACCCATGGAACAATACATGAATAAGAAGAAATACAAATTAAGGTAAAAAAAATATAAATCAATGGACTGGCAGTGAAAAGCTCACAAACACAAATCATTGTGTAGCTTGGACATGCTTGGGTAACATTACTTAATGGAATGGAAACAAGTTCATATCAGTCTACTAAATCAACAAAACTAAAATGGTGTCAGGATCTGAATTGCATAAAAACAAATAAAAAAGTAAACAAATAAACAAAAAAAGTCTAACAACAGGGACAAGGTTATGTACATAAATGCCCAATGGAAGATTAAACGAAGGGAAGTTAATTAGTTTTGAAATATTCACCAGCAGGAGTTGGCCCAAATATGCAATTTGACATATGAATGGGAGGTAAAATACAGGCAAAACTGGAAGAAATTAATGAATGAAATGTAAATAAATAAATAAAAGGTCAGCGGTTGACATTGTCTTCCTTGCTTAAAAAGATCATTAATTTTGATGTTATTCCTTTCATCTTCTCTTCATAAGATTATTTATTAATGAATTAAATCTTTAATTAGTTTGTGAACGTGCCGCATCACTGAAGTAACATTAGGAACGTAGACAAATGTTAGAACATCATTCCCAAATTCATTAACTTTTATGGACGATTAGTAACCTGTCAATGTCATTATGCAGACGCACAATAATAACGGGGAAAACATATTTCCTAAAGAGACATTTCATATAAATTTGAAACAGCTTTAAATCTTGGTAAATTGAAAATACATTTTGTAGAATGAGTAGTGCTTAAATACAATAGGATCATAACCAGATCTTTATCTTTTTTTTTCTTCCTAATTATGGACCACATTGGTTCCATTAGATGGCAGCATAGCTTTAATATTTCACCTGAACAGGTATTTTCTTCAAAACATATTTCCTTTCTTTAAAGATTAAGCTTGTTTGATTTTTCACCAAAAATTCAGAACAGAGAGCTTTAAACCAAGGACTGAATCTGCATTAGGACCACCTTGCATTTCAGGCTTAAAAAGGTAAAATAAAATCCAGTATTTTTCTTTTCATTTAGGATTACATTTCAATATTTATGTATGCATGTGGTGGTGATTTCAGTTTTTGAGAAATGTAGGAAAAATGGATATCAATTCTAACTTACTATAGATATACTTTTTGAATAGCAGAGTCAGTATTTAGTGTCTTAACCACCATTCTAATATAACATTGATAGATACTGTTAAGGATATGTTCATATTGCAATCTCATCTATGCACTATATCTGTGTAATGCAATCTGATGCCGTTATTCTGTAAAAATTGTACAGGACTTCTGTATAGCTCTATAAATGGATTTCTCAGGAAACAGATTGTTGAAACTTACATTCTGAAACCTTGAGATATATATACAATTCAAAATAAACACATCATATATTTTCATACCAAAAAGTAATGTACGGAAACAAAGTCACTCGGTTTTAAATAGACCTGGATTTCCAAAATTATTCAGTTTGATCAATCATTAGAATACCTCCCGGCATACAGAAACATGAATATTCCTTATATTGTATGGATTTACTGAAATGTGTGACTAAAATCGAAAATGAATTCTTAACATGTAAAATGTCAAAGTAATGAACATGTTCCTGCATTTTACAAATAAGGTACATCAATAGAAAGCTTTTAGTTGTGAAATAATGCCATTAAAAAAAGGGAAATGTAGGTGTTTTCCTGGTTTAAGGTTGCAAGTCAACCTTTTTTCACCTATCACATGTACTGACACTTACATTTTCCTGGGTTCTAAGACATGCCACTGCAATTTAGATATGGTCTTTGGACTAGTGACTTTACATCTTCAATATTGCTCTCCAGTAACCTCTGCCTTCATTGCCATGGCATTTTCCAAATTGCCTTACATATGTGGAGGGATAAATGAGTGTTTTATATTTTACAAATGTAAAGTATGCTGCAGGGGCTCCTAATACAAAGAATCCTGACATTTCTTTAAGCAAATACACATACTTTGACAAATGATAAATTGGTTATTTTGTACACTACTGCATCTGTTGCTGGACAAAGAGCATTGCATGCATCTGCGGGCTCCAGCCACCATGACTCACTTTACAGCTTGGTGTATTTCTGATGGACAGAACGGAATGGATGAGCAATTTTCATAAACACCCACTATCATGCTTCTAGTGAATTCAGAGAGATAATTTTGCTCTCATGATATTGTTGCTGATCAGCTGCTCAGAGCTCTCTTGAATCTCACATACAATCTTTCACCACATCACACAGCAATACAGTGTGAAGTAGAGGATTTTTAAGTTTTATAATCATTCTCCATTTTCTGAGCTAATTAGGTTAAGCTTTGTCTGATTACTTGAAACACATATGGTTTTAATGAGGGCACCATCAGTAATGTATCTGCTACATATAAGCTATCTATATAAGAAACAAAAATAATGTAATATGTTCATTTAAAATATGCATTAGTAAAAAGTGATGTTTTTTCCCCAAATTCTAGCAAATAATTCTATCTATCTATCTATCTATATATATATATATATATATATATATATATATATATATATATATATATATATATATATATATAATGGGTTTTTACACATAATGGGATACTTACATTAATAGGAAATTGATGTGATATCAATTTTTGTATTTAAATAGCTCAAAAATGTAAATAATATTGTTTAATTCATTGTCAATTTTGAAATAGCAACTCAAGGCATCATATCTCCAGGCATCATGTTTTCCATGTATAACTACAAAGGTACAAAGGAGAAATATGTATGAATGTCATGTATATGTATGTCACCTTCTGATGCATTCCTTGTCCAACTGTGACATATTTTGTAATGTCAGCCTTGAACTATACACATTGTGAAAATAGCGAGTAAAGCATTTAACACGCAAGCAACATACCATATCTTACAGGCAATTACTGGTTGACTGGCACATTCTTATAATATTTTTATATCCCCCCTTGGACTTTATATTACCTGAAACCTACTTTTTCTTCTGATCTACGCAATCTACTCCACACTTTCAATGTGGGAAGTAACAAATCAATTCAAATTAAAAACCTTCATTAGATAAGCATTCATCCCCCATGGTATGACACTTCTAAATAAGCTCAAGTGCAACCAATTTCCTTCAGAATTCACACAAAGGATGAATGGATCCATCTGTCTGCAATAAATGTAGTTCACATGATTTCAGATTAATTACAACTGTCCCTGTAAGATCCCCACATGCATTCCTATGGTGAAGCATGGTGGCAGCATCATGGTATGGGGATGCTTTGTATCGACAGTGACTAGGAAGCTTGTCAGGATAGCATGGAGCTAAATACAGCCAATTCCTTTAGGAAAATCTGTTTCAGTCTGCAAAAGACCTAAGACTAGAACAGAGATTGACCTTTCAGCAGGACAACGACTCCAAGCACACAGTCAAAGAGTGAATGTCCTAGAGTGCCAAGCCAAAGCCCAGATATGAATCTGATTGAGAATCTCTGTTAAGACTTGAAGAACCTGATAGATACTTACCCCAAAAGACTCACAGCTGTAATTGCTGCCAAAGGTGGTTCTACCAAGTATTGACTCTGGGGGGTGAATACTTATCTAACCAAGACATTTCAGGTTGTTTTTTTTCATTAACTGTTTGAAATGATCTTGCCTCTTCAAAGTGTTGAGTGAAAGGGGAAAAAAAACATTTATATGTATAAAAATGTCAGGTTGTAACACAACAAAATGTGAAAATGCCCAAGGGGGGTGAAAACTTCTTATAGGCACTGTATGTGAGTGTACGAAATGTATTTGTATTAATGTTCCAGAAAAATAACATAATTCATGTAAAATGCCATGCGATATCAACATATTTGCTCTCTGTGCATCGCCAATATATTTGGTTTGTATGGATGTTTGGTGCAACATCTCATTAGTTATGCATAGTTTATACATTTACTGCAATTACTGTAAGCATTCTATATTTTTACTGTACACACAAAGAGCCGTGGAGGTGTATGGAAATGCCTGTATAACACTTGTATTTCTTATACATTTGCCAAATGGGCTTAGTTTACATTTTGGTATAACTGTGAGACGCTTCTAGACAACTTTGAAATGGTCTAAAAAAATTAGGAGCTGCAAGAGTATTTGCAGGTTTTTTTACTCACGGGTATTTTTTTAATTGATTTTTAATACCGCTGGAATCTGACCAATCCCACGACATTGTTGTGCAAAACAAGATCTGCAAGAAGCCTGTGTACCACAAATCATTTCAGATTTGATACCACAAATTAATTTGCAGTAATGTTGCTAATGCCTCTGTGAGCGATTCACAGTGCAAACACTTTTTTATTTAATTGAACCGCCTCTTGACAATCAAATGACAGATGTTTTTGACTTGGGCTACAATAACCAACGTTGCATTTTCGAAATCTCATAGAATCTGACAGAGAGAAAACAAAAGAAAGCAAGCAAGCTAGAAAGGAACAAACAAACAAACACAAACAGCATACATGATTGTATGTTGGTAATTCCAGGGTTAAGCTCTAGACAAAGTTTAAAATTAAGCCCATTACCTGTCAAGTGTTTATCACTTTTTGGACAGTAGTTCATCTTGACACTCAGAAAATCTGTAGTGTCAATCAGAACAATCTATTTGGAAACCAATTGCCTAAGCTACTTTACTTTGCAAGGTTTGCAGCAGTAAAATGTTGGTTAATGTATATGCAGGGGGAAGAAAAGCAAGGGAAGAAGTGACTGTGGAGGAGGAGCAACCAAATCTTCTACAAGGTCCTGACAAATTATTTTCTAACCAAGATAATATTCAGAATGGCTGAATGATGCATTCAGTTGTGGTTGTCACCAAAGTAGAAAGGCTTCATGGCATCATAAATGACTGTTTAGCAGGAAGGATATGGGGGATGCTATATTGACTGAAACAGTAAAAAGAAAATTACATAATCAATTGTTTACTGGATGCCACATATAATCTAAAGGAAGATTCAATTACATAGGACCACTGAGGCTTTTCATCAGCCGAGTTACATTTATAGCAGCAGGTTATGGTCCTATTCAGGTTAAAATTGGCCTCAATTGTGAAGATGTTTTTGGACACATTGCCTGTTTCACCAATTCACAAAATACATTTTAACATACTGGTTTTTATTTCTGATAATGTCTTTTCTCATCTAATCAGATAACTTGAGACATCCTCTATAAAAACATTCAGAGTACTTGCTTTTTGATATTTTTAACTGGTCTGTTTCTGCTGTAAGATTAACTGTAGGTTACTTTCATACACACTATGAAAAGTGTGTTTTCCACACCCTCACATTCATTTGGCGCAGTTAAATATTTTGTAATGTTTTGTTGACTTGCAATCAGGCTTGGCCTATTTTATTTTTCCACAATGATTTTTCCCTTTGGGTGATGGTGTACAAGTATATTTGAAAAACTATTGGTCGTTAACAAATTACTGACATCTCTAAAGACTTCAACAGCCAATTTAAGAGGTTTTATTTCATTGGGGCATTAAAATTTAAGGGAGATTTTGGGTGAGAAGGCAGGTTTAGAAGGTATAGACTGCATGTGATCCTTGGAGTTATTAATGGACACCAAACAAGCACAATGGGTCAAATGGCCTCCTCTCATTTGTAAACTTTCTTATGTTCTCATGTTCTTAAAATGACATGTGATGTGGAAGGTGATTAAGTGACAGGGGCGGGTCACAGCACAAATAAAAACAGTAAGAAGATTAATATTCACACCGGATATGTAATGAAATTATGATCTTCTGAAAATAATATTTTTGGATATTCCATTTTGAATTTTTAAGATTTTTCAGATCATTAAAATAAATAAAACAAATAATGTTTCTTCTTTCATATCCTCACAGAAACATGTACTTCCCTAGGATTGCAGAAGAGAAGGGACATTGATGTACATTTTCATTCCAAAAGAAAGTTAATCCTTATTATAAATTCAGTTTGCAATTTCAAAGATCTCCTGGAGCACTAAGAGATATGGAAACAGAGCAAGGGAAACCAGAAAAAGATAGGTCATAAAAATTAATTTCTCTTGAATGGAACTTTTTTAAACAAATAAAATTTGCATTGCATGCTTCATAGACATCCATTTTAATGTCTGGAACTCCAGAGTGTGATTTGTATCATTACCATTTTTATTAGGAAAGTTATTTTTCCACACAAATGAGTAGGAACTTCTGCTGTCTAATCTATAGTTTGACTGCCAGCACCATCCGTACCATCAATCACATATTGTTAATATAGTTAAATGAACTGCAAAAGTCACCTGCAGAGATAATTGCAGTTTTTATATTGTCAGAATAACTATTTGAACCACATTATATTTTAATTGTAGGAATTAATTTTAAATAATGTGCTATACTTCATATATGTGGAAGTATACTTTATCTGTACATATTTCCAGGAAACATTTTTAAATCTATAGCATTAGTTCAAAAAAATAAAAGCAAAGGTTAGATTCTTGTCTATCTTTGGTCTTGGCAGGGCTTCGGGTAAGGAGAAAAGCACAAAAGAGTCATGGGAAGAGAACATACATGCATGAGCATGCTTGCAATTGACTGCGAAAAGGGAAAAGGAACCTCACCCTGTCTCCTTGTCATAAGAGGTTATATCCTGAGTTATGATTTATTTTATTTTATTGCCATGTGTACAATATGACCCTGTGTCTATCCGGGGCATTTTAATAAAGGAGGACCCATGTAAACCATCTTCTTGTCCAGAGACTGGAATGCCTGCCACAGCAGTCTTAGATTTCAAGTGAATGGTTATTCCATATCTAAGGCATTACATGATGCCTATGGAGTATGACATATGAGGATTCACAAACAGACTTTATTTTACAGTGTCCAATGGTGGTCACCTTTTGAATTTATACTAATTAGAATTATACATTTTAAGACATTAGTTCAGCAATGCCATATTTTAGTGCAATTACAGAATGCCTTGTGTCATTGAGGGAGTTTACATGCAGTATTTTTAACTCATGTAGTGATGATGCGTGTGTACGTTTGGATGGAAACCTTGACAGAATTAGGTTTGTGGACAAAACAACTGCCACAGAGCAGGACAGGGTCAATACTGAAGTAAATTATGTAAAAATTATGAAAACATGGGAAAAAATATGCCCATTTCCACACGGAAATATGCATTTAATGTGTAAATGCTACTTAGATAATTGGGTAACACTTTATGTTGTGTCCATAATTACTGTGTATTTACACTGTAATTATTTGGCATAATCACACTGGTAGTTAACAAGTAAATATGCAGTAATTAGGGACACTAAATGTAAAGAATTACCCTAGCACAGTAAAAACATTGTAACCATGGAAAATTACAGTGTAAATACAGTGTAAATAAACATAATTACACTGGTAGTTACAATGTAATTACAGTGTAAATACACAGTAATTAGGTATCTATCCTTAAATGCATTATAAGTGCAAGAATACTGGTCAGTTTATTGGGGGTTTCAAGGTAAAGTAAGTTTGCTGATGGTTAGCAATTTTTTTTTTTTAAGGTAATTGCAAGGCAGAACGTTTCCCCCCATAATCATTATGCTCTCTATATTTTTGTGGGTCTATTGAGAATTGTATAGTACTGTACATCATGTTGTAATGCTAACTTTATAAAATGCTTAAATTCATGGCTTCATGGCTAGCTCCATCAATGACATGACAAAACACTCAGGTAAAATCAGATTAGTATCATTTACATATTAGCATCTTCTGAGAAATTAATAAATAAATACTACTACTACTACTACTACTACTACTACTACTACTACTACTACTACTAATAATAATAATAATAATAATAATAATAATAATAATAATAATTAATTCCATTGCCCTTAATATGTATGACGTTGTGTAAACAGCAGCTTGTCCTGAGTGCAGTAAGCTAAAACCATGTAAAACCTGAGAGAGAGAAAAAGGTCATTTAATCTTTGATGCAAGCATATTGTCTTTGATCATGTAGAGTTATGTATTTCTTTAATTTCAAAGTAGGTCCATTACCACCCATCAACTGTATATCATTTGAGTGAATTCTTATTAATTTAGTTGATATTTAATTGTATTTTAAGCTTATAAAGAACAATACAATCTGATTGGAATGCTACAGTGAAGCAAATATAGTATATGATACTAGTAGAAATTAGAGGAAGTGGATGATAAGCAAGCAACCTGTAGAAGATGAGCAGAGAGAATGAGAATGAGGCAAAGTGAAAGACAAGGGATTGGAGATTATGTCATTTTTACATAAGTGAAGGGGCATGAACCATGGTTTCAAAACAATGTCTGAATCTAACATGACCACAGCAGTTTCTTATCCAATTAAAAATCTTGTGAGCTGACTGCCCCGGAAGAAGAGTTCATTTGCAGCAGCAAATGTAACACAGAATCCAAATCCATGTAAAGTTCTTTTCCATAGTACACCTTTAAAAGTGGTGTACAATTTTAACAAGAAAATTACGTCCCTCAGGCATAGCGGCTATGAAGCTGTTGCTACATCTGAGTGAATTTGAAAAGAATGAAATCAAAGTAAACTATTAATCTTTCATGAAGAGAGCAAATTAACATGCACTAGTAATAAATCTGAGCCTCAACAGATCCTTTGCAATAATAATATCAAATAATCAACATTTCTCTTTTATCTTACACAGAACACTGAGGTAGAATGAAAAGCCATTTTATTCTAAAGTAACATTTGAGGGAGAAACTAATTACAGCAAACATATCCATACCGAAAGAATAACAATTGGAAGTGTGATGGCAAAATAACATTATTTTTGTTTGCAATTAGGAACATGCTGTTGCAATTTAAAATATCATGGGTTTGACTTTTAAAGTGTCTCCATTATAAAGCAAACATGTGAAACTGCTTGATGCACAGAAGTTAGTAACAAATTAAAGGAGTGTAGGAATTGAAACAGGTGAGATATGTACAAAACAAATATTTTGATCTTGACTTTGGAAACCCTGAATATGTGGTTCTACATCACATTTAAAAATAGTTGCAAAGGCAAAATAGCTATACAGTATGATGCTGCTTGATTGAAACCATGTGTTTATGGTAGTTTTAAATCGTGTTTTTGTAATAGATACAGTACATAATACACAAGAAGCACACATTCATGATATGCATCTCTACATCTGATAGAAGGAGGGAATGTCTTTTAAAGCTGAACTTCCTGACTAGAGATATTTTATTGTATCTAATATAATTGTAGTAAGTTTAAGACACGTAACTTAAGAAAACGGCTTCTGACGAGCTTCTCTTGCTTCTGGGGTCCTGTGTGTTTAGTCTCTATCTGTATTGCTTGTAGTCAGCAAGTCACGTGAACCCTAAAATTAGATCACTTCTAACCTTTTCACCCAAGACAGAAATTATAGTGTGCTTATCTTGTTGCCTTGGGTTGGCTATAATTGCATATCACACCTGGCTCCAAAAAAGAGGGTGAAGGAAAAGAAACTATCAGTAAAAATGTCACTTTTGAGGGATTTACAATCTTGCTTTTCTAACAAAAGGTCACCAATGCTACAATAGTGATTAAAATGTCTTTGGATTTCAAGTTAGTTGAACCAGTTTAACATTCATTATGGACAATTATGTCATGTCATATTTATATCACAAAATAATCCTTTATAATGCACGGGTTCTTCCTTTTGAATATAATTCCTTGTCTTATCTGGATATAAAACAAAAAAAGTTTAAATTTGTCTAAAACTTTAAATTGATTTTTAACCAACTTTGGGGGATCTTCATCATGAGTGTACTTTTCAAATAATTTAACTGCACTGAACCATTTTCCATAAAAAAAAGTTGAGTCAAACACATTATGAACAACTGTCTTCTAGTATTTGTCTTTTGTTCTAAACATTTTGTAGTGCAAGTCTTTCTTTTAGTTTCCTTGCTTATCTCTCAACAGCTCTGGCGTAACACCATTCAAAATACAATGTGTACATAAAACATTCATTTATTTTGCATTGATGTGCAGATAGAGTAGCCTTATCTTCCCACAGCATCCCAACTGTCACTTTTTATCATCCCCATGTACCTCTCTCTTCCTTGGTAATCATCCAGCAATATCAGAAATGGAATAGGCATTTCTTGATTAGAGTAACTCCTGTAAATAAGATTTACTATTTGCATTGTTGCATGTTTCTTTTTCAACAGTTGTATATTAACATGCATGTTCTGCGTTGGATCCCCACCAGTTCTGCTTTTCAAAGTAATTTTTCCATCATTTCGTTTCTCAAAGCCTTTCTGAAAATGTTGAAATATTGCATCATGTGCTCTGCTGATATGCTCTGCTTATCTGGAATTGGTTTAATTCCAAGATGGGTGGAAATAGAAGTGTCTTTAAGGTGGCCAAGTGTTGTATATCATTTTTGGCAGCAGGCAGTGGACAACAACTGCTTAGTAAAGTAAAACAGACCCTTTTTTTCTGTTTAAACAGCATTCATCAGCAGAAGCTTTAGCACACTTGTCCATACAGAGCATGCAATTCCTCATTGCTGTCTGTCATTAAAAAAAATTAGTACTTTCCAGCAGCATAGTGACCTTCACACCAGGTTTCAGCAGACTTATATCACTGGTGTCATATGTCTCATTTCTAACAGAAAAGCTAGTTCATCAAATGGCTGAGGTCTTCAGCGATTTACTTTAGATCCAGCTAGGATTTCTCTCAACATCATGTCTTCCCTTCAGACATAAATTCAGAATCTTTTAACCAATCTATATTGAATGCACATCATTTTTTCCTATGAGGCACATCTGGAAAACACCTGATTAGTTTAGCATGGAAGTCAATTCATATTTTAATTTGTAAACATGTGCTGTATTTACTTATTTATGCACTGAGGCTGTTATTGATGGCAATGGGATCTATGTTTCAATCAATACTCCAAAAACTGCCCAAAGGTTATATTTATTTGAGATTCATTATAAACATTTGTATACATATTCATTATAAGTGCATTTGGTTCAAATCCCTTCTTTGAATCCAGTCAGTAATACAGATATATGCTTGGTTACATTCCTCCAGCAGAGCTCTTGCAAATCCAAAGAGGGAAATGGGTCTCATGTCCCTGACCTATAGGCGGAGCACCAAAACCACCTCCTGTCCTGCATCTCAAACTCACACCTCCCAGATGATAAGCTTTGCGCCAATTAAAACAGCGGTGAACAATGCATTGAATTGAACTTTTTAATAATGTAGAATACTACAGTGGAAAAAAGCAACAAGCAAATCTTAATGGAATTAAATATTTACCAGGCAGTTTGCACATTGTGCTATCAGCTCCTTTGCTACAGAAATCCCATGCCATGTTCCTTTGTTTAAGCATCGTTTTGCTTCTTTGCTAATAAGTGTAGAAAAAAAACAAAAGTGTGGACATAATGTATTTCATTGTTTTCAGTCCTGAAAAAACTGCACTAAAGACATGGTAAGAGGAAGAATTGTACCATGAATAGTGTATAATTGTATCCATACCTTTCAAACTTTCATTAACACAAAATATCTGGCATTACCCTGGGTGATGACATAATACAAACACACACACACACACATTATTAATATTAGTATTCTAAACACACAGAAGCAAAATTATACAAAATGAGCTTTGTGTAGTGAATTCATATTCTGTAGAATATCATGTATTGTTTTCAGTTTGAGATTTTGAGACAGAACATGTCCTAGTGGATTAACACAATCATCAAAGCTGCAGGAACTAAAGCACCTTCTAGCCAACAAGTATAATAAACAATGTTTAATTGTATATTAGTAACTATATTTAACATTTCACATGGTGCTTTTTCAATTGGTTTCTGTGGATCATTAAGATTTTATTTAATGTTGCACAATTTTTTGGATCACAAATTTGTCTGTTTCAGTTGTCTTTTAATTTCTGTGTACTAAACAGTCTGGTTGCCATGGATACCCCCTAGGTATTATTACCTGCATCCTGAAAAAATATGATTTTTTAATTACCATTAACATCACGTATCCCAATATACCCATGATGTACAATTGCATGTTATACCTAGGAAAAGCAATATGCATGATCATTGTGGAATATATATATATATATACACACACACACACACACACACACACACACACACACACATCACACTATCTGTGCTGTATAAGTCAGCAACTGCGTTTATCAACCTACATACAACACCTGAGGTGATTGACAGAACTGTTGCTCTAATTCAGGAGTTCACACAACCCCAATATACGCATGTAGTAGAAGGTAAATTGAGTTTATTTTGGCCTAGACTTGCTTGACCAAGGGATTGATGACCTGGCCATGAGGACGAGGCCATCGGAACCCCCCACTAGGTGGAATGAGCCAATGAGCTGCTTCAGGGATGGTGTGTGGGTTGGAGTAGGGATGCAAAGCGATGAATGCTTGGAAAGTGTGTGTGTTGCCGGATACTTATGCTTGAGAGGGTGGAAGTCAGGCTCAAGATTAGGGATTGTCTTCCTCCCGAACCTCAGTTTATAAACTCCATCTGTTACTTGTGTAATTAATGACTAACAGATGATCGGGATACAAAATGTGTTTGTCTGTCCAGGTCTCAGAAATTGATTCTCATGATCCTCATGTGACCTGGAGAGAATGCCAACGCACTGGCATCTGCTCAAGACAGAACAGCAGGCCAGTTAAAACTATTATAAGGGATAAGTGAAGTGCCTTGAAACAAAGAACCAGTATCCAACAACAACAATATACAGGTGAGAAACTAAATCACCTGTAAACATATTATGTTTTCATTATTAATATTATGGTTGAAAAATAAAGAAAATTAAAAGGTCGTGCTCATCTGCCATTCTCCTCATAACTTCAACCAACTAAGAGGTTCATAAAATGTTCATTGTATATTGTCATAGTCATGATTATTTTATTTATGGTATGCCCATGTATTGATGTATTCCACAAAGGTACAGTACATCTTGGACAACCTTATTGTATATAATTTGTATCTAGAATTTGTGAAACCCTTCCTGCTTTCCTGCAGCATCAGAAAAAGGAGGAAGAAAAACATAAATTAGTAAAACAGTAAGAATCCATAAAACGTGTTTGTATATCTCTCAAGTTTTTCAAGTAACTATTGTGAAACATTCATTACAAATTCAATAGTATTGATCCAGCAGTCTTTTAAACATGTCAAGGAAGAGAAATTATGATTATGAATACTGACCACCTGCATGGGAGCCTTTTTTCAGATGCTGGGATTGTGCTGCTGTGCTTACTTGGTCTTTTACCAGTTACCTTCTCTGCTGCTGAACAGAAATTTCTATATATTTGTCCAAGTATTGATTCTGCTGGTATTGTAGATGACAGTACTTTAGTAATTTTGTCTGTTTGTGTCTGTGTGTGTGTGTGTGTGTGAAAATACAAGAAAATACAAGAACTATTACACATCCACTCCTAAAAAACAAACAAAATAGCAAATTATGAAAGAAGAAACCATGACATCAACAGGTTATGCTGTTTAAGACAAATTATCTTAAAATAATAGGTACCTCATATACAGTAACTTTAAATGTACCCCATGCCTGCATATTTAAATACTTTAATGGTAATACACATTAATGGTAGATTTTTCCAAATGGTATGAGATCTGTGAACACCTGTTACTGTATGTATAAGTATTATCTAGTGTTATATATATGACTGCAGTTGAGAAAGAAAATACGTTTATTTTTTCTCATGTATACCGTCAGTTTTGATGTAGTGCATTCATACATAGTTATAGTTAGGTCACGGAAGATACATTATTATGATTATGAATAGTGGCCACCTGCATGTTTGCAGTTATAAATATATATAGCCTGCCAGCTGTCTAAGTAAGTCCAGATAAGCTGCCACTCAATTAATCATGAGAAGCAGAAATCACACTTGGAATGTAAGGATCAAATACAGATTCTATGGTGCTTTATTCTTCATTCTCTAAGATGCCTAGGTTTTAGGCACAATAGATGGCCATTAATGTATGTGCTATTTAAGAAAGAACTCTAACACTAGAGATTCACATGTTTATTTGTTGTTTATGTTTAACTTTCCTTAATCTTTGAACTATGGGAGAGAAATTGGTTTTGCAATTTGAGTGAATTTCCTATATATAAAGGCAGTTTCATCATTCAGTTTTTGAAGTGTACAAACATGAAGAAAGAAAGGGGTTCCAAGTGTAATGAAAATGTTCAAATGTGTGTAGAAAAGACTTAAAAAATGCTACTTCAATGAATGTACTTCTCATGAGATTTTATTTATATAGTCCTATCTTTCAAATAAATCAAGTTACCATCTGATAGAAAAATAATTAAATTGTGTATCAAGTCTATAAAATAAATATTAATGTTGATTGGCATGCATCTTTTGCTTTAATTCAATGTCACCCATCTCTAGATTTATTTAGCTTTACTCCAGCAAATTAAAATCCATTTCATAAGTGCTTCTTGGGTGAAAGCAATGGCACAGAGGAGATTCATTTTGTAATAAAAATGCTCATTTTTACAGTGGTTACAATGTTAAATATGCTTTACCTGGTATATTGGCAATTTTCAAACATGTTGTGAAATAAAATGTTATATATCCACAAGATGTTCTCTCACTAAACTAGTTGAATCATTTAAAAATACAGAAAATAAAACTCCTATTAAAACAAAATGCTTTCCATACCTGCATAAGAAGTGTATATGATTTTATTTTTAACTTTTTGTCAATTCCAGACCTATTATTTCTGAGTGGCTTCTTAACAGTATGTTTCTAACAAACAGAAAGCTGTAATTAATGGACACAGTTGGGTATTCTGTGTCTTTTGAGAATTATATCTAAATCTAGTATCTTATTTTTTGTTTCATAAAATTAAGAGCACTATTCTCCCTGATCAAAGTCCACAGTTATCAACAATTAATTGAGAGCAAAGTGAAAGCTTTAAAATGGTGTTATATAAGCCACAGAATTGGACAAGCTCTTCTTATTCCTATCTGATGTTTCTTTTTTTCTATAGATTGCAGCACTGGTGACTTGACAAAGATGAGAACACTCTACACTCTTACATTCAGCTCTCTTGCTCTAATAAGGGTCATTATCATGATTCTGGCAGTTTTTTAAACATCCCAATTATACAAGTTACAAAAATCTGCTGCAGTGGATTTGGCATGCACGGTGAAAGAGCAACGAAAGGATGAGGCTTTCCACTCATCTCTTCACATTGCTGGTAGACTTTCAGCATACAATGAAAAGATAGGTTGGATAAGTATATAAGAGGGCAGATGAAACTCAACAGATGGAATATGAAAACTGTTGTGTTTAAATCAATTTAATTTACCTCACAAGGTGCCATATTACTTCTCGCTTTAAAAACACAATCTGTTATTGTTAGAGAGATATTCTTATATTTTGGCTATGCTTATGCGTTTATCATTAAAAATGCAGAAATTAAAACAATGCTGTTATTTTTTATCGTAGTTTCTGTACATTTCAAACTTTTGTTTTTCAGTTTAATTATACACAATGACACAAAAGGTGACATGTCACTTTGAAAGCAGAATTTGTATCATATGCTGCAAATATGTAGTACCTACTTAGAAAAGCATTTATATGAATATTGCAAAGAAAGGGAAATAAAAGTAACAAAGCCATATAAAGTTACGAGCAAACTAATTAGAATACAAATTGGGGAAAGGTCTATCGGGTTGAACACTATTATACAACAATTGCGTTATTTTTCTGAGCATTCACCTTTTCCTTGTCACTTGCTTTTAATCATTGTCCTTTGGTTTTAAGTCCATCCCAGGGGACAGATGTGTTTTGTGAACACCAGAAAACAGCAAAAAATACAAATATTTTCAGAGTCACTCAAGAGTAGGATTACCACAGGTTCTTTGTTTAAGTGATGCATCTCTACTGGGTATAAAAATCATCAGATTTTCCAAACGATAAATAATGGCTGAGGTCACAGACACAGAAGGCACATTCCTCTTCGTGTGGCAGATGCTGCTTCTGAGGATATCTGTAAAAGTGGTGGTTATGTTTTTTTGGAGGGAGTGTATTGGGGCTGAAGCTTTGGCATTTGCTAAATTATATCTGCCTCCCATTTATAAGCAATCCATATGTAAAAGAGGTTGGGCTGTTAACTGTATTGGAGAAGGGACGTGACTGATGCGAAAATGTGGCTACAATACTATTGATAATTGTCATTTCAAGTAGTGGTCACTACGGCCACACCGGCCAGTTCATACATAAACACACACAACATCTGTCTTCAAGCTAGAACAGGATTAAGTGGTCTTTGACTCTGCAAAGCTTTGATTGTGTGATAAATTCAGACCAATGTACTATCTATGATGCTGTCTCTTGCACCTGCTGTTTGAAGTGCCAATAAGGATATTGTTAATTCATTTGATAAAAGACTGTTTATTCTCTAACTCCTGCTACTCTTCACACTGTGCCTGGTCTACATTCTTTCATCTGCAGCAAAGGCATCTCAGGAGGTGAATGTCTAAGTCTATATATGTGTGTTTCATCAGCCTGCTCAATTATTGATCTTGATATTTATCTATGCATTTAATATATTAAGAAATTAGTTGCACTGGACTGTATGGGAAGGTATGTGTGTTGACAATCCCCAACATATGGTGTCACGATTGCCCTGACACACACTATGAATAAATAAAAAGAAATGTTGAGGTATAATGTATCTTTGGGACTATAATCTGGACAGTGCACTAAGCTGTACCAAAAAACAAGAAAAAGAACAAGAAGAATCTCCTTCAGCTCTTTGTGGCAACCACCTGAGACTTGTGAAGACAAAAGATGAAAGGATGGATTGGGAGGGAGATGAAGACTGCCGGGATTAGAAACAGTCAAGAACAGGGTCCAGACACAGTCTCTAACAGTGCAAGTGCAATAGTACTGAGTACTCTGGCTTAGAACAAGCGATCAGAGACATTTGGATTCGAACCAAGTTCTCAGGCACATCTCTGAATATCATCCACCAGCAGAGTGACGTATCTGCTATGCCAAAACCAAAAAACAGCCCATTGCTGGGGGGAGGGAGTGCTTTGTACACTCTATTAAGCTCAGAGAGTGATAACGTCACCATAACGAGCACATACACAATGAGCTCATTTACACACTGTCCTGAGGACCCATGCTCAAGTGGCCTCATTACAAACTGCACTACAATAGGGATAATTCCATTCCTAAATGAATCACATGAAATTCAATATTCAAAATCTTGAACGTCAAAAGTCACACATTAATATATTTCCAGCTCACCAGTAATAGAAGACATTATTTAAAAATGTAAACAAATACAGTACAAAGGACCCCAGAAAACAAAAAGAACCTGAAAAAGACTCCCAGTTAAAATAGCATAATTTTAAAGGTAATTCTATGCCAACTTGATTGCCAATGTTTCTCCTTTATCTTTTATAGTGGATTATTTAGAGTGCAGTAATCATCATCGTGCATTATCATAATTGAGAGCGTTTCTAAAACTAAAACGCTCTCTAGCTTGTCTGCTGATTGCTGATCCTCGTGGTGTTTGTACTTAGCCTTTTGTGCCCATCATCTTGTAGCAAAAGATGTCAGCTATAAAAAGCTCAGATATTTCCATCTGTATATTTCTAAATATTGTCAACTTCCACTGGGAATTCTAAGGCAAGCATAATGACATATAAATTAAGTATAATTACTTTTAGGTTTCAGAAAGGGAACCGTGTCCTGAATAATTTTATTGTTGGAATAAAGCAACTGGTAAAACTGATTTAAGGTGTATTTTTGAAGTAAGAACGAGTACAGATTATTTGTCTATAGCTGGCTCAATTTCTACAATGAAAGTGATTTGATGGATTTAACTAATTTGTGAGAGATTTCTATGTAATAATGATGAGATTTAGCATTAACTACTTGGTGTAAAGAAGTGTTTCAGAAGCAATGGATTTATACCATCTGGAGAGACTTAGACAAAGCAATCTTTGCATTACTCCAGCACTTATAGTAGTGCATACAGTTTAAATACAGCGTGTAATGTTTTAAAAGGTTGTGTTTTAAATATTTAACAAGCCTTTTGCTATTTACAATAACAGTTCAAACTAACCACCACCCATTTTAATAATTACATATTTATACTCTGATTTATTGTAGATTCTTGTACATTCGCTGGTGTATACAGTATGAGAATATCCTCTCCAGAGGTGATGTTTAGGCATTATTAAGATGCAGCAATTGCTAATTATGTGGCTCAAATTTTTTCTGGTGGCACATAGAGACAACACCAACTCCATCTGTCCCCTCGGCATTGACTCTTAGTCTTATCAATCAAAGACTAGATATCATGCAGATGCTGCTTTTTCATTATTTAAATAGTCAGGGATTTCTTACCTGCAGTAATTCCAAACCCATGCACAGCGAACCAAAAAGTCAATCTGTTACTGTAAATCTGCTACTTCAGAAGACTGGACTAGTCTGTCTAGGGGTTCTGGTTAAAAAAGAATAGGGAACAGCTGTTGAGCTTTTGAATTCTGTCGGTATCTAATGAGGCCATATTTGAAATGGCTGAATATTGCTTTTTATTTATTTTGGTGAAATTGAAGGATACAGTGTTTGTATTACACACATTTAAATAGTAAAGTTAATATAACCACCAAGTGTACAAGCTAGTAGACTCTACACAAGTGATTTGTTAAGACCACAAGAAGAAAATCTGTTGTGATCTATTCGATGTTTTACAAGCTGTTGACATATTTTATCTCAAGATCTCTTTTTTTTTATTTCACCTTTACAAGACTGTAATATTTGCCATGCATTATAATAAACTTTAACTTAATGTTTGTTCATATCTCCTACTGCACAATCTAAGAAACAACAAATATTTATGGCAGATTAAAACTATGTGTAACAATACTTTTTGGGTTACAAAGGTTTAGCGTCTTTTACATTTGTTGGAACAAGTAAATATTTAATTATTATTAATATCATAATTCCAAACATAATTTTACTTCCCTTCTGGGGGATTGTTAAGTGCTTTATAACTAGGATATTTCCTTAGGGAAATAAACTTGAAACTGTTCTTACAGTTGTCAACAGAGAGAAACAGTTTCTCATAATGTGGACATTTGTATGCCAACAATCTTTCCATCAATATACAATTAAGTATGACTATGCTTTGATAGTTTTTATCTTTGTATAGCTGCTCATTTTTCTGCAATATATGATACCAATCCTTATTTAATAACCGTGACATGTCCTATTTTTAATTGTGTCAGTAGCATTATGCATTTAATTGACTGTCATAAACATAAATGAGCTCCAAACATCTCAATATGGCTTATTACAAATATTTTAATCACACTTGATCTATTTGTTTGTAAGCAACAGAAGTAAAATCAGCAATATGGTGAGGCAAAATCTTGATTTTATACCCTGTGGAATTAATCTTGCTGTTCAGAACTGATTCATTGCATAAACCTCAAAATGTGTTGGAGCTGCATTAAAAAATAAATATGACGTTTTGCTGTAAATATAAAAGACTCCAAACAAAGCATAGAACACCAATTGTATTCACATTCTGGTATAACATAAACTACCATACAACATTGGTTATGGGTAACCGCAGCAATATGTACTGTATTCAAAACCACTTGTAACAGATACATTGAGATATTTTAGCAACTTTATAGATCATGCTTTCCAGATTGGGTCCATATTATATGATACGTTTGACATACTCACCCCCGATTTCTTTCCCAATACGAGACAGGGGCTTTCTAATTGGATAGGATAAAGAGGCCTCTGGCAAACAGGAAACTGCCTTCCATTGATATGATTGTATTGGTACCAATGTAATTGTTATTTTTCTATTCTCTGTTTACATCCTTATGAGATATTAAACTATAATACAACTCTATTGGAGTCTAAAAGTCTAATTCAATGGCCTTCAACATTTCAGCCTGTAATCACACAAGGGCTGTGTTCTCAATGTTGTTGTCCAGGATGTGCATCTCACAGAATCTAAAGAAACTGCAACAAAAGACTCCCAATTTCAATAAACCATTTTCTCTAGTGCAAGGTGACTTGAAAGTGACTGACTTGTGACTTATAACTTAGAAGTGTAAATACTCATGGGGATGTAATCAATTAAAATACATCATACAGACACAGCTGTTTAAGTAACATGGTGATGTATATTGCTATATTTTCCTTGCTATATTTTCTTATTATGTATTCTTTATAAAGCAGTTTCACTGTAAAAGCAAAGTGCTAAGGGCTTATTGAAAATTATGATTGCATTTAAGATGATATATTATTTTAGTCTTCATTATTTTCACAGCCATATATTTCTTAACTGCACTGTTGTAATAGCAAACTCTATGCTAAAGCTTCAAAATAAAGATTTTTTGTTTCTTCTTCTTCTTCTTCTTTTTTTAATCTGTGAAGGCCTTAAAAAATACAGCTTGGTTCAAAATGTCAGTGGCCTTCAAGTTTAATGAGGCCAAACATTAACAAGCTAATTTGCATATTATGTCAGCTGAGAGGTGATAAAAATGTATGATCAACCTAAAATGCTTTTTAATATTGAATTACAATATTGAACTGTCTTTTCTTTTGCTCAGTTCCCAGAACACTAAGAATAATAAAAGCAGTTACAATAGCACATATCAACCGTAAAAATACAGAATAAGGCTTTGAATATATTATATTCTATTTGTATACATTTGAATGTGTTTTTGTTACTTACTTATGTTTTATTTCTTATTTAGGGGCCTTCATCGCAAATCAGGAATCTCCACTAAAGCTTCTGGTTTTCAGTCAAAATTCAATCATTAGCTTTATTAGTCAATATTAGGGCTGTCAGTCGATTAAACTGTTTGATCGGTTAATCAATGTGCATTAACGCAAATCAAGTCGCAATCTCCTCACCGGTCTGCAGTCTTTCAAGTGGTTGAAAAACACACGCATTGTACAGAATTACAAGTGTCCTACAACTGTAGTCAGATTGAGTAGACACTGAGAGTGATTACACTGCAAATAAACACTCGTTTCATCTATGTGTTTTGACTACAGTGTTGCGTTTATGTTCATATTTCCATTTAAATACCCTACCACATTTGTGCTAGTTGTATTCAATCGTTTGCCTTTCATTATTATACCACAGCGTTTAAAGAGCTATCGGTTAAAATGAGCGGTTTTGGCTCTTATAAGTAGTTTGAAATGTCGCTCAATTCATTATTTGATTAATAGACCCGATTAATCAATTAATCGAGGCAGCCTAGTCAATATTAACATTATCTTTAGTCATTCACGAAATACTTCTATAAAACCTGGGGTGTGGAGTGGGCTGTCCATAACACATAGCCTGCTTTGGCTGTATAGCTGTAGATCCTGAAACAATATAATTTGGACCTAAACCTAAGCCTATACCTTAACCATAATTAAAAAATGTGTGCGCTGCAAATTACTTGTATAGGCATTATCAGCATTACTGCAAATGGATTTCACCCAGCTAAACATTCGTGATATGAATACTAATATGATTTGCGGTGGCAAACGACCAGCCTTTGTAAATCACTCTTATTATCTTACACCATTATTTGACATTGCTATGATTTGCAAAGGTGAGTTCAACTTTTAATTTACATTCATATATATGTGGTGATGATTCTAATATTCTGCGTATGTTAAGTATTCAAAAGGATGGTGCATCACCTCTATCTGTGTTATACTCCGGTGCCCAGATTTTAAAATTATGCTATTTATTAAGTGGTATTCAGAAAACATTAATTGGGTTTGGAATATTGATATAGGAGGACAAAGCCATGGAAGCATATGTGCTAAGTAGATATTAAAATGGTGCCAAAAACTTGCCTGCGTTTCAGCCAGTGAAGTGACACCTATTGATAGATTGCCACAGATGTCAGTTATCAAGCTAGAAGCATATGGGTTATGACTGAAATACCACTGGGATGATAAGCTTTGTCACTCTTTATTTCTGTGTAGCAGAAAGTGCTTATAACATAGTGATGTGGGCATTTTTACTAAGTATTAGGCCTTGTAAACAATACTACATGTAAATACTACAATTTTGCTGCAATATTTGCAACACTTTAAATAAAATACATATATGAACAGATAACTGTGAAATAAAGTTTTGGAAATAAATTAAGATACATATTTAATAATGCATGTTAAAGAAAGTGTTAAATTCCTCTGTTTTTCAATTTAAGATGCAAATATATAAGATGGTTATTAATAAGCAGGTTTGTGGTGACTTTTCCCTCTTGCAGATGCCAAGTTTGTCCCTTAACCCATTTCCATTAATATCGAACAAGAATGTTATGTTCACTGGCAAACTAATACAAATTCTCACCAGCAGCACAAAAAAATACAATACAGTACACTAAAACAAATGTAATTACGTAAAGCATTCCAAAATGTTGTTGGTGTCTTAAAAGTGTTTAGCTATATAAGCAAATTGTACTATAGGGCACAAAACCTACTGCAATGTAAACAAAATATGTTACATAAAAGTTATTCATTTGTATGTAAATACTTTACATCAGCTACAGACCTGCTCCCCTCTCCACAAGAGACCATATATGATCCACTGTGAAGCCTATTTCAACATCATACTTAAATCATACAACGGCTTATCACTATTGACAGCAACTGCAAGATAATTTCAGTACTGACATATTCTCAGCATAAAGTGTAAAGAAAAACATCATTTTCACACAGGTGTGCTATTTCAGTTGTATATTTAGTTAATCACAGCATGCATATTTAATTACATTCTTGTCACTTATTTATTTCTCCTGCTGTACATAACTAGTTGTCAGAATGAACTTGAACATTCACTTACAAATGTAGACCAAGGCTCAAATTCAGCACTGCTCACATGTGAAATGTGTTTGTAGGTCTGAGCTCAGTCCCCAGTGAATATTAGTCCGCATCACAAAATCACCATATGGTTTGGTGCAACCTGACAAAATTCAACAGTGGTCTTTGAGGCGTTGGACAAAATGGCAGGTGGAATTCAGGTCAGGAGCTGTGCTTACTGAGCTGTGAGAGGAAACTCTCACGGCACATTCTGGCAATCTGCCTGATTGTAACTAGTGAAATTGTTTTTTACTTGACTTGAGTAGTACAAGCCCAACACACGGCCATGAGGTAAAGAAATAACAGAATAACAGGGTACTGGCTTCACCTCCCTCCTTTTCCATTATTCACATGATGTGGAATATATTAAATCTGGGTATGTTACTAAGCGGTACCTACACCCCCCACCCCCCAGACAACCCCCTCTCTCCCTCATCCCTCTCTCTCATATATACACATATACAGTTAGGTCCATATATATTTGGACAGTGACACAATTGTCATCATTTTGGCTCTGTATACCACCACAATGGATTTGAAAGGAAATCAAGTGGAAATCAAAGTGTAGACTTTCATCTTTAATTTGAGGGTAGTTACATCCAAATTGGGTGAACGGTGTAGGATTTACACCCGTTTTTATATGTGGTCCCCCCAATTTTAGAGGCTCAAAAGTAATTGGACAAACTAACATAATCATGATTTAAATTGTGAGTTTCAATACTTGGTTGCAAATCCTTTGCAGTCAATGACTGTCTGAAGTCTGGAACCCATAGACATCACCAGATGCTGGGTTTCTTCCCTGGTGATGCTCTGCCAGGCCTGCACTGCAGCTGTCTTTAGTTCCTGCTTGTTCTTGGGGTGTTTTGCCTTCAGTTTTGCCTTCAGCAAGTGAAATGCTGCTCAGTTGGATTCAGGTCAGGTGACTGACTTGGCCACTGCAGAACATTCCACTTCTTCGCTTTAAAAAAGTCTTGGGTTGCTTTCGCAGTATGCTTCGGGTCATTGTTCATCTGCACTGTGAAGCGCCGTCCAATGAGTTTTGAAGCATTTGGCTGAATCTGAGCAGATAATAAAGCCCTAAACACTTCAGAATTTATCAGCAGTCACATCATCAATACATACAAGGGAACCAGTTCCCATGGCAATCATACATGCCCATGCCATAACATGCTCCACAGATGAAGTGGTATGCTTCGGATCATGAGCAGTTCCTTCTCTTCTCCATACTGTTCTCTTCCCATCATTCTGGTACAGCTGCAGTACAGTCCTGGCAGAGCATCACCTGGGAAGAAACCCAGCATCTGGTGATGTCTATGGGTTTCAGACTTCAGGCAGTCATTGACTGCAAAGGATTTGCAACCAAGTATGGAAACTCACAGTTTAATTCATAATTATGTTAGTTTGTCCAAATACTTTTGAGCCCCTAAGATTGGGGGGAACACATATAAAAATTTGTGTAATGCCTACCCAGTTCACCCAATTTGGACATAACTACCCTCAAATTAAAGATGAAAGTCTACAGTTAAAGGACATGTTGATTGTTTCATTTCAAATCCATTGTGGTGGCATACAGAGCCAAAATTGACAATTTGTCACTGTCCAAATATTTATGGACCTAACTATATATACAGACAGGTGACAAATTAAAGGAAAAACTTGAACAAATCCACAGGGCACGAGGGGTCAGTGAATGGTTTGTTGAGTATGAAAATTATGTGAATCATATGCTATGGCCTTCGCAGTCACCAGATGTCAACCCAGTTGAACATCTATGGGAGATTTTGGACCAATGTGTTAGACAGCACTCTACACCACCATCATCAAAACACCAAATGAGGGAATATCTTTTGGAGGAATGGTGTTCATCCCTCCAGTAGAGTTCAGAGACTCATAGAATCTGTGCCAAGAGCATTGAAGCTGTTCTGGTAGCTCGTGGTGGCCTTACTGAGACACTTTATGTTTTTTTTTTTTCACCCATCTGTCTTGTAAAAATATTAAGACCCTCTTATAGTTTTCATATTTTGTTGTTGGTAAGACAGAAGCCATTACTAAAACTAAGTACCTGAGTAATCCTCCAAAAATGTGTCAAAAGATGTTGTGGTCAGACAAGTCCAAATTGGAAGATTTTTGTCTAAATGCCAAGCATTATGATTGGCACAGACCCAACACAGCACATCTCCCAGTCAATACCATCCCTACAGTCAAGCATGGTGGTGACAGCATCATATTATGGGGATGCTTCTCCTCAGCAGGGACTGGAAAGCTTGATATAGTTAAAAGAAAAATGGAGCAAATACAGGCTAATAAAACAAGAAAACCTGAGTCATTCTATTAAAGACTTAAAATTGGGGTAAAAATGTACCTTTCAGCATGACAATGATTTTAAGCACAAGGCCAAAGCGACATTGGAGTGACTTAAGAATAAGAAAGAGAATGTCCTTGAGTGGCCCAGTCACAGTTCTGACTTGACTCCTTTTGAGAATTCATGGTAAGACTTGAAAACTGCTGTGCATAACTTATTCCCAATCAACGTGAGAGAGCTGCTTGGGCAAATTTGCGAAGAACAGGCAAAAAATGTGGTAGAGACGTACCCAAATATATTTGTATCTGTAAATGCTGCCAAATATTGAGTTGACCCTTGTGTATGGATCATTTTGTAATTTCACAAACTGGGACACCATAGGAGGGATTGAATACTTTTGCAAGGCACTGTATATATATTCCAAATAAATTCATACTCCCAATGAAGTGTTAGAAATAAAGAAAATACAGGTATACACTCAGTATTTATTAGTGCAAATATATTTAAAATTAAATAACGTTCAATAGTGTATTCTTATTCTCCTTTTCACTTTCTTATTAATTTGTTTTAAAAATCTTGCTGTTTTTATGTCACTTCTGATAAGAAACCATAACATAATGTATTCTAAAAATAGTTAAGGTATTTCCTCACTATCTGTTTCTTTCAAGATTAGCAGTTGTCTAGCAGAATATATACATTCAATTCCTGTACCATGTTTGTGCTAAAGAAACATATTACTTGGTTCTAAGATGGGATCTGTAAAACAGGATATATTTGAAGATAATATCATGAAAAGCTTTCTTACCAAGCGAACATTACTGAAATGCATAGCAGTTAAGTTCACTATGTAGAGGCTATGGTCCTGAATCAAATCAGGTTTTGAGAAAGTCTGGAAGCAGATCAATGGGATTTAAAATTATATCACATCCAAAAGCTGTAATCCATTCTTTGTTGTTTCTTTTAGTTTGATATTACCCTCCAAATGGGAATAACACAATGCACGTGATATGCCACAAAGCAGCGAGATAAGGATTTCTGTAGTCCGGTATTAATTTTGCCTTATCTGTTAGTTTAATTGGATCACACAGTATTACTCAGTGTAATCATTTTGAAAATGAGTCTGTAAGTGATGAACCTCCATCTATGTAGGACAAAATATCTGACATGTTAAAGCTACAGAGCCACAGAGATAGATGCAGATCAGAAATGCTCTTTATATTTACTATATTATTTTAACATCCTTCATGCACTTTGCATAATCTAGAGTTGGATTGTTTTCAATTAAATAATGGCAACTTTAATCCACAATATTTATGTGAAACAAAAGTCTGTTCAAATTTAATCAGATTTTGCTGAATGAAAGGCTTAACTATGGGAAGCAAGGCTTCTGAAACAAAAACAAAAATAGAAAGGCAGTCATTTGTCTGTTTCAATATAACTCATCATGTTCTCTTGATCTGCATATCTTAACAACCAGAAAAACAAACAACTTTGTCTTTTTCACACACCTCACCTGAGGTTACTATGCACAGAGTGCTTTAAATCTTCATATCACAATTTTACATCCAACCAAAACCTCCAAAACCTTAAGACAGTAAATTCAGTTAAAAATGCTGTCTGACAATATACCAACATCACCACAAAATGTATTTGTTTGTATACCTTGTTTTCAAATTTGAACATTACAAATTAGCTTAATTTACCCACTACCAAATACCACAGAAACACAGGAATACTTTTTTGAAATCTGTGTGTATATAATATTTTATATATATATATATATATATATATATATATATATATATATACAACATTTCCAGGATAAAAGCGCAGTCAAGGGATCTGTAATTGTGCACTAAGCCTGCCATTATGTAACTCCACCAATGACTGTGAAGAGAAGTACCTTTCATGTTCCCATTGGAGAGTTTTAGTTTAGCAATATCTCAGATCAAAAACCTGATTTATACCACATAATAAAAAGGATAGCCTAATGTATTATGTATATTTTTGATACTGAAATACAGCACTAGATGTTATAAAAAAAAAAAAAATATATATATATATATATATATATATATATATAAACATTATGCCAATATACATAAACAAGCAGTGGAATTGTGTGTGTTGATACTGCATTTCTCTACAGTTGTTTCCAGGCTTATTTTGGCATACAGGTTAAATGGGTTCAAAAGGTCAGAGCCCCTGCTGGCACAGTTTCTTTTGAATATTCCCCTATGAGCCATGCCCACTAAAATGACTGGAATATTTTTTTTTCAGATATTCCATTCAATGATTTCTTTGCTTATATTCAAAATGAAATGCACTTCAAACTTCAGCATCTGTGCTACTTAGTCATTAATTATCAGTAGCGGATATTTTCCTAGATTTATTTTCATTTTTTTTAATTCTTTACCGCACATCTTTTTTGATTTATTTTCAGAAAAGTTTAGCGGTGCAATAATGACTTAATGCTGCTAATGATTCTGCGAATGATTCGTATTGTATATATTTATTAATGCAAAGACTTTTGACAGGATAGCAGAAAGTGAAAAATACATTGTATTTACTTTATTACATCTCTGATTGTCTCATTGCAAAGAGTGATACAATAACAATGTGTAATTGCCCTTGAGAATGTTAAAGCATTTGAGATGTCTTTGATATGGAAGGCTAAACATTATATGATGTTTTGAACCATCACATTTACAAGCAGGAAATCCTTCATGGGTTCCGAAGGTCATGGCAAGTTTACCAATTTTTTACTGGCTGCTGATTGATTTTGCTGTTATATTGTAATGATCTAAGTTTTCTTTCTGGAGGAGGTGGGCAAACAAACTCAACTAGAGCTTGCTTTGCATAAATATTATATTATTAAATTGATTTATGTAGGAGCACTATGAAAATTGCTTTTGGTTTTAATATTTTATGCAGATATAATTCTCAAAAAGAGGTTTATGAGGATACACTTTCTGTTTGTATGGTTTGTTTTTCTCCATTCCTGATGAAATTGTAAATTTCAAATATTGACCTTACATGCAAAACCTTGGTCAATGGCACCTGAATAACATTATTATACATGCATATAAAATTCCTTTTCATGAGTTATTAATCGACACAGCACTCCCCTGTGCTTTCTCCATTTCACCCAGTGATTTATTTATTAATATATTGTGTTCGTATATCCATATCTATCTACCTATCCACACTCACACACACACACATCTACACGCACACATATACATAAATATCACCATCAACCTATATATATATATATATATATATATATATATATTACACTTCAGTTTTGTATTTTTAATATATATTTTTTATACTAGCGAAAACTTTTTTCCCTTAAAAAGGTGGAGTATGGTATGCAGATGGGACAAATTCCTAATTTAAATTAGGATGGGGCTGTAGATTTTCTATAGGCATTGATTATATATATATATATATATATATATATATATATATATATATATATATATATATATATATATATATATATATATATAAACATAACTCCATTTGGCTTATAATTAATTTAATTGAACACTAAATATCTGCATTTCAGTATTGCTTGGACAAGTTAGTCACTTGCGATGGTCAAAATATGCCCCACTAAACCACTCCACAGAAATACAGCTCAAGCATAAAGAGACATGAATATTGACCAACTCTGTTGCACCCTTCATATGATTTCACCAGGACATGATTATGGATGAAACACTATATATAAATATTGTTGCACATATTGCTGTTGTGCCCAGTGGATTGACTACTATAGACTTCCAAAAATACCCAGAATAAAAAAAAATAAAGCACTATGAATTAAAAATAAAAAGAACAACAAAAACACAACATTCTTCCTCACATTTTAGAAAATACTAATGATACATATTTAATAATAAGTTACCCTGTGACTTTAAAAACATTAATTGAATATTGCATGTATTTATTAATTTTCTTCCCCAGCTTGTGTGTTAGTTCTGAGACAAAATATGGTTAGGGCAAATATTTATAGCATTTACTAATACAATTAAAAAAAAATCTATATTGCAACCTAAGGTGGATTATCCCTCAATAAAAATAATGAATTCATACATTTAATCTTTATCAATATGATTTAATGTGTTGGTTGAAAATTAGATTTGCTGCTATTATGGATCATTGTGGTGGTTAGGATATATTGCACTTTGGTCCATGTTTGAATAAGTGCCAAATGATTTATCATCTCTTTCTTCAAAAGCATACACTATCTTTTCCAGATGATTGGGGACTGTGTGGATTTGTTAATTGAACTGATGTAAAGGTATGCTGCAATTTGCTGAACTGAAGGGGAATGCAATAAGAATGTAATGAACTTAAAAGAAAAAAAAAAATATATCAAAAACTCTTACTAAGAAATCTCACCAAATTTTCTGCTTAATTGATGGTCTCCAAATAGTGTTATTTTTCTCCTCTCTCTCTCCCCCTGGGGCAGACACTGGACACAACACACGGGACACCCTGGACAGGACACCTGTCCATCACAAGGCAACATGTATTGCAGGTAGTTTTATAACAAATAAACTACTATTTCAGCACTTACAGCAGTATGAAATAGAGCAGATGTTGCAGTTAGTTCTGTCACATTAGCCAGAAAAGATCATAGCTGAGCCACTGTATTCAATTTTGGAAGGAACACATTTTCAAAACATTTCAGACAATTAGATGAATAAAGTCATTGTGTGTTCAGAGAAACCAATATATTTAAAATGCAAGGACCGTAAATGGATTCATCATGCAACACAAGAAACGTCCCTGGTGTGTATGACTTTCTTAGAAGGAGGCAGACACACATGACTATCATTGCATTTCTGAGAAAATGTCTGTGGTATATTAATAGAGGAGTTAGTTGTCTGTTTGGGAACTGAAATATATTAGATATATATGGGGTATGGAGAAAACAAATCAAACTGTATATTATCTTTTGCTTCCACACTTCTGCCGGTGACCATTTAGTTCTGTTATTCCCACCACAGCAACCTACACATGAAATTGGAGCCTGTGATGGCTTGCCAGATATTATGCATTCATAATCAGCATTCACAAGCAATAGTATTTGAGGGGATAAATTAAATAAAACAATCAGCATAGAGCTTATAGATATTGATACATAACTATACACATTTCAAATGAAGGGGTATTTATATGTATAGAGATATATAGAGAGCGATGTACTTTTTGCTATGCAGCATTCTGCTTTGATAAGTGACTGTACTGTTGAAAGCAGATGGTAACTGAAGTACATTTTACTGCAGAATTTAGTCCTCAACAGAACAATACAAATACTTAAACGTCACTTACAGTACTAGAGAAAAATAAAAACCCAGCATTATTGACAGGATACAACTGGCAATGCAGCAGGATCTGTGAATAAATGCACTTACCAATCCAGTGATATCAATGTCCCTATAACTGTTCTCATTTGCATATGTTTAGACGTCATTCTTGTAATTAGGTATCTCTCACAATAAAATAATGTGATCTCCCAGCTGGTTTGTACACTGGGTGGGGTTGAAGTTGTCACTATCTATTGCAAAGAACATCTTGGATTAACAAAAACTGAATACAAAATTGAATAAAAGTGACATCATAGGATGTAGTCTGGCTGTAGTCTGGCAATTCAGATTTTGAAGTAAGAGTAGATTTGCAGTTACCAAAAGTAATATTAAAATAAATGCAGAGTGATCTAAAAAACAAACAGACTGGAGTTTGATGTACAGCAATGGATGACCTTTAACGAACAGCTACAAACAGCACGGGAATCTTCCCCATTTGTTTCATTGTCTCTTTGTAATTTAGTCCGATTGCTTCAGCTGTGTTGAAAAAAAGTAAACATATCCTGCTGTTTATTCGGAGTGACGGCTTCACTGTTATTCTGTGCAAACTCCCCCAGTAAACAGAAATTGACAGACATGAAAGCGGCGCCTTGAAACTCTCCCATTGAAAATATAATGTTTCACCTTTGAAAAGGATAAGGAGGACTCAACTACAAGACAGAGTGCTGTTTTCTCAAGAACTGGTCTCAGCTGACCGCAAATGTCATCTGAGTGCCGTCTGCCCGGCCCGAACTGACTTATGGTGCCGCTCTTGGTGGCTTTGAAGAACATTGTGTATTGACCGCGAACAGAGGGATTGGCACCTGTCTGGATATTTGAAACTGTCTTCAGCCTGCCTCTCAATACTTTTTTTTTTGTTGTCATGGTGGAATACAGCCACATACCAGCACATGATATATAATGTGTCACTTTTACTTTGGAGTGTGCCCTGATGTGTTCAATGACATCATGTAAATTATGCAACTTGTGCAGTTTTGTAATATAAAAAAGACCATTATAAATTACACATGGGTTTTAAAATCATAAAGATGCCTATAAGAAAGCATGCACTAAATAGGGTTTCCTTTATTTAGCTCTGACCTTGATGATGATTAGGTAGTATAGATCCAAGAGACAAAGGTTTACATTTACATAAAATTCCCCATGATACGTCTCAGCTGTTATTGTGCTCAGTTAATACTCAGCTGGGAGCAAAGGTTCCCACAAGCACAGTGAAATATTAATGACATATTTTATCGAGGCATTTGAAAACTGTAATGTAGTGGCTCTGTGGTTTTTAGATCGGTAATGTGTTTGCAGTTCCAGAAAATGAGTGGCGCCAAACCAGGTCTACATCAAACATCTCCACACATCTATTATATGATACTTCAGTGTCTTCAGCAGGGTTTGCTTTAACTAAAAGTAAAAGTAAAGTGAACCTACTATGAGAAATTATTAATTTACAGATTTCAATGTCAAATCTTAACCTTCATGTGGGAAGAAATTAGGGAACCTTTTCTCACGAGAAATCAGAGATGTACATGAGTTTTGTAATTGTATAAAAGTTCATAGCATATTTAATTATATTCAGACATCTCTAAGGCAAAGGACAATTATATTTGTGGATGGCACACGCTATAAAGTTTGGAATGTAAGAATGCCCGAGACTGTTTTCCCATATCCTCTTAATTAAAGGTCATGTGGTAATTGTACAAAAGGAAACAAAAGTATGCTGTCAATTTAGATTGTAAATTAATTTCAAGCATGCAGAGTTGTACCAACAAGCATTTTCAGAAATAACCATTAAGATGACCAGATACTACCATTTCATTGAAATACTAAAGTCACCTTGTTTTCTGACAGCTGCAAAACACTGAACAGATGTGTGCCAGTGGCAAGAAAAACAAAAACATATTTTATGTAGGATATGATGTTGCATACTGGCAGTTACTGATGTCCAAGTTGTTATTTTGCCTAGTGTGAGATTGCATTAAATAAACAAATACACTCACCTAAAGGATAATTAGGAACACCTGTTCAATTTCTCATTAATGCAATTATCTAACCAACCAATCACATGGCAGTTGCTTCAATGCATTTAGGGGTGTGGTCCTGGTCAAGACAATCTCCTGAACTCCAAACTGAATGTCTGAATGGGAAAGAAAGGTGATTTAAGCAATTTTGAGCGTGGCATGGTTGTTGGTGGCAGATGGGCCGGTCTGAGTATTTCACAATCTGCTCAGTTACTGGGATTTTCACGCACAACCATTTCTAGGGTTTACAAAGAATGGTGTGAAAAGGGAAAAACATCCAGTATGTGGCAGTCCTGTGGGCGAAAATGCCTTCTTGATGCTAGAGGTCAGAGGAGAATGGGCCGACTGATTCAAGCTGATAGAAGAGCAACTTTGACTGAAATAACCACTCGTTACAACCGAGGTATGCAGCAAAGCATTTGTGAAGCCACAACACGTACAACCTTGAGGCGGATGGGCTACAACAGCAGAAGACCCCACCGGGTACCACTCATCTCCACTACAAATAGGAAAAAGAGGCTACAATTTGCACAAGCTCACCAAATTGGACAGTTGAAGACTGGAAAAATGTTGCCTGGTCTGATGAGTCTCGATTTCTGTTGAGACATTCAGATGGTAGAGTCAGAATTTGGCATAAACAGAATGAGAACATGGATCCATCATGCCTTGTTACCACTGTGCAGGCTGGTGGTGGTGGTGTAATGGTGTGGGGGATGTTTTCTTGGCACACTTTAGGCCCCTTAGTGCCAATTGGGCATCGTTTAAATGCCACGGCCTACCTGAGCATTGTTTCTGACCATGTCCATCCCTTTATGACCACCATGTACCCATCCTCTGATGGCTACTTCCAGCAGGATAATGCACCATGTCACAAAGGTCGAATCATTTCAAATTGGTTTCTTGAACATGACAATGAGTTCACTGTACTAAACTGGCCCCCACAGTCACCAGATCTCAACCTAATAGAGCATCTTTGGGATGTGGTGGAACGGGAGCTTCGTGCCCTGGATGTGCATCCCACAAATCTCCATCAACTGCAAGATGCTATGCTATCAATATGGGCCAACATTTCTAAAGAATGCTTTCAGCACCTTGTTGAATCAATGCCACGTAGAATTAAGGCAGTTCTGAAGGCGAAAGGGGGTCAAACACAGTATTAGTATGGTGTTCCTAATAATCCTTTAGGTGAGTGTACATACATACTAAGTTCTGATAACTTTACCCAATGTTAATGCAGGTGAACTGTTTAGAATGTAATAGACTCATAGGCAACTGAAAAGTGTTACAAATGTTACAAAGTACAATACTGAAGTGTTTTGATAAATTGTAGGATACAGCTTACAAAACTGCATACCATTACATTGTGAGGCAAAACTAAAGTGCAGGTTACAGTAAGGACAATCATGGCAAATCAGGCCCAGGGTTATTATGCAAGCAATATTCTTGAGCTGCAAGTATATAGCAGGAGAATGAGTCAAACAAAGACTATTCTTTTTTAGTCTCGTCTAGTTAATAGTTGTTTATAGGTTACAAGGAATTCATCTCTAGTAGGATCTATGGGTGCATTCTGAATAGATGATTTTCTTGCATGTTGAGCTTATTGAGAGTTGTTCTGTTAAAATAACTGTAGGTTGAATGCTCTTTGAGTATAAGTCTGACTACAGCTTTCTTCCACATGGACAGGATTAAATACTTCACATAGAAATAAATGACATTCTTAACAGTCCTCCGGTATTTAATGCTGTGGTGTAATAAACTGTGTATTTTCTTTAAAGCAGTTTACTATGTACTGTTTATATTCCACAAGATTGTAAAGGAAATAAAAACAAATATGCTAAGTATGTTTTATTTAGTTTTTAATTAAATTGCAAGTGTACCGTACAAGCCCAATTCCGAAAAAGTTGGGACAGTATGGAAAATGCAAAAAAACAATAACAAACAAAGTCATTTTAAAATTCAATTCACCCTGTACTATATTGAAAACACATTATTAACAAATTATTTGATTTTTTACTTTGTGAATTTAATTTATTTTTGAAAATATACACTAATTTCAAATCTGATGAGTGCAACACACTCCAAAAAAGTTGGGACAGTCGACTGTTTACCACTGTGTAACATCACCTTCTCTTTTAATAACACTTATTAAGTATTTGGGCACTGAAGACACCAGTTGGTTAAGCAGAATTTTCCCCCATTCATCCATTATGCATTTCTTAAGCTGCGCAACTGTACGGGGCCTTCGTTGCCTTATTTTGCACTAAATATGCCACACATTCTCAATCGGAGACGGGTCAGGACTGCAGGCAGGCCATGCTAGCACCCGCACTCTCTGCTTACACAACCATGCGCTTGTAATCTGGGCAGAATGTGGTTTGGCGTTGTCCTGCTGGAAAATGCAGGGACGTCCCTGGAAAAGACGACGTCTGGATGGCATATGAGGCATATGTTGCTCCAAAATGTGTACATATCTTTCTGCATTAATGGTGCCCTCACAGATGTGCAAGTTACCCATGCCATGGGTACTGATACTCCCTCATACAAGACAGAGGCTGGCTTTTGGACCTTTTCCTCTTTGGCCCGGAGAACACGACGGCTGTTTTGTCCATAAACTATTTGAAATGTTTACTAGTCAGACCACAAAACATGGGTCCACTGTGCTACTCTCAGATGAGTCGGCGGCGCTTCTGGACAGTGTTGACGTATGGCTTCTGATTTGCATAGTGAAGCCTTAACTTGCATCTGTTGACTGACAAATGTTTACCAACGTATTCCCGAGCCCATGTCAGGATATCCATTACAGACTCATGACGGTTTTTAAGACAGTGACATCTGAGGGATTGGAGATCACATGCATTCTGAAGTGGTTTTCGGCCTTGCCCTTTACGCACTGAGATTTGACTGGATTCCTTGAATCTTTTAATTATATCGTGCACTGTATAAGGTGAAATGCCCAAAATCCTACTGATTTGTCTTTGGGGAATGTTGTTCTCAAAGTGTTGGATTATTCGCCGATGCATCTGTTGGCAGATTGGCGAGCCTCGACCCATCCTTGCTCTTGACGGACTAGACCTTTTTTGGAGGCTCCTTATATTCTATGATTACATGATTGCCTTACCTAAATTATGAAAGGAGCATGTAGCAAGGTGCTCAAACTCAGCTCCTGATCAAATGCAGTGTCTTCAGCACCTCTTGGTAGTTTATGTAATCTAGTTATAAGATTGTTTTCAAGTCTTTTACAGATGATGGCTTTAAAGATTCTTCTGTCACCATCTTGAACACCATTTGCAGCCTGTATGGAGTTATTCAGTTCATCCAAGTAAATAATTGAATGACAAATTAAGTAACTGGGAAATCAGTAGAAAAAAACAAAAAACATAAGACACTCTGGCCCTTCCAGGTGGTGTATAGTCAGAATCAAAAGCCAAACCTCTGTTTAGTTTTCAAAGACAAAGCTTCATAAAATCGTAAAAATGTTTATACCTGGTTTCCAGAATGCTGGAATGTAGTGAATACTGTCTCTGCAAAGTATATAAGGTGCATTTAAATTTAGACTACTTCTGGAAGCAATTCTGACATGGAGGATTAGTGCTTGGATCTCTCCAAAAACAGTCCATTAGATGTGCACCACTTCCATGAAATCCATAAAGGTCTGGAGCGTCAAACAATGTAGTGCCATCATAGTGCAGTCACGGGATGTATACATTGGGTTGTTGAAACTAAATCGTATTCTGGAGATCAACAGCCCTATGAGTTTTATAGGTATCTTTAAACCGGTAACTACAAATGTCCTAAAACAATGGTAATCTTGACTAATTTCCACAATGTCTATTGAAGACTAGGGTGGCTAAAGTATTGCAGTAGTACAGAGTAAATTGCAGAGTAAATAGAAACCTAAACCAAAAGTTTGAAAGCATGACATTTGTAAAACACTGGCAGAAGAGGAAACGTTAATTTTTCTTCTCTCTGCTTTTTAAATTGTAAAGTGTATTCCAGTGGTTCCGAAACTATGGGGCATGCCAAGAGCTGAATGGGGAAAAAGTCAAGACACGACACGTAAAAACCATGAGGGAATCCGACAACAATTAGTTTCCCCTCCCCCTTATATCGCTTTGGATAAACCGATTCATTTTGCATCAACCAATCTCTGTGAAACTAGTTTTTCCACACTTACATTAAAAACAAACTACGGTCACAACAAAGCAATCTGTGACCCAACTGCATAAGGGGTTTACCAGCTAAAAACTTTGGGAACTGCTGCTGTAATCATTTTGATCCCACGGGAATCACACCTGGATATCTCATCACTTCCTCCATGCTCTGATGTTGATCACGTGTATAAGTCCTATCTCCATACCTAGTATGTAACCCATCCCTAACCTTGTTACACATGTGATTAACAGCAGAACTCTGTTCTTCTGGTATTCATGTGTTATTCCTATGGTATTCAAACATGAATTAATTATGATTTGGTGCCCATTATTGTAAAGTTTGACCATATAATTATATCCTTAACCCTGACTCTAATCCTAACCTTATCTGTTATACATTTGATTTACATCAGAACTCAGAGAAAGTGAATGAGATTTGCATTTTTTTTTCATAATTGCAAAGTGTAACCAATCTGTACATTTTCTTAAAGTATATTTTTTCCAAGCATAAACAATTGTGCAACAATCCTTTCACTCTTCATTGTAAAAATACAGTGCCTTGCGAAAGTATTCACCCCCCTTGGCATTTTCCTATTTTGTTGCCTTACAACCTGGAAAATGGATTTATTGGGGGTTTGTATCATTTAATTTACACAACATGCCTAGCACTTTGAAGATGCAAAATATTTTTTATTGTGAAACAAACAAGAAATAAGACAAAAAAACAGAAAACATGCATAACTATTCACCCTTCCAAGGTCAATACTTTGTAGAGCCACCTTTTGCAGCAATTACAGCTGCAAGTCTCTTGGGGTACGTCTCTATAAGCTTGGCACATCTAGCCACTGGGATTGTTGCCCATTCATCAAGGCAAAACTGCTCCAGCTCCTTCAAGTTGGATGGGTTTTGCTGGTGTACAGCAATCTTTAAGTCATACTACAGATTTTCAATTGGATTGAGGCCTAGGCCTTAAGCCATGGACCCCCAGAGACTTATTTTGTCCTACATGCATCCATAGGAGTTTTTAGTTTTTCTCTCCTCCGTGCCTAAATGGTTTATTTATTTAAATGTACTTTATTTTAGATCATGTAAACTGTTTAAAGGTGTATTTAATTTATTGTATTATTTAGTTTGCTGTACATTTGTTGTGATGTTTACCAGTCTGTAAAGTGCTCTATGGCTACCCTGCGAAGGGTGCTATACAAATGAAAATTGATTGATTGATTGATTGAGGTCTGAGCTTTGACTAGGCCATTCCAAGACATTAAATGTTTCCCCTTAAACCACTTGAGTGTTGCTTTAGCAGTATGCTTAGGGTCATTGTCCTGCTGGAAGGTGAACCTCTGTCCCAGTCTCAAATCTCTGGAAGACTGAAACATTTTTCCCTCAAGAATTTCCCTGTATTGAGCACCATCCATCATTCCTTCAATTCCAACCAGCTTCCCAGTCCCTGCTGATGAAAAACATCATGGATGGTGTTCTCGGGTTGATGAGAGGTGTTGGGATTGCGCCAGACATAGCATTTTCCTTGATGGCCAAAAAGCTAAATTTTAGTCTCATCTGACCAGAGTACCTCCTTCCATATGTTTGGGGAGTCTCCCACATGCCTTTTGGCAAACAGCAAAAGGGTTTGCTTATTTTTTTCTTTAAGCAATGGCTTTTTTTTGGCCACTCTTCCATAAAGCCCAGTTCTGTGGAGTGTACGGCTTAACGTGGTCCTATGGACAGATATTCCAATCTCCGCTGTGGAACTTTGTAGCTCCTTCAGGGTTATCTTTGGTCTCTTTGTTGCCTCTCTGATTAATGCCCTCCTTGCCTGGTCTGTGAGTTTTGGTGGGGGCCCTCTCTTGGCAGGTTTGTTGTGGTGCCATATTCTTTCCATTTTTTAATAAAAGATTTAATAGTGCTCCATGGGATGTTCAAAGTTTCTGATATTTTTTTATAACCCAACCCTGATCTGTACTTCTCCACAACTTTGTCCCTGACCTGTTTGGAGAGCTCCTTGGTCTTCGTGGTGCCACTTGCTTGGTGGTGCCGCTTGCTCAGTGGTGTTGCAGACTCTAGGGCCTTTCAGAACAGGTGTATATTTACTGAGATCATGTGACAGATCATGTGACACTTAGACTGCACACAGGTGGACTTTATTAACTAATTATGTGACTTCTGAAGGTAATTGGTTGTGCCAGATCTTATTTAGAGAGTTCATAGCAAAGGGAGTGAATACGCACCACTTTTCGGTTTAATTTCACTTCACCAATTTGGACTATTTTGTGTATGTCCATTACATGAAATCCAAATAAAAATAAATTTAAATTACAGGTTGTAATGCAAACAAAATAGGAAAAAGGCTTAGGAACTCATGAATGTCTAACAAAGCTGCCTATAGGCCACTGCACACAGACCTCACCTCTGCCTGCAACAGACACCCACATTATGCTAGTCAGCAATACCAGGAGCAGGGCTACCAGACCAAGCTCCACTGGAAAACAGCAAATGGAACGTAAACCAATTATCTAATTTGAAAATCTACAATATGTATTAGAATGCTGCCTACTCATTTAATCAATCAATCAATCAATTTTTATTTGTATAGTGCCCTTCGCAGGGTAGCCACAGAGCGCTTTACAGACTGGTAAACATACAACAAATGTACAGCAAAATAAAATACATAAATACAATAAAATAAAATTTAGACCTGTAAACATTTTACATTATCTAGAACAGGGGTGTCAAACTCAATTTCACCATGGGCCATATGATCATTTCAAGTTTCATTCGAGGGCCGCATAAATATTTGATCATCCCTATTTATAATTCACTGTCTATTGAAAGAAATTGGCAAATTTAAAAATAGTTAGTTAGAATTATACTTTGACATTTACGATTATTCAAAACACACATCTGACCTAATTGCTGCTCGGAGGGGGTTCATTTGTGGAGGAGACTGGACACCTTTTTCGTGAGACTAGCTTGTCAATGTACAGTGTGATGTGTTGTGCTGAAGCGATCTTCAGTATGCAGTGTAGATGGCTGTCATTCAGTCCTGATGTCTGGGGGGGATGTGTTGAACTTCGGACTGCACCTCGATTCCATTACCATGCTGTCCACGCTGGTGCCAGAGAGAATTGTCTTCATATGCGCGTGTCTCTCCCTCTTCCAGTTGAGAGCCCGCGTCAGGGTGTCCCTTTGCCAGAGGCTGCTGGGCCTTCTAACGGCTGTGTCCCAAACCCTCCCCCTCGGCCTCCTACATCTAAGGCCTCTGCAGTGGTGGTTCGGGTCCCATGGGATGCGTCCTCGCCGCGACAGAGCACATCAAGTGACAATTACTCAAGTGTGCTGGAAGGCACTCCGTTGGTAGCGGAGCCCTTCGAATGTAATCCTCATGCCCTTGGGGCCAATCTGCCACCGAGTGGTGTTGACAACAGACTCCTCCAAGCAAGGTTGGGGAGCTGTCTGCAATGGACAGGGAATCCGGGGCAGTTGGACGGCGCCCGTCAGGGCCCTCCATATCAACGCCCTGGAATTACGAGCTGTGCTCCTCGGTCTCCATCACTTCATGCTGGCCCTTTGGAGCAGTCATGTTTTAGTGCAGACAGACAACACAGGGGTGGTTGCCTACATCAACAGGCAGGGAGGTCTCCGGTCGCACACACTATATCGGCTAGTGTGTCATCTGCTTCTGTGGATGCAGTCTCAGCTGCGCTCCATCAAAGCAGCCCACCTCCCGGGCATCTCCAACACGTTGGCGGACCTCCTGTCGGAATGGGGCCTCCACCCACTGGTGATTCAGCAGCTTTGGAGCCGCTACCGCAGGGCAGAGGTGGATCTCTCCACACATTGCCCCCTATGGTTCTCCGTTCGGGATCAGTCAGGGACCCTGGGGATCGACACGCTAGCACACACGTGGCCGTGCTGTCTCCTCTATGCATTCCCACCATTCCCTCTTCTCCCAATGGTTCTGGAAAAGATCAGACAGGAACGAGTAACAGTGCTGCGGGTAGCGCCTCGCTGGCCCCGCAGACTGTGGTTTGCAGACCTGGTCTCCCTCTTGGTCAGAGAACCTTGGCAGCTTCTCCTGTGGGCGGACTTGCTGTCTCAGGTGCAGGGCACACTGTGGCATCCCAACCCGGGCCTGCTCCAGCTCTGGGCCTGGCCCCTGATCAGGATCGCCTGATGGCTTGGTTGGGTCTCGCCACACACCTTTGTTCGGTTCTACAGGCTGGATGTGACGGGCCCGGTTCCTTCTATTGGAAATCCGGTGTTGGCTTCAGTTGAGTCTCAGTAGCTTGTTAGGCACTGGCTCCTGGCTTTTCTATCCCTGTCTGCCCCTGTTGAGCGTGCTTGGGAAAAGCGATGCAGAACCGTTATCCCTTCCTACCAGACTGTGATTTGTATACAATTAATTCTGTAGGTGGGAGTGCATGTGTTTTTTACACCTGTACCCCGCCATTGTACATAGTTCCTTTGTCAGCAGGCCTTGGCCCCGCCCTAGCTATACTAGCTGTGCTGAGGACCGCTGCTGCTGTATTCAGCGGTAGGCTTTGAGTTTGCTCTTGTGCCCCGCTGTGTATATAGTTCATTTATTGACATCAGTAGAGCATCTGTTGCCGCTAGCTGCGGCAGTGAGTAACCTGCTCCTGTGTCCTGCATGTGGTGCATGAACTGGCTCCTTCGCCCCGTAGTATATATAGTTCTTTAGTATAGACAGTTGAGCTTGTCCGCTCCTTATTAAGTTGAGTGTGGACAACTGCTCCTGTTGTTAGCGAGGGCACTCGTGCTTCGCTATGTATATAGTTCCTTTGCCAGCAGTCTGTGGCCCCGCCCTAACTATGCTAGATGTGCTGGAGGCCACTGCTACGGTGTCCAGCGGAAGGCACTTGTGTTGGTTCTTGTTGGTCCGCTGTGTATATAGTTCCATTATTAATAATTGAACTATCCAGCAGTGGCTATCTAGTCTGGTTAGCCCGCTGTATGTTGAGCACAGGGTGCGAGACTGCGACCTGTGCTCATATGGTGTGGTCTTGGTATTGGCCCCGTTCCTAGCCCTGCTAGTAGAGCAGGAGGCCGCTATTACTAGGCTTCACGGTAGGCACAAGGTCTTGTTGCCCGTGGATACACCATTGCTTATTTCTTCCCAGTTCAGCATGATTGCGGTCTTCGCATCTGAGCAGCCCAGATGTGGCCCAAGGAGCCCCTGTGGTTCTATCATAGAGTTGGTATGGCTCCTAGTAGGTTCATCTCGGGGCAGGCTCTCTTACCAGCTCGCTGCCTCCTCCCTTGTGACGGTTTGGTTATACTGTAACCCCTCCCCCTTGGGCAGTGCTTCTGACTCGAAAGATAACGATAGGTTGCATATGCAACCCCGGTTATCTGAGAAAAGAAGCACTGCCCAAGGGTTGCAAGGTCGCATGGGAGTTTGAGCTCCCGGCAAAAAGAGGAAGTCCTTGTGCAGACGTCGCCTTTTATACAAACAGGAAGTGGAAGGGTCCTGTTTGAGTGACGGGCACAAGGGCCAATGGCAGCTTTGATAGACAAAAGTCTTCGATGCATTCCAGCGATGCGCGCTGAAAACCCCTCCCCCTTGGGCAGTGCTTCTTTTCTCAGATAACCGGGGTTGCATACGCAACCTATTGTTTTCACATGCAATTTCCTCATTCACAAGCTGTCGCGTGCCTAATTACTTAATGATACACCACCTTTACAGGGGCCGGATTAAAATCATTGAGGGGCCATATTCGGCCCGTGGGCCTTGAGTTTGACACCCCTGATCTAGAACAAAGTGAACATTTAAGTAAATAAGCCATAAAATAAACCATAAACCATTTAAGTCCTTGATTAAATCTAAAAATTATTAGAACACCTTCATTGTTACTTTTTTCCCTGTTTGAACAGTATGTATCAGAATAAAGCATTTTTTAAAGTAATTACATAATAATAAAAATACATGTTACTAAATGGAACAACAACTGAATGGTTCAATTCAACACTATTTTTAAATTAAACCAAGACACTTTTCCTCAAAACGTGGAATGCAAGTAACCTTTTCTCCAATTGGCACCGTCATAGTGAGTTTAGAAATCAAATATTTTACCATAATGATAAAAAAATATATATCTTGGTAAGCATCAGTTCCAAATTCAGTTTTTTAATTTTGTTTTCTGAAATAGTTCCAAAGTGTATTTCCCTTTATTCTGCTAGAGGTTATATAACTAAAAAAAGATACAACACTGTAAAGAAATATGCAATATGTCTGTTTTTACAAATATGTAAGAACATTATTTGATTTTGTACTGCATAATCATTATCCTGTCCAAGTATATAAGGAGAGTAATGTTATTTCTAATGAGGAATTGCCCCATAATCAATCAATCAAATTGTATTTAGTATAGCGCCCTTCAGAGGGTAGCCACAGAGCACTTTACAGATTGAAAAGAAACAAAATAAATAAGCAAATAAATACACCACAAACAATATAAAATAAAACAAAATGAAATAAACCATTAGGCACAGAGGAGAGTAAACAAAAAATCCTATAGGATGTTATATTGTTAAAGGAATAGGGCTAATAGTTGCCTCCCCTCCAGGCATTATAACTATGTGATACAACAGCACGAAGATCAGGATGTTCTTAAACGGTGCTGCTGACTGTTGTCTTCCCTCTGGTGGGGGCTATTCACCGGCCCTCTGGGGGTGGGGGGCGGGGTGCAATGACTTGGGGGCTATTGCTGGAAGACAACTAGAGCAAATTGTGCTCAGCTACTGATAATAAAATGCAGGACATGACACACACTACATTGTACATAGCATGTCCATGGCACACTGTATGTTATGGTGACTAAGTCTAAAAAGATGGGTCTTCAGCCGTGATTTAAAGTCTGAGACAGAGTGATCTCTTACATAGACTGGAAGATCATTCCATACTTCCAGGGCCCTATATCTACATACTCTGCCACCTGAGGTTTTCTTGTGTATTTTCGGGACCAATACAAACTGGTTCCTGGGATGGCAATGGCCTGGAGTGCATTCGATAAGAAGATCTTTTAGGTAGGGTGGTGCTAGTCCCCTTTAGGGCTTTAAATGCTAATAAGAGAATTTTGAAATATGTTCTATAGTGCACTGGGAGCCAGTGAAGAGAAGCTAATACTGGAGTGATATGTTATTATTTTTTTTAGTTTGTTCAGATCCTTGCAGCAGCATTTTGAACTAACCTGAGTGCAGAAATAGCTGTATTTGTGCTAATTGACAGAATTGCATTACAGTAATCCAATCTAGACGGAACAAGTGCGTGTATCAATTTATCAGTGTCATGAATTGAAAGGAATTGTAATAACAAACCACAGCCTGGTTCCCATTGATGAAGGGAGAACAATCAACTAAATTGTGATTCGCTGAACTGGGCAGTTGTGTTTTGTGTTGACAAATTGCACACACACACAAAACAATGATTTGACATATGTTCAATATATCTGATTGTTAGCAAAGGCTAATTATTCATAATCAAATTTAGCAAAAAAATCTTCAATATTCTATTACACAAATACTGAACTGATATATAATAAAGTAAAACAATCCTCTATCAAATGGGCAGGAAGCGTTCAATTTAATTTTAATCTGTTTTAAAGGGGCTGATATTACACATCACTCAGAACTGTGTATATACAAGTCTGCCAGCCACCCTTTGAAACCTTTGAAACTTGTATGTCACAATAGATCACTTGTCCTAAAAAATATTATATTCATTGAAACAGAATAAAATGGGTCAGCCCCACAGAGATTTGCTATCAAATGCTTTATCTAGCCTGGGTTAAATCTATAAAAATACTCAAAGAAATAATTCAAAAACAAATAAACTAGAGACTTCCAAATATCTTGCTGTTTTCTTTAGCTGTTTTTAACTGTTTAGTGGACCACACCTTTGTGTTCAGCATTACTTTGGGTTATCTCATAAATTATGTTTTTAGCTTTACTTCTCTACTCAATAGAATGGGAAGAAGCTAACTGGATGGGTTTAATCTACTGTCCAGAGCTTGAGAGTCAATTTCCTTTTAAACATTTGGCCAGCAGTTTGCTGTATGCTACATTATTCATTCCTTACACATTCAGCTCAAATTATGCTCGACCTTTCCTGATGTATTCCATGCGATTAGGTGAGGGATCTAAATGTGACTGGTGACCTAAGATTTTTCTTTCATATGGTGTTCATTTCTCAATCTGGCATAAGCACACGCTACATATCCTCCCTTCAGTGATATATGACCTTTAGGATCTGAGAGTCCATTTTTCAAAAAATGTTAAGCAATATAATCCGGTTGCAGTGTGGGATTCTTCTTGATTGATTGCTTCACTCACAGGAGTCTTTAAAGGAAAGCAAGCCTAAACAACGGGGGTCATGTAAGGATTCACATGAAAAGCGTATCCCATGCTGAAGAGCAAGAGCGAGGGTCAAGTGAAGTGAAGTGAAGTGAAAAACACAATGAATTATTTAATCCCTTTTTACCTAATCCAGACACAGAAGTATGTCTAATTAATACAAAAACTCTTGTCATTTTAAAAACAAAATGCTCTGCAGGATAACTAAAGATTGCCAGCTGCATGACCAATTCTATACACACTTCAGGATTGAATGCTTGATGTGTCCAGGTCCCTCGATGCCCAGTCTCCTGTGTGTAAACTGAATGTTCATTAATTAATGTCGAATTTTAAAATGCTACATCTCCTATGGCTCATTGGAGGTCTCCCATCAGATAGCAAATAGTAAGTGTAGAATATAGTAAGCTCTCCAGAAAAACAAACTGAAAACATAGTTGTAGCGTAAGGTACACTTATAAAATTCAATTAAAGAAGTGAATTTATAGTATCACCTTATCACGAATCCTGGAATCTTGTAGAACTCAATTTCTGTAATAATTGAACGCAGACACCAATTCCAAAGATATAAATTGTTATTCAAAAACAAAGACTAAATTTAACACTACACTAATTATACAAAAGGGAAAAAATAATTAAAATTCAACTCTAGATCAACAAATCAAAGACAAATCACTTCCGTGACCAAATCAAAGACCATGGGATCGCATATGATAACACACAAATCGTTAAACAAAAAAGGTTATAAACACATTGACTACAATACCGGTTAGTAAGACGAAGGTGAGTCTCTCATTAGTATTGTTAGTCAGACATTAAATAACTACGCAGGTTAGTATTTATGTCAGGTAACTTCTCGTTATATATATATCAGTCTCATTTACGTTTAGGTGCCGAGAAAGATCCTATCATTACTTGTTACCACAATTTCACTTAACTGATTATTATTCAATGATTAAGGATAGGAAGGGCCACCACTAATCTAATGTCTATTAACTTGTGTCAATTTCAGACTAAACAGTTAAACAGGAATGAGAAGATATTTCTCGGCGTTGACAGATTTTATTTCTAAAATTATCAACAAAACAGTTTAATGCAACACACATTTATATTTAAGAAAACTAAATGATATTACACATTCTAGAGTTATGAATCACAGATTAACATTTCTAATTGATTTTTCAAATGTCATGAATCATGAACTCCAAACTGTTAAACTTATCTGAACTTCGTCACAGAGAGGCCTCTCTGTCTTCGGGCTCAGATAACAGCACACGGCACGAGGTCCGTGTGGTTTGGAACAAAGGCAGTCCGGTTCGGCTTTGTCCAAGAACTTCCACTCAGTCGATGCACCTGGAAGTTGGGGTTTCGCGAATGTAGAGTCTTTCAAAAACAGATTTTCCAATGGTTTGAAGGCTCCAAGGTTGTGCACTTGTAAGCAGGGTTCCACCGTACTTATTTGAAGACAAAGTCTTTGAGGAAAGCAGGGCCCTGTTCGTTCCAAGGGTCAAGTTTCTTAAGACTCAATAGCTATTTAAATGACTGACACTTTCGTATACAGTCGACTTAGTCAATTGTCCAGCTGTAAAACTCCACTGATCAGGTGGGCACAGGCGGGCAGCGCAGTCTGTAAAGTTCTTTATTTAATAAAGTCCTTTAAAAGAATTCTTCATACGGCTCAATCTCCTTCTCCCAGTTTAACTCTTCTGTTGCCGGCAAAGACTTAGTTGGTTTCTGGTTCCGGTTCTGGCAACAGAGCTACAGGTTGAGCTGTGGCAGTGAGTTTCTGGTTCAGGTGAGAGAGAGAGAGAGAGAGAGAGAGAGAGAGAGAGCCTGTGCGCTGTTCCTTATAGTCTGTCAGATCAATAGATGATTGGTTCTTGAGTTCTTGAGATTGGATTTCGGTTTCAGCCCCCAGTGTCCTATTGGAGGGGGGCTTGATTTATGACTGATGTCAATCCATGCCATCTTTTGGAAATGCCGGTTGGCCCGGGTTCGTAGCTCTATGTCGGGATTTCGGCTCTCGTCCACTTCAAAGAGTTTTTATCACCTACAGGCCCCTTTCTCCAGACATTTCATAGCAGGATTCCAAACTCTTTGGCCTCTTCTCGGTGCCATCCTCCCCAAAACTGTCACTTTGATGCAAACCAGTTCCAAGCTGATGAGCTAAGGAAATCTGATAACTTTGGGGGGGGGAGAGGTCTTCTTTAGATCAGTGCTTCAGCTCAGAGCCCAAATGCTCTTATCAAAATACACCCAACATAACGCTACATAGTATTCTAATTAAGGACAAGCAATGGAGTGGTCAAGAATGTGTATATTTATACAAGTGTATGTAAAGACATACATTGCTTTCACAAAATAGAGGATATCTGAATTCAAATCGAGTCGCAAACAGATCTGGGATTTAACTGCGCAATGAATGTATCTCTGCAATATGATTCATATTTTGCATCATTGAGTTTAATTTACGTACTAAGTGACAACATGTCTGGATACCAAAACGTGATCAGGTTACCGCTTGCATTTTTACATACTGTAGTGCTTTTTGCAGCAACAAGGTGTTCAATGAATGTCAAAAGTGCATGAATGCATATAAAACAATGAGCACAGGGTGTTCACTCACTCTTGTTTTGCGCAAAGACAGATCTCAACATGCAACAAACTGTGACAAAAATGGCAACCGGCCATAGGATTGCACTGCCTCTCACAATTATGGGATATGTGGAAATCTCACTGACATGTGTCCTACCTGTAATTCTGACAGAAAGGTTTCCAACGGGCATTTCTCTGTGGCATTGCACAGTCAGTTGCCACAAGCAGCTAGTGCAACTCTACCATAATCTTCATAATCTCATAAGTACAAGATGGTATCTCCTAGTTATGAGTTATTATCTCATACATATGAGATAATCCCCATATTTATGTTTTGGGAGGGGGTTAATGCTGGGTAAAAAGTAAATAACAAACAGAGATCCATAAGCAACTACTTCCAAAAATAGAGTATTAAAAAGATAAATAATCTCCAGATTCTCTCCATAGTATTTTATTACTGAACAAGACGATGTTTTGGTCACATTTTGGTAAATTACCCCAACAAATCTATGCTCAATACATTAATTGGTTGCACCTTATCTTTATTTAAATCACTTGCAGAGTCCTTAAATTCAACATATTTTACATATTAGGGTGAGGGTGATATTAAGGTTTTGACATTTTATGGGAAATATAATTTCTTTGAATTAGTGGAGAAATATGGGAAAAACTTTATTATGGGTGCTGTTCAGGAGAAGGACTCAAATTAGTCTCCTGTGAGATATGGGAGAGTTGACAGCTATGAAATATGATTCAATAATGCTTAGTCTTATTTTTGCTTTTTTGTTCTAATGAAAATGTTCAAGAAGATTCAAGGACAAGCTATTCTTCAAATTGTATTTTAACACAGTTGAAACCTATCAATTAAATAATTACATTCAAAGATAAGCCAACTTGTTATCACACCTGCACACAGAGACACATCAATATATTACACACAGCTTAAAATATGTGTTACATCAAAACAATTTAAATGTAATATTTTTTAAACATGTAGGGATAATATACAGTTAGGTCCATAAATATTTGGACGGTGACACTGCAGCTGTCTTTAGTTCCTGCTTGTTCTTGGAGTGTTTTGCCTTCAGTTTTGCCTTCAGCAAGTGAAATGCTGCTCAGTTGGATTCAGGTCAGGTGACTGACTAGGCCACTGCAGAACATTCCACTTCTTCGCCTTAAAAAGTCTTGGGTTGCTTTCGCAGTATGCTTTGGGTCATTGTCCATCTGCTCTGTGAAGCACCGTCCAATGAGTTTTAAAGCATTTGGCATAATCTGAGCAGATAATAAAGCCCTAAACACTTGAGAATTCATCCTGCTGCTTTTGTAAGCAGTCACATAATCAATAAATACAAGGGAACCAGTTCCCTTGGCAGCCATACATGCCCATGCCATAACATGCTTCACAGATGAGGTGGTATGCTTTGGATCATGAGCAGTTCCTTCTCTTCTCTGTACACTTCTCTTCCCATCATTCTGGTACAAGTTGGTCTTTGTCTCATCTGTCCATAGGCTGTTGTTCCAGAACTGTACAGGGTTCTAGATGTTTTTGGCAAACTCTAATCTGGTCTTCCTGTTTCCTGAAGGGGTTTTACTTCACCAGGGAAAGAATTCTTCTGTCATCCACCACAGTTGTTTTCCATGGTCTTTCAGGCCTTTTGGTGTTCCTGAGCTCACCAGTGCTTTCTTTTTAAGAATGTACCAAATAGTTGATTTGGCCACACCTAATGTTTTTGCTATCTCTCTGATTGGTTTGTTTTGATTTCTAAGGCAAAACGCCCCAAGAACAAGCAGGAACTAAAGACGGCTGCAGTGCAGGCCTGGTAGAGCATCACCAGGGAAGAAACCCAGCATCTGGTGATGTCTATGGGTTCCAGACTTCAGGCAGTCATTGACTGCAAAGGATTTCCAACCAAGTATGGAAACTCACAATTTAATTCATGGGGGGACCACATGTAACAATTGGTATAATTCCTACACCGTTCAGACAATTTGGATGTAACTACCTTCAAATTAAAGATGAAAGTATACACTTAAAGAACATCTTGATTGTTTCCTTTCAAATCCATTGTGGTGGCATACAGAGCCAAAATTATGAGAAATGTGTCACTGTCCAAATATTTATGGACCTAACTGTATTATCCAAATCGTTCTAAGATATGTATTATATATGTTTATCCATCTATTATACAGTATATTACTGTAAATAATTCCATTATGTAATGTATTGTAAAAATACATTAAAACTTAGGAAATGCAGGCCAATATTAAAAATCATCATTAAAGGGGATTATATTATAGTACATTTTGGCTGTGACATGAATTTCAAAGAATGTGTGAAAGTAATTGGATGGATTAAGATCCCACAATAAACATAAACCAGTTCATAAGATTGAAACAGGAAGTCTTGATTACAATCGAATGAGATGAGGTCATGATGTTACCATTTTAGTGACACTTGGTGACTGTAATTTCCCACATTTTTGATACTAATGTCAGTGGGCTCAGCAATTTATTTTAGTTGTTCTTCACAGTTTCGGAATACCCAACACCAGCACCTTCACAAGATTATATTAAATTAGTTTCCCATAATCTTACTAACCTGCTACATTAAGTGTCTTGTAGCACATTACCTTTTTATGCTTTCAGCTGGTTTTCATTCACACTAGTGCACAGAAGTTGCCCTATTTAACCCTGTCACTTACCAACTGATCACTGCTGTTATTTGGCCGCCACATAACGTCTCTTCTTCTGGATTTAAAAGTAACCTTGGATACTATTGATCATGTGAATTTCTTTAAAAACAGCCTTGAAAAATGAATATGTCTCTCATGTACAGCCCAGTGATACCCTCCTGCTTGCTTGGATGTAAGAAGTGTGTTCCTTTGCAAGTTAATGGTCTGCCCAGAGCCACACTAAATGTGCTGTCCCACTGGGTTCACTTCTTGGGCATCTGCTTTTAACCTCTATATGCTTCCCTTGTAATGTCACTTCAATTTCTTCATTAGGGAATCCCAGATGTAGTTTAGCTTGAGTCCTACATGTTTCTCCATTGCTTATGTTATCTCTGCATGCTCTAAGATACAGATGAGTGAATGTCCAAGGACTTTCTTCAGCTGACTAAACGTTTACTGTAGGATTCCCAACTATAACTTCAGACACATCGTTCCTGCATAATTATGAATAGGAGGAATTTATTTTAAAAAGTAGAATCGAAGGAACAAGCTAATGGGTGTGGGGATTTGCTGGGATTCATGAGGAAATGGTTTGATTAGGTTCTTCAATCAATAAACTGCTAGCAACCAGACAAGCAAGACACAATGAGTGCTTCACAGGTACTGTTTTTGAATCTTATACACTGTGCCACTTCTTGAACCACTCAGTTACTGTACCAGAACCACTTAGTTTACAGCAAGCAGGTGGATTACGATGGGCCGGGCTGCTTCTTATTCCACTCTCTTGCTATATGTTTGAAAAACCTGAGGTCTTGTCAAATTTAAATACAATAAATGACATATCAGCTCTGCATAAATATTCAAATGTATATGAATATGTATATAGATTTCCTTGAATGGAATATATAAAATATTGTTGTATAGTTCTGTCTGTCTGTCTCTCTCCCCCTGCACACTTTTCTGGTTACACGTGCAAAACACATGGAACAACTCTTCCCTCCCCCTGCACAGCGACTTTTCTCTTTGTCTGGTTCCACATGCAAAACACGTCGAACCACTCTCTCCCCCACAGTCCTTTGTGCATCCCAGAATGCTTTGCGGAGGAAACTGCGACATCACCCCCGGTGCTTGGTAACCCTACACTCCAAAGGAGGAAGAGGAAGTAGAGAAGCAGAGGGCTGAGCCAATCCACATGCACATCCGGGACACTGCCCTCTGCTGATTGGACATTATTCACCTTTTGTTTAGAACTGTATAAAAATGCAAACCCAGAAGAGATCTGTAAGAAAAGCTGTTTGAACCCGAGACCGCCTCGTGTTCGCTCTGTTTTCCTTCCAGGCTGGCCTGATTAAAAGACTTCTTTACCATTTGCAACACAACTCCTGCACTGCTGTTTTTGTCAATTCAAGAGGGTTTCTTCAATGTTCCCTCTCTTAAATTGTTAGCTTTCATGTGCTCATATACATTTGAAATCCACAAGGAGTTACATGGTACATACAAGGGTGTGAAATGGTGCACATGTTGGAAACAAAAGAAAATGATCTGATAAATATCTGATAAATACTGTACTGTATGGAAAATGTTCACAATGATTATTATATTTGTAAATTGTTCTAGGTCACCTGATCCCCGCGATTGTACATGCATTGAAGTGCTTGGTAGAAGAAAATGTTATGCAATCAAGGCAAGTGGGAGCCGCCGTTGTAGCTCCTGGAAACAAAGACATATGCATTGAGCCTTCACGATATAGCCCCCCATTGTAGTATATGGAACAACTACAGCAGGTCCCTGATAAAACCCTGCTTTATCCTATGCTTTCCCGGCCCCCCAGAAGCTGGCATTCACTTGCTTCAGCCTTACATCTCGCAGCTTCCAGGTGCCGCACGAGGCATGCTTTAGCCCATGGGCTCCACGTTTCCAGGAGCCGATATGCCCTTGTTTAAGCCTTATTCTCTCAGTTCCGTATACAGCGCTGCGTTTGTCACCTTTCATTTGATCCCATGGAGAGGCAAATTGATAGGCTACATTTTAAACGTGTTGTGTTTTGAAGGTGGGGGGGGGGTACTGCGGGGCTGTGGATGAATTGTCAGGCGAATCAGCAGTGGCTAGTAACGACTGATATATCACAAAGTTTACCCTAAGCATGAACACAAAAGTCATGCAATACATCACATTTCTCAACACCATATATAACTACTTCAATCCTTAGAATGTGACTGTACTGAAAATAAAACATCAATTGCAGGAAATATTGTTACTTTAAAACAATAATAATAATATAAACACATTTGTAATATAGCCATGCTGGTGATTTACCTGACCTTAGCACAATAAACAAATGAAAGCTTTAAGAATAATAAAGGTATTGCACGTACATGTTTTGTAATTCCTGTTTATTCCAGGTTAACATGATCGTGATTTGATTAAGCCATTGAGTGCATCCAATATTTTAAATCTTCAATAGTACAATAAAAGACAAAAGAGAAAGGAGCTCTATATTGACTAGGTGCAGTGACATTTTAAAAGCTAAAGTAAGTTTTCAGGTCTGGATTGTGTTTACTGAACAAAATGCCATTCAAGAACTTAAAATGTCACTACCTGCTGTTACATCATTTCATCTTCCGTGGGAATGATTATACTCCTTTCACATTACAAATTCCCCTGGGGTTCAGAACATTTTTTGACACTTTTTTTAGTGAAGAATTTTATCTATCAGTCCTCAAGGCCCCATGCAACCCAGGGTGGCAATAACCACACTTCATAAATCAAGCCCTTTACTGCGAAAACAATGTTTGTCAATGTAAAACAATGGCATTCAATATAAAATAGCCATTACCTGAGCCCCAGATGTTCCTGCAAAAGTGATTTATTTTTAGACATACATGTCCCAAAGGAGGCCTGTTTATGCAAACCCCTGCACAGTTTCCTTTATGGAACACAATAAAGAACTGAACATTGATTTTTCATTACAAAACAACCAAACACAATGTAAAAGCTTATTATTAATGTATTTGTTGTGATACCTTGCGAAATAACAGCTTAGACTTTGCTTCCGAAGAACTGAATAAACATTGTAGAGTAATTTGTGGATACATTTTTTATAGTGATACCCCTGCAAAACTATGTATATGTAGAACATTTATTTTAGTGTTTGCCAAATGAAGTAAAGTACTTTGGATCAAAGTAAATACAAAAAATAATAATGTATTTTTTTAGTTTACATATCTTTTAATATTAAGGCCAGCATAAATTATGCATAATAAATGTATATATATATATTTAACATTCTTATTTCTTAAAGAAATACAAAAGAAAAATAACATTGGTAAGGTAGGAACATCAGGTGAAAGATTTATTATCACAAACAATATGGGTGTGTATATTTCGCGAGAATTTCCAAACGACTACAATACAAAACCTTACAAATGTAAAGTAGTCATCATAAACAACAGTATAGAGTACAATAAAAGTACTTGTTAAAGTGGTATGGAGCTGCAAAACTTTGCAGTGTGTGTGTATATGTGTATATATATATATATATATATATATATATATATATATATATATATATATATATATATAAGGAGGTAATCAGATGGTAAGCTCAAAGGCAAGAAGCATATAAACAAATAGAATGAATGACATTCAATCTACAAAGGGTCTACTATCATCAGCTTGTCTCCAGATAATTAATTCATCTGAAGATTTCATAAAAGTGATCTTAGTATGAAAGATCAAGGCTCTATGTTAGTCCCGTCATCCTTGATTATGCAAGATTCCTTATGGACTGGGCATTAAACCAGTATGGGTGTGCATGGAATAGTAATGTAGGTGTTATAGGCCTCAATTCAACAGAGTACAGTGGCTGTGAAAGATACATGAGCCTGAACAGAACCATGGCATTCTAGCCAGGTGCAGAGAACAGCCAAATTCAAGATGGATACGTCTTCCTACCTAAGGAAAAAACCTCACAAGACTGTTCGAGATAGTAATCACCATTGTGTGCAAATAATGTGCTTTACTGTCTTATATATCAGTATCAAGTTAAGCGACTAATTCTTAAAGAAGAAAAGTAAACCATTTTAACATTCAACATGATGAATTCCATTAATACAGAATCTTATAAGAAAATAAATCACCTGGGTGTGTCCTGTTTAACTCTAATCTAGGACAATCGATGTCATCAGCTACTTTTAAATAGAATGCAGTGTTTTTTTAGTGTGCAGTGGGATTCACAAAAACACCACTCAGTCAATTGTAATTGTTTTTTGTTTTGATCATTTAGATTTTAGTCTCAGGAATGCAGATGAAGCTAAAACTTTTAAAAGGATGACTAAAGGTTGAATACACAAACATAATTTTGCAAATGTGTATTAACATTAACAAGTACACATCCAATTTATTATATCCCTAGTTCCCTTACTGCATTTTGTTATAAACCGTTACACTCCGTTGAGTTCATAATAGTTGCCATGGGAAGGACAAATCCAGTGATTCTATAGTTGTTCCGTTATCTAGGATGTTATATAATATTATTGAATTAAGATACTTTGTTTGTACGTTCGGTTGTATTTCGATATATATTTAACGTTACTAAGGAATACTGATTTTTGCTTAATAATATTCAGAAGCAGTGCTTTTAATCCAATTGGTCATAGGGCAGATACCATCAATTCTGGTTTCTTTGTAATTAATCTCTGCTAGCAGGCATTATAAACATTTGGAATGCCTCAGGGCTATCAAAGGAATGTCAGATATTTAAGACTAGAGTAATACAACAGTGATTTTTAAAGCAGTCTGATAAGCTTGTTCGTTATACAAGATAATTCCTACCTGTGAAAAAAGCTTTAGTTTCTCAGTTGAGTCTTTTCTCTGAAGAGATTAGCTGGGAGCACATACTGCAGTATTTAACAGATCACTTGTCATACTAGTATGAAATAGAAAAAAACAAAAAATCTTGCTTTAACAAAATAAAGCTGAAATTACATCTACATTTATACCAATCATTCAATCATATAATGTAGATTATAATCCTTGTGGAACAAATCATTATTATAGATATGCAAAATATAAATTTCAAGTTTAACTGCAATTGGTAATACTCTATCCATGTAAATTATAGTATTTAAAGTATGTATGTGCATACATATTTGTGCATGTATGCATATTCTGGGGAAATCCCTCTATTCAAGAACACCAATGTTGCAAGTGTCTAGGTTACTATAGTCTAATTTGGACGTTTGTGGCCTAATTACAGTTTCTTTGTCACAATTGTCAATTGTGACCCACAGCTGAAGACTCCTCACAAAACCTTAAAACAGCACGACATTATATAGTCATGTTGCTGACCTTAGTCATGTTGCCAAAATAAAACCTAGATGGTTATGTAAAAGTACATTGCCCACTGTAACGAGATGCAGGGTTTGGCTATTGAAGCCAATGATGGATAGGTGGGGATCAATGTCAAAACACAGGACTTGGGAAGAGCAATAGTGTAAAACAGACCACAGGCTGTCATTGTATTGGTTTCCTTTCTGGGCATGGAAAATGTAAAACGAAACCTAGCATGAACCGTAGCAGGGATGGTCTGCTACACACAAAACCTAGCTAGCCATGGACAGCTAAGCAGTTTCCAAGGGATAACAAAAACACAGCAAACAATCTTGAGGGGTCAGGCAGTCTCATGGTCAATGGACTTTTCACAGGGGTCATTACCAGCCTTCAGCCTTCAGCCTTCTCCCTTCTCCCTTCTCCCTTCTCCCTTCTCCCTTCTCCCTTCTCCCTTCTCCAATTACTAAGGCAAAGAGAAACCACAGGGTGGGGTTTAAATAGTTGGCAGTCTGGGTGATTCTTAATCCAAGGCAGGTGTGGCTGCTCTGCACTGTGAGTTTGTTTTCCCCTCAGTGTTGTCCATGGTCCTGATCCACGGAGACCTGGCTGTGCTGTCCGTGGTCCTGTCTGTGGCAAAAGAAAGCATTTGAGCAGGCACATAATGGTGATCAAAGACCCTGCCACTCGCCTCGTTACACCACATATCAGGATCTCCCAATGATTTCAATATTCCCACCTTTGCAACTAGAACATACATTCCGTACTTAAAACTGTTAATAATGATTCATTTAGAAAAAGTCAGCTGGGATATCCACCTCTTGAAGAAGTCTATGTCTATACTATAGATTGCAGCTAAACGTTACTTCTATTGAACCTGAGTCAAATTTAAAAAGGTTCCAGGAAATGTCCTTTTTGACGACAAAGTCAGTAATTGTATAATACACACTTATTTACAGTTAAACATTCCCCTTAACACCATAAGACTACACTTAATATATAATTTAAATTACTACTGAAATATGATGTTGAAATAAAAGACTGCATACATATTGTAACATGCATTGCCTTGGAGCATGTCCACAAAAGATTGTGGTTTTCTATAGTAACACTTTTGAGCCTTTTTTCAGTAACCTATTTGTATAGTGTGTATCTGTCATTGTATAGATGTCCACAAATGTAACCTTTTCGCATAACCTCCATAACCTTACTATTCACTGTAGTGTACTTTCAATATCAGTCTCCTGTTGACTGTTGACCTCTACCACTGCTGCTTCTTCTTGGATCTTCATGCTTCAGACACCCAGGATGCTGTTTAGCAGAATCATGGCCCATTACCTCAACTCTGAAGAGTCCAGCACACTTGTTGGGGAGATAAAAAATCCTGGAAACACATTAATTTGTACTGCAACAATCAAACTTGCAGTTTCTCCTCATGTTTAGTCATGTGAAATCTCACCTTGGTTACCTCTAAAAATTTGTATCCAAGCCATTCACACTCCTGATGTCAGGAACAATATCACTAAATGTCTTCGCACTCCCAGTTCCTGACTTGTTTCCCCTGAGGAAGGAAAAGTACAGGCTCAAATGTTTCAGATATGCTTCTCAGGGAGTTGCACTTACTGTTGCAGCTTACTACTCATGTTATGACTATTCATGCAATCAGCTCTAGTCTCTTCAAAAGCACTTCAGTACAGATGTGCATAATTTCAGTGTTTAGCATTCCAAAAATCAGTGTCATGAAAACCTCAATATGCACATCTCATATCCAGTAAACATTCCTATAGTTAAATATAATTTAAAAGATTGCAAATATTACTATTGCATTCTCTTGTCTGTAAACATATGTCCAATTTGTGAAATCGGTTGTTGAGAAAATGCAACTGGCTAATAAGACACATATATGTTCAGAATATTCAAGTATGCATAGTTTTTTAAACTGCCTTATGTGATTTACTTATATTTTTAAGAATAATTACACAATACTCTTCTTTTGTGAAATCTTAATATATATATATATATATATATATATATATATATATATATATATATATATATATATATATATATATATGAATCAAATAACAAAAGTACAATCTTTCTATTTTAGGTGCATAGTCTGTATAACAAGGATTTATTTTATTTTATGGTCAAGTGTTAATTAAGCTGTGAATAATTACTGTACATAGAAAAATTTCTGAGTGTGTATTTAATAAATAATAGTATTATTTATTAAGTGTGTACTTCTGTTATACAGTGATGATCTTCAGTAAAAACATGATTATGCAAATGCCCCATAGCTTTCTTGTCATTTCCCTTTTGTTTTATGTAACACCAATGTATGTATTTTTATTTAGATTTCTTGCTTACTGTAGTTAATCTTACATTAAAATTTTAAAAGATTGATCTCTTTAGTCATATTTTTTTATTTCATTTGTATAAACTCACAATTTGAAACTATTCTGTGCTGTCCAGAATATATTTTATATATGCTCCATATATATATAAAAATATACCAAAAGAATAACTGAAAAAAAAACACAAATACTCTGTTCAATAATTAATACATAATGTTAGTGTTGAACCCTATTGTATTGAAGCAGATTGAGTACAGAGAATAATATATTTATTTAACATGCACAGCCTGGAAGCCCCCGCCATGGGAGCTCCCCAACCTCAGCGGAGTCTCTCTGAACAACAAAATGTAACAGCCTTTATAGAAAGCATGACATGTGGTGCTGTGGGCAGGGTCCAGTCACATGCTCCCAAGAAGTGTTGCCTTGGGGTCAGGTCTCTGGCCTTTGGAATGGCTGTAGTTGTCTTCCTGGGGGGAGGTGGTGGATCTGGAAACCAGATGGCTTCCTTTGATGTACTCCAAGAGGTCCGGTTCTATGGTTATCATTAACAACTGTCAATCAATCATTATGATGTAACATCTCCTTCCTTTCAGGAAAAGCAATTAAGTCCACAAACAGACTTTAACAAACAAGCAGCTACTGACTATCTATGCACTGTGTGATCCTTTTATCAAAGAGAGAAATTTCTAATAGATGTACCTTGTTCGTTTTTGCTAGCTAAATCCAATTTGCTAGGTCTGTATATATGCTATTATTTCGAATGCTAGTATTAATATAAAACATTATACAGTTACTACAAAACTATACCAGTTCTTTAGTTGGGTTGCGGATGCAAACTTGGTTATCTGAAATTAAGAATCAGTTCCCAAGGAATTATGGGACATCACCTTTCACATGGAAGCACATGAAAAGCCTTGCAGCAAAGCTACCGATAGTCTCATGCCCACTTGGCCTGCCCCCTACTTCAACCCAAGTACACTTGACACAGGTGAAATGCTTTATTTTGTCCAGCCAACAGTGTGACTTCAGAAAGCTGGGAACTGTTTCTTCATTTCAGATAACCAAGGTTGCATTCACAGTTTCAAAAATGTGATTATGGGATACTGTGTACCCACCCTGTCGTGAGCGAGGATTAAATGGGAAAGACATTCACATAATGGAACAGTGGTTTCTATGTCCACGGAACAATAGCAATCATCAAGCCATAGAGAGCAGGGAGGAACTCAAACCTGCTCAGGCAGCTTAGCAGAAGTCATTCAGGCAGCTGAAGAGATGAAGCAGAACTTACAACATCCAGCCTATAAAAACGCAATTTACGGTATAGATCAACTTGCAGCAGCACAGACTTCAGACCACAGATCAGCCTGTTGACATGAGATGGTGACAAAACTTTGGGAAAAAAACTGGGGTTTGGTCCCAGGCTCTTGAGCCATAACCTGCAAAACAAAAACAGGAAGGATGCAAAAAGAGTGCATACAACTCCCTCACCCACTTAGTTGGCACAGTGTCTTCAGGGAGAAGATTTACAAATCAGGCAACTAAAGCAGCTTGAAAGGGACCTTGGAAAGTGCTTCCAGCACTACATCAAGGTGCCACACAGGGAACATACAGACATGGCCGAAATTATTAGTACCCTTGCATTTTATTCAAATAATGCACCATTCGCCCTGAAAAGTGTTGAAATTAAAAGATCTTTTGTCATCCATACATGCATGTCTTTGGTTTGCAGTGGAACACAGCAAAAAAACTGTGAACAGAACTGAATTCTTGCTTATTCTATAAAGACATTCTAAAATGGCCTGGACAATATTATTGATACCCTTTAGAAGTTATATGAAATAATTGTATTGTAGTGATACCACAAGCAGACCATTCTCTGTTAATTAGTATCACAGGTGTCTTCAATCACATTAACACTCATTCAGCCAGTTTAAATGGAGAAAAGTACTCATTCACTGTGTGTATCACACATGAACTGGAAAAGAGAAGGAAAACCAGAGAGTTGTCTGAGGAGGTTAGAAAGAAGATAATAGCCAAGCAAGGTCCTACAAGACCATCTCTTGATGTTCCTGTGAGCACTGTTGCCAATATTTTTAAGAAGTTTAAGGTCCATGGTACTGTAGCCAATATTCCTGGATGTGGCCGCAAGAGGAAAATTGAAGAAAAAGGATTGTTTGAATGGTGGAGAAAGAACCAAGGAAAACCTCAAAACAGATCCAAGCCGATGTTCAAGCTCAAGGTACAAAAGTCGCACCATCCGTCGCTGTCTGAATGAAAATGAGCTCCATGGTAGAGGACCTCTTTCTAAGAGAGAAACACAAAAAAGCCTGACTGGAGTTTGCCAAAATGCATGTGGACCAGCCACAGTCCTTCTGGGACAATGTCCTTTGGATAGATGAAACAAAAGTAGAGGTTTTAAATCACAACAACTCCATGTTTACAGGAATAAAAATGAAGCTTTCACAGAAAACAACACCATCTCTACCGTGAAACACTGGAGGCTCAGTGATGTTTTGGGGTTGCTTTGCTGCCTCTGGCACTGGGTGTCTTGAATCTGTGCAGGGCACGATGAAATCAAAAGCAAAACGTACAGCTCAGTATCAGAAAGCTGTGTCTGAGTCGCAGGTCATGGGTCCTCCAGCAGGATAATGACTCGAAACATACCTCAAAAAGCACAGTTTGCTCAAGAAGAGTGGGCCAAACTAAAAAGAAGTGTAGAAATCTCATTCAGAACTACAGACAGTGCTTGATTGCAGTTATTGTCTCTAAAGGCTGTGCAACAAAATTATGTTTAGGGTACCAATACTTTCGGCCATGTCTGTATGACACACAGGGGGGTGAAGATGTCTTACCCCTTTAAAAAATTGTGATGCCAGGAAATGAGAGCCAGGTTAAGCACTGTCAATTCTAGAATGGCAAGCTAATATGGCTGTCAACTAGACTTTAAGTGTGGACGCAGATTTGCTTGTGTCCAGCACCTCCTGCAGAGATTGCATCATGACAATGGTGGATTTTGAGATTGAGGCAAAGACATTTTGAGAACTAAGTGTTTAAATGAAAGTTTATCAATGAAATTGAAACCAAAATTGGCAACCTGATTCAACAGGAGACAGTAATTTTGTTGATGCCAAGTTTCAGTCAGACAGAGAAAGTTAAGACTAATGTAAGTAATAAACTCACGCAACAGTTTAAGATACAGGCATTAATTTAAGCCATTTTTAAAGGTCTACAAGGAAGTGAGTTAGCCATAAATGATGAAGGTGGGTTGCATCAGAACTGACAAGACAAGCAAATCAACAAAGATAGCATATAGTTTTGTAGCTGATAAAAATGAGAAATCATGCCCTGAACCACAATGCAGATACACCACTACAGATGGATGGTGTCACAGTAAACACACGATCTGGAGTAGCTGCGGACGGTTTAATTTGAACAAATTGTCACATGACAGCCATAACAGGAGGCGGGCCAAGTGATTCACAACACCCAAGGGCCTATTAGCAGTTTTGCTATAAGGCTGTTCAAGTGCTTCCTAGTGAAAGGTGATGTCCCATAATCCCTTTGGAACTGTTTCAAAACTGAAAGATAACACGTTATGACTTTGCAAAGTTTATACAGGTTCATATTTTTATTTACAAAATACATATATACATCAAAGAAGACTATAAATAGACAATGCTCCCCTGATTCTGGGAAAGTAAAGTAAAGACAAGAGATGTACTTGGCATAGAATATATAGCACATACTATATTTTATGGATTTGACAGATGGTGTCAGTTTGATAAGACTACAATTATAGAATCTTGCCTCATTGTTTTATGAGGACTTGAATGCTTGCACTGACCGAGGACATGCTGTGCCTGTGCTAATCAAAGTAATCAGTGCCTTATCCTTCCTTGCAGCCGTATCATTCCACAGTGAGGTTGCTGATGCTATTGGGATAAGTCAGTCTTCCATTTCAAGATGTGTTTCCCAGTTTGTTGAAGCAGTGCTGAAACACACTCATGAGTTTATCCGCTTCCCTAAATTCCACATGGAGAATTGTATAATATATATAAACACACACTCACATTACTGTGATCATGCAGCAGGCCCATCCACAGCCAGCTACGAGCTTCAGAATTGTGGACCAGAAAATGAATAAAGTGCAGGCATGTATCCCGCACACAACCAGAAGCACACAGGGAATATACACTCACCTAAAGGATTATTAGGAACACCTGTTCAATTTCTCATTAATGCAATTATCTAACCAACCAATCACATGGCAGTTGCTTCAATGCATTTAGGGGTGTGGTCCTGGTCAAGACAATCTCCTGAACTCCAAACTGAATGTCTGAATGGGAAAGAAAGGTGATTTAAGCAATTTTGAGCGTGGCATGGTTGTTGGTGCCAGACGGGCCGGTCTGAGTATTTCACAATCTGCTCAGTTACTGGGATTTTCACGCACAACCATTTCTAGGGTTTACAAAGAATGGTGTGAAAAGGGAAAAACATCCAGTATGCGGCAGTCCTGTGGGCGAAAATGCCTTGTTGATGCTAGAGGTCAGAGGAGAATGGGCCGACTGATTCAAGCTGATAGAAGAACATGGATCCATCATGCCTTGTTACCACTGTGCAGGCTGGTGGTGGTGGTGTAATGGTGTGGGGGATGTTTTCTTGGCACACTTTAGGCCCCTTAGTGCCAATTGGGCATCGTTTAAATGCCACGGCCTACCTGAGCATTGTTTCTGACCATGTCCATCCCTTTATGACCACCATGTACCCATCCTCTGATGGCTACTTCCAGCAGGATAATGCACCATGTCACAAAGGTCGAATCATTTCAAATTGGTTTCTTGAACATGACAATGAGTTCACTGTACTAAACTGGCCCCCACAGTCACCAGATCACAACCCAATAGAGCATCTTTGGGATGTGGTAGAACGGGAGCTTTGTGCCCTGGATGTGCATCCCACAAATCTCCATCAACTGCAAGATGCTATCCTATCAATATGGGCCAACATTTCTAAAGAATGCTTTCAGCACCTTGTTGAATCAATGCCACGTAGAATTAAGGCAGTTCTGAAGGCGAAGGGGGTCAAACACAGTATTAGTATGGTGTTCCTAATAATCCTTTAGGTGAGTGTATATATATATATATATATATATATATATATATATATATATATATATATAGCCTTATATTTTGAGTTCAATAGAAAAACACATTTTTAGGATACCTACTATGATAAATATTACAGCTATGAATGCAGTACCCATGGATTAAAATGTAAATGTATCAGACAGACACAAACTCCCCATTGCTATACACCAGATGGGTATTAAAATAAATACCCACACACAACATACATACATAAATAATCTTCCAAAGAATGCAAACATGTCCATGTTCTATTATATTAATACAATTATAATAATATAAATATTATAATATTTAAATTATATATATATATATATATATATATATATATATATATATATATAAATAATTATATAAAGGTAATGTTTTAAAGAGTACCAAAGCAACAATCATAATAAGGGGTAGACTAGACTAAACAATGCAGGAACTAGATAAAGGCATGCCACTTGGTTATCTTGCTTTTTCAAACCACTTAAGCAAATCAGCTAGTGGCAGAACTCCTACTCTTTTATTTATTATTCAAATTGCTACATACAATGTCCAGTATAAGAACCTTTTAAATATATAAAGTTTAAAAAGGGTAAGAGGCAATTGGGAATTAGCACTAGGAGCAGAGGGCCATTCATCTGGTGAAGTGCTGCTACATCAGCTGGTAACCATAGATACCCTCTTAACATATCTAATAAAGCCATTTCCAATACAGAAATTGTTAAAGGAACACCAATTAGCCCAGAAAAACTACATGCAAAAATAAAATCAAGGTTTATTAGGGCTGCACATATATAATTTGAAGGTAAACAATGTACTTCACATACAATCATTCACTTATATACAAATAAAGGTTTCCTGGCAGAACATGTAACAGTGAAAGAAACAAAATGGACTGTGAATAATAATCATATATTTTAATCACAATTAGATGTACAATTGAACATACTAAACTGAATATTTCTGTTAACATCAGACCATAAGCAACTTGTTTCCCCTTATAATCAGTGTTGTGTTTCCATTGGTTCCATTGGTTAAAAGCAAGACAGAATTGGAGTTTGGTTCATATTTGGTTTGGCTTAGGGTCCCATCTAAATGTAGGGCTAATATTAAATTAATCACAGGAACCACCAGATATTGTCAACAACAAAACTGAAACTGGGTAATTTTATCCTTACCCTAACCCAAGTTCAATTTCAAAATTAAGTTTATTTTGTTTTGTTGGGGTTCAGAGATACACTAATACCTTTGCACGTCATGTAATTCACAAAGCAAATCAAAAGCAACACAAAAAAACAAAGCACAATCAAAATTATCCTCATCGAAATGCTCACGTACCTAAATTTCCTTCTCCTTTGCTGTGCTTTCCTCATGCTTTTTCACCGGTACATCCTTAAAAAAAACAGCAGGCAGCAGCAAAGTGTTTATAGTATGCAATGGTAACTATACAAGCTTTCTAATTCAAGTTCAAAGTTCAGGACGTACCGGTACGGCGGTACTCACTTAAGCCCAGACAGCAGCAGCCATACGTTCCATTGCAAGAAATGGTGGTACCATTAACTTGGCTTTGGGAAAGTATTAAAAGTTGAATAATCAGACCTTCCCAGAGGAATAACCGTAGTCGGTATCAAAACCTTGCAAATAAGTTTAAATCAGTGGTGGATCAACTGTTATATATTACAGCTTCAATACACCATTTACATAGTTTTATACAAAATAGGCCTAATATTTTTTTGTACATAATAATGATTTGCCTGTTATGTGGCAGTTGAAGTCAAATGTAGTACATACAAGTAATTTTAAGGATCAGTACATTCTGTAAAATTAAAATGAAAAAATAGTAGGTTAAACTACTGAGAAATAAATCAGATCACATAAATTGCTCTCAACTCAATTTCATGAATAATAATTGTTTGCTGTATGCACTAAAATAAGGGTATACTTAGTGGTGTGTAAAAACTTCATTTGGCATGAAAAAGGAAATTGTCACATATTTAGTTTCTGAGCATTTTTATTTTCAAATTCTCATTAATTTATCTTTTGCTTTTGATGTTTGGGCTTTATTATGTTTTTTCTTATTTCCTTGCCTGATATATTTGTGGAATTATAAGTGCCATCTTTCTCTGCTGGTGGTGATGTATTGCTTGTTGAAAGAAATACCCCACTAGTGGTGCTTATGGTGAAAATCCCTGTATCTGCAGCAATATAAGCAGGTTTGGTATCTGTATAGATACACATACCATGTGACTATGTGGCCAACAAGAGTCAAGCAACACATTATGCTACCTTTTGATCCTTACATCAACCCGATTTCTCATTCAACTGTCTTGATATTTATTTTGCTAGATTAACATGAACATATTTTTGTGGCCTAGGGAATGAAATGCATGTCATACTATATTAATATGCTTTATTTGCAATTTCATAATTAATCAAGGTTTTCTCTCCTTGAATATGATTTTCCAAAATGTACTATTTACATATTTTTTTGTTTTCTTTAGACTTAAATCCAAATTCAATTCCATGCTCAATGCTTTGGATACTAATTAACTGTATTCAAATATGCAGATGAAAATGAATTGCATTGTTATGTAAATAAAAATACCCTGGTTTATCCCACAGTCCCCCTCATAATGTAAAGATGGAGACAAAGTATTCTTCTAAAAATGAATACGCACTTGATCTCTAGCAAGTAGGCACATGGAAACGTAATATGTTACTAATTAAGTGAAATGCTAAAATTACCCTTGTGATTGAAAACAATAATGTTCTAGAATCAAAAATATATTCAAAATGTTTTTTGTTTTTCAAGTATAATGTGATTTTCCTGAAAACTACTAAAGCCTGAAATAGTTTCCAGCTAGTATCTCACTGAAAAGGAATAAATAAATAATGTCCTAATCTTGTGCATACCTACCAATTCATTCACAAACTCTCTTTTAATGTAGCTACTACTGTAACATTACAGTTGTATGAGATTGTCGGCATAACAAGACAGAAAACTGTGCTCTGTTAAAATCCACTTTAAAACCATTTTAGTGATATACTCACATTAATGTAATAAAGGTACTATGCATGTTCTGCATAATTCAGGTAGCTTTGGGTTTTCTTGTATGTATTTATATATTTATTTTCAAGAAGGTATTAGCATTGTAAATACTTCGGTCAAGTCTACATTTCTGGAAAGTATTTTTTGTCTGTCTGTATAATTTATTTATGTTTTGCTTTTGGGGATTTGAAATAGCTGCCATTTAGTAGTGCCCTTACTAGCCACTGATGCAGAATAGCCCTAATTGCAGTGCATGTTCAGGGGCTATTATAATGAGGTGTTGATTACTTAATTTTTCTGCACATTAGTTTCATTTATGTAGCCTGAATGATATCTTAAGGTTCCCAATTTAAAACCAAGCAAGTTGGGGGTTTAAATTTCCGCTCATGTTCTGTTAATTAAATGGCTCATTATGTGTTTTGTAGTGAGTGCTCATTTTCTGGTGTACTGTGGAGGCTGTATCGACATCTTCAGGATGGAAGACTAAATTACACCGAAAATAAAAACAAAAAACTTATGAAAAACTTAAAGTCTTAAGTATGAAGCATCTTTGCATTTTTCATTTCAGATGTAAAAGCAGCAACTACAGTCATAACACAATCTGCAGCACATTATTATTATTTATTGCTTAGCAGACTATGCAACTAGAATACAACTCACCACATGTAGTAAAAGGATGTAACTAAATGATGTTGAGTTACTTTGGGTAACAGTAACTCAAGTATGTTTCATTAATGTCAAAACTCCAAAGCAGTCATTTCCTTAACCACTCAGTTTTAAACAGCTGTAGTTATTTTTGTTAGCCTCATTAATTATCATGCAAATAGATTTTCATTTTTCCACAGAAATGAAATGCCTCCCTTGTTCCTCAGTACTGTTTGTTATTTAAAATCAAACCCTCACCTCACACGTTGCAAAGCAAGCTGCTGGGCCACTCACTAACAAACAGCAGAACAGAGAAGGTAAATTTGCGTTTTTATGGAACATTCTGTAACACAAAGTTTAAACCAACAGTAAAAAAGTTTAAATAACAAGCAAATGGAAAATGGTCTTGGTCCATTGCATTTACTGTGAAAGATTGAATTCCATGTTTTAGATCAAGAAAGTTCTTTCATTCTCCATGGATTTTCTGCTGCTGTTATTTTCTCACTAAGGACAGTTTGGGACTTGACAGGTAATTATTTTGTTTAATATCTTCTGACAGATTAATTCATTCATCATTTGTTGTGAACAGTTTTAAATCCCACTGAGGGGGAAACATCTCTTTTACAGGCCTTACATCATTGTCTGAAAAGCAAAAACATTATTCTTCGTGAAGCATTTAAAAAGGATTTGGATTAAATTAAATGAACTTTGATTTTTACAAGCGTGTCTTACACTCAGAATGATATTTGCATTGTTCACAGTGCCTTGAAAAGGCTGCTGTAAGAGCAAGCCACATGTTTCAGATTCTGCTGGTGAAGGATACTCAAGGTCACATGGTACAACTACATAAATAACTATTTTATTTAACCAAGGTGAACAATTAAAGAATACATCTATTAAAGAATGATCCAAACACTTGAGTAGTTTTTAGTATTATAATAACAATAACAATAGTTTTAGTATTACTGCTGTAGAGTTTTAATTAGTTAATTAACTATTAACATAAAAGCTGATATGAATAATATATACATTCAGGAAAACAAAAATCAATCACTTACATTTTTTATGATTTTCTATTTGTTTTTTACTTTTTTCCCCATTCTAAGAAACAGATCTAGCAAAAATAGCCATTGAAAAGACTCTGCAAAGGTAAAAATAAATAAATAAAAATGTATACCAATATTCCATAGACTGAAAGAAGTATTGCTGACCAATGTTCCTTTAAGCATTGTATAATAAAATGTAGTATTAAATTATGTATGTATTGTAGTGAAAGCTTAACATATTTATGGTTTGTTCTAATGATTATGAGTACATATTACCAATGAAAGTGTGATTCCATACGTTCTGTTTCTGATGAATCTCAAACTAGAACAGCGCACCCCCCATAACTCCTCCAATTCCAGTATTTGTATTTATAGTGATTTGGTTTTAGAACACCTATTATCAAACACCGCTGATATCAAGCATTTATCATTTCAAATCCAATTATTCAGAAAGTTGTTAGATAATTTGTTTTAAGGCACTGTACTTTCTTACTGTTAAAGTAGTATCATAAATATTATAAGACATTTTTTTATTTGTTTTCTTTTCCCTCAGTCTGAAAATAGACGGATCTTTATCCCAAAGGATCTTCTAACTGCAGTTAATTAGTTTTGTCAGTCAACTGTCTCAAATTGGATTACTGAGTCTTTTCAGACTGAAAGAAAACTGAGAAAAAAAATAACTAACAGCTTGAGGTAGCCTGCAGGAATATAAATAATGTGGGGACATAAAAGGATTTATGAACCTTCTTTTAATATGCATATCTTAACAATACTTGCAGATCAAAGAAATTTCTTTTAGTTGCAAAGAAACAAGTCCTTAGTGTATCAGAATTAAGGTAAGATTATACATAAAGACACTAGACTTAAGCACATAGGTGCCCAAGTTTGAAAAGAATACCAGTGGACAAATAAATAGCTCTGGCAAAATATGTACAGGTTTACATTGTGTGGTACCTGCCTATGTGGATGTAATCGGTTTTCCTGGTTTGCAGGGTTGCAGGTGATTCTTTGCACAGCTTGTATTTAAGGTAAGCTGACTTACTGAGACACTTGTGCATGGAAAAGTCAATGATATGATGAGTAGAGATCTTATGCTTTGATGAGCCCCTGTCCAGTTCAACAATCTAACTTGCATTATTCACATGGTCATGCTGAAAAAAAGTCTAATGAACTCATTGATGCCAATTATAACAGGAGATTCACTGATAGGAAAGTCAGCTATTTGATGCAGTTTTTTTTTCTCTCACTCTCTCTCTCTCTCAAAACTATCCCACACTAATGGCATTAGTTCTGAAAAAAATAAGGTTTCCTTTAGATTCGATTTAATAGGTCACAGTCCTCCTCCTATAGAACATAACATTGGTCCTTCTCAAGATTATAAGGAAGGACAAAAATTGAGTTTTAATGTTTGGAGAGTAATTAGGTTAAACTAAGTAGAAATATAATGTTTTGCCTTAGGTAGATAGTTAATGTGAACAAAATCACCAAATTATAAAGCAAAATCTAATTGTGAACTCAAAGTCATTTACATAATGTTCTCCTTTTAAATATGTATATTAATGAAGAAAAGTGACTAGGGATGTGGGTACATTAGCATGCTTTTATCAGTATTTCCCCCCCTGCTATTTCAAGCTCTTTCAGGGCAGACAAGATAATACATTCAAATGTGGGCTATATTTTCATAAAGATTGGAAGCAGAGGGCAAGTTGATGTGATTAATAATTTAATTCCAAATTGTTATAATTCGCTTCATTTGTTCAAAAGATTATTTTTATTGCACACCATTTAAATTTACTAATTTAAAAGTAAATTAATATTTTAGGGTATTTTCTTTCATACTTGAGACCTGACAGTTTTACATTGTACCACTTGCTGTGCATTACATGATATATGTATTTCTTTGTTCATTAATTTAGAATTTAGGGAATTTAGTTTCTTCTCTCAAATGTTCCAGAGAGTATCCAGTCTCCTTAAAGTTTGATATTATTCCAGTGGAGAGTTGTTTCTCTCTGTTCATTGCCAAGCACTGTCAGAAGCAATACTTACTGGTCCTTACATATTTATTATATAGTAGTAATGCATTTCTTACTTGCTTACTTACTGGAAACACCCTATTGGTCCTTTCTTTCTTTCTTTGGCTGTAGTTTGGTCACTGTTTTGCCTCATTTAAACATACTGATTTTCATTGTAAAAAATACCATACAGATTGATTAAATGTAAAATTGTTAGAACTGCAGCATACAAATCTGAATGTAAAATATGTTCAAATTAATTAATCATGCTTGGATTTCACTGTTAGAGCAGATAGTTTGCACGTTAGAAAACCACACCCTAGCTGGTAATAATTGTATTCTGAAAGTGCAAAAGTTGAATTTCAAAATAAATTATGAAGTATAAAGAAGAAAGCTGACACAAAAGATTACTGCCCACACACCAATTATCTCTGAAATGATTGTGCCACCTTCAAAGTTTTGGTTTAGTAAATTTACCACACTTAGACATGTTCTGCAACTATGAAGGAAACATTGGGTAAAAAGAAAAATACTTTTTACTGACTTTCTTTCATAAGCATATTTATAATAGATGGGCAGCTCCGTTTAAAAAATATATCCTGGGGATTTGTTCTTTATGAATTGACTCTGTCAACTGTCATTGAGTATCATTTCTTTTGAATTATTGATATGATCACAATGCTTCTTTTTTGTATGTTGTAAGTAAATGGCTTCTTACTGTCTGTCACTTGAGGATTTGTTAGATCCTACTAGAAATTACCTGTGTGTTTGTTTTACCTACATTCATGGCCACAGAATAAGAATAATAAAACTTATAATACATATAATAATAATAATAATAATAATAATAATAATAATAATAATAATAATAATAATTATTATTATTATTATTATTATTATTATTATTATTATTATTATACTGCCACTGCTACTGTCTAGTACTACTTATGTTACTACCACTGCTATATTTGATAATAAATATAGCCACAATGTAAGATGTATCATTAATGATATATAATAATAATAATTATTAACAACTATCTGTGTATATATTGTGATATTTGGTTTTCTCACCTTACTGAAGACTGCATTTAATCTGAATCCACTATGCTTGTCTAAGGTCATCATGCTGGTTCCTAAAAAGGCTCATATTGGAATTAATAAACATAATTTGTCAAACAAGGAAGATATGGTACTATGATATGTAAGATAAATGTGTTGGAGGTCCTTAGTAGTTCATCTGGCAAAAACCTCTGAGTAGTCTGGAGACTACAAGTATAGAGATGGGTAGATTGTGAAATACCCTACATTGCTCCAACAGCAATCACACACTGCCCCACATTGGGTGATAGTACAATTAGAGACCAATAAATCAATCGGTCCTTCAGTCATTCGCTCTACATTTTCCTGAAATATTCTCATGCTGTAATGAGAATTTCCTGCAGTTGCTCTTTTTAGCTGCCTGTTGACCTGTGCAAGGAAGTGGCTTTTTAATGAACACAGCTGCACTTCAATTATTTCTCATTAGTTCAGGACTGCTGTCTGTTTAGTACACAGGTGACATTGATTGAAAGTAATCATATTCCTCAACATGCACGTCTGAGTGACATTTTATCCATTTATGGCTTAAATTGTGGTGGTGTTGTTGTTTTTTGTTCAACTATTTTTGCAAGTACTTCACTGGGCTTATTGGTGTTTAAGCATAATTAAGCCTTTTAATGGAAATAGCACACTGATCAAAACAGACTCCCAGCATACATGAACTACTTTGTGGTTGAGCAGCCCATCTAAAAATGTTAATCCAAGCTGTGCTGCTCGCAGACTGTGCCTTGCATCTCCTCTAAATTGGCCCGAGAGCTGCTGGGATTAGATTGGATAATTCAAGCTTGGGATCCTCCTCTCTTGGTTCTTTTCTGACATTTATCCTTGGTTTATTTTATGTAAAGTTCAGTGTAATACAACACAACAATATTATGACAGCTGTGTTTTGGTAGATCAAGGCTAAGACGCCTGTTTTCAATAGGACAAATACTCCATATTGATTAAATCCTTTGATGTCATTAATTCAGTTATTAAGTGCAGTTATTAAAAACAACAGCAACGCTAGGTGTCACAGATTAGAGAAGTGACAAGAGTGGGATTTGAATTATTTGTATTTTTTAGAAAAATAGTCTGTGGAGATGATTTGTGAGGTTGCGTGTTTATCAGGGTATTTCATACAGTTAAAGGTTATACTGCAATAACAATGGACACTGGTCCTGTGTAAGAATGATGTACCCAATAGGTACATTCATCATAGGTTCATCAATACATTAAAATAGTTTCTAAGGCATTTAAAATAATCAAGAATTAAGAAAATGGAAGCATTAAAAAAAAACAGCAGTGTTATCTGCACTGTCAGTTTTTATGTGACAAAATGTTTTGCGAACAGCTGTGTGCTTTAGAGTGTGCTTTACAGGCAGATCATTATGAGCTTTTAACTAAATTGTTTGTTTAGGTCCATTAAGCTAATAATCTAAGGTAATGGACACAAATCAATGTGATACAGAATGACAGACTTCATATTTGCAATAGAAGTGAGTAGCAAAGAAACCCTGATCTTTATTTGTGTTTTTGCTGAAACTGAGTCCTGTGATTTCTGAGAGAGGTGGTTATTCCATTCTGCGTCGTTGCGTGTAAAACCAGCCCACTACCACACTGCTCATTTCAATTTAAGATTTACATTTTATTTATGACCATTATAACACTGAAACTGAAATTTGACAGGTAAGCATTCAAATTAGAAAAATGTAGATGCTATAAGTGCCATTCACCTTACATGGCAGTAACTTGGCAAAAAGAAACAACAACAACAAAAATCACCAGTGGCCTAGTTGTTGGTAATTTATCCATTTTGGGAAACTATGGCCAACTGATGATTTATTGGCAGGGTTTTAAATTAAATTATTCCCATGTTTTTAATTTAGGATTATATTGCAAACTGCTATGTGTGCTATAACAATTATTGTTATGTAGCACAACTAGTGGAATTAACAGATTGCTAAATGGGGTGAATCAGATGGTTAGTTGGGATAGTGACTGGAGGTACTATGCTGGTATAAATTGTGAAACAGCTGTACTCACAGTCTGTCTAATCACTGAAGATCACCAGAGTGGAGTTGAAAATGTTCCATGGCTACAGGAGAGAGGGAGCTGTCTCCATGCTGTCTGTAAATTACCTTAATAAAAAGCATGGTCTGGATTTGTTCAAATATAAATCTAAATTCATTATCCCCTTCTTCCTGACAATGGAAACCATATCCTCTGGAGGTCACCTTAACATATTAAGAAATATATAGCTAGTTGTAATGTAGGCTGTAGATTGTACTTTCACATTTTCTCTCAAAAGGAATTAGAAAGAGGAATTATAGTTGCTGTGTCTAGATTAATGTCTAACGCTCCACCCCCATCTCCTCTGCTCCTCACAATTGTTCCCATTTTGACAATTATCATTGTTAGTAATTAGCACAAACTACTTATTCACATGTAGCAATTTCATAAAACATCAATTTTATAACACTCCAGCTGAGCTGCCATTAGCTGCTATTACAGTACTGTTCCATTAGGATATCTGTGTTACAGAGCAGATGTGCTGCTATCACTTATTGTAGCTCTGCCGTACTTTGCAATAGGGTTGAAACACTAGTCAGTTATATATATATATATATATATATATATATATATATATATATATATATAATTGTGTGTGTGTGCACCTTAGCGAATGTTTAAAAATATAATCAAGAACATTTAAGCATGCATACATTAAAAGTCTCCTATGGTGTTTTTTATTTTAAGTATGAAAGGGTAAAAGAACAAAAGGTGCCCCTTTAAAATGCAATACAGTTAATTATATGGTGATACTGAAGGTTAAAAAACGTATTTGCAGTGGGTATGAAAAGGTGATAAACATCCCCTGTTTAATTTATTCTTAGCAACTGCATATGCCAGATTTATTTTCAATAACACCAAATATGCTGCCACAACAGTTTGGATCGTGGGTTTCTGAAGCAAGCAAACGTTTGGCATTCTTCGTGTAATTGGCTGGGTTCTTAGATCAGAGTAAAATGAACCATGACTGTTATAGTTATTTTAATACAGTTCTACTGATGTGTTATTGTCAGCCAGCATGACATTGCAGTTTGTCAATCAGTTTTGTTGGTTTAACAGTCATAAATGGACAATAATGTTGAAAATGTATAGTGACTGGACCACAGCTTTGATATTTACACCATCATGGTTTTTAGGATTTTCCAGTAAGATAGTTATACATTATTATTATTAGGCCTAGACCAAAACTAAACACCAATGTACTCACAGATCGCAAATTACAAACATGTACATAATTTTATTTTAAAGAGGTAAAAGGTGACTTCTGACAATATATTTAAGCATGATAGGTCAACATTTTGATATAAACAACATTCAGGACGAATAGGAAAACAATAATCAGTTTGGCCAGTTTGTGCCTGCCCTGTCCATTCAATATAGTATGTGTACTAGTACTTTATGTTATAGATCATGGTATGGTTTATCTATAGGAGCTGCTAACTGTTATGCCGTTTAATATTTATTTTATTGTATTGTTTAAGATCATTGCTTTTTAGATTTGATGGAAATTGAATGTCTTGGATGTCTACCCAGGGACTATCAATGCAATCTAGCATATTGGCGAAATTGAGCATACAAAGCATAGCATCATGGTTATATGTGTGCTTGATAAATAAACAGTCTAAAAATAAATGTTTCCTTAGATAGTATGTTGTGTTAATTTGGTATGCATGGTTGCACAGATAATATCAAGCTAAATAAGATAAAAGATAATAATTAAAAAGTTAGTTTAAAAGGAAAAATGCAATCAGTAATTTGTGTGCTAACGTGATGTGTGCCAGTGTACCTGTCCATTTCTCCTTTAACTCAGTTTGAGATGAATGTTTATACATCTAGAACATCAGTGATACCTGTTCAACACCAAATTGCTATTCTGAGAACAGAGAATAATGTCACAAGATGTGTTACCCAAGAATGGTTTTGCATGCCACTTCTGCCCCTTGTTTGTCAGCTATACAAAAATAAAAAACAGATTGCTATTTAATATGCAAATTATATGGAAACAAGTACATCATATTGTGTGGCGGAAGACATTTGCATATGTGGCTGCAAACTCAGAAATCTACCAACCTGAGCACATAGAGAAAAGGAGAACCTGTCAAGATTTATAAAAGGATTTTTTAATCACATGTGAGATTGAATGTTCATCCTGTTCTTATTCCTAAATTAATATTTTGGTTCCTAAATATAATAATATATATTTTGCTTTTAGGCTAATATATTCTAAGATACAAAATTACATGTTTCATTCCATGCTTAAAATATAACAATATATTTGTAAAGGTCAGGAAATGCTGGAATGATTGTATAGCACCTCAAAAAATTACAAATGAAACTGACTAAGCAACAAAGGCAGTATTAAGATTAGAATTAAACTGTAAATATTTCCCAACTGCCTTTTCAGCTATCAGTGAGCTCATTAAATGTAAGCATTGAGTAATTTCACTTTTTGTAGAAACACATCTTGCTCCATCTGCTAACTATGAAGCTATGGAGAATGTTACACTGTGTTGAATGAAATCCAGTTTTAGACAGAGAATTCAGGAAATTCAGGTCTGCAGCTTTTGGAAGCTCTTGTTAAGAGGCCAGTGATACAACAATTTAAATGTATCCTGCAAATGTATTTAGAAACATTACAAAGTTTACCAAAGAGAGGAGGCCATTCGACCCATCGTGCTCATTTTGGTGTCCATTAATAGCAAAGTAATCCAAGGATCACATCTCACATTAATGTTTCCAAATTGTCAGCTTCAACCACATCACTGGGGACTTTGTTCCAGATTGTAACAACTCTTTGTGTGAGGAAGTGTCTCCTGTTTTCTTGAATGCCTTGAAGCCCAATTTCCCCAGGTCTGTGTCCCCCTGCTGATCTGGAAAAGCTCCTCTGGTTTGATGTGGTCGATGCCTTTCATGATTTTAAAGACATGGATCACGTCTCCATTTAGTCTCCTCTTTTTCAGGGTGAAAAGGTTCAGGTCCCTCAGTCTCTCAGTAGGACATTCCCTTCAGACCTGGAATAAGTCTGGTTGCTCTCCTCTGAACTGCCTCTAGAGCAGCGATATCCTTCTTGAAGTGTGGAGCCCAGAACTGCACACAGTATCCAGATGAGCTCTAACTAGTGCATTGTACAGTCTGAACATTACTGCCCTTGTTTTCAATTCTACACTTTTGACAATATACCCTAACATCCTGTTTGCCTTTTTTATTGCTTCCCCACATTGTCTGGATGGAGAAAGTGAGGAGTCCACTTAGACTCCTAGGTCTTTCTAAAGCATTACTTCATCTAGTTCTATTCCTCCCATAGTGTAATTATAGTGGACATTTTTGTTACCTGCATGTAATACCTTGCACTTGTCCACATTGAATTTCATCTGCCAGGTGTCGGCCCACAGCTGAATATTATCGAAGTCCCTTTGAATAGCCTGTGCTGCCGAGATTGTATCTGCTGAGGCACCTATTTTAGTATCATCTGCAAATTTGACAAGTTTGCTAACTATCCCAGAGTCCAGATCATTAATATAGATTAGAAGAAGCAAAGGCCCTAGTACTGATCCCTGTGGAACTCAACTAACAACCTCACTCCAGTTAGAAGCGACTCCTCTAATCGACACCCTCTGTTGTGTAACCCACAGACTAATTGCAAATTAGAAATTTATTGCTTTTTAAGCAATGGAAATACACCATTAATTACTGATTGGTATGTTGCTGTTGCTGGGTGGGTCTAAATTTTCATTTAATCTGAAAATTCATATCATAATAGGGGGGGAGTTATGGAAACCCAAAACAAGTTATTGTAAGAACAGAATCCTCAATTAAATATATTCTTAAATAAATCTCTCACCTTCTAAGCCACTAATATGGGTTTCTGAAATTTATCTCAGCATGAAACAGACAAAATAACTATCACAATTTATGAAAATTTCTTCTGTTGCATGCTGATGTTTCACTGTTTCAATGAATTGCTAATAGTATTCAATTTATACTTATAGTCACTTGGCAGCAATGAGGCAGCAAACTGTGATAATTCTCAAAACTGTTAGTACTCACAAAATGCACTTTCCTGTTACTTCTGAAACCATAATGAGATGCCTAAGATAGAGATAATCCTCACCTGAAGCACAGAAGAGAACATTTTTAATGCTCATCAGACCTCGCTAAGGGTTTTATGGAGCTGTTGAGCACTGTGCCTTTTGGCATTTTTTCATTCATTATGAATAATGTGGGATCTTTTCATTCATCTGTTATGACCTTTAAATAATACATAACTTAAATCAAAACATTTCTTAGAAGGCCCCTTCTTGGAGCACAGAAAGTCCATGAATGAAATACATAATACAACAACAAATCTTATTAACATACACTCTGTTCATTATCAGTGAGATCTCCAATCTAATATTTGCATAATTAGACTGTAGTTCATTAGAATTGCCTGAATGGAAAAAGCAGACTCAGTGAGGATCCATTTATGAGTTGATGAATACATTTTATTTGTAATTTATTGGTGGTGGATCAACACAAACAAAGGTGACAGAAACTTCGGCCCAGATCAAATCAAAATGTAAGCCCACCAACTGGAAACACCCTCCTAAATCTTGACTTAGGGAGAAGGAAGAATGATTTGTCAAGCACAAAGCCAGAATCAAGTATTGGTATTGGAACATCAATCAGGAATTTTTAGGTGTGTCAAGGTTTTGTTTTGGTGCAGGCCTTAGTTGTGTTTCTGCTGTGTGTGCGATAATTAAAAAGAAATGCGACAGAAGGGTCAATTAAACTAAACTACTGAATTAATCAGTGTATCGATGAAAATAAAAACAGGACATTCAATTGGGATTTTCAATACATTGGACCTTATGGTTCATAATCCTGAAATGTTGCCGTTTCTGATTTTCTCAATGGGAAATGATTAATGGCCAACAGGAGACTGAATACATGACAAATGTGCATTATCTTTTGGAGGATATAGTCTATTAATTCATATTGATTATGAACAGAATGTAATAAAAAATGAGTGTCATTTAATACAATTCTGCACAAAAAAGCACTCAGGGATAATGTAAACCTATTATTTTTTAATTAAAACACTTTCAAGGAGGTGTCATAATGTGCTCTGATTTCAAGCATATTAACTGTTATATCAAATGGAAGGAAAGCAAGCTGTAAAAAGGCTGTTATAATAACCAAATGTGCTACTAATTTATATATGATGCATATTTACATTAAGAAAAAACAAAATCTGTTTTCGTATGGGAATGTATGTCCCTAATGTCAAATTAATTTAAATGTACAATCTTGACACACTAAATAAACATTCTTGTATTTCCCTTCTTTCTAATTTTGTGAGATAAGCATAGAAACTACAAGCATAGCTAGAAGTGTAGTTCAGCAAACAAATTGGGAGCCTTTCTCCCCTTCTTCATCGAAAGGTTTCAGATTAATGTGAGTTTTCCATATCAAGCCTATTTGGTTTACCTCTCCAGTATGGATTATTTCTTGCTGAAGGGAAAATACCATTCTTGATGAGTCTGAAATAACCAGTAGAAACAATTGCTTTCAATCTACATTTTAGATACACATATAAGTAATTGGACAATAACAAAATAACAGTCTGAGTTCATACAATCCCTTTAATCTATTGAATTCAAAATAAACGCTGACCTAGGTATAGTGGTTGTCGTTGGTAGATGTATATGCTATTGGGATTACAATACAAAGGCCAAGAGCATTGACAATCTCACACTGTGTGTACCTCCTAGCCTTTTTTTAAATAACTTTTTGACTAAATAACTAAATGATCTATGTGAAAACAATGTTTTCTTAATCCTTGTGATAGATTGTTTTTTTTAGCACTCATTTTGATAACTATTATGAAGATCTCTGTAACGTGTTTGTAGTGCGTTACATTTCTCAACATGACATAAATTGTACTGCTCCACATGAGAACAGTGTGGAAATCACTGGAGCCAAGAAAGCCACAGGTAAACCCCTGGCTGTCTGTAAGACGCCCAGCCCCCACAGTGTTTAGCCTATCACACATGCTCCAGAGACATGTCACATTTTCCCGCTTGTAATCCATAATCGCCTACTTTACCTGTTAATAATTCATATCAGGCTATTTCATTATTTTTATCGTGCAATTCACTCAACTGATATAACATTTAAATTGTCTGTATAAGTGATCAAATTATGAATGTGGGTCATAACCTTAAGTATTTTCTCAAAATTATATTTGCCTATGAAACACAAGCTATGTTTCCTGTGTTGTATTAACCTACAAAATACCTTGCAGTAACTTACAAAAGATTGGATCTTCAGTTGCTTATTGTATAAAATAAACCATTTTTAAAATATGGAGGAAGCTGTTTTATAATACTTTACTTATTGTGTTTACTTATTTGTTCTGATTAATCCCTGCATTTTTGCTGCAAGCCCATACTTTTAATAGTAAATGCTATGAAAAAGGCTAATCTCTAGCAATCCTAACCTCAGCATCTCTCCCAGTTGAAGGAATTCAAAGAAGAAATAGTGATGAAAATATCTCAAGGCAACGTGAACTTTGCTTAAACCTTCACTAACAGAAATGTTTGCAAATAAAAGACAGCATATCTAAAATGGACATATCTCAATAGCTGCAATAACTGTGCCAACTGTGTTTGAAGAGTAAGCTATTTATTTGGATGCCCTGCATGCCTTGGTATGACAAGTAAAAAGTGGGAAATCCTCCAAATAGAGGTCCATTTTGTGCTTGTATAAGACTTCATGTTATTTTTCATTTTCATCATGCAATACAAATACCACTACCACAATAAAGGCACATGTTTCACAATATTGTTACTTCCTAATGGATATCTTGTTGAGATAAATATTATACATTAAATAATACATGAAAACATGTTTAAAAACAAGCATTTGAAAAATGTAAAGTAGGCAACTAACTATATTTTTGGGATTTCTTAAGCATTTTGTCATGTCTCAACCCTGACCTCACCACTAGATGTCGCCCTTGCCTTAGCTTTCTGCCTCATTCCCTCACTGATAATTCAATAATCATCGCGGTCTCTTACCTTGATTACGGCACCTGTCTCTCATTCCCTTGCACTACACAGCCAAGTCTATATATACCCCTTTGTTCAGGACAGCCATTGCTAAGTCTTGTTATCGTTTCCAAGCCCTGATCTCTTGCTAGCCTTCTTCTTGTACCCGACCCCTGCTTTCTGGATTTCCTCTGTGGACCTGTTTGCTTGATCGATTGACCTCCTGCCCGTTTCCCGACAACGACTCCTGGTTCAGCCCATCTGTGTACTTTTGCCTGGTTTTCGTCTCTGTTTCCCTTTACCTGTTAAGCCCCGCACCTGGGTCCACCATGCTCCTGTCTGTCAAGCCATGACTGACCCGACGCATTTACTGTACTGTAATACTCAGATCTTTATAGCTCGCTTTATATACAAAAGTGACAAACAATACTCTTGAAATCAGATACAGAGCATTGTAGACTCCAAATAATGCTTACATATACGTTATTAAGGTATGGTCTGAGTCTGGAACTTGAAAAGGAAACTTGTAGGACATGAAAGACAGATTAACTATGGAAATATTTCCGAAATTGACTAGCATTTTTCCAGTTTTGTCAAGTGCACCTCAAAGTTCAGCAGCTGTCACATGGAATCAATGCTATCTTTTGTTATGTAATAATATGATTTCAGAGTCTGACAATTAGAAGTGATCCCCTGTGACCCTGAAAAAATAAATACCCATGCAGATAATCAGGTTACTTCATACATAGCGTCTGAGTCTAATAATTATATTGGCAAGCAGGATAATTGAGATGGTACATTTAAAGTTCTTACAATCAGAGGGTGAATCTTTATTAAAGGAGAAGAAAATTGCATTTCATTTCCTCAAAGCCTAAGGTTACAACTATGAAAGAGAATAGAAAAGACAAACACTGAAGTGTCAAATCTTGTTACTGCTGTGGACTAACTGCAAATAAATGCTTTTTCTCTGTATATTGGATTGATTCAAGATTATTTTTCTGTATAGTAATACATTGGCAGCTTCAATCATTGACATGTCATTTGAAACACAGATATACATACAAACTTAAAATATATATTGTAGCTTTACAAGAAGGAAATCAACTTTTAATTAACAATACATACATACATAATATTAGATTTTCAATTAATGCTCAGTTAAAAAAAATAGTATAGGTTTAAGAAAATAAAGTAGAATATTTTAAATGCAGGCACATATACACTCACCTAAAGGATTATTAGGAACACCATACTAATACTGTGTTTGACCCCCTTTCGCCTTCAGAACTGCCTTAATTCTACGTGGCATTGATTCAACAAGGTGCTGAAAGCATTCTTTAGAAATGTTGGCCCATATTGATAGGATAGCATCTTGCAGTTGATGGAGATTTGTGGGATGCACATCCAGGGCACGAAGCTCCTGTTCCACCACATCCCAAAGATGCTCTATTGGGTTGAGATCTGGTGACTGTGGGGGCCAGTTTAGTACAGTGAACTCATTGTCATGTTCAAGAAATCAATTTGAAATGATTCCACCTTTGTGACATGGTGTATTATCCTGCTGGAAGTAGCCATCAGAGGATGGGTACATTGTGGTCATAAAGGGATGGACATGGTCAGAAACAATGCTCAGGTAGGCCATGGCATTTAAACGATGCCCAATTGGCACTAAGGGGCCTAAAGTGTGCCAAGAAAACATCCCCCACACCATTACACCACCACCACCAGCCTGCACAGTGGTAACAAGGCATGATGGATCCATGTTCTCATTCTGTTTACGCCAAATTCTGACTCTACCATCTGAATGTCTCAACAGAAATCGAGACTCATCAGACCAGGCAACATTTTTCCAGTCTTCAACTGTCCAATTTTGGTGAGCTTGTGCAAATTGTAGTCTCTTTTTCCTATTTGTAGTGGAGATGAGTGGTACCCGGTGGGGTCTTCTGCTGTTGTAGCCCATCCGCCTCAAGGTTGTACGTGTTGTGGCTTCACAAATGCTTTGCTGCATACCTCGGTTGTAACGTGAGGTTATTTCAGTCAAAGTTGCTCTTCTATCAGCTTGAATCAGTCGGCCCATTCTCCTCTGACCTCTAGCATCAACAAGGCATTTTCGCCCACAGGACTGCCGCATACTGGATGTTTTTCCCTTTTCACACCATTCTTTGTAAACCCTAGAAATGGTTGTGCGTGAAAATCCCAGTAACTGAGCAGATTGTGAAATACTCAGACCGGCCCATCTGGCACCAACAACCATGCCACGCTCAAAATTGCTTAAATCATCTTTCTTTCCCATTCAGACATTCAGTTTGGAGTTCAGGAGATTGTCTTGACCAGGACCAAACCCCTAAATGCATTGAAGCAACTGCCATGTGATTGGTTGTTTAGATAATTGCATTAATGAGAAATTGAACAGGTGTTCCTAATAATCCTTTAGGTGAGTGTATGTTAATTAGGCTGTTCCAGATTGGTTTTGAACTCTGTCAATATTTTTGAGATGCTACACAAAAGCTTTGTTAATGAACAGGTGCTGAGAGTTGAATGTCTTCACTGCATACAGCTTCTCAGATTATTAATTGCATCACACATTGCGAAGCCTAAGACCCTTCTAAAGAGAACCTGGAAATCCTGCTCATATGCTGCCTTTGATCTAAAGCTTTAGGGAATACTTAAATGGCATTCTTTCCTAATGATTATTTTATCAGGCTTCTCCCCCAAGGAATGCCACTTTATCAAAATCAGAACAATTAAGTAGAAAATAAAAAAAGGAATAAAGTAGGAACATATACATGTGGTTTAATGTAGAGGTTTTATTTGTAATTAGACAAAGTATCCTGAACAATCCAAATAACGAGCAACACTCTGGCCTTGGTTCTTTAATCTGATAGCTCATAATCAGACTGCAGAGAATGATTTGCAGTACAAAAGCCTTCTTTCAGTTAATACTGACATTTCAACATTTCTAAGCCAATATACAGTATAGAACAGACAATGTACCTAAACCATTTTTGGAACTTGACATTTGCCGGCTCTTAACCAGATCTATAAGAAGTACATTTCATGGTTGCAGATTACGCTGTAACACTGTAACTCAAACATTGCTAATTGAGAAGCCAAAAAGTGTAATTTACATAGCATTATTTATATATATATATATATATATATATATATATATATATATATATATATAGGCCTATACAGTGCTGGAAAAAAATTAAGAGTTCAGAAAAGTTCAGAAATCAATGTTAAGTGGTCTATTTTCTTTCCAGAGCTGTATATATATTGCTGTGAATGACTGTGGATATTGCTGACAATAAGTGGAGCAAGTTAGCACCATAAGTGTACAATATACAGTGCTTAAAATAAAGTCTGACCCTTACTTTTGTTAGCAAAATATTTATACATATGAACTTGCCCAATAAATTTAATTATTGTTTTTTAAACCAGTAGTATGCATTACTTGTTTTTGCATACTTACAAAGATGTATTCCCCTGTAACAATTTCACAGAAGCTGGATTGTTGGCACAGAAAAATAACTTTACAGTGCAGTTACCACAGAATTACGTGTACTTCCCTGTGCAAAGTGTACACAACAAAATTGGAAGACGTCCAGGGGAGGTGAATAATTCCTATTGCCACTGTATAGTATATAGTCTTGCAACATAAACACATTATGAATATAATAATAATAGTAGCTTTTTGTGTTGTGTCTGTTGTCTAAGACATCCATTCAATAATTTAATAGGTAAATAAAAGTTTGAAGCTCCAGTGAGCTCCCATCATGATAAGCAAGACTGAAAATATGACAGACAGACACAGGGGGCTTATATCAGGTATTCATTTGGCAGGTGGTTTCATATTAGTCCTTGCACTATTCCTCATTGCCTAAAAGCTTCCTTAAAACAAAGCTACAAAAGACTTTCAAATAATTAGAAGTATGGTGTTAGCAGAGCATAAAACAAATAATAAAGAATCTCCTTTGTGTTCCTGACTGTCAAACTATAGAAAGATAGAAAAACTGTGACATATTAGTTGTCAGCTGGGTTCAATGCAAGTGTGAATTTAGTTTTGGCAAAAATAGATAGCAGAAATCTAAACTACTTCATCTCTCATTATTATACAGTGCTGGCAAGTTCACAATATGCGGACTCAATATCCATGGGAAATGTAATACAGCTGGATTACTTCAACTTTCAACTTTTTTAATCAGGTAGCATTATTCTATGTGGCAGCTCTTCAACAAATGTAAAGTCTAACTCATAAAATATTCAGTGGTACCAAATGATTATTATCCTGTGAAACAAAGGTTTCAGAGTAATAAAAAAAGTATTCAGTGTTAACTTGTTTGTCAAGATGTGTTTACTAGACTTTTGTATTATTTGTTGTTTGTTTTGGTGTGGAAGTTGCTTTAGGCAACATAACACATTAATTAAAGATAAAGGTTCTGCAGTAAACACAGCCATATATTTAATGTTGTCATGACTCGAAGACTTTGTTTAACTTTCAAGTCTGGGTCAGCTAATCTGCATTTCGTGTCAGATATGCAGAACAATAACATATTATATCTGATAATAAGTCCAATGTCTACTGTTTATTCTATTTCAATTGAATGTATATTATGAGTACAACATGCTAAGGAAACAAAATGTCAAATTAATTTATATCGCCTCCCTATTTTTCTTTATAAATGGAAATTAGTTATTTTTTTCTAAAGCCATCCACCAATTTCTCCTTCTTGAAATTGCTGCTCCTTCCTTGTAAGTCATGTAGACGACTACAATTCCCCATCCTCTTCCTGTCCCAGAACTCATTTTGCATCTATGTGCTTTCCAAATCCAAATGTCAAATTCTTAATTTACCATAACCCCACCTTTTCAATGCACATTATAGTAAAGCAGACTGAGCATCGATGGGTGTTGTCTTAAAATGGCATATATTTTTCTCCTCACGACTTCGCAGCTGTTGCATTAGCTTCTGAACCATGGACTTCAGAGGTCATTAGCATTCATCAGTATAAAGCATCATCAGACATTTATTTTGTAGACTAATTTATTAGAAATATCGACATTCCATGTTTTTCCTACCAGGCAAATGTTCTGTCGGGACCCAATCCAAGTTTAAGAACTATAGCGCCTGGACTGCCATCAGCAATCTCCCTGACATACACCAAACCTAAAATGCCCAATTGTTTCAGTGTGCTATACCATTGAGGACTGCTGGGGAAAAGCTATTGATTGTTCTTAATGATATAAGGAGAACGCGTCTGAATAATGTTCAAGTCTACCTACAGAATAACTCGGGCTCCTAGACTCTCTGCTACTTCAGACTAGTTTCATATGATTATCTAACACCCTTTTGACAGCAATATGCCAGATGTCTGTTTTGGTAAGAAAAGGAAGATAGAATAAGACTAAGGAACTGTTAAGTCTATATGTGCCTTTTCAACTTCACGTATTATAATTTAGTCTCTAAACAAAGGAGCAGCATTGAATTTAAATGTAGATCACTGATTTATACTGAAAAGGTTATCAATATTACAAACATGAAGACATTTAAGTTGATTTATTAGCCGTATGGGATGTAATATCCAGTATTTGTTTTACTACTAGCTTCTAAAATCTAGCTTTTTAAAATACAAAAACAAAGAAGCAAACAAACTAAATGAAAATGGAAATGAGATTACTACATTTAAAATGTATTAATAGATGTATAGTTTGTTATCACATAACTGTGTGTGTCTATGGAGAAAGCTATAAAAGACAGGGTAAATTCATAACACTAATCCACACAGATCTTAATTGACCAAGGGCCCAGTGGGGACAGAGGTTGGCTGATCAAGCTCAACCATTTCCTCCAGGGTTCAGTAGTTCAGTAAGATCTGTGGCTTGGGTTCAACACTTGGAAAAACAAAACAAAAAAGCAACAGATTGCAAATCAATATATTGCTTTCATTTTGACTGTAATTTTGTGTCAGAGGCTTACAATCAATGTCTCAGATATAATCAACAATGGTAACTACTGGTTGGAGGCTGGGAGGAGGATACATTCTCATTTTGATGCACAGTGAAGGAATAAGGAAGGAGAAAAGCTTTATTTTAACTTCACTGCAACCAAACTAGATATATGCAATCTCTCTTTCCTAATAGAGCTGAAGCCTTTGCCTGCAGTGTTTTCTTAAGCAGGTTTCAAAACCTCTAAATCAATCCAATGTAAAACTGGAACTTATTGCTTTCTATCGGCTGCTCCTTACCACTCTCTGCTGTCACACAACACACATTAGTGCCACTAAAAACACTTACTCTGTTTCTTATTTAAACTGATCATGGTACACAACAAGAACTAATTTACCAAAGGTTGTATTCAACGAGTAACTAACTGTATACCAACAGTACATATTCAGGGGTATTTCTGAACCAGTATATGAGAAGGATGACTCTGGAGCAAAGCTGAAGCAAGATTAAGTTATTTCCCTTAGCACTTACTAGAGTTTTCAAATAAGCGGATACTTGTAATTATTTCCATTTAATTCCCTGCATTCTAGCAGGTGAATATGAAGCTTTCCTTCCACAGTATTATTGCCTCGATGTCATGCATTTTTTATTAATCAATAGGTGAATGGTTTCATTTCGTTTCTTATTTTATTAATTATGTTAAAAATATGGATCCCCCCCCCAAAGCATTATACAAGATATGTTGTCACTAAAATACATATATGAATGGAAGAGTTGTGAGAGTTAACTGTCCATTTAGAATGAAATATGAAAAAGTAACAGTAGGTATATTTTTATTACGCATTTCATCTTAATTAATCTAGTTTCCTGAATGAAATGATTATCTCTTTTATGCAGTGTCAATTCCCCTCTCAAACATGGAGATGGTAACATTAAGGTTTGATTGGTTTTTCGTGTAGGAAGTGAAGGTGTTATGTGAGGGAACAACTGGTTATCAAGATGCTGGACTCACCACCAGAAAAAAACTGGTTTTAAGAATGATGGAATGGCCTGGCCCTGTTTCATTGGATGAGCCAAACAGGAGAGAGAAACAGACTAAAGTCAGAATGATATGTTCTGGGTTGTGATAAAAAATGAATAGACAACAGAACGAAGGAGACTGCTAAAGCTGCGTGACTGAATGTCCAGTGTATATTGCCTATTTTAATTGTATTCTATATCTTTATGCTGATATTTAATTTACATTATATGTAAACCCTTTGAGAGGAGTTTATTAAGTGACCCAAGTTAAGATTTAAGAAAATTACTTTGCAGCCAATTTCTTGTTTTACGCAATCTGTAAATGTCAAACCCCCAACCCCCCCCTCCCCTCCCCTCCCCTCCCCTTCTTGTTGGGAATTATTTAAAAATTAAAATCAATGACCTCAGTCCCCCAACATTAGCTTCATTTATCTTTTAATATTATGCCTGGGTTATCCTACTATCTAATCAATGAGCCCAAATGAAGCTAGGCTTGGATCCACTGTTTAACAGAGTAACACAATTATCAAGTCAAAACGTATTCATCACCTGGGGCCAGACCTGCGCTCAAAAGAATTTCCATTACAAGTCAACTACATGCGCCATTGCTTCAAATGTCTGTCATGTCCTTACTGATCATCACGAGACAATTGAGAGTTGAACGATTCCTCTGATTTCCTTTTCTCATTCCTGCTTTCATTCAATTGCAAATTCTGTCCAAGATTCTTAAGCATTTCTGTTAAAACAATAAAATATTTACCAGTCCTGGAATACATGTACATATAGTATACTTGGCTCTAAGTTTGACATTTAGAAAAATGTTGAATCAGTCATGACCTTCTAAAAAACTGACATTCCTAACACATTCCTTTGGTTCTAAACAGAATGAACTTTGGCATGAATTAGGCCAGTATCACCCAAGACTGTGACCTTAAAATCTTTAGATCTAATCCAGAGTAAAAAAATAAAATAGAACAGTACTTTCTGAAGTGTTCAAGGTCTACAATAGTTAACCTTTGGCAGGGACTATATCTTGTCAGCTGTAGCTGAGATGTGGTCTGTTGTATAAGTCTCCCGCTCTAAGAAAACTGACCTTTTTTTTACCAGGATGGCAGTTATGTTATCTTTTCCATGTAAGGTTGGTCTGCAATAAACACCTTGTTAAGGAATCTTCATAAAACTGCATGTGTGCCATCAATTATTCAGGTATAATTTAAAATCTCAGTGGATTACTAAAGCACTCATTTTGTCACTTCAGTAGGTTTGAATGTTTGTAGCTATGCTATTGCCTTGCCTTCTATAAACAAATAACAACATCCACAACCCAAACAACTTGCTTTTACCAATTATGAGAAAACAGCTGCTCTTAAATAAAAAATATATACTTATCTTCAGGAACTTTCCAGGCACTGCCAACAGTAATGATGTATTCATACGCACACACAAACACAAATCCAAATTCAACTTTCAAGTGCAATTATCAGTGAATGGAAGAACAATCGAGATGAGACAGAAGTGCTCCATCACTGATTGTCACCACATTTCAGCACGTTTCCTGCTTTGTGTCAAAGAACAGTGTGTTGCAGAATAGGTTGTCTTTGCCAACAAACTAATGGCTTCACTGAATGAAATTACATTGTCATAAATCAATGTTTTAATTTTAGTTTGTGAGGTTGCTGTTTGATTCCAAGAAAATATTATCACAAATTCCATCTGTATCTTTTGCTTTCTATAAAGAAGAAAGCAAAACTATGTCTGCTCTACATTTTGATCATTTTGATACAAGTATGTCATCTTTGCTTTCAATGTGAATTATATCCAAATCCATTCTAATTAACTTCAGATGCTGAAATTAGCAAGACCCAGCTGCCCACCTCATTCCCTGAGGAACTGCTTATTTCAATGGTTGTATAGTCAAAAACAGGCAGGTGGCAAAACAGTTTTTTAATGTGAAGTTCTAAAATGTTTATATATAAATTATATTAACATCCTAAAATTGCTGAATATCACTCCTGTCATGTTACATAAAATATACATTTTGTCTGAAATTCTACTTGTTTATAGGTGCTAACATTTAAAAGACAAAATGGATTAATCATTAACCCTTTGGGACATATGTTTGAAATCACACTGCACGGTTTTGCCAGGTGCGTTGAAAATTATTCTTTCTTCTGTAATTTAATAACTTTCTTATTTAATGCAAATGTAATTTATTCCCAAAGCATAAGCAGCATCTTCGTTCTTGTTTCTGAATTCTATTGCATACATATCTGCACTCAATGCTGCCTTGAGGCAATCACTGAGGTTAGCATCATGAAAGGGTGGACTTAGCAAAATATGTCTAGGTTTCTTTTTATTTGATTTGAATGTAACTCCCATTGTGAGTCAGCTAAAAAGCCAATCGAGGGTCTGGTACATTTCGAGAGCTTCTGTCTGTCAAGGTTTTGCAATGATCTCATGGAAACCAGTCTTATCTGGAAAAAATCTGTTCTATAAATTGTACATTTAATTACAATATTGTGTTGTTGTTTTTATTCTTATTTTTAATCTTCTTCTTATGACCAAACAAAGACTGAACAATTTTAGACAAGCATAAATTACAAGGACTGACATGTTAATTAGCTACTGCACCAATGCAGACCCAACAAATAAGACCAGTACATTCATGACTAATGGTATATATATTTGACTTAAAGAAATAAAAAATGGAGACCTGTGAAAAGTTAGAGTTCTACTGGACGACTATTATCTTACAGTTTAATTAGATAGCCTAACTAGTTTTGTTTTATAATGTTGTAATCTCAGTTTGTCTTGCCCACTTTATTTATTTGAAAATACCATTCATGATCCAGAACTCTGAAGTAATCTGCCTAATTGAGTGGCCTTTCTGGATGTGGTGTGCTATGCCTTGCACAATCTCCATTACTGGGTTCTCAGCCCATTGGTGTCATGTCTGTTGAGAAAACCAACAGTTCCCAGCAGTTTAACATGAAGTAGGAATGGTCAGCACTCCTTGTAGGGTCTGCAGATGTGTGGACAGCCTCCACATCCAGGTTTGAGGGTCCAGGTCTCCTCTGTGTTTGGACATGCTCTTTCTACAGACAGATGACTTTCAGCAAGTGGAAGGGAAGATAGCCAGTGACTCTGTACAGACTTTGAGCATGGCATTGAGGACATTGTTCCAATACCATTACCAATGTGAGATCTTCCTTGATCCTTCTCTCCAAGTGCAACCACCAACTGCTGGTGTCCTGGAATGGCTGTGCAAAGGTATGCAGACCAGTGTCCTGGAAGACCTTCATGGACCTTCACCTGTTTTGTTGTAAATTCTCCATTAAGCCCACCCAGTAGAGGACTGCAGCATTAAATATTTAATACTCCAGCACTTTTTCAGCACTGAGTGATTGAGTTGAGCTTAAGCTTCACCTGACAAAAAAGAAGTGAAATATATATGATCATAATTATTGTATGTATCAACAGCATATCTGTCCAACATTACAACATTAATTTGAAATACACCTACTCAAAGTTTTAATCATAGCACTTAATTTGTGGATTGTAGTATTTGTGGAATTTTATTTGGCTTTAATATATATGCTAAAGCACTTCTTCACAGTAGAAAAAGGACCCTTCGAGCAAATTCTCTCCAGCTCTAGCAGGTTGCATTCCTTGTACTCGTGTTTTCTTCCATGCATGCCAAAGCATTGAGATCTGCAGATAGTGACCCAACTGAGATTTTATGCTCAACTTAACCATTTGGTTGTAGATGTGGACATATGCATTGATTTGTTATCCAGCTGGAAAGTTAATTTGCGACCAAGCTTGAGTTTCATGACAGGGGGCACCAGACTTTCTAGCTAAAAAGTGATTGATTTACTTTAGATTTTGTTTATTGTAACAAAGGGAAAGAACAAGGGGATGCCACTCAAAGTAAAAGAAGATCCATCTCAAAGCTTGAGAGAGGATGACATTCTTCTCAACATGTCCCCCACTTTCTTAGAATGAACATTGTGAGACTTCACATAAATAGATTTCTTGGGAACACACATTGTCTTATCTTATCTGCTCTCTCTCAGTCCTGAACAATACTTTACTATGGAATCACAAGTAAATTGATTATTTGTGGTGCTTTCTGATGGTCAATAATTGTTTTCAACATATTTATTTTGATTGAATGTTGTAACATTTCATCCCTGATCCTCTTTTTAGTGCTTAAAGACCTAGGTACTTTACTAAATCTGAATTTCAAAGCATGCACTTCATCGTCAGCTAACCTAAACAGCTGCATGAATGAAATACTCCTTGAACTGATCTCGCACTTGATTTGCTTTGTTTGAAGCATGGCTGCTCCTCACATATAAGCTTTGCTGTGCCTCAGTAGTGCTGCTCGTCTCGCTGTCAGCTTCACGCATATCAAGATTTTCTGTGGAAAGTTGTGAAGCACACATGTTGCTTTGATCACACTGTCTTCTGAATCTGCTTTTCAGATTAATGTGTCTGTGATACAGGCCACTCCACCTTTCTTCTAAAATGCTCAGAAAAATATGCATGGTTTGGTGACATTGAGGTTACATTAAATAAACTTGTAGTTTTATGATATTTGCTTTCCACATTGCACTTTCTGCTTGTGCTCTCCAGTATAATCATAGACAAAAACAGCACCTTTAAAAAAAATATCGAAGAGCCTTATATTTCAATAGAATTATACTCTAAATTACATGAAATCTGGTTGAAGTTTATAACTGGAATTGTGTAGCTATAATGAGCATGTTAACATCCTGGCAACTGTGCTTTTTTCTAATGGCGGTACCTGTTGGGACAAGGTAATTGTAAATTCTGAGAATATAAAGTGTGTATGTATAGCATTATGACTCTTTCAGATCATTGTTACATAGAACGTCAGGGTTACTGATTTCAAACCTGACAGTCTCTGATGATTTAGAGGGAGATAAATAATTCATTTGGACAACCTACATTTTGGGTCTCCTTGCACAAATAATATTATCATTATTAATACTCATACTGCTACAAGGTTAATGAGAGAGGTAAAGTACATACATATGTAAGTTATGGAAATTAAATTACAGTACGTGATTGCCTGCTGTGGACTGAAGAGCCTCAAAGCACAATAAGAATTCCTAGCACAATGTATCTGTCTGTGGGACTGAAAATTAATTTGGTACACCATCTATTTACTCCCCTTGCTGTAGAAATGCTGAATTTCAAATGGGTTCTTTTTGTCCCAAGTATGTAAAAAATGAACTTTATGTACACAATGAAGGGGGGAACAGGACCTCTATGGAGAGACACGTCTTTTGTTTGAAGGTAAGATGCATAGTGATTTTCAATTTGGCTTCATGCACAAGGCAGCTATCCAGCTAGCGTCTAGTTCAGGAGGAACTCGTGACTGACTTGTATGACTGAATACCCTCTCCTCGGGTGTAACACATTTCATTAAAATAACTATTGAAACACAGCTCTGTATATTTAATATACTACCTGGTTTCATGACTATTTGGAAATTGAGCACAAATGTTCCAGAGCCTCATGACGCACAAGGTATGTGGCATTCTCTGGTAACAGATGCCCCTGGCTTGTCTTCAAAGGTACCAAGCTCAGATACTCAATTGAAGTTACCTTGGTTACTCCAGTAATAGCAGTCGATAAACACATAATGCTAAAATGATGTACACTAAATTACAGAAAGTCCTGGGACAGAGAGCAAATTGGTAAAGGTTTAGTGGAAATGAGTGAGACCCCTTGACCCCGTGCAATCAATGATAGTTGTGTCAGTTTTCATATGCTGTTGCCTCCAGCTATAGGATAGTGTAGCAATAGACCTTACACGGGCATAAAGACCTTTTTGGTGCAAAGTTATGTAAAAACACAATGTCACTATGCAATGTATACTCTTTATGAATCCTAAACAAGATTATTTAATTGAATTAAGTATAAGGTACTTGACAGTACTTATAGGCTCAATACACAACAACACTTTTTAGATAATGTGTTTTGTTTAATTTAGTTTTTTAACCTTGTGTTCTTAAAATATTTGTGTACCTACTGTTTGCGCTTAGCTACTAGTGTCATTGTCATCAAAGATGTTTTTTTTCTGAAGATGAAATTTAGGAAAATAAATAACATTCCTGCAGGGAGGAGATATGACAAATCTTAGCTGAAAAGCATGACAGTATATGCATACAAAACGTAAGTAAACAGCAATTTGTTAAAAGTCTCACAACCTATTATTTCTGTGTGCTTTTCATAAGAGCTTTCTTGATGAACCGTATCACAAATCCATTGGTAGGCTCATGATAAATGACCATTTTACATAATTGGTGCTGTTTAAAAATGCATTGAGTCCATTGAAATAACATCAGTTGAGATAATTAAATTCTCACTAGTATCAGTCAGCTATTGAACTGGAGCCTTATCCATAGCATGATAGTATTGTAAAGGTCTTATGAATGCCTTTCCAAGAATATCACTAACATATCAGCTATTTTATAGACTTAGGAGACAATTCAAGGTTCGTTCACGTTCTGAAGACCAATTTAGGATGATTTATAAACATGAGAACGCTTGTGTCTGAACTAGCTTACTTCAACAATCTTTTTAGCACAAGCTAGATAACATTACTGACACTGACCTCCAACACTGTAAAACCTGGTAGATTAATATTGCACTTCTGCAGGTGGTCTATGTAAATGTATTGAATCCGAGTGATTGCTTTGAATAACAATGTTTAAATATAAATAATAAATGTCTATGTATTTATTTTTGACATCAATTTACATAGACTGCCAATAAAAAGTAATGCACAAAAATGTGTTTTATCTAGAATATCTGTAGAGACATTTGAAAAGGGTATGAACAGTGCTCACTTATCTTTCAGCCCAGTTCATTTGTTTCTGATAAGGTGTTTTATTTATGAATTTATTTATTTATTTATTCACAAAGAAAGTGCTAGTTGCTGTTGTGCCATAAAAGGTGCTAAGTCCATAAGATGTGATGCCATGTCAAAGATATTCTGACCTTGACATGCCCTTTTACAAGCATGCTTTAAACAAAAGTGATTTCCTTAGTCTTGTGTTAGTTTTTACCCATTATCTATCTAGAAATGTTATTAAACATATTGTTATGTAACTGAAATTTAGTATTTTTACTTATTTTTTGTTCCATTTTTATAACCTGGGTTTATTTTTTTTGTTAATTTTTGTTCCTTAATATAGCAATTCAGAAGAAAAAAATGAATGAAGAAAGTTCAAGGCCTCAATTGTCTTATCTTTTAGACGACTGCGTAGCTTTGTGCACAGAACACCTGCAGCCGAAAATGTCCTTTCGGACTCCACGCTGGGTTGGTGGAGTGGATGTCAGAAAGTCATATGTTAATTGAAGGTACAGCCCTCATCTCCCACCACTTTCAAAGAGGGACAATTCTGTTTTGATGCAGTTCATCAAATTTGTAAATGCTGCTCAGTAACGTGCACAACAGGATATTAAGAGGGCATCAACCGGGAGAGGGGGCTCGAGAAGTGCCAAACGGGCGGGAGGTAATCTGCAGTTGTACTTCAGATTCAAATTTTGAGCAGATGACGAGCCTCTGTGTTAATTTTTGTACATTTGTAGCATTTTACGTTTCAATCCCGTTATTTCGGGACTTGAAAATTGTCCGGGGTTCCGGGATTGGATTCCCTACTTGTATCTTTTAAACTACAATAATGTTTAATGTTCGATTTCTTTAGCATGTTGCAGTAGGGGAACTTAGGAATTCCCCTGTATAAAGTCTTTAAATTATATGAACTACAACAAATACTAATGCACAATATAGGCATTAGAAAATAAACTAAATAAAACATTCCAAGCATACCAATATTTCTTCAAGTTAAAATTAAATCTGTACATACATGCAATAGTGCTTATGTATTTCATGCAAGAAAGCTATCCTTGAAAAAAAAAAAAAAAAAAACATTAATATCATAGTTAATCACTCAAGTTGTGAGAACAAAACTATACATTCCAGTAAAGCAATTGCCTAAAGGTCACACTGCCACCATTCAGTCTTGACAAACCTATCAGCAGAATTACTAATTGCTCCATTGACAAAAGCATATTGTCGTTAATATATAACATGGAGTGATGGGAGAAATCCATTAATGTGTGTCTTAACAGGATCTAAATGTGGGTTCTGTGGTTCCCAGCCATTATATGAACGCTGTCAGCAGTTAGAATTATGGTAGTGTGCACACCTTACTACCAATAAGATCTGTCAATCTGCCAAGGCATTCGGCAGTTTCTTAGATCAAGGAAAATAATAAATGTTGTAGTATCAGCTTCTAAACGTATTCTCGGTTGAGGCTGTAAATTTTACTTGGAAATGAAGCCCTGTGAAATAATGGAACTCAGTTTTGTTAAATAACAAGAAACCTGTACCAGCAGGTGGTGGTCCCTTGAACTGTGGGGAAATTGTATTCTGCTTCATAGAAAGAATAATTAAAATTAAGACACGGGTAGTGAGTTCATTTGATCAAATTTTGTGCAGAAGGGTTGGTAACATCGTTGCCAAAGCTATTATCAACATTAGTGACATCAAATGTAGAGGCAGAAGTATCTGAAACCATATTCATCACCTGCTGCACAGAAGTCTTTCCAATCTCCTTTCATCTGACACTCTTTTTATGAAATATATTCTACACTTCAGCTTTCCATTATGAGTCTTCCTTTTCCTTATTTGTTTCGCCACATTTCAAATACAGATCTGTTTAGCGATCTACATAAAATATCAATTTTAATATCATGATACGTAATGTTTTGGGATTTTTTTCTATCCCTTTGCAGGGATCTCTTAAACAGATTTTAGGATAACGTATATGAATACAGAGAGTGAATCTTAGTGATTTGGGTATTTTTTTTGTTGACTTGCCTGAACATCCAAAGAGTAAAACCATGATAGTAATGGCTGGTTAATTTTTTTCCCTTCACAATTACTGCAAACAGAATGTTTAGCTTTTCTTTGGAATGATTTCAACCATAAAGATATGTAAAAATTAGACTTGTTTCTGCTAATGATTACTCAGCTCAGTAAAAGAGAGGAACTTTTTGTGCGTCTGCTGATATTATGTTTTATGTTGGTTGTTTTTCTATATGCAGTATCGTTGTGGTTCAGAAGCCTTGGCACATTAAAGAAAATGAGAAAGATGGAATTGACTACACTTGGGCGAATACCTAAATATATTCTGTATGTTTACTGCAAGTACAAGTGTTAGGGAACTTTGTTTGTATAATAAGTAAAAACAAATTTTGCATGTGAATATATTATTTAATACATATGTTTCATTGCGAAATATTTTTTTTTAGATATACCTTTTTTGTTTTCTAAGTAATGTTCTTGTTATGTAATGTTCACTATTTTTACTTATCAATATATTTTTTTCTTTTATCCATCCTCTTTATGTTTTGGGACAACAGTATATCTACTCGACTTTCAATCTAAATCAGATGTTAGTCACTTAATTGAAACCTTAATTGGACTAATAACTTGCTTAATTAGACCATTTAGTTGTTTTCAGCTCATACAAAGCATGGTGGTTTCAAGTTACTTATAAGATTTCCAAAGTACATTAAAACTCAAACTGTTCAGAATGAAGAACAATTAAAAATGTCTAATTAAGCAAATTGTTAGTTTAATTAAGGGTTCAATTAAGTAATAGAGAGCTCAGTAGGAATGAAACCCAGCAGACACAGGAGTAGGGCAATGTACTACCTAACATCACAGAGTGATTAGCAAAAAGTTTAAAGCATGTGATTTCCATTTTCTTTTAGTAACTCTATGGGGGTTATTTTGAAAGGAGATCCACTCTAGAATAATGTAACTGGTAAATAGTTAATTATTCTGACAGTGCTTTGTAGTCGGATTCACACTGAAAACAGCCTTTTCCAAAGACAAACAAGTGGCAGATAAGAGTCCAGACAATATACATATCTAATGCATGTGGAGGCAGTAATTGTCTGTATGACTGTGGGACAGGTTTCATAGGTTTTTATGAATTTGACCCATAATCATTTTGTTGAACCAGTGGAAGTGTTGTAAATGTAAAGCCCACAAGAACCACAACAAATATGCATGAAAGGTGATCCTCTGGCAACTGAAATTGAAGAAAACTTTGCAAAATAGAAGGACATTTGTGATGGGTTAACATTCAGTATTATATACTGTTTCTGTATATAATTATGTCCCTCACAAACATGAATCCTCACAGGCTTTAAACACAGGTCATACATAATTTCAGTGGTTTGGATGAAAGATTATAAACGTATTTTCTTTCACCCACCCAATATTCAGACTATCTGATCAGATTCAGAAACATTCATTATAGCTGGACATTCCATGATTGGATTTGTTTTAAAATAGAGAACTTACATGTAGCCAGTAGATTTCCTCAAATTTGACTTATACCCTTTTTCCCACTAGGCTCTTCATTCATTTAGGTTATCAATTCTTTCAAGAAAGTGTTCATTTAAGTGATATCAATCATTTCTCATGACATAAAAGTCACCATGTTACAGCACATGCCCCTTGGAAACTAAATTAGAAACCACTTTGAACCTAAATTAATTATTGATGGCTACCTTTATGATGCATGGTTACATATATGGAATGAAATAATGCAAGATAAACAGCTTTGGAAATATTAATTTAAGTGAGTCCTGTTGATTAATTTAAGGCAGTGAGAACTATCAACACTACACTGCAACCACAATTTGTTTCACTTGCTGAAGGCAAAACTGAAGGCAAAATGCCCCAAGAATAAGCAGGAACTAAAGACAGCTGCAGTGCAGGCCTGGCAGAGCATCACCAGGGAAGAAACCCAGCATCTGGTGATGTCTATGGGTTCCAGACTTCAGCAGTCATTGACTTTGCAACCAAGTATTGAAACTCACAATTTAATTCATGATTATGCTAGTTTGTCCACATACTTTTGAGCCCCTAAAATTGGGGAGAGCACCTATAAAAATGGTTGTAATTCCTACACCATTCACCCAATTGGGATGTAACTACCCTCAAATTAAAGATGAAAGTCTACATTTCAAATCCATTGTTGTGGCGTACAGAGCCAAAATGATGAAAATTGTCACTGTCCAAATATGTATGGACCTAACTGTGTATATATATAAGAGAGAGAGAGAAAGATAGAGAGAGAGTATCAGCTCAGATGGGGACACATTTACATGTACATTACAGTTTGAATATTTATGGACCTAACTGTATATATGGAATATATTTCAGTGCTTGGAGGATTTGATGGGTGTGATTGTGGTTCTTACAACCCTTGAGTGTTGTCAACAGCTGCTTCAATTTACTCACTAACCTGTCTGAACAGTCACTTCCTCTAATGATATATAGACCTTCATCCACTGCTGTCTCACTATATCATGTTTAATGCAATGTGTACATTTTGTCACTCTGGATGAAGGCATCAAAGACATATTATTATTATTATTATTATTATTATTATTATTATTATTATTATTATTATTATTATTAATGGATTGACAAGGGCTGGAAATGCAAATGAGAATTTGATTTGCTGGTTATGACCTTTTCTCATCAAAACATATTTTTTTCAAAAATTGCAGCTGCATCTTGGTCATAATTTCACAACATGTAAGCAGTGAATTGCCATCATTTCCCAGATCATAAACATGCTGTCTGCACTCTTCTTTTCTGCTCTCCTGTCAACTTTGCTCTGTAATATTTGGGTTGGGTTCAGGTCAGGGATTATATAGAGTATAGCCCTTTGTCTTTTAACAGTTAGTATGAAACTGCATGGTCTTTGGGCCAATTCTGTAAGTTCTTAACTTACAACAATGCAGAAAATGTGATGAAAATATGGTATTGCATTTAAGTTTTTATGGATATAATTCGAAAGTTTTTGATGAATGTATGCAGGGTAAGTGTTAAAGAAAAAAAAGAGTAGTAATGAAATATATAAATCTTTAGGCGACTGAAATAATGCAGCTGTCAACGAGTCCAATTTGAGTCTTATGAAGATAGGTAACATTTGTCAGGTGGAGGATGTAGGCTAGATGACAAAGACTTCAATCATATAAAAAGAACCTTTGCATTTTCACAAGATGAAGTAGACACAAGTTTCCTGATAAATTATTTTCAGAAAGAGAGAAACATTCAGAAGGCTGCCATACTGCTTGATTTTCTTGTCCATATTTGTTCTTCAATATGAAATGTAAATTACATTGCTTTAACATAATCTAAATATCAAAGATATGAGCTATTTTAAATTATTGGAATATATCTAAAACATACTACAGCCATTTAAATTCCGATATGATATAATTTAAAATATTACACAATACATTTACCTTAATAAACAAAACAATATATGTGTTTTTTTTTACTTTCTTGACTTAATTGTACTCCTTCCATATTAAGAACATTGAATTGTATACAGACAGGTGACAAATTAAAGGAAAAACCTGAATAAATGAGTGGAGGAACATAACAAATGCAGATGCCTCCAAACTGCACGATACAATTAAACAAATTAACATCCTATCATGCTCTGTGGCATGTATAAAAATGCTGAGCAGGCCCAGTTGACCTCGATGTTGGATCAAAATGGCAAAAGGAAAGGATCTAAGTGACTTTGAAAGGGGGTTCATTACTGTGGAACAAATGAGACAGACTGCTCAACTGGTTCATGTTCTCGACAAGTGGGCGAGTGCATGTGTGGTGACACCAAGAGAATGTTACAGGCCTGACTGCTTGACCCCTACAGTGATGGGATCCGGAGGCTCTGTTATGGTGTGGGGGGCATTTTCCTGTCATGGTTTGGGTCCACTTGTCCCCTTAGAGGGAAGGGTCACTGTAATTCATTACAAAGTTATTCTGAGTGATAACCTTTATCCTATGGTGAAACATTTCTATCCAGATGGGAGTGGTCTCCTCCAGGATGACAATTCCCCCATCCACAGGGCACGAGGGCTCACTGAATCGTTTGATGAGTATGAAAATGGTGTGAATCATATGCTATGGCCTTCACAGTCACCAGATCTCAACTCAATTAAACACCTATGGGAGATTTTGGACTGACATGTTAGACAGTGCTCTAAACCACCATCATCAAAACCCCAAATGATTGATGGTGTTCCATCCCTACAGTAGAGTTCAGAGACTCGTACAATCTGTGCCAAGAGCACTGAAGCTGTTCTGGTGGCTTGTGGTGGCCAACAACTTACTGAGACACTTTATGTTTGGTTTTCCTTTAATTTGTCACCCATCTGTATATATATACAGCTCTGGAAAAAATAATTGTTTTCAGAGCTGTATATGTGTGTGTGTGTGTGTGTGTGTGTGTGTGTAGATATCACTCAATGTAATGTAAAAGATTAATTTGATGTAGATATTATGTATACTGCCAACAACAATATACAGTAATGCATGCATCCTACACTTAGATTACTGTTACAAGAAAACTGAGCATTTAATACAAACAGACAATCAATAACCTTTAAATTCAGAATTGGAAGGAACAATTGCATACTTGCAACCTGTATTTAGTTCAAGGACACATTTTCATAGAGACAATAAAAGGTTAAATTAATCTGTTCCCATTTTACTAACTTATATTAATGACTTCCAAGTCTCAGAAGGCATAAAACAAAATTCAATTATTCAATATTCTATAACATTTCATAAATAACCTTATGCCTTTACAGGTAACCTTGAATCAGGTAAGTAAATATGTAAGCACATTAATTCTGATTTGTCATTGTTAAGTAGCAGATGCTGAAACTTAATTATGTTCAACTAAACACCAATATGAAACACACTTTTTGTCATAATCAAATTGAATTAATTACTGAAAGATTGTTCTCCTGTTTAGCACAAGATCCAGTTATCCTTCAATATCGAAACAGTTCTCAAGGGATTATGGGACATCACCTTTCACAGGGAAGCACATGACAAGCCTTATAGAAAAGCTGCCGATAGGCCTGCATATGCAGTAACCCACTTGACTTAATATTAATTAACTTAATATATATCTCAGCTGCATGGTGCTCCTGCACAACATTGTCTTGAAAGAGTGAACCAAAGCATGTATTTAATACATGTAAATAAAGCACTTGAGATTTAAAGTATATTTTTGTCTCTCTGAAAGGTGTTTAAAACCTTCCAGGAACCTATTAAATTCAGTCTGCAACTAATTATCACTACAGGCTTCATTACTCTCTTATGCACTGAAATAGATCATCATCTGTCATCAAAACACATTTAAAATCCCCCCCACAGAGTGGTTTTTTTTACCTTTTAGTTACACTTTAATTCAAATGTCAAATGATGGAAATGTGCATGGTTATAGTAACAGTCCTGACAAGCACAGTACTTCAGGTCATTGATCACTGCTTTTCTGGCAAAAAAAAATTAAAAAATCCTAGGATGTGAGTGAGCTTCCAGACAACCTGATGTTCGCATTCATAGTTTGCTCACCATAATGCATCATGACTTGAAACCTGATGTTTCATCCTGTAGATAAATACTTCAGTGATAAATACTTTGTGATTAAGACAAGCAAACTGAATTTATTTTGGTTGCACCATTGTTTGCTTTGTCTTTAATGTAATTATAAAACAACAACAAAAAATCTTTGTATTTGCATCTACGCTGTGAAGCCAATACCCTTGTCCAACATAAAATCTACTCTGATTGATTAAGGACTAAGGACTTCCCTGATGAAAAAATAATAACCCCTCAACAATCCACTGTCAGACTTTTTCTTAGAGCAGGAGGTAATAATGCTAACCAAATGTGAAGGAGCTTACTACATTTTATGTACCACAGTTACTTTTAAGTGCTTTTCTATCATCATTACTTGCATAAATAAGTTTCTTCATAAGGTTTATTTACACAACCCCTAAACCTAACAACTCAGCGAAACAATAAAAAGATCCACTGAATACTTTGATATATGGCAAAAACGTCAGACTTCAAAGCAAAGGAACTAATACTACACTTGACATTGCTGCAGTGTTGTCTACTGAGTTTATAGGTTAATAGACTTTCATTAAATCAAGGCACTGTGATACATTTACAGTACTGTTATTTAATGTGGGTGTTAGCAACCAAAACATATTTCAACGCTACAAAATACAATAAACAATAAGGAGCTATAATACTCTAAAGCTTTAACACAGAGACTTTGCAACTGCACATAGTCATTTGATATTCTAAATGCATGGGCAGGTTAATCTCCTTGCTAACTTGATATGCATTTGATCAAAATTAATTAGTTATCTGTGATCTACCAGATCCTGCTGAGTCAACATCTACATTTGAACAAATGCCAACACCCAACTTGAGCTGCAAATAATTTCAATATTAATAATTTTTAAATAATACAAAACATAAACTCTTGTCTATGTGCTGTGCAATTGATCTGGTGTATTCCATAAAAACATTTTATGAGAACTGTGATATAATTATTTTGAGAAAAGTTCAATCCACAAATGTGTGTTTAGTACTATTTAGAAATAGACATTATAGATAATTATAGTGTGAAAGAGGAATTAAAATTAAAGAGTGAAAACAATTAACTCAACCTGAACCTGAAGGGTTGAATCTTTTGAGCTTTGCCACTGATGGCTTCATCATAAAAAGGCTTAGTAATGGAATTAAAGACACAGTTGACATTGGTCCACGTAAGTGAATCACCTTACAAGTTGGAAGAATTGGACACTGCTAAAAAGGTAGACATTGATGTGGGGTCTGTTTTTGACCCTGCTCAGCTGGTGATTCTTTGGAAGAAGCAGCTCTACCAAAATTAAGTTTGTGGGATTGCATATTTTTTGTGAATATTGTAAATATTGTATAGGTATATAAATGTAGTACATTTATTTTGCACTGCAGTATGGTATATACATGTTATTAATTTCTTATGAATCAAAACACAATTAGGCTTTATAATCCATGGGGTCTGATGGAATCTTGCATTAATACATAATGATGGCATTTAATTTAATACGATTTGTAGTATTTTACTAAATAGAAGTAATTGTGAAATTGGTGTAAACATCTAGAACTGTAAAGTGTAACAGAGAGAATGTAGGTCACAGCATATTCTTGTATTAAACCTTTTTCCATTTGTATGGTACAATTTGGCTGCAAATATTCAGTTAACACAGCAAGTGTAATTGAGCACTGGGCTTGTGCTTTAAAAATTGCTTACATGTTGAATTTATATTGAATTTAAAATTGAAAGCATGAAGCATATGATCAGAATAAATCAGAATCCCAAAACTTCTGTTACAGATTTCCATTAGTTACAATGTTCATGTTTGCATGGATTTCTTTCCTACATAATTCCAAAAAGCTAAAGTCCTCCATAATGCATGGCAATGCAAATATAAGTGAAAGAGATAGTGAATGTCCTTGAGCTCTTATAAAAATCATATTGCTGCAATATTGATTTTTAACTATTTTTGCTGACATATCAGTTCATGATTCAAATCCGCCATAAGTTATATCTCAACTATTGTTGTATAACACAATCTGTTCTAACCCTTAAAACTTGAGATTCAAAAGCACAGCTAAAGTGGATATTGAAAAAAAACAACAGTAATACTTATTCTCAAGTTGTGTTTTGCTAATTCTGTCGTAATTGTATCTCCATAGTGTGCAAAATCTATACGGAACAAATCTAAATGAACCATTGATCTGTACAAACTTTTTCTCAATGTCTCCATGTTTTGCTTGTCCTTTAATTCCCAATCGAAATATTCTTCCCTATTGGCAGTTACAGCTGCACATACACTAGTCATTCTGTTGTAAAACATGACCAATAGGGAGATACAAAAACATTTGATCTGACTAATGTAGTTGAATTTAACATATGATAAGAAACAATGTACTTACATTTTCAGGACACGTTGGTCTTTTTTTGACAAGATACTCTGTAAAGGTTCTAGTCTACAATTTATGTCAGACAAAATCAACCCTACTTTGTGCTCAAGGATACATAATTGTATTTTTTTTTCTTTAAGTATTACACTCAAATTGGGGTAAGGTACACCATTCTACTGGGACCTAAGGCCCTTCTCATCTGCATAAATTACCTAGACTCTTGTAAAATTAGAAAACTCATTAAATTCACTAATGGCACAAGTCAGTAAGTAGCTAAACCACTGATTGCAGACCAGGATCTCCAATAGGATTTGGTGAAATGCAAATCTGAGAAACTAAAAAGAAATAAGCAAACGTGTACAATGAAAACAATTACATTTTTTTTCACATTGAGTACTGAACTTGGGACCTTAATTTAGCGAGTTGAATTAACTCTTTTTACCTTTTTTCTATCCTCAGTCCTTGGTTTTAATAAATACCCTGTTTCGGTTTGGTATTGCCAGACACCCAGCACACAGAACTTTGTTCAGTTTGCCACAATATAACATTCAATAGTCTTCCAATTAATGATGCACAGACTCAGGTGGTAATTATATTATATCCAACACTCCCATAATAAGTGTGGTTAATTACCAGAGACCTGATTATTAAAACAGCTCACCTAAATGAGAAGAGTTCTGAATCTCAGCACATGGCACATTTTGTTTTCTAATACCACATTATCCTGCTTGCTTTTGTTTCACCTAAACTCTCAATTAATTCAACCCTTAACTGAATTAATCATTTGGCCAACCTGAGACATTTCAATGTTTTAAAAGGATGGGAGAATATGTTATAAGGCATTTGAATTATACAACTTTTTGTAAGCTAAACAATTTAAAATGTCAAGTGACAAATTATCAGTTCAGTTAAGGTTTCAATGAAGTGTATGAGCTCAGTTGGATCAAAAATATGCAGGACAGCGGGGCCTTAGGACCAGGGCAGAACACCACTGTTCTAGATGAATCACTCTGAATTGAAATTAGGAAAGCTAGCTTTAAAGTTTAAACCCTTTTGGTAATGTATTAACAAACACCGATATGTGACTGTGGCAGAGTGTTGCATGAAACTATTTGCATAAATACATTTGAAATGTGAATTTGACTTTTTGAAGTAAACCACAGGATAAAAAAAAAAAAAAAAACTTCGGGGGAATACATGTTTTCATAAGTCAACACCAGCCAAAAATAATTCTGATTAAGAACTGAATATAAGAACCACTTGTAAAACAGTCTGGTGAAAGCATTGGACCATTTAGCTATTCATGTTGTAGCTGCTCCTACAATTCTTTTTTTCAAGGGATGATTTTATGATGACCTTAGATTAACAAAGTACATCCCACTATACAGGCATGATATGATGAATGCCTCCTTTTTCAATTCTAATGACCAATTAACCTGATCTAGAATATACCTGTATTTAACGTTACATTGTCCTCCCTCTCTCTCTCTCTCTCTCTCTCTCTCCTTTTTGCAAAACTCCAATATTCAATTTGAAAGGTCATTAAAACCAAACATCCACTTTTTCTGTTTAATTGAGTTTATAAAGTGGCAACTGATACATAGACAATAGTAGTAGCGTATGGTGAACAATAAAGCTACATTCAAGTATTGTCGTTTGAGTCTGTACAGTATTGACAAGTTAGGGAAATGGCTATATCCTTTTTCTTTCCAAGGCTTATTCATCTATATAAATAGTATTTAAAAGTGCTGAGCATGTTCTTGAAATCTTAAATTAATAGAGATGAAGACTATGTTTGAACCCCATGTCTATATTTAATATATTTAATATGTTATGGCCTCCCTTACAATCAAGCACATCTAATAGTGTTATGAGGTAATTGAAATTTACCAATTATTAGCTTAAGCAGTTGCTAATTTTAATAACCCCACCCATTAATCTGTCTCACTACTCTAAATATGGAAAATCTGTTTATGGGAAATTAAAAGTGACCTCCCAGTCATTTCTACAGGTGATTCAGTCTCCGATGAATGGGTCCATGTGTTGCTTGTTTGCAGGTAATGTATACAGTCTTGCAATATCAGTCTGGTGGTATTGTGATCTTTGTCATTTTCTGCTGTTAAGGACAATACATTGTAAATGTAAACATTGAAATGCCCCCCTTACATATCCATGTTTGATACAATTTAAGACATAATTAGCATGTTTTCTAATTGCTGTTTTCTATCATTTTATCATATAGAAAATTCTACATCTCTAAAGTCTTATTAAAGTTGACTCTATGAATTATCATTTCATGTTTTGTGAGTCATTTTCTGAAGCAACAGAAATGAGTTAAAAAAAAGAAACTTCAAAGTCTCTCTGAGACATTTTAGATCTGGTGAGAGTTCAGAGGGACACATTGAGGGAACATCAGTGTCAAGGGATAATATCAAAGAAAATCACAGTTTCAAAGGAGACTCTGAAATCATATGCCAAACAACGATGGCTTCTATGTGTATTATTAAGGCAAAGAAAGACTTTTATTAATGGAATCTTACAGATGAGACTCATGCATACTGGCAAACTTATCTTTTTACACTTTTCTTTGTACTTGGTTGTATATTTATAGTATATATTGTTACAATACACGTAAATAACACTAATTTTGTTTTGTGACTTCTGATCTACTTTTATGTGCTGTCCAAGTGTGAGGACAGACACAGACCACTGCAATTCACATTTCAAATAATTGCAGTCTGCTTAAAGAAATTGATTGTCACTTTTCCAAAGGAGTTATTATTTAGAAAGGTCCTTTATTACACACATTTTCAAGCATATATACAATGGATGCCTGATTGGAGAAGATGGAAAGATGGAAATATATGCAGTGAATGGTGCCCTTAGACACACCGCTATGTAAGATAGATAGGAACCCCTTCAAAGAGAAACCAACAGTGTAATGAGTAAAAGCAGCATCCCTGGAATCTACCAGTAATCGAGGGATATTGCTAGAGTTAGATTTAAAATGGGGCATTGCATTGCATGTTAAGTGCATTAAGTAGAGAGCCCTGCAACATTTACAGAACATGCGTTATAATATCAGCTGAGGAAAGTGGGTTCTGAGAAATAACTGTATGCTTTTCAGCAGCAAGGAGACTTTTCTTTTTTTCTGAACATGAGTTTCGCAGCATTAAAAATAAATAGCTTTTGAAGATGTTGCATTTTTTCTTTGATTGTAGACTTTTGTTTTGACATTTACATTGTCTGTGTTCTATGCCATGTTTCTCCCTTTGTTATTCAAAAAAGCAATCTCCATGTTAATTGAATTGAATTGTTTTTAGATCCCAGTAAATTGATACTTTTAACATTGTATTTCCACTCACATACGGTGGCATAAACAGGCAAACAAACGGAAAAAAAACATTTGCTCCATAAACAGAATCTGGCAAAGGAGACGGAGAAGGCTTTTAAAACCAGCAGAGACTTTACCGCAGTCGCAGAGAAAACATCACATCTGTAGTATTTAATACAGATTAAAAAAGATGCTTAAAATGCTAAATGTAATGCAGAAAGCTTAAGATTTGCTTCTGAGTATTGTGTTTAAAATTGCTGCATGAGTACTGAATGCATCACAGACAATAATATAGCTTTATGCACAATGGCGACTGGGGGTCTATGTTGATTACTGGACTCAATTTATAATGTTGGCAGAAACCCATTATATCCCAAGGACATGTGCCAGCTTTACTGAAATTAATACAGGTCCTATTGTTTGATCTCTTTTGTGATTTAGGTTTAATGTGCTTCTTCCAGAGCCAGTAATAAAGAATAGCCTTGTTTTACAGCTTGTTCTAGCAAATTGATATAGCAGCAGGTGTTTTCCACAGCTGGCAGCAGGCAAAGCTGCACTTGGTGCCTCTCAGAGTATAAAGGAACTAACTGATCTAACAATTAAAGCTGACGTGCTCCATGCAGATTTATATAGTGCTTTGAAAAACTAAGAGGGCAATTTTTTGAATGATTTTGGTGTGATATAGTTGAAGAACATGAAGTAAATTGTAACTATGTTTCCATTATTTGCAAGAATTCCTTTTGAAATAAAAAGTAAAAATAGTAACCAATGCAAGCAAAATTGAAGCCAAGTGATTCAAAATGGGAATAGTCCATTCATCAATGAAGAGCTATTAGTTTTGAATATGCCAAACATATGTGTGTTTTAGTTTATATTTCTGAATTCCCAGAAGAGACATATATCTAATGTAATGATATGTGATGTAAGTTCATTTCAGGCTTCCCTCAAAACACATGCAAATATTTTATGCCTCAAGTCTCAGTCTGTGTTAAAATACACCCTATGAAGTGTACTTCGAAGGGTGGAATTGGGCGGCGGCCATATTAAGGGATGTGTCAATCATTGATCTATATATATGGATGTGCATAGCATGGGTTGAGATGAAGCCAACATCTGCCATCTTACCTCACCCAAGTAACTCTGCCCCATCACTGAGTGTTGAATACCTGTTAAATAACAAATTACACATCAGCAGATGATGAAAATGATGTAACAGTAATGCTCCTATATCATGTACATTAGGTTTATTGTAAATTAATAATTAAATACAATATCTTGTAATATAAATGTAATGCTTATTCAACCATATGAAGGAAGCAAATATTCAAATATTCAACAGGCAAACACAATATGAAAAACAGAAACATATACAATTGTAGCATCATGTTGGTAATGTTATACAATGCTGAAGTAATAGAAATGAACTCCTGACCGTGGATTTTAATTAAAATAATTCTCTCTCTCTTTTTGTATTTTTTTGTCTGCGAAACGGTGAAACAATCCTGTGGCTAACCCTTCTTGTTATCGTTAAGTATCAGCTAATGTCAGTGAGGTGAGAACCTGTCCAGGACACAAGGCAGGTTTTGGTAAAGGGAATGTTGGGGCCACTGTGGCTGCCTGGGAACAATCCCCTGCTTTCAGATCTAGAAAAAGTAATACGGTGCCATGGGGTCAAGTTTACTCCAGAGGTGTTCTGCCGGCTGGAACAGTGTGCTGGTGGTGGAAGAAGTGGTCAGTTGTAAAAATATAAGATTGGCATCGATCTTTATAAAGGCAGGAAACTATTAATGGGGAAGTGGTGGGCCAGGTGCACCCCCCCCATTAATTCACCTCCCCTGGGGTCTGGGGAGGGGCAGCGCATCTTGGGGACATCTCCCCATTGCTCACCCCGCATTGGCATTACAATTTATATATATAATCTTTATATGGCAGATTGGCCTTTCTGCAGCTGTTAGACTAAGAATATGTTACTCTTAGAAACCTAATTCGGTAGTCCTATATGAGGAATTGTGAAAGAGAAATATCTAAATTCTACAACTTTTGATTTGTATTCATGCAATAGAATATGAATGAGAAAGTCTAGGTTTCTTAGTTGTCACCCTGACTTTTAAGTCGCTTTGTGACTTCTTGCACACAACCATGATTTTTCAGATGGCTTTCTTCTTCATTATTCATGTTGCAAAATATTTTTTAACTCTTTCAGTTGAAAGAACCATGTCAATACAATTACACAGCTTTGTGATACATATTTATTGGAAATACAATCCTGAGATGTTAGTAATGTAAATATTGTCTCTGTTGGTCTAAAGTAAGAATATTTCTCTACGAACCACTGTTAAAGAAATACAATGTATATTAATGTATGTATATAAATGTATTTCTCTCTACTGATCAAAATGTAATGGGTATTTCATTTCTATATGAATCAGTTCTATATTCAATGCATATCAATTCATTGCAGTGCTTTCCACAATTCCCTTTCATAATCTTGCTGGTGATTTATTTCTGGAAATAATTTTAATTTACTATCACATTGAATAGCATTTCCTCCAATAAGGCTGATCTGTAGCTTCCAGCTTTGAATATATGTGCACATATTAGAAGTTATTTGTCTCTACAGGTGTCTGGAAAACATCCCTAAACTCAAAAGGCTATTTTCACTCTATTTGTTATTTGTGTCAGAACTTTACATTAGAGATTTCAGTAGATGACAGTAATATTCCCCAGGCATGTTTGATTTCAAAGACCTTTGCTTCAACTCGTTTAAAATTTCGAAATGTCACTGTGTTAAGGGACAGGATTTAGAGGTGCTATTCCTTTGAGTTTTTTCATCTGTATGGAAGGGAATCATATTGTGAATACATTAGTCTGTGAATGCACTTCAATGAATTTAAAATGGAGGAAGAAGCCTTTTTCCTCACTCCTTTGTGGATAGAGTAATTGAAAATGCATGTAAGTGAGACACTGGCCAATGCCTGTTAATGCACAATCTGGTACATTTTGATCTACTATCCTATAATGTAGTGCTTGTTTGTGAATATGGGAACCCTTAGGGGGATAAGATGTTCTCCCTCCTACTGCTAAATGTCAGACTATGATCTTTACTCGTCTTTTTCTATGAAACGCAGTGGGTAAATTCTGATCAATAATTCACAATTCCAGCCCAGGTTATGTCTTGTTTATAGTTCCTAAAAGCAATGTTATCAGAGGTTACTGCAGTGCATTTGCATGTGTATGATAATGTGTGGATTGTTTGAAGTTTGCTAATGCTTGAATAAAATCTCTGATAATTTTGGTAAATTATGTCAACTGCTACTTTGAGGAAAAGGACACTGCTAAAATATGTTTGTATGCCAAAGAGTGTGAATCCTGATGCATTTAGATACACTACAAAGTATTTTGGAAAGTAATCATTGTGCAATCAATGCATTTAACCAACATTAAATAACGGAACAAACTTTAGACTCGTCTGATATCCCCTAGGCTTCTAGCTATTGATCTGATTCTCTGATTTACTTAATTAAAACCGCTGTTAAATCAATCATCTATTTATCTATTCATCATCTTATCTCTGAAAAAATGTATAGATAGCTCCGAATCTCCAATTGTGTAAAAGTTAAGTTCATATCACCCTAGAATTCCAGGCACTCCAAGCCTTTTGGTGAAGTGGACAGGTAGTTGACTGAGGCTTGGGAGATCAAAGTTTGATAATTGTCACCGGCTGTTATTCCCCCATTCCCTCCAGCATTAGGTGAAATGGAGCCCCTGGCGATGGTCCAGTGTGGTACAGCGCAGTGATGTGCTGTGACTGAGAGAGGGGCAGTATAATGTGCACTACCTGGGAGCAGGTCCAACAGGAGGTTGTAGTCACTGCCAGTTGGTTTGGGCCATTTAGTTATACAAAATTGTGCTTGGCTAGGGTGCTGGCAATCTGGATGTGCCTCAGTTCCTGCTGCAGGCTGTTGTTTCCCTCCACTGTTGTTATATTTTAAACATCTAATTACATAAATTATCACATTAATTAGTTAATTAACAGAGAGCTCTGCTGGAATAGACTCTAAGAAAGTACATCCCAGAGAGTCTAGAAAACACTGGGTTAACATCTATCTATTTAGTTTTAGCCAGTTCCCAGCAAACCAAAACATCCTTACAATTTGGAGCATTGGTGCCTTTTAAAACATTTCTCAGTTTCTCAGAGAACCAGCGGTCGATACATGAAAGAAAACAGCTCCAGAAAGATAATATAAAACCAATGGTAAAATAAAAGTCAATACCGTGCCCAAGTTAAGCTATTGAACATTTCTTTCCTAAGCAATGAAAGACACAGAATCCCATGAAACAAATATTGGTACAAACTTAGGCCTATATTTAGGCAATATGGGTTTCTTAAGATTATACACAAGGACAAGCAATTTTGCTATTATGTTAGAATAAGATGTTGTTGGTTGGAACTGGAAACTGAGGTAGTAAGAGGGTAATCTGTTTGAATGTATTAAAATATTAAAGCAAAATCCTTCTTTTAATTCCCAAAACCAGATATTGAAAGTGTGAATTAAAAAATAAATATGCGGGGAAACGATTACATTTCATTTGTATATTACCATTGCAGTTAAAATAAATGCGCAGTAAGTGTCATATTAGTTTTTTATCTATAATCTTGAAGGGACCTTAACAGCCATGATAATTGAGTTATATTCCAGTCCATTCCTGATAGGGACCACCTGTTTTCAACTGCCTTTTATTGAACCTGGGAGCTACATTTATACTTTTCTCTCTGCCCATTACATTCAAAATGCTGGAAAAGAACACAAGGACATTCATACATAGGATGAAATCTTAAAATGCCTAATTTAGCATGCAAATCTTTTAATGATTTTTTTTAAGAACCTTCTTTACCCATTACACATTTACGTTTCGCTCCCTGTCAGTTTAGACAATTTACAATTTGAGGGAACAAGTGATTACATTGTGAAATTAATTGTATGGACATTTGCTTCTCAGATCAAATCCCTAGCAAATATATATTATAGAGAAGAAAATGCATTTGATTTTGATTAGAATATAAATATAAATACCAGCATACCTGGAATGGATGACCTGAAAGTCATTCTGTTTACAAATGCTACTACTGTTTTTGCTAGGCTGTAAGCAGAACATGCCATTCATTATTTCTTTATATGAAATCACTTATTCCCTTTCCTGGGGATCTGTTTTCAGAGCAAAGAACTTGGTGTCATTTTAAATTACTTAAATTAGTGACAATCCCAGCTGTTTCAATGATAAGGGTACTCTTCTGTTTATGTATTGGCAAGATTCCACCGACTAACCATTCTTCCACAATGTTTATCAAAATGGGAGTGGGTTGATTTTGTGGATTCATATTTTGTTTTCCAAATCAAAAATATGGAAAGGGTCACGCAATCTTTGAGAAAATATGATGGAGAAATATTATTATTATTATTATTATTATTATTATTATTATAAACAGACACACAAAAATATTTTGGCAATTGAGCCATTAAAATGGTAAAATACAATAATACAAACTAGATTGCAGCTTTCAGGCCCCAGTATATTCATATGCCAGTTCGCTTATCAGCCCACAAATCAGTAAAACCCTTTACAGAAGACACTCTCACCAGTAAAATGGATGTCTATCACACTTTCCTCTGCCTCCCAAAGTCTCTGCCCTCACAAAAACAAAAAGTAGTGAAGGTCTTCCCTTCCCTGAGGATTTAGACACTCAAACCAAGTGTGTTTGAGAACAAATATATTACATTTTAGTTTCATATTACACACACACCAGTCCCCTTTCCAAACATTATAATGGAGCTGTCCAATCTTCTCAAATAATTTCCACAGAAATTATTAATTTGTAAATTACATTTCATATAAAACCCAGTTCTTCTGTTGAAATATTCAGGCTACATGAAGTTTTTAAACATTAATTAAAAACACTGCATGTTGGTGTCGAACAGCTGCAGATAACTAAATTATGGTCTAGAGTGTTGGCATGTGTTGGAACCTTACTGGCAAAACAAGAGTGATTGTTAACTTGTTTTTAACTTTGCATCAGACAAATTATGTTTATGCACACAGTTTGATCTTCTAAACATCCTCCATATTAACTGTTGATTGTTTGGTGCACACATTTAAACATGAGTAGTATTACGGGGCACACTTTACAGTAATGGGCACCAATTCTTCATAAATTGAAGAATGACTGTCTCAGGAATAACATATGAATACTGTGTGCACTTTATCTCAGCTGTTAATCATGTATCAGGGATAGGGTTACAGACTACGTTTGGGGTTTGTACTTATACATATGATCAAGGATTCATACATTCATTCATTAAAACTCGGTGCCCATTATTGTAAAGTGTTATCATAGTATGTCATCTTAAATTCAATCCAATGACCTATTTCCTTTGTATTATTGTATCCCTCAGAATTAATAATCAATTTTAGATTCCATATTTTGCAGTAAGGAACTTTGCATTGTATGTACATTCATATAATGTGTGAATATATATATATATATATATATATATATATATATATATATATATATATATATATATATATATATATATATATATATATAGGGCTCAACACATTTTGTGGGAAATTTAACACAATCACAGTATCTGACCATTTTCAGTAAAGTTCTCTCTCATCTGTTCTTTCTTTCTCTTTGACTGCTTGCCAGCCATCATCGCCAACCTTCCCCAATGGGTTTACATACATCTGAGCAGTATAGTACACCAGCATGATCCTTGTAAGGATAGTTCAGAGGGTTGGCTCTTTTCTACCCATGAGGACTTTCATCAAGTGAGATGAGAACAAGATGGACCTGTAGATTTTGGAGAAGAAGAGACAGGTTTGCTATTAAATCCCCAGCTCTGTCTTTCATAGATAGTCAGTTGTTGCTGCACCTGTTCTCTTTCTCTCAAACTCTGTGTGGCTCCTGTTTTGCCCACTGGAACATGTAGGCCTTTGTTGAGCTATCTGTAGTTCAGACAGAACATTTAGTGCGTGTGCGTGAGAGAGAGAGAGTGAGAGATGCTCAAAGTGTGTTTTATATTACACAGGCACTTTGTATTGCTTTAAAAACCTATATACATTGTGTAAAGATAGAATGAAAACAACACTGCTGGGTTTGTCTCTTTAGCATCTTTAATAATTACATGGCATCTTGCAGCTACCAGTATATGATGCTTAATAACAATGTAATACTAGAAAACAGAACTAACCATCTAACCATATATCAAGTGCAAGGTACACCTGTCATTTAGTTGAGCTGGTGAAAAGACCAGTGTGTGTGGTATTTAACCACTTGAGCTGCATACAGAGTGAACCATGGTTATTAGGGGACTGTTTGACACAATATAATTACCACCTGTATCTGCACTTCATTAATTGGAAGATGATGTTGGCAACCTGAACAAAGTTCTGTGTTCTGCATGTTTTGGCAATAACAGACCTAAAGCGGGTTATAAATACCGCTCATTAAAATTGTTAAATTAAGCTAAGCAATTAAGTATTTGGTTGGAATGAAAACCTCAAGACACAGTGGGTCCCAAAGAGCAAGACTGTGAAACTCTGCAATAACAGAATACAGTGGAAAAAATAAACATGTTCTTATTTGAATCAAATATATAACAAGTTCAATCTGCAAATTGCAGTCTTGGCTCCTTTAGTTTAGAGATCCATCATTTTGCTACTTTACAAATATAAGAGAACATAATGTAAAAACAAATACATATGTATTTATTCTGGTATTATTCAGATTCTGTAAGAGATTATTTAAGATATTCAGGTGTAAATTATTAGAATAATGATGATACTTTTCTTTAATCAGGAACAAGACAGATCAAAACATGTTTTTATGCAGACATTCCATTTGAATTGTATCATTAACATATAATTCAAAGCCAGTTAAAGCTATATGTATTCTTGGAAATATACAAATTGAAAGTACTTAAGAATGCTCAAAAATATTTTATTGTTACGTGTGTTTATTATTTATTATATATATATATATATATATATAATAAAACAATGAAAGAAAATACATACTAACCCTGTGTTAATTCAGGATACCAACACAATATATACAAACAATAGCTGTGCTAAATACAACCTTTATTTAGACTGTTAAGATAATACCCTTGTGTTTTAATCTCCTAATGGGAAAATATACCCTTAGGATACAATTGTAAACTCTTTGAGATATTGGTGTTCACAGGCTTATTCAACAAATGCCTTATTTCAATTAACTGAACACGACAATTGAGATCAATTGAATAGACCCTTTAGTATTAATAAAAAAAAAAAAAAAAGAGCATAAATGTACCCTTAACACCACGGTCACAATTACATGGCATAAAGATCTGTCAGTGTATGACAGCTGAATAACCCACTTGATTATCTTAGACACAGAAAATAAAATGTGAAATAGCATTTGAAAGGGCACTAAGACTACTGACAGGTTGAAAACAACAAATAAATAAGAACTGACATGATCGAACAAACACAGTGGCACATTTATGTGTTAAAAATAGTGTCCCGTCAACAGGGAACCACTAAAAGATCATTTTTATAGTAGCTGGAGTGGAATAGGAGGAGGTGGAGTTACAGTGCAAACTATTCATGATTATTTGTGTTTGAGAGGCTATAGTTTCTCTCTTTCTGGCAGAAGTGGGAATGTATGGCAGCAAATTAACCCCTGCATTTTTTTTTTTAAATGTCCACTTTCTTGTCAAATCCTATAAAGGGATTTCAATACTATTGGTTTGAGGGTAAAGCAGAGGGATTTAAGAAAGCTGTTAACAGCAGAGAGCAGGGCAAGAATGCATGTGGTACTGAAGCTGAAAGACCTGGGACTTGGTGTGACAAAGACAAAATCTCCCACAAGAACTAGAGTAGGATTTTTGGGTGTCAGTGTCTTAGAGCTTAATTTAAGAAACATATTTTTTCAACCTGAGAAAATGGCAAGTACAAGCTCCAAATTCCAGTATGTTTATGACCCCTGTCATGGGACCTCTTTATGCTTCAGTGATATTTACAGAATCATGTAAGATATATATATATATATATATATATATATATATATATATATATATATATATATATATATATATATATATATATATAGTTTAAATAGATCATGAAAGTCTGAACCGTTGTATTTATCTGGTATTCCCATTCCTACCCTGTTTCTTTTGATTTTCAGTAACACTGAAGTTACAACAACTTGTATTTATGAAACTAGGCTTCTGTGCTTGGCTTTAAGAGAGCACGCACGTGAGGGAGAGAATGTTGTAAAGAAAAAGAGGAAAAGGAACATAAGAACATTTAGTACATAAATGCACCCAGATAGGACCAGATCAAATCAAAACATTGACCCACCTGACAAATTGCAAGTTGCTATCATCCTAGACTTCACTGTCAGTTAAACTAACATATGTAATAGAATATGTACAAAAAATCAAGTAAGCACCAGATAATGTTATTCACATTTAGGCCCAAACAAGATATAACTTTGGTCCAAGCCTATACTATGTTGTGGAGCTTGCTTGTAGCTTTCTATAGCAGATTTGTAAGGGCAACAAAATTAATCATGAGATAGCAAAGACTATAAACAGCATTTGTGTTTTATAGCAACAATAAAAAAAATGGCATGCACACCAACGTATTATAAAAACAAGCATGAAACCAGCATTTCAAAGGTCATAACACAACTCCTACAAAACAGAGTGAAATAGAGCACACATAAAATGTCTATCAGCAATACATTAAATGACTAAAGGTTATTCAATCAGATTTCATTTTTGATACTAGTGTAATATATCATATTTCATCCTGTGGCATGTTTAGATTTTGTACATTTATCCCTATGCACATAAGACATATATAAGAAACAGATTATATATATGCACACACACACACACATAAACACACACACTACTATTGTACTATGTAGATAATTATGTTATTACATTTGATAAAATTACTCAACTCTCAATTATTTGTGCAATGGTTTATGCAGTCAAATACATACAGGCCTTGAGGAGTGATTGATTACATTATGGGGGCTTCAATATAGAAATGTCCCAGTGCATTACTATGAGAAAGTTAATTACCTAGCCTGGTTTAAATCCATTTGATTTAATATTGAAGTTTTGAGGGATTATCAGTCCAGGCTTAAAGATGAATAACATGGCTAAACTCGATACATGCATTTCCTCTGTCTGCATATCAAACTTAAAATGACATTTGATATGAAGGGCTGCATTTGGAGACCCTTTTTAATCATTTTCACAGCTAATAAACATCTCCTTTCATTGTGTTGGATTACTTTGTAGAAGTTATACACACCGTATTGCAGATATTTGAAAAACAAATAAATCATGGTAATGACTGGCAAGGATCTTTTGAGAGATCATCTTCTCTTCATGTAAGAATATACATGCTAGGTCTCCCAGATGAGATAGCACTTTCAATAAAATTCTTATCTAATGGTGCTCCCAATGTCCTGATACAATCAAAACATACATGGTCTCACCTGTAAATGTACTGATTTGGCTTTGGTGGGATGCTATTGTCTCTAGAGTCTAGACCACTAACCTAACAATTAAATCCCAGCAGATACAAATAGATTTTTGAGTCCCAAGCATTGTGTGAATCCCAGGAGTTTGTATTTCTTCATCCATAACACTACAACTGACAAATCTTTTTAATTTAGAATTTCTGTACATCATTTTGATTGACACTATGAATATAAGCTTACTGGGATTTATGTATTCTGTACATGCAAAACGTTGGGGAAAATGTAGCTAATGAAAACCCATATGATTTTTTTTTTTTTTTTTTTTTGCTATTGCAAACTGAGCAGTATGAGCTTTTATTATCAAAGTGTATCATGTTTGGTCAGACCTTGCTCATCTGCCAAGTTCAGTGGAATGACATCACAGTAACGAGCTCAAGAGCCCTGTTACATAAGCTAAATAAATCTACTTTTTGTCTGATCAGGGCATAAACTCTGTAGCCTTTAGGCTAAAGTCTTACCAAAATACATATTAACAAGCTAACAATTTCTTTTTTAGTTATTTGTATCTGATTTTCCCCCCCTTGCAACTCCACACACTGTCTGCATCAATATTATATTATATTATATTATATTGGTCTCCCTAATAATGAGGAAATACACTTTTCCATTCATCTTTTTTGTATTTCTGGTATATATGTCTATTCCAACCCTATGATTCAATCTTTTCTCTTTGTTCATAATGAGTTATAACGTCTCCATCACCATGTTCACCAATACCTAGGTGATCAGAATTGGCAATGGTACCAATCAGGTATTTTCAGACACAATTACTAGCAGGATATGTTGTAAATGTATAGCAATTTAGTTATAATTTTGAAGTTATTGATATAAATAATTCAAAATTTGAACTGCCAAATAATTCTGGCATTAATCAACTGGAAGCATATTAATTTACACATTTTTAAGCAATATAAAATATTGTGTTTCTAGTAGTAAAGTTTGAACATTTAATAAACAGCCACCCATATAACTAAGCAATGTATGGATCAGTAATAAACATAAACCTATTTTAAATGTTATGGTCAACCACAATTTCTGATTTGCATTTCATCAATATAAACATCGTACGAGCTTTTTTCAGCCGGTTTTATTTGCTAAAGCATCCAGAGGGTTTTCTGTACTAAACTGGAAGCTGGTCTTAAGAACTGTTTGGTTCATTTGATCAGTACTTTATCTCCAGGGTGCTCATGGCTGAGGGAAATCATAAAGCAATGTGGCTCCTCAATGGGTGAACACTTCAGTGATTTACTTTGGCTTTTTCAACCATCCCATCTAGCTGACATTTTCAATTAAATTAATGAACTCAGCCTATCACTTCAAGGATGGAACAGACACATGGCTACTCATGAAGACAAAGCGTTAGCTTTCCTAAGGATGCTTGAGTATATGCTGGTGCTACAGACATGATCCCATTTCTCACTGTTGTCCAGGAAGACAAATCATGTCATTCAACTTTCATGGCACAACCCATCATTCAAAATGTCCAGTCAATGAAGTGAAAAAAGGAATCAGTCCCTTCTTTTCTAGTCCTGGTGTTAATACTGTTGGCATTAAGATCAGTTTTATTCAGTAGTGTTCAGTAGTCCTAATAAAACCAACATTGTCTCTATATTATTTAAAATGTGATTATATAATGAAAAATAATTACAATATCATTGATTTCAAATGCAGCTGTCAATCACAACTTTATAATACAATACCACAAGTATCTGAAGTATAATTGTTGAACTATAATGTTTTTTAAAGTCTTTGTTCAAGTCTAGGGGAATGACATCACTGTAACTGTACTGATCAGACCTATTGATTTTTTACATTTTGATTAATGGTTGTATTGTTGTATAGTTACTGTCATTCCCAATAAACAATATTACTGACCTGCCTGTTCTTGTGGTTTAGGGCATTGTGCAGTTCTGGAACATAAGGTCATTCATTTATTTTACATATTTCTAAAGAGAATTTATAAATTGTATTAGGCCTTAACATTGAATCTTTTTGTGATTAATTTTGTCATACAAATATTTGTGTCAATACAATACGGTATCCTGCTGTTATTTAAATTAGATTTGAGTTTATTCACAATGTGGTCCATTTTCTACATCACACTCTACAATCCTGGACAGATTAGTTTCTATTTTCAAAATTGCAATCTCTATTCATCACACCTTCTGGTTATAGTTTTCTATCAACCCACAGATTAAAACTTTTACTCATTTGAATATCAGATATATAATTCTTATTGTACAATCCTCTTATGATGAGCAAACTCCATTCCGTCTTAATTTACCAATATATATTTTTAAATCTGTTATTTTAGTCAAATAATATGGAGAGCTACAAATGTGAAATTGCTGTTAAATAGAGCATATAAACACAGATTTACAATTAACTTGCTGTCATTATCTATAAAAGATGATTATTGAAGCTCCTCCAGGAGACACATGCAGAAGTGTGATAAATATGGTTGATTATTCCAGTATAACAATGAAAATAAACTGGTTTTGCAAGGGTTGTTTTTCATTAAATGATTTGATGCTGTATTAGGGGATATATTCTTAAAATAACACATAGGGGAAGACTGATATATGTATCGTGTTTAACAGAAGTATTGCAACTAATTAGATTTGACCACATACTTATGTGGATCCATATGTTTTCTATTAGGTGTGTATTCAAAACAAACAAAAGGACTGCAAAATAACATGGAAACATGTTCAGGGAAAACTAAATGCCAGTGAATGTCATATGTCATTTGTAAGTGAATAATCCACATGTTGATCATGGATAATATACATTGCTGTATTTATATAGTAATTAATACATATCATATTTTATTCAGGTATTGTTCTGTTTTTGCCTTCTTTTGTGACAGGTATTGTAATCCTAGGTGTCATAAAACATTTGCGGTTGTCTCTTGCAGTTGTTACTCTGTAACTGAAAAAATGAATAAGACATCCTATGTAACACAAAATTAAATCTATTATGGACCCTTACAATCATTTTGATTTAAAATAAACAATGCCAACAGGTAAATTGATGTAATACCTGCAGGAAAAGTGATGACATTTAATATATAATAAACTCCTATTAAAGGAAAGAAACATTGATCAGTTCAGAGTTGTTTTTCTCTTATATGTATAATATATTTTCTATCCCTTGAGTAAAATAATATAACTGAGAACTGTATTGCATCTTTTTTTATCAATATATTATTTACTTAATGTTATCTTAAAATGCAATCTAATTTAGTTGACAAGAAAAGTAAAAATCCATTATTGGAAGTAGCAATCTGTAGAATAATATAATTTCATCCTGCATCAAACACTGCTTTACACTAAAGCCAATTCACTTTGTTCCCCTTTTCACATCTTAATCCCTACTTTTGTGATTATTGATTTGACTGAAGGTCAATCAGTTCATCTGTTGTGGTAATTGGTCAATGGTTCTTTAATTAATTAGCTTGGTGAAGAGGAGACTTCAGTCAGTAATGGAGTAAAAATGGTGGGAATTGCACTATTATTATATATTATAAGGTGCCTCTCAGGAAAAAGTGATTTTATATATATATATATATATATATATATGGGTGTGTGGGTGTGTTCAAAAGTGGTCTACTGTATAATTTAAGGCTATTTCTCCTACTTATAATGTAGACATTATCAGTAAGACAAACTATGTGTGTCTGTGTGTCACGGCCGATGAGAGACAGAGGAGAGTTCAGCAGTGCCTCTGCCCTATTGTGGTCAGTCTGGGCACTTCCGGGTCAAGTGTCCGACTCATCCTGGTTCCTCCTTCACTCCTCCAGTAGACCCTGTGAGCGCCACCCTGTGCCCTGCTCATCAGTCCAGCTCAGTGCCATGTTCACGCTTGGATCCAGCTCGGCGATAAACATGTCTTTGTTAATGCGTTGCTGGACTCTGGGTCTGCGAGGAATTTCATTAACAGGGCGACAATCACAAAACCAATACTCACTGTGTGTGACTCCTCTCCGTGTCCGTGCTGTCAACAACCAGCCCATTGGTTCCGGTCAGGTGTCACAAAAGACAAGTCCCATCACTATGTCCATCAGTCTGCTCCATTTAAAACAGCTCCCCTTCCTTGTGATTGAATCCGGGAACGTACATCATCCTCAGTCTGCCGTGGATTGGTCACCACAACCCGGTCATCTCCTGGACTGATGGGGACATAATTTCCTGGGGGCGGAGCTGTTTCTTCCAATGCCTGTCTTACCCCTGCCGGGGCGACACACATAGACAGCCCCCTTCTCTCCGCTCCAACACAGATCCCCCCTGTATACACAGACCTGGCGACGGTGTTCAGCAAAACCCAGGCTTCCTGTTCGCCACCGCACTGGCCCACGCGGGACTGTGCCATAGACCTCCTCTCAGGGACCTCTCCTCCCAGAGGGCGCATTTACCCTCTCTCTCTCCCGGAGTCCCAGGCCATGGAGGAGTACATCAAGGAAGCTATGGACCTGGGAATCATCCATCCATCCACATCACATGCCGCCGCCAGTTTCTTTTTTGTCTCAAATAAGGATGGGGGGTCTTAGGCCTTGCATTGACTACAACCTCATACGGATTCGAGAGGGGGATGAATATTCATTACACACACCGGCTATTACAAATATCTGGTCATGCCGTTCAGTCTCGCCAATGCCCCTTCTGTATTACAAGCTTTTGTGAATGATCCTGTCTCCATGGCTTTGTCATTGTCTACATTGACTAACATCCTAAGCTACTCCTCCTCCCTCTCCGAGTACGTCTCCCAGGCTCGCCGCCAGAAGACCGCAGCAGACCAACATCGCCATCCAGGGCCTCAATATCTACTGGGACAGGAGGTTTGGCTGTTTACCCGGGACATCAAGATAAAGCTCCCTTCCAAAAAGCTCAGTCCCCGATATATTTTTCCTTTCTGGATTCTGAGCCAGATAAATCCACTCACCTACCGCCTGCAGCTGCCCCCTCACTATTGGATTGGACCCATATTCCACGTCTCCTTGTTAAAGCATGTGGTGTCGGATCCCTTGCCTTCTCCTCAGCCTGTCTCATCTCCTGCTGCTGCTCCTCCTCCCCCTCTGGATCTGGATGACAGTCCTGCTTACGCGGTGCGCTCCCTGCTCTGCTCCTGTCGCCTACGGGGCCACCTGCAATTCTTGGTTGACTGGGAGGGATAGGGTCCAGAGGAGCACTCCTGGGTTCCTGCCTCTGATGTCCTTGACCTTCCCTCATTTCTGACTTTCATGCTGCCCATCCCTCTGTACCTGCTCCTCAGCTCCCGTGGCCGTCCCCAATGTGTCCAGTCTGGTTTGTCCCCGGCCAATCATGTAGTGGGAGTAATATCACGGCCACAAACCAGCACTCTTCTCCCAGTCCAAGCACTTCCACTTTTCCCCACTAAATGTCACCATCACCCTTCCTTACCAGTCGCTTCTCCCAGTTCAGTCATTCAATCAACATTCCTGTAACCCCTGTGCACTCATGCGCAGCCTCTGCTGTCATTCACCCTGCACCTCCCAACCTGGTTCTCTGCTCCATATATAAACCCCTCACTAACACAGTCATCACAAAGTTGTGTCAGTTTATCTAAAATCCAGAGTCAGACACCCTGTGCCTTAGTATAGCCTTAAATCCTCAACCTCTTGTTTGACTTCCCGCCCAGGACTTTGATCTTCCCCTGAATTCCTGTTTGCCTGATCGCCCGACCCTTGCCTGTGCCCACGACCATGTCTTTGCCTAACCATTGATTGCCCTGTCCTGCCAATATCCGACCACATCTGTCTTGACCATCCCACCAGCACCGCAACTGGGTTCCCCTGTTCCCATGCTCGTGGTACATTACACTGTTGTAGCGTTATGTTGGGTGTATTTTGAGAAGAGCATGTTGGGCTCTGAGCTGAAGCACTGATCTAAAAAAGACCTCTCCCCCCCAAAGTTATCAGATTTCCTTAGCTCATCAGTTTGGAACTGGTTTGCATCAAAGTGACAGTTTTGGGGAGGATGGCACCGAGAAGAGGCCAAATAGTTTGGAATTCTGCTATGAGATGTCTGGAGAAAGGGGCCTGTAGGTGATAAAAACTCTTTGAAGTGGATGAGAGCCGAAATCCCGACATAGAGCTACGAACCCAGGCCAACCAGCATTTCCAAAAGATGGCATGGATTGACATCAGTCATAAATCAAGCCCCCCTCCAATAGGACACTGGGGGCTGAAACCGAAATCCAATCTCAAGAACTCAGGAACCAATCACCTATTGATCTGACAGACTATAAGGAACAGCGGACGGTCTTTCTCTCTCTCTCTCTCACCTGAACCAGTAACTCGCTGCCACAGCTCAACCTGTAGCTCTGTTGCCAGAACCGGAACCAGAAACCAACCAAGTCTTTGCCGGCAACAGAAGAGTTAAACTGGGAGAAGGAGATTGAGCCGTACGAAGAATTCTTTTAAAGGACTTTATTAAATAAAGAACTTTACAGACTGCGCTGCCCGCCTGTGCCCACCTGATCAGTGGAGTTTTACAGCTGGACAATTGACTAAGTCGACTGTATATGAAAGTGTCAGTCATTTAAATAGCTATTTGAGTCTTAAGAAACTTGACCCTTGGAACAAACAGGGCCCTGCTTTCCTCAAAGACTTCGTCTTCAAGTAACTACGATGGAACCCCTGCTTACAAAGAAGATTTTGTGCACAACCTTGGAGCCTTCAAACCAGTGGAAAATCTGTTTGGAAACGACTCTACTTTCGCGAAACCCCAACTTCCAGGTGCATCGACTGAGTGGAAGTTCTTGGACAAAGCCGAACCGGACTGCCTTTGTTCCAAACCACACGGACCTCGTGCCGTGTGCTGTTATCTGAGCCTGAAGCCAGAGAGGCCTGTTTGCGACGAAGTTCAGATAAGTTTAACAGTTTGGAGTTGATTCATGACATTTGAGAAATCAATTAGAAATGTTAATCTGTGATTCATAACTCTAGAATGTGTAATATCATTTAGTTTTCTTAAATATAAATGTGTGTTGCATTAAACTGTTTTGTTGATAATTTTAGAAATAAAATCTGTCAACGCCGAGAAATATCTTCTGTTTAGTCTGAAATTGACACAAGTTAATAGACAACAGATTATAGGTGACCCTGCCTATCCTTAATCATTGAATAATAATCAGTTAAGGGAAATTGTGGTAACAAGTAATGATAGGATCTTTCTCGGCACCTAAACGTAAATGAGACTGATATATATATAACGAGAAGTTACCTGACATTAAATACTAACCTGCGTAGTTATTTAATGTCTGACTAACGATACTAATGAGAGACTCACCTTCGTCTTACTAACCGGTATTGTAGTCAATGTGTTTATAACCTTTTTTGTTTAACGATTTGTGTTATCATATTCGATCCCATGGTCTTTGATTTGGTCACGGAAGTGATTTGTCTTTGATTTGTTGATCTAGAGTGAATTTTAATTAGTTTTTCCCTTTTGTATAATTAGTGTAGTGCTACATTTAGTCTTTGTTTTGAATAAATTTGACAATTTATATCTTTGGAATTGGTGTCTGTGTCCAATTATTACAGAAATTGAGTTCTACAAGATTCCAGGATTCGTGATAAGGTGATACTATAAATTCACTTCTTTAATTGAAATTTATAAGTGTACCTTACGCTACACTGTGCATATACATAGTTCACTGCAAGTATTATTGTTATTCTCCAAAGCTTTCCTTTGCTATTTAGACAGTAAACTTAGTTATTAGCAAAGCACAATGAGAATCCAGCAAGATTATTGAGCAAATAAGTTGCTAGGAAACACTCATTCTGATTTTAGATTTGATTTACTTCAATTAATAAAACACATGCTGTGTAGCTTAGAGAACAAGTAATATTAAGGTGTGAATTAGAAAAAGTACATTTGATAATATAATCATAATTTAATAATAGTAGTACAACATTTTCTTGTCTTCAAGTATTTTAATAAGCTACCAAGAGGTCACTGGGAAACATTGACAAATATTACAGATTAAATTTGCTTTGTTAAATGAATATCAGAGTGTACTCTATCTGTAGTTCATTTTTACAGCTGTTTTGCCCTCAGCTCTAACAGGCACCAACCCTGGAGGATGCTTGGCCATGCACCACACTGGGTTTTAATTTGGTCTAGGTCTGGTCTAGATATTTCTCCTGAGATGAACTTCACGTTTGTTTTGCGCCTCGTGTACCACTGGTCTAACTGCATAAAAAGAAAAAGCATCTAAATAACCCTCCTGTTGACTGGGACCACATTTTGCGGTTGGATGAAAACAATTAACTTTTTCGATACTATTCATCTTCATACATCTTCTCGGACATCTTTTATCAGACAGATAAATAGTCAATATTGTGAACAAAGTGCTGACAGCTCATTATGTTATACAGTATAAAATGAATGTGTTTCTAACCAGTGTAACAGTTTCTGGAGTAGATCGTGTACTAGAACTCAAGTGTGAAAACATTGCAAGACTTCAGTCAATTATTGTGAGAAGGTCCTAGTCATATAAATTTGTCTATTTTGTAGGTATTTCCAGCAGCTATGTATAACTGTTGCTGTGATCTTATTGCTCTTATATCTTTCCAGTCATATGTTCAATGTCACCTCTATTATTCTCAATTAAGGCATCGATCCATGGAATAATGTGGCTGAATACAACTTGTAGCATTTCCTTTTGAAATGGCATGAACTTTTAGGTGAACTACATCTTTTGATCTCTGTTGTTGAATTATAGTTGTAAGTCTACATTTACCAGTCCTGATAACTGACGTGGTTCAGCATCAGGGTCAGAGTCATTATTTTGTGGAAGGGGCTTACCCTTATGTTCATAGTATATGCCAAGAAAGAATGATTGTCTCTGTTTTTCAATTACAGTGGGTGTACAACCGCATACAAGCAGAAAAGCAATATTTCAGTCATTGTGATTTTGATTTTTTCATTGCGATTGTGATTGTACAGCCTTTTTCTGGGCAAGTCTAACTCCCTTCTAGAACATCTGAATCACATGCAATCAAAGGTCATCTCAATGTATTCGATTGAAGAAATATAATAGCCAGTGTGAGTGGAAAACAAGAACAGTGTTTTTATTTTCTGTATTTCCCACTGTGACCAAAGGCAAATTACATGTTGGGACTGGAAGACATTTGGAGACATCTGAAGAGGCACACAATCATAAAAGGCAAAACTGCATGACAACTATTTGTTTATTTGTTAGGTTTATTAATTAGGAATATTGTCCATTTACTAATAAAACCAGGCATTGGTGATTGATCCCCATTCACTCCCATACATTCACCACTCCACCTGCCCGTAGTGATGAGTAATGGCTTCCTTTCCCAAAGCCGAGGACACCAGTATAACTTTGCTTGCTGGTGTTGGCTCCTTGACCACAGTGCATGGTCATTGGACCCTCATATTTGCAACAAGCTGACTATTTTTTGTAGTTATTTTGCCCTGTTGCAGTTGCTGTTGCTGCTGCGTTTTAATGCTGTAATCTATCACCTAGAGACAAGCCATTTGTCCTGATGACAGGTGGTGCATGTGGGGTAAATATGGGCATGTAATTACATATATCGACACATGTTTAGAGGATGTGGCGGGATATACTAGATTGATTAAGACATTTTTTTGTGTAAACCTGAAACGTGAAATCATGTACAACATTTTTACATTGCATACTAGTATAAACCTCTTTCACCAAAAATACTGATATTTGTACACATAACAGCAATGTTGCCCTTTGTCTCACTGGAAATTGTCTTCCTTTACATTCCTTCTCAAACTAGGGGTATCAGATTACACATATATTTTCTAATTATAAGGTTGTGAAATGTCCTGATAAACCAAGTCGTAATAATGTAAGTGGTAGATTCCAAATTTTCATGGCTTGGGTTCAGTTGTGCCTAATACCTGATTGACCATTTCATATAATTACTTAGATATCATTGGCTATCCTAAGGGAAAGGTATTTTGGGTGTGAAACAAAAGTGCTCAGTGTATAGCATTCTGGGGAGTTCTAAGTTCACCTGAACTCTTTGGTGCTGCTGCTGTCCAAAGAAAGACAGGACTTGCTTCGGTGCATTTCGAAATATTAGGTGTCCTAGCAAATATTATTTGTATTATGTGTTTCTGTGATTAGGCATGATATTGCTGTAGCGTAAGGTACACTTATAAATTTCAATTTAAGAAGTGAATTTATAGTATCACCTTATCACGAATCCTGGAATCTTGTAGAACTCAATTTCTGTAATAATTGGACACAGACACCAATTCCAAAGATATAAATTGTCAAATTTATTCAAAACAAAGACTAAATGTAGCACTACACTAATTATACAAAAGGGAAAAACTAATTAAAATTCACTCTAGATCAACAAATCAAAGACAAATCACTTCGTTGACCAAATCAAAGACCATGGGATCGAATATGATAACACAAATCGTTAAACAAAAAAGGTTATAAACACATTGACTACAATACCAGTTAGTAAGACGAAGGTGAGTCTCTCATTAGTATCGTTAGTCAGACATTAAATAACTACGCAGGTTAGTATTTAATGTCAGGTAACTTCTCGTTATATATATATCAGTCTCATTTACGTTTAGGTGCCGAGAAAGATCCTATCATTACTTGTTACCACAATTTCCCTTAACTGATTATTATTCAATGATTAAGGATAGGCAGGGTCACCTATAATCTGTTGTCTATTAACTTGTGTCAATTTCAGACTAAACAGTTAAACAGGAATGAGAAGATATTTCTCGGCGTTGACAGATTTTATTTCTAAAATTATCAACAAAACAGTTTAATGCAACACACATTTATATTTAAGAAAACTAAATGATATTACACATTCTAGAGTTATGAATCACAGATTAACATTTCTAATTGATTTCTCAAATGTCATGAATCAACTCCAAACTGTTAAACTTATCTGAACTTCGTCGCAAACAGGCCTCTCTGGCTTCAGGCTCAGATAACAGCACACGGCACGAGGTCCGTGTGGTTTGGAACAAAGGCAGTCCGGTTCGGCTTTGTCCAAGAACTTCCACTCAGTCGATGCACCTGGAAGTTGGGGTTTCGTGAAAGTAGAGTCGTTTCCAAACAGATTTTCCACTGGTTTGAAGGCTCCAAGGTTGTGCACAAAATCTTCTTTGTAAGCAGGGTTCCACCGTAGTTACTTGAAGACGAAGTCTTTGAGGAAAGCAGGGCCCTGTTCGTTCCAAGGGTCAAGTTTCTTAAGACTCAATAGCTATTTAAATGACTGACACTTTCGTATTCAGTCGACTTAGTCAATTGTCCAGCTGTAAAACTCCACTGATCAGGTGGGCACAGATGGGCAGCGCAGTCTGTAAAGTTCTTTATTTAATAAAGTCCTTTAAAAGAATTCTTCGTACGGCTCAATCTCCTTCTCCCAGTTTAACTCTTCTGTTGCCGGCAAAGACTTGGTTGGTTTCTGGTTCCGGTTCTGGCAACAGAGCTACAGGTTGAGCTGTGGCAGCGAGTTTCTGGTTCAGGAGAGAGAGAGAGAGAGAGAGAGAGAGAGAGAGAGAGAGAGCCTGTGCGCTGTTCCTTATAGTCTGTCAGATCAATAGATGATTGGTTCTTGAGTTCTTGAGATTCGATTTCGGTTTCAGCCCCCAGTGTCCTATTGGAGGGGGGCTTGATTTATGACTGATGTCAATCCATGCCATCTTTTGGAAATGCCGGTTGGCCCGGGTTCGTAGCTCTATGTCGGGATTTCGGCTCTCGTCCACTTCAAAGAGTTTTTATCACCTACAGGCCCCTTTCTCCAGACATTTCATAGCAGGATTCCAACCTATTTGGCCTCTTCTCGGTGCCATCCTCCCCAAAACTGTCACTTTGATGCAAACCAGTTCCAAGCTGATGAGCTAAGGAAATCTGATAACTTTGGGGGGGGGAGAGGTCTTCTTTAGATCAGTGCTTCAGCTCAGAGCCCAAATGCTCTTATCAAAATACACCCAACATAACGCTACATTGCCATCTTCTATAATAACACTCACTGCACTTCCCTCTGTGTGTATTTCAACCCTAAGTAACTATTTTAAACCTAAAGAGGATGGAGTGCAATAGACTTATAATTAAATGAGTAGAAGTTTAATAATTCATAAATGTAATACTCCTCTCATTGCAAATCCTATTTGTGTATTGCTGAACATTTTCAAAATCAGTGTTTATGAAAAAGTAATACAAAAACTGCAGTCAGATTTAGAGCTGTATATTGCTGTGTGACATTTTTATGATTTGATGTTTCTGAAAAATTAGAGAAAAACATACCATAAAACTTCCAATAGTCGCCAGGTTGATTTGCATAATCATGTAAACAAAAGCCTGTCTCTAATAAATGCCGGGTTACTTGACAATGTTTTATAATTAAAGAAAAGGGAAATCGATACAGTTTCTAAAGATGCATTAACACATTTGAAAGGACCTTCCACAACATATTTACATAAACTTTTATTTTTAGATTTTGCAGCTTTCTTGTTTTCAGTAAATATATATACTGTATATTAATTAAAAATTAAAATCATGTGTTTTTATTAATATACTGTATGTCTTGCTTTAAATATATATATATATATATATATATATATATATATATTGCTGTTAATTGTAGTGATTGAACTAACTGTCAATTGTGACATAAACAATGCATTAATGAAATATAATGTTGATGGTTTTAAAGCGTATTTACACAGTGCCTTTTGTTTATTTAGCGAGAGTTCACAGTATATCCACTGCTAACAGAATTACCGGTATCTTGTTTTCAATCCAGTGTACAGTTCACCATACATTGAAAGTGATTTGTTTGCATCTTTGGAAAGCAAATTATTAAAAAATAATAATAATTAAAAAATAATAATAATAATTAAATCTTGGCCTATTAGCCTACTTCTACAATGAAGCAATGTTTCAGGCTCTTCTTACCCTGCATGTGTCCGCAATGTGTTTTATTTATGAATGTTTAATACAATCGTCGATCTCCAATTGACGCCGGGGCTTCTTGCACTTATTTGTAATAAATCCCGGGGGCGTTTAATTGAAGATTTACGGTAACTAACTAAGGATAGGAAGGGAGGCCCATGTTAGAAGCAGAGTCATGGCATGTATAGCCTAGGAGGTGGGACTGAGGATAGAAGCAAACCTGCTCAAAATGTATGTAATGTATATGGTGACATTTCAGAACTCCCGAGTCATATTTTCAGTACGGATAGTCTAAGTTCAAGACCAAACCTCATTCTAAATGTTGAGGTCTCAGCTCTTCCTTCAGGGAATGGAGATTTCTTTACTTATAACCTGTTTTGTTTTTTTAAATGTTCTTATCTTCATTTACAGTTGCCTCCAGATTTATTCAGGCTCTTGATGAAGCATAACCAAAAGTTAATTTAGTACGAACATGCAGGTGTGACAAAATGAACTGCTGGTCTGTGTGTCCTAAAAGGAAATAGGAAAAAAGTTTACAAGAAACAATAAGGCAAACTTGTAAGTCAAAATTGTTTCTTATAACTTGACTAATGGGTTTGATATCTCCATGCAGGCAAAGTTTGCTCAAATAGTTTCTTATAACTTGACTACTAGGTTTGACATTTTCACACTGCCAATGTTTTTGGTATAAAAAGTAACTATGAAGTGATCCTTGGACTAAATGTGATATCTGTCTTGATCACAAGATGATCAAGGAATATATTTGAGAAACTAGAATCAGGAATTATTAATTAAAATGAACATACAATCTGAATTTGGTCAAACAGATATACATAATATATACATATATATATATATATATATATATATATATATATATATATATATATATATATATATATATAAATGCAAAGTGTACATCAACCTTACAGAGGGGGGATTTGACAATTTTAGAATGTAAAATATGATGGAGTGATTTGTGTGGACTAATTTATGTGTACTATAGAACAGATGGCACACACATTGTAGAAGGCTTCACATATAATTTATATTATAGGCAAGAGCAATTTAAAACCATGCTTCAAAGCATAATCAATAAAAAGGTAATGATTACAAAACATGTATTATTGTTATCAAGGCCATTTTAGAATGCCTTGTGGGAATAAGTCCAAAGTTAATCGAAATAAAAAGACAAACATCCCTAAGATACAGATTAAATGTTAGTGAATGTATTGTATTTAAAATATCTCAATACAGATACTAGAAGCAGCAAATAGTAGAGATTTGCACTTTGCACATCTTAAATTCCTTCTATATGGACAGAATCATCTCTCTCTCTCTCTCTCTATATATATATATATAAATAAATCAAATATGAATATCAATTAAGGTATCTTTCTTATTCCTAAACCCAAATAAAAGGAGAGGCTATGGTTAGAAACATTTGAAGAAATACACTCCAGATGATTTCATATTCTAATTGATATCATTATCTTTTGCAATTCACATACACATCTATTACAACATGAAAATTAATGTTCTTTAGTTGGCCTGGCCAATTTTTTTTCTTTGGCAGGATGCTTTATAGAGAACAAGTACAACACATTAAATTAGCAACAGTAATGCACATATCAGTGGCTTATGATTAAGAGAAACTACAACTTATTGTCTACAATAAGTGCTGTCCTTCAAGAGCATTAATGGGTTTTCTGCTATTTACTGTCATCTTGTAGGAAACAAAAGGCCCTTGATAAGTAGGGAGTTGGCGGTGTTATAATCATTGTTCTTTCAAATTGTGTTGTTGAGCTTGTCATCAATGCACAATGCTGAGACGGTAAGTAACATTTACTCTTTGAATGCCTAATCTGAAAAGAAGGTTTTTGCTTTTATTAGCCAAGCATACATTATATTTGTTATTTAGTTAGGGTTGACATCTATTCAAAATTGTAATACAGAGGAGGAAAGTGTTATTTTACAGGCTTAATTTCCCTTATGTGTAAAGCATTCAACTAATCATCTATATATCATCATCATAATCAAAGTCAATCCAATGTCAGATAAAGGCCTCCCCAAGATGTTTCCACTTTTGATCTATATCTAACCATCTATCTATCAGACTAGACTTTCGATTCTACAGAGGAATGGAGACTCTGGACAGGTTTGAGCTCATGTGGTGTGTTAACAGTGTGTTGTGTGAAGCAGAGGGGTGTGAATTAGTGATGTGCATATGATTTATCTATGATGTTTTTTCATTTTTTCTTATCTTTGCTTGTAAGTAGTCAGCAGTGTGTGTGTGTGTGTGTGTGTGTGTGTGTGTGTGTGTGTGTGTGTGTGTATGTATGTGTGTGTGTGTGTGTGTGTGTGTGTGTGTTAGCATCTCCTGTTGAGTTGCTGGTTTATATGGTTTGGTGTATGTGTTAATTATTTTTTGGGTCTGTTAAATAAAGTTCATTTTAAAATGATCTATATCATCTGCCTTTTCAGCCTGATTCCAGTCTTACAGCAGTACCTATTTTCTTTTAATTTCTTGGGATCCATTCTATAGCTTATTTTGTCCATCTTTAATGTGTTGTTCTTCCAAGGTGTCCAGCCAAATGCCACTTTTACACTTCCACTGTGGATGATGTAAAATACTTCAGTATGTTCTCTCATCCATTTATTTATTTTCCTGTTTATTCGTGTTACTCCAAGCATGCATCATTCCATGCTTCTTTGTATTGTCCCCATGTCTGTATCATTTTTAAATTTAATGACCAGGTTTCAGAGCCATGCGTGAGCACTGGCAAGAACACTGTTAAGAGCCCTTATGATATTGATTGAAGGCAAGAGCTAAGTTTTCTTTTGGTTATCTTTATATTTACTTCACACCTGCACGAAAAAAAACTCACTATCCTTGTGAACCATACCCATTGCTTTGCATCTGCTTACCCAGATCCCACCTATTTCAACAGCCCAGCACCATGGGAATCCCCCAATGTACAATATATGTATGTATTTGTAGTCTGAACTAATTCTAACTTTAGTTAATGTACATTTGTATTTTCCTAATATTGTTTTACTTTATTTATGGTTTTCATAATGTAGAGATACTCTGCTGTCCTTTGTACTTATATCATCTGCCATTGTGAATTATCATTCTACCAAAATCATTTGGCAAAGATGGAAAAGAGGAGGGAGAGCATAACAGCACTGAACAGGACAGAGTTCACAAGGCTTAATCAATGGGCTACTGAACATTGCATGACTCTCTTTTTATTCTCTGTCACACATCCATGGAAAATGCTTAAAGAGCCCTTGTCAGCAGAAGTTTTTGGTTCAGGAATTAATGCAACTTTAAAACCAACAGCATCAGATAATCAGGCAGAATAAACTTCATGTAGCATAAGAAATTATGGAAAAGATACATCATGACGTAGACTACTCCTTGAAGTTATCAAAAATAAATAAATTCCAACATGTCATTGGTAGAGAATAAATACTAATGCTCAACATAGTAATAGGAATTTGCAGCTGTATTTCATTATCTTGCACTTAAGCTTCATTGTTAGTAGTGCCAGATTACTTGATTTACTTGCAGTCTAACTTTTCCATTCTGCTGGTAATTCTAATTAAACTGAAGTGGCTCAGAGTAGTGGCACAGCTAATCAGGCATGCATAAAAGGTTACCCATAATTTTAATTTACTTTAACAGAGCACAACACATCAGATTTATGAATTTTTAGATAAAAGCAAGGTTAGAATTAATCATAGGCAGACTATCATTTATGCCACCATCAGGTGAAAGGCTTCTGTTCCTTTGATGGTTATGAGTTCAACTTGTGGCTTTGTATTTGATTATCATACATTTAAATTAACACCCTGCACAAATTTAAAATATTATCATTAGCTCATTTATAAGAACAGCTTCATGACCGAAAAAATATAGAAGCAGTAAGGGGAAAAAATACAAAAGCAATGACCCTTACGACCAGTATTGGGCTCAGTAAATATCCTGGCAATACTGAACTAAAAGGTGGGTTTAAACAAATTGTACTATTGTTCGAGATGTTTCGTACACAGGCTAAGTAGTAACACTACAACTCTCCAGAGTAAAAAAATACAATGTTGTTAATCAAATAATTCATTAAAAAAATCTAACTTGAACTAGAATATTATGTCTGCATAGAAACAAAGTTTGTAAAAATGTCTTCCACCAATATTGATTTGCTCCATGCACTCAAATCTTAATAGAGCTGACATTTTAGAAATAATAAATGCCTGATTCTTTTTCTTAAAAAATGTAAATATATACATCAAAACTCTGTTGTCAAAAACAATTAGCATTTGCCACACACTAGTAAACAGTGACCAAACATATAATCTGCTCAATGCTGCTACCACCCAGCTGAGGCTACATGCCATGACATAAATACATGCATTGTTTTGCTTGTAAACATCTGTATTAAACCCTAAAATATTTGCAGTCCATCACTGCAAGAATAGACAAGAACTATGAATGCCTTGCCAGCATTCAAAGACACAGGGGTCAGTTGCATAAACAGAGATTAAATTGGATTTCACACTGCTAAACTTTATTGGTATTAAATATAAAAAATGTTGTGTTAAATGTATGTGAGTTTTGTGTCATTTGCTGGGTATGGTCAAAGAAGGCATCATCCATGCATCGTACATTAATATTATGCTATTCATTTTAATTGAGCATTAATCTGCTCATCCACCATTTATTGAATATCACAGTTTAATATTATCGTTGCAGTAATGACTGAAGTTACAATTTAATCACAGCTCTGTCTTTTTTATAATGAACCATTTGCGGGTAATACTTTATTGTTATTATTTTAAAACATTGCTTACATTATAATATCAAGCAAACGTTTCTTGAACTCCTCCATTAACTAGGCAAACTGCGATCCTGAAAAGCTTTCTTATTAACCTGCTGCTCAATAGCACATCACTTTTCTGACTATTGGCTTCTGCAAGTTGAAAGGTGAATGAATTTTGATTTTACTGAGAGTTATTGTATACATATCACATATAAAAATAATCACTAATATGTTTTTCCTCTATTTTAATTATTTCGATATCTTCACTGAGCCTCCTACTGTTCTCTGATTGGCTGATGGATGTTTACGTCATGGAGCGGTGTAAGGTGAAAATATTTGATCTCTTGCATGACGCTTCTTAACTCCACCCCTCTGTCATACTAACGATAGGCAGTCAGTTAAAACCGTTGTATAAAACAGTCTTCTGGTCTAACTTAGTCAATCACACAATGCATTCTGGGAATTTTAAGTAAAAAAACAACAACATAGCAGACACTTCAATAAAACAAAGACGATCCCAGCTCATAGTAACTGAAAATCTATGCTAGTTACTGAAATATAATGCAGAAAAAATATATACTTCTGGGGAAATATTCTGAAACTTTTACTAACACAATCAATCTCAAGGCGTGACATAAAATAAAAAGTTAACCATCAATCCGCTTTGTGTGCAGTCTGTAAAAGACGTGAGTAAACTAATATTGAAAAGGAAACATCAGTGTACTGGAGGACCTCCCCCAAAACTTACATGGACCATAGAATTGGTGATTGAGGTCTTTGGGAAGGAGTCTCGATGTTTTGGGGGATTGCCGATGGGCGGAGGGTGTGTGAGCGAATGGGATGCTCAGCTTGTCAGCATCAGTGACACTGTCTCCTAGTCTCAGGCAAGCAGTTTCAATGGTAAGAAATACTTTAAGATATATCAGATAGTCTGGGGGTGAGAAGGCTAACTGTCAAATTAAGACTAGTCAAATGGTTAAGACCTAGTCTAATATAGTTTTTTGCAACCGGCCCCAGATCACAAGGCTTAGGCGACTTACAGCGGTTTGGTTTTGTTTCAAAGGTAACAGCTTCTTTTTAAAAAATCAGTAAAAAAATAAATAAATAAACAACAACATTGTAATACATTGCATAAAATAATATGTTGTTATTTGATGGTGATTTCACAAATTAATTATAACAAATTATATTGTTATGGATGGCTTATGAAGCCATACATGACATATGACTATTTCTCAATAGCAGGTACACCCCCAAAAAGACAGAAACCAGCAGCCAGATTAGTTGCAACACAAACCCGAGTAAACCAAGAAACTGTAAATAAACATTACACAACTGATACACAAGAGCCCTTCATCAGAATTAATATTTATAAACCACTTTTGATAGTTCCTTTAACTTTAATTATGTGCTATGAGATGATAATTGAGGCTTGTGTGAAAAGGTGTTTCAGGAACATAAATTGAATAAAACTGCAAACCTGTTAAATACATCCTTTTTGTGAAATGTGTCTCTGGGAGCAAAATGTTCTCTGAATGCAGTACATTCTGTGGACTCTCAGACTAATGTATCAGGTGCGTGTCCTTTTAAGCAACATTAAAAAAGCAGATGACAGTGTTATTTAGACAGGAGCGTAGTTTAAGAAAATCTTTTACCTGATGTGATCTCCTAATATACTGCCACATGTTCCCTTTTGCCAAGCTGACATAGCAGTTAGTAAAGATTTTGCTTCCCAATTTGCAGGTTTACTGTAGTGTTGAACTGTTACAGGTCACATATATTTGTGAGAGCTACTGAGTTCAATGGCTGAGATGGGAGAAAATGTGCATCGGTCAAAAATATCCAGAACACTTCACAAAACAAGCCTGTATTGTAGGAAGCCATTACTAAAATTTCAATGCACCTGAGTAATCCTGCAAAAGTGTGGCAAAACATGTTGTGGTCACACGAGACCAAATTGGAACGTCTCCGTCTAAATTCCAAGCATTTTGTTTTGCATAGACCCAATAAATGTCCTGGTCAACACCATCCCTACAGTCAAGCATGGTGATGGCAGCATCATGCTATAGGGACAATGATCCACAGCACAAAGCCAAAGCTATGCTGGAGTGGCTAAAGAGTTTGAGTGGCTCAGCCAAATTGGGACTTGAATCTTATTGAAAGACTATGGAAAGACATCAAAACTGCTGTCCATAAACAATCTTAATCTTAATCAATAAGCAACTTGAAAAAGCTTGAGCAAATGTACCATGAAGAATTGGCCAAAACTGCACCAAGCCAATGTCCGGAGTTTGTAGGGACTAAACTAAAAATACTGCGGCTGTAATTGCTGCTAAAGGTGCTTCCAACAAATATTGAGTTGAGGGATCTGGATACTTATGCAATCAACGTATTTCTCTTTAGCTTTTGTTGGCATTTACTTTAAGCTGTCTAACCAGTTAAAGTCTTCCAGTTGAGCATTCAAGTTTTGAATAATAAGTTATAAAACAAAGTGTATGTAACATGTTGTAACTTCATAAAATAGGACACCATAGGAAGGGTCTGAATACTTTTGCAAGGCACTATACATCTTGTAGTTAACCTTTGTCACTTTTTTCCTGTATGCAATGGTAACCTTTCACAAGGACAAATACATCAGTGATGGAGAAGAGGGTTAGTGGGAGTGCTGAATCCAAAAGGTGTGAGCAGAAGCAATCCTATAAAGAGTTTAAGCCTCTAGTTTTCTTCCTGCAACAAAGCTGCTGATTTGTTTTTAATGCCTGCTGTCATTTCTATGTCAATCAGTTTTCCATTTGATTTCCCAGAGTCTTTAAGTTTTACACCTTGTACTGAGTTTTCCACTTTGTCAGTGACCTCTTTCACACATAAGGACAAATCATCTAATGTCTGGCTTTCTAGAGAAAATAACAGCCGAATCTGTTCCAGAACCCAGGCTCTGAAACACATTTTGTACTATATCATTTCAACATTAATAAAGAAAGGAAAATCACTGATTCAAACTAAAATAAAAATCAAGTTGCTATGATTCAACATTATCCTTCTTTGGCACTTAAAACAATATTATAATTCGAATTAACCAGAAGGGGAATATCATTCAGATACATTTTGAAATATACAAATGTGTATTTAAATATCTTTATGCAAATATGTATATTTTTCATTTACTTGTTTCATTTTAAAAGTGTCTTTTACCACATTAACATACTGTTAACATTGACATTTTATTTAAAAACTGCAACCAATCTCATAAATTACTGCTCTAAAAATACACGTCTTATTTTCATGTCAAACTTGATGCTTTTCATTATGCAGCAATTGAGTATGAGAGGCTAAACCAAGAGCTTAGAGAGCTGCCTTTGTCTCCGATGAGATATTGCAATTTTTCTTTCTTAAAGAAAATTACTGGCAACAACCAATGACATTTTATATTTAAATTAACTTGTACTATTCTTACAATGTCAATAGGGCTGATGATATACTTTATTCTGTGGCTAGATTTGTACATGAGAATAATTTTCTCTGTTAAATACTTAGTATAGCTTTGTAAATCAAACCATTCAAAGAAATGCTAAGAAAGTGAACATTCTCTTCACTGAAATTCAATACTCTAAGAAAATGTAGGTTGTTCAAGGTAAATTCATGGCATGTCATGTAGCATCAGCTGGGTTCTAGTGCTTGGTAATCCATTTTATTTGGGGGAAAAATGACTGACACAGAGGATAGCTTATCCTCGGGAGAAAATCCTACAGATTGGCTTGCTTTTTCTGCAGATATTGTAATTGTTGCTTTTCTGGGTGCCAGGTAGGGAATTATTTCACTGTGGAAATGAAAGAAATAAAGGCTTCCACATTATCTGGACAAGGTAGATTTTTAAATTGTGTAAATACAAAATAAATAACATTAACGACCCAGTTACAATCATGTTGATCATACATTTTAGGAAAAGTATACAAAAAATCAGTACAAGTAAAACACTGAAAACACTAATACTACTAATAATATGTTTTACTCTTTCAAATCTGGTAAAATTACAATCCTACATTTATGTTTACTTCAATAGTTTAAAAGAGAATATAATTAAAACAGTACTTTGTTATGAACTTATCACCATATACATTGCTCATCATATGGTTTATCTTAACATGTACTACATCACGTAAACCTCAGGAAAGATAGGATAATTCTTGAAAACTAATTAAACACATGTTCTAAACATCTAAACATAATGGATATAAATAGAAAGTCATTACGAACACATTAGGATAAATAACTACTAGGCATTTTTAAGTTTTTAAATAAAGAAATATGTTGTATTTTTATTCTGCACCTTTTTATTTTCTATACTGCTCATTTATATATTTTACACTCATTCAGGGATAAGACTGGCTGTTGCAAAAAGGACCAGGTCACATATATCCCATACCAAGTTTCATTGAACAGAGAAAATGTATGAGACTATTATATATATTTTTAATTATTTTTCGAGATTGAATGGTTATAATAGATTAAATATCCTAGTTATGTTGATATACCTTCTTCAATAACGTCCTTCTTAACATCTTTTATAGTTGAAAATACAAATATTGGGGAAACATACACTCACCTAAAGGATTATTAGGAACACCTGTTCAATTTCTCATTAATGCAATTATCTAACCAACCAATCACATGGCAGTTGCTTCAATGCATTTAGGGGTTTGGTCCTGGTCAAGACAATCTCCTGAACTCCAAACTGAATGTCTGAATTGGAAAGAAAGGTGATTTAAGCAATTTTGAGCGTGGCATGGTTGTTGGTGCCAGACGGGCCGGTCTGAGTATTTCACAATCTGCTCAGTTACTGGGATTTTCACGCACAACCATTTCTAGGGTTTACAAAGAATGGTGTGAAAAGGGAAAAACATCCAGTATGCGGCAGTCCTGTGGGCGAAAATGCCTTGTTGATGCTAGAGGTCAGAGGAGAATGGGCCGACTGATTCAAGCTGATTGAAGAGCAACTTTGACTGAAATAACCACTCGTTACAACCGAGGTATGCAGCAAAGCATTTGTGAAGCCACAACACGTACAACCTTGAGGCAGATGGGCTACAACAGCAGAAGACCCCACCGGGTACCACTCATCTCCACTACAAATAGGAAAAAGAGACTACAATTTGCACAAGCTCACCAAAATTGGACAGTTGAAGACTGGAAAAATGTTGCCTGGTCTGATGAGTCTCGATTTCTGTTGAGACATTCAGATGGTAGAGTCAGAATTTGGCGTAAACAGAATGAGAACATGGATCCATCATGCCTTGTTACCACTGTGCAGGCTGGTGGTGGTGGTGTAATGGTGTGGGGGATGTTTTCTTGGCACACTTTAGGCCCCTTAGTGCCAATTGGGCATCGTTTAAATGCCACGGCCTACCTGAGCATTGTTTCTGACCATGTCCATCCCTTTATGACCACCATGTACCCATCCTCTGATGGCTACTTCCAGCAGGATAATGCACCATGTCACAAAGGTCGAATCATTTCAAATTGGTTTCTTGAACATGACAATGAGTTCACTGTACTAAACTGGCCCCCACAGTCACCAGATCTCAACCCAATAGAGCATCTTTGGGATGTGGTGGAACGGGAGCTTCGTGCCCTGGATGTGCATCCCACAAATCTCCATCAACTGCAAGATGCTATCCTATCAATATGGGCCAACATTTCTAAAGAATGCTTTCAGCACCTTGTTGAATCAATGCCACGTAGAATTAAGGCAGTTCTGAAGGCGAAAGGGGGTCAAACACAGTATTAGTATGGTGTTCCTAATAATCCTTTAGGTGAGTGTACGTGTTAAACAAACCTACTCACACATATACATTATGATCCAAAGTATGTACATTTTGTCACCCAAGATCATTGTTTTGATATGCAAGGGTCAAGGATATGCAAAATCAAGGATTTTTGCAGATCAAAAAACTGATTTGGAGTAAAATAAAATATAAATATTGGCATAACCTATGTTTGATTGCTCTTTGTTTAACATCAAAATATTTGTTTTAAAACCTTTTAAAATCTTTGAGTATGTTACTTCTTGTTGGAAATGGGTACTGCCATTTTTTATTATTATTTTTCTAATATTTGATTTTGGAAAACTTAATCTTAGTCATAAACTTAGTCAATATCTGTTATCTGTTACTATTGGTAAGTTTAATGGACCAACCTAATAATCAAGCCTCAGGGTTAATCATTATGAAAGAAACTGCAATCTTTATGAAAAAATAATCTTTCTGCATTAGTAATTTCACTAAAAGGTATTAGGGTAATCAGTGCAATTGTTCAACATAATTGCAGTGCAATCTGATGTCAGAGGAGTCAGCCAATACAAATTGTGTGTCACCAAGCTTTTAAATACCTGTTCTGTTAACATTTTCAGTATGAAAAATGTAGTATAACACAATGGACCTTCTGTGCAAGTCTATAGTCTGCTGAATATACATATGAAGCCCTGCGTGAGTAATACACAAATCAATACTGCTACTACTACTACTACTACTACTACTACTACTACTACTACTACTACTAATAATAATAATAATACATAAATTATATATGTATATATATATATATATATATATATATATATATATATATATATATATATATATATATGAATTCATAAGAAAATCATGTGTCTGTTTACAGCTATTTGGAAACTATTACAGTTGAATGTAATGGGAAAGTGGAGCATGCAGCATTTTCTTTTGATAACATATGATAGTTTCTAAATTGAGTTTTTTGTGAGCTGTTATTTTTATTGTAATTGCAAAAGTTCTCTGCTTTCATATGCAGAATGTAGGGAGTTTACACATGAGAGAAAATACAAAATATACCCCAGGGGCAAGCTTTTTACTGTAAATAAATACAGGATTTACAGAAGACTGAGCTGACATAATGGAACATAACAGTAATCTGGATCCGCAGTACAGGATGTTTCAAATTCAAAGCATGCAAATGTGTGCATTCAAGGTCAATTCTGAGTCCGTGTCTTTTGATTTCAACTGGTAGAATACTTGAATATATAATCAGAGAACAGAGGTGCATATCAAAATTATATTTAATCGTCATTAATGAAAATTTTAGTTTATATATATAGACACATACTCACACCAAAATTAAATATGAAATACATTTATTCACATAATATATGTTTTACTGTACAGAAAAATACATATAAATGGATCTGATCAATTGGTAGTATCCCATCTTTTCTAAAGATCAGGGATTTGTTTGTGAAAAAAAAACAATGTTTACATACACATAACATGGTGCATCTACTCCAACTATTTACCAATACCAAAAATGACATGAACACAGCAAAATATGTGATAAGGCATTAAGATGAGATCAACCTTTTAGCTTAAAGATGGTCCAATGTAAAAATTTGGAATATTAAATGTCTTGCTATTTACTTTCTGTCACCTCAGATCAGCTGTGTAACCTAACCTTAAAAGCCTGGCTGTTAAATAAATTTTGAGATCATCACTGCAAGGATAGTGCATACAGCTAATATGGCGTCAAACAAAGAAAAAGCATATGATAAGCTGCATGTCAGTTCTTTGAAACACCCTTTTTAAATTAAAATGATGGAGATGTTCTGTTCTGTAAAGCATATGATTCTTAATTTTTCTTTTTCTTTTCTGGCCAGTTAATTAACTCCATTGGGTAAATATATTTATTAATTATTGAATTACCTCCTAGAACAACATATATACTGTATATGATGTTTCCAGATTTTTAAATGTATGTTAATTCCATTTACTACAGTATTTGAATTGCCCAGTTTTGGAAACACATATTACCATTTTGGATTGATTTCCTTACTGCCAGGAGTTCACTTCCTACTGTTTGTGTCACCTACAAATGTGCTGCATCAGAGTCTATGCCATTTATATAAATGAGAAAGCTGGTCTTAATATTGATCCCTGACAAACTCTCAGAAGCAAGAGGCATCCATTTCTTTACACAGCTTTCTGTGTGGATGGAACAAACTCATGAGTTGTGTTGTGTTTGTTGATTCATAGGAAGCACTGAACAAGTCTGGATGTGATTTGGCATTTGGGGTCATTAAGCTGCTACCAATCAGTTGAGCAAAATGGAAAACAGCTTTCTCTAAACTGTAACCTTTCTAGTGTAAATTCCACTGTTCCCTGGATGCTCCAAACACAGCCTAATATTTGAAAACAAGCAAAATGCATTAGCATGTCAGTAAATAAAACTCAAAAGCACTTTTAGTTTGAAAATATAAGTAGATTATACTTAGTTCCTTTAGTGATTCTAGAAACATTACAGAACATTTCTCTGATGTAATAAGAGCAGTCAAACTAATGTATTTGTATCCTTCTAAAAATCTATACATATGTTGAATTTTCTTTGGATAGTTTTTATTTAAATTCACTCCACTTCTATTGTTGAAGCCTTCTGGCACTGAGAAATTGATTTTATGTTGTCCTAGACACCGATAAAGCAGCTGTAATATTTCCTTACTGATTATTTTTAATCCCTCATGTGCTCAGATACACACATCTTGCCAACCTATGAAATCAGCAGGCTTTGCACTGTCTTATACATTTAAATTCTTTCAAATCATTTCACGACATTTCATTCTAGCTTAGTTGTACACTAATGGGATAAAGAGAAGATCAGGTAAACTGAATGTTTAACCTTGATATTTGTACAAAAGTCTTATTTTGCCTCATCATGTCTAGCCTCGGATTAATTAAAAGTGTATTTTATATACAAGTTATATAATTTTAAATGTCTGTTATTATTATTATTCACATCCTCTTTTCTTCTGGTTGACTTCTTTCAAACCCACGTAGGTTCTGAGGAAAGTTATTGTGATTATCCTCATCAAAGAAAACAATATCACAGCATCTCCAATTTGAAAAGTAAGAGGTTTTATGCATTCTTAACAAGCAAGCATTTAAAACTTCAGCAAACACACCTAAAGGCCTTGATACATTATTTATATGAAATCTGATCACATCCTATCACATGCGATCGATTGGCATCATAATTGCACCATGCATGCCAGCTTGATCTAATGAAATGTTTCAAATAGAGCAGGGAAGCTGAATGTGAAGAAAGAGTGAGAGAGAGGATAAGAATGTATAAAGTATGGATGTGTCCTTTAAAGCATTGTGGAGTCCAATTTTGTTTCAGTAATCGATCCATGAAACAAACTGAGTGATGGAAGACTATCAGAAACTTGCAACTGCATGTGCTACTTTGGTGATTAATTATACTGTGGTAACAAGCAGAGTTTTCACTTATGACTCTGCAACAGAACCATCTGGGCTAGAGAGCAGGTCTTTCAATCATCAATATGAAGCATACAATAACCTGAAGTGCTGACAAATAATGTTTGGTAGCTGAACGGTTTCCTTTTGCTGTAGTCTTGATCCTTGTTTCCTTCCTGACTCCAATCACCGACAAACAGGGATTATGACCATGTGATTACAAGCCCTTCACAATTGGATATTTGTCACATTCAATGGCACCACACACATTAAAACAGAGCAATGTTGTTCAATGTTGTTACATTTCCAACAGCTATCATATTTCTGTCAATCACATTCATTTTCCATTAAATATTTTAATCAAATGTTTTAAGACAGATAGAGGCTGCACTTGGTCAACTGAAAAACAACATTTTCTGCCCAATCAATTACAAATTAATTGAAGATAATAAACTTGTTTTGCCTGTCAAATTAATTAAAAGTCTATAATTGTAGATCTTCATGATTTGAATTAATAAGCACAGTCAAATTAAAGTGGTCTTTAGAACAAAATATATTAATAACTGATTTTTTTTAATTACGATTTCAAATTATTAACACCAAGGTGCATTTCAGTTGCATCTGCAGGCAACTAATAAGTTTATGTGTGATTCTCACTTGCTCTTTCCTACTCTCAGCATATTTCCTCCTGCTGTTTCTTTCTGAGCAACAAATACAGAATACCTCCTTTTCATATTGTTACTCTACTCAGCGTTTAGTGCTTTTCCTATCAAGTTGGACTACTTCTGTCTGACCTTCCTATTCCCACCATTCACCATCTTGAACATATTCTGCTGTTGACCTTATATTCTCTTCACCTCTCTTAGATCACTCTGCTCCTCTACTCCGTACTCCACACTGTTTTCATTTTGCTGCCTGTATTAAATTCAAGACCCTAATCTGTACACACTGCTCTGTTCATCAGCTGGTCCTTCCTACCCTCAGTCTCTCATCTCCACATATCCCCTCTTGCCCTCTCCTTTAATCTTCTGCAGGTTGATTAGTCATGCCTTCCCTCGGGTGTCCGACTTCCTAGACTCATGCTCTCTCTTCTCCGGCTCCAGAGTGGTTGAATGAGTTGCCAGTAAGACGTAGAGCAGCCGTATCTCACGACCTTTGGATGTTTCTTCATGAAGCATTGGTTTCAATTCACCATTAGGACATACTAATCTATGGCAAGCCAAATTATCATTTAGAGATCTCTCTAAATCATTTCAAGATATCTGCAAATATTTCAAGATATCTTCAAATAATTCCAGATATCTTCAAATATTTAAAGATATCTCTAAATCATTTAGAGATATCTGCAAATCCATTACAGATATCTGCAAATCATTTAAAGATATCTCATTTAAAAGTACATTTAGAGATATCTGCAAATCATTTAGAGATATCTTCAAATAACATCCTGTTCATTTAGAGATATCTGCAAATCATTTATAGATATCTTCAAATAACTTCCTGTTCATTTGGAGATATCTGCAACTCATTTAGAGATATCTTCAAATGACTTCCTGTATGTAGCCCAAGATTATCACTTCCTGTTAACTTGTTCATTCATTTCTATGTAACTGAATAAGGAAACAGGAAGTGATCATCTCAGCCAAAATACAGGAAGTCATTTGAAGATATCTTTAAATGATTTGCAGATATCTCTAAATGAACAGGATGTTATTTGAAGATATCTCTAAATGATTTGCAGATATCTCTAAATGATTTGCAGATATCTTTAAATGATTTAGAGATATCTGCAAATCATTTAGAGATATCTTTAAAAAGCACCTTATTTAGATATCTCTAAACCGTTTGCAGATATCTCTAAATCATTTATAGATATCTTTAAATGATTTAGAGATATCTTTAAATATTTGAATATATCTTTAAATGCATTTAGAGATATCTCTAAATGATAATTTGGCTTGCCATACTAATCTTCTCTTGTACCTTCATTGTATTCACTATAATAAAGATCATTTTTGATATGCTTATCTTTTAAAGAACATTGTATGTAAATCACCTTGGATAAAGTATATCTGATAGATAAATTGATACTACTACTTATAATAATAATAATTTGATTTTTGTTAAGGATTCACCTTTTAGCTACATTAAACAAATAATACATACATTAGATTCCTATCTATGACTTAAACCGGTGTCAGGTAATACTTTTCATCTGTCATCAGCCTCTTGTCTGTGTAAAGGGACTGTACAAATTCACTTCAATTTAGCAGTCAGCAATCTCACATGACACTCTGGAAAATATATACAGTACTGTGCAAAAGATTTAGGCAGGTGTGAAAAAATGCTGTAAAGTAAGAATGCTTTCAAAAATAGACATGTTAATACATTATATTTATCAATTAACTCAATACGAAGTGAGTGAACAGAAGAAAAATATATATCAAATCCATATTTCATGTGACCACCCTTTGCCTTCAAAACAGCATCAGTTCTTCTAGGTACACTTGCACACAGTTTGTGAAGGAACTCGGCAGGTAGGTTGGCCCAAACATCTTGGAGAACTAACCACAGTTCTTCTGTGGATTTAGGCAGCCTCAGTTGCTTCTCTCTCGTCATGTAATCCCAGACAGACTCGATGATGTTGAGATCAGGGCTCTGTGGGGGCCAAACCATCACTTCCAGGACTCCTTGTTCTTCTTTATGCTGAAGATAGTTCTTAATGACTTTCGCTGTGTGTTTGGGGTCGTTGTCATAATGCAGAATAAATTTGTGGCCAATCAGATGCCTCCCTGATGGTATTGCATGATGGATAAGTATCTGCCTGTACTTCTCAGCATTGAGGAGACCATTCATTCTGACCAAATCCCCAACTCCATTTGCAGAAATGCAGCCCCAAACTTGCAAGGAACCTCCACCATGTTTCACTGTTGCCTGCAGACACTCATTCGTTTACCAGCTCTCCAGCCCTTCGGTGAACAAACTGCCTTCTGCTACAGCTAAATATTTCAAATTTTGACTCATCAGTCCAGAGTACCTGTTGCCATTTTTCTGCACCCCAGTTCATGTGTTTTCATGCATAGTTGAGTCACTTGGCCTTGTTGCCACGTTGGAGGTATGGCTTTTTGGCCACAAGTCTTCCATGAAGGCCACTTCTGACCACACTTCTCCAGACAGTAGATGGGTGTACCAGGGTCCCACTGTTTTCTGCCAATTCTGAGCTGATGGCACTGCTGGACATCTTCCGATTGCGAAGGGAAGTAAGCATGATGTGTCTTTCATCTGCTGCAGTAAGTTTCTTTGTCCGACCACTGCGTCTGCAGTCCTCAGCATTGCCCATTTCTTTGTGCTTCTTCAAAAGAGCTTGGACAGCACATCTGGAAACCCCTGTCTGCCTTGAAATGTCTGCCTGGGAGAGACCTTGCTGATGCAGAATAACCACCTTGTGTCTTGTTGCTGTGCTCAGTCTTGCCATGATGTAGGACTTTTGACCGTAAACTGTCTTCAGCAACCTCACCTTGTTAGCTGAGTTTGGCTGTTCCTCACCCAGTTTTATTCCTCCTACACAGCTGTTTCTGTTTCAGTTCATGATTGTGTTTCAATCTACATATTGAATTGATGATCATTAGCACCTGTTTGGTATAATTGTTTAATCAAACACCTGACTATATGCTTACAAAATCCCTGACTGTGTGCAAGTGTACCTAGAAGAATTGATGCTGTTTTGAAGGCAAAGGGTGTCACACCAAATATGGATTTGATTCAGATTTTTTTTCTGTTCACTCACTTCATATTGAGTTAATTGATAAATATAATCTATTAACATGTCTATTTTTGAAAGCATTCTTACTTTACAGCACTTTTTCACACCTGCCTAAAACTTTTGCACAGTACGGTATATTTTGTGATTGTTTGTCTATATTAAGTGTATGTTTAACATAGAAAATGCATAGAAAATGGATACACATGACTGGCATTAAAACATAAACAATTAGCAGCTTTCTACTTAAAACAAAACATATGGTCATTTCAATAGAACATGGAAAAAATGTGCCGGCACATTAGACATGGTAATTGTTATGCTAGAATATATTTTACTTACTTAACCAAATTAGGTAAATTAAATACGTCCATAATTCTGAATATGTAGATTCACTTCTGACTCTTTCATTTAATATACTTTTTTTCAAAATTCAAAATGCCCTTTGCTGTCTATTGCAGATGCACAAGTGCTCTTAAAGGAATGCTGAATCCTTGTTATTTGTAACCCTTCTTTTTTTGGGAGGACACTGCTTGATGTGCATTCTCAACCTTGTCTGGCTCGCTGTCAGTAAGGACCCCCTTAATTTAAACATCAAAGTAACCTGAAATGTATAATTATTATAAATCATGCTCTATAATTGTACAACAAATTAAAGTCATAACCACAGTTCAACATATCCACCATGAGCTTTTTCAAACTAATTCTACTATCGGTGCAGTACAGTTGCCTGCTAATTGAGAGTATTATTGCATACAAATCAACAAACTTAAGTTAAAACTTTTTTTTTTTCTACAGACCCTTTAGACTGTCCCTGAAGAGAAATACCGTTAGAGCACATATCAGAGACCCAACTTCTAAATAGGGTAATCCTCTGAACTGGCAAGTAAAGCTGGCTGTACATATATTTGTTAAATAGGACTTTAATGGAAACCAAATATGGAATAATCAGTACTCAAAGATGCAGAGTCTGATAATGTTTTTGCACACTCAGTAGACTGAGGATATCATAGCATTTCAAACTATTCTCATACCTCCAGTTTTGAATCTTTAAATCTAATCAAGAATAAATGGCCATTAGCTCATGCATACTCTTGAATCTAGATGTCCTTGTTTGTGAGCTGTTAAAATGACAGCATCTGATATTGATTTATTTATTTTAATTGCTAATGATGTACAGTAAAATTGGAAACAATGTACAATTGTACTAATTATATCAGGTGGAAAGAGTAACTTGTTTAACATATGTTAATCTGAAATACTGATCCAATAGACTACACACTCTGGCCAAAATAATTTATCATCTGTCACTGAATGGGTATTGGCATTTCTGAAGCAAATTTATACAAATGTATAAGACAGTCACATATCATACCACATTCTTAAACAAGTGTTAAATACAGAAGGCATGTAAACAGGTTTCAGTAGGGTACAGGATAGGGGAAACCACAGGTGTCTCAGATATTAAAAATGGGCTTATTTACTGGTGCAAAACTGGGGCAACATTTGCACAGAAAATGCCCATCATAGGACTCTGTCTGTCAGCAAATGCTAACGCTGTTTGATTGGTGGTAGGAAGAGATGATTTGGGGCTGGACGCTGGGGAAATGAAGACTGAAGAATGTTAATTAACCAGCAAGCAAAATGCCTTCATGAACTAATAATTGACTTAATTATGATTAATTGACAATAAATACAATAAAATAATGAAAACCAAATTCTTTGGTGTATTAAATTTGCAGGCAACAACAACTATTTTGAAAAGGTTTAATGATTAATTGTGTTAATGGGATTATGAAGCCATAGGGTCACCATACTTTTGATTCTTTATTGTTTTGTTCCGTTTGAAAGAAGGCTCACCCACAGATATTAAATAGTACCTTATAATTTGTACAAGGTCCGTCACTGTGGATTCCATGTTGATTTATATTTTCCTGAAGGCTGTAGGAGATCTTGACACACAGACACAGACACACACACATATATACATATATATATATATATATATATACACTCACCTAAAGGATTATTAGGAACACCTGTTCAATTTCTCATTAATGCGATTATCTAACTAACCAATCACATGGCAGTTGCTTCAATGCATTTAGGGGTGTGGTCCTGGTCAAGACAATCTCCTGAACTCCAAACTGAATGTCTGAATGGGAAAGAAAGGTGATTTAAGCAATTTTGAGCGTGGCATGGTTGTTGGTGCCAGACGGGCCGGTCTGAGTATTTCACAATCTGCTCAGTTACTGGGATTTTCACGCACAACCATTTCTAGGGTTTACAAAGAATGGTGTGAAAAGGGAAAAACATCCAGTATGTGGCAGTCCTGTGGGCGAAAATGCCTTGTTGATGCTAGAGGTCAGAGGAGAATGGGCCAACTGATTCAAGCTGATAGAAGAGCAACTTTGACTGAAATAACCACTCGTTACAACCGAGGTATGCAGCAAAGCATTTGTGAAGCCACAACAAGTACAACCTTGAGGCAGATGGGCTACAACAGCAGAAGACCCCACCGGGTACCACTCATCTCCACTACAAATAGGAAAAAGAGGCTACAATTTGCACAAGCTCACCAAAATTGGACAGTTGAAGACTGGAAAAATGTTGCCTGGTCTGATGAGTCTCGATTTCTGTTGAGACATTCAGATGGTAGAGTCAGAATTTGGCGTAAACAGAATGAGAACATGGATCCATCATGCCTTGTTACCACTGTGCAGGCTGGTGGTGGTGGTGTAATGGTGTGGGGGATGTTTTCTTGACACACTTTAGGCCCCTTAGTGCCAATTGGGCATCGTTTAAATGCCACAGCCTACCTGAGCATTGTTTCTGACCATGTCCATCCCTTTATGACCACCATGTACCCATCCTCTGATGGCTACTTCCAGCAGGATAATGCACCATGTCACAAAGGTCGAATCATTTCAAATTGGTTTCTTGAACATGACAATGAGTTCACTGTACTAAACTGGCCCCCACAGTCACCAGATCTCAACCCAATAGAGCATCTTTGGGATGTGGTGCCCTGGATGTGCATCCCACAAATCTCCATCAACTGCAAGATGCTATCCTATCAATATGGGCCAACATTTCTAAAGAATGCTTTCAGCACCTTGTTGAATCAATGCCACGTAGAATTAAGGCAGTTCTGAAGGCGAAAGGGGGTCAAACACAGTATTAGTATGGTGTTCCTAATAATCCTTTAGGTGAGTGTATATATATATATATACCCATATATATATATATATATATATATATATATATATATATATATATATATATATATATACCCTCATTCACATTGCACTAGAAAAGTTTACTATAGCATTTAATGAAGTGACACCCCCCAACGGCAAAATCAGTACTGTGGGAATGTGCCCAGCATAACCCTATGTTTATGCACATGTGTGATATGGACTGAGAGTTAAAAGCAGTAGAATCCAGCATGAATGAAGTAACTTAATAGTCACTCTGTGTCTCTATATAAAAATATAGCATTTAATTTTCATTATTGATGTGATGTGCCACTTTCCACATATAGTTCAGTTCCACAATTCCATAGAAAAATGTGTATCAGCAAAATAATGCACTCGACATGCTATTTGCTCGAAGAAAATCTGTTGTTGTGTCAGCTGTTGTTTACAAAGAATCAACTGGATTCAAAAGTATTTAAAATAGACAAAATATAATACCATAATGCGTATGGCAACTTTAACAGGAATCAGCTAGAAATGCTTAGGAAATATCTATGGGTCAATGGCATTAGTTGAATGTGCAATACTTGGGAGCTTTGGACTTCTTTATTGTGGGTTTAAGTCAGACAGGGATATGTGGTATGACTTTTCTAGCCCTGGTAGGTAGTGGTACACAATCAATGCTCAGAGGTTAAAAAAGTTAGAAGAAATAATAAGTATTTGATAGCCCTTATTTCTGTTATGACATTTGCTCTCTAAATTTAAAAGTATAAGCAAGACTGGCATCTTTGAATGACAGTCAATAACTTGCAAAATCAAACAGCAAGGGTAAATATAAATGGAATTTTAAGTTTCAATTAAGTAGCGAGTGCAGGTATGTAAATATGACTTGCTTTAAAAAATCTAATGTCACATACTGAAGATCATTCCTAGCGTATCTTTTAAGAATCAATGGAGAACAACATTGACAAAATTGAACAAAGAAAAACCCACCCACCAATCCAGCTGCAGTGCTTTTATCTTTAACAGGATGCATGCATGACTGCATACATTGTACTTATGAGTCCCTCTTGAAAGTTTGGAAATAGAACCCCGTAAGTTCATTTTATTGTCAATATGGTTATCAATTAAAACAAATAAGAAACACTGCTTTTCGCATGAAAGGCATATGTATATTGAACCGGTGACTAATTACACACCCTCTGACTTTATCTTAAACTGAGTGCAACCATTAAATAATGATGTGCAGATTCACCAGACTCTCATTGACTGAAAATCCCAGAGTCCTCTGCTTAAAATGTTAAATTAATACATTTAAATGCAAATGTTTAAAGTCCAGCAAAGATGTATATCATAAACAGCCATAGACTAGAATAATAAAAAAGTTAACGATGATTAGCTTTCACTTCATGTGTCAAGTGAGCTACTTCTCTACTGATATACAATTATATTCTGCATCCCTTGGTGCTAACCTAGTAATGTACAATATGATATTGTACATTAATGAAATTAATGTATCTTGCCATTTAAAATCCCCATAGCAGACATCCTCTATTTGAATTATTGCTCTGAGAATTGAACTACCTTATTTAGCATGTTCATTATCGTCGGTCAAACTGAAACTCTTAATCAAACACTTGTCTTCATTGCAAATCGGGAGTGTAAAAAAAATCTAATATTAAGCTGAAACCCACCTAAAGTTGAGATGTAAATGTGTATGAGTCAGTTACTCAACAACTTTTGAATCATTTTAATTGATGGCATCAAACTGCTCACTAGATGGATTTGAATTATAATTCTCAAGCCTTGGGATAGGTATAAATACACTGACACAATACTCCCACAGAGCTGGTGTCATAGGTCTAACATTTCACATAAAAGCATTTGGGATTTGGATAAGGGATTAGGTACCACATTGGACCCTAATGAGATCATGTTTGTTAGATCAAATTTGAAATGCAAGTGAATTGAAGTTTTTACATATATTTTACGTATGCTATATATATATATATATATATATATATATATATATATATATATATATAGCATGATGAAGGGTTGGGTCATAGACAATTGCTATGTACCGTCGTGCTTCCTTTTCTAGCTTGCAGGACCACTGAGAGCCACAGGTAGCTCTCCAAGCGTCAGGACCATGGACAGCTATATGTGGCTCTCCCTGCATCCGGACCACGGACAGCTGTGTAGAAATGTCCACAGAGCAGTGGAGAAGAGCACGCTTGCTGCAAATAAACCCAAATACAAAGCACTCACCAGTGGAGCTCATCAACCTGTGCTATATTACTGAGACCTCTGCCTTCCAAAGTGTGAGCTATGAAGAGAGTGAGTAGAAAAGAAATGGAAACAACCGGCAACCACTACATTTCAATAATGGGCTTTTCTGCTTAAAGTGTACAAACTAGGTAATTGCCAGCCAATACCCTAGTGTGTCCCAGACCTTTTACATGCCTGTCATGTTTCAAAAAGTCCTGAAACCTGTTTGCGCTTGCTGTCTATGGGGAAATGCCCTGTGGTACAAGGGACACTAATTTTACTGGCATAAATTAAGTAAAATGCCAGTTAGATGTATCCAATTATATATTAAATTCAAACCGATAAACCCATGTATAAGTCATTGTTTAATGTATATTCCTACATTTCCCAGTTGGATTTTAGTAATTCAAATGTGAATCATTCTGATAACAACTATAGACAGTATATCAGTATACTGGCTTTACCTGCTTGCTGTATGTCTATTTCTCATGCTAATTTTCTCCATTGGACTTGGCTGAACTCAGAGAGATTGGTTGGGCTCTGTGCTGTGGGGAGTGGTTTGATTGTCATATGTCCTTGTATAATGTTGTTGGTTATCTATCTTATTGTTGCATATACTGACAGGTATCAAATTAAAGGAAAAACCTGAATAAATTAGTGGAGGAACAAAATGAATGCAGATGCCTCTATACAGATGTACTGCATGATACAATTAAGCAATTAGCATCCTATCATGCTCTGTGGCATGCATAAATATGCTGAGCAGGCACAGTTGACCTCAGTTTTGGATCAAGATGGCAAGAGGAAAGGAAAAAAGTGACTAAGTGAAAGAGGGGTCATCATTGGGGCAGGAATGGCAGGAGCTTCAGTCACAAAGACTGCTCAACTGGCTAGTTTTTAATAGGAACAGTGACTAAAGTTACATCTGCATTTAGATCTATGGGAAAGACATCAGTGAAAAGGCTTGGAAATTGTGGTCAAAAGCACATATTTGATTAGCGTGATGCTCGTGCATTATGGCGATATGTAAGGAAACACAGAAGAGCAACTCTTTCCCAGGTGACAGAATGTCAATGCAGGATTTAATCAGACTGTGTCAGCAAGAACAGTCCATCGAGAACTACACAGAGAGGGATATTATAGTAGGGTTGAGGTGCATAAACCCCTCATTACAAAGACAAATGCACATTTGAGAGTTCATTGGTGCAAGAACCATAGGCACTGATCTACAGAGATGTGGAAAAAAGTGATATGGTCAGATGAGTCGTCCTTCACCATATTCTAGACAAGTGGGCGAGTGCATGTGTGGCCAAGAGAATGGTACAGGCCTGACTGCTTGACAACTACAGTGAGGAGGAGAAGACTCTGTTATGCTGTGGGGGGCATTTTCCTGGCATGGTTTGGGTCCACTTGTCCCCTTAGAGGGAAGGGTCACTGCAAATCATTACACAGTTATTCTGAGTGATCACCTTTATCCTATGGTGAAACATTTCTGTCTTGATGGGAGTGGTCTCTTCCGGGATGACAATGCCCCATCCACAGGGCTCACTGAATGGTTTGATGAGTATGAAAATGATGTGAATCATATGCTATGGCCTTCACAGTCACCAGATCTCAACCCAATTGAACACCTATGAGAGATTTTGGACTGACGTGTTAGACAGCGCTCTCCAACACCATCATCGAAACACCAAATGATTGATGGTGTTCCATCCCTAAAGTAGAGTTCAGAGACTCGTAGTATCTTTGCCAAGAGCACTGAAAATGTTCTGGTGGCTCGTGGTGGCCCAACACCTTACTGAGACACTTTATGTTGTTTTCTCCTTTCATTTGTCACCCGTCTGTTGATTTCCCTAAGTCAACATAAGTGAGCCATAGTTCTCAGTTCTTGTAAATTAAGTTATGTAAAGAAGTAAAATGAATAATCATCTCCTTTCAGACCCCTGTTCCTGTTGTGTTAGTTTGTTGTTTTGTTTTTTTCTTCATTGCTCCAATTATAATTATATAAAGCAAACTGAGTATTCAGGACTTGTATATGAAAGTACTTTCACAATACATTTCTCACAGCAGATGAAACATTCAGTTGAAAACCAGCAGATATTAGATAAATAAATAATAAAGAGTAATGTTAAAAAAGATACATTGTAAAACATTAAAAAATAAGAATTATACATTAGAATATATTAACTACAATGCCAGCATACATTTTATAATTGATATTTGTCATCAAACAGAAAACTCATTAGTAAATGAGTTATTTATTAAATACAACTCCATATTTTTGGTAGTGATAGGGTTTATAATTTCTTTATTCCATACTTTCACACCAAACATATAGCTTGTTTTCCTATTATGTAATACTACAAAAAAAAGTGCCATTCATCGACGCTTCATTACCTAAGTAAGGTTATAAATGGGTATAATAACTACAGTGCTGCAATTACTGCTAATTTGCATTTTTAAATTATTCTAAAAAGCTACTTAACCTAATACTCCACATGTGTTAAACTAAGCAGTTTCAATTAAGTGTGGGAGCATTTCCCTCTTATGTAAGCCTCTCAGGTTATTCTATACTAGTTACTATTGAATTAAGTTGTAAAATTAAAAGGGTGAATTCAGACAAACCTAAGAAGACCCTTCATTGTGACATTAGTACAATAAAATCAATAAATATTGGAGATACTGTGAGTGCCTAACTTTATTTCCTCTGATTCTGTACATGCTATTTCACCTATGTATACAATAATAATAACATTACCAAAACATATATATATATATATATATATATATATATATATATATATATGGGTATATATATATATATACACTCACCTAAAGGATTATTAGGAACACCATACTAATACTGTGTTTGACCCCCTTTCGCCTTCAGAACTGCCTTAATTCTACGTGGCATTGATTCAACAAGGTGCTGAAAGCATTCTTTAGAAATGATGGCCCATATTGATAGGATAGCATCTTGCAGTTGATGGAGATTTGTGGGATGCACATCCAGGGCACGAAGCTCCCGTTCCACCACATCCCAAAGATGCTCTATTGGGTTGAGATCTGGTGACTGTGGGGGCCAGTTTAGTACAGTGAACTCATTGTCATGTTCAAGAAACCAATTAGAAATGATTCGACCTTTGTGACATGGTGCATTATCCTGCTGGAAGTAGCCATCAGAGGATGGGTACATGGTGGTCATAAAGGGATGGACATGGTCAGAAACAATGCTCAGGTAGGCCGTGGCATTTAAACGATGCCCAATTGGCACTAAGGGGCCTAAAGTGTGCCAAGAAAACATCCCCCACACCATTAAACCACCACCAGCAGCCTGCACAGTGGTAACAAGGCATGATGGATCCATGTTCTCATTCTGTTTACGCCAAATTCTGACTCTACCATCTGAATGTCTCAACAGAAATCGAGACTCATCCGACCAGGCAACATTTTTTCAGTCTTCAACTGTCCAATTTTGGTGAGCTTGTGCAGATTGTAGCCTCTTTTTCCTATTTGTAGTGGAGATGAGTGGTACCCGGTGGGGTCTTCTGCTGTTGTAGCCCATCTGCCTCAAGGTTGTACTTGTTGTGGCTTCACAAATGCTTTGCTGCATACCTCGGTTGTAACGAGTGGTTATTTCAGTCAAAGTTGCTCTTCTATCAGCTTGAATCAGTTGGCCCATTCTCCTCTGACCTCTAGCATCAACAAGGCATTTTCGCCCACAGGACTGCCGCATACTGGATGTTTTTCCCTTTTTACACCATTCTTTGTAAACCCTAGAAATGGTTGTGCGTGAAAATCCCAGTAACTGAGCAGATTGTGAAATACTCAGACCGGCCCGTCTGGCACCAACAACCATGCCACGCTCAAAATTGCTTAAATCACCTTTCTTTCCAATTCAGACATTCAGTTTGGAGTTCAGGAGATTGTCTTGACCAGGACCACACCCCTAAATGCATTGAAGCAACTGCCATGTGATTGGTTGGTTAGATAATTGCATTAATGAGAAATTGAACAGGTGTTCCTAATAATCCTTTAGGTGAGTGTATATATATATATATATATATATATATATATATATATATATATATATATATATATATATATATATATATAAACATCTTGGGGAGGGCTTCATTAAAGAGTGGATTGATGAAGACATTAAGGAATATATAATGAGAAAATATACACTAGCATACATAATAAATATGAGAAAATATCTGAATGGGTGGAGGAATGGAGGCAAGAAATGTAAATCAGTTTTTGTGAGGAGACACTTCTGAACATATGAAACATATATATTGTATGACTTTTGTATGGTTTTCTCTTGAAGACACCTTTTCCACTGTACATGAGACGGTGAACTAAACATAACATCTTATTTTTATAGAACCCACGAGTATTCAGTTTAGCAAATCTTTCAGTGTGAACTTTTGATGTTAATGTTCACCCTGGGTATACTTTCACCTACTATTAAGTTCCCATGTATTTTATAATGTCCTTGGCAATATGATAAATGATAAATATCCTGCTGAATCTTGATACATTTGCCAACTGAGGTCCCCTGACACTAGTATTTACTTCCACATTGCATATGCAGTTAAATTTAAATGAACCATGCAATCATTCTTATGTAAGGTCACAGAGTCAGTTCTCTAAGAAGGGAGAATCTTACAGTGATCCACAAGGTGTAGGAGAAATCCTGGATTGGAGAACCAAACACTACTTTACATTTCAAACAAAAAACAAAATAAATGAAAGAAAACCATTTCTGTCTTAAAGGAAAGTAACAAAAAATGTATTCCATAAATACCTTGAATTATCTCAGTCTATGTTTTTCTAAGCTGAATCAGTGTTCTGGAAATTGTGAAAAAGTAACATCTTTTATTACACTTAAAAATACAATTTTCAATCTTTAAATATTTCAAATGTAGGGTGTGAATATATTCAACTACATATACACACATACACACACCCCATATATGTGTGTGTGTGTGTGTGTGTGTGTGTGTGTGTGTGTGTATGTAATTTTGTGAAAATGACAGTGGAAGATCTTTAGAAAGATAAAAAAATTACAGTGTCTTTGGACTGATTAAAAGACAAGTATGATTTTTATTGGCAAAAAAGTGTTGACAGGCTATTTCTACGATGGTTTTATGGGCTGCTATTAATCTGTCTACCCTGGAGCAATCGAATTGCTCAGTCCTTCATTGTCTCGTAGATTTCACATGGTCTATCCACTAGCTCTCAACATTATGTGGCAGCATAATAATTATTTTTCAGACATATATTTAAAAAAGGAGATATTAGCTTCAACACTATATTTACATGAAGCAATCCATATCAAAATATCTGAAACAAAAAAGGAAAAAAATCATTCCACTTTCATATTACCGAAACGTATGTGTATAACTGTAATTGTAAGTGAGCTGGGCAATTTCATAAAATGTGTATTCATAATCACTAGTTATTGGTTCAATTCATATACATTATTGTAACTATTTTTCTCTCATTATTAGCTTTTATAATAAGAGTGTTCCAGTATTTATGTACTATATAATCTATATAATTCCAGTATCCCTGTCCCCCATTCAGGCACAATACTGATTAAACTAAGGTCAAATGATAATCATATTCATGTTCATTAATATCAAAATAAAAGCATTTTTATGGGTAAGCTTTGACTGTTGTGTCAAATCCAGGTACTGCTCAGCAAATCATCTAAACATTTACATGCTTACAGTTTATCTACTGTACATCCACCTCATGTACTTAACTCACACTCAAGGTTTGACGCATTCATACATACATGAGGGTTAGAAAGAAATGCCCCACATTCTGAAACAAATTAGTTCCTATAGAGAGAAAAGTGGGGCATTACTTTCTGGGTGACCAGCTGTGGGTGAAGGCAACTTTTAAAGAGAAATAGTAATAATGATTTGAAGAGACATGGGTCTATAACATGATTTATAAATGTGACTGTAAAATTGAAACAATAATAATAAATCACATTAATTTCAACCTGTGCAACTTTACAATTGAGCAATACAAATAAAATGCAAACTATATTCATATTCATATATATCTTCACAATGGCATAGTTTGACTATCCTCTAGAGGGGCAAAGCAATGTAAGACTGTATTCTTCCCTTCTAATGGATCTCATTTTTATATTTACAATTAGTATTTGTATTATTATTATTATTATTATTATTATTATTATTATTATTATTATTATTATTATTATTATTAACATTATTATTATTATTTATTAGGATATCTATAACATTTTGCTTCCTCATTGAAACAGAATCTAGACCATTATATTAATTCACTGCGATATTCAGAGTCTTCTGCAAATTTTTGCATTAGCGGCTTGCAAACATTTTTCATTTAATCGCTGCCCATTGTCTCACAAGAAAATATTAAGAGATATTATGCCAATTCACATTCCAAAGGAATACCGTATTGTCATTATATGTTTTTAACCATCTATTCTTGTAGGATTTAAAAATTATGTTTAGGTCTATAGAGACAAGTATTGCTGTACTTTCACATGTATAAAAAGCATGTTACAGGCATTACTTTTCATTTCATTTTAGTTTTTTTTTTCTTTTTCATCATAGAGCATCTGTGAAGATGGCCTCCTTTACTGAACTCTTTCTTCATTTCCCCAGTCAATTACTTCATTTCATTTGTCCCAGTTTTGAAAAGGCTCATCAGCCCACACACAATATGTTGATAATCTCCTTTCTTAAAGCCCTAACAGAGAGGACCCGGGAAATGGAAATGATAGAGAGTAAATTAAAATTTGATGCAATGTTAATATAACCGAAACTAACCAAGTACTGTCTTATGTGTAAGTAATGCTCTTAAAAAACAAAGCAGTATATTAAATTAAGTGAAGACACATCTGATATAATTTAGTTTTCAGATACATGGAAGATCAGTAAAGCAATATTTAGAATTATTAATGTTCTCAGTTAAAGCAGACTAATATAATGCACTGTTGCTACACAGTTCAATGAACCCTATGGTGGGGGCTGTGAAATAAATTATGAGATTGACGAAGGTATCTTACACATACTACATATACTGTGTGATGTCTGAATTAAGTATCAGACAAGACCTCTATTCAAATTAACGCCCACGGATACAGAGTCCAACTTCTTAGAGAATAAATCGTATTAACTGTTTTGGATTACAAACACCACAGTAAGGAAAAGTGATTTACAAATGGAGAATTATTTATAATACACACACTGTTGGTTCTTCTACTCTGTACTCTGCTGGATTACTAAGTTATTTTTGTACCTGAAAAGGTCCTTTTTATAAAAATACACATCTCGACAATGTGGAACTTATTGTCTGAGAACTATAATTGAAGTCAAAGCTGTACAACTGTAGACTACTACAATAAAAGGCTTAGAAATATATGTAACTACCTCTTTGAAAGATACAATGATAGTTTATGAATTATGATGATTACTTTTTGGTTTGTTTCTGTCAAATTCTATCAGATAATTGTACACCTGCTATTTCTTGCTAAATCAAATTTTAGTTCTACTTCTTGAAGAGTATGAATACATTTGGAGGCAATACACAACAGAGACAATACGCACGTTTGAGCAATATCCCAATGTCAGCTTTTGACTGAATTACACATTTACTGTAATTAATTAGCATGTTTAAATAATGCCTGAGGGGAAATCTCAAAACTTTGTGTTAATCTTGTTTTATGCCACATTACAGTTTACAAATGAATTATTCTTATTAAAAGCAATTTCTGAACAAACTAGTAATGTCATATTGTATATAAAAATCATGCAAGATTCCCTTTTTTCATTAGTCTGCTCTCTGCAGCCATACAAAGTAAATTAAAACAATAATGTAATATGATGTATACTTAATAACAAAGGAAGGGGTTGCTGATAGTTTTAATCCCAATTTTTAAAACTGAAGATCGGTTTTATTTGTGTTGTTGTTGAATGTTAAACATAGCAACTGTAAAAGCAAGTAATCTATAGAGTTAATACCAGAAATACTACTGTAGTTTGCCCCCGTTGGAGTCAACACTCTTGTTTACCTGTACAGTATAATAATATGTCAAATCAAACCTCAAAACTGTGACTCAGTCTTAGTATTTTAGGTTTTCAAAAACATTTTAAATCTTCACCACCAGCAGTAGAGATGCTCTGACAGTTGGGAAGTTGGTAACATTTGCATGCACTATTGGGGGGTGGGGGGGCACAGTGAGAATAGTAATGTTCTGTTTGTGCCTGCAAGGGACTACCATAGTTTAGTGGGATCAGAAAACATTCAGCCTGAAATGTAATGGGTTTATATATACATTCTCAGCTTCTGAGTTTGGAAGCAAGTCATATTTGTGTTTCTATTTCCTCACCTTTCAGATGCTGAAATGTGAATTTAAATATCAGAACAACTGTAATGATATTTGACATGTTATTTCAGGACTGCCTTCAGCACAGTAGACAGTCATTTGAAGTTGTTAGCTGAACCACGGGATGAAAATGGGACTTTGGGAAAAGCTTAATACTTTCACATCCCACAGCTGTACCACTGCATTTTAACAGTGCTTGGGTCTTTAATATACCGAAATTCCACACACAATTGACCTAGTACTGTCCCCAAAATGAAACACACCACTAATCTATCATGGGAGGGTGGCATTTCAATATTTGACTTAGATGTTGTTTGTCAGACACTTCAATCCACATACAATTCACAGATACAGTATCTGATCTGAGAAACAAAGCTCAGACAATGAGCCTGGCAGTTGGGATTACTTCCTTCAGACCCTGGCATGTCATGGCTAGGGTCAGCCGCAATCCGCAAGCTCAGATTTTTTACAAAAACACGCCAGAAAATCATAAAATAGTACAATTTCAGTATTACCATTTGTCACACAACAACAATTACAAAATATCACACAATCAATAAAATCACACAATCACACAATTAAATAAAAAAGTTATATAATTACAGTAAATGAATCCATAAATCAGTATAAATTGTAACTTGTTTCCAATTTTATTTTAGTGTTCACTTAATACATCCGGATTCATTGAGGTCATTGGTTTGACAGTTGCATTTCTTTGCTATGAAAATTGAATTTTACGTTTTTATCTGAGGTACAGCACTCATGTAGCTGACAATCTGTCTGAGGCTTAAAATAAAGAAAAATAAATGTGGTAATACAAATGTAAAAATATATAATTATCTCATTGGCCTTGATGTATCTGTTGTGTTGCTTATTACAAGTCTGTGCACTGGCATTAAGATTCTCCCTTGATTGGACAACTACTTTTTCTTTCTGACAGCAAAAAATTCTGCTTAACTGAAATAAGCCTAGAGGAAACATCCTGAATTGGTTGGGAAAGGGGCAGTGCATACACATACTACATATGTGTAATTCTGTCTTCCCTTTCCTGTTTGCTATGCAATAAACTGCTTTGTTTTATCAGTACTAGTTATGTAAGCACTTTATCTAAGACTGAAACTACCCTTAGGCAGTGTACTTTAATTTTAAATGTCGTCTTTTTTCCCATTGACTTCTGATGGTCTGAAGGCTGAAAGGTAATTATGTTTCTACATTTATCCCTCTCTATCTGTGCCACTTCCCTGTTATACTGTCCCACCTGTTATCTTTGTGTAAAAATGAAAATTAATTATTTCCAATGAAACAAGCAAGGCCTCCTTTAATTAGGCTGGCCATATGCTTTAGTTGGAAGGGTATTGTTCTGGCTGCAGCTAGATCTGTCTGAGTTCCATTGGCGGCAGCAGAAATCTTATTTTTTTCTTTTTGAAATTGGAACAAAGTTCCTTCAATTAATAATCTCAGTTCAATAAAACTGTCTTGGAAGAGTTGCTGTGAAGATATGGTGTCTTTTCACTTTCCTGTCACATTAGTGAGTGTTGTCAGACATCTAAGACACTTAGGAAAGGTTTTGTTTCTTGTATCTTGTATTGAAAATCTTCACAGTCAGGGACTGTATTTAGTGATAAAATAAACAGAATTAGAAAACAAACACATGCAAATTAAGTTCAGGCGCTTTCAGGACTTAGAATAGATGGCTAACCTTCACAGAAAGATTGGCACAAACATATTTTAGAAATTGGAATAATATAAAATTCAGCTTCTACTACTACAATGACAACAACAAAAAATTGAATAGCTCATCTAGATATTCAGAAGATTGCATAAATGCATGTTATTTTCTGCCACTGAGAGAATTGCAGTTGCCATTTATTTAAATTATTTTAAATACATTTAAGTGATGGGTAGAGTAACATTCTTCATTCTCAGTGAAACAAATGTTTATTATACTAAAATGAAATGCTTATTAAATGAAAATGTACATTTATTAACATTGAGGAGTAAAACAAGCCTTTAATATCTCACTCCATGGTATAACACAAGGAGAGATTTCTAGATATATTTTTTTGAGAGAGAACAGCTGATTATCACCAAAATCTCCATAATGTTCAAGGAGAAGAACAGCTATATTTATTAATTTGATAGATTCAAGACAAATCTCTTTCCCTTTCCCCAGTATCATTATTTATACAAGAAAAGTTGCTTTATTGCACACACTAGTATATTTGATTATCTTCATTCATCACATATACTTCAAATCATTTTTAAAAAGTATAAAAAAGTTTCATTGAAAGCACAAAGATTATTTGAAAGAGATGATGATTTGCAAGTGCTCTCTTAGAACTAAAGTGCACTGCTTCCAAGTGCAGTAGAATAGCACGTTAACGAGCAATCTTAATCTGTTTTGAGTAAATTGAGAGAAAGTGCTTGAAATATAAATGGTATGGCATCTCCAAAGGAGAAGAAAAAGTCATTGCAAAAAGAGGGAAAAATATTCAGGAAACTGGTGACAGATCATCAGAGGGAATACAATTCAGAATTGGGTCACAGATAAATTTATTATTTATACATTTATTATTTGGGATTCACCAAGCCGTACTATTTGCACATCAGTTGTTAAGCTTCGAGAAGTCCATTTGGTCTAGGAAGGAATCTTCTTGGACCAAATACAGTCTACTATACTCATGAAAGATTTACCAGAATGGAGAGCACTTTATTGTCACATAATTCAGCTACCTTATCTCTGAAGCTGAATTAAATGCTGACCTCTCATCATCTTAAAATTCTCTGATAATTACTCTTAATGATCTCTGGTGCAGAGAATTATTTTAATATGTCTCACAAATAAACACAAATTATATATGATCTTTACAACCAATTACTTGGGATATATTCTTCATGTGCTGTAGGCCCCATTAAGACATGTTAATAGGTTGTTTTGTTACAGGTGTTAATCATAAATTATAAGCACAAGTTTCTGACAGGCTCTCTCTTCCTTCAGTAATAATATTTATAATTTTAATTATAAGTAGGTTCTGCACTGTCTAGGTTCTTTAAATTATACAGCAAGCCTTCTATTATGTGGTAAAGATAAACTATTAAAAATGTTATTTATACAGCAGCTGTTGTATATTATCATTACTGTATATGTAGGAGTCTGCCTTGAAGATTGTGTGTCATCTATCCAAATTATACAGGGATTTTCCTTATTTCTTATTTCTTTTGAACCCTCAAAACTTAGTCAACATATGATCACCTATAATAGAACCAACACACAAATGTAGAAAGATACAATTTGTAGAGGAAACCTAGAAAGTCTCTTCATCTCTCACTGCCTCTTCAGCAAAGCATTGTGTGAATGCAGGACCTCTGGATACAGACCCCACTACTGGATCATACATAGATTTCTCTGTTTCAATTTGCAAATACATTAAAAACAAGACACCACATCATCAACACAAGATTTGCACCATCGACATGTATCTTTATGAATAAGATTCAGTTTGAACCCACCACTATCCTGCTCTAAACAGCAGTCTGAGACATATATAATCAGTTTTCTTCTGAATCACATCCATTGTCTTCTAAGCTCATTGCAACTTGCCCTTGCATCTTATTTAGAAATGTTGAAAAGTATGCCATTTTGGTAACACTTTACAATAATGGGCATTAAATCCTCATGAACTCCAATAGTACAACACAGGAAAAACAAATTAATACATGATGTAATTCTTGTGAACTCAGATTAAATTAATTTGTAATTCAAGTATGTGAATTCATAATGATTGAAAGGCATTCATATGGAATTCATTTTTAATAAATGAAGTAGATCATATATATATATCATGTCTTCACACATTCATTCATGTTTTTCCACAACCCCCTGGCGAGCAAGTAAAAGGGTATGAATTCATTATGATTCATGGTTATTAAGGGTCTTCTTTTCTCCAGTATGTTCCTCATGAATTCATGCGTAAATCCTTTGCAACAAATGGTGTTAATCACGTGTACAAATCGGGACTGGCTATATGAATAAAAGCAAACAAAATGTATGGATTCATCACAATTATAAATTTTAAAATGTATTTTTTCTTGCAATAATCGGTGTTATTCCAAGTTATATTTTCTTGTAAAGAATCATGCTTATTTACAAGCTAATCACATTTTTTTGTTTATTTAAATAATATAATAGAACCATAAAACATAGGTTGGGTTCTATAATGATATATATTTAAACACTTTTTTCTACCTTGGTCAAACACACTTAATTTTGTTGAGGACATATTCCTGTTCAAACTGCATTTTTCAATCTGGAAGCAACAACTTTGGCAGACATTGCCTAGTTATTTTGATAGATTTCGTATTCTTTCTGTTTGACAAATTTCTACTAATGTTTTTCTCATGTTTTCCACCTTTGTCTGAAGTTACTTAAACCGTAATCTTCAGTCTTATTGACAACATTGCTCACGGTTAGATGGTGTTTTCATTGCTGTTTTTCTGTAACTTCCAGCACAACCCCTTCACCTTTACCAAAAACTTTTCCAGACGTCATAATACTATTATCTTTCTATTTATTCAAAGGGCACCATTGATCTTTAAACAAACGCTTTTCAGTAGCTACATTAATTTAACTATTTGTTACCCAAGTAAAAAAAGTTATGAATAGTTTCTGGGTTAAAAATGACAACACAATGCATGTTTTAAAACGTCAGTAGAATAATTTCTATTTTCAATAATTTCTATTTATATGTGTGTGTGTGTGTGAAGAAAACAGCTTTATTGAGGGAACAGTTATCCTCGTTTCATTTCTCGTGGTTAGAATTAGGATATGTATTGTCTTTTCCCCTGCCGTGGGGACTGTCCATTGCGGTGACAGGCCGCATCTTTGCACAAGGACTTGTTTACATTGCTTCGTTTTGCACAGGACTTACCTTATTGATCTCTCATTTGCAGGACTCCTAAATCTTGCATCTAAATCTTTGCAGGCACAACTAAGAAAGGCAAAGGTTCTGTGTATACGGCATTTTGCACTTACCTGCGGGGTCTGTGCATAAGAACATAATAAAGTTCACAAACGAGAGGAGGCCATTCGACCCATCGTGCTCATTTGATGTCCATTAATAACTAAGTGATCCAAGGATCCTATCCAGTCTATTTTTAAATGTTTCCAAGTTTTCAGCTTCAAGCCGTCTGTGGGAACAATCAAAAGAGGTGGCGAGATCAGTATTTAGTAGTAAACTTTTAGCTAGATATTTAATTAGTGTTTTTCTATTCCTTTGTTATTATTTTTGGTTTGGTTAGGGTTTTAGAATTTTAGGCTGCCCACATATATTAAAGGCATTTTAGCTAGTTTTATTAGTAGTATTATTATTATGATTATTACTACTATTATATAACACTGTGTGTTTCATTGAATTTAATATCTTGTGTGTGCTTTGCACTGAACAGACTCTCCCGGGGGGAGAGAATCTTAGTGGGTGTGATGAGCTCACAGAACTGGCATAGTCGTGTTTGGCGTGGTCACCCCTAGCACCCATAGGTGGTGACATGTTTGTAGTACAGAACTCACTACATAGGATTGTAGTAACATAAGTAAACTACAGTAAAATAAATTAATACAAAATAATAGTTGGACCTCACTAAAGATTGACTTAAGGTTAAAAAAGATGATAACGTTACTGAAAACATTAAATAAGGTAGGTAGGTAGCTTCTGTATTACAAACCTATCTCTTATAGATGTAAATTCTTAGACATCATGCAATTACTTTGATAAAAGCAGATACATATTAGCCTGGAACCAAAAAGCTTAAAAAACTAAACAAACTTCCTGCAGAATTAAAAAAACAAAAGTATATAATAAGAGCATAAAAGTTTAATCAAAATGTATGTATTTATTTATTGGTGATTTTTGCATAACTGAACCACATTACAGTTAGTGAATATCCATATAAATGTATAAAGTATAACTGATAAGTATAAATATTTACATGGGATGCCTGGGGAGGTTCTAATTGACAAATCATTTATTTATTATCACTATCATATACAAAAAATAAAATGCAGCAGAGGATATAATTTTCCTTCTATTTAGTGGAATCATTTCTTATCAAGAATAATGTATCAGCTTCAGTCAGGAAAATAATCCCATTGAGGGGTTCTGTGAACGGTATATCTCTAGCAGAGCTGCATGTCCACTTTGAAACAGGGAGGCGGATCTGTTTTGCTCAGACAGTTTTTCTGCATCCCGACTACTTTGCATAGCAGTCATAATTAGATTGTGGAGAAGTCTGAATTTCAAGCAGCACTCTGGGACAAGACTTACTTTTCCCTTCATCCAAAATAACTATAAATTAGTAACATCTTGACAACAGCAGAAGTAACAAACACCATCTGCTTTGAAAACGTGCGTCTCAGCTAAAAAGGTGTGTTGGTTAAAATATGTAATGTTGCAAAGGGACCACTTTGGGTCTTAACAACAATGTTATTTATGTTATTAAAAGGAGTGAGACTTTTACTTTAATTTAGTAGCTGTGAATTTATTCAAGATGTACTACTGTGTCACAGTTTCAGAACGTGCAATACGAGCTCACTTAGACAGCTTTACAAACATATTTTAGTTTTGAGCCGAGCATCCAAGTTATTGAGTTCTGGGTCTCTGCCAACTGAGACTAATGAATTGTGCCGTACTGCGTATGGGGCTTGTGATTTGGATTTACATCAATTGGGCGCTAAAGTGAGACCATAAAGCTCAATCATTTGTTACATATACTGATTGTGTGGCTCCTGATTTCTGAGTGTGCCATTTTCAAATAACAGGTGAGTTCACAAATGTATGAATTAGTTTATTTGCTTTAAAATGTAGGCTCTGTGGCAAAACACATCTAATTATATAAGTGTTTCTACTGCCAATTTTATTAAAAAAAACTCTAATAATAACATGACATAAACAATAGACAATTGGTTAATGATAATTAATAACATGCTCACACAGAATTCCCTCTCTTATAATTCCCAGATAAAACCATTAATACTGAGCCTAAAGCCTACTCCCACAAAGTCAGAAGCCCCAGAAGAAAGCAATGTATTTTTCAGCAAATAAAATGCATTTGTTTTGCAAGTAAAATAACACTGATTTGTATTAAACATATTAATTCATCTATTTTAATTAAAGCTAAATTGAATTAGTATTTTGTTTCATTTATGTCTTGAATCAATACAAAATGACAAAATATCTAATATTCAGAGTCTGGGTAGGTAAGGTAATATAGTGCTTTAAGATTGTGCCACCAAAGCACCTAATAAATACTTAGAACATTACCTGCCTATATAAAGAATGATAGATTTGAGTAGCACCCAGTTCCAATCCAAGTGCCAATGCTGTTTAGCAAACTCCAGGCACTTACATTTGTTGGTTGCTCTCAATAAAAGCGTTTTCTCTGGCAGCCTTTCCACATAGGCTATTTACATTAAGGTGACATGTAATTGTAGATGTGGAGACCTGGTGACCGCAAAATGCACCCAAATTCTGTAACTCTCCAACTGTGGCCCTTGGATTCTTGTTTGCCTACTGAACTATGAACTTCCTCACTGCGTGGTGGCAAGATGTACTTGTGTCCTCTACCATTCATTACCACTGTTACACTGGTTTGTAACTGCTTAACTATTGCCCTAACAGTGGTAATTGGCATAATTATATTTTTAGCTCTTTTTTGTACCCATTGCCTGATTTATGAAGGTTGACAACCATTTTCCTCTGTTCATTTGTGAGTTCTTTGCCTTTCCCCATGGTGATGGATGACAAATGGGTTTGATATGGGTGTTACCTCATTTTTATACCCGGTGAAACAGGAAGCCATGACAGGCCTCAATACATTTATAAGAATCTTTAATAATAATTATAATTTTGAGACCTATCTATTTGTGAGAAAAAATATTACTTGTTAAAAATGTACACTTTCACTGAAAATGTGTATTTTAAAATAATATAGTTATCCCATATCATTGAGCTTAAAATATAGCTCATGACCTATATTGTTTAATTTATAAAGCCTTTTTTGCTCATCTTTATCAAAGGTGCCAATCATTTTTGAGGTGTATCTACTCAATAACTCTATATCCAGCTTATTCTTTGAGTCAATGGTCTTTGATACAGAGCCACAGCTATAGCAGTGATTGTATATACATTTATAAGTAAATAGCTTCTGTACCCTTATCTCATGATCAATAAAGTTATTAAAATCAAGTGTTTTCAGGGAAAACACATTATTCAAAAATAATCAATTTACAATCTGTTATGGAAGTCTTATAAAAAGTTTTAATCTATTCAAAAGATAAAACTGACACATGATAACTAAATGCAGATTCATATTGGAACCAGTATTGTTTTTTTAAATAATAACACATTCTGTATTTTTTCACAGTGTATACTTTGCAAATAATAGACATTGTGCAGATATAAGATATAGACAATCAAATACCATTAAAACACTGTTAGTCTGGCTGTTTAAGTTTCATTGTTTAGTACAGTAAGGCATGGCAACCACTCTGCATCAAAAATAACAGTGAAACCATTGCACCCTAGAGAAAAATAATGGGATCATCACCTGACTGTTGTCATTTTTTAAATGTAATTTAAGTTTCTAGACCTTCGGTAAAAATGTTTCAGGAGCCCCTTTACATTGTTACTATATTTGCTATATTTGGTGGGCATTAAAAATGGCCGCATTCCAGAGGTTTAAGGGTGGTATATTAAATTAGGATATTAATCCATCATTCTGCCGAAGGCCCAGTTGTGTCATTTTATATTCAAAACACTGCTTACAGAGCTTACCTTAATGTTTTAAAATATGGCTACTCATTTATGTGCATACAATCTCAGATGAATCCAACAGGACTTATACTGTCCCAGATGCAAGCACTATATTCTGTTACTCAGGTTTTTAGGATGTGCAAATTCTCTGACTGAATGCATTTTACCAAGAACAATTCAAGAGGTGTTGAATATAGGCTGATGCTGACAGCAGATTGTCTTGGGTGATGCCGCTAGACATGAACACAACTGTCAGTGGCATTGTGTCTACTTTCATACTGCTCATCTAAAGGCTATATAATCAGCCCTGAAACAAAAAATAAATAAAATGGGGTGCCAAACAGAAAAATATGATTCTATATATTTAATGAATTTCTATATTTATTGACATTTCATATTTATACAATGGAACACTATATATAGATACAATTTGAAATATCAATTGAAGTTTGATATTTATACAATGAAACTTGATATTTATTCATTGAAGTTTAATATTTACACAATGAAATTTTTATATATACATATATAAAATCGAAGTTTGAGCTGAGGCACATTCTTACACAATCTTTGTCTATACTACAATTTGAGTTTTTTTTCACTTAGATATGGTGAAGATCCACTTTGATGCATCTATGTAATATCAGGTATCATTGAATAAATATCAAACTTCAATGTGTGTATATATATATATATATATATATATATATATATATATATATATATATATATATATATATTGAACTTACATATATTAAACTTTGATCTACATAAAACTAGTTTCATTGTATAAATATCAAAATTCAAATGAGGACCTTCAATCCTTCAGATGTCCCCCTGAAGTGATAACTTTTCTCGGTGTGTACACGTCTCTGGTGGGGTCTGGAGACACTTCTCTGGTAAGGCAAATGTTCTGCTGGTATAGCGAGGACAAAGGGCAGGATTAAATCAAACATTTTTACAAAGTGCAAAAGCGAAAAGATGCAGAAGAGTCGCAGGAGGGAATCTCGGAGCTCAGCTAATGAAATCTAAAATATGAGGACCTGCGAGCGGGGAGGAGAGGCCCCGCCATTCCAGCCAATCACAGAGTCTGAAACTGAAGAGAAACCGGAGCCAATCACAGAGTCTGAAACTGAAGAGAAACCGGAGCCAATCACAGAGTCTGAAACTGAAGAGAAACCGGAGCCAATCACAGAGTCTGAAACTGAAGAGAAACCGGAGCCAATCACAGAGTCTGAAACTGAAGAGAAACCGGAGGCGGGAGAGCAGGACGGGCTGCGGGAAGAGCGATGCGTCAATAAAGCAGAGAAACGGCGATCTGGCGCTCCGTGCTGTGAATCCACAGCGTTAATCTCCCCGCTGACACAAAACTACAAGCCTGTACTTCATAGCGGTTACAAATATGAGTAGAAGAAAAAATAATACAATAAAAACCGACGCCACCATTGATGAAAGCTGTGTAGTTATTATTATTATTATTATTATTATTATTATTATTATTATTATTATTATTGGCAGACGCCCATACCTAGACGTTATCTATTAGCGGGTGGATCAATGGCTGGGTGAATAACAGATCAATGTAAACATTTTATTCAGCGTTCACTTCCCAGCTAACACACAGCATTGCCACAATGTTGAATTACGTTGCTACATCGTTGGGGCAACATTGTGTGTTAGCTGGGTTATGTGTAGTGACGCAGATTAAAACCAAACTGTGACGCACCGGCTACAAAACTCATAGTGGTTACATTTATCATTGGAAGAAACTAGCAACTAAAAATAAACTGCAACTGTTGATTGGAAATCAGCTGTTTCCGCCGCTATGTTGGAGTTTCTGTGAATGCGAGTCTCTGTTGTGACGCCGAATTCATCAATGACATCAACAGACATCGGTGTGATCCTTATGTACAGGTGCGCCGCCATAAACACTTTCTTCTGTCATAGTGGAGGCAAACATGTTTTAAGTAGTTTTAGCTCACTGAACATAAATATGAGCACATTAGAAGTGACATAACCTTTCCGAATTAATATGTACAGTGTTAAGCCGCTCTTTTCAACATATCTGCCTGGTTGGCCTGGCGGGTGTGACACAGTATCGGAGCTCTGAGTGTCTGAGCTGCGGGTCCGAGTCCCACAATGGAGCTCCGTCTGCGTTTATTGTTTTCAAAATTGCCCTGGCACCATGCCCCCCCCCCCCCAAATATGCCACTGCTGGACACGGTGTTGTGATATAAACGCCTATTACAATTTGTATTATCATCACTTGAAAATGAGCAGTGATATGTACATCATTTTAGTATCACTCGATACCATCTACTGTAAGATGTACTGTGTGTGGGGGGGTGTGTGTCCATGTAACATGCATAGTTATCACTTCCACTTCGTATATGTGCCTTGTATAAAGGCAACACGTTGACCACCCCCTAGAAGATGATCTGTTCAGATTACTTTTTCTAAGATTATATTTGTTTCCAATCCTGAATGAATGACAAACACTTTGATTGGCTCGCGGTGCTTCTCGCGTTGCCAGCCCACTTTGGAAGCCACACCAGCAACCTCCCTGATCTCAGCTCCTGCTATTCCTGCTTTTAATTCAGCGAGAAGCTGCGCTGTGAGATTCCCTCCTGAGACTCTCCCACAACTTTTCACGTTTGCATCTTGGGAAAAAAATATAATAATTAATCCCTTAGTCACTGATATTCCACTGAAATGACTTTGCTGTGTACACTGTCTCTAGGGGAAAGTAACTACTAATGGACTGAATTATTCCAATTCAATTTGATTGCCAAAAAAATTTAAACTAGCCACTATCCCGGGGATCAGTCAAGAATGATAGATTTGAACAACACATTACACACAATGTGCAATGACTTCTTAATATGGTCTCTGCTTCTCAGACTGGGCTGTTGGCTGTGTTCAAAGTCTATTCTGAGTTTCAAAGCACAAATCACAATTCCTTTTATAAGAGTGTATTTGGAAGAAGCAGCACATGGTATATATATATTATTAGAACTCGCGGTGGAACTCACCTCTCCCTCTCACCTCTTCCTTCTAGTTCTCCTCCCGGTCCACTTGCCTCCTTCCTGGATGAACTCTAATTTCTTCTCTCCTCCCTCCCCTCACTGTCCTCACCTGCCATCCTCCTTGGAGACTTCAACATCCACCTCTCCAACCTCTCCCACTCTGCTGGATTTTTTCCTCTCCTTCACTGCTTTAACTTCTTTCTCTCCCCATCTCCCCCCAATCTCAGGGCACGCTGCCAGCTAGACCTCATCTTCTCTAGAGGCTGCTCCCCTTCAACACTCTCCGTGACACCCCTGGACATCTCGGACCATGACTTCATCTCCTTCTCCCATTCTCTCCCCTGCCTCTCCACCCCACCCACTCCCTCTGTCAGCTTCCACCATAATCTCCGCTCCGTCTCCCCCTCCACCCTTGCTTCCACTGCCCTCACTCTCTTACCTTCCTTTGACTGTTTTTCCCATCTGTCTGTCAACTGTGCTACCTCCTCTTTGTTCTCCTCCCTCACCTCCTCCCTTGATTCTCTCTGTCCTCTCACGTCTCATCCTGTCCATCCCTCCACTCCTCAGCCTTGGATCTCTTGAGTTCTCCGCTCAACCCGATCTAGTCTGCGTGCCACTGAACAGAAGTGGAAAAGGACCAAACTCCCAGCTGCCTGTCTACATTCTTCCAATCACTCTTTGAATCCTCTGTCAACAACCCCCACAAACTCTACTCCACCTTCTCCTCCCTCTTCACCCCCCCTCCCCCTCCTCCTCCTTCCTCTCTCACTGCAGATGATTTTGCCTCCTTCTTCTCCAAGATCACAGACATCTGCCAGCTCTTCAACAGTCCCCCCTCCTCTCCCATTACACCCAAACCTCCCACCGACCAACCTTCTGAATGTTCCTCTCTCCTCCTAGGTCACAAACCTACAACGTGTGCCCTGGACCCTCTGCCCACTTGCCTCCTCCAAGCGACTGCTTCTGATCTACTCCCCTTCATCTCCTCCCTCCTCAACTCCTCACTCCTCTCCAGCTGTTTCCCCTCTGCATTTAAACAAGCTGCTGTCATCCCACTCCTCAAGAAACCAACCCTTGACCCCACCTCTCCTCAGAACTACTGCCCCATCTCCCTACTCCCCTTCCTCTCAAAGACCCTCGAGTGTACTGTCCACCATCAGCACTCTGCATTTCTCTCTCATCACTCACTCCTTGATCATCTGCAATCCAGCTTCCTCACAGCTCACTCCACTGAGATGGCTCTCCTGGCCACTGACTCTCTCAGCTGTGCTCTGGCGGCCTCTCTCTCCTCAGTCCTCATCCTCCTTGATCTCTCCACAGCATTTGACACTCGATCACTCCATCCTCCTCTCCTGCCTCGCTGACCTTGGAATCTCTGGGACTGCTCTCACCTGGTTCTCCTCCTACCTCAGCAACCGGACCTATCAATTGGCGAGGTTCCTCATCCACCCCCCAACATCTCCTCACAGGCGTATCCCAAGCCTCCATCCTGGGCACTCTCCCGTTCTTTCTCTACACTCACTTCCTGGGCCCCCTCATGGCATCCCATGGTTTCTCTTACCATTTTTATGCAGATGATGCCCAGATCTTCCTGTCTTTTTCCACATCCGACACCCTCATCCCCTCTCGCATCTCTTCCTGGATGCACTCACACCACCTCAAGCTCAGCCTCTCCAAATCTGATCTCCTCTTTCCCCCCCTCTTCCTCACCTTCTGTTGACCTCTCCATTTCAATTCCCTTGGAATCTACGACACTCTCTCCCTCCTCTCCCGCCTGGACTACTGCAACTCCCTCCTGGCCGGCCTGCCGGCATCTACTACCCGCCCGCTCCAGCTCATCCAGAACTCTGCGGCTCGTCTGGTATTCTCTCCCCTGATTCACACACGCTACTCCCGATACCAGCATGCATTCAGTTCAAGACACTGACCCTCACCTACCGTTGTCTCGAACAGAACCTCGTCTCTCCATACATTGCCTCCAGACCGCTGTGGTCCTCCAGTGCCAGAAGACTAACTCTGCCTCCTCTCCACTCCTCTTTCTCCAGAGCTGCTTCTTCTCATCCCAGGCCCCTAAGTGGTGGAACAACCTTCCCACTGAAGTCAAGACAACAGAGTCCCTGACCTCTTTCTGGTGCTTACTCAAAACACATCTTATCAGACAGTACTTGTAATTTAGTCATTCATTCTCCTATAACGTTTTTTTAAACTACTTACCTTGCGTTACTAGTACTCGTATTGTTTATTTTGATTTCCCCTATGCTCCCTTCCCCTTGGCCCCTGACTGTGACCTAACATCTTGTCTGCATTTGGCTTTTACAATCCAGGGTGTAAGACCTCATATATTGTATATGCTTGTGTAAATTGAAATTTGAAAATGTATTATGGTTTGAATTGCACTTATATCTTGTAAGTCACCCTGGATAAGGGCGTCTGCTAATAAATAAATAAATAATAATAATAATAATAATAATAATAATAATTATTATTATTATTATATTATATATATATATATATATATATATATATATATATATATGTATACATTTGATATGTATACAATGAAACTCAATACTGTAGATAAAGTTTAGAATAATATACTCCCACACTGTAAAGATCATCATGCTGCTGACAAACATGTGAGCATCCTCAGTGTTATAGCAGTGATTTGTCCAATCATGCTATAACTATACACCTAAAGGTGAAGATTTTCAACTAAAGTTGATATGAATGTGAAGGGATCCTAGGATAAGGTTATACTAATTAGCAAGGATAAAATAATACATGCACTTCATTGCATGACATTTCCACTACAAGATGAATCAAGAAGAAGTGAAAGCAGTTTAAAAAAGAGCCAGCCTACTGGCATTTAATTTAAGCCTAAATCTTAATTTAGTAATATTCTCAACACGCTTTGCCAAAATAATTACAGCCTTGTATAAAAGGTTATGAGTTTTTATATAGCAAAATAAAATGTCTTAAATATCACAATTTTTTTTTATTCACAGCAAGCACATTGCATAAGAGAATACTATTGTATTTTAAACATGCAATACACAGTTAAGATCAGTTAGACAAACATACCTGATATACATGCCACACAAGTGTTTTTTTATCCATTTTATTTTACTTGAATTTTATGGGAGATATAGTAACATGCAATTTCTAAACTACCTGAAGTGCTACCTAGGCTACAGCACGATGGGAAAAAAGTATACCTGACTTGATGTGTGTAAGAAGGATGTTCTTTGATCTCTGGGATTTCAGATGTCAGCTTGTGATAAAACGTGTTGATGGATGACCTGCGAGATATTCATTCAATCAACGACTCCTTGAACATTTATTTTAAGCTACTTTCATAATGTATTTATGTTTTCAGGTCCCCACAAATTGTGTTTTATCATGTTTAAAGTAATTAATTCCCTAAAAGCACAAGGGTAATTAGGTCATTACATAGTTTAAAATATGCAGTAATGGATAAAAGTTTGTTCACGGTTTGTAGGACACAAGCTGCTCAAACTTTTTGTACATAATAGTTTAACGTGTTAACTGTTAATCTATATTTGATGGAGCATACATAGTGTCTTTCTTTTATGTTAGATATTAAAATTACTTTCACTACCTTTTGTTGTGTCTTTAATATAATAGATAATGCAAGTTAATTTATTCCTTTGCATAATCGTTGTGTTTAATTGTGTGGTTTCCATGTTTCGCATATAGTTGTAACTGTATGTATGGTTCCTATTGCAGGTATTCTCATCTGAAATGAAACACCAAAGTCAAGTAAAAAGGAAATATGATTTGCTTAGCTCCAAATGTAATGTAAGAGCATTAAGAATTTAATCTCCTTGAATTTTTGTGCCACACAATAACTGAAATTGTATAGAGCAATCACACAGATGGTGTTGGGTGACTGCAATTACAAATGTCTTTAGTTAATATGAATTACAGCGCCTTGCGCACATATTCACCCACCTGCATGAAGAATGAAGAGGAGTCAATTTCTATATGAGGATTTCAATTTATATGTTTTCTTTGCAGGGTTTTGTGACATTGAGCCTCCTTAACATATAACAGTGTTACATTTGATGATTAGAGTTTTGAATTAAATATTTGGTAGGGGGTGAAAACTTTTGTAAGGCACTGTATGTTTATTAGATCAATAAACTGAAATCTCAGTTAGTTAATGCTTTGCTGTAATTTAATTATTAATGACCAACCTGTGATGATTTTTTTATTAAACATTTTTTTAAACATTTTATTAATAATTTAATGCGCAGTACCCCCTCCCTGACCTGCACTTTTTTCATTTTCCTAGCTTGCCTGCCAGTGGTGGGACTAGACCATCCGAACTGCATCGATCTCTAACCGTCTCCCATCTACTCCTGGAAACTCACCTTTTCAGACTATAGCTGTAGGCACAGTGATTCATCTGTTTTTTGCAACCCAAAGACTTATAACCACTACAATGCTACTTCACAGTGCCTAATACTGCAGATATGATCTCAAGAACATTTGTTTTTTTTTGTTGTGAACATGCCTTCTATTCAATAACACAATTTTTCTGAACCTCACTGGTTATATATAGTAATATATTTTACTCCACTGTATAAATTACACTGCTTTACAATATGTAACCCATACATGATATGAATTAAAAATAAATACAATATCTGTCATGTAAGTGTCAGCTGAATATGGTAAATAAAATAACAAATAATTCAAAATATAAAAATATGGCTGTAAAATTAGTATCTGGAACATGGATTATGAGATAGATTGTGATTGAAATGTTGGCAATAAGTGGGGTTTACATTTACATAAAGGTTAGTTATCGATCAAGTTGAGAATACTACCCAGACAAGGATGGGATGTTGCATATTGCCATGGGGAACTCATGAACGCTTTTTCTAACTACGCTGTCCCTAAAAGCTGTCTGCAATGACTCAGACTCGCTTTGCAATTCACCCGTTGGACTTGAGAGCAAAAAGTGGACAGTGCCCTTCTTCGGAGTGCTCTCAAACCTGAGCCTCACCCAGTCCATCCGTCCTGGCGATAGGCTCACCACGGTGGATCTCAAGCACACTTACTTCCATTTCTCAATCGTTCCATCACACAGGGAGTTTCTCTGTTTGTCTTTGAGGTCAGAGCATTCGAGTATTGTGTCCTTCCATTCGGCCTGTGGATTCAAGGGGTCCACATCTTGAATTATCCAGAGTTGTTGCGACAATTCAGTTAGCAAGAGCTCCTTCTACGAGGTCACAGTACTCCCACTGCTGGCAGTCTTTACAGTCATGGTGTCTGGACAGAGGACATGACCCGGTCACTAGCCCCATGGCAGTGATTCTGCAGTTCCTAAAGGAGCTATTGGGTAAAAAGTAATGGACAGTAAATCATATATATATATATATTTCCATACCAGAAAACAACCCCACAGAATCCTACTAGCCTAATATTTATTTTCCTCAAAAGTGTAATAATAATAGACTTGAATAGAATTACATCATACAGGCTATATACATTTGACACTTGTAAAGAATACTTTATAAAACTCAATAAAGGTTCTGAGGTCTGGTAAGAACTGTGATGCCTTCTCAGTTAATTGAAAGAAGGCAGCATCAGCTACGAAAAAACAATAGTAGAAAACAGGGTTTCATGTTCTTAACAAAGTTCTCCTGGTTTGTCATTATGTTCATATGAGACTACTCATGAATTGTATCTTGCTTTTTGTTGTTGTTTATGTATTTATTAGGTTTTTATAAGAGTGGTATAGCAGAACTGCAGTGAAATTCAATTCATTGTTTTGACCAGATTAAGGTTTTGTGTAATTGTATTTAATATATGTATATACTGGGTTGTTGTGCACTGCTAGGGTGTGAAGATGCACAACCTCAATAAAGTATAGTGTGATATGATATTATTCAATTTTAGGGAGGAATGAGAGCCCCTCCAGGAAATAAGTAATAACAAAATCTCTCAAAGTATTTGTCCTCCTTTCTTTCCTTCTAGTGTGGATGATGCTAGAAAGTCATTGAGGACCAGGCTCTCAGGCATGTCTCCAGCACCTGTCATATGCGAGGGGATACTGACTTTCAGGAGATCATATCTCTCTTGGCTGAAATGTTCTGTTATAGCTACAGGCACCATAATCTTTCATTTTGACTTTGTATTAACTATGGTGGAGGTTTGTGAGCCAGAATGATGAGAATGAGAATTACGGAGTTATCTTCGTAAAGTCATTTTTATATGCTTTTCAAGTAACAAAATGCATAGCTCTTCTGTGTGTTATTCTGTCTTCTGGAGGACTGACATTTTTATATAAAGCATGCATTACACATAATCAGTTTTTTTGCAGTATATTAAAACACAGCCAAATCAATCTGTTGGAGATTTTAGGGTATAGTCAATGTTGCATGAGATGCATGAGTTGCTAAGAAATAAATAATAATAATAGTCTTTATTACACAGTAAGATTAAAGGCATTTTCTTGGCCTTTTGTATTTCTTCATATATTGTTTAGATAAGGAAAATATACAATTATCACATAGCTTCTAGAAAATAAAATAGATTATATTTACTTACTGTTATCCACTGCCATAGTCACTAGTTCAAATAAATATAATACAGTTACTTTACTGCTGACTATAGCCAAGAAAAACATCTATAATATAATATGCTAAGATTATATGTGAGTTCATTTTGACGTTTTCAAAAAATATAATTTCACTACACACTTTTAACTCTCCAATATCTTTCTTTCAGCATCAATGCAAAGCAAATGGGTGTTTGAGTCCTACAGTCACTCAGGAAAGACTATTAAGAGTCTGCTCAACTATCTTTGATAAAACAAGTAAAATTGTATTTACTGTTTTGATAAAGACCATTTTTCAAGTAAGCGCCACAGGTTGTATTTAGACTATAAATAATTTCCCTCATTTTTCTTAGTACAATTGGAAAAATACAATCAGGCACAAGCAATTTGTTTTTGACACTTCTAATCCCTGTACAAGTTCAGCCTCCTTTGTGCTAAAAACTGTTCTGTGTTAACAGAGCACTTCTTTAATCCAGTGCATGTTTAAATCATCTTCCTTAGTGAACACTTATGTGAAATATTCATGCAATATGTTATTGATTTTGTATTCATTCTTTATAATCTGTCCATAGCTTTCCATTAAATAACTTTTTCTGTTACTTTTATTTTGCTGTTGTAGTCCAGTCTTTACTATCTTAAAATTAGCCCCCTTGGTCATATCCTTGATCTTTGTAATATATGTTTTGATGTGTGCTTGCAGCTCAGTGTAGTCTTTGTTTTACCTGAGTTCCATGACAATTGTATTTTATCATTCTGCAGGAACACATGGTACAATCACGTGATCACCTATTTAACATACAATTCTATAAGGATTCTAATGCCCATGTGAAGTTCCTTATTTGTCCCATTTGACTTTTTCATGAATAAAATGACTGTTTGTCAGCCAAGGATTCAGTTCTGTAAATGTGCAATGTATTGTTGATGTCAGCAAACTGTCTTTATATAAATTAACACATTTTAAAAAGCTGAGCTCTGAAAATGTAAATCCAAGATTATTTTTACCACCATATGGAATGATGACAGGTGCATCTTGTACTCTCTCCAATCAACAATATTGTCAAATCTTTTCCCTTGGACATATACCATATGTCCTTCACAACCCCATGTTTGTGGGGTGGTAGGGGATGTAGTGGGGGGCCTCCAAACAACATAGAAATACACCGATCAGCCATAACATTATGACCACTGACAGGTGAAGTGAATAACACTGATAACCTCATTATCATGGCACCTGCCAGTGGGTGGGATATATTAGGCAGCAAGTGAACATTTTGTCCTCAAAGTTGATGTGTTAGAAGCAGGAAAAATGGGCAAGCGTAAGGATCTGAGCGACTTTGACAAGGGCCAAATTGTGATGGCTAGACGACTGGGTCAAAGCATCTCCAAAACTGCAGCTCTTGTGGGGTGTTCCCGGTCTGTAGTGGTCAGTACCTATCAAAAGTGGTCCAAGGAAGGAAAAACGGTGAACCGGTGACAGGGTCATGGGTGGCCGAGGCTCATTGATGCACATGAGGAGCGAAGGCTGGCACGTGTGGTCCGATCCAACAGACATTACATTATTTGTCATTTAGCAGACACTCTTATCCAGGGCAACTTACATTTGTACCCAATTATACAGCTGGGTATTTTACTGGAGCAATCTAAGTGAAGCACCTTGCTCAAGGGTACAACAGCACTGCCCCACCCAGGATTCAAACCCACAGTTATGAGTCCATAGCCCTAACCACTACTAAACAGTGCCACCAACAGATGAGCTACTGTAGCTCAAATTGGACCACGGAGCAATGGAGGAAGGTGGCCTGGTCTGATGAATCACGAGTTCAAGGTGTTGACTTGGCCTCCAAATTCCCCAGATCTCAATCCAATCGAGCATCTGTGGGATGTGCTGGACAAACAAGTCCGATCCATGAAGGCCCCACCTCGCAGCTTACAGGACTTAAAGGATCTGCTGCTAACGTCTTGGTGCCAGATACCACAGCACACCTTCAGAGGTCTAGTGGAGTCCATGCCTCAATGGGTCAGGGCTGTTTTGGCGGCAAATGGGGGACCTACACAATATTAGGCAGGTGGTCATAATGTTATGGCTGATTGGTGTATATTAACTTTAATGAATGAGGGCCCATGAACTGAACTTGTACCTTTGTCCACCACTCACCTTGTGTTGAAGTGCTCATTGCTCACCCTATATCAGTGATTAAAATTAGTCTGCATCTGAGAAAATGCAGAATAATGTTGTCTTGCAGAATCTGTATTAGTCTGTATGGGAAAACATGCAGTCTTGTCCTGCTGAAGTAGCTTTATTATTACGTTATGTTATGTTTTGGTACACAACCTATTCCACACATTCAAAGCAAAAACATAATGAAAGAAGTAAATAGACAATTAATATGAAGTAAAAATGGAACAGTCATGATTGCATAAATATTCAAAGCCTTTGGTGTGGCAAACCTAAATTAATTCAGGTGCAAAAAGACTTTATCAAGCCACACAGTTGAATGCCCTCATTGCAATAATAGTGGTACTCATGATTTCAGAATAAAAACACTAGTCTCATGTGAGGTACCTTGGTCAGGTATAGAATTTCAAACAAAGACTGAACCATGAAGACCAAGGAACTTTCAAAACAAGCCAGTCATTGGAAAGCACAGGTCAGGAGAAGGGTACAAAAAATATTCCTTGTGAGCAAAAGTCTTCTCAGTCATAAAGAAACAGATGGTGCACTGCATCACCCAGATACTGTTTAGAGCAATGCTGGAAACTGATGAGGGATGCCATTGTGAGACCAACAACAATTCTGAAAGAGCTACAGAATTCAATGGCTGAGATTTGGCGGAGAAAATGTGCATCAGTCAATATATCCAGAACATTTCCCAAAACTAGCCTATATGGTAGGGTGGCAAGACGGTAGCCATTACTACAAATAATCCATCTCAAAGCACCTGAGTGATCCTGTAAAAATGTGGCAAAAGATATTGTGGTCAGATGAGACCAAATTGGAATGTTTTGGTCTAAATGCCAAGCATTATGTTTGGTGCAGACCCAACACAGCACAACTCCCAGTCAACACCATCCCTACAGCCAAGCATGGTGGTGGCAGCATCAAGCTATGGGGATGCTTCTCCTCACCGGGGCCTGGAAAGTTTTTTAGGATTGAAGGTGGATGTGATTATTTAACTGATATGTTGTGTTATCTTGTGGAGTCCCCCTTTTGGACCTCAGACAGATAAGGGCTGGGTTCCAATCTAATAAGTTTGGTGGTTTGTGATTTTGGAAAAGATCATCCGTTTGGCTCCATTCAAGGACCGTAGCAGTGTCCTTCTTCTCTTGGACTCCAGGGGTCACTCTTGTCCTTCTAAGAGGGAGTGCCTATTTTACACAACATATTTAGTTGTATTTGAATACTGATTGACTTTTTGTCATCACTGTTGTTATTACAGATATGTGAACTATGTTTCAGTTTTAGTTTGCTGGAAATTGTAGTTCCTCCAGAAAAAATAAAATAAAAATGTGTATATGACTTGCATCATAATAACCAGCTATGTAAGGTACTAAATTCACAATGTAAGATCAAATATCCTAACATGGTAAAAAAAAAAAAAAATATATATATATATATATATATATATATATATATATATATATATATACACTCACCTAAAGGATTATTAGGAACACCTGTTCAATTTCTCATTAATGCAATTATCTAACCAACCAATCACATGGCAGTTGCTTCAATGCATTTAGGGGTGTGGTCCTGGTCAAGACAATCTCCTGAACTCCAAACTGAATGTCTGAATGGGAAAGAAAGGTGATTTAAGCAATTTTGAGCGTGGCATGGTTGTTGGTGCCAGACGGGCCGGTCTGAGTATTTCACAATCTGCTCAGTTACTGGGATTTTCACGCACAACCATTTCTAGGGTTTACAAAGAATGGTGTGAAAAGGGAAAAACATCCAGTATGTGGCAGTCCTGTGGGCGAAAATGCCTTGTTGATGCTAGAGGTCAGAGCAGAATGGGCCGACTGATTCTAGCTGATAGAAGAGCAACTTTGACTGAAATAACCACTCGTTACAACCGAGGTATGCAGCAAAGCATTTGTGAAGCCACAACACGTACAACCTTGAGGCGGATGGGCTACAACAGCAGAAGACCCCACCGGGTACCACTCATCTCCACTACAAATAGGAAAAAGAAGCTACAATTTGCACAAGCTCACCAAAATTGGACAGCTGAAGACTGGAAAAATGTTGCCTGGTCTGATGAGTCTCGATTTCTGTTGAGACATTCAGATGGTAGAGTCAGAATTTGGTGTAAACAGAATGAGAACATGGATCCATCATGCCTTGTTACCACTGTGCAGGCTGGTGGTGGTGGTGGTGTAATGGTGTGGGGGATGTTTTCTTGGCACACTTTAGGCCCCTTAGTGCCAATTGGGCATCGTTTAAATTCCACGGCCTACCTGAGCATTGTTTCTGACCATGTCCATCCCTTTATGACCACCATGTACCCATCCTCTGATGGCTACTTCCAGCAGGATAATGCACCATGTCACAAAGGTCGAATCATTTCAAATTGGTTTCTTGAACATGACAATGAGTTCACTGTACTAAACTGGCCCCCACAGTCACCAGATCTCAACCCAATAGAGCATCTTTGGGATGTGGTGGAACGGGAGCTTCGTGCCCTGGATGTGCATCCCACAAATCTCCATCAACTGCAAGATGCTATCCTATCAATATGGGCCAACATTTCTAAAGAATGCTTTCAGCACCTTGTTGAATCAATGCCACGTAGAATTAAGGAAGTTCTGAAGGCGAAAGGGGGTCAAACACAGTATTAGTATGGTGTTCCTAATAATCCTTTAGGTCAGTGTATATATGAAAAATGTTATGCCAAAACTAGTCCCTTTGCTCCCCCAGAACAGGTCAACATGTTATCATTCTCGTATACTGGAGGCTGATTTTTAGTGATTGGTCTTATGAGACCTCATTTCCAGATCTCCACAGATTATGTTATTTAGCAAGCTAAGTGCATTAGGCACAGATACAATCCTTGAATTTTGTCATGGTGTATACCTACTTATGACTTTCTATTTCCTGTTACAGTGATTATGAAAACATGCAGAAATGATGATCTTCAATTTATATGATTAGCATTCTCATATTTCCTGATTCAAATAAATGTCTCTTGCTATTCATTCCAGTTCCATTAATGAAACAATTTGTTAAATAGGGTGCTTAGGAGGACATCCTTTTTACTTTGTAAAACACTCATCTTCAAAGAGGGAGACAGATTGCACAGCTGGAATGACTGTATTAACAGTAAGCACTTCTCTTGTCTTCAAAGTCTACCTTTAGGCTTTACTAAGGTATGCATTGTGGCAATAGTGATTTTATTCTTGTGCTGACAGTAACTGACAGTCATATAATGACACTTGACAGCATCTAAGAAAGCATCCTTTTGGCATATGGGTATTAGAGAGACTGGTCTCTCCAACTTAGAATAGTTAAGACAATTATCAGTGCATGGGACTTAACAGTGAGTCACATTACAGTCTTGATTTTCTATGATTTGATTAGCTATTGTGGATGTCAAGATCAATGAGGAAAATTAAACAAAACTAGTCATTTAGGCTTATAATTTCCTGCTTTTGTATACAGTGCCTATAGATAGTTTACACCCCCTATTAAAATTGTTATATTTGTTTTGCTTTAAAGCCTGGAATTAAAATAGATTAAAATAGTTCTTTTTGGGAGGCAATGACACAACAAAATGTGAAAAAATTAAAGACTACAAACTTTCTATAGGCACTGTAAATCTACATGTATATTGTATATGTGCGTGTGTGTGTATATATATATATATATATATATATATATATATATATATATATATATATATATATATATAATATTAAATATAATATTTAAAAACAGTAAAAACAGCAGAGTGGCAAACAACCAAGAAAAGGAAACTCCAGATACCACAGAAACGTGATACATTCAGTTCAAGTGCAGAAGACGAAGATCCTTCTCTGGAAAGTGATTCAGAATCCCGAGACTCTGTGATGTCAGATAGAGAGAACAAACAAAATTAAAATACTACCTGTGTAAAAATGGGAGATAATGTGATTGTCCAGATTCTGAGTTCAGTTATTTATTGGTGTTGTTCAGGAATTATATGGATATGATCTGTACACTGACTTCAAGAAGCACTTTAAATCCCCTTCACCCACACTACAGTACTTTATACAGAAACCAAAGATGAATGCCAGGCAGATGTTGTAGTGATACTGCCTAATCACATACATGTCGGTGGCATAGCTCAATCTTCAAAAAATATAATTATTTCCTGAGTCTTGGAGGCTTACATATAAAATAAACTAATTTGAGAGGTAACCTACTCCTCAAAAACCTTTAGAATTGTGTAAGGGATTTTTCTCAAGTTAAACAATCTCCAAGTTGGCTACAATGTTGTTACGTCTATTGTAACAATCTAAAAATAACAATTCAAGGCTTTGATTGTGATTTACTGAGAAAAAGTGTAATACAAAATAAATAAATGAGTTATGTTGTCAGTAATCTCTTTTCTTTACTGTTATTATTATTACTGTTTTTATTACTATCATGTGTACTCAATAGTGTATTAGCTTACCCTACCCTTGGCTTTCTCTCTGCACGGAGTAGGCTGAGACACTTGATTCCTTTTTTTTTTTTTGGAATGATTAAATTGCACTTGCCAGCCTGCTTTGTAAAAGCAGATACAACCAAGCTATGCATGATGCAAAGTTGCATAATTTCCCCTGTATGCGATGTTTTCCAAAAATAGCCTCAGTTTGCCCCAGTCTCCCCTACTACTAATGGGAGAAGTGTCATATTCAGAAATGTAACAAAATGTTGTATTATTGAATCACAATCCTTATTTGCCACAATGATTTAGTTCCCTCGTTTGCAAAGGGCCCTCTGTTTACAATCCACTATTGCAGACGTTTGTCAAATCTGAACATGATGCTTAATATTCTATTTGTCCTGCAAGTTGACTTGTTTATTAAGTATTGTAGCTTAGCCCCCTTGTGTGTGTAGCTGGTAAACTTGCAATTGTTTTTACTTCTTCTACTAAGTATGATTGAGGTCTGAAATGTAACAGTATGCAATGTTCAGGTGTAAAATGCATTGTGAAATTGTGATCGGAACCAGGTAACTTTATTCACCGAATTTTGCATTAAAACAATATAAATTTAACCGAAGCAGGTTTCCAGTCAAATCAATGCATTTTAAAATGAGACCAGCTGTTTACTATCCAATCCGAAATGCAACGACTGGGATGATGCAGAAATTAAAGAACTGTTTACAATGTGGATGGAAGTTAAAGTTAAAAAACAAACCGCAGGAAGTGTACGAGCACTGCTGTCTGAGGATATAACTATAAAAGCGATCACAGAGGCTTCTTTCGATGGGTATCAATCACTCTCCCGACCAAGTTAAAAGGAAACTACAAATGCAAAGATCAGACTTTAAAGATGACAACAAATGCAGTGGAGTCCAGAGAAAAGGTTGCACATTTTTCCAAGGAACTCTGAGAAGAAATACTGAGCAGCAGCTTGGATTGCATGGGACACATTGACCAGCAGCAAACAGCACAGAAGAGACAGACACTTCTGAAGTACTACTACTATATTATAGGTACTGTATGTGTGTGTGTGTGTGTAATACACATTTTCAGATTATAAATCTCAATAGGCTATTGATAACTAATGCATAAGATTTCTTGTGATTTTATGTAGATAACCTACTAAATGTGCTTCGTTTTCGGGTGAATTGTATAACAACACTTTTAGAATTGCAAAACCGAAGATAGACATTTGAAAAGGGAAATTTGATTCCCCATTGAACCAGCAATTATCAAAAAAATATATTAGAAAGCTTTAAGGGTTAAGATTACTTTCAGTGAAAATATAGAACCGATCAATAGCCTATATATATCAGTATGAATAAGTTGTGATTATAAATACATCGCATACACCTGTAATGTCATGCGTAACTGGTTTGTTTGAGCAGATTTGTTTAATTCCCGGCATGCAGTTTGTTTAGGCCTCCTTTTTGCCCGCACCTAGGCCTCCTACAACTTCAACTGTGAATGGGGTCAGAAAATAAGACGGACTAAATTTGAGGCGTTCCAGGGCCGGCCTAATAAGTGTTAACAGGGTCTTAGTGTATTTGAAGTAGATCAAAAACAAAGTATCTGCTACAAGTATTATATTTGTGTTCATGTAGACTGTGGGGTGTCCCTCAGGTTAGAGAACTGAAGCCCTCTTCCTTTACGATTAATGGTCTTTCACATGACTGAGTCACATCCTTTAGACAGTGCAAACACATATAGCCCTCTCCAAGGTTCTGAAATATACACTGCTACTCTGACTTGAGTTTCTTATTCCTCAGAGGATTTGTTATCCAAAGTCTTGAACATTACCTACCCTGTACCTCCCAACTGTTTTATCTGTCTGAACCTTTGCTTTTTAAGGTCCTGAACTTGACCCACCTACCTCATGTTGCCTGCCTGAGTCCTCCTAATTGGAAATGCTTACACTCTAATGTTGCCACTGAAATGGGTTAACCTTCAATAACTACAAAAAAGATATTCAATGTAGCTAATCTTTTTTTTGTAGCCAACACGGCTAACTATCTGTCCGAGACTCAGGCCATACAAACATAAACATTCTCCAATTCATTAACGGAGATGCTGGAAAGACAAAATTAAATACACAACACATATATCCAGCAATATAATGAGTCTGGTGTTTACACTATGATTTTATTTCTAATTATGTTTCTTATTTGAGCTGCTCTTTAAACCTTTTGCTACACATGGTTTCTCACCCTCACTTCACCACCTCTGTAGGTGGGTTAATTTGGATAATTGAGGAGGATTCACATGCAAAGATCCTTTATCTAAGCAAAGTGTCCCTGGATTTCTGACTTTTAAATGGGAAAGAGGAAAACATTTAGATTGTGGTACTGCAGTACCCGATTTTAGAAATCTCCACAATTATATTTTCAATATACACTTTTTTGTATGATTGCTTATTTGTCTCAATGTGTTGAGCAAAAGTCTGGTATGGGAACTGTTATGAGTCATAATTTAGCCCAAAGAAAGATAAATTTGGTCATGTTAGTTGTTATTTTTATATTTAAAAAAATTAAAAAATATATATATTTTACATACACACTCACTCATATACACAAGCAAAACAATGCATATAAGATCTGGGCTGGAGATACTGCTCAGTTTTCAAGGTCATTAAATATCAAAGATTTCCTTAACATGTAACTACCTCTCCATTTCATAGAGAGTTATGAGGAAGGCATTTGATAAGCAGCCCATATTGTATGCAACCAAATCAATCAAATGTTCAAAACCTTTGAATATAATATTGGTTGTTAGAGCTGTCAATCATACTGGCACATTCACTTGATATATGAATAACAGCTTGCATTCAAAATCTACCAACTTGTTATGTTGCCTTTTATCATACAAAGTACAGAAATATTAAAATGTTTCAAGAGCATAGTGTTTTTAACACAAATAGCACCCTGCCACAATTTCAACACTCTTTAAAGCTTCTTATTCTGACATTTGCCTTTTGCCCTCTTCTCCTGCTGAACACAATTGTCAAATATGCAAGGATAAAATACAATACACATTATGAAATAATGCAGTATTACCCCATTTTAACCAATACATTATTTCCTCTTTGATGATCTTTGTGCAAATTCTTCAAGTGATTGTGGCAATGTCTTGACATCTTGGACTGTTAATAGTATTATCAAAGATTTTCAATCAAAATATAAGATTAAAATGCATTTACAGACTAGATTATTTACAGAGCAAGTCTGAACAACATTTTGTCTGACAAAAACTAGATTGTCTATTTCGTTAGTTAGTTAGTTTGTTACATTTGAAAATAATCACAGATCAACATAGCTTTACCTAACATTTACTGATTCCTGCTTTCCCCATCACTCCAATCTTTTCACAGCTCCGCAAACATGTGTCCACAACAACATTCACCCTTAAAGTCTAAATCTGCACGTCTAAACATTAAATACTTTTTTCCATTTACAAAGTGTCATGAAGGAGCGTGGTGTTTCATTCACAGATCCAAGAGTGAGTTATTTTCGACTTGACTTTCTCTAAACAGGAGGTAGTCACACTAATTCACTGGGCAGCAAAAATTAGATTCTCACTGCAATGCCAGCTCTTTGTGTAAGGTCCCAACCACAGGTGTCCATCACAGTACCTCTACTTGTTGGTTAAAAAAAAAGCATGCTGCCCTTGCAGCATATGACTGCTGGCAGTCTGACATCACAAAGCCAAAGCTCCTGAATTGGAGTTTCAAAAGAGCGGTCTGACCCAAATCCTGCCCACAGCACATAAATACAGGGCTCAAACTGTACTTTTCCAACATATGTTGCTTCAAAACCCTCCCTAAACACCACCTTTAACCTCCTGGCTATTCTACACCATCAGGGGGTTCTGATAACTACACATCAAGATCAAGACAAATCTAAATAGCTTTTATACTCCATCCATCAAAGTCTTCTTAGGGCTCGACCAAAGCTTTTGAATATATGTTTTGCATGTTGTTAAAATATATATTTTATTGAGCTCTGATACTCCCTTCCCATTGAAATTCTGCAGAACATTCAGACAGATTAATAATAATTAAAAATGTAATTATGCTTATTTATTGTTTATTGTTTACATTCTAGTTTGTTTCCTCAAAACAAAGCATGTCTCTGCATATAGATTAATTAATTCCACCCTTTATCTTACAGCTTGAGATCTAGCATCTAGTGATGTAATGCAATGCTGGTATAAATCACATTAATTAGCCTTGTCAAACATGGACTATTTTCAATTTAACAGAACAATTAGTTGCCAAGGAATCAGCTAGCCATTTAAAATAGATATTACTGTACACAAACAAACCATATATATTATTTCAACAATTTAAAATATGCATTTTATTTTTAGATTCTTAGCATTTGTTTATACACTTAGTTTCCAGTTTTTAGTGGACTGAAGAGGAAATTATCCCCAAAAAGCATTCCTTTAGAATTGCAATACCTCTGCCCTTTCATAATTGTCATTACAAGATATTCAGATTTGAGGATTTTCAGAAACACTGCATACTTTTTGAATCGGTTTTGTCTTCATGTTTCCAATTATATTTCTTCATATTTACAGTAACATTTTTAAAATTATTGATATCATTCCACAGCAATACATTTTCTTTCCAGATATGAACTGCAAACAAAGATGACTTCTAATGTTCAAATAGTGGGTCAAATTTTCCACAGGAGTATAACTTTCAATATGATCAAGAACATCAGCTGAATTTTTCCACTTGTCAATTTGTTACAAAATAGCCTCCAACTTTTATAATGGTCTCCTGATTCATCCAATTGATTACATGGCTTTCAATGGGGTTGGGAAGCTATTGATGCATTCATAATAAACATTTAATCATATCTCCAAATATAAATATAGGAATTCTATAGCAAGTGAGCAGAAACATGTAACTAAAGACTTACTGATTATGATACATTAGAGTCAGAAAGTACATTAAATAAATAGACAAATACATGTTTTCAGAACATTGGCTTTAGAATGCTTTAGTGTAATCAGGAATAATATTGTGGTCCAGAGAGTTTGCGAAAGAGACTTCTAGTAATACAAATCTTGTAAAATTAAGACAAGAAATCTTAATCATTGAAAGAAGAGTTAGAGGCATTTAGGTACTTCAACTCTATGCAGGACATGCTGCAAATTGTGCTGTAATAGCTTGTTCTAGATAAAAAAATTTAAACGGTCCACAAATTGTGTGGTAGCTTTCACAAAACAACCTTTTGTTTATATGCAAAACATAAATGTAAAGAGCAAGCAAGGTGTTTAAATGTGTAACTGGATTTTCTTGTTTTTGGCTTCAGTTTCATCTGCCATTGTTATTTATTGCAGTGAAAAAAAAAGTATTTAATTTGTATAGCAATAACAACAAACCATTGTTTTATTCATTGGCTTGTGTTGCCAACTACCCTGTACATAGCCAAAGATGCCAGTCTACACTCTTAAAATGAATATATTACAGCTCTAAATAAAATGTATTAATAATACTGAGCAATGCTGGCCTGTGTATGTTACTGTGTTTCTCTGAAAAAATATCAACACAGTGCCCGTATCTCAACACTTAGGAGCAAACAGGGAAGGTTTCTGATCTATAATTCAATGACTATGCTGGTTTTCATCTATTGCAGTGTGTGATTGGTGGGTTGAGTAGTTTCACTAAATATCCCTGGTATATTTATACGCAGCAGTGTGGAGTATTGCTTAGGGCTCTGGATACCTGAGTGGATGGTTGTGGATTCAATCCCAAATGGGGAACACTGCTGTTGAACCACCCTTGATTAAGGGACTTTACCTAGATTGCTCCAGTAAAAACCTAGCTGTATAAATGGGTAGCTGTATGAAATAAAATATTGTATGTATTATAACAGTTGTAAGTTGCCCCAGATAAGGGTGTCTAGTAAGAAAAAGTTAATATTAACAATATACAATTCCAGATGCCAGTTTTACAACCAGTTACCACCAATTCACAGATCAACACTGTGCTTTTCCATGACTGTGTTGAATAAGCAGAGAGGTAGTTATCTCTTATTGAACTGTGCTATGGAGAAGAGTGCTTTTAGAATGGAGTTAAAGATAGTACAAATTTTGATTAGATTTTTTATAGTATACTGGAAATACAGTTTTCTCCTTTTGTTGTACTTGCATCAAGAGCCAACATTATGGTGTTACCAGTCCCCTACAGATTTTAAATTATGTTAAAAACACTTTTCCTTTAATGTTTAAGATATGGGAGTCCTTAATGATTTGTAAACATAGAAGACAATCTCTAAACTCCTATCACTTGCACACCCTGCTAGGCAGCTTCTCCGAGTATTAGCTAATGTTACTGTGTACCCTCGACTATAAGCACTAACAGTAATGTCAGGGGGTGAAAATGACATTTACACCCTTTAATTATTTATTGACTAGGCCACCCCAGTATTTAAAGAGGTTGGGAAACCACACTATCACCCTTTAAGAGTTCCCCAGGCACATCTGGCTCAGGATTTTGGTACACCCACACACAGACTCGGGCAAGTACCAATTCTTTTCATTTTCCCAACACACAGGATTAAAACATACGGTGGAAGGCAGGAAGTCTGCACACAATAATTCAAAATCACAGGGGGAAGTTAATTTAAAACTAGAAAATGTAACCATTTAAAGCTGCCTTTATTAAAATTAGCAATAAAGTAGCTATTTAAAATCCAATAATACTAATGAAAAAAAAAAAAAACTATGTACTAAATCTTACTAAAACTAATCTGTCTATCCCCCTTCTCTGATTACACATAGTTGGAGCAGCAGCAAATTATAAAAACGGAAAGTTTGATTCTTAATAGTGATTTCTTTCCACAAGTTAGTCCATTCAGACCTACAACCCACAGGTCCAGGTAAGTCCTTGTCTCTTGGCGGAAATACTCCCTGTGCACGTCCTGTACTTTTCAGGTGTCCAGGGCCAGTCCCTGCTTGATGGGTTCAGGAACACAATCTGGGAAAGAGAGCACATGGGTGATCTGAGCAGACAGTTCAAAAGATAAGACTATAACCACCTATTCCTTTTTACATTCACACAGTCGGCTACTCTAGCCGGTTCACGTCCCTCTCTCTCTGTCCCCCATGTCTGCATCAGAGCTCGGATCACAGGGATCCTATCACTACTGGAGGAGCCTCACCACACAGGAGCTACAGGCAAGTTAAAAGACACTTCAATTAACTCCAACCCCCTGCACACACAATTAATTCCTTTACAATCTCTTGTCTCTCCTTTCCTTCTAGATCCACAAAGTACTTGATCTCTCTTTACACAGTGGAGCAAACACAACAGCAGGACACAACAGAGCTGAAAAAAAATCTCTCTATTTTGTGTCCAATTCTCTGTAATGCTAAGTCTCACATGGACAAGGCGTCTCATAGTCCAATAAGCCACTAATACTTAGGGTTACGGAAGTTCCTGCTTTTCGCAGTTCCCACTCCCTCCACGGCACTAAACACCCTCCCTCCTATGCGGTCTCAGTCTGTTCTGCTACTACTGTGGTCTCAGGAGGTCTCCATTGCTACTGCTGCTGGCAACACTTGTCTGCAAATGCTGCTCACTCCCTTTTTAAGCAGCTCAATCAACAGGGGAGGGGATGCAGGTGTGGAGTAGCCTGCACAATGGAGCTGGGCGATGCCCTAATCCAGCACAGGTGTGTCCTTCCAGTGCTTTTGCTCAGAGAGAGAGGAAACAAAATGTGCAATTAATCAAAAAGAAAACATAAAAATTAAGAACCATAATTAAAGATACCCAAGGAATAATTACTAAGAAAAGAAGGCAAATCAATCAAAAGTATGTGGCACTGTGGGAGATGACCACAGTGTGGGGCTCTTGAATAGGAAAACAGAAAACAGAAGTCCAAATCAAAAATTCTGAGTCATAATCAGGTCGATAAATCAAGTTACCTTAAACATTATTCTTTTTTGTCTGCACGCTCGCTCACTGGCACTTCTCCCTGCATCTCCACACCAGGGAACGGCCCACTTCCTGCTTTATCGAGATGGGGATCCACTCACAGGAAACACAGCCAATCAGGTGCTCCCCTGCTAACTCCCCTTGCCTGGGATCTGAAGGACATCCCCTCCTGGGGTGGTCCTGGCATTTCTTGCCCAGCACAGCATCACAAGTGATAAAATAAATACTTAACATAACAGATGGAATAAAATAAAATAAAAAAGAATGAAGTGCAATACATGTGACACCAACACTCTGTATATTGAGTTAAACACGATGCCACCTGAAAACATGGACTTCCAGGTAAGATTCTCACTTGTATGCTCTCTTGTGAAATGGAGATGGAAATGGAAACCACATTTTTGAGAGATATGTGTGAAAACAGCATGAAAACTCTACACATTCCTAATGTATATATCATCCCCTGCATTTAACCTTCATTTTCATTATTTGAAGTTATTCTTGGCTACTGTACACAATACACAATTCTTGAGTACACTAAGACACATGGAGGCTTCACCAATGTCACTGATTGACTGTTCACTTGTATGTAAATACTACAATGTGCTGTTTGCTCACACTCATACGTAATATTGTTAGTTTATTCAGTCAGAATACAGTGTTAATGTAATTGTGCTGCTATACGAAAATAAAACAAATATTGGTGCATTCTCATTGGGATTTGAAGCAGAATTATTAAAATTACAAATATATTTAAAATCTATGTAAATGTCATTATCAAATCCAAACTTAAGGTTCCTTGGTGCTATTAGCTGTAAGAAAATCTATGATGACTTGTGCTTGGAATGAAAACTGCTTTATACAAAACATAGCCTAATACTTTAAAGGTGTCGATCTATGTAGAGAGAAAAGAAAAAGTCTAATTAAAAAATGTATATATGAATTGAAGTTTAAATCTTCAAAAACCTCCTAAAATGTTCTATCAGAAAATGTGCTATCATAATCTGATTAAAACACATTGACAACCTATTATTCTATTAATTTTTAACAATAGTGTATGTATATATACTATCTTTAAGGTACAAAGCCACCTGCCGGTTTAATATAATCTACCATATGCACAATCACAGTTGAGGTTTTCCTTTGCATTTCTAAGTGCCAATTTGAGAATGTTTTACACTGAAATTTAGAACTAAAAATAACATTCTTGAAAATGTATTCAGGGGCATTGATAACACATTCAGCAGGTCTACTCTGTTCATATGTTACATTACATTAGAGGGTGTATAAAACTCATACTTCTGTGATTTTTCATTATAATATGCATTCTAAGAACATTACAATTAAATCCAAAATCACAACTATGGCTTTTATAAACAATGTTGCACAATATTTAAATGCCAAGAAAAACATATTTCATAAAAATAGACAATTATATACACCCACATACATATAACCATTTTCAATTACATTTCAATTCATATATATATATATATATATATATATATATATATCTTGGAAAACAGTGACTTCTGGAGTGTTATATCGAGGTTGGTCACAAAGCAGGGAGTGCAATGCATTTCAAGGTGATGGAGTCTGCAATGGATGACAAAGGGCACAGTATTTCAGTCTATCTATTAGACAGCTGTATCACTATAGCCAAGCATGGTCCTGTATTGAATACGATTGTGGCTGAAACTCAATTACATGTCTACTTTAAAAGCATGTCCTTTGAGTGTTCTTAGTGCCTTTTGCCGTTACTTGTTACACACATTAATATTAAAAAAAATATATATATATATACACAAATTATAAAGGAAAATATACCTGCGGCCACATCAGTTTGGAAACTGATAAAGAAAGATATGCTCAGGCTTGGTAAATGCATGTATGCCAGAACATGCTGGGAATTAATGTGGTTTGGAAATAAAGGTTTATGTGGTAAGGGAAAGTGCAGTCGCTGGGAGCCAAAGTCATACTGATGCTCGCAGCAGAATATGAAGGAGCTCAGTGCTGTAACATCAAAGGCCTGCCAATGCTGGGTGTATTAAAGATTCGACACTATATCCTTTGAAAGAGCAGGTGCACTAATCCAAATCCAAATCCAATACCGGTTTATAAAATTTGTTCCGCATTTACTATACCATCCACTGTGGTGTATTTCTGCAGTAAATTCTGTCAATTAACTCCTTTAACTTTGGGACAGACCCAAGTTTATCGCAATCTCGCTGTGTGTTAATGATGTGGAGTGTGACCCAAGCACAGTGGTGAGATTTGATTTATTTTTTTTAATCAAAGATAAAACTCACTTCATAATAATGTGCAGTTTGAACCAAGTATTGTGTATTCATATTATATTGTCCTTTCACATTAAAGTTTGAATGCAGTAGCCATTTTGTACAAGTAAATAACACGAGCATTTGATCAGCTCAGAAAGCATGTGAATTTGAGGCCAATTATTATTATTAATTTTAAGAATCATTTGTTTATGCATTACCTTCTCAGTTAATAAAATGTAAAAATAGTAATGGGTAGTTTCTTAAATAGTATTGATATTATTTACCCTTCCACTTTACCTTCTGTGGATTCAAATGTTTTACCTGCTAAATAATAGATCAAATTAAGTAATAAAACCATTCAGATTTGGAGAAAAAAAAAGGAAAACCCCCAAAGACATATTTTTCTCAAATTTTGTGTATGTCCTGGGGTTGTGCAATCTGTTTGTCTGTTTAATATATCAATTAAAAATCTGCATGTTTAACCAGAAGCTAAAATCAGCACTGTCTACTTAATGGTTGCCTGAGGGGTCATAACAGAAATAAAACACGTGTGGGGAAACCTTTCAAAAACTCAAGGTAATGCACAACAGCTTCATTAATTATTTACCCCGAAAAAGTATTTGAAATTCATGCTGTAAACTTTTTTTGTCCTGATGTCAATATTTGGAAGGAAAAAAAGTTGCATTATTAATGGGATTTATGCAAGTACAGTAAAGTATGTTTTTATCCCAGTTAGTATTATTATTGTGTGTCCACTGCAGTCCTTGTGCCACACAGGCTTCTAATGTGTAGGATCAGCAAGTTTGAGCGGGTCACAAATGCTAGAGATCTATTATCCTTTGGGCTGTTTTGCATCAACTTATAATGGGTGCCCTTAGGATTGAAAGATGGATGTAAACGTACACCAGCATATTAGAAGCAAACAACAACAACAAAACTTTCAGGAAGTTCTAGTTTGGTTGTAAATTGACATTCTATTGGGATAAGGAGCCAAGACACGGGTTATGCTTAAATGGGAGCATAGAATAAACATTCCTTAATAACTATTGCAATCTACAGACCTAAAACCAGCTGTCTGAATTAAAGATAACCAAGCAAAACTAACTTCTTTGAATGGAGAAGTCATCAGCAGTGCCTTCTGAGAAGTTACAGGAAGTACTTTTCCAAGGTTATCCGTGCCAAAGGATGTTGATTTTGCCTTTAACCAAATACCTTTGAACACCATGCTCTTACACCTGTATTTGCTTTGCTTCATGAATTTGGTTTCTTTCAGACTTTCACAACTCCACACACCAGAAGAAAAACATCCTTTCTTGAAAGTAACTCATCATTAGTAATGTGTGTATAGGGCTTGGTCTTCTTAACCAACTGTAAGATAACATTTTATGAGACTTTCATCAGTTAATTAAATATGTTGTAGCGTTATGTTGGGTGTATTTTGATAAGAGCATTTTAGCTCTGAGCTGAAGCACTGATCTAAAGAAGACCTCTCCCCCCCAAAATTATCAGAGTTCCTTAACTCATCAGCTTGGAACTGGTTGACATCAAAGTGACAGTTTTGGGGAGGATGGCACCAAGAATAGGCCAAATAGTTTGGAGTCCTGCTGTGAGATGTCTGGAGAAAGGGGCCTGTAGGTGATAAAAACTCTTTGAAGTGGACAAGAGCCGAAATCCCGACATAGAGCTACGAACCCGGGCCAACCGGCATTTCCAAAAGATGGCATGGATTGACATCAGTCATAAATCAAGCCCCCCTCCAATAGGACACTGGGGGCTGAAACCGAAATCCAATCTCAAAAACTCAAGAACCAATCACCTATTGATCTGACAGACTATAAGGAACAGCGCACAGTCTGTCTCTCTCTCTCTCTGTCACCTGAACCAGAAACTCGCTGCCACAGCTCAACCTGTAGCTCTGTTGCCAGAACCGGAACCAGAAACCAACCAAGTCTTTGCCAGCAACAGAAGAGAGAAGGAGATTGAGCCGTACGAAGAATTCTTTTAAAGGACTTTATTAAATAAAGAACTTTACAGACTGCGCTGCCCGCCTGTGCCCACCTGATCAGTGGAGTTTTACAGCTGGACAATTGACTAAGTCGACTGTATACGAAAGTGTTCAGTCATTTAAATAGCTATCTGAGTCTTAAGAAACTTGACCCTTGGAACAAACAGGGCCCTGCTTTCCTCAAAGACTTTGTCTTCAAGTAACTACGGTGGAACCCTGCTTACAAAGAACATTTTGTGCACAACCTTGGAGCCTTCAAACCAGTGGAAAATCTGTTTGGAAACGACTCTACATTCGCGAAACCCCAACTTCCAGGTGCATCGACTGAGTGGAAGTTCTTGGACAAAGCCGAACCGGACTGCCTTTGTTCCAAACCACACGGACCTCGTGCCGTGTGCTGTTATCTGAGCCCGAAGACAGAGAGGCCTCTCTGCGACGAAGTTCAGATAAGTTTAACAGTTTGGAGTTCATGATTCATGACATTTGAGAAATCAATTAGAAATGTTAATCTGTGATTCATAACTCTAGAATGTGTAATATCATTTAGTTTTCTTAAATATAAATGTGTGTTGCATTAAACTGTTTTGTTGATAATTTTAGACATAAAATCTGTCAACGCCGAGAAATATCTTCTCATTCCTGTTTAACTGTTTAGTCTGAAATTGACACAAGTTAATAGACACCAGATTATAGGTGGCCCTGCCTATCCTAAATCATTGAATAATGATCAGTTAAGGGAAATTGTGGTTCAAGTAATGATAGGATCTTTCTTGGCACTTAAACGTAAATGAGACTGATATATATATAACGAGAAGTTACCTGACATAAATACTAACCTGTGTAGTTATTTAATGTCTGACTAACAATACTAATGAGAGACTCACCTTCGTCTTACTAACCGGTATTGTAGTCAATGTGTTTATAACCTTTTTTGTTTAACGATTTGTGTGTTATCATATGCGATCCCATGGTCTTTGATTTGGTCACGGAAGTGATTTGTCTTTGATTTGTTGATCTAGAGTTGAATTTTAATTAGTTTTTCCCTTTTGTATAATTATTGTAGTGCTACATTTAGTTTTTGTTTTGAATAAATTTGACAATTTATGTCTTTGGAATTGGTGTCTGCGTCCAATTATTACAGAAATTGAGTTCTACAAGATTCCAGGATTCGTGATAAGGTGATACTATAAATTCACTTATTTAATTGAAATGTATAAGTGTACCTTACGCTACAATGTTAATTCATATCTTAAGTGAGTGGTATTACATAATCTGTTTCCTAGAAGAAGAAGAATTAGAAAAACAAGACAGTACTATCCAATATATGTCAGTGATATTTAAATACTCAACTATGGAAGAATCACATGCTATTTACAATAAACCTATGGATTATTCATGCTGAAGCAACAGCTATGTGAAAGCGTTTAATCACAGTGTTCAGGATTGGTCACAGAGGTCTGTCTCACTATTCCATTGTGGAAAGCCTTTCTCTGAGAGGTCAGAATCAACAGCTGCTGAGCCTTCCAGGCAGGGTGCTGAAGGTCAATAACTCCAGAGGCATAAAGCAAAAAAAAAAATCAGTTAAACATAAAGAGAAACAAGTGAGGCCAGCTTCCAAAGTTCTGGCAGCTGGATTTGATTAACACTGAATGAGAAGGAGATTTTTCATCTTCCAGTCGTGTCAAGACCTTGAATAATGTTTGTGGAAGAAAAAAATACTCACTTAAAAGCACTTCTAGATTAATATTTCATAACTTATGTAAATGTGTTAAGTTCCCTGGGTAAACACTTGTTCAGACATTTGTATTTGCATTTACTCCATGACTAAGACCTTTGTATACAGCTGTTTGCCTTCAGTTTAGTTTATTAAAGAACATTTTTAATTGGATTGGATTTATAAAGCATTTGCCGTTATCTTTCAAGTCGGAAGCACTGCCCAAGGGGGAGGGGTTTCTGCGCACTTCCGTAGGAACCCGATCGAAAACATCACTCTATTAAAGCTGCCGTTGGCCCCTGTGCTCGTCACTCAGAACAAGTCCCTTCCACTTCCTGTTCTATAAAACATGACGTCTGTGCAGGTTCGTCCTCTTTTGCCATTTCACTGGACCCGAAAACGTGAGCTCTCTGTATCTGTGTGTAGTTACAGGGCCAGGCGATTTCAAAGCAGCACCTCTCGCATTGAATTGTGGACACCATTACCATGGCCTACGAGTCCACTGGGATCCCAGTGTCTGATCACCTGGTGGCCCACTAGACTCGAGGCGTTGCCACATTGTGGGCCCTTGTGGCAGACATTTGTGCGGTAGCAGCATGGGCCTCGCCGCTTACATTTGCCCGGTTCTACAGGTTGGATGTGACGGGACCGGTTCCTTCCATTAGGAACCCGGTGTTGGCTGCAGTCGAGCCCCAGTAGCCTACGGGCTCTGGCTCCTGATTTTCTCTCCCAGTCTGCCCCTGTTAAGTGCATCCTGAGGGAGCTAGTGAACTGTGTCTTCCCCTCCACCAGACTATGCCTTCCAGTCGAGCACCCACACGAGCTGCTCCTGGATTTACTGACAGCCCTGTTGATGTGTTCCCAGGGTCTGTCATGCGGCCTACAGGTACGTTGCCTTACAAGGCCATCCTGTATATAGTTTATTCATTATGCATTGTGTCGCGGTGGTGCATGCGTCTGGCCTGTACCCGGCTCTGTATATATATATAAAATGGGTTAAACAGCAGGACTGTGGCTCTGTCTGACCTGTACAGCACGGAGCTCACTGCCGCTGTTCCCAGCTGATGGCACTCGAATATCGCTGCCTCGCTGAGTATATAGTTCCTTGGTCAGCAGGTCTGTGTCCCGCTCTGGCTGTGTACGCCATGGAGCAAGGGGACCGCTGCTGTTGTCCTCCAGCAGGGGGCACTTGAGTTCTCCAGTGCCCCGCTATGTACATAGTCCATTTATTCACACGGTAAGAGCTGTAGCTGCCCTGCGCTAGCTGCACTATTCGACAGGTGTCAACTGCTCCTGTGTTCCACGTGTGGCGCAACTTGTAGAGCTGGTGTGGCCTCGCTCCTAGCTGGGCTAGTGGAGCAAGCGGCCAATGCTCCCAAGTTATGCGAAGAGTGCATGAACGGTTTCCTGCACACCACAATGTTATTGTTTGATGGTCATGGTAGAGCCTGCTGTTGTCCTGCATTAGCTGTGTTAATAGGTGGCAACTGCTCCCATGTTACCTGGTGGTGCAATATTTGCTTCCTGCACCCCGCGATGTGTATATTGCCATATATCGTGCAAGTAGATATACGGCCTCACTCCTAGATGCACTAGTAGAGCAGCCGGCCTTGCTCTTGTAAGCGGAGGGCATAAGAGTTGACCTCTGTAGCCCTACTTTGTATATGCTGATTGCAGACAGTCCCCGGTAGAGCATGACTACGGTCCTCGCTCCTGGACAGCCCAGTTTGGCCCCAAGGGGCCTCTGTGGCTCCTGTCTGGAGTTGTGTTGCCAAGGCCCCTAGCAGTACACCTCAGGGCAGGCTCCCTTATCCGTTCGCTGCCTCCTCCCTTGCGACGGTTTTGTTATACAGTAACCCCTCCCCCTTAGGCAGTGCTTCCGGTTATCTGAAAAAGGAAGCACTGCCCAAGGGTTGCAAGGTCGAGCCGGAGTCCTGGCTCCTGGCAAAAGAGGACGAACCTGCGCAGACATCACATTTTATAGAACAGGAAGTGGGAAGGGACCTGTTATGAGTGACGAGCGCAGGGGCCAATGGCAGCTTTGATAGAGTGACGTTTTCAGTGTGCAGAAACCCCTTGGGCAGTGCTTCCTTTTTCAGATACATACGCAACCTATCGTTATAATTTCCCTTGATGTTTTCTAAAAAGAGGATACAATTCATTTGTACCATAAAAATTATGTTTCACTTCATAAATTAATTTATTAAATGAAAAAGCTCCATCTGAGTTACACATTCATGTTGTTAAAGTGTCATTAATGGAAAATGGAAATATAAAGTTAATTACACATGTTTAGTGGTTACATATAAATGACCAAACTGATCACAACATTGCTTACTCCCTAAGATTTGTTAGTGTCTACCATATGATCTTCAGCCTGTTGTTAAGCAAATCAAAATTCAATTTTGAACAGTTAAGACAATAAAGTGAAATGATACTACTTCAAATGAATGTTTTTTAATTGTTTATCTGCCTATGGGTGGAAAGCAAACACTGTGTCAAAATCAAGTTTAATTATCCTTTTCCAATTCAACAGAAGACTGAGGGCACGTGTAGTGCTTAACACAATTTATGATGGCATCAGAAAACCGTTCCACATCTTTTGCCACGGACAATTGACTAATCCCTGCTAATTTAGATAGGGTTTGTGGAATACTTTCAAGTGCTTTCAAATGCAGGCCACTCCACCAACTCTTTAAAGATTTGTCAGTTGACATCAATTCATATTCTCGTTAAATAAATAACTTTTATCATTTAAAACTTCTTATTAAAATGTGCATAATCCAAAATAAGCATTCAATAAAGCAACTGCTTCTGATTTTATTCACTTCTTCACATTATCCATGCATTCAATATATCTTTAATTAGCCATTACTAAACACTCCACACAGACCTTTTTTTTACCTGCAATACATAGTACCTTTGAAATGGTTTGTGCTTATATCAGCCATAATAATGCTTTTAAATATAAATGAATTTGTAATTATCCCAGACAATTAACTATTCAAAATAATAATATTTAAGAAATGATACAAACATGCATTTCTTCTGCACATAAAAACCTCTGTTTTCAAAAGAAGTACAGAAGAGCAACACCTCTAAAGAAAAAACAAAGCCCCTGTGATCAGTCACAAAGCATAATTCTCTTGAGTACTGTGGCTTTTCAGTAACTTTCAGAAACAGCCGCTTTACCAAACCAAACCATAAGAAATGGTAACTTGAGCTAAATGGATTATATATTAAACCAGTATGAATGTAAAACACTACCACAGATGTCATTGTATATTAATAGTATCAGAAGGTTTCAGATATGTTACAGCACTCATATACAGAACTCATCTTGAAATAATTTACATTAGTGATGCTATTCTGGTATTTCAGAAAGTTCTGGAACTTGGTACAATTCTATAAGGTGTATAACTGTGTCTAGGTATTTAATTGTGTATTTCTTAGGTATGCTTGAACATGTGATACGTACTACAGGAAGCTGAGATTTGGTTAATCTTATCTAAATAAAGAATCTGCAACACAGTAGTGGGTACCTTCCAAGGAATGCATTAGTCCAATGGAATGTGATCACTAAGCGTGCCTTTGCAATTTATGGAGAGACTGTCATTGTACCTGTATTAAGTTCGATGCAAATCACTGGTGCAGCAAGATCAGGGGAAGGAACCAATCTTCTTGAAGAGAACAATACAGTTGTGTGAAGGAGTTTAAATCTGTAGAATCTGGTTTTCATGTGTAACACATTCTGTGACTGTTTTGTTTTGTATAATTGCACAACGTTCTTTATTTTTTCGACATGTAAGTGGTGTATTTCAAATACATAATTACTCGTAAGCAATATTATATTGGGGCAGCAGCAACTGCTGGATTTCGTTGTAACCCATTATGAGATAATATAATTTCACTGCTGGCCTTATTGAAAAAAACAAATCCACAGGTTTTAATGAGTTGCTACTTAAAATATATCTACAATATCTGTAGGACTACATTGCCCCTGAAGAACCGCATTGATAACTTCTAAAGATTAGGTATCAGTTGTTTCACCTCAGATGACTTTTAATGTTGGTTTTCTTTCAAGATGAGAATGTTACCCAAAGGGGGATGGGACGTTGCACGTAACCATGGGGAACTAACAAATATGCCTATAGGCTGCTGTGTGCTGTCACTCAGGCATACCCTGCTTCTGTCTGCTTTTACTAGTACAGTGCACAGCAACTCCTGTCGGACTTGTGAGTAAAAAGCAATTTCTCCTGTTTTAATATTAAAGTGCCTTGAATGGGGTAAGGTAGAAGTTGCCAGACATGCTTGTTTGAATGTGTCAAGAACTGCAACGCTACTGTTTTTTTCATGCCCAAAAGTTTCCCGTAGGCATCAAAGATTGTCCACCTCTCAAAGGACATCCAGACAATGGCAGGCCAGTGGTTGAAAATGGCTCATTGATGAAAGAGGCCAAAGGAGACTGACTGGCTACAGTTAGTCAACTGAAGGTCCAATACACCATTGGTGTCATAAGACCCTTAAACGAATGTAGAAATCATCATATCTTGACACGAATGGGGGATGGCTGAACTAACAGAGTTCAACTTCTTTCAGCAAAACATATGAAACTGTGGTTGCAGTGGGCTAATGAACTAAAATACTGGACACTGGAGGATTGGAAAAATATTGCATGTTCTGATAAATCCTGGTTCCTTCTATCCATCTGCTAATGGATGTTTTCAGCAGGATAATGCCCCATGCCACAAGGCTAGGATTGTCCAGGAATGGTTCCACAAACATATCAGTGAACTCAGCTTACTGCAGTGGCCTAACCAGTGACCAAATTTCAATCCAATTAAGCATCTGTGGGATGAGATGGAATAAGCTATTCAGAGTACAGATCTGTTACTAGCCAACTTGACACTACTTGGGGATGCACTGGAGTCAACATTGGCCAGCATTCCTGTGGAAAGACTTAGACACCTTATATACAGTCCATGTCTGTAAGAATTGAGGCTGTTCTGAGGGCAAAAAGGAGTGCAACTCAATATTAGGGGGTGCAACTTCTGACTACTGCCTGAAAAATTATACAAAAACCACTAATACAAAGTTTTTAAATGTCATAATTTAGGAACCCTGATTGATGCTCTTTAAAGGAAAAAGTAGGAGCACAGAAGAATACTTTACCCTGCTCTTGATAAATTGGAAAACATTGAATAGCAGTGTCCTCACATCATAATTGCTAATTGCATTTGAGCAGCTTTGCTTGGCTGTCATTTAATGATTTACCTTCTGCCATCTTTTCACATTCTAAATTATACTAGATTCATTTAGGTCAGAATAGTTACGTTTTTCCTCACCCAGTCACTTAACCTCTTGATCTTTTCACTTATGTCTCAGATGACTTTGACCTTAAGACACCATATAATAATTGACAAGATGAAAGGATATTACAGTCATGACTGAATCTGATTTACATAAAACTATAAATACCATCTTATTAATTTACACCCAACCATCTATTTAACCCAGGCACTTTCATTTATCTCAATATGTACTTTCTAAGAAAGTTCATAGTTCGCATATAAAAATGTGGGCAACCAAATACAGGCTACTAACTTTACAAAAAACATACATAAATACATACATACATGGTATTTGACAATATGTAGTCCGTTAAGTCCTTTCAAAATACCATTCATGTTTTTCACTCAAAACGACTGCATTTCCAGAGTGTTATACTTCGAACTTATATTTTCCCCATTCACACAGAAACTCATGCCGTTTTTGCTTTTTGGAGGCAGTTTGTTGCAGGCAAGGTCTGTGTGAAAGGGTTTACATTGCTTGCATTTTGCTGGCATTTCAGTGTGAATGTCAATCACAGAGCAGTATTTCCAACTTGTGTATAAGTGCAGATACTTATCAGTATTTAAAAATTCTTCAGTTACAAATTATGTTTCAGGACACTTAAATGCTAGTGATGCAAGTTTCATAGGATGTATTTGCTTTTAATAAATAGTTTTGTTACCTTATCTAGCATGCCATCACAACACAGATTGTCTACTGTAGGTCATTTAAAACAGATCCTGGACCAAACCACTTATTTGATGGTTATGGCTAACTTTTTTTTCCCACTGTAAAGATATGTGTGTGTCTAATCCTTATGTCTGTGAGTTATAATAAATTATCGCATCATGTGAAATGTGTCTCTCAGCTTCGCTTTACAGTCCTCCGACGTATTAACTTATACACACGAACTGCTAAATGTCCAGCAATAAAAGTAAGCATGCTTAGAAGGTATTAAAAAAAAATGGTATAAAAAGAAGAAAGAAGAAAGATGTCAATGCTGTCTCCTCTATATCCCCAATATGGCTTGGATTGTCAAAATAGGTGACAGAATGGAAGAATAAAAATAAAGCAGCACAGTTCCATAAATAATCCATCAGAGCACGTGGTTGCTGTACGGCTTGTGTTTTAACCTGCAGAGGAGGCTGTACTTGCTAAAGATTTACAAGAAACTGAATAATCCATCCAATCCAGTGAACACTCTTGGACACATTTTTTTTTTTTTTGGCACAGCATTTACAACACAGGAAACAATTTTCAGGGTTTCAAGTCACATCCATAACTACCTTGGACAAGTTTTTAGTGGATAAGAGAATGATTAAACAAATATTTAGTTATAATAGATACGTTTTTACTAAGTTAAATTCATTTTAATAGTACAGTAGTACAGTAGTACAGTAGTAATAGTACATTGCATATCCATTCACTTGTAGTCTGGAAGCTGCTTATGTCCTTATGTCTTGTAGCTTTAAGCGGTACATTCATCAAAAATGTGCTGTTGAAATGTATAGAGAAACTATTTACATTTTTTTTGTTTAATTAGTTGTCATTTGTGCCCTTTCAGATAAAACCTCTAGAGCTTAGTAATGTGTTACAAGCTAAACAATTATAATACATGTATAGATTGTTTCAATGTAATTTTAATTTTAATCACCCCATATTGACAGTCACTCTGTATAAAGTACAGTGAGGGAAAAAAGTATTTGATCCCCTGCTGATTTTGTATGTTTGCCCACTGACAAAGAAATGATCACTCTATAATTTTAATGGTAGGTGTATTTTAACAGTGAGAGACAGAATAACAACAAAAAAATCCAGAAAAACGCATTTCAAAAAAGTTATAAATTGATTTGCATGTTAATGAGTGAAATAAGTATTTGACCCCTTCAACTTAGTACGTGGTGGCAAAACCCTTGTTGGCAATCACAGAGGTCAGACGTTTCTTGTTGTTGGCCACCAGGTTTGCACACATCTCAGGAGGGATTTTGTCCCACTCCTCTTTGCAGATCCTCTCCAAGTCATTAAGGTTTTGAGGCTGATGTTTGGCAACTCGAACCTTCAGCTCCTTCCACAGATTTTCTATGGGATTAAGGTCTGGAGACTGGCTAAGCCACTCCAGGACCTTAATGTGCTTCTTCTTGAGCCACTCCTTTGTTGCCTTGGCTGTGTGTTTTGGGTCATTGTCATGCTGGAATACCCATCCACGACCCATTGTCAATGCCCTGGCTGAGGGAAGGAGGTTCTCACCCACGATTTGATGGTACATGGCCCCGTCCATTGTCCCTTTGATGCAGTGCAGTTGTCCTGTCCCCTTAGCAGAAAAACACCCCCAAAGCATAATGTTTCCACCTCCATGTTTGACGGTGGGGATGGTGTTCTTGGGGTCATTCCTCCTCCTCCAAACATGGCGAGTTGAGTTGATGCCAAAGAGCTCGATTTTGGTCTCATCTGACCACAACACTTTCACCCAGTTCTCCTCTGAATCATTCAGATGTTCATTGACAAACTTCAGATGGGCCTGTACATGTGCTTTCTTGAGCAGGGGGACCTGAGGGCGCTGCAGGATTTCAGTCCTTCACGGCGTAGTGTTACCAATTGTTTTCTTGGTGACTATGGTCCCAGCTGCCTTGAGATCATTAACAAGATCCTCCCGTGTAGTTCTGGGCTGATTCCTCACCGTTCTCATGATCATTGAAACTCCACGAGGTGAGATTTTGCATGGAGCCCCAGACCGAGGGAGACTGACAGTTATTTTGTGTTTCTTCCATTTGCGAATAATCGCACCAACTGTTGTCACCTTCTCACCAAGCTGCTTGGTGATGGTCTTGTAGCCCATTCCAGCCCATGTAGGTCTACAAACTTGTCCCTGACATCCTTGGACAGCTCTTTGGTCTTGGCCATGGTGGAGAGTTTGGAATCTGATTGATTGATGGCTTCTGTGGACAGGTGTCTTTTATACAGGTAACGAGCTGAGATTAGGAGCACTCCCTTTAAGAGAGTGCTCCTAATCTCAGCTCGTTACCTGTATAAAAGACACCTGTGAGCCAGAAATCTTGCTGATTGATAGGGGATCAAATACTTATTTCCCTCATTAACATGCAAATTAATTTATTTTGTTAAAATACACCTACCATTAAAATTATAGAGTGATCATTTCTTTGTCAGTGGGCAAACGTACAAAATCAGCAGGGGATCAAATACTTTTTTCCCTCACTGTATATCATGACAGGAAATTAACTTCACATTTCAGAATTGTATCATTTATAATATTTCATATATAATCATCTGCAGGAGTAAAAATAGCTGCTTTCTTTTACACATACATACTGATGCATGACCTGTCAAGTTGTCAATTTTGAAATGAATACTCATCATCAAGTGTCTCCATAGATCCTAGAGCTTGAAGTTTTCTACTACTTGTAATACAGCAAATTAAACATAATTTTCTGTATTTTCTGGGATCACACATGACCTGACTGTAAGTGTGGATGGAGTCTATTATTTCTGCATATGCAATCATAAGAGACATCTGATTTCATACAAAAGAGGAACTTAACTGGGAATTTTGAATTTACTCATTGATTTTCCTCAGCTTAATGGAGTAAATTGCCAATATTAAAACACAGATACATTAAAACTGAAATCTGTGCAAAAAAAGTACTTAAATTCTGTTTAAGATTTAGTAAATCTCAGATATTCAGATTCACTTATCACTTGGGTTAATTCAGGTTTGCACATGTTCCTCAGGAAATTCATTATTAAAAGTTTACTCAACAGTGTATTAAGAAGAATTAAGATAGGTTCGATGTATCTGTATCCTCATTATTCTGACAACCACCGCCCAAAGCACATCAGTTCTTTTTATAAAGATAATCCCTAATATGTGATAATATAAATGTAATATTTTCAATTCCACTATGTATGATATTTCTTTCAAAATGAATCGCTTGTTCTGGCCACAGATGATTAAGGATTTTCAACATGAAACACATTGTATTATCTGTTTTGGGGGGAAAAAAACTGTTTTCAACCAAACCATATAATTGACTTGGGATTTTCTGATGTGCAGTTGAACAGATTTGCATATGCAATTAGACTAAGCATTTGAAATAAACTGTTTGATCCCCTATATGATATACAATATGCATCATGTGGCCTGAACTCATCTATACAAGTGAAAGATGACTCATTCAGATAGCATTGTGAGCACATTTCATCATTGTGCTGGTTGTCAAAAAGCAGATTAATCTAAGTATACTGTATGCATCCTCCACGTTGACTCCACAGAAAGCAGTTGTGGAAAGAATAATGGGCATCATTCAGTCAATCATATGCAGAAAAGCAGCCTTTGAGAACCCAGTGATTATAAACAGTAGCTTATTTCCAGTCTGCCTGATGCTTGTTTATCAAGATTTCTACCATTGAGTTGGCACTTCTATGTGGTTTATATCATGAAGTGAGGTGCTCGTGTGGAAGTGTTTTCCATACGAGTGTTTCCAATAACCCAATATTAGCAGTTGGTATCTTTATAAAGTTGCTGTGATAAATAACTAGGTCTGTGACATCCATACCAAATCATAAGAAAATCTAAATAAGGATACACCCACACACCTCTAATGTACATTCTATAGAGGAATGTAAAATAACAAAACCAAAAAAAGCTGCAGATAGGCCCTGTGTGCTGTGACAAACTTACCAAACTTGCACACAGGTGAACGTCATCTTTTGCCTTTCCTGAGTGTAGCAGAAGCTTCTCACTGTTAGTGCCTATCTGCTCTTGCTTGCCAATGAAAATGACCACTGCAGATATCTCTATGTTCTTGAATTGCATAATGCTGGGCAAGTTCCCTTTGATTTAAAGTTTTTAAAAGGATGCATCCAGATACCTCGAAGACCATTTTTATATTATCAAAGCTCATATTATGGCCCTGAGTTTATTTAATCTGTCTCTGCACATGTAAACCCATCTCAAAGTGCCCAAATGAAAACTTCTTATTAAAAAAAAGTTTTGATTTCATTAGATAATAGACAATATATATTTGGTCATCATTCAGTCAATCATATGCAGAAAAACAGCATTTGAGAACCCAGTGAACCCAATATATGTATATATATATACAGTGGGGGAAAAATGTATTTGATCCCCTGCTGATTTTGTACGTTTGCCCACTGACAAAGAAATGATCACTCTATAATTTTAATGGTAGGTGTATTTTAACAGTGAGATACAGAATAACAACAAAAAAATCCAGAAAAACGCATTTCAAAAAAGTTATAAATTGATTTGGATGTTAATGAGGGAAATAAGTATTTGATCCCTTCGACTTAGTACTTGGTGGCAAAACCCTTGTTGGCAATCACAGAGGTCAGACGTTTCTTGTAGTTGGCCACCAGGTTTGCACACATTTCAGGAGGGATTTTGTCCCACTCCTCTTTGCAGATCCTCTCCAAGTCATTAAGGTTTCGAGGCTGACGTTTGTCAACTCGAACCTTCAGCTCCCTCCACAGATTTTCTATGGGATTAAGGTCTGGAGACTGGCTAGGCCACTCCAGGACCTTAATGTGCTTCTTCTTGAGCCACGCCTTTGTTGCCTTGGCTGTGTGTTTTGGGTTATTGTCATGCTGGAATACTCATCCAAGACCCATTTTCAATGCCTTGGCTGAGGGAAGGAGGTTCTCACCAAAGATTTGACGGTACATGGCCCCGTCCATCATCCCTTTGATGCGGTGCAGTTGTCCTGTCCCCTTAGCAGAAAGACACCCCCAAAGCATAATGTTTCCACCTCCATGTTTGACGGTGGGGATGGTGTTCTTGGGGTCATTCCTCCTCCTCCAAACACGGCTAGTTGAGTTGATGCCAAAGAGCTCGATTTTGGTCTCATCTGACCACAACACTTTCACCCAGTTCTCCTCTGAATCATTCAGATGTTCATTGGCAAACTTCAGACGGGCCTGTACATGTGCTTTCTTGAGCAGGGGGACCTTGCGGGCGCTGCAGGATTTCAGTCCTTCACGGCGTAGTGTGTTACCAATTGTTTTCTTGGTGACTATGGTCCCAGCTGCCTTGAGATCATTAACAAGATCCTCCCGTGTAGTTCTGGGCTGATTCCTCACCGTTCTCATGATCATTGAAACTCCACAATGTGAGATCTTGCATGGAGCCCTAGACCGAGGGAGACTGACAGTTATTTTGTGTTTCTTCCATTTGCGAATAATCGCACCAACTGTTGTCACCTTCTCACCAAGCTGCTTGGCGATGGTCTTGTATTTATTTATTGGCACCTCATAATATACATATTGTGAGCTGGCACCCAGGAGGCAGAAACAGGATTAAGGTTAAACTAAAGTATATAAAGAGACTGAGGGAACTTTTGAAAACTACATGGGGACTTGATTCAAGTCTTCAAAATCATGAAAGGCATCGACCACATCAAACCAGAGGAGCTTTTCCAGATCTGCAGGGACACACGCACCCGGGGACACAAATGGAAATTGGGCTTAAAAGGCATTCAACCATGGTACACTCTAACCATGGTGTAAGAAACGTGTCTTTTAGATGTAGCTTTTAGTGTGTATTGGTTTTTAGCTTAAACCCTAGCAGTGGGTTCTTGTTTTTCATTTAGCATTTTATTCTACAGTCTATTTAAGACTACAATTACTATTGGATTGCTATAGAGATCACACTTTCTTTTTATGTACAGCTCTGTATTCTTAACTTAACACTCTGTAACCAGCTGTCTTTTAAAGGGTTTACATTCTAGTTTTAACTTTTTTAGATTTCATGGGAAAAGGGGAGTCGCTATATAAAGCTTCATAAATTGGACTTGGGGAATCCAGGCTTCTTTTAGTCTACCCTATGTGGGGAAATGTTTTATCGGGACACCTTTTTGTATGTTGGTGTTGGGCTTTGTGATTAGTTATTGAATTGAGTGGTGCACATTACTGTAGGTTGTGTTCTAGGCTTAGACTAGATTATAGGATATCAAAGTGCATTTACTGGCACTTGTTTTATTTTCCCCCATATTCCTCTGTCCTCTCCCCTTTGGAAGTCAAGGAGCACTCCCTAACCTTCAGCAGGACTGCTGGGTTCTTGGCATCAGTGTGGACTCTAGTCCCCCAGGACTCTCCTGTTTTATTATTTCAGTGTTTTATCCCGTTTGTATTAATTGTTTATTATTGCCTTTAAATTGGTATCTGTCCTGTGCATGGTGTTGCTCCACTCACCTAGCAATAGTACCCACCTTCCCCCCGTCACACTTATAAAGGGGATAAAGGCAACCCAGGGGATACTTGACTGATAGGCCAACCACACATGAGGCAGAAATGTGCTGCATGCTCTTGCTGACCAATCAGTCAATTAAGCCTCACAGGAAGTCCATGTGGCAGGGGGGAGCCCACCCTGCCAAACAGCAAACATAACATCAAAAACTTCTCACCAACAAATGTGTGAATCTCTTTGGCTGGAATGTGCCAACTACCTTGGCATTAATGTCTGGTGCTCTAGCTTCAAAATTAACCTTTTGCATCCATTTGAGTCTGACAGGGTCTTCATTACCATACCTGCTTTCTACTTCAATGTTTCATCTAACTCGACTTGTAGGCACACAGGACTTAAAATGGAAACAGCCAGATAAACTACTTAATTCATTACCCATCCAATTCTGAAACAAATACAGTACATGCAGATCTGTCATGTCTATGTATGTCATGTCAGTGTAGGAATTCAAGGTAAGGAGCCATGGCAGTTGTCTACATGTGTTAATACTGCGGTTTTATTTGTATGTATTCATGATAAGTATGTCTCATCTTTCCCTTACTAGGTGTCCAAAGGGACATTTGCACACAATGCCTTTAATTCCTTTCTCCTCTTCCTTCTGTGACCTTTCTCACTCCCTTGGCATCGTCTTGTCTTATTGTTCCATGACAATACATAATTACTCCCAATGATAAAATAAACTTTAGTAACCCTAATATAATACATGCAGAGAACTTTAACCTGCCACAGTTAAAAATGAAATAGAACATCAGGGGTGCATCCAACCTTGTAGGTTGATCGGTTCACTGAATTATTCCATTTACATAAAAGGTCCCCTGTGATTAACGTTCTCGACATATGAAACAATGTTGTTAGTTTTTTATTTATTTATTTATTTATTTACACAAAGTCTTACTTAGTAATCATTATATGCAGTGCCTATAAAAATTATACACCCTCTTTCAAAATTGTCATAATTTGTCAACTGAAATTAAAATGCATTAAGAAATATATATACACTACCGTTCAAAAGTTTGGGGTTACTTAGAAATGTCCTTGTTTTCCGTGAAAACATACGTGAAATGAGTTTGAATACAAAATATAGCAAAATGAATAGGAAATATAGTCATTGACAAGGTTAGAAATCATGATTTTTAGTTGAAATAATAATTGTGTCCTTCAAACTTTGCTTTCGTCAAAGAATCCTCCATTTGCAGCAATTACAGCCTTGCAGACCTTTGGCATTCTAGTTTTCAATTTGTTGAGGTAATCTCATTTCACCCCATGCTTCCTGAAGCACCTCCCACAAGTTGGATTGGCTTGATGGGCACTTCTTATGTACTATACGGTCAAGCTGCTCCCACAAGAGCTCAATAGGTTTGAGATTCTTAGAAACTTAGATTCGTCTGTTTCCAATCCTCCTCTGTCCAGTGTCTGTGTTCTTTTGCTAATCTTAATCTTTTCTTTTCATTGGCCAGTCTGAGATATGGCTTTTTCTTTGCAACTCTACCTAGAAGGCCAGCATCCTGGAGTCGCCTCTTCGCTGTTGATGTTGAGACTGGTGTTTTACAGGTACTGTTTAATGATGTTGCCAGTTGAGGATCTGTGACGCATCTGTTTCTCAAACTAGACACTCTAATGTATGTGTCCTCTTGCTCAGTTGTGCACCGGGGCCTTTCTATTCTGGTTAGAGCCAGTTTGCGCTGTTCTGTGAAGGGAGTAGTACACAGTGTTGTACGAGATTTTCAATTTCTTGGCACTTGCATGGAATAGCCTTCATTTCTCAGAACAAGAATAGACTGACGAGTTTCAGAAGAAAGTTATTTGTTTCTGGTCATTTTGAGCCTGTAATCGAACCCACAATTGCTGATGCTCCAGATACTCAACTAGTCTAAAGAAGGCCAGTTTTATTGCTTCATTAATCAGCACAACAGTTTTCACCTGTGCTAAAATATAATTGCAAAAGGGTTTTCTAATGATCAATTAGCCTTCTAAGATGATAAACTTGGATTATCAAACACAATGTGCCATTGGAACACAGGACTGATGGTTGCTGATAATGGGCCTCTGTACGCCTATGTAGATATTCCATTACAAATCAGCCATTTCCAGCTACAATATTCATTTACAACATTAACAATGTCTACACTATAGACTGTACACTGTCTGATCAATTTGATGTTATTTTAATGGACAAAAAATGTGCTTTTATTTTGAAAACAATTACATTTCTAAGTGACCCCAAGCTATTGTACACCAATCAGCCATAACATTATGACCACAGACAGGTGAAGTGAATAACACCGATAATCTCGTTATCATGGCACCTGTCAGTGGGTGGGATTTATTAGGCAGCAAGTGAACATTTTGTCCTCAAAGTTGATGTGTTAGAAGCAGGAAAAATGGGCAAGCGTAAGGATCTGAGCGACTTTGACAAGGGCCAAATTGTGATGGCTACACGACTGGGTCAGAGTATCTCCAAAATTGCAGCTCTTGTCTGTAGTGGTCAGAACCTATCAAAAGTGGTCCAAGGAAGGAAAAGCGGTGAACCGGCGACAAGGTCATGGGCGGCCAATGCTCATTGATGCACGTGGGGAGCGAAGGCTGGCCCGTGTGGTTCGATCCAACAGACGAGCTACTGTAGCTCAAATTGCTGAAAAAGTTAAAGGATAGAAAGGTGTCAGAACACACAGTGCATCGCAGTTTGTTGTATATGGGGCTGCATATCCGCAGACCAGTCAGGGTGCCCATGCTGACCCCTGTCCACTGCCAAAAGCGCCTACAATGGGCACATGAGCATCAGAACTGGACCATAGAGCAATGGAAGAAGGTGGCCTGGTCTGATGAATCACGAGTTCAAGGTGTTGACTTGGCCTCCAAATTCCCCAGATCTCAATCCAATCGAGCATCTGTGGGATGTGCTGGACAAACAAGTCCGATCCCCACCTTGCAACTTACAGGACTTAAAGGATCTGCTGCTAACGTCTTGGTGACAGATACCACAGCACACCTTCAGAGGTCCAGTGGAGTCCATGCCTCAACGGGTCTTGGGTGTTTTGGTGGCAAAAGGGGGACCTACACAATATTAGGCAGGTGGTCATAATGTTATGGCTGATCGGTGTATATGTTTTGTTATCTACACATCCTACCCCACAACTTCCAAGCGAAAAAAAAAATGCAATACATTTGTAGAAAACTAATTTAAATTAAAAACTGAAATAGCTTGGTTGGATAAGTGTCCACTCCCCATTGCAATAGCAATCCTAAATTGGCTCAGGTTTAAGCAATCGCCTTCAAAATTAGATGGCCTCCATCTGTGTTAAATTGTAGGGATTATCATGATTTCACGACAATTTCAGCAGCTCTTCTATGTTTTGCTGATGTACTGGAATGAAAGTTTCTATTCAACTGGTGAACACACACACACACACTGGTACATTCATTACAGTGCATTAGCCAATTCACACAAACCAGCGTAGGCGAGTGGCATGATCGAGTGATGTAAATGTTGGAATGCACTGTGATCATAGTGATCGTTGCAGATTGCCATTTTTTACTTTTTTTGCTTATTGCACAAACAATCTCCCCTGTGGATTAATCTCTGTTTTTGGAAAGTAGAAAGGATTTACACCATCTTAACTGTTTTTCCCTCAGCCTTGGGCATGCACTTCATGTTGTTAAAGAAAACTATAAATACTATCAACAAATAAGACCGTCATGCTAAATCACAGATGACTTGATAATAGTTGCCATGGGGAAGACAAATCTGGTGATTCCATAGTTTTAATGCTATCCAGGAAGTTATGACACGACACCTCTGAAATAATTGAGAGATTGTACATGTTTAAGTTTGACATCTGCCATCATTTGGTACGTTTTTTAAAATGTCTTATATGATACACTCGATCTGAAAGAGTGGTATTTATCTTATACACTATACCAACACATAAAGATCCATAAGCAAGATTGTGTATATGGCAGACCTTTCCTTTAATAGTTGCTAAAGTTATGGAAATTAATAATATTTACTTCTCTGACAGTAAGATGTAGAAATCTTTAACGTATGTTGTTTCATGTTTCTGACTGTTACTGCATACATACTTTTAAGTATTTCTGCATGCATAACCTATTCACTTTCATGGTTTTGATTTTAGGGTATTACATGGGCTCACTTTGATTTGATTCCTTAATCATAATTAGCCACCCTACTGGGAAGCACCTTAGGGGCTCTCAAGATACTTTAAAGAAAGGAGTCACTACAGATGAAAGAGGTTGACTCTACTTTGGGAAAAAGTTTAAATCTGCTACTCTTATCTAGAGGAATGCTCCACAGAAACTTGCATGCCATGCTAGTAATACTTGTGTGTTACACATCGTAACAAAAAACACATAAAGATAAAAAAAAATGTTTTATCAGTTATCAAAATACTGGTTATAAAACACTCATGTGATGCTATTCATCAGTCACAAAAGCAGCTGGAGGGATAAGTGATGCCACCAGTTAATGTTTTCAGATGTCCCATCCCAATTTCTTCCTTTGTTTTGAAATACAAATAAGGTCTTCACATGCAATATGTTTTTATATGTAAATTTAGCTACTCATTAATAACTTTCTTCTCCTTTTTCTGCTTTCTCCAAGGAGCCTGCCTTCCACCCAGGGCATCGATGTAACAATCCTGAAAATTCCTGTGAGGGTAATGCATGTCTGTGAACATACATGATTTGTGCAAAGGGAAAACAATATTCCACTGAGAATACAGAATACTGTGGATGAATGGTTTATGTGGTGAAAAACCCTAATTTATTTATTTCATGGCATAATATACACCACTTATTTCAATAGCAAAATAATTGCTAGAGTGAGAAGTCTCTGAAGACAAACACTGAAGCAACTGCTTGATCATTGCACTTTTTTGTCATGGGCACCTATAGTTCACACCTTAAATCACAAAGGACTTTTTTCTTTACAATGCTTAAATAGGCTAAAATACATGGGGAATTATTGACATTTCTGCTTAGTTTCACTGTATGCATCCAGATAATCAGATGAAATCACGGACACCACCATACTAACAAACACCTCCACCATGTCATGTTTCTTGCTATGTAGTATTTTATTGTTAGAAATTAATTAATTTACACAGCCATTCAATTAATACAAAATAATGTGCTTTAGTCGCATAACAGGGAATAAAATAAAATGTACCAAACCGTAATTAAACATAAATGTCAATCAGACACTTGAACAATACCTTACTGGTACGAAGTGTGGTTCAGGTTAAACTAATTATGTTTAAAAATACACACATCAACACAGATCAGCCTAATAAAAGAATATCTACATAGTGAAAACATACAATGAGAGGTGAATATTCAAATTCTTGTCAACACTTCCTGAGAGGGCCAGACTCTGGTGACAGTGTGGTGATTCACAAGTGCACACATTGTCCTGTTTGTCTTTCCTACTGTCGTCTCAACCAGACTGCAGCGACTGTTGTCTACTGTTCTTTTCATTAAAATGCTTTCAAAGTGAACTCACTGCCTATAAATCTCTCATTTCACTTTATATCATCTGTATTTTTTAAAATACATAATAATACAAAATCTCTAGGCACTATTTAATTATTGTTTCTTATTTATGCAGTTAAAACATGTATAATTTTTAATTCATGTTTAATTAGTGTATGATATGGTAAGAACATTAATGGATCTAAATTAAAAGTGAATTAGGACATTATAGTTCTGTTGTTCAGTACTCTCATTAACTTTACCTTCTATGTACATAATTCCATTATTTTAAATGGTGACATAATGGAATCTAGCAGGTAATTATTAACACATCATGCAAAGCATATGCTTGAAGGGTCTAAAACCAAATCCATTCAAGTGATGGCAAAAATCCAAAAAATATGTGGAGGATATTTAAATGTTCAAAAATACTGAAAAAAAAGTTTAGGTTAGTGACACAATATCCATCTCCAGTTTCTGTTATTTGATTTAATGTTCAAATAATCACAGGCATTTGCTCCCTGTCTTATAACAATAAAATGAACAGGGCAACATAATTTTTAATTTTGTTATTATATTGAGTGAAAGTCGATTGAGCTGTCAATGCTGTAGTTCACCCTCAGTCGCTGTACATACCTTTGTATACAATCATCTGTTAAATTAGATTATTGTTGTTTTTGTTCTTGTTATTATTACTGGCCAGGGGTGACCCACATGGTGAAGCCTGGATTACAGTATGAGCAGCCTGCTGTCAGAGGGCTGCCACCTGTGTCCTGGAGGAAATTAGCATCAGGGTGCACCTCGGCAAGGGTCTTGCAGGGTATTGCAAGTTGCCCAGGATAAGGGTTTCTGCAAATAAATAAATAAATAATCATTAACTAAAATACATACTTTCAACTATAAATGTTATAGGGTGAAGTTTTGCTGTAGTTTATTGGAACATAATGTGATTTTATCTGTGATTTCTTTCACCTAAATTGATAACAAACCATGCTGCTGTTATTGCCTTGAGCACTTTAGTTTTCACTTCTCCAGGTGTGCTTCCATTTTTAAATCTCTCAAGCACATGCTGGATTCTTCTGTTGAAATGTCTGTTTATCAGTGTATGGTTGTTAATCCAAAGAAGTGTGATCCACATTGCATGGTAATTCAGTCCCAGTGTGTAAAGAGTTTCATGGGAATGTTTTGCCCAAGGACTATTCCTGTTCCTATTCTGTCTTAGAAATAAATACGTTCCTTTAATTGGATGAAAATATGAGTATAGAAAAAATACTTTCTAGCCTAAGAAAAACAGGTTGACGTATGGGAGGGAGAATGTTTACACTACGCTCTTTTAGCTTTTATTTTCCGTTAAATATGAGGTGAAGAAGTGCAAGTGAACCAATTAATTTACTGCAAGTTTTAATCAAATTTTCTCTTCGTAAAATAATAATAAGAAAATGCATGCTCTTTCAAAAATGTTTTTTAGTGCATTTTATTGGTTGCACATGGGAATAGCTCTCTGGAGAGCCTTGAAAGCATTCAGGCTGCCCATGAAAGTAATTACTCTCTCTATCAGCAGAATCATCCTCATATTACAACCTTGGATGTTTCTCTGGTTGTAGTGTGTATATATATATATATATATATATATATATATATATACAGTTAGGTCCATAAATATTTGAACAGTGACACAAGTGTCATCATTTTGGCTCTGTACGCCACAACAATGGATTTGAAAGGAAACCATCAATATGTGCTTAAAGTGTAGACTTTCGTCTTTAATGTGAGGGAGGTTACACCCAAATTGGGTGAACAGTGTAGGAATTACACCCATTTTTATAGGTGGTTCCCTCAATGTTAGGGCCTTAAAATTATTTGGACAAACTAACATAATCATGATTTAAATTGTGAGTTTCAATACTTGGTTGCAAATCCTTCACAGTCAATGACTGCCTGAACCCATAGACATCGCCAGACGCTGGGTTTCTTCCCTGGTGATACTCTGCCAGGCCTGCACTGCAGCTGTCTTTAGTTCCTGCTTGTTCTTGGGGGATTTTGCCTTCATTTAAATCATGTATTGCTTTCATTACAGTAATAATGCATGGGCAAAGAACATAATTTAAAATGTGCTTTAAAACTATCTACAAACCACTAATTAGAGCAAATGTTTAATGTATAGTTTGTTATTAGTTATATTTGCAAATTAGTAATTTAAAGCATTTGAGAATGTTACTTTAAGTAAATGAAAAATATTCTGGATTATTATTTTTTAAGTACGTTATTACTTCATTTAAATTCAAGCACATACTTAACCTAATTATTCATACATCATATTTTATGTATAATGTCTTTATGAACGTTTTTCTTCTAAAGGCAAACACAGGATAAATGTTCCAGATAACAGAAAACCTTGTTCTTACTGTTTTACAGATTCTAAAAGTTTTCTCACTTTTACAGTTTTGTGATTAATTTTACAAAATATTTAATTTTTGAGGGGCTTGTGAATCTTCTATACTACAGCTGTCAAATAGATATAATCCAGAGTTTAACTATTTAGTTACAATTTTATAACAAGGTGTTGCTACAGTCAGAACATTCATAGTGTAAAAATGTATTAAATCTTCCTTTAGTATTGACACACTCTTGGTATCACATGATGCCTTCTAGAATGGCCTGCCACTCACTGAAGGGTGTTGTCATTGTGCCACACACCTAGAGTTTATGTCCCACGTGCTAAATCCAGCTGGTTAAATAATGTAGGATAACCTTGGAAGACAATCCATAACTTCAATGCTTTCTTCCTTTGGAAAGGCCATAGACAACCAGAGCAGTATGGAAACAAGCATTGTCCTATCCAAAGAGATGTTATTCCTAATGGTGCCAGCAAGTGGTCTCACAGTGGATTTCAGAATACATTTAATTTGTCAATAAACCTGCTGTTAAGACTTTGCTACGCAATGGTTTGCAGTCCCTGAAGAGATAAAGCAGGTTCATACAATCATGAAACTGCTGGACTGAAGATACAATGAACTTAATGACAAGTCATTTAACTTTCATGGTTGCACTATGGTGTAATTGTAGTCTTTTCTTATGAGCCGATGTAACATACACTGCCAGTCACTCTGATGGTGCTTGGCTGTAAATCTAGAGGTTTGCAATAGCATATCAAATCATTAAATCATTTTATTCAGGAACAATCCTGCTAGCACCAATTTTCATACTTCCCAATAACTGATTGTGCCATATGTCTAGTGAAATCAAACTTGTTCATTGGTCATCACGTTTGAAATCTCCTCAACTCTTCTTTAGCCTGACCATTCTACAAACAGCAAACCCAGTGAAAATGTAACATGACCCATACTGTGTGCGGAAAAAGCCTGTTATGAGGAACGTCATAAACCTCTAGACTTAGTAGAGCTTTTTAAATCTCTATAATTGTGTGACTGGTCGTTTGTCAAGTTTGTCCTGATTGTAGGGTTTTGTAGTTGCTAGGAGGTATGACTAAGACTGGCTTGACTCCAATTGGGCCGGACTGCACATGCTACAAAAGAAGCCCACTACATCTATTTCCTCGTACTTACTCATTTGTTCATATTTAAACAGGGTAGCCTGAAATGTGTATTCAATTTTGGGACAGTTTAACAAAAAGCTTGGTTTTCCATTTCAAATAAAGGGTTAATACTATCTATGATTTTCTGCTTAGCTACTTCAGGTAGGTTTATATATGAAATGCACTGTTTGTTGTACCATTCCAGGAAACATTCTTAGGCTTTGCACGTAAGATCCAAAAGAAAATTCTTAAAGAACCCATAAGGAGCAAAGAGTCAATTATCCTTAAGGGCTTACTCTCCTATATCAACATTGGCACAGCTGGCAGGCAGACTAATGTATTTCAGCAGCTACATTCATGGTCAAAGCAGAAATGGTGAAGGTTGAAAGGAGCAGAAATCAATATCCTTCAAATCAATTAATAATTGCTATATTCAAATGGACATGCTATCAATTTAATGTTTTTTTCACTAAAACTGTTATTCAAATTGGTTCACTTGAACAATACCACATGACTTTAGTGATAAGACCAACATAATTAACTTTGGCAGGAGTTTTGGTAGAATTAATGATGAATTTATATAATGTAAACTTAAAATTATAAATAAATAACAATCTTATAAAATTAACATACTTTTTTGCCTATTCATGGAACAAGGTCAGATATACCACTTTATATATCACAGTTATATTATATGTTAATAATGTGTTTGATTTCATGCATGAATGTTATATGTATGTGCCAGTTGGGGCACAACATTGCAACCCAGAAGGGGGTGAAATAAGCAATTATGAGCAAATGAGCTGCTGGACTCTCCTGATTGGCCTGGCTCCTGCATAAAGGCAAGAAGTCAGTGATTGTTGGGCAGAGTTGGAGCTAGAGGGGGAGCTGAATCAGGAGAGTTTCTGACAGAGGTAGAAACCCTCCCCCACTACCTCCTCCAAAGTCTTGTAATGCATCCCTGCATATTATTTCTACCACTGGTAGCAAAGTTTCTGATAACAAAGTGACGTCTTGGAATGCATCTACTTTGTTAACTGAGACATTGCTGCATATATAGTTTATTTTTGCTTCCCCACTCAACACCCTGAAAGACTGATCTTAGTGCCTGATTACTGAATGCATTATTGGGTGGGTGTGGGGGACATGCAAAAGAGGTGGGCATCCTATGTGTTGTTATTTATTGATATTTTGTCTGTGCAGGAGAGGAAACTTGATATGAGATGTTAGAAGAGAAGAAAAAGGGTGTTGTTGTAAACCAAGGAGTGTATTTGATTGACTATATGAAACTAAGACAAGTTCATTAGGTTCTTTCCTCTGATGGTCAATTGAGTGTGGATCAATTAATTTTCTCCTTTTTAATAATTTCATTCCATAAATTATCAATCTTCTGGTATGGAATTGCTTTATTATAAATGCATTGGTATTTTTTAAATTAGTAAAATAATTGATATTACTTTGCTCATTTTTGGATACAATTTTAAATAGTTTAACCTTGTATTTTCACTGGATACCACAAAATCTTGTTGAAGCATTACAATTTGATCCCTCAGACTTAGCTTTCAAAGCTTCTCTGAAGTGTCAGTCCTGTGAGTCTAATCTCAGTGTAAAGCTTGTTCTTATTACAGGCTCAGCAGTCCAGAAAACGGTAAATTTATGTTAATAAAAAAAACGAGACAGGAGTAGACCTTGAATTTGTATTATGCCTGCAAAGAAAAAAAAAAGAATTGTTATAACAAAAATAAATGTATGTATGGAGTAAAACGGATAACCAAATTGCATATTAAGTAAATGTATTTTTGGTGTGTGTAATATTAAGTTCAAGTGATTTATTAAATTTTGCATAAATGTATTGTTTAATGTCTACAATGAAAGCCAGTTATAGTTGTGTTGTTAGTAAAGCAAAACCTAGCAAGTAACTTATTTATATTCTGTGAAGTATCTGAAGGTAATTGCTTTTCGAGGTTTAGCCCCATACTGTATGAGATTTATCAAAACAGGGCTCCAGTAAGTGAAACACTGAGGTTCATAACATTTATATGAGAAAAGTTTGCTCTACACATTGCTGTTCTAATGTGTACAACATCCTTGAGGTGCTAGTTAATGCACATGAAATCTAAAAATTAAAATATTATAAGTGTAGACTTTAATTCTCTGTTTTTCCCACTTGGAGATCTCACCTTATGTTGTCAGTGTGCCTGCATATGTTCCCAAAATGACAGTTTAATGTTCAGTGGTACTTTTGGTATATTGTGACTTAGATTGTTCCTTCAAAATGTACAAGCTCAGCACTGTGTAAATATTTAAATTCCAAAAATAAAATAAGGTCACAAAACTTAGTGTTGATGCCTCTGAGATTTTCCATACAGTATAGCAACCCTTTTTACATTTGGAAATATATATATACGAGAGTGGTCTCGGATGGAGAACCATAGTGGGCGGGGAGTGGACTCTTGTTGCAAAGAGATCCACATGTGCCCTGCCGTAACAGCTCCAAATATTCGGGACCACCAGAAGCATTATTTGAAGCGTGTGGCAGAATATAGACTCCTGTAGCACTCAGCGACCGTGGTCTGGGCCCAGGAAGATTGTGCTGAAAACGTGAAGAGAGTATCTCTCAGGATGCACGGCAAAAAGAAGCTGTTCTGCTGTACGTCATGGTCTTTATAGAAGCTGGGGAGGGCTGCTTTAGTGACAGCACACAGTGGCCAATAGGCAGCTTTTTTATACAAAAAACATTCACTGAAGCCCCATGGTAATGCTATACCCCCCCCCCCCTGTTAACAGTGCTTTTTAGGAAGTTGGGAAAATAACTATATTTGCTCTGTATTTAGTAATATTAATAATCTCAACATAATCTCTGTAAAATAGTCTGCATTTTAAGTTATGTTCATATATGAAGACATTTAATTTTTTTTTGAAAGATCTAACAAGAATCCTGTTTAAACAGTGCCAAAGGATTTACACCTACATGTGTGACAGATTATAATTGGTTTCATGAATATTTAAAAGAAGCCGTAAACTTTAGTTACAAAATAGTTAATTTATTCCTAATGTCAGAGTATATATCCTTTCATTTATCTAGGCCCTGTATCATTTGGCACACTGTGTACAGGAAAGTCTTCAATATAGACATACTTAATCTACAGTGTTTCTTTTAGGTTTTTCAGTGAGGCACTATCAGTATGGAAACTAGCATTTGACTTAAGCAGCACCATCTCTTATTAATGCTAGCCGTTTATACCTTCTGGGAGTATTGGCAAAGAATGTGTTTTATCAAAGCAAAATAAAAAGTGGTCTTTTTAGACAATTCCCCAAATACATGTTATGTTAATATTTATGGTTTTACAGTAATTTAACTTTTATATAGTAAATTTCAGAACATTCAAACACATTTAACAAAAAAACGGCTGAGCCAAAAAGCACAGGCTATATTTGTTCTCTCTAGATAATTTAATGAATTAAATGTAGTAAATGCTAAGATATTGTTATGCTTTATGTATTTGAATTTTGTTTTTAGTCAAATGATGAATACTATATCAGGGAAATGAAATTGAAATGCCTCGGTTGATTTGTATGCCTCAGTTGAGTCAAATGCAAATTCAAGGAAATCTAAAGAATTACGTGTCTTAATGTAGGACCCAGACAAAGTCATTTACTTCGGGGCCCCCTAGTGATTATGGATGCGGGATTGGACCTGTAGCCTTGCTAATAACAGTTTGAAACTGTTTGAGAGAACCAAGCACACTCTGATGGCTTAAGTTGGCAGAGCCTGCTCTACCAAGCATTGGGATCTTGGATGTAAAGTATGTATGGCATGGTGAGTATGGCATATTTTATACTCTATTTGTCATTGAATTGTGTTTTGCAAATTGTGTATATTTTATAATAACTGCTATTAAATAAATACGTGGCTAAATGGTTTATTTATTTAAATGTTCATTTACTTTTTTTTAGATCATGTAAACTGTATAAAGGCCTATTTTTATTTGTATTTATTGTATTATCTATGTATTCTTTTATTTTGCTGTACGTTTGTTCTATGTTTACCAGTCTGTAAAGCACTCTGTGGCTACCCTGCGAAGGTCGCTATACAAATAAAAATTGATTGATTGTTTGATACTGCTATAACTACAACTAGAACTTGTACTAGTATTACTACTGCTATGTCTACTCTAATAATAATAATAATAATAATAATAATAATAATGTTGTGATCTGGGACTTTTAGGGGCTGTTGTGTTGAAATGGAGGGTCTGCAGTGTGTCCATCTGTGAGTTCTGTGTGTGTTTGGGGGGGGAGGTGGATTGGGTGGATTGTTTGGGGATCTAGCTGGAGAAATTGTAGTTTCCGGGATCAAAGGTTGGCACCTGTGTGGGAACAGCAAGGTGTGCCGTGATTGGGGTAGAGACGATCATGGAGAGCAAGGAGATATACACTCACCTAAAGGATTATTAGGAACACCATACTAATACTGTGTTTGACCCCCTTTCGCCTTCAGAACTGCCTTAATTCTACGTGGCATTGATTCAACAAGGTGCTGAAAGCATTCTTTAGAAATGTTGGCCCATATTGATAGGATAGCATCTTGCAGTTGATGGAGATTTGTGGTATGCACATCCAGGGCACGAAGCTCCCGTTCCACCACATCCCAAAGATGCTCTATTGGATTGAGATCTGGTGACTGTGGGGGCCAGTTTAGTACAGTGAACTCATTGTCACGTTCAAGAAACCAATTTGAAATGATTCGACATTTGTTACATGGTGCATTATCCTGCTGGAAGTAGCCATCAGAGGATGGGTACATGGTGGTCATAAAGGGATGGACATGGTCAGAAACAATGCTCAGGTAGGCTGTGGCATTTAAACGATGCCCAATGGCACTAAGGGGCCTAAAGTGTACCAAGAAAACATCCCCCACACCATTACACCACCACCACCAGCCTGCACAGTGGTAACAAGGCATGATGGATCCCATTCTGTTTATGCCAAATTCTGACTCTACCATCTGAATGTGTCAACAGAAATCGAGACTCATCAGACCAGGCAACATTTTTCCAGTCTTCAACTGTCCAATTTTGGCGAGCTTGTGCAAATTGTAGCCTCTTTTTCCTATTTGTAGTGGAGATGAGTGGTACCTGGTGGGGTCTTCTGCTGTTGTAGCCCATCTGCCTCAAGGTTGTACGTGTTGTGGCTTCACAAATGCTTTGCTGCATACCTCGGTTGTAACGAGTGGTTATTTCAGTCAAAGTTGCTCTTCTATCAGCTTGAATCAGTCGGCCCATTCTCCTCTGACCTCTAGCATCAACAAGGCATTTTCGCCCACAGGACTGCCGCATACTGGATGTTTTTCCCTTTTCACACCATTCTTTGTAAACCCTAGAAATGGTTGTGCGTGAAAATCCCAGTAACTCAGCAGATTGTGAAATACTCAGACTGGCCCGTCTGGCACCAACAACCATGCCACGCTCAAAATTGCTTAAATCACCTTTCTTTCCCATTCAGACATTCAGTTTGGAGTTCAGGAGATTGTCTTGACCAGGACCACACCCCTAAATGCATTGAAGCAACTGCCATGTGATTGGTTGGTTAGATAATTGCATTAATGAGAAATTGAACAGGTGTTCCTAATAATCCTTTAGGTGAGTGTATAGTGGAGAAAGAAGAGCTATTGCTTAAACCACAGACTTGTTTTATCAGCAAATCCAGGAGCAGAAGCCTGAAGTGCTACAATAATACTACTACTACTAATAATAAGAAAGACTTATTGCTTATGTAGTGTAGTGTAAAATAATTAGTTAGCATACCTGTACATGTCTCTATGGACTCTGTATTGTCTTTGCCTTTCAAAGGCCAGGCATTATAGGGGTTGAAGCTGGGTTGAATAATAGTTCGAATGTGAGGTGGAGGAATGATTGATCATTCAATCAAGTTAGGACGTTTCTCTTATTAATTTACTTAAATCACAGAGTTGTGCAGAACCGAACTTCCAGCTTTGTAAAATGGATGTTTTCTTGTGGTCAATGTTACATGAATTCAAAAGTCTGTCATATGAAACGGAAGAGCAATGCTGTCAATGGAATTTCACTGTCGTGCAAGTGAAGTCGTCCTAAAATTACTTGTTTGATGAAATGGGATAACAAATCAATAGATTTCCTCAATTATACTCATCATTTGTATGCATACATATACAATAGACAGTGCCCTAGCTACCGACCTTATTTATATAAAATATGCAGCAGTTGTGAGAAGCCCTATACCCCATGGAAATAGCTATGCAAATTTAAACCTTTTAAAGGTTATAATTGTCAGGGGATGTATATAATGAGTGCCAACAAGTTAAGTGAAATCAGACTATGTATAATTAATGATTAGCAGCTAAGGCACTGTCATCAAGTGATGGATTCAAAGAGCTGTGCTTTTAATGCTTTTTAATACCATTTGTAGTTTTGAAATAATATCTATAAATTAAATGATAACAATCACAGATACATATTTTATATGCATCTGTGGAACATCTCCAATAGTTCAATAGGAAGAATATTAAAACAAACAAGGGGGCAAGTTAGGGCAACCACCTGGCCTCAGCATCCTAGGAGACATTAAGACCAGACAGGGTATTAAACTTTCTCCTTTGTTACACGCTATTTGAAAACAGTCGGTGTAAACCATGTGTGCAGGATGTTTTCAGTGTTGACACTTTAACTATAATTTCATATAGAAGAAAGTGAAGAATGTTTTTAAGGTTTAAGGTTTACTACACGCAGTAATATATATATATATATATATATATATATATATATATATATATATGAGATAACAGACAATATCTTGATATGAGAAAGAATAAGAAAATAGTTTCCTAAAAGTACCTTGAACATAAATATGAATATTAAATGTGTTTATTTGATTTAACTATTGCTATATATAGTCCAATGATCATTCCTTCTCACAATTGCACTTCTACACTGACCTTGTCAAACAGAAAACAGACATCAAATCCCCTCACAGCGCGTTAGATGCTAAGAACCTGAACTGAAACAGATTATCTTAAAAGCCAATCGGATGATATTCACAGCTCACAGAGTGCCATTCTCTCTGTCACCAGCCACTCAATGGGAGTCACATGGATTGGTATGCCAAATTGGCATCACAGAATCTCAGTGGCACTAGAGCCTAGACTAAATCAAAACTTTGACATATTCAGATATCAAAAATTATAATCTTGTACCCTAGTGTTTTGAATTATACATAGCAGAAAGCTGCTTTCACAATAAATTAAACAGCAATTGGGTACAGGTTTGGGAGTAGGTCAACATTAATATTTGTTCAAGGCCACCATCTAATTCAACACTGTCACTGTTATAGTTGGCCACAAATGCAATAGCTTGGTTTATATATGAAGCTGAATCACCCCCCTACTCCAGGTAAAGATAATTCTTAATTTTTTGTTGATAATAATATACTTTCCAAAAATTGTTTAATTTGTATTTAACATACATGAACTGGCATTTGTTTCTTTGCCTTAAGTTAAACCTTTATTAAAGCTATAAAGAGGCATTACTGTATGTCTGTATATATATATGTGAATGTGGGTGTGTGTGTGTATATATATATATATATATATATATATATATATATATATATATATATATATATATATACACACACACACACACACACACACACACACACACACACACACACACACATTCACATATACACTCACCTAAAGGATTATTAGGAACACCATACTAATACTGTGTTTGACCCCCTTTCGCCTTCAGAACTGCCTTAATTCTACGTGGCATTGATTCAACAAGGTGCTGAAAGCATTCTTTAGAAATGTTGGCCCATATTGATAGCATAGCATCTTGCAGTTGATGGAGATTTGTGGGATGCACATCCAGGGCACGAAGCTCCCGTTCCACCACATCCCAAAGATACTCTATTGGGTTGAGATCTGGTGACTGTGGGGGCCAGTTTAGTACAGTGAACTCATTGTCATGTTCAAGAAACCAATTTGAAATGATTCGACCTTTGTGACATGGTGCATTATCCTGCTGAAAGTAGCCATCAGAGGATGGGTAAATGGTGGTCATAAAGGGAATGACATGGTCAGAAACAATGCTCAGGTAGGCCGTGGCATTTAAACGATGCCCAATTGGCACTAAGGGGCCTAAAGTGTGCCAAGAAAACATCCCCCACACCATTACACCACCACCACCAGCCTGCACAGTGGTAACAAGGCATGATGGATCCATGTTCTCATTCTGTTTATGCCAAATTCTGACTCTACCATCTGAATGTCTCAACAGAAATCGAGACTCATCAGACCAGGCAACATTTTTCCAGTCTTCAACTGTCAAATTTTGGGGAGCTTGTGCAAATTGTAGCCTCTTTTTCCTATTTGTAGTGGAGATGAGTGGTACCCGGTGGGGTCTTCTGCTGTTGTAGCCCATCCGCCTCAAGGTTGTACGTGTTGTGGCTTCACAAATGCTTTGCTGCATACCTCGGTTGTAACGAGTGGTTATTTCAGTCAAAGTTGCTCTTCTATCAGCTTGAATCAGTCGGCCCATTCTCCTCTGACCTCTAGCATCAACAAGGCATTTTCGCCCACAGGACTGCCGCATACTGGATGTTTTTCCCTTTTCACACCATTCTTTGTAAACCCTAGAAATGGTTGTGCGTGAAAATCCTAGTAACTCAGCAGATTGTGAAATACTCAGACCGGCCCGTCTGGCACCAACAACCATGCCACGCTCAAAATTGCTTAAATCACCTTTCTTTCCCATTCAGACATTCAGTTTGGAGTTCAGGAGATTGTCTTGACCAGGACCACACCCCTAAATGCATTGAAGCAACTGCCATGTGATTGGTTGGTTAGATAATTGCATTAATGAGAAATTGAACAGGTGTTCCTAATAATCCTTTAGGTGAGTGTATATATATATATATATTCGAATATAGTCAGCTCCAAAATTATAAAAGGGCTAGCATTATGAGACAGCAAATTATTATTATTTCTTAATTAAAATCCTAATAATTATAGAAAGGATATCAATGATATCAAAGATTACTTAAATTAGTAATTGTAGAAAATTAAATACAATGGTGTTAATTAGCAACACTGACTTTAAATGAATTAATTGCTAAATTAAATACATTTTAGCTGGTTATCCCAGCTGGAATAAAGTATCTAATTTCAAGAAAAGGCTCATGTGTTTTGGTTCATCTGAGGACAATGTTCAACTAAGTAATTAAAGGTATTTGACATTGATCTTTTCTGAAAGCCTACAAAAACAGAGAAAAAATAGGAAAACAGGTGGTGCTGTTTTTAACTTTTTTGTAAATCACTAAGATAGCAGATGTATCTTATCATCTTTCTCTTCACCTGTCAGGTATAGCAGATGTGTGCACCTCTAATCTGAAAGAAAGGTTGGGTAAAACGTTTAAAAAGTTCACATTCCACTAAAGGCTAAAACAACACAAATATTGCAGTTTCACTTCTCACTGTATTTAAACTAAAATAAGTGTTGATCACAGACTTTTGTAATTCATCATTGTTTTGATGAAGCCACAATAAGTGTGTTTTGAACTCACAAGTCTTTTTTGTTTAATTACCAGGAATGTTTAATTTGATTTAATACCACTAATGCCTCTGAAAGATTTGCAGTGGGAATTATTGGGCCAGCCCAAGGATAACATATATGTTGTTTTGCCTTATAATGTATTTTAATAACTAATAATAAGTGATAACTAATCTTAACCTGAAAAAAATGGTTGTCTTAGTAGTAGTCTTATTAGTATTTTTTTTTTTAGAGGGGGGGGGGGTTAAATGTTATTTCTGCTTTGAATAAGGAAAGGATTATATAATGACTCGATAATCTTATGCAGTGTTTTTATATACCCTCCCAATTTGGATGCATCAACATGGAACCAATGTGGCTTACTGCTACAGCTCTTGTGTTTAACACAGGAGGGGTATAAGCAGCTGTAACAAGTCCACCATACTGCGTGCTGCCAAGTCATCCGCTTCATCTCCAACTGAGACTCCACAGTACAAAGAGGGGAGCTATAGCATCTTGGTGAGGACTAATGCCGCTCTCACTGACGATACTGAAGGCTCAGTGGTCCCTGGTAAGCTACAAGGATCATTGTTGTGACAAGACAAGGAAAGCTTGGTTCACTCAAGCCCCTGCAACAATAGCAGTGTTAAACGAACTGCATGCCTGCCGACCTGTCACAGTTGGCTATGACATAGTACAGATTGAATCCAGTCTGATCTGGACTACAGGGCTCAAACTGTGCTTATGTCAGATGAGCCCTTGTGATTCTAAACATTGAATATGATCCAAAATGATTGTTTGCATTTATTTTTATATTTCTAATGCAACAAAATAGACATAGCACATCACTTCAGTCAAAGACACTGCTTACATAGTGCTATACATTAATGTAATTACATTATTTACTAATAGTTTTGTTTAAATGTACATCATAATTTTGAACCATATATTTTCATACTAATACATTTGTATAGTGTATAGATGTACATTATGGAAGAAAATAATTAGAACAGATGGAGATGTTTAAGTAAATAGAAGCTGCAATATATATACATATATACATATGCAATAGATACTCCCTGCTGTGTAGTATATTTAAACCCTACATTTGTTGAAGAGAACAATTCAAGTGCTAGACTAGAATATAGAAGTAAATCCAGCATAAGGCAGTAACCATCAGTTTGTGGATTGATTGCAAATCTTATTCAGCTTGGATGATGGCATCAGCAAGGACTAAGCCTTATTATAGCTGTCTAGGATGCTCACCCACATGCAACAAAAGGCAAGCAGGCTTCAGTCACAGTCCACATCCACATTCATAACCAGACCCTGGATGTTTTCAAGGCATAGCTTTCTGTGAATGTCTCTTACATTTGTCCTGCTCACAGACCTGTCTGAAATCAGTAGCTAACACTAAAAACTTTACAGGAAACTTTACCATGTATGTATGTAAAAGTATGTATGTGTGCCAAACAAAACAGAACCGCTGGTCTTCAGCCTCTATTCATTTGGGGAATATAAAATAACAAATTAAATGGAGCAAGGGCTATTTTTTGCCTTTCTTCTTTTATTTTGCTGAAGTGACCTGTTGATTTGGAAGAACATCTTCTACACTACTACAAGCAGTTGACATGCAGTTTGGGTTTCTAACAATATACATATTTTATAAAGTGCCAAATACCTCAAGGCGCTTCACAACCATGTTTTTAAAAATGGTAAAAAACACAAAGGAAACATGGCAGATAGGTTGACTGGAAAACAAATACAGGAACATCAGGGAAATATACCTTCTGTTGCATTTTTGTTTTGAAAAAGGTAATAAAAGAACCATATGTTTGAGTGATGGGGTATGCGTATGTGTGTATATATATACACACACAGTAAATAAGTTTCTGTAATATTTGTTCTATAGTTCTTTTTGGGGGATGTATACAAAAAAGGAATATGCATTAGAGCAAATCATTCTCTTTTATCTGAAGATCTGTCTCACAAAAATAAATCTCAAATGCATAATTATCTTTTGAAATTTGTTTTTCGGGAACAACAATCGAAACGTTATTAGCACACCTACGAAATGGAGCTGCTATATGAGTTAGTAATGTCTATTCCCAGGACATAGTAGGCTTAAACTAATGTTATCTGAGCTCTAATCTGCAGGGACTGGAATAGACCAACAAATTGTATGCTTCAGGTCTCATTTTCTTATTGCTGTCATAAGTCACTGAACACAGTGAAGCTGAAGTTTCAGTATGTGAAGAGAAAAACGAAGAAGAAAAAGTTATACACCATTGGTGTCTAGATATCTAATTTACATTAATTCAGTACCTGCCATTTTAATTAATGTGGGATCATTAGGGACAGGCTTATTTTTGCTTCCCTTGAATGCTTTCAGTTTTGACATAGCATTGAGGCTGATGTTTAAAAATAACATGCAGTTTTTTTATTATACATATATATATATATATATGTGTGTGTGTGTGTATAACAGCTGACAGTTGTATAACTAATTTTAATTGACATCTGAACTTCACTTCCCTGAAATGACAAATGACCTTTAATTAACAAAGCCCATGTGGACTTTTTTTTTTCTGGTGAAAAATGCCACAACACAAAATAATGAAATAAATATAAAATAAAAATATAACTACAAGATGGTACATTTACAGGTGATGGTAAAGAATTGCCTTAAGGAGCATTATTCCCCAAAACATATTACTAAGCGGCTGAAAGCGGAGATTTTGTCACACTGATTAGAAATGCTTGTATAGCCTCAAGATAAACAGAATATGATTTAAGCATGTTGAGTACATTTGCATCTCTTCATTTAAAACACGGGCAGTTCAAAGAATAAGGCCTCAATCTAAAGAATATTTTGTAATGGTAGACTAAAAATAAATAGATGTCTTCCTCAAAATTTTGTATTAATAATGAACGCTATATTGCTATAATCTTCATTATGGATGGAAATCGGAAGAACATATCTGCTTTCTGAAGTTCTCAAATATACAGAGTATATGATGTATGTATTTATCTATCAGGGGAGAGTACAATAATTATTACGAGTGTTATTTTTATAGCGTTAAAAAATATATTATGTTATATGATTTCTATTTAGATTTTTCCACAAACTCCTATCTTGTTCCATTTTTGCACTTTGTCTTTAAGGCATAGTGTTTTATGGGATTAACGCAATGGTAGGTTATAAAAAGCAAATCAAAGGCACCATATATGTCCCCTATGGATTACAACACACCTTAATGTGGCCGCCGCCAACTTCCACCATTCGATATGCACTTTGTAGGGCACATTGGGTTGGAACACAGCCTGGTAGTTTCATACTCAAAATCAAGTCACAACTGAGTACAATTTTGTAGTTTTCTATTAGTGAATGGGTCAAAGTTTTAATTTAATCCCAGCCTAGGTTTGGGGGTTAGGATTATACATGTGATCAGCATCAGAACTCAGTGGATGAGGCACTCATATATCATTCCTGTGGGATTCATAAATTTATTAATAAAGAATTGGTGCCCGTTATTGTAAAGTGTTACCTTAAAATTTAATGTCATCCTGCATGGTCTTGAGCTATGCCATCTGTTTGGTTTCTCATGTTCTTCCCATGTGGGACTACAAACTGAACTTACTTTGGAATTTGCAAAAATAGTTAATTATACATATTTCCCAGAAATGTGCCAATTAAGTAGGTTTTTTTTAAACTATTTTTTTTATAAGGATGTAACAAATACTCTGATCAGTTTTCCAGAAGATTATTTAAATGTATGTTCTACCATACCATATTAAACTGCATTCTTCCCTCCGCTGCATATGTGCTTATTATCTACTAATATCATATTGGTAATAAGAGACCACATGGCTGGCCCAGCCTAACCCCACCACTATACTAACATGAATTAATTAGTTCATTCTTGATTATGCACATATTTATCTCATATTTTATTTTATTCCGAAAAAGCAACTTGTTTAATATTACATTGAGGTGAGTAAACATTTTTTTCCTTGCTGGAAAAATATAACAGTAAATGTCCTCTGCTATCCCATAATATTCTAGCTTGTAAAGTATGGCACGCTACAGAGGACACAAGATATATAACTACTTGTCTCTATTTTAACCAATGGTCAAATTTGTCATTTGTTTTATGGAATTGACTAAAAACCTAAACAGGTGTCAAGTTAATGTTAATGCTAACTTCTCACATCACAGAATGGCTGCATTTTAATGTTAATCTTTTTAAAATTAGTGAACTAGGAATATTCCCTAAACTACACTACTGCATGATAAACATTTTAAAATCACCTCAATTAGATTCTGACTATGGTAGATGTAGGGCTGTTCTTGAGGCTTGGGATCTTGTCATCTCGATGTTAGAAAAGCAATATATCTTGTATATAGGATGTGTTAGTCATTGTCGTTGTTGTTGTTTTTTTTTTTCTTGGACTATACTGTTCACTTGTAAATGCCAAGACAACAAACATAATTGTGCTCAACCACTGGTTCATGAATTGTCATAAGATATATGATTCCATTGTCTGACATCCTAATTCTAAAAACAGCCCATTTGATTATTTGAATATAAATAGGAATCTCTATCTCTTCCATTAATTGTGCTTTATTGAATTGTCACAGTATGTGATATATGTCTTCCTGATATATGCTGAGATTGTAGAACTTTCTTAATAAACAGTGGAAAATCTATGCAATCTTTATTTTATATGTAATTATAATAAAATGTCAGTAAATAGAGTGTAACAGCTTGATAGGTGTAAACCCTGGAAATAGTTATACCTTTGGTTATGGTTATAACTTTGAAGACATTCCAACTATTCGTGGATGACATACAAATAAATAACTAACATGATGTCAGCTGTTTTTCATTCACAAGGGATGTGGGATTATTTGTAGTGCATCTAGAAATAGGGAAGAGAGGAATGTTTTTTATGTTAATGGTAATATGTAATTGAAATACTTTTCTAGAATTCTAATATACCTGTTAAATACAAGTGTAAAAACATTTAATTACAGTGAAAACCACATATCTGCTAGAAATGTACGAAACATCCCACAGCTTGTACTGAAGGCAGTGTCTGAGAATTGAACCTCAATTTCCCAGTTCCAAGCTTAAAGAGACTTGGTTTTCCTAACCATAAACAGATATACTAATGTGGAGTATGCTCACTACATTTATTGTAAGGATATTCAGTTTATATAGTACTCCCATACTAAGCCTAACCACCACCTGCAGTCTACAAATGAGCCACCAAGTTTCCACCACTCAAAGAAAGAATCTGAGTATTTCAAACTACAGAAAGAATAATGTGTTTAGGGAGTCAGCACATGTTAAAATTTATAATATATGGGATCATATACAGACTAACTGTTAACTGTACAAAACTTTACAAGTCATGTCTAAGGATTTTGCTTGTTCAGTGATCACTATAAAGAGCTACAAGAAATACTCATCAGTGTCTATAAGCTTTATTTGTAATGAAGGCAGAAAGAGAATCGAACCAGGGTTGTCTGGTCCCAAGAAAGACTCAGTTAAAACATCAGTGTAGTTAAAATAGCCAAGTCTCAAGCCAAGAAACAGACATGCCAACATATTACTCAACTGACAAGGAGTCTATTAAAGTATCAATTAAATATGTTTGGTACAACTTAAACATTCAACTATTGGGACATTTTTCAAGTAGCAAATGATTAACAACTGAATAACTTCTAATGATATAATGCAAACCATAACAAGGTTTTCACAATTAATCATGCCAAAAAATGCAATGTGTCGCTAATTCAGATTTCTTTTTATGATTATTCTCCAGAATCCTTTGAGAAAAAGAGAGAGAAAAAGTACAAATTTTGTTTCAACATCAAAACTCGTCCAAAGAATTCCTCCAAGAGTCTTCTGTGAGCTGGAGATCTGGAAATGAAGGCGAATTGTTTTGCCTCACAGGAATCTCATTTGAAGAAGGTCAATTAGTTGTTCCCATACATTTAATTATCTATTTTGAGATTTGATTTTCAGAAAGACGTGTCGTAACAAGATAAACCTGAAATCCCTAAATAGAGGCAGACAATTCTGATTATCGACTCTAATATATATATATTTTAAGTTTTTATATTAAGACAGTGCTGATATTAAAACTGAAAGCTTAATTGTATTGGGATGAATACTCAACTATAAAGTCTTAGAATCATACTTTGCATTAGAGGGTACTATGCTTACATTACATACGAAGCCTGATATAAGCTGTTTCATAAAGCAAAACATTAGTAGTAGTAGTAATATTAAAATAAATAACTAAATAAGATATTATTATTCAGTTTCACTTCTCAAAGTAAGACAAAACGGTTTGCTAATCAACTTAAATGATAAATGATAATACCAGCACTAGCAATGGATCTAAACTACAGAAAGGCCAAATATTTCAGCAAAAGTGGACGTCAATTATTTGGGGACATTGATCCTGTGAATGACTTAATCAGCAGTTCAGGATGAAGGCACATGTTCTCATTACCATGTGTGAAACCTTCACTGAAGGTAAGAAATGTTGCTTTATTGTCTGGCTAAGGTGTGGGCAGGGCAGGATAATGTTTGTTGTGTGTGTACATTTTAAGATTACCATCTGCTATCGTTCTGAAAGGTTGTCACTGATTATGGCATTTAGTTGCATACAAATGTATCAAAATAATTCCTCCAAAGGTTAGTGTTATTCAATTCGATTTCTAAAGCACTGAAAAACAACAGAATAGAAATCTCTGTGCTGCAATTACTTATCTAGTGTGTTTAAAATTCATAAAAGAGAAAAATCAAAACTGTGCTATTTTATCGGGAAATGTATTTTTGCTGTTACTTGTCCAAATGTCCTCATCAAGCTTAGTCATGGATAAAGGAAGATATAATTTCCATCCATGAAAGGCTATAAAAGTATTATTTGAACAGCAGAAAGCTTTTCCTTCATAATTTAAATAATGTCTCAGAGGAGGCCTTCAGCCGTACTGTCCTATATCTACACACAGAAAAACAAATTCTTCCATTTTATCTAGAGAATTATCTTTTGCCCCTGAAAAAAATGTTTTTCATTCCCCTGCTAATTTTCTTCCATATAACACTAGGTTCTTAACTGATGTCTGGTACTACTCAACTTTAAATCTCAACTACATTTGAAAGACCATCTGCTACCATATCCCGTTTTCCTCTCTCTGGCTTGGTGCTACATGCAGGCACGGTAGCATATGTTCTACTTAGTTTCTTTGGCTTCTTCTAAGATCAGGCTCCATCAAATAAAAAAGTAACGACGCACAGAATATGAAGAAAGTCTCCAATTTACAAAATCCAACAGCTTTGTTTGAGTTTTCTTTTCAATTAGGCCATATTATTAGAATGGTTCTGTGTCCATTTGAATGCATTTTAACTTTTGCACCACATGGTTAACCACCCAAAGAAATGTACATTCTAGTGCAATCTGTATTACCCCTCTAATTGTATTGAAACCCATTAATATATCTGTTTGTGTAAGTATAATAATGGTAGTGCTTTTTTTTTTTTCAGAACAAATTATTAGAAGGAAAGCAGCAAGTATCAGCCTTTTGCCAGTGATACTGTGATGATATTCAGCATTAATCTGAAAAGGACACCAGCAGATTTATCTCAATTCTCTTCAGCCATTAAACTGCAAATAGTTTCATACAGACAAGACATGAATGATTGTACTTTCAAATAATTAACTGAAAAGTGCAGTTTTTGAGCACCAGCTCTCACACTCAAGGTGACTATGGCAACTGTGGATGAAAAGCTGTGACTGAATTCAAAGACTTCTTTTGTTTACAGAAAGGGTTGTATTTGCACTCTGATTTCATAGTAAAGTTGAGGTTAAATAAAACAAGAAACACATATGGGTAAATTCCACTGTCTGTCTCAAATTTAAAGGGTATTTCAAGACTACATACAAAATATAACCAAAGCATCTCCCATGCTGCTATGTAATCATTTTATAATAATGGTATGTTCCAAATCATTTTCCATAATGTCACAATGCCAATATGGCAAATGAGTGTTGCCGGTGCAGTCTCCCAAGACGAATCGATCTTGTCTTCCCTGTACTGACAACTTGTACTGATGTAAGGTCCTAACGTTAACTGAAAATCCCTAAAGCAGTGTCATGTAAGCACTAGAAAGTGGGAGGAAAAAATTGCAAATTCTTCTCATTTACATAACTTCATTTTGTGCAAGTTACAAATCTAGTTAGTTGATGCTAAAGCCAGTCTTAAAATGCATTATGATACATAATACATTTTTCACTTGTTTGCCTTGGGTCCAGTCAGCAGCAGCCTATTGGAAACCAGATTCTTAACCTAGTGGGGTTAATTGGGTTCCTGTACTAACATAAGAACACGCCAAACATCATCTCTTTTTTTCTTCTTTTGCCTGTAAAACAACAACAGTGAAATACAGGGAAAAGTCATTCCCATCAAGAGACAGTGCAGCAACTCCAAAAGTTATCAGCGTAAGCGTGGGTGTAGAGAAAGTTAGCTTTTCCATCAAACAGACCTACTTTAAGGCTTTATTTTGATCAGAGCATTTGCTGTTCTTATTGGAATAATGTTTATTTTTAAACAATTAGGATTTCATTTGATTTATTGGCATTGCACCACTGGGCATTCTGATATTTAATGTCATTATGGTGTATGGAGAGTTATCCTGGATGTAGCATTGATTGATTGAGAGGTGTGAAAATGGGAGAGATAAATGATGCAAGCTGTATGACTTGGACAAATAAATGACACACAGAAATCTCCCAAGCTCAAATGAGTCTGATGAAAGCACTATGACATTCCATTTTGGTCTTTGTGACCACCAACACTAATTTATTACTATTAATACACTAAATATATACTTTTCCCTGCAAAAGAATGCAGTGGAATTTCTAGTAGTTGGGAAGCTTTCCAACACAGTCTATAGTGTCTGAAATACTTGAGAACACTTAAAAATGTATACAGCATAGGTAATGACTTTCATTAAAACCAAGCTTGTGCAGTGTTCAGGGTGTCTAATGATGCATTTTATAGGCACTGAGGAAACTAACTAATTTTTAATATCAGTGCATTACTGAACAGAAAAGAAATGTAAAGAAAGTGCTGAAATGAAGCAATTGATGAGCAACTGCAACAGCATACTAGAGCTGTGGCAATAAGAGTTAAAAAAGCAGTCACCCCCAAAGGCATAATTTTTAACTTGAAGATACACTGAGGTTTATATTCAAAACAATAACTGCAGTCATTTTTAAGTTATAAGTGTTATAATATTAAATTGATTTTGTGGCTTTAATTTGTCCCGTTGGCCAATTGTATTTGGGCAGTCCATCTTGCAGGAGCTTAGACAGTTTTCTGGTAAGATCAAAACAGGAGTTGAGAGATTCCTCCCGTATTTTTATGTACAGGTTCTGTGTACAAATAAGTATGTTTTAATCTTCTGTTCTCAAAAACTTCACATTTTTTATTTTGAATAGGCCACTTCCAAAATCTCAGCTTCCAAAGGGAATGGAGGTGGTCCTTGATTACCTGTTGAAATCTTAGGTTAATCTTTGTTGCAGGCTCCTGCCTTCATCCCTGACATCTACCATTGTCTCTTGTCATTTGGATCTCCATTTACCATCGGAACCCACAAAGCAATAAAGTTTAGCAGCTGGGTAAAATGTCAGCTTGGCCTTTTCACCGATATCCTGATTCCTACAAATCCAAATGTTATGCTTTTTTTCCTGCCTTTTATCAACATAGTTCAACAGAAGGCGATGAAAAACACCAACTCACATTGTCTCTTGATTTATGTTGTATGCAGAATAAATCCTGTGTGCTCAGAATAAATATGGAAGAAATATATTTTTTATCCTAATTGCTATATATTGTCTAGAGGCAGGTTTGTCTTTAAGGTGAATATTCAGAATGTAATCCTTGGATTTAGGTGAACAATCTTGGCACAAAATGGCAAACATCAGTTTATTTATATATTCAATATATAATCAGTACACTGTATAAAACTAAGAACAAATCAAATAATATGTTTTTTCCTGATCTGTTGAAGTTTTAATCTGTGTTTTCATGAACATAAGAAATAGTATAGTTGCCAAAGTAGCAGGGACAAAGGTCACGCTCGACCAGAAGTCAAACCCATGGCAGGAGCCCAAACCAAAGGTCATGCTCAACTGTTCAGCAGTTTGTGAAGTGACAGCCAAGACCAGAAGCCTTCCAGGATGCGCAGACAGGTGAACAGAGGACAGAATCTGGGAATAGCACAGCTCCACCGTCCTCAATCAGAAAAAGGCCAGGAGCATGTGCCACATGGGCTACTGAGGCTCAACTGAAACCAACACCAGATTCCCAATAAAGGAAGCCGGGCCCGTCATATCTAATCTGTAGAACCGAATAAAGGTGTGCGTTGAAGCCCAGCTCACAGCCACACAGATGTCAATCAAAGAGGCATCTTGAAAGGAGGGCCCAAGATGAAGCCACACCAGTACTCAAGTCAATCAATCCAGTTTGACAGATGCTGCTTTGAAGTGTTTAAGGTGCATGTGTGGCATGGGCACAAGGGTGTGTTGGAGATGGTGGTGCTGGAGGAGTTCCCTTAAAAAGAAACTTGAAAAACAAAAATAAAGGGACAATTATACATTAATATAGACAATGAAAAAGATGTACTTTAAGATTAGTACCAGGTATATTGAGATTGCACCTGTTGGTTTAAAAAATTAAATTACGGTTTAGTATTACATTTTCACTAAGGCATTTACACATGCTTAATTCTTACACCTCTATAGATTATAATAAACATAAACCGACCATAGTAAATCCCATTTGAAAACATCTTCCAATTTATGTATGCTGAATGGTAAGAATCACTGGTCTGAATTTACCTCCTAAGATTATTTTAATTATGATTTAATTTGCTCATATGGTATACCCATTTGGATAAAAATGCTAATCTATTACATGTTTCACTGACAGAGTTTGCTGAGTGAAGCTGTCACTTCCACCTCTGTTAATAATACTTAAGCATCTTACTTATTTGTCTTTTACAGCAGCACACTTGGCTCCCTAATTATGTGCTGCAGCACAGACCTAACTGTGTAGACACAGGCAGCCACTCCCCCCTTGACTCTCTTTTGTTTTTGTGCTCCAATTTTGTCATCATCGACAATTTATCCCAAGATCAATGTTGTCTCTGCTCCAGACTCATTTATATCAACATCAGGCGGAGGAGAGTGTTGGCAGAAGTCTCAATTCACCTTTTGAGAGATGTTAATGCAAAGTCAGGGAGCTTGAGACATCTTGGCAGCTGCCCCCAGCTTCACTGTTTACTTATATTCCACGTTCAGTGAATTTAGCTGGAAAAAAACATTGATTATTTAAAATGATTACAGTTGTTCAACATTTGGTCACTTTCCCATGCAAATATCGCAATACATGAAGAGAGCAACATGGTAAGACCTTTTTTGTCCTAATCAATGATGTTCTGAAAATTGACTTGATCAATTCCACATACAGTGCCTTTGCGAAAGTATTCACCCCCCTTGGCATTTTTCCTATTTTGTTGCATTACAACCTGTAATTTAAATGGATTTTTATTTGGATTTCATGTAATGGACATACACAAAATAGTCCAAATTGGTGAAGTGAAATTAAAAAAATAACTTGTTTTAAAAAATAAAAAATGGAAAAGTGGTGCATGCATATGTATTCATCTCCTAAATAAGATCTAGTGCAACCAATTACCTTCAGAAGTCACATAATTAGTTAAATAAAGTCCACCTGTGTGCAATCTAAGTGTCACATGATCTGTCACATGATCTCAGTATATATACAACTGTTCTGAAAGGCCCCAGAGTTGGCAACACCACTGAGCAAGCGGCACTATGAAGACCAAGGAGCGCTCCAAACAGGTCAGGGACAAAGCTGTGGAGAAGTACAGATCAGGGTTGGGTTATAAAAAAAATATCTGAAACATTGAACATCCCATGGAGCATCATTAAATCCATTATTAAAAAATTGAAAGCATATGGCACCACAACAAACCTGCCAAGAGAGGGCCCCCACCAAAACTCACGGACCAGGCAAGGAGGGCATTAATCAGAGAGGCAACAAAGAGACCAAAGATAACCCTGAAGGAGCTGCAAAGCTCCACAGTGGAGACTGGAGTATCTGTCCATAGGACCATGTTAAGCCGTACACTCCACAGAACTGGGCTTTATGGAAGAGTGGCCAGAAAAAAAAACATTGCTTAAAGAAAAAAAGAAAAAACATTTGATGTTCACCAAAAGGCATGTGGGAGACTCCCCAAACATATGGAAGAAGGTACTGTACTCTGGTCGAATGAGACTAAAATGGAGCTTTTAGGCCATCAAGGAAAACTATATTTCTGGCACAAACCCAACACCTCTCATCACCCTGAGAACACCATCCCCACAGTGAAGCATGGTGGTGGCAGCATCATGCTGTGGGGATGTTTTTCATTGGAAGAGACTGGGAAGCTGGTCAGAAATGAAGGAATGATGGATGGCCCTAAATACAGGGAAATTCTTGAGGGAAACCTGATTCAGTCTTCCAGAGATTTGAGACTGGGATGGAGGTTCACCTTCCAGCAGGACGATGACCCTAAGCATACTGCTAAAGCAACACTCGAGTGGTTTAAGGGGAAACATTTAAATGTCTTGGAAACCTCAATCCAATTGAGAATCTGCTGTATGATTTAAAGATTGCTGTACACCAGTGGAATCCATCCAACTTGAAGGAGCTGGAGCAGTTGTGTCTTGAACAATTTTCAAAATTCGCAGTGGCTAGATGTACCAAGCTTATAGAGACGTACCCCTAGAAACTTGCAGCTGTAATTGCTGCAAAAGGTGGCTACCAAGTATTGACTTTGGGTGGGTGAATAGTTATGCATGCTCAAGTTTTCTGTTTTTTTTGTGTGTCTTATTTCTTGTTTGTTTCACAATAAAACATATTTTGTATCTTCAAAGTGGTAGGCAACTGATACAAACCCCCAAAAATATTGCCTTGAAAGTGTTTGCTTTTTACTCTGAAGTGCACATTGATTGTCTTTTCTAAATCTGAAATTAAACCTTGTTGTGCACACCAGTCACAGAACATACAAGTCTATAAGAGGAACCAAAATAATTAGATGCAAGTAAACATACACAGTAGAGGCAAGTGTGCCATATTTGCTCCTGCTGACAGTGTCTGCTCAGGAATGCTGGAGGGCAGCTCATTTTAATGAGTCTCCAGAGGTCTGGTTGATTTGGACTCAGAACCAAGTTATGTAAACAGGTGTTAAGAATGTTGGCAATTGTTGAGGTTGTGGTTATTTTATGTCCTGTATTATATTCTTTCTTAAAATACATGTGTAAACAGGTGTGTCTATGTGTGTGTTAAACATCAGTGTTATGCATTCAGGTGTTACAACTAACTACATTGTGGTGCTCGAGAACTGGTTCCCAGGTAATAGAGGTGTATGTCTTTTTTTTAATATTAAATGATTATATTATCAATTGGATTGTAATTTTGCCTAGAATGCAGTAACCTAAACATGCTAGATTTTGTTTAAATGTACTAATGCAAGAAGAGGATAAGTGTCAAAGTAAAATAAACATTTATTTTGTATACACATAAAGCAAGTTGTAATATTAGAAAAAGGATAAATGGAAAAACAAATAGATTATTCATATGTGAATCAGTACAGTCTACTTCATTCATGTTGTTTTTGTTTAATTACATTTTCACTAACTTAATGTCCTGCATGCCTGTAAGTTACTTGTAGTCTTGTTACTTCGGGCAAAACAAATATACATTTATATGTATGCTTCTCAGCACAAACAATTATTTGCAGTTTAAAGATTCTAAATCCGCACTTGGTGTCTTGCATTAAAGTATTTCATGCTCCAGGAGACACTGTAGCTTATCAGAAAAATGAACAACGGCTCTTTGGGATGAGCTGCCAGGGATTGATACCCCAGCAGTTATATCCTGTGTTTGATTTTCATGTTTAAGCTTATAAATTCACAATTTGCTTTTAATGAACTAAGTTTAATTGAATATTTGTAGCCATAAGTAGAAAACAAAGCTTGTTTTAAAATAAAAAGTATACAATTTAACATAAATAGATACATAAATAAATAAGCTATGTGCAAGATATTTAAAGTGCTTTTAGGGCTATAGGGTATTGATTTGATCTAGACTTAAATATGGATATGTGTACTAATAAGTAAAGATACATTTTACAATTTGGCTAAATATAAACTAGGAATTAATCACCACATACACATTACATTGAAGAAGAACAACACATTAAATAGTAATATAAGTATAATACATACACAAGCAAATAAACAAACAAACAAAGCTAGTCAAATTAAAATTCAAACAATATCAAATTGTGCCAAACTGAATGGAATTGTATTTTGGTAATTAAGCTTTACCATCTGGGGTCTGGCGTGACAGTATGTATATACTATACAGAACACAACATGTCAATGACAAACCTGTAATTGTAACATACTTGAAATTGTCAGTACTGGTCCAAAACTTCATCCTGGTATCTTAAAATCACAACAGTACAGAAACTTGATAACTATGAATTTCGACACATGACCTTTACACACACGCTTAATAGCCTTGGTATGCCTGGGGAACAGCTATAATACACAATCATTGTCATCTATAGGCAGGTATCACTGGACAGTTTCAACACTATGTCAAGATGTCAAGCTAGATAACAAATGTGGACATTAAATGATACCTTATTTGACTACTGCCATGAAATAACATTTAAGTAAAGCTTTAAGGTGATGAGTTTACTTTGACAGGCCAGTCGTCTGTTACCAAAATAATCCTCACAGGGGATGAATGTGCATACATGTATGATTAATTTATTGTCCTAAGACAATTTACATCCACATTTAATTTAAATGCTGTCACTGAATACCCCTGTGCATGTTTTTTCAAATTTCTGTGCTCAGTTTAACACACACAATCGTGCCTTGTGATTAAGGTGAGCTTTTGACTATCACTATATAGAAATCATAAGGCAACACTTTTTCATCTTCTTTTTCATCTTTCATTTCTAAGAGTGCATTATACATGTTTTATTTGGACTATTCATGTTGTATATAAAGCTTTTTGTTTGTTTGATAGAAAAATAACATTATAAAGAAAACATGTTGTTGAAAAACATACCCAGGTGTCTTTTTTAATCGGAATTCCACTTCTTCCCCTGCCCCAGTCTCCCATTACCAGAATGGCTCCAGCAGTCTTCAATTTTAAAATCCTCTCCCTTGTCTTGCAGTTAAAATTGGTAAGCAACCTCTTATTTCTCCATATATGAGTCTGGTTGGGAAACTGTATCTTTAAATCTATACACAGACAGATCTGACAAGACTTCTACAGATGTCTGAAACCCGAAATGCTTCATAAATAATCCCACTTTGGATATATCTTCTGTAAATTGGATTTTCCCTGCTTAGTCTGTAAATTCATAGGTGGATTAGTATCAGAAATCAATTCCCTATCCCTGTAGCATGATATGCATTTATGTGCAGGGAGCTGACATATGCTGTAGGTCTTTTTGACCTACTATCCAGGATTGTTGTGTTGATATTTCTACTTTGTATGTATGTGCTTTGTTTGCCTTTGGAGGTGTGGGCTTTGCAAATTAGTACTTTAAGCATATTGTTATAAAATACTTAGTTCTATTGATTTCTAGGACATGATTATCTCCACAGCAAGTCATTACAAAGTGGATGTAATTGGAGACCTTAAAAGGTCAAGATGAAAAGTAAACGTTACATAGACAATTGACAACAGTACCCCAATAACGTATTGGTTGACAATGCCCATAAGGAAACAAAATACCAAGTCTGAACAAGTTATAGTCAAAGTGCTGTGAAGTTCAGGGATTGAACTTTTTAAGTAGGCCTATTGTTTTTTAAAGATGAGGGGAAATCAGGAAATCATTTGAGGTGATGCTGAAATCATTGAGTCTGTGTAGGGTAGCCAGATGAGCTGGAACAAAGTTATTTTTAAAATAAATTTAAAACATGGAGGAATGATAAAGAAAGTAATTATATTGACAAATATTATTTTAATGACAATAGAAACAATAAGACACATAGGCAGTGTTAACAGATGAGTTTCAATCATGCCAAATGTTGTGTTTTAAGGGAAAACATTTGTAGCGTAAGGTACACTTATAAATTTCAATTTAAGAAGTGAATTTATAGTATCAACTTATCACGAATCCTGGAATCTTGTAGAACTCAATTTCTGTAATAATTGGATGCAGACACCAATTCCAAAGATATAAATTGTCAAATTTATTCAAAAACAAAGACTAAATGTAGCACCACAATAATTATACAAAAGGGAAAAACTAATTAAAATTCAACTCTAGATCAACAAATCAAAGACAAATCACTTCCGTGACCAAATCAAAGACCATGGGATCGCATATGATAACACAAATCCTTAAACAAAAAAGGTTATAAACACATTGACTACAATACCGGTTAGTAAGACGAAGGTCAGTCTCTCGTTAGTATTGTTAGTCAGACATTAAATAACTACGCAGGTTAGTATTTATGTCTGGTAACTTCTCGTTATATATATATCAGTCTCATTTACGTTTAGGTGACGAGAAAGATCCTATCATTACTTGTTACCACAATTTCCCTTAACTGATTATTATTCAATGATTAAGGATAGGCAGGGCCACCAATAATCTAATGTCTATTAACTTGTGTCAATTTCAGACTAAACAGTTAAACAGGAATGAGAAGATATTTCTCGGCGTTGACAGATTTTATGTCTAAAATTATCAACAAAACAGTTTAATGCAACACACATTTATATTTAAGAAAACTAAATGATATTACACATTCTAGAGTTATGAATCACAGATTAACATTTCTAATTGATTTCTCAAATGTCATGAATCATGAACTCCAAACTGTTAAACTTATCTGAACTTCGTCGCAGAGAGGCCTCTCTGTCTTCGGGCTCAGATAACAGCACACGGCACGAGGTCCGTGTGTTTTGGAACAAAGGCAGTCCGGTTCGGCTTTGTCCAAGAACTTCCACTCAGTCGATGCACCTGGAAGTTGGGGTTTCGCGAATGTAGAGTCTTTTCCAAGCAGATTTTCCAATGGTTTGAAGGCTCCAAGGTTGTGCACAACATCTTCTTTGTAAGCAGGGTTCCACCGTAGTTACTTGAAGACGAAGTCTTTGAGGAAAGCAGGGCCCTGTTCGTTCCAAGGGTCAAGTTTCTTAAGACTCAATAGCTATTTAAATGACTGACACTTTCGTATACAGTCGACTTAGTCAATTGTCCAGCTGTAAAACTCCACTGATCAGGTGGGCACAGGCGGGCAGCGCAGTCTGTAAAGTTCTTTATTTAATAAAGTCCTTTAAAATAATTCTTCGTACGGCTCAATCTCCTTCTCCCAGTTTAACTCTTCTGTTGCTGGCAAAGACTTGGTTGGTTTCTGGTTCCGGTTCTGGCAACAGAGCTACAGGTTGAGCTGTGGCAGCGAGTTTCTGGTTCAGGTGAGAGAGAGAGAGAGAGAGAGAGAGAGAGAGAGAGCCTGTGCGCTGTTCCTTATAGTCTGTCAGATCAATAGGTGATTGGTTCTTGAGTTCTTGAGATTGGATTTCGGTTTCAGCCCCCAGTGTCCTATTGGAGGGGGTCTTGATTTATGACTGATGTCAATCCATGCCATCTTTTGGAAATGCCGGTTGGCCCGGGTTCGTAGCTCTATGTCGGGATTTCAGCTCTCGTCCACTTCAAAGAGTTTTTATCACCTACAGGCCCCTTTCTCCAGACATTTCATAGCAGGATTCCAACCTATTTGGCCTCTTCTCGGTGCCATCCTCCCCAAAACTGTCACTTTGATGCAAAAAAGTTCCAAGCTGATGAGCTAAGGGAATGTGATAACTTTGGGGGGGAGAGGTCTTCTTTAGATCAGTGCTTCAGCTCAGAGCCCAAATGCTCTTATCAAAATACACCCAACATAACGCTACACATTGAAAGTCTGAAATACCACAGCAATGTGACATACAATAGTCCTTACTATTTTTGTCTAGATGGGCTTGCTGTATTTTTTTTTTCAAGCTGTCATTGCCATGCTGGTACCTCTTAATAACAGCAATAAAACATGCTTCAAACAGGGTGATTAAATTGTCTTTACAAACCCGCATAAAACAAAGCTGCACTAAACACATGCTCATGAAAAAATAACAAAACAAAAACAAAATTTGCTCTTCATATTAAATATAATACAATTGCAGATTTCAACGTACATCAGATTTAGTTTTCCCCTTGGAGCCAGAGTCTCACTTGTAGTAAGAGTATGACAAGCCCATCTTGACAAAATTAGTACGGACTTGTCTATATAAACCTCTGTTGAAGTCTAGCCACACCAATTCTACTGATTTGCCACTTTTACGATTCTTAGAAGAATAGTTTTTCATCGTGTCTTTTCTTTCAAGATTACAGAATTAAATTATTCTTCACATTTACTGTTCAGAAACTTCTTTCAGATGAATGCAAATGTTATAGTTAAAAGCAATATCACAAAATATGGTTACTGTCTGATTTTGTACTTCCCACATATGGTTGTTTTTATTAATTATTTGAAGAAAGAGAAAAAGAAAAAAGAAAGAAAGATAACCTAGAAAACTGACCAGTGTTTTGCTTTCCTTATTTTGATAGCATCAGTAATTTGGAGCTCCTGTTGTTCTCAATTACAGAGCAAGCCGTTATTGTCACTTGCATGACTCTGCCACGAGGGATATGGTATTTGTTCTGAACAGTTCAAGCTGATGCTTCTCGCTAGATCTTTAATTACATCCCAGGAGAGAGAGTGGCACAGGTAGCTATTGAATGCATCTACTTTGTTTTATAAACACATTCTTGATCTGCTGTCTATATTTTTTGATTCATTATGCTGTCACAAGTTACAGTTCTATGGTCTGATGTTTTTAAAAATATGCAAACCTATATATATGTATATAGTATATATATATACACTGCCTAGAGAAAGTCTAAACCCCCTTAAACTTTTTTCACATTTTGTTGTGTCAGTACCTGCATTTAAATTAAGATTTTTTCCACTTATCTACACACTGTACTCCACACTTTTCAGGAGAAAAGTGTTATAATTGTGAAACATATATACATATTAAAACCCCAAAACTGAAATATCACAATTGGATAAGTCTCCACCCCCCTGAGGTGATACTTGGTGGAAGCACCTTTGGCAGTCTGTTGGGATAGGTTTCTACTAGCTTTGCACATCTACATTTAGCAATATTTCCCCATTCTACTTTACAAAACTGTTCAATCTCTGTCAAGTTCCTGAGATTTGTGTGCATACTTCAGATGTCCACACCTAATCCACCCCCGATCGAGAATTCACCAGCACTGCCTACCGCCCCGGAGTGTGTTAGTGACTGTGACTGCAGTGAAGGTGCCCTTTTTTTTTTTGAGCAACTGCCCCCAACAGTGTCTCTACAAGTCCCTGCCATTGGCCTCTTGGTAGCCTCTCTGATCAGTCCCCTTGCTTGGTCATCCAGTTTGGAGGGATGGCTTGATCTCGGCTGGGTCTTGGTGTTGCCAAACACCTACCTACCACTTCTTAATAATCAACTTGACCATGCTCCAAGAGGTATTCAAGGTCTTTGATATTTTTTTATACCCATCCCCTAATCTGTGCCTTTCATCAGACTTTGTCCTGGAGAGATCTAGTGCTTGTAAGTCTTTGCTTTGAAATGCAATACCCAGCAGAGGTCAACACTGAACTAACCAAATCAGATTTTTAAACTATTTTTCAGTTTATAAGAATTATTTTTACAGTTTCATAAACCTGAAATATTGAAATCACCAACTTTTTCAAATCATTAAACATCTTTGATTAGGCAAATTGTTAGTATGCAGACACATGGGAGTCCCTAGGACCAGGATTGAGAACCACTGTTCTAAAGCATATTTTAGGCTGTTTCAGACAACTTTTGAATCCTGAGCAACACATGGAGCTGCCCAGTGATGGTGACTACTGTACTTATGTCATCTGTAGTGAACCCACCTACATACCAGTTTAGCAGTGTGTGCTGGAAAGCCGGGTCAGAGCAGTGAGACTTACTTGACAATTTCCTGGCTTTGGTTGACTTTGTCAGCTCTTACTTTAACTTAAAACATACGTCTTGTCTTTTATATTTATATATATATATATATATATATATATATATATATATATATATATATATATATATATATAAAAACATTATTCTAACATTTTTTTCTGTAGTGCAGACCTTTATCCAGAGCAGTTTACTAAAAACATCAGTTACGTTTAATGTTCTACATATATTATATTATATTTTACAAGAGTAATGTCTACACATTACAGTAAATAAAACTATGGTATACGAGATTCAAATTGTGTAAAGGTGTAATCTAAACATGCATCTAAAGTAGGTGTCAAAAGATAGTAAGAAACAATGTGTAGTTCAACACATATAATATTACAGCATTTTAGGCTTTGCTACGGGATTCACCGGCTCAAACAAAACAACAAATAATATGAGAGCCAGGGTTAATGCAACAGGTTTATTCTCGAAACAGCACCACACTACACCTAGTCTCACTGCACGACCGGGACACCCCTGTATATCCCCTTGCTCCCATGATCCCCTCTCCCCAATCCCTTCCCATGCGGGGCCAACCACAATAATTCCCCACTCAATAAATCAGATCCCAAAACAATCTGCCTCATCCCTCATACACAGAATTGACAGACACACACATGAACACGCTGCAGGTCCTCAATTCCACAAGATCTCTACATTATCCTTATACATTTCATTCAATATATATTTGATGTATATACTAAAATCCATTAATCAAAAGCATGTAGTACATTAACCTGCAATAGGAAATTAGGTATTGGGATTACCAATTCACTAAAAGCTGAGACAAATATTAGGATGTGAATCATTGTGTACTTTGAAAAGTTGAAAAAAAAAAACCACCTGCCCTTAAAAAAAAGATGAATTAAAATAAAATAAAAGTAGCCTGGTAACTATAGGATTCCATCAGAAAATATGTGGATGAAACACAAAAACACTTCTTGGAAAATAATATTTTTCTCCAAAAAGAGCATTCAAAGTGACATACTTATAAGGTCATTACATTCAGACGTCTGCTGAATCAGTGTTGAATTTGGACCAGTTGCCTCACTCCATATAGTGAAATGTTTACAGTTACTTTTTTACCCTGAGGTGATATTAAATGCTTGTTTGAGGATTTTTTTATGCCAAAGTTTATATTGTGTGGTGTTTCAGTTCTGCTGTACACTGCAGTGTTAAGGCTGAGTATTTATTTTGCTTTGTAGCAGCAGTACATCATATCTTGATAACTTGACTGTGTGAGCATTTAGATCAATAACAGTGCCGATGTTAAAAAGCTCTTTTAAAGAACATGTGTTTGCATAATCAGACTCATTCTACAGCCTTTAAGATCAATGGATAATTTTCATGCAGAAGACAATTATTTATTCAGGATTAATTTATTCAAAAGAAAAAAGCTATCAGCAGTTTGGGGGGGATTGCATTTAACATAGCGCTATGACAATGAGAATGTCAGATCTCCCCTGTACAATAGAGACGGTACATGTCATCTAGGTATCAAAGGATATGTGCACTAAGATCAGTTGTTTCTTTCATTTTTATATACACAAAGGCTAAATTCATACAGCACAACACACTTGGTAATTTTGTTGTCAGGTCACACAGGTGTTCTCTAATAATAGGAATGCTTTAGTCACATATAAAAGAGAATAATGAACTAAGCAAAATATATTATTTTTTGTAATATGGGTATAACCTGCAACATTTGTTTTTACTCATAACTCTACATATTGTGGGGACAGCAATTTACTTTAAAATAACACATACTGGTACTAGTATGTAAATATTATATTGGCACATCTTGCAAGCTTCTTTAAATTTTCATCTGACAACTAGACCGTTTCATCAGCTTGTTTTCATTATAATGACAAATTATGTTATGCACAAATACAAATTATGCCCCATATTGTGGCACATCTAGTGAACTATTTGGTGGCCTTCATACTGGTGATGAAATTGATGGTTGAAAGTAGAGGAGATGGTAAATGTATCTCTAGCACAAGTCTAAGCCTGTTTATTTATTATACAGCTATATATCCCATTTGAAGAATACATATTGAATACCTTTTGTAAAAAGTGTTATGAGTCATCATGATAGATCCTGTAGCCTATCAAACACTGCACCCACTGTTTCTTGGAGAAAAAAAAAACAAACAAAAAAAACATAGGCATAAGTAAATACATAAATAAAAGGTTTTGAGTACAGACTTTTCTCAAGATTGTGTTCATATGTTCAGGCCTGGTTGTGTCTCAATCAATACTATATCTTATTTCTGCACATGGCCAACCATACATTCATATTACTTTCAAAATATCCATGAATAACTGTCTTTAGTGAAATAGTCCCATCCTGCATCTTTTCTGTGGCATAAAGGATGATACTTGTACTGTATATATATTCTACATTCAACTTTAAAATTAAAAATGAAACATGAACTAACAGCATGAGATTTATTGAGCAGGGGCCTACTTCAAAACGATAAATTGGTTGCCACAATGGGCCACAGTCTCTATTCACTATGCAAATAATATGTCTTAAATAAATTATTGGTTGCCTTCTACTTTAGGAATTCATAGGATTACAGACTTTTCCATTTATTCATTAATAGTTTAATGAAGCCAAAAGTGATTGGGACAAAACTTGCTCTCCAATATGAATAGATTAGTGTGCAGGCAGTACCATGCCGTGTTTCAGCTATCCTGTCAACTATTTAGCACTTTGAAATTATCATTGTACTTGTCTGTACATGAGACCTGATGTTTTACAATTTCAAGGTTAACATGCTGTGCTGATTGAAAATAATATTTTTTTTCAGTTATTCAATTATATGAATAATTTCCCTTCTACCCTTTTACTTGCAAAAAGGGCGATTTAAATGGATTGGTTCAACTTTTTCCATTCAGCCTGACTCTTTTTGACAGATGTCCTTCACAAACAATATCCACTAATTTTATGAAATGTGAGGTGGTTTGAAATTATTTGAGCCTCATGAAGAAATAAATGCCTAGATAAAATGTCTATGCTAAGCATACCGAAATTTCACTATCTAGCAGATTAATTAATTTGTGTTTAGCACTTAAACCATCATGGATACAAAAATAACACACACATTTAAACATGTAAATTGTGCTATATTTTTAATTCAACTATTAAAAGCTGGAATAAAACTATATCATTTTCTCCCAAATCATTCCCTATTTAAAAAAATCTGATTTGGTTCAGTGTTTTATTGGACAATATCGATCTATCTATTTATCTAACTATATATATATATATATATATATATATATATATATATATATATATATATATATATATGAAAGTGCTTGTGCGTCAAAAATATGCGAAACACACTTGGGTAAATGTTACTCTAAGGGCTTCTCCAGTGAAGGTAAAAGCAATAAGAGAGAAAGTCCTGATTCAATATCGGTTCATAAACAAACAGAGATTGAAATTAGTAGTATAATTATTAATTGTAAAATGTAAAATAGTGACCTTTCTCATTGTTTAACTTCAAAATGTATAAACACCAATATTTAGCACTACTTAAAAAGGAAAAAATAAGATACTATTGATAAATAAGTACACTATCGGTCAAAAGTTTTAGAACACCTCAATTTTTCCAGTTTTTATTTAAATTTATGCAGTTTAATGTCTCAATGTATTCTTTCTACAATGGAAATCAAATATTGTTCGGAAAGTTCTTCCCAACACTGTTGCAGAAGTTCCCACAAATGTGTTGCACTTGTAGGTTACTTTTTCTTTCACCCTTCTGTCCAGTTCATCCCATGTTTTGGGTCATTATCTTGCTGTAGGATGAACCCCTGACCAACTAGGCATATACCAGAGGGTATTGCATGGCACTGCAAAATGCTGTGGTAGCCATATTGGTTCAGGGTGCCACTCACTCTGTGCAAGTTGCCGACTCTGGATCCAGCAAAAGAGCCCCAGACCATCACCTCCTCCATGTTTGACAGTTGGTGTCACACACTGAGGAACCATCCTTTTGCCTACTTGACGGCGTACAAAAACCCTGTGTGATGAACCGTAGATTTCAGATTTTGATTCATCAGTCCATAAGATCTTCTTCCAGTCTTCAGTAGTCCACAGGCGGTGCTTCATGGCCCAGGCAAGCCTCTTTTTCTTATTTTGCCATCTTAGCAAAATGGCTTTCTTACTACAACTCAACCTATGAAACCTGCAGCTCGAAGTCTTCTCTTCACAGTTGAAACTGAGACTTGTTAACTTCAACCAGTGTTAAGCTGTGCTATGAAGCTTTTGTCCTGTGAGCCGCCTATCACACAAGCTGTTGACTCTCAGAAACTTGTCTTCTGATTGTGTTGTGGCTTTGGGTCTGCCAGACCTCTTCCCGTCAGAGTTTCCTCCAGTTTCCAAGTGCCTTTTTGATTTCTATAAAAACTGGAAAAAAGGGGGTGTTCTAAAACTTTTGACTGGTAGTGATTATCTTAATTAACAAAAATGTATTACATGTCATTTAAATATTAAAAAATAATAGTTTTTGAGTACACACATATCAGTCTATATCATCTATATAAATTACAAATGCAGTGTCAGTGAAACATGTCTACAAGAGTAGCTGCTTTATTTTTGCATTTGCCTGTCACTTCTTCAGGACTGCAATTATGTAGTAGTTTACACTTACTTCACATGCTATTGTTGTGTCAGACTTAATTCTCAAACTAGAACATGGTTTTGACTGGGTATTTCATTCAGGAATCTAACCTTGCATAATATGTTTTCCACAGCATTTATGCACATTTTGTAAAGGTGACTTTCAATTCTGTAATCTTTTCAGTTCAAATATACCAGAAATAAACACAGCTATTTATTAAATACATTGTGGCTTATGGTATATATATATATTTTAATAACACCACCTCTATGAATTTAAGTCACTTTTTATTGCTTTTCTGCATTTTTGGATAGTAGTACTATAACGTTAATAATGTTGTCAGACAAGCCCCTTCAGTGACCTTGTCAAAAAGAAATTAAGCAGTTCGGGAAAACCATTCCGTCAGTCCTGTCAACATGTGTGATATGAAACACAAGTTTGTATAAGCTCTGCTGAGAAAGAATATTGTAAAACGAAGATTAATCCTAGGTAAAGAGGCTCCCGGAGCAGTAATATGTGCAAGATAACTTTGGGTTACTTGTCACAAAGACCGGGATTCACAAGCCAAGGTGTCTATTAGAGCATTTACAAATAATAAATAAGAAAAAAGAACACATGGTATAATTCAAAATTTCAATCAGCAACTAATATAAAATAAAGTAGAAAAAGCTTTCCATTCAAAGACCTGAGCCTTTGTTTTTCTTATATTCCCATTCTGGCCTTTAGGCCTATATTTCAGTCTCACTAAAATAGTAATTTGTCACAGCACACCTTGCAAGCAATCCTGTACTCCCAGACTGTGTTTTCCATATTGTGTAACTCAGCTTTTCACACATACACATATGTTTGTTTGTCTTTCAGAACCTGTCAGTTTGTATAGCTTACACATTTTATCTTTTTTTATTTGTAGGACTTAAATTAATCTGCAACTTACTGGTGCAATTAACTAAAACAAATCTGACATTAAAACATTTACACATGTAAAAAAATATCAAACTAATGATGTTATCTCTAGAGCATTCGCTAGACAAGACTGAAATAATTAACGTCAACATGCAGTTTTTCTCTTTAAAAGCGTGAAATGATTAACATTTAAGCAAGGAGAAAACACACAATTTTCTCTGTCTCCTTTGCTTAGGATGTGCACAACACAACGGCTGGAACATATGGTAATCCCATTTCCAAAGAGAAATATATATGCCTCACCGTGCCAGTTCCTAATTACCAGCTCATTAGCACTCAGGTGCAAACTATTATTGGTGAAGGGAATACCCTGTTGGGTTGGATATGTGACACAGAAGATGTAATTAAATTGACCCAAGTACCCCAAATTTGATAATTATCTTTAAAATAACCTCATTTGCAGGAGGAAAGGTGCAGGAATGGCTTTGGATCTGCCCTTAGCATTTATTGGATTGTAATTTATTCATCAAGTGTGGATCACCTATATAAAACCTTTGCACTTTACTTAACAATACAACTATAAAAGGGCTCAATAATAAATACTAGCAATGACAGTAGGGTGAGGATTGCAGAGGTCTTTTAATATGTGTTACAGATTGGAGAAATGCGTGGTTGAGTCTGTGGGCGGGGCTTAGCAGGTAAAAGGAGCCTGGAACTAAGAAATCTGAGGAAGTGAATTGTCTTTTTTATTGTTTTCCTTTTGTCTGTGTTTACCTTTGCCTTATATTTTCCTTTGTTTCAACTTTTGTTTATTTTTGTAGGATTTTCATTTTGGTGAACATTTGCTTTATTATGTGTTCACTGTAAATATATATCTCCTTATTTCAGCTTGTTTATTTGCCATGCAGAGATGGTGGTTTTACACGCATCTTTCAAACAACAAATTGATCTCACTGACTAATGCTAGGGTCACACTACACGATTTCTACAATCCGACCCAATTTTGAGAACAGTGGGCAGCTCACACTTAATGACAGTCTTTTACCGAATGGATGTATTTTGCATCGTGAAGGAGTGCACACTACAGAGGGACACACACTTAACAACTGATCTGAATTTCTTTGTTGTGGGGATCTCGGAACAGCCTCTAAACTTCCCAAATCTCATGGAAACATGCGTGATCCATCCTGAGAAAAAGTAAACAAACATGGACCTGGATATTTACAGGTCACGTTCATGCAGTGCAGATGTCCACAGTTCTGTGTAGATCTGCGCTGGTCCACCAATGGGGTTGGTGGATTTCTGCAGATCTGTCTAGAACTGCAGAAACATCTGCGCTACACGAACATGACCACAAGCTGGAGGTGAGCCACAGTGACAGGCTATATCCAACCCACAGTATGATAATTGCATTGTAGGTATCAATATTTAGCCCAGACCTGAGTTAATTACAGATACTAATTGCTATTTCTATTTGAAAATATAATTTTCCCTGTTTTAGAGTATTTTTTATATAACCTGTGCCATAACAACCATTGTTATTTTGAATTTATTTGAATAAATACTTATGAAAATCAAATACTCTTGTCATGTTTATTCTTCCTGTTTCTTTTTTTTTCTTCAATCAGCTCAACTCTCATTGGCTGCTGCCAGTCTCCATGTGTCACCCTATACGAATCATGCCGATCGAGTAAATAAACGTTTAATAAAATTGTAGTGGCTCCAATTAGCTTGTGATTGGATCGGAGGGCAAGTGACTGCATCGCGGCCCCTCTCACACTACACGTTGATCGGTAGCGGGGACACACTCCGATCAAGCTGCTTGTCGTCACGATCAGTGCAGATTTGTCTGGAGGGCCAAACTGGGCTAAACATTGTGTAGTGTGACCTTAGCTTTAGGCAGTGAATGGAGAAAATCTGCAACTTACTGAATCAAGATCATCTGCATCTGTGAGATGAAATCAGTATGCCCCTCACATAACACAGGGACCTCATGTTCTTTTGGAGAAGGAGAAGTTGGATACTTCCAATAAATGGATTTCTAACTTCATCTAGTCATCATGGTAAATCCAGGTTCCATAATTACTTATACATTCCCTGTTAAACTTGTTCCAGTGTCATTCCTCATTTGTTCAAAATCATATCATACTATTCATCTTCATGTTGCATGTCTGCACCCTGGGAAGACAGCATGTACATCTTTCATTCATTCCCAAATGATTATTAAAGATTGTTTCCATGATCCCTCATTAATGATCAGAGTAGTCTATGTCTTGTATAGCCTTGATGCTTTCTACATTCAACACAGTTTCAGGCTGCACTTTCCCTGGGTAATAATGAATACTGTTTTGTAATGGCACAAATCTGCAGCCCATCTTTTAACTGTTGCATAACCTGGTGTTCACCTGATGTATTTTCAACACGTGTTCATACATTTCTTTCAGCTCTGGTATCATAAAGCTGGTTATAGATCCTTAATACATGTTTCAATTTTCTGTAAGTACAATATGAATGGCTTCCTTCATAAAGGAACACCCAGAATTGCTGCATGGTAGAGAGAAGGCGCCCATACGACACACAAAAATTAAGTAGGGGTCACACTTTTCATTATGCTAATTATATGCACAAATAAAGCTGGATATGTAAATTATCCATTAACAATATTTCACATTACACTCAAAAAATATGCTGGAGTTTTACACACATTCTTACAGAGTATATAAGGTCACTCCAAAGAAAACGTGTTATGGAAATCATTATATCATGAGAAAAGCAGAATGCAGCTTATGATAAGGTGCACATCAGAAATCAGCACAGCTACAATAAGGCAAGGTAACGCAGATCAGCAGAATAAATGTCAGAATCTGGGGAGTCTTGACATGCTAAGAGCAGACAGAGGATCCAGAAAATTAAAGATCTTTAATCAGGGGTGTAGTACTGCAGGATTGGCTGCCAGTGCCAAAATGCCAACAGAGGGAGCCCTGCAGTGGAACAGTGTGGGTGAAGCAGTTCACTGAGAAAACCAGGCAAGTGGAGATGTAGGAGGAGAACACAGCAAGAGCAGTGCTACAGATCCCAAGGTCAATGAGAAAAGGATAGAGGGAATGGATTGGTCAACGGTCCAAAAAAGAAGACAGATCATGGGTAATTAGGACAGAGGAGAGAGAGGCAGCATGGGCAGAGTTGAGTGCATTAGTGACAAATAGAAGTACTAAGCACAGCAGATTGCTGAGGGTCAGGTGAAAAGATTGGTCGGACAGGAATGCAGAGAGCTGAACGTGTAATTCTCACTCGAGGAGGGGTGGTAGGGAGGGAGATAGGATGGTATTTCTGGAGGAAGGTGGGGCCGAGGTTGGGCTTTTGCAATAGCAGTGATAGAGGCTTATCTAAAGGCTGAGGGGAAGCAGCCATTGGAAAGAGGTAGGGTGTAGGGAGGTGATGAATGCAAGCAGCTGCCTGAAAGAGGAGACTGGGGTGGGGGTCCAAGGTACGTGTGGTGTGTTTATGGCCCTGGATTATTGAGGGTTTCTGCAGCATCCTGGCTTCCTTTAGAAAACCCAGACTCTGTCTCAGCATCGGTGTGTTTGACATGGCTCTGAACCCACATTGAATGAAAGCTCCTCTGGTAAACAGAATGTGATGATAATTTGACTGAGAGTCTTATGCCAGTGAAGTTACACAGATAGGGACTCCATTGAAATAAATAAATGAGGGATCAAGGAATCCAAAAAGGTCAAACATTTGCCAGAATATTGTGCTTTTTGCGGTGTAGCTATTATTATTAATAAGAAGAATATCTTTGATCTAAACAAAAAAATAAAACTTCTCTTAGTACCCACTAGTTCTGCACATATCAACATTACAGCAACCTAAAGAAGCTAAAATTATGTCTTGTGTGGAAGAAAGACAGAAAGAAAAACTTTGATCATGGAGCAGAGTTTCGCAGACCTGTTTCATACCACACAATAAGGTGGAGTGCACAAGAAAGAGTAATGATTCAGAGGGCCCATTTTGTGCACCTGCAATGATTGGCAAACACAGCCTACATTCCCCCTGCCAGTTCCAATCGTACAATCATTAACATTCCTTACAACATTCAGCCCTGGTGCTTGAAGCAGAATAGAGGACGTAGGAAACATGACACCCAGCAGCCTCTCAATACACTTACATGTATATATTGTACACATATTTTCATCTTTTCTATTTGTGAGCTGATGAGGGGCTGTAGACTGATTATTTATTCATGCATTACAGTCATTTTTAATAGTCTGACGTGTATATGTATATATTTATATAATTATCATCATGTGTTATTTTACAGTTATAGGAAACTGAAAACATGTTTTACGTTCTGCATATAAATTCAAGAGCTTAACATGAAAAGCAGTAGGAAAACAAATATTTAAAATATGTTAAAACAGAGAATTTTAAACAGGCCTGTCTGTGGGCATTCATTCAGAAAAGGTGGGCAATTTGCATTGGATATTATTATGAATTAATTTCTCAACATAATCACTTTTATTTTAAATAAGCTTCATATGATGCAAATCCAAACTCCCAATATAACCTTTTATTAGTATCTGTAATGCAGAAGTCTGAAAATAAATTACTGATCAGTGAGCTGTTGCAAAATGTAAACGTGAACTGCAGGCAGGATTAAGGAAGGAGGCAGAGCACACCATCTGGGAAATACAAATATTAGACTGAATTTGCCAGGTTTTATCAGCTTTTATGAGAAATGCTATCAATTGAGGGTGATAATGTTATGAAGATGGTAATACTTCAAGATATCAACTGAATAAATATTTTTTTCACCTTATATTGTAAAGAAAAAAAATGATTAAAAAAACAAAAACAATCTTGAGATAATTCCATCTGTGTAATGTATGTGCCTGCCTGTCTTTCTGCCTGCTTAACTGACATCAAAATGAGCAGATAAACCTTGCCTAGCCTTAGGATATCCATCAATCCACCCTGTACCCCTGGACTCAAGTGTGCATGGAATCAACCCAAGCAAGGGACTGAACTCATTACTTACCAACCCAAGGGCTCATATGCTAACCACTGAGCAATCTGTGTTTGGCCAAAAGCCATTCATTCTAATCATACAAGGGATTAGACCCATCATTGTGTTATTGGGAATTAAAAATATATAAATAAATAGATATACAGCTTAGCAGATGCATTCCTTGTTGGGAGGCTCTGAATATTTTGGATTGTTCAGAAGGAGATGCTTCAACCACAAGATTTAGAACTTTGCATTATATGGTCTGAACATAAATGGATGCATTTCTTGGTCGTGGTGACTTGAAACTACTCCTTGATGGAATTTTCAATTGAACAATATATATATTTCCAAGGACTGAGAGTGTCTTGGTGATTACACATTTGCCAGGGTTGGTTATTGCACTTAAATACATCAAATAGTTTCAAACTAGATTGATTTTGCCTTTTTATATACAGTGTACTATGTTATTTCCAAACTGTATACATATATTTTGTATGTTACTGACTGTTGATAAAAAATATATATACTGTATTATTTCAAATTGGTGTATATAGTGTTTAAGGATGAATATCACCTTAGATGGTAAATATGTAACAATCCTTAACATTTTCAAAGACAACCAGTGCAAAATCAGTGTGCATTCATACTGTTTATACTAAAACTATTGGAAACTGCCCTTAATTACATATACTAATAAACACATCAACTGCAATAAAATATAAGAATAAAGTACTTTTAACTTAATAAGTTATGATATTTTGAACAACAGAGTTTTTACAGCATTGGTTTGAATTCTATGATGACAGAACAATGCCCATTGTCAACACACTAGTTTGCAAGAGCTGTTAAAAAAAATTGAAATGCTCAGAGTCCCAAAATGTAAAGTAGGAAGAAACCACAGAGAGCAATTTATCTTGATGGAAGTGCACTGTTAGGGGAATGGCACAGTTTTCTTCTGGCCGCTGATCAAAAGGTGGTGGAGTGTTTTCTTCGTTCAGTCATTAAAGCCAGGGGTGGACCAAAACCTTATAACATATATTGTGAACAGCTGCCCTTGTTGTTGTCTGTTGTAATAAATTTGATCGAGCATGTGAAGGAGTGAAGCCAAGCGATGGATGGCGATGATGAAAATTCGAGAGTCAAGAGAATGGTGAAGAAGTGAAGATTTTATCTGAAGTCTCAGCACAGTCTCGGCTATGTACAAAAATCAAAATAATGAAGAGAGAGAAAAAAAAAACATTTCACAAATCAAATTAAAAGGTGGAAAATGATCATCTAGGCCTCCTGCCAAATATTCTGAAATGCACACCAATTCACAATGACTAATCTGTTCAGGCAGGACAAAAATAAAATAACCCTGCTTCACAGCTAGAAGCCAGGGACTGCACCCATCCTACATAAAACCTCTCCCGTCAAATGAGGCAGACCAAGATGTATAAACATTTTCTCCTTTGACTCTACCCTTGGAGTAAATCAAGCCCACAATTCAAAGATAGATATATCATGTTTAAAGCAATGCAAGAAAGCATTTGGTCATTTCACATTTCTCATTCTTAAAAATTCTCATTCCATTTCTGTATCCATATATAGTAATAAACTCTCCCTTTTACTTTTACACAATTATATGAATATCAGTGTACTTTATTTAAATTCCATGCTCTCTCCCACAGACTAACATTAAAATATCTCCTGTAATCATTGCAGCACACCCAAAATGGTGACCTCAGGAATCCCTTGCAGCGCAGGTTTCTATCTTTAATTTGTTTAACTGTTAATCCAAAATGTAGTTAAAGACAAATAAGGGAAAGCTATTATTTCTCTTAAAAAAACTAAGTTTGCACTTTTTGTCCTGAAAATTGATACATTTCCCATTTTATAGGCAAAAACCTTTTGCAATTAATGCTATTTGAAATAATCTAATGTTTTAAGGTTTTACCTCATGGGTTAATACACAGGTTAATAATACACATTTGTTTGAATAACTTCCAAGATTTATTATATTTATGACACGAATACTGGCAATAGAAGGGTGAATAAGTGACAATGATGTATTTTAAAGGTACTCTTGTTCATGATGAAGACAGGGCTATCCTACTTTACCACAGAGCAGTGTAGATCATCAATATGGTATTTGACCTGTTGATAATCTTAACAAAAAATATATTAACATTTCATAAACCATTATGTTGACTGACCCTACTGATAGAGTGAATCCACACAGAATCCACATGAAAGTTATTTTGTTTCTGCACATGAATGTGGATTTGTGTCACCAGGATAATGGGAGTTCACTTGTCTGTGAAGATGTCTGTTGACTGTTCTCATACCAGTTGTCATTCTCTTGAATATGTTATATGAATACATGCATTTATTTTAGTATTTAAGTTATAGTTTGGTTAAAGTATAGTATAGATGAAGGGGTGAAGCCCCATTATTTGTTCTATACTGCTATAAAGACTGACATCAGGAAAAGACAATCAAATGGTACAAAGATATTTGGGTTACACTTTATAATATGGTGCTGTGATTCCTCATGAATTAATATTAGAATACCACAAGATAAACACATGTATACAGTTAGGTCCATAAATATTTGGACAAGGACAACATTTTCATCATTTTGGCTCTGTACGCCACCACAATGGAATTGATTGTTTTCTTTCAAAATGTTCTTTAAGTGTAGACTTGACTTTAATTTGAGGGTAGTTACATCCAAATTGGGTGTACAGTGCAGGATTTACACCCATTTTTATTTGGACAAACTAACATGATCATTAATTAAATTGTGAGTTTCAATACTTGGTTGCAAATCCTTTGCAGTCAATGACTGCCTGAAGTCTGGAACCCATAGACATCACCAGATGCTGGGTTTCTTCCCTGGTGATGCTCTGCCAGGCCTGCACTTCAGCTGTCTTTAGTTCCTGCTTGTTCTTGGGGCGTTTTGCCTTCAGTTTTGCCCTCAGCAAGTGAAAAACTCACAATTTAATTAATGATTAGTTTGTCCAAAACTTTTGAGCCCCTATAATTGGGGGGACCACCTATAAAAATTGGTGTACATCCTACACCGTTCACCCAATTTGGATGTAACTACCCTTAAATTAAAGATGAAAGTCTACATGTAAAGCACATCTTGATTGTTTCCTTTCAACTCTATTGTGGTGGTGTACAAAGCCAAAATGATGAAAATTGTGTCCTAACTGTATGTTATACACTTCATCTGAGTTCTGATGTTAATCACATGTATAACAGGGTTAGGGTTAGGGTAAGTGCGGGTTCATGTGCACAGCATCAGAACTCAGATTATGTGCATTAGGTATTGATCTGTTACTCCTGTGGTATTCATATATTAATTCACAAGGAATCACAGCATCTTATTATGAAGTGTTACCGATATTTGTTTTTCTAAAAAAACAGGTAGGATGTATCTGATAAACTGACACAGACATTGATAAACTTACTACACATGGCCTATTAGCTTTCAGGTTTTACAATAAATTAATCAATTCATTAATTCTTTCACTTATTGATTTAATTATATTGAATTGGTCACAGAATTTTAAAGAAGAAAGTTCTTAAAGATCCCAAATATTTCAGTAGGAAAATGTTATCTTCCACAGCCACACAACTAGATAGAAATAGTACTACTTGCCTCCTGAACTGAGTGTGTCCCAACCAAATTTGAAAATGTCCTCTGGTCATGGCTTTTGGTTACTTTGAAGTAAAGACTGGAGTCAGAGTTATTGGAAAGACTTCAATCAAACCTTCACAAAGCCTTCTTTGCTCAAGGCTAAAAAAAAGGGATTAGATCTCTTAACCTCTCCATATAAGTGTTACCCTCTAGCCCAAGGATAGTAGTCTAGTTGTTCTTCTCTCAACAGTATCAGTGCTCTATGTATTTTAGTCTAGTATAGAGACCAAAATAAATCATAGTATGTTAGTTCTCATTTGAACATTTAGCTTTAAAACGTCCTTTTTACTATTCATACTGAATTGCTGTTTATCTTTTCTTATTGTTTTTCCATATGGCTTGAATGCTGACAAGTCTCCATCTAAGATATAGGTTCTAGTGCCACAATGTGTTTATTAATGTGGCTGTATGGAATTGTCACATTCTATTGTATGTTGTTACATAGGGTTACAAAAAGGTACATTTTAAGAAAATGTTAAATGTCACAAGAAATAGGATAGTGTTTATAAATACAATTAAATAGGATATTCAGACCCTTTTACTGGTCCTCAGATTAAAAATTAACCTTCATAAGTAATGACTTGAAAAGCATTTGATAAATCATTTAATTGGTGGTTAGAATCTTAGAATAATTCTGCATGATTTTAATTAAGATAAAATCAGTGAGATAAACTGAATAAAGGGTAAAATTTTCACTACAATGATTTCCATAAAAACATGATTTACACTAGCATATTCCTTGATGGAAAAAAATAAAGGAATGTCATCCCTGAGGTCATGGATTACACTCAGCATTTTAAGGAGCTCATCAGGCTACAGATGGAATAAAAACAATCCTTTAAGCCCTAGCTCTTTTACAGGAAAAATGGAAATAAGTTATATTTGATATGTATCAGCTTTACTTAAACAAGAGGCCCTTTAAGCAGAAACCAGTAGATTTCTCAAAACGAGAAAGGTTTGAATCCATTAATCTAGCTCACTCTTTTTGAAAGATGTCATGATTTTAGTTTGGGGGACAAGGTGGAATACTTATCAAGGTTGGCCTTTGTCATCCTTCCCAAAAAAAAAAACTCAAAACAAAAATGTATAAGTCCTTTGGTTTATTATTATTTATTCCTGAACTGATAACCCACCAAAAATGACCAACAATATAATAAAGAACATAGGACAGAAGTTGTATTGTATGTACCAGTATGTATGTCTGTCTGTATCTGTTGTTCACTCTAATATGTTGATACATGTATTTTTTGTGTCATGATGTTGCAACCACTTGTGGTTGTGTATATTTATGTTAGTTTAAATAATAACAACATCTACAATAATAGTGTGTATATGTATGAAAACATGTATTTATTTAGTTAGTTAGTTTGGTTTATTATAAGGCCAAAGTATCTTTGCAAATATGTGTGGATAGTCTTTAGAAAATGATTGTGCTCTTTAGAGAATGGAAAGACATATTCAGTTCAAAAGGGCATGACACCTGGAAATTGTCACAGCTATCGCCTTCCTGCAGGGTGGTTAAGAATGACTTGACTTCAGCAGCTGATGTGTCAAGAAAGGTGATGATCCCCCTGAGCTTCAGAAGTTTTGCACATTATTAAACAAGAGTGTGAAATGAAATGCAAGCCCAGATATACCCTTCAAAAAAGAACTCTAGATATTAAAAGAACATGACTGATTTTCACACCATGTTGCTCTAGTGAAAACGTCACCCCAGAGCAGGGGGGTAAAGGTGCTCAAAATTATATATATATATATATATATATATATATATATATTTTTTTTTTTTAAGTAAATAAATTGCATCTTCCAACCAGATGTGCGGTAGAATCGAAGTAATGGGGGTACAATTGTGTTAGATGCATATCTGGTATTGCAATCTTGTATATCCATGAAAAACAGTGAAAACTGTTCTTCTTAGGTGCTGAATAATATTGTGATATATTGGGGACTAAAACCCCATTTTAACTATGATCTTATGTATAATGCAGACTTAAAAGCAACACTTCTTCATTAGGAAAATTAGCTAAATTGTGCGTAAATGCATTACATTCCAAGAGTCTCTTGGGTTTTAATGAACTTCCAATAGATGCAATTTTGTAATACAAAGAAAACCAGGTTTTACAAATGTTAAAGATCTTTGGATATTTGCAATTCTAAACAGCCATTTTAGGAGGATGTCGTTTAGGGATAATAATCTTTGAATTACTTGGTTTGGGGAAGTTGAGATAAGATAAGATATCTTCAAAATGTAGAATTTTACACCACTTAGTGAATGTAGTTGGTTGATTAACTCAAAAATGCTGGCTGACCAAAGAAGAGTCTGCATTTAAAGCAGCATTACACAATAGAAGAATGTAAAAGTAGTTCTGCAGTATTGTGTGATTAAATTGTATAGCTTTCAGGAAACATTAATCATACTTGCATTGCTTTAATAAATGATCAGAACAAACACATGTACCAGAGAGTACCAATCTGATTTTATAAATCAATTAATTTGGCACAAACATCAGATTTTCATGAAAGTAGAACTCATAAGTGTATGTTTCAATAATGTGAATCATAAAAGTTCTTAAATCACCTTAAAACTAGTTTTACTTTTGATGGATATGTTGATGTCTGTGAAGGAGAAGCCATGGCGGAGGCAAGCTATTGAAGAATGAAGTTCTAGATACTGCTTCTCCTTATTTTTTATGAATATTATTTCATGTGAGCCATACAACAGGTTTAAATCGTGTTCTGAGCAGATATGCATGGATGAAGGAGAAAGATAAAAGATTGATTAAAGGTATGTTACACTTACTAGATCTGACAATACTCTTCCATACAGTTGTAATCTATTACATATTAGCAACGTCTACATCCTACAGCCTACATTCTTACTCAATATATTTCACATAAATGTCAATATATTCATGCAGGGTAAGATTGTTGGGATATTTTACTGATTATCTGTGTGATATTTGAGGTAGTTAGATATGGTTTTCCTAAATCTTCTGAAAGTTCTCTAAATTTCCCTGTAGTTACAAATAGTTATATATCATAATAGGGCTGCTTCTGTGCGCATGCTTTTTATACCTAGTGTCAATCCAGGTGACTTTGAAAAGCTTCTTCAAACACCAGATGACCAAAAGGCATTCAGAAGCAGTACGCAGTATTCATTTAAGCAAATTATCAAATCAGTATAGTATTGCAAATTATACATTATACTGTTTGGAACTGAGTGAAAAGATTGATATTGCCTCTGGAAATGTACCATACATTACGGGCAGCAGTCTATTAGCTGGCAAGTCACCTTCCTAAAAACTAAACCCGAAACAAACAAAAATACAATCTGAAGCATGCCTTCAAGCTACAGAAGCTATTTTTATTGGATTGAAACAACAAATTTGATGACCTGTACTGGGTTTTCCTGAACCTAAGCAATCTTATTTTCCAACTGGTCTCTTCTTCCTGCAATACGGGTCAGTTAAACAAAGATCATATTATCAAAAATTTAGAGACCTTGAAGTGTAATATTTAGTCCTTGAAATTTTGATAAGGGACCCTGCAAATTGCTTTCCTCTGCCCAATTGTCAAAGTTGGGAAAACTGTTGTTTATTTTTTATCAATGCATTTGTAGCAGTCGTTGTGAGATGCACTTTTTGCGCTACAAAACACAAAATGTCTTTCATATAACCCTGTGTTGAGCTAGAATGAAAGGCAATTTTTTAAAAATTGTGCAACTTCTTGTGGAAGGATCACATCAGTGTGCAGTTACAGCTGAAACCTACCATTATGTGTTCCTAAGGAAAGTCTATTTTAATGAAAACAAAGGCATATCTAAATGCTAAACAAGTGCATAGCTGCTGAGTATAAAGTAAATTATGTAAGGAAATTATATAAAATAAGTATCATAAGTGTGAGTGTCATATTTTTCTGCATTAGGGATCAGACATTTATATGATGGAGATCTCATAAATACATGATAAAGATCAAATAACAACAACAAGGTTATGTTCTGATGAAGGTCAAAATGATGCAGGACAGTAAACAAGACATTTCTTTTTGGTTTGCAGCTTACTAAATGCTTGTTTTTTTTGGATTACTAACTTACTTACTAAGTTGTGTTAAATGTTGTGTAAGGAGTGACGTCTCCGAGACAGCTGTTTCCAGTATAACATGTAACGATTTAATCTCGAGAGCTGAAGTTCTCCAGGTGGCTAGGCCTAGTTGATGGCTGACTTGGAGGGGCGAGGACCAGAATGAAGCCATTTTGTTGTTGCAGTGGGGCCTGCGAACTCTGACCCAATCTGAGACAATGATGATGGTGCCCTAGCCCATCTTGATTGGTTGAAACGTCATTTCATCCGCTGCTGCTGTATGGTGACTGAGGCTTTAACATGAGTTGCATGGGCTGGGGCTTGAGGCTTGGTGGGGTGGATCCTGTCAAGGGGCAGCTTGAGCTCGCGGCCCAGCATGAGGGATGCAGGCGAGACCCCTGTGGTGGAGTGTTGTGTTGCTCTGTAGTGCAACGGCATCTGGAGGAGGGCCTTTTCTAACGTACACGCCTGGGCTAGGTGAGCTCGCAGGCCATTCTTCAATGACTGATTGAAGCTCTCCACACCGTCATTGGCTTGTGGGTGGTAGAGTGTTGTGCAAACATGTTGGATCCCTTTATACTCCAGGTAAGAGGTAAGTTCATGAGAGATGTGTTGGGGCCCGTTGTCTGTGATGATGGTCTTTGCTAAACCCCAGCGGGAGAAGAGGGACTCTAGAAACTCTATAATGACTCAAGAGGTGACGGAGCCCACTGCAATGACCTCTGGCCATTTAGAGTGTAGGTCGTAAGCCACAACCAAGAACCTTTGGTCCTGGGGAACTCCGTGAATCTCCCCACAGATATCCAATTGGAGGTGCTCCCAGGGCTCAGCTGGCCAGGCAAGGGGTTGCATGGGTGGAGGAGCCTGGTGGCCACCACACCAGGTCTCGGCATCTCTGTTTGAGCTTCACTATGTTCACTTGGGACCACTGGATCCTGTTCAGAGGTCTGCTTGAGCTCTTGGAGAGAGACTGTGGTCTGGAGTGGTTCATGCAGCATCTGGATGATCTCCTGTTCAGTGTGTTCAGAGCTTGTGGGAGGGGCTAGGGCAGAGACAGTGCGGGAGAGCAGATCTGCAACCACATTGTCACATCCTGGAGTGAATTTGAGGCTGAAATTGTACTGGCGAAGGCAGTCAGACCAGTGGTGTATCCTCAGTGATTTCTGGCCCATGCCTGATGTCGACAGCAGGGCAGTGAGAGCCTGATGGTCAGTCCACAGGATGAAGGCATGGCCATACAGGTACAAATGCCAACGCTCCCAGGCCCAGATGCGCAGGGCCCACAGTCATGGTAGAAGCATCGCAGGTCACAAGTGTGGGTCTGGTGATGTCGAAGTGGGCTAACACTGGTGAGGATGTGAGCTGTGCCTTGAGGAGGCGCACACCAAGGGTTCGTCCTTCCGCAGGAGCTGACGCAGCGGGGCTATGGTGTGAGAGTACTGTGGTAGAAACTTCACGTAGTACCCAATAATGCAAAGGAAGGAGGCTACCTGGGCTGAGGAGCTAGGCTCTGGGATGCTGTGTATAGCCTTGATGTTGGACTGGAGAGGTGATATGCCTTCAGCTGACAACCGGTAGCCCACAAACTCAATGCATGGCACCGCAAAGACACACTTGTCACCGTTGAGTGTGAGCTTGTGCTTGGCCAGAGCAGTAAACACCACATGGAGACGCTCATCGTGGATGGAGGCCATGGGCCCATGCACAACGATGTCATCCAGGTAGATGGCCAACCGGGGAATGCCCGCGAGCACAGAGGTCATAAGCCAAACCCAAACAGCATCTTCTTGTAGCGAAACACACCAGTGTGTGTTACGAATGCAGTGAGGTTCCGGCTACTGGGGTGGACCGGCACCTGGAGATAGCCCTGCCGCAGGTCCAGTTTGGAAAATATGGTAAAGCCGTAGAACAGGGCTGTGAGCTCCTCTGATGTAGGAAGTGGATATTTGTCTGGTATGACGGCCTTGTTCACTGATCACAGGTCCATGCAAATGCATAGAGCATCAGATTTTTTCCTAGCGATTACCAGGTTGGAGATCCAAGGGAATGTGTCAACTGGTTAAATCATGTCCTGTTCCAGTAGATTTTCAGCTCAGCCTTGACCTATTCACTAAGAGCCAGCGGGATGCGTCACAGTGACTGATGACAGGTGTAACAGTGGGGTCTATCAGAGGCTGGTGGGTGAAGGCTGTGAGACATCCCACCCCCTCAAACAGTGCTGGCCATTTTTGTTGCCTAATGTCCCGTTTCCTCTGGTGGAAGCGTCTGTACATGTCTTTTTGTGGACGGTTAACTATCTCCTGCCAGACGTGTTCATTAGCGTCCGTCACGCCCCCAAGGAAATACTTCGCTTTCAGAAGCGGAGATGTGTGCTTGACTTAGACAGAGAGGGAAGAGATCAGCTACATTATGTCGGAAGATATAATCTCAAGTGCCATGTGGGATCATGAAGAAATTACAGGTTTATTAGCAGCATATAGTGAAAACCATGTACAAAAACAATAACTGCTTACAGTTAATATCCAAGTGTATTAAAACCTTGGATTTCACAGGACTGGTGCAGTGCCGTGACAAGTTAAAAACAAACTGAAGGATAATAATCGGAGCAGTAGCAGCCAATGTTATTCATATTTTATGAACAACTGGACGGTGTTTGGTGTTTATGAACAACTGGACGGTCGTCCTGTGAATGGTTTGCAGGTCTGTTGTATAACAGCCCTGCAGAGACAATCGTATGAAGGTGAACACGATTTAGTTAACGTTTGCCCATTTACAAGTTGAATGAAAACAATACAGCAGATCTGGGTTTCCCTCTAAAACATTAAGGATCTGGTTTAATAAATGCGTCAATAAGTCCATCAACATCATGACTGAAACATGAACACATTAGTTAAATTAACCTGCTATATTGTAGCTGCTGTTACTGTATTATTAATTGTGAAACTTGCGTATTTTGTTTCAACTGTAACTTGCCCTGGTTAAGGACGTCTGAAAAGTAAATTAAAAATAATACGTCAAAAAGTGTCGTTTGCAGTTACAAGTCTGTAGTAAGAGTAATAAATTAAGGGAGCAAGTTGTGCCATTTAAAATACATATCCACTAGCACATATCTTGATAATGATTACAATAATAACAATATTAAATGGCAAATATTTATTATATTGTTGCACATGGAAACGTTTTCTTATGGTAACATAATGCTTGTCTGAATATAATGTTGTCTATACACATTTAGCTCTTCCTAATATCTCTTAACAGAAATGTATATTTATTACGCTGTCTCCAATCATGTAAAGCATAAAGAATAAAATAGACACAAAAGTCCTTTCCACATCAGGCTCTATCGCTTGTAGTGTTGTTTTCTGTTTGAAACAAACCAAAACCACACTCGCTCTGCTCCTCCCACAACAGGGACGGACTTGCTACAATGGCCTGGTTTTACAAAAATCTCATGACATGGCATGGCACGGACGCTTAAGCCAGGGGAATCGAGGCAATAGTGAGGTGAGGTGCAGAATCTCTGATCCACTGGTGTGTAGGAGTGTGAAACCCAGAGAAGTGAAGAGATCCAGGTACATCAGGTTAGCATCACGGCACGCTACATGGAAATTGAAGTTGAGCAGCACTTTAGTGCCATACCGTACAGTGAGTTCCCATATCCACAGAGGGCAGTGGAGGGCACGTAGAGCAGCCAGGGGCTGAAAAAATGATTGAATGTGTCCACATTCAGCAGTGAGACACTGGCACCAGTATCCAACAGCAGGGAAATGCACACATCACTCAGGTTGACTGTGCATGATTTGAACACCACTGGCACAGAGCTCATGTTGTGGATAATAGTTGAAGACTGAGAATGATGATCAGTGTTGTTTGGGACTCCTGGGGCCGAGCGGCAGACATTGGCAAAGTGGTCTTGTTTCCCACAGTTGCGGCAGGTTTGGCCGCGCGCAGGGCAGCTCTGCGTTCTGGAGGCACGAGAGCGGGACCCGCAGTGTCCACACTGTTGCCGTGGTAGTGGACGATGCTGTCGCATGAGCAGCAATTTCCCTGTAGAGCTTGTGGTGGGGGCAGGGTCGAGAGAGTGATCATATACAGGCAGAGCGGAAGGCATGAGTGCACTGCCTGTGTATGAGACGTCGGTGGGGGAGGGGTGACCGACTCTGTTAATCTAGCTGCAAACTCTGCTGCAGACTCCACTTGAAAGGCAAGATTAATTGCGTTTGCCAATGTGAGATCGTCATTCTCAAGCAAGAATCCGAGCACTTTACCATTGCTCGTGTGTTCTATCAATTGGTCCCGGACCATCTCGTCTTGCACCACCCCAAACTTATATGAACTGGCTAACCCCCTCAAGTCAGTGACGTAAGTTTGCACAGACTCGCCCGGGAGTTGGTGATGCTGTCTAAAGATGACTCGGTGGAGGAGTGCGCTTTGTGGAGTAGCAAAGTGGCCGATCAGGAGCGTCACACACACATCGTAGGTGTCTGCTGTTCCCAAAGTCCTGAGCACACACTGGCCTTCCGTTCTCAGGCAGTGGAATAGCAATACCCTTTTCTGCACAACGCTGACATCGTCTAGCCCAAGCGCTATGAGGTAAGTTTCAATGCACTGTAACCAGTGAACCCATGGCATTGGTAGGTCGCCTGGTAATGCGAGGAAAAGAGGAGGTGGTGCGAGAGAGAAATCAGCCATCCTCGTCACCAATGTAGTGTTTAAAGTTGTGTTAAATGTTGTGTAAAGAGTGACAACTCCGAGACAGCTGTTTCCAGTAAAACATGTAACGATTTATTCTCGAGAACTGAAGTCCTCGCACCGTACACAGTAATCAATGACGTATCATAATGGTTCTGTACATCTGACAAAATTACTTAATACCCACACTGTAGAACTGTGTGTTACTGTAACTCACTGCAGCACTGTAACTCAGTGTGCAGACATAACACTAATATCTTACATTACCCAAATAAATAAGTGTCAGAAGTGTACATGGCAGTGCAATTTGTCTTCCTTTTACTGTGAAAGTACCCTAAATGAATTTATCAGGAAAGGTACACGCCATGAAGTGAGTGTTAAAAGTGAACCCATCTCCAAGTCCTGTCTTAACTTTGAACTTCCAGTCCATTGTCGTCGTCCCCCCACACCTTGATGAAAATAGATGAATGTCAGTTTATATCTGCTAATTATCTCTTTTTGTAACAATATGATACTGACTGAAAGGAAATACTATTGTTCTGTGATGATCATTTGTGTGCAAATGTCTCTACTTAGTACAAAGTATGTATTCTGAAAAGACTGCTGAGCGGGTTGTGAAACAAAACATCATAAAGTATTGCACTTATTTATTCTACACATTTTTGAAAGCACACATCCTTGGCAAAGTCATCTGCTATTTCATACACTGCAAGCCCACAATGCCTAGTCTATCTATCACCCCAATTGTAAGTGGCTGAGAAGAAAATAGGATATGGTGAGCCAAAGCTGGCACTGCCATTGGCTAGATTCAAGACCAGCTGACCAGACTGGCCTATAGGTCATATCCTGCACTCCAATGGAGAGCTTTTATTGGATTCACCACTTGGAAGCCATCTAATTGTTTTTCTTCTCTACCTGACCTAACCACACATTTATTTACAAACCCTTCTGTGGGCAGGCTACACCCACACAGGATTCAAAAAGTTGGAATTGGTCAATGGCGTAACTGTCAATAATTTTTCATGCAGCCAATCACTTTTCAGGAAATTCTCGTCAATCTTTTTTTAACACAGCCAATCACCTGCAGAAGACACTTGTTAGTCTTTGTATGTGGCCAATCGTCTTCTTCATTTATAAAAGTAAGGCAGGATTCAAAGGATGCCAAGATTTCTGCTTTTTTATTTCCTGATATGGGCTACGACACTTTTAATACTGCTTAATTTCGCTATAGTTTAAGTGAACTAATATGCCATTCCAATAACATTATTTTTTTCTCAAGAAATGGATAACAATTAATATATTATGTTTTGTCAGTAATGACCTCAACATTGGCTGTAGGATACATTAAAATAACTTTAATGTATTACTTCTTTCAAATTCTTATGACATTTTGTGGATTTCATTACAAGTGGTTATTTGGAGTTGTGTAGACAAAAGGAGAAATTTGTATTGGAAGCTCAATGGATAATTACATGGAGGGAAACAAAATCCATTCTAATGTCATTAATGTCTCCATGATATTTATAATTATATCCATATGACTTAAGATAATTGCAGGAGTCGTCATATGCAGCAACTAATTTGTTATATTTCCACTATTTTCCAGTACTGAATGTCTGATTCATACAGACTGTACAATAATCAACATAAGGAAGACTGATATAGCTACACAATGAGTTACAGAAGTATCTTGGCAGGAGGAACTAGTAATGTAAAGATCAGAATCAAAATTGAATTATCCCTGATCCAAGAATATGATCTAAAGCACTTCCCAGTTGCTGGCTGGTTGCCTTTCAAAGAAATGCCATCACATCACATCACTCTACTTGCCCATACGATTTTAACTTTATTAAGAGTTTTATTGGATATTGCCAAACCAAATGTGTTTTCTCCTCCAAATGAAAATCATTTGTAAGTGCAGTAAATACTGTTAACGGCTGAAAGTCATAATATAAAATATAATAATAAATAATAATACAAAATAAGTAATAATAGTAGAAGTATTAATACTAATATGTAGTATAAAAGGGGTATTTCTAAGGTAACTCTGTCATCTATTAAATCACAATATAATAGTTCTGTGAGTTATTGACCTAATAAAAAAGAAGAAGCGAGTTTAATTTGGAAAATTAACAACATCATATTAAAACAAATACTTTTTCTAATGGATTTAATTTGTAGAATTAATGCAATGCATAACCAGAAAATTAAATTTCAATGCATTTGGGTTACTTTGTTGATGCTGATTCCTGTAGTTTTAGCCATACAAAAACTGATCACGTTTAAGTGGTTGTCTGAATTTAGTCCAGCAGATATTCATTAAAAAATCTTATAGATGCCTGGAGAGTTTGATAACACAGTATAATTCTTCCGCAGCCATTGTTCTTGTTGTTGTTGTGTATTTAAGCGCAACTTAGAATACAAATTGGTACTGTGGGTGTTGGGTATTTGTTTTGGCTGACTTGAGTTACATTAGACTTAATTTTAAGCAGGATATACAAACAAACAAAAAACAATGTTTATTTTCTTAACAGAAAATATTCTTAACAACGCATTTTGCAGTGTGTTGTGCTCAAGAACTGAATAATCCCATACAATGTACTGTACAGTGAAGATTAATCTGACAGGATTGGCATTTTTCCTATTAGTCTAGGGATCAGTTAGTTATAAAGCCATTGTTGCACAGCATGTCAGTCATCTAATCCCTACTCACATATAGTGATTTTCTGTCCATCAAAATCAGTGGTGTAGTTAAAATTACACTTTTAAGAAGTAGTGCAAGGAGAAAAAAAGATTGTTCTCACTTAGAATTGATCTCTCTTGTCCCACAGTATTCATTTAAAATACTTATTCTTAAATGATTCCAAAATGAGAATGTGATTTTCTTTTTTCTGGTCATGTATGTGTAAATATATATATATATATATGGTAACCATTATGCAGAATAAACAACATGTTGACAGGTTTAAGATCAGGCGACTGGGAAAACTGTATATACAGGGATCATTATTGAAATAATAGTTTTGCATATTGTTGAAAAATTGAATAATATTGTGTTCTTATGAGATTTCCTGTTTGATCTCCAGCAAAACAATCTCAACCCTTCATGTTACCACCTCCATGTGCTATTGTAGGCACTATATAATATTTGACAATCTTTTGCCTGTTTTTCTTCCCACTTGGTGTCCTCCGGGAAATGAAAAAAACATTGTTTCGTATGTCTGTAACATTCTTCCCCAATGTTCTTTTGACCAGTCTTCATGATTTAGTTCTCATCCTTGATGTTATGGGATGTTTTCTTCAACTCAACAAAGGTATCCAAGCTGAAGTATCTCCCTGTCACATCTTCTCAAAGACATGTCTTTATTGTTTCCTTTGCTATAGAGAGATTGGAGGTGGAATTGAAATCGGCAGCAAGTTGAGAACTGTTTAGGGATGTATTAGGCTTGGTCTTAAACAATCAGCCTGCCTTTTTCTCTAGGTAGCATTCCTTCGGCTTGAATACGTTTGGTTTGCATGGCAACCAGGTTGAGTTTATCTGTTGATGGTGGTCAATGTTGCATTAAATAAATCTTTGACCTTTATTGCCATTTCCCTCACAGAATATCCATCTTTATGAAGAGTAACATCATATAATGCATATACAAACAGCATTTTCTCTTTTTCATGTATGAAACTCAACATTTTCTGCTTAAATAATCCTAATAAAAAACATATATAACCCATTAACCATTAGTATTTGTATTTAATAAGTTCAATGTGCATCTACATGGATGGAGCTAATATTTATTTGCTGATGCCATAATTATTATCCCCTTATCGGTATGCCCATGCTAAAATAAATACAATTGACAGCTTAATTGCAGCTATTAAAAAATGTATGACAGTCACTAAAATAAACATTATTTCAAGTCATTTGGAAGTTACCAGATTACTAATTGATTGCTGAACTTGTTTTACTGTGAACATAAGTGTTTCAGAATAAAATATAATTTCCTATTTTTTGCAGCAATATTTGCATTGTTTTTTCAAGTCAAAGTAAAGGCTAAATACAATTTGTCCATGGCTGAGTTTTCCAATTTTATGGCTGAATTAAAAACATGCTTGGATTTAAATATTGGTACTTCCACTCTTTATTTGATATTTGTATTTAGTGTTTGATACCTGTGCAGTTTTATATATTTCAATTAGTTTTGCCTCTTATATGGCAAATTAAAATGTAAGTCAGATTCAGCTACAGCTGAAGATTGGTGTGCAACAAAGACCTCGGAAACACTGTCTGGTTTAGCATCAGTCTAACCAAAACTACTATTAAACTACCAAATCTACTTTCAAACCTCATACTCCAAGAAAACAAATTGATTTCAAAATCAAACACATGCTACACATATATTTTATAACTTAAGTTCATTTTAATTTGTAAAGGCAGGCAAGCAAGCATAATGTGTGATACTGGTAACCGCTGTGTACAACAGGTGCAGGGCTCTGAACATTCAGTTATTTCATTAAAATTAATTGTTCAATCTTCCTATCTGTACTACTTTACCCTTTTCCTAGGCACATTTTGAGCTAATAATATTGAGTACATATTGAAAATGTAAATGGAGGGAAGTACTGATACAATTATACAATGTACAAGTAAGACCATTTATGATGTAGTATTCAATTTTGGTCATCATGTTACAAAAATTGATGGTGTAGCAGGTGTAGCGTAAGGTACACTTATAAATTTCAATTAAAGAAATTAATTTATAGTATCACCTTATCACGAATCCTAGAATCTTGTAGAACTCAATTTCTGTAATAATTGGACGCAGACACCAATTCCAAAGTTATAAATTGTCAAATGTATTCAAAAACAAAGGCTAAATGTAGCACTACACTAATTATACAAAAGGGAAAAACTAATTAAAATTCACTCTAGATCAACAAATCAAAGACAAATCACTTCTGTGACCAAATCAAAGACCATGGGATCGCATATGATAACACACAAATCGTTAAACAAAAAAGGTTATAAACACATTGACTACAATACCGGTTATTAAGACGAAGGTGAGTCTCTCATTAGTATTGTTAGTCAGACATTAAATAACTACGCAGGTTAGTATTTATGTCAGGTAACTTCTCGTTATATATATATCAGTCTCATTTACGTTTAGGTGCCAAGAAAGATCCTATCATTACTTGTTACCACAATTTCCCTTAACTGATTATTATTCAATGATTAAGGATAGGCAGGGCCACCAATAATCTAATGTCTATTAACTTGTGTCAATTTCAGACTAAACAGTTAAACAGGAATGAGAAGATATTTCTCAGCGTTGACAGATTTTATTTCTAAAATTATCAACAAAACAGTTTAATGCAACACACATTTATATTTAAGAAAACTAAATGATATTACACATTCTAGAGTTATGAATCACAGATTAACATTTCTAATTGATTTCTCAAATGTCATGAATCATGAACTCCAAACTGTTAAACTTATCTGAACTTCGTCGCAGAGAGGCCTCTCTGTCTTCGGGCTCAGATAACAGCACACGGCACGAGGTCCGTGTGGTTTGGGACAAAGGCAGTCCGGTTCGGCTTTGTCCAAGAACTTCCACTCAGTCGATGCACCTGGAAGTTGGGGTTTCGCGAATGTAGAGTCTTTTCCAAACAGATTTTCCACTGGTTTGAAGGCTCCAAGGTTGTGCACAAAATCTTCTTGGCAAGCAGGGTCTCTCACCGTACTTATTTGAAGACAAAGTCTTTGAGGAAAGCAGGGCCCTGTTTGGTTCCAAGGGTCGAGTTTCCTAAGACTCACATAGCTATTAAATGACACACTTTCGTATACAGTCGACTTAGTCAATTGTCCAGCTGTAAAACTCCACTGATCAGGTGGGCACAGGCGGGCAGCGCAGTCTGTAAAGTTCTTTATTTAATAAAGTCCTTTAAAAGAATTCTTCGTACGGCTCAATCTCCTTCTCCCAGTTTAACTCTTCTGTTGCCGTCAAAGACTTGGTTGGTTTCTGGTTCCGGTTCTGGCAACAGAGCTACAGGTTGAGCTGTGGCAGCGAGTTACTGGTTCAGGTGAGAGAGAGAGAGAGATGCCGTGTGCTGTCCTTTATACACCTGTCAGATCAATAGGTGATTGGTTCTTGAGTTTTTGAGATTGGATTTCGGTTTCAGCGCCCAGTGTCCTATTGGAGGGGGGCTTGATTTATGACTGATGTCAATCCATGCCATCTTTTGGAAATGCCGGTTGGCCCGGGTTCGTAGCTCTGTGTTGGGATTTCGGCTCTCGTACAGGCCCCCTTCCCCAGACATCTCACAGCAGATTCCAAACTATTTGGCCTATTCTCTGTGCCATCCTCCCAAAACTGTCACTTTGATGTAAACCAGTTCCACACTTTAAGGACATCTGATAACTTTGGGGGGAGAGGTCTTCTTTAGATCAGTGCTTCAGCTCAGAGCTAAAATGCTCTTATCAAAATACACCCAACATAATGCTACACAGGTTAAATAAACAGAGGGGCTAGATTCTGAGCAAAGGGATTTTTGAATGCAAAACACCAAATTTGATCTTCTTAGCAGCCAAAATTAGGATTTGAAGAATGTAGATAATAGTTTTCAGATGGCATTCTGATCCTACTATTGTGATGGGTGGTGAGGGAAACACCAACTAGTACCCATATCACCAAATCTCCCTACTTGACTACGCCACCCCATATTTTACATGTCTTTACAGGCCCTTCCCCAGACTTGTTCGATGTATTGCACACTCAGCATGGAGACACAAAGCAATAAAATATAAGCAATATCCACTCTCAAAGCCATGGTAAGAAATATGTCTCCTTTCTACAGAGATACTCTTCATAGATATTAATAAATGCACAAGGCGCCACAGATGCCAGGGCTGTTCCCCGATTACAGCCAGGTACAGGTAAGGCACTGTCCTTAAACTTGCACTGTACTTCTCTGTCCATGACCCCTTGCCTTTTCCAACTCTTGTCTTTTCAAGGAAGTTGCAGTGCAACTGGACCCACGGGCCAACAGGGAGGAAAAGGTTCAGGATCAGTCCACCTCCTTGATTCCAAACCGTTCCAGGAAACCTTGTAATCCAGTTATGCCATCTCTGTGTATCCTGGTGTTCGCTGTGCCCCGCTTCTCCGTTCCTCATTCCACTCCATCAGTCCCATCTCTGTTTATTTCTTTTATCTGCTCTGTGCTCCTTCTCCGCCCTCGGAGGCTATCTGTAGGGTGCAAAAAGTGGAAAGGCAACTACCCAAGCAAGGGGAACACATGGCGTAGGGACAGGGGACCTGTGGCATAGGATCCACGACTCCTCTTTGCCGACCCCGGTCCCTTTCCAGTGAGCAGTCAGGAGCACAATTGCCAATGTACACATCCATCTTCCCCTCTCCAACCCTTCAGTCCGCCTCCCCTTCCTGCCTCCTCTTCAACCCCACTGCCCGGCCACTCTCTCACTCTGCAAGTCGCCCCTGTGTGCTCCATTTACCCCCCATTCTTCCCTTCCTTTCACTTCCTCTTTGTTTTCGCTCTTTCCTCTCTAAGCCTCCTCTTTATAGGGCTCTTCCTCTTCATCTGAATAGCAGGGAACAGGAGTGTCAGTGGTTGAGCTTTGGGAATGGGAAATGCCCTATTAGGAGCAGGTGTAGTCACTTAGGTGATCAGGCTCAAAATTAAAAATACACGTGAATTATTAAAGCAATTAGTGAAACACACAGCAAGCAAGCACACAATAATATTAATAATAAATAATAGTAATGAAAATAATGAAGCAAGTGCATGTATAAAATCAAACATAAATACTAAAACAAGCAATTAAATCAATAAGGTGCTTAAATTAGGCTTGTCACGTCCATGACACTATCAAAGTGGTTTGAAATAATTTAAATGCACTGAAACGATGGATGGAAAATAGTAGGTATCCCTAACACAAGGCATTAAAACATCAAAATAACATGTAAGGATTTTGAATTGGACTTGGGCAGTTGCTGAGCCTCAGAAACCATTGTGCTTTGTTAGAAAACATGCAAACCAAAATATCCACACTTGAACTGCATCCAAGTTCAAAGTCTTGTAATTCACCTCAGGTTGGATGATAGTCTACATTTCCTAATTATTGTAATGCTGCTACTGCTACTGCTATCAACTTCAAAACATTTAAAATATGCATATAGAACAGTCATCCCCTAGTAATTGGTTGAGACCTGTAACATAACTAGAGATTAAGTCAAGAGAGATGTTGAAACAGAAACATCTCTATTCAAACCATTGTGAAAATTCAGGAGTAAACAGTAAAGTGGTAAATTATAAATTAAATTATTCATTTAAAATAAATTATTTTTTTCAGCTTATGTGCAGTTTTATAAATATACCACTAGTTAATTGCAAAGTCAAATATTTGAAGAAAAATACCACAAAACCCCATATTAAGACATAACCTAGATTCTATGCAGGCAATTATTTTAAAGTGGGCGCCATAACTTATTATTTAATTGCTGGGATATGTTGGAGATTTGCCATTGACAATCTTGTTCTTTCAAGCAAAGTTTTAAAATCAATCCAGTAATGAACAGGATGTCAATAAAGTTGAAAAAGGATCAGTGTACTCTGGTAAGTGGTTTTCTGGTAAATTGTGAAGCTGCTAAATTGAGGACCATCTGTAGACAGGAAATTGTACAAGTAAGTTACAAAGGCAAGTGGTCAGTCCTGAGCCAAGCTGTATTTCATTACATAAATTGAATTAAGATGTTTTGCATTGTAACAGATTAGATAACAAGCAGAATATTCCAACAAATGCAGTAGAACATCAAAATTACACCTGACATGTTTTAAGTTAACAAAAAGCATCTGTTTCTGAGCTGTTGGACAAATGTGAAATCACAAAGATATTGAGGGGAAAAAATACACTGCCTAGGGAGAGTGCATGACTGAATTTGATAGATAACATATTTTCTGTTCTTCATTTCTGTAACTACAGATCATTGTTTAAATGTAAGTGTAGGGTGGTAATTGTATACTTTCTAAATTGATATCATTTTTGAAATGTTGGGAATGTGAAGACTTTAGCATATAAGGTAACATCCTGGACTAATTTAGGGACTATAACTAGCAATAGAGCAAGGCCTTCAACAAACTGATGACAATGACACAAACAAATCATTACTAACCAAGAGGCTAAAGTGAAAAGACTAAGGGACTGGATCATCATAAATAATCTAGTCCCTCCAGAAACCTGAGGTCACAGAATTTGCAGCAGAATGTGTTCTCTTCCTCGTGCAGAATATGCCACTTTTTGAATGACAGACAGAGATAAATCTAAAAACAAACAAATAAAAGATGGTACCATACACTGATCAGCCATAACATTATGACAACTGACAGGTGAAGTGAATAACACTGATAATCTCGTTATCATGGCACCTGTCAGTGGGTGGGATATATTAGGCAGCAAGTGAACATTTTGTCCTCAAAGTTGATGTGTTAGAAGCAGGAAAAATGGGCAAGCGTAAGGATCTGAGCGACTTTGACAAGGGCCAAATTGTGATGGCTAGACGACTGGGTCAGAGCATCTCCAAAACTGTAGTTCTTGTGGGGTGTTCCCGGTCTGCAATGGTCAGTACCTATCAAAAGTGGTCCAACGAAGGAAAAACGGTGAACCGGTGACAGGTTCAAGGGTGGCCAAGGCTCATTGATGCATGTGGGGAGCGAAGGCTGGCCCGTGTGGTCCGATCCAACAGACGAGCTACTGTAGCTCAAATTGCTGAAAAAGTTAATGCTGGTTCTGATAAAAAGGTGTCAGAACACACAGTGCATCGCAGTTTGTTGCGTATGGGGCTGTGTAGCCGCAAGGTGTTGACTTGGCCTCCAAATTCCCCAGATCTCAATCCAATTGAGCATCTGTGGGATGTGCTGGACAAACAAGTCTGATCCATGGAGGCCCCACCTCGCAACTTACAGGACTTAAAGGATCTGCTGCTAACGTCTTGGTGCCAGATACCACAGCACACCTTCTAGTGGAGTCCATGCCTCGATGGGTCAGGGCTGTTTTGGCACCGAAGGTGGATCACAACAATATTAGGCAGGTGGTCATAATGTTATGGCTGATCGGTGTATAAAACCACTAGTTATCAACTAGTAAGTAGTGCCTATTTGCATTTAATTCACTTTTAAGCACCTTTTGTCAACAGTCACCATCATGTATTTTTGTATTGATTGATCTGCTGTTACTGTCATAAGAGGGACAAAACTAAATAGCTCAATTTTGCCAACACGATCAGTTGCCCATAGAGGCAGGTTCAACATTGGAGAGATTATTTTTAGACTAAATAGTGTTAGTTCACAAAGTAAAGCTGGAAATGTATCAGTTAAGCAGAGGGCCTGGGAGCACACAAATCTTCACGAGGATGGCAGCAAGTTATTTTGTACTGTCTGTAACAAAGTCTTTGACCAATGAAGGAAATCAACAATTGATGATCATCTAAAATCAAATCAGCACACATGGCGAAACTCCTGTTGCACTGGTTCCTCCCAGCCTGAACTCATTTTAAAAGGCCAGAGAAACCTGAGAACAACCATACTTAAAATGGTGGCTTCTGAAGAGAGAGAAAAGGGTAGATAACATGCCCTGCATACGCACACACATACAGTTACCTAACATTAACATGTTAACAAATGCAAGCTGATTGCTTCCTAAATTCATTTAGCTAAATCATTATCTGCCTGTTACGTATTATAGTTGATGCTAATTATTTTGGATTCCAAGCAACGCTGTGTAGACATGTAAAGCCTTACGTCTCAACTAATTAAAATTACATTAAAGTTATGTCGGTATTTACAAACATAATGTTCACAATACATATATCAGAGAAAGATTAAAACTGTATTTATTTGGCCACAATCGTCTGTTATAAAGTAGACATTTAATTGGACATTTAAAATAAATAGCTTTTTTAATTTATAGTTTAAGTTTTTAATTTACAGTAATGCCATCTAAAAATGTTTATGCATTCAAGTAATTGTATGTTTTAAAATCAGATTATTGTATTTTCATATTGATTTGTCATGACAAAAGTGTTAGCATTGTCATTTAAATTGGCAATCATAGTGTTGCATGAGACATGGAAATTGTATAGATGCTTAAGCAGCCATCATTGTCTAAGTTGATGCCTTTTAATTGTTAATTTCATAACATGAAACACATTTTTTCTGATCTTAATCACTGCCGCAGAATTCCACAGAAAACACCTTTTTAAAATGTAGAATTTAAGAAAAATGTACTCATATTTCTGGGGGGACTAATAAAAAGTATCAAAGTCAAATTTATAATCATAATGGATAATCATAATTATCCATCTATCCATTTTCAAAACCACTTATCCATGTGGGTCGGGGTGGACTCCAGAGCTCATCCCAGCAGGTACAGGGGACAAGGCAGGAATACACCCAGGATGGGACACCAGTCCATTGCTGGGCACACATACAGGGCAATTTAGCATAGCAAATTAACCTAACCTGCATGTCTTTGCACAGTGGGAGAAACTGGAGTACCTGGAGGAATCCTGCGGACACAGGGAGAACATGCAAACTCCACACAGACAGACACCCTGAGCTGAGACTCAAACCCAGGACCCCTGGAGCTGTGAGGCAGGAGCGCTAACCACTGCACCACCGTGCCACCCAGCGTTGTTGTTGTTGTTGTTGTTGTTGTTGTTGTTGTTGTTGTTGTTGTTGTTGTTGTTGTTGTTGTTGTTGTTGTTGTTGTTGTTGTTGTTGTTGTTGTTGTTGTTGTTGTTGTTGTTGTTGTTGTTGTTGTTGTTGTTGTTGTTGTTATAGTAGTAGTAGTAGTAGTAGCAGTAGCAGTATTTATTTATTTATTTATTTATTTATTTATTGGCAGACGCCCTTATCCAGGGCAACTTACAAAATATAAGCACAATATAAACTGCAAAAATACAGTTCAGTACAAGGCATCAAACATTACAAATTCAGATTGATATAATACAAAGCAATTCAAAGCATAATACATTTTACACATTCCAATTTACACAAGTGAAAACAATAAATTAGGTCTTATATCCTGGATTGTAAAAGCTAAGTGCGGACAAGATGTAAGGTTACAGTCAAGGGCTACGCGAAAGAGAGCAAAGGGGAAATCAAAATAATATGAGTACAAGTAACACAAGAAGCATGTTAAAACATTGTAAAGTGCTATTGTAAAGGAGAGTAAATGAATAAGATTACAAGTACTGCCTGAAAAGATGTGTCTTGAGTAAGCGCCAGAAGGCGGTCAAGGACTCTGCTGTTTTCACTTCAGTGGGAAGGTCGTTCCATCACTTAGGGGCCAGGGATGAGAAGGAGCAGCTCTGGAGGAAGGAGAGTGGAGGAGAGACATGACAGGAGAGGCAAAGTTAGTCTTCTGGCACCGGAAGACCACAGTGGTCTGGAGGGGATGTATGGAGAGATGAGGGCCTGAAGGTAGCTTGGTACAGTGTGGTCGAGACAGCGGTAGGTGAGGGTCAATGTCTTGAACTGAATGCGTGCCGGTATCAGGAGCCAGTGGAGGGAGAGGAGCAGTGGAGTAGCGTGAGCGAATCGGGGCAGAGAGAATACCAGACGAGCCGCAGAGTTCTGGATGAGCTGGAGCGGGCAGGTAGTAGATGCAGGCAGGCCGGCCAGGAGGGAGTTGCAGTAGTCCAGGCGGGAGAGGACAGGGGACTGGACGAGCAGCTGAGTCGAGTAGTCGGTGAGGAAGGGACGGATTCGGCATATGTTGCTCAGGAAGAATCTGCAGGTGTCAGCGTGGTGATGTGCTGAGTGTAGGAGAGTGTAGGATCGAGGGTGACTCCTAGGTTTTTAGCGGAAGAAGAAGGAGAGAGTGTTGTGGATTCCAAGGGGATTGAGATGGAGAGATCAGCTGAAGGTGAGGAAGAGTGGGGAAAAAAGAGGAGATCTGATTTGGAGAGGTTGAGCTTGAGGTGGTGCGAGTGCATCCAGGCGGAGATAGCAGACAAGCAGGAAGAGATGCGAGAGGGGATGAGAGGGTCAAAAGAGGGAAAAGACAGGAAGATCTGGGCATCATCAGCATAGAAGTGGTAGGAGAAACCATGGGATGCGATGAGTGGGCCCAGGGAACAAGTGTAGAGAGAGAACAGGAGGGGGCCCAGGATAGAGCCTTGGGGTATGCCTGTGAAGAGAGGTTGGGGGGTGGATGAGGAACCTCGCCATGTCACTTGATAGATCTGGTCATTGAGGTAGGAGGAGAACCAGGTGAGAGCAGTTCAATCAATAAATAAAACACTACATACAATGATATAAAATATTTTGCGAATATATATATCTGTGTTTTAAGGTACAAAAATAGTGTGCAGCATATGAAGCACTATATAAATGAAATTAAATAAATCAAAATGGTTGTACAGTTCTGATAAAGGGTGAAAGATAATAGACATGTTAATGACATAAACAGATACTCGCCATAAAATCTGCAAAAGGAACATAATTTCCTTGTCAATTGCAATAACATTTTGGAACACTGGCTGGCCTGTAGCAACACTTCTTCCATGCCTTGAAAACATACCATTATGTTGACACTCTAGAGTTTGTAAAGATATCGGCTGCTTTAAAGTACAATGAAGTGGCCAACAAGATTTTAAATAATTACTCATTAGAATTCCAGTGGAAAGGAAGGGTTGTTTTCATAGTTGAACCACATCATTTTGTACTGTTTATATAAAAATGGTATTTACTTTAAAAGCCCAAGTCCTTTACATATAATTCATGTTGTATATCACTTTCCTCCTGGCTCAATATCTTAATGTATTGCCTTTACTTTTCATAGACAGCTTACTCACATTATTGTCCACATTCCCATGAAGAAATTACATTGCAAGGATAAACTTCTACAGATACTGAGGAACTTTCTCGAAGTTAGGTCACTTGCCATGGATTATATAATGATTTTTACCACTGAAGACTGAAAAACTAAAATGAAGAGCCTGTCACATAAGAATATGCGAATGTTCAGTCATGGATACTCCAATTAAGAGCATGTCATTTGCCAGCTACATAGGAAATACAGATATTCTATCATTGAATATTGCAATGCATTGTGGGTGCAATTGAATATTTTACATTTCTACACTCAATAAAATACATCATTCACTGTAATAGTGGCTGTTCAAAATATTTTACATCCACTAATAAATATGTTCTTTTAGGGTTATTGTTCATTAGTATATAGGCACATTACATGTTAAATAGTTCACATTTATTTGCATGAATTAACAATAATATACTAATATATATAAACACAAATATAAGCACACACACACACATCTTTTATTCCCATGTTTATGAAGTCTTTGGTGCGTTCAAATCAAAATAGTAGCATTGCTTAGTGCTGAGCACAACAACTTTAATGCTATGTCACAGCCCATTAAACCAAGGAAGCCAAAAATACTATATTATACCATTCCCTAGTGTAATCTTTATTCTTTACATACACTTGTGAGATTGTGGTAAACATACCCTGCCTGAACATTTTATTTGCAGTCATACCTAATAAGAGATGGGAGGCACTTGACCTACAGCAGTAACTGTTTTTGAATGATGACATATAGAAATGACAAGTATCTGAACTGCCATTTGCAGGATTTGAACTGTGCCGTAAACTAAGGAGAAGGAAACAGCCCAAAGACAATCTAGCTGGACTTTGCCCCTTCCTTTTTTGACACTTTTTTGGTGCTATATGAACTTAAGTGAAATCTTTGCTTCCTTGAGATTTGATTAAACTTAGGCTATTAGGCTGTAGGCTATTTGTTTATTTTTATTTGATGCTTCTTCCATAGTATAGTGGTTATATGTTACATTACATATTTAAACTAATTTGTATCTAGGGTTCAATGTGATCAAAGTGATTTATCTAGTACAAAGCAGAACATCAGAGTTCACTTAAAAACAAAAGCATTTGCAGTATTTGCAGGCTCCGACACTTTAAATGGTCCCTTTTTTCAAATGAGATCATCATGTACCTTTGCTAAAAGCTTCAATTTCAAGACAATTATTAACATGCTTGTCTTGTTCTCACGTAAAGGCAGAGTATTTGCTCATTTATCGAAGCCTGAGACACCATGCTGGGAAATCACACAACAAAACTTCTTTTGGATGAATTGCTGGTGCTCTTATTTGTGATTCTTGCTTTATTGACCTAGTCATATATCTATCAAATGCACATCAATTGAAAAGGATTGCTGCCCTTGCAGCATTACAAGCAGTTCCATTTCAAACCCCATTTCATGGCTGTACTTTTCTGCCACCACAAATAAAAAGCCTTTTACACACCCAGCAATTTGCAGTTTGACCCTGCAAAAGGTTTTACAGATCTTTGCTTACACTCTGACTCTGTAACAGTAACAAACATTAATGTGTGTCTCAGCAAAGGTCACTGGTAACAACTCTCTCAAAACCTAATTATTTTATTGCAGTGTAATATCCAAAATGTTTACAAAAATAATAAATGCAAGCTTTTCTTTTTAATCTACTTTGCACTTTACACAAAAGGCCTAATTCAGTTTTTGCTTTCAGCCTTAATATATGGACATAAAGAGTCAGAAGTTTGGGTTTCCTGGAAATTGTACTGGAATCCTACCAAGGAAAAAAAATCTACACCCAATATAGCCATGTCAAGGAATATAGTATTTTTAAGGTTAAGATCTCTAAAAACAACACCTTTTGGATGGCTTTTAGCAATGATGATCCAAAATATATTAAATAAGTTTGCCTTATTATTGTTATTATTAGTAGAAGTAGTAGTAATAATATTAGCAACATGCTTCCTCATCATGACATCAGAAAAATAATTACAGGTAACAGCATTGAAACACATTATTAGACAACCACCCATGATGCCCTACATCACAGATTTATTATTGTAATGCGCACAACACCTGACAGTCATCAGTTTCCTGCTGAGATTTTTACAGGTAAATGTTTACTAACCATGGAAGTATCGCTTTCAAGGACTTTTTTTCTGAAAACAGTACAGGAACCTGTGGTTATCCTGTAATTTAAATATCAGCCCACACCTTTCCCTTCATTTGAATGATATTGCAGGAAAAGTGGGTGTTTCCGGGAAAACAAACTCTTGCCATGGAGACAGCACAATTACATGGTTGATTCTTAATTTGACTAGAGCAGGATGGTTTGGATATAAATAGAATAGACATAGTGACTAAAACATTATCACAATTAACTGGTGGAATAGATGTATGTCTACAGCCAAAAAAGTACCCAAAATTACAAATATATATATGTGTTTTAATACATTAAGGGTTCAGTTTGCCTTTCTCTACCTCCCCCCTCATTTTATTAAATCAACTTTCACATGTATTCAACTGATACATACCTTTGCACTTAATGGAGAAGAGGTGAAATAATAAATATGAAATAACTGTAGAATTTAAATGTAGTTCTTGATAACAGAAACCTGTTTTTTTCTTTTTTTTTTTTTTTACAAAGTACTGACATAAATTATCCTGTAAATATATTTAACTGAAAGGAAAATATTTTAGTCACCACAGGCAGCTATAAAAAATAATTTCACACATAAGTGTGTACTTAACAATTATTGAAGCGCATGTGACAGCCAGTTACAAGCTACATTTGTACTCACCTCTTTACTGATTTATTCTTCTTACTATTATTATTATTATTATTATTATTATTATTATTATTATTATTATTATTATTATTCGATGTTGATATATTTGACATGCTTCTCATGTAGTTCCATGAAAACCATTAGAAGAGGTGACTGACATACCATTGTTTACAGTGTACATCATATAATTTTAGTAATATTGATTACAATGACTGGATCAATAATTTCCTATCCCAGAGATAATGATAAAGTATGAGCAAAAAATATATCTCATCAACTTACCTGTGAGTCATTTATTGAAACTTATTTGACATTGGGAATGTATAGTTGAGCATTTATAATAAATCTCTGACCATTTAGGAAAGAAGGAAAATACTTACTGAATTATATGTAACATCTAATGACTGTTGACATGTTGTCCCATGCATATTCTGCTTTTCTAATTCCATGGTTTATTGTATTAAAATACAGTATCTGGATTTCTTGTGTCAAAACACAGTATTTCATTGTCTGATCTTTAAGTAGCTAAACGTTTTTTGGAAAATATGACAAATACCTATTGTTCACTGATCTATGAGAACAGATATTGAACTGCATTCTACTGTCAAAGTCGTAGCAATTATATTTTTTCTCAATAAATACATATTTCTAACAATTACATGAGTTAAACGGATAAAGCATCATGACTGACACCTGGATATTCTTGTGATTTAAAGTTACCCATAGTGCTCTTTCACTATTTTAAAATTGCACCTTTTTTTGACAAAGACTTCTATTACTTTGACACATACTTGAAACTGAGTTGTCTGCTATTGTCACCTTAGAAGCCTTTTGACATGGCAATAAACTGACAACTAGATGTGTTGCCTCCTACATCACCTACTTCCACCAGCTGGTCTGAAAGACCAATCGACTAAGCTGCTACCAAGAAAATCAAGCTGTTTTGCCTGCCATTGTGAAGAACGCCAAGGTCAACTGTCCCATTAATGCATGTCGACCAAAGCCAATTTAGCTTCAATCAGGAGACAGGTCTCCTAGAGCTGAGGCTGCTAAACTGTTATGAATCTTGTCAGCCGGGTAATGGGAATTGCTGCAGATTAAAACTGTTTTTCACCTGACAATCTGGGATAAAAGAACTTTGTCCCAGATTCACAAACATTTGTCAGCCCCTGCAGGCATATATTATTATGCCTAAGATGGCTAGATACCACCAAACATTCCTTGAATGAACCTACTGGTATCTTTAGTTTATTTATTTTTTTATCCAGAGGTACTATGGAGATAATACTGGTTTGATGATGTTCAGTAGGAAGATGCACCAGTTCCGATTAATAGCATCATATAAATACAACTAATCAGACAATCAAACTGGAGCAACATGTTCCTATCTTTTATGTAATTATCAAATGCATAGCCTATCATCTCTGCAGGTTTTTTTTTTTTTTAATTGTATCTAACCAAGTGCTCATCATGTGCGATTAAACAATCTAATGTTTATTTACAAATTTTCCCATGATTATTTGAAGGTTTTCCATGACTAAATAATGCTGTATTCTGCTACTGTCATGATGGAAATGTTCAATTACCGGTGTTCTGCCAAGGTCACACTGAGACTGCACATGAGTATTCAATGTGTGTTGTTAATTCAGAGCTTTGAGAGAAAACAAATTGAGCATAAGCACACATGGCTATCATTGAGTTATTCAGGAACTCAGTGAATTAGCCTTCATTTAAACGCAAAACCAACACCTAACTGAGCTTTTAAAAAACATAACCTGTTTTGAACTGAAGTATATTGAAAACACTATAACTGTGTTCTTCCATAATAATCATAAACATCTGGAGTAAAAACTTCTACAAACACAAAATTGCTTTATTTGTTATATTATGGTACATCAACTTGATTATTATTTCTCTGTGGTTGACAAAAAGCTTGTATGCTTGTGTTATACAATACTAAATTATGATATTAATCCACAATTATTCTTTTATTAAATGTACTACAGCAGATAACCCATAAAAATAACCTGTGGATCCTGTTACTAAAGAAAGTCTGGAAAAGCCAGGTCTGGTAGAATACAAGAGAAAATATATATTTCTCTCCATTCCTTGCAAGTAATTGATTAGTTCTGGTAAACCACATATCATGACAATATCAGTGCTGCAGTTCAATAATTGCACCTGGCTGACCAGGGGCAGGAAAATCAGAGTTTTTATTGATATCAGAATCATAGGACCATCATGAACAATATGAGTTACCTTAGGACTGAACAGAAACCAGAAGAGTACTTAGGACATGTTAGGTTTCTGTATAGGGCCTTGAAACGTTACAGGCAGTGGCTGGGCTGTGAAAAATACAAATTTGAAATCTGTGGACAAAACATACAGTCCATAAATATTTGAACAGTGACACAATTGTCATCATTTTGCCTCTGTACGCCACCACAATGGATATGAAATGAAACAATCAAGATGTGCTTTAAGTGTAGACTTTCATCTTTAATTTGAGGGTAGTTACATCCAAATTAGGTGAATGGTGTAGGATTTACACCCATTTTTATAGGTGGTCCCCCCAATTATAGGGGCTCAAAAGTTTTGGACAAACTAACATAAACATTAATTAAATTGTGAGTTTCAATACTTGGTTGCAAATCCTTTCCAGTCAATGACTGCCTGAAGTCTGGAACCCATAGACATCACCAGATGTTGGGTTTCTTCCCAGGTGATGCTCTGACAGGCCTGCACTGCAGCTGTACCAGAATGATGCGAAGGAACTGCTCATGATCCGAAGCATACCACCTCATCTGTGGAGCATGTTATGGCATGGGCATGTATGACTGCCAAGGGAACTGGTTCCCTTGTATGTATTGATGATGTGACTGCTGATAAATTCTGAAGTGTTTAGGGCTATATTATCTGCTCAGATTCAGCCAAATGCTTCAGAACTCATTGGACGGTGCTTCACAGTGCAGATGGACAATGACCCGAAGCATACTGCGAAAGCAACCCAAGACTTTTTAAGGCGAAGAAGTGGAATGTTCTGCAGTGGCCAAGTCAGTCACCTGACCTGAATCCAACTGAGCAGCATTTCACTTGCTGAAGGCAAAACTGAAGGCAAAACACTCCAAGAACAAGCAGGAACTAAAGACAGCTGCAGTGCAGGCCTGGCAGAGCATCACCAGGGAAGAAACCCAGCATCTGGTGATGTCTATGGGTTCCAGACTTCAGGCAGTCATTGACTGCAAAGGATTTTCAACCAAGTATTGAAACTCACAATTTAATTCATGATTATGTTAGTTTTGGGGGGACCACCTATAAAAATTGGTGTAATTCCTACACCATTCACCCAATTTGGATGTAACTACCCTTAAATTAAAGATGAAAGTCTACACTTACAATCTTGATTGTTTCCTTTCAAATCCATTGTGGTGGCATACAGAGCCAAAATGATGACAATTGTGTCACTGTCCAAATATTGATGGACCTAACTGTACTTGTACATGCATGAATGTATCATAATAGCATGACAATCAGGAGGTTTACACCTGCAGAATGAGCTAATGTACCTGCAGGATATTAACAAAGGATTTATTTGAGCAAATTAGGGGAAAAGGTAATGAAGGTAATGTCCAGATCATTATTTCTTTATCTGTTGATTTTCAAATCTGTGTAGGATTTGTATGAGTTTTGTCTGAAGGCAGAGTTGCTTTGAATTAACGAACATGAACTTCATTGCATTTAGTTTCTGTTATTTTCTGCTAAGGTTATTCATACTACCAGAGGAAGGAAACACAAGAGAGGCTAACAGAGCAGGCAGCTTTCAGAGGGCCTGGACAGAGTCAAAACTGACACCCTCCCCCCCAGTACTGTGTTTTTAATCTGCAATAGACAAGTGGGTCACTGTTTTGTTAAGGTCTGGCCCTAGGTCATGTGTATTATTTTACATTTAATCTTGTTATTAATAATACTACTACTACTACTACTACTACTAATAATAATAATAATAATAATAATAATACACTGTCAAAACCTGGTTACTGTGCATTTGGCATTATTAATATTATATTTATGTATTTATGTGAATGTATAATTTAATTGCATATATGATAATCTGCACATAAAGAGACGTCATAGTATTTTTTTTAAACTGCCTGTTAAACTTAAGTATATTTCTAAGCAATCCGAGCTGCTTATGTATATTACAGTGTAATTTTCCTCCATCTTATGTTCTTGTAAAATGTTTACTTTGTAACTGTGCCATGGTCAATATAAATCAAATGCAATTAATAGATTTTCTTCGCTCTGACGCTCAGCTTGTGAGACCTAGAGTAATTGAATACGAAGCTGTAAATTGTATCTCACATATGCAAACTGCAGCTTGTCAGCCAAGATTAAAGTTTTTGTGTGAAGCAGACAGGGTTTGTTAGTGAGTTCTATTGTGTATGTCTCACATCAAAAAATTGTTATAAGGGGGGGTAGAAATGGCTGCACTGTGAATAATATTTGATGATGGATCTTTTTGGAAAAAATAGTTATGGATAATGGTATTTCCATGCACATGTTACCAAATTTTAGAGAGATTAATGGGAAGTAGCAGAGACTCTAGGATTAAGAAACTATCCTAGACATGTAAAATATGTATTGCTAATAATAATAATAATAATAATAATATATGCATACACATTTACATAGATAAACACAAACACACACACATATATATATATATTGTGGTGCAGTGCTAGTTGGGGCACAAAATGGCTACCAGGAATTTTACTGCATCCCCCAGTAGCCTTGAGGAATGAATCAACTCACAGTACTCACAGAACTCCCCTGATTGACCGAACTTAATATACTGTATATAATAAATCCACAGTCCCTTTCCTAGTCTGGCGTGTCAGTTTCCTAGACTCCACCAATTCATTGAACCTGGTACTGTGGTCCCCACCCCCCAGTGCCACATAATACATATATACACATACATGTAAGTGAAGGCCTGCATCATGCAAAAGTCAAAGAGCCCAGATTCTTTTGCAACTTTTTATAATTCTTCCAAGGGTTTCTAATGAATGTCTGTTTAAAAAATCTTGAATTTATCTGTTGTCCATGCCTTCATTAGTTACCTCAATAATTACTTTCCAGGGTCAACTAAACTCTTTGAGCTGGCATCGGCTCCCCAGGCTTGACTGGGTGAATAGGACACCTGCCAACAGGAGATTTCTCAAACCTATTGAACAGATAGCCCGATAATCTATTTCCAGTTCCCAAAGGATTAATGACTGTCTCATACGGTTGCACAATTGTACGTTTTCTTCACATTTCATTATCTTTACAACTTCATCCGCAACACATTTTATGTTACTTCAGGGTGTCTCTTCAAAGCTATCAAGATACTTTTAGGTTGGGTAATGAACTGAAACCTTCTTGGAGCGGAAGGAAAATAGTATTTCTGAAGGTTTGTTTACTTGGTATTGGAACAAGCAGAATAACACACATGCACACACACACACACACACACACACACACACACACACACCTATACAATAAGCTGTTTGTGTAACTGTTTTGACACAAATCTGTGGTTGAAAATTACCAAAAGAATTACCATTTTAATGATCTATAGGTTAAATACAGAGATAAGTGAATAGCCCAGAGACTCCCTTTTTTCCTTTACGAACACTCAAGATAGAAGTTAGGTTCCATTACAGAAACATGATAAAAGGGTGAGGGTTAAGTTTGTTGAGCAAGTATAAATATTGAATGAATAGAGAAGAATCTGATTAAATACATACAATTATGCAGAAAAGAAAAAGGAAAGCCCCAGACATGGCAAATATTTAATTAAAGATCATTTAACATCAAATAGCATACATGGCATAAACAATAATATAATTTATTTCTCTATAATTCCCAGCTGCTGCTATTGATCATTGGTGTCATGCTTAATTAATGGTCTGCCCATGTTTAAAATCAATACTGACCATAAATCTGGAAAATATCATATCGAATTTGAAACTGCAAGAAACGTATTAAAATAACTTTATTGGTATCAAAAGTCATCAAAAAAGACACTTTATTATTCTTTAAAAAATGGTGACATTGTTTAAATGATTATTTGTGATCCAAATGTCACTGACAGGTGCGGCATAAACCTTGTAAGTAATATTTAAAACAAATCATTAGTGGTAAATAACCACTAGATTTTCACATTTGAGATTAGCATTGAGGAAATCCACATCCTAAGATGGTGGTACTTTGTGGTAGACCTCATCTCATAATGCACTTTCCAGCTTTGAAATAATGCAATATTTCATTATATATACAGTACAGTGAGGGAAAAAAGAATTTGATCCCCTGCTGATTTTGTATGTTTGCCCACTGACAAATAAATGATCAGTCTATAATTTTAATGGTAGGTGTATTTTAACAGTGAGATACAGAATAACATCAAAAAAATCCAGAAAAACGCATTTCAAAAAAGTTATAAATTGATTTGCATGTTAATGAGGGATATATGTATTTGATCCCCTATCAATCAGCAAGATTTCTGGCTCCCAGGTGTCTTTTAAACAGGTAACAAGCTCAGATTAGGAGCACTCTCTTAAAGGGAGTGCTCCTAATCTCAGCTCGTTACCTGTATAAAAGACACCTGTCCACAGAAGCAATCAATCAATCAGATTCCAAACTCTCCACCATGGCCAAGACCAAAGAGCTGTCCAAGGATGTCAGGGACAAGATTGTAGACCTACACAAGGCTGGAATGGGCTACAAGACCATCACCAAGCAGCTTGGTGAGAAGGTGACAACAGTTGGTGCGATTATTTGCAAATGGAAGAAACACAAAATAACTGTTAGTCTCCCTCGGTCTGGGGCTCCATGCAAGATCTCACCTCGTGGAGTTTCAATGATCATGAGAACGGTGAGGAATCAGCCCAGAACTACACGGGAGGATCTTGTTAATGATCTCAAGGCAGCTGGGACCATAGTCACCAAGAAAACAATTGGTAACACACTAAGCCGTGAAGGACTGAAATCCTGCAGTGCCCGCAAGGCCCCCCTGCTCAAGAAAGCACATGTACAGGCCCGTCTGAAGTTTGCCAATGAACAACTGAATGATTCAGAGGAGAACTGGGTGAAAGTGTTGTGGTCAGATGAGACCAAAATCAAGCTCTTTGGCATCAACACAACTCGCCGTGTTTGGAGGAGGAGGAATGACCCCAAGAACACCATCACCACCGTCAAACATGGAGGTGGAAACATTATGCTTTGGGGGTGTCTTTCTACTAAGGAGACAGAACAACTGCACCGCATCAAAGGGACGATGGACGGGGCCATATACCGTCAAATCTTGGGTGAGAACCTCCTTCCCTCAGCCAGGGCATTGAAAATGGGTCGTGGATGGGTATTCCAGCATGACAATGACCCAAAACACACAGCCAAGGCAACAAAGGAGTGGCTCAAGAAGAAGCACATTAAGGTCCTGGAGTGGCCTAGACAGTCTCCAGACCTTAATCCCATAGAAAATCTGTGGAGGGAGCTGAAGGTTCGAGTTGCCAAACGTCAGTCTCGAAACCTTAATGACTTGGAGAGGATCTGCAAAGAGGAGTGGGACAAAATCCCTCCTGAGATGTGTGCAAACCTGGTGGCCAACTACAAGAAGCATCTGACCTCTGTGATTGCCAACAAGGGTTTTGCCACCAAGTACTAAGTTGAAGGGGTCAAATACTTATTTTCTCATTAACATGCAAATCAATGTATAACTTTTTTGAAATGCGTTTTTCTGGATTTTTTTGATGTTATTCTGTATCTCACTGTTAAAATACACCTACCATTAAAATTATAGACTGATCATTACTTTGTCAGTGGGCAAACATACAAAATCAGCAGGGGATCAAATACTTTTTTCCCTCACTGTATATATATATATATATATATATATATATATGTGTGTGTGTGTGTGTGTTTGGGAAGGATAATCTTTTAACTATGAAGGCATTAAGTATTTTTTTAATTATTATTTTAAATGTTTGTTTTATGGAATTAATGTTCAGTCAATTACAACTGGTATAAACAGTCCAATGCAATGTTTCAATTTCTGCAATTGTCTTTCTCAAACGTTTCAAAGAGCTTGAAAGGTTGTTTGCTTATAAATAAATAAATATATCATACATTGAAACTCGCACCTGTGCCATCTTAACAGTTCCATCTCCCTCCTCCTAATCCTCTCCCAACATGTTCTCCATTCAAGATGTACAACTCATCTTGAAATTAAAAAGATTAAGGTTAAATCTTTTTTAAAATGGCATTTACCATCTCCAATATCTCTGCCTTCTTACATTAAAATGCTTTTCTGTGCAAGTAATTGCTTACAAATCTCACAAATATGGTTTAAATAAACAAAAAATGAAAACACCATAAGGACACAGACACATTATTACTTATGGAAGAAGTTGTTCCACTCTGCGGCGCCTAAGTTACATAAATGCTCTTATGGTCTCTAACCCCCTGTATTTACATGTATTCTTATAGGGGGAATTTAAGTAGTTTTGCTTTACATCATGCTACCTTGGTCCCTGACCCTGACATACTGTATAGCGGGGACCCTGTGTATACTCTTTAGTCTCATATTTTGTTGGGATGACGTTGTTGTACAGACTGCTATCAGTATCACAAAATCTGTCTTTTGTTATTGTATTGCTTTTCCTGTTAGTTTTCCATCAAAGAAAATGCATTATTAAATCAAACACAAAACAATGCAAAAGTGAGAATAAATAGAAATCAATGGAGAGGCAGTGAATACATTTAACAGCAACTTGATATTCAACTGTGTTACATTACATATAAAAGGCTTACAGCTAGGGAAACATAATTTAAAATGTGAAGTGATACAGCTCCAAAACTGTACAAAATAAACCATTTATAACAATTCCTATTGTTCAATGTAGCCCCCATCTCACATAAACACAGAAACCATATCATGTAATGTCTGTTAAAACTTAATTCTCCTTTCAGTATAAAAACCTATGTGATATGGGTTGATACACTTATAGTGTACAGATGAGCTGGCTTTACCAGGTCTAGGATTTGCTCTGAGGAAATGTCAGTATTTCTGAAGCATCAAATGCAGCAGTTGATATAAAATGAATGTATTGTATATAAATATATAGTATGATCAAAAATCCTGTGTTTATGCTAGTGCAGGGATATATCTGTTTGATACCATTTGTATTTTACAACCTATACTTTTCACTTCTGCAGTAATTAAACTCTATTACTCAACATACAATGGTTTATATGTAAAAGTCATGTCACTGAACAACATAAATGGACATGCAACCCTATGTGGAATGCTTTTCAAGAGACAAAGGAATCTTAAAAACTCTTAATTGCAGAAAGTATAACTGTAGCAAATGTTTTTCTTTTACCTCGTGAAATAAATTAAGCCAGGGCTTATCATTTCAGTGCAGTAGAAAATATAGCCCACTGAGACACTACAACAGATTAAGCAGGAACCACACATACACAGCTTATTAAAGTGGTAGTCCTTAAGGTTTTAAAAATATTTTGTATATTTGTTTTTCCTACATTTGGCATAGCCTTAGTTGTTTGCGTAACTGATTGAGCTTAACTTTACTCATGCAACTCCATTAATATATTGTTCACATTTTGGTAATTTTCAGAATTATTTGCTTCAGTTACTTTAGCAGTAAATTTCATACCAACAGAAATGTCATCTTCCATTCCTAAACATTTGAAGCAAGTATAAAACCTTTCTCATTAACTGAATACTACTATCCCCAATAGGGAAACACTTATGATGGTGTTCATGTACATCAGCTAAAAGTAAACAAGAAAAGAAAAGGGATTAGGGAGGGATATAAAATGTATTTAAAGTTTAAGTTAATGGCCTAAGACTAAGGGCCAATGATTGCCATTTGCCACAATGGAACCTGCACTCAGCCAAAGTCAGATGATGAATGAATATTGAGCTCCTGGAAATAATATATTATTACAATTAAATGGTTAGGAGGTGCCAGAAAACTGTTGCAGAACTTTTTCAGAGCAGTGAGCTCAGTCTGTTTACTGTCATCTATCAAAATATGTCAACTGTAGACTATGGTTTGGCCCAGAATTGTTGAGAAAAGATCTGAATAGCATTAGTGACATACCAATGTGTTGAAAAACTGTCTACTCCATAACACACTTTTGTTTTAACTGTGTTCTTATGTTTGCTATGTGTCCATATATTTACAGTAAAAATTGCTGTGTCTCTTTGGGATGCTAACTGTTTTATGGGAGTACCTAATGATTTTGATTAATTGGATGTGCCATCATATAATGTATTCCATATATTAAAGCACACTTACATACTTTTCCCTTTGCGCCCTAGTTTAGCTGCTTATGCAGGTGGCTGTAAATTATTTCTCAAGCACTAGTTTGTCAGCATTTGGTTTTTAGCACCAGCAGTTCAGCATTCATCATTCATCATTTTCTATATATTATGAAGTAGGGTAAAATAAAATGTTTCTACTGACAAAAAAATGTAAATACCTAAAAGTATTTTTCTGTCATTGGACCCCATATATTGATATGCACTTCATGTGTTATATCTAGGGCTCTGTGTTTTATGCAACTTGTTTTTTTAGTTGTAATTCATCTGCTATGCCCTAGACATCCCTACAGCCTCTCTAAACTGAGTAACTGAATTAACAATTATGAAATCAACACATTAGAGTATACATAATTGAATACATTGATGCTCTGAAACTGGGGTTCTTAACCTGTGAGCTGTGCAGTGAGGGTCCAGGGGAGGTATATAAAATGATAAATGCAACTTTCAGTTTATTTGTATTCATGCTTCTGCTGAATCAAGTAAAATCAATTAAACATATGCTTGTTGACTTCTTTGGCAAACAAAATCCCTTGCTCATCTTAATTATGTCTTGATCGGTTGATATTTTGTGGGGGGTGGAGTGAAAGATGGACATTGGATATTAAGATCATTCTCAAGGGAGGTGTGAGGGCAAAAAGGTTAAGAACCCCTGCTTTAAAAGAAACATTGAGACATATTCAATTTATCATTGTACTACACTCGAAAGTCAATAATATACCAATATTTATCATAAGAAAAACACAGAAAATGAAAAGGCTGACAGCTATAACAGGAAAATGATTTATGAATGCCAACAAAATGTTATTTTCCACTGGAAATAAATTATAATTCCAACCTGCATGTATTAATACTGCTAATATTAGTCTAAATTAGCCACTACAGTTCATCTGCACTCATTGGTGGAGTTTACATGTGTGTTTTGACATTATTCAAGACTATGAAATTACCCTCTCCCTCTCTGTGTTTACATGGTTTTAGTTTATTGCACTCAGGATGAACTGCTGTTTACCTGGTGTGATGCCAATTAAAGGGAAAGGAACACATTAATATGCATATTAGGGTGGTTTACATGAGTGGAGAACAGTACTCGGGACACTTGCATCATGGAATCCATGGCTGTCATGTGACAAATTGTTCAAATTAAACAGTGTGCAGCTGTTGTTTGTGCCTTATGTTTAGTTGTTTAATAATTTGTTTTACAGAGTTACAAGCCGTCAATATAAAAGTTTTATACAGTTAAGATTACAATGCGATGTACTGTACTGAAAGGTACACAACAGACCCAAAACAATGGAGAGCATAATGATAATAGGAAGAAAAAAACAGTCTGCATTTCCATTAACTTCAAATACAACACTGCTAACCATTAAACGTCCATCAGCAACTTACTTTACCTTAAAACTAACAATAAACTGACCAGTTATCTGGTTAATGCAGTCATTTAAAAATATATCTGATTATCTCAGTAGCATTTACATATGAAATGTGGGTTTACATATGGAAATGAACGTGTTTTTCTGTGTTTTTGTCATTTTTACGTAATTTACTGGAGTAATAGGGATTGACCCTGTCCTACTTTGTGACCATTTATTTTGGCCACAAACCTGATTCTCCCGAGTTTTTTGGCCAAACGCACACATGCATCATCACTTCACAAGTTAAAACACTACATGTAAACGCCCCCATCATTGACACAGGGCACTGTCAAATGTTTAAACGCAAGTTAAATTTAATAATGTGCCTGGATTTGTCTCATTTAATGCCAGTTACCTGATCAAGGTCTACAATTACATACTTTGAGGTTTACTGCCACATTCAGTACATTTGACATAATAGCCCTTGCCAGCAATATCTGGGCAAATCATTTCCAGAAATCAATGTGGTTGCAACCATTAACATAAATATGTATACATTACCCAAGCATAAAACTACATTTTAAAGACCACCTGACAGAAGCAATCAACAAGTAGGTTGTACTCCACCCATATAGTTGCCATCTGAGCCATGCATAACATAATGGGGCATTTAGTATCATGCTGCTAAATATCATTGCTAATACATCCCTTTTTAATGCAGCCTTCATGGAAATGGAAATACACATTTCACCAAATACTGTAGTGTTACAGGACCTCTAGAAATTGCTTACACATTCCAAAGATTCAAATTAGTTTTACTAAAGCTGAATAATGATTTCTTCATTTAACACAAAAAGTCCAAAATATATTTGTCAGTTTCCAATTCTCTAGATGCTAAAATAAATGTTCCTATTTACAGAACCATGTTAGTCTATGACTAAAGTTAACTAATTGACAATGCTTACATTTAATAGCAAAATGGAATGCATGGGACAGTTTCTTTAATGAAATACACTAATAAACTGAAATATTTAAATTATTTATTTTGCACATTCTAATAAATAATATTTAATAAGACATATTAGTCATAAAATGATGCATGGAGCTTTAAATTCAAGTCCATAGCTGCTGCTGCTTAATCAATGTGCCCTAACAGAATGACTAATTAAGATGATTAAAGGAATCAGGAGATTATTAATCAATAAGTGGTGTAATTAAGCAAACTAGATGACCACCTTGTGCTGGGAGGAATGAAGTGTAGCCTTAGAAAGTAGGTTGCTTAAAACACAGGGCCCTAGTTATGTGTTGTGCAAAGCTTGAAACCTCATTAAAGCACAAGTGGTGTCTTTAACATATATAACACATAGAGACAAACATTTTCCTTTTAAAACACATACATTACCAAATATCTTTTTATGCGCTGCGCTGAATTTCATCAACAGGGCAAGTGCTGAAACATCACATCCCTCTCTCACCATGTGTACCTCCTCTCCGCGTCCGTGCTGTTAACAACCAGCCCATTGTTCCAGTCCAGTGTCCCAAAAGATAATCCCCATCACCATGTCCATCGGTCAACTGCATTCCGAACAACTTCCCTTCCTGGTAATTGACTCTCCTGGAGTGGACATCATTCTCGGTCTGCCATGGCTCGCTCACTACAACCATCAGCATCTCCTGGACTGATGGGGACATTATCTCCTTGGGGCGGAACTGTTTTTCCATGTGCCTAACTCATCCCTGCTGAGCCACACACATAGAGAGTCCCCTTCTCTCTACTCCGACCCAGTTTCCCTTAGAATACACAGACCTGATGGCGTGTTCAGCAAGACCCAGGCTTCCCATTTGCCACCACACCGATCCGGGGACTGTGCCATTGACCTCCTTTTGGATACCTCTCCTCCTAGAGGGTGTATTTACCCTCTCTCTCTCTCCCACAGTCACAGGCTATGGATGAGTACATCTGGGAGGCTATGGATCTGGGGATCATCCGTCCTTAAACGTCACCAGCCACTGCCAGAAGGATGGTTGTCTACAGCCCTGCATCGACCATAGTCACTGCGAAAAGCCACCTGTAAAGTAACAATACCCGCTGCCCTTGGTGCCAGCCACCCTGGAGCAAATAAGAGGGGCCCATTACTTCACCCGTTACTTATTGGACCTGCCTGGTGCCTACAACCTCCTCTGGATTTGAGTGGTGGTTTAATGGAAGACGGCATTCATCACAAACATGGGCCATTAAGATTCATGCTGTTCTCTATAGCTAATGCCCCCTCTGTCTTCCAGGCATTCGTGAACAAGGCTCTGAGATCCTTCCTGCATCGCTTTGTCATCGTTTACATTGACGACGTCCTCATCTACTCTTCCTCCCTCTCTGAACACGTTTCCCAGGTGCAACAGGTGCTCCAGTGTCTGCTGCGAAACAGACTAAACATCAAGGCGGAGAAGTGCAAGTTCCACCGCCAGTGCTTGGGGTTCCTGGGTTACGTCATCGATGCCAGTGGCGTGCACATGGACCTGGAGAAGGTGAGCTCTGTCACCGACTGGCCTCAGCCCCACACTGTGGAGGAACTGCAGCGCTTCCTGGGATTTGCGAACTTCTATAGGCAGTTTATTCACAATTTCACCTCTGTTGCCTCACCACTAACCTCTCTGTTGAAGGGATCCGCACGTACTTTCACCTGGACTGACTCTACTACTACCACATTCGCCCGCCTCAGGACACTATTTATGACTGCCCCCGTCCTGAGACACTTGGACCTGAATTATGAGACTTTATTAAAAGTTATTTTAGGGATTTGTGAAAAAGAAAATGCATTTTTTTAAATCAGATTTGTAATATAATTCATAGCATTCAGTGTGTGCAATGTAGTCAGTGAAGAAGTAAATATGATCTACACAGTGAGGAATGTAAAAAACACGAAAATTTTAATATTTAATTAGTGTACATATTAATACATTCATAATTATAAAATGGATAATGTTCCACTTTTAAAGTAATTATTGCAATGCTTAATTAATTCAGAGTAATTACAATACACTAAGAAAATTAAAGTAATGAATTTAAAGTGGATTGGAGTGAGTTTTGTAGTATGGCATTCCTTTATCTATTTATGTACTTGAAAAGTGAGCATTGCATTGGCATTTATGCTATTATTGCTGTTATCATGTATTAAATATAACATTTGTTCTTGTTTCGTTATGTATACATTGTTTTATATTGTTCAGGTAACTATTTCTATTGTATAAATCGAACCATACACATATACAATAAGTAAAACTAATTAAGGCTGAGCCTTGTCACTTAATGTGACATATGCAAATAAACATTTTAATTAAAAGCTTGAAATTTTAATGTGAAGTTCAATACAATATAAACCCCCAAATGTTAGAGTTAGGGCAGGGCTTTTGAATAAACAAATCCTTTGATAAGATGATCCAGTAAGTCATACTGTAAGTTATTAGCTCTAATAACATTAATTATGTTTTTCAATTAATCTTCAACTACTGTCTGAAACTTGCAGCTTTAAAATCCATCAGCTCTTTAACAGCAGCAAATCTTACTATTTTAGTCAGGGCCATGCTTGAGTTGCACTGTCTTGTACTTATTTACAATCCTAATCACATTATCGATTTCTGCAATCTTTTCCTCGGGAAGATTGGTTATTAATTCTATGGCAGTGTATTTTTTAAAAACTAGATAATTAAAATTAAGTCAAAGAATGCTTCTCTTAAGATGAGTTCAGCACAGTTACCTCATCAAGAGACACAGAGTGGGAGCTATAAATTAATCTCTGTCAGCACTCAGCAAGCCTGTTTTGTATTTTCAAAGAGAAGAATGTCAATGTCTTTGTACTTATTACACTCCCTTAGTTCTCATTCTTACCCCCTCATACATTTCATGACACAATAATTTGCTTTAATCTTGAAAAAAAAAACAAAAAAACTATCAGGTTTTTCTACAAACCTTGTCTATGCAGTCAAGGTTATCTGAAACATTGTTCTATGCTAAAACACTATAACTGGAAGAAGAAAAAACTGTTTACAGAAGTAGAGTAAGGAAGAATAGAAACTGAAAATTGATAATGACAGTTGAATGCAGATTTCTAAGCCATGATGACAAATGAGATTGCATTTTGAATGAAGTGAGCAATGAGTTGCAATCTGCAAATGAGCACAATGAAATGGAGAAAGATATGGAATGAATACATGAGTTAAGTGAATTAAATAAAGCAACCACACATTTTTGTGTTGTCAAATAACCTAATATAAAGACATTTAATTGCTAACAGAATACATGATGCATAAAATACAAAGACAATCACTAAGGTTACAAAGTTTGTTTTTCAAGAAGCCTACTTGCAGAAACATACTTGACATTCAGAGTGATTTCAGAGTGAACAACTTTTCTGTATGATTCAGATTAGCTTCTTGAATCATAATAGGCCTTTCTCTAGTTCTTCAATGACTCACTCTCTTTGAGATACCAGATACCAGCTTTGAAGTGCTAACCCTTTCTTATAAGTGGTAATTACATTGGAATTTACACTTGGTACAACAGATCATAACAATGGGACTTGACCCCAGTGATATACTTTCCTTTTTTCAACCTTGGAGTCAAATAATTCCTTACAAGCTGTCCCTATGGACATCTGAATGAACCCTCCCATGGGAAGAAACACGGACAGATATCTACAAGTTAGTCCACAGTAGCAAAGATCTGCTTAATTTAGTACTATGAACTTTGAATATTGTGATGGATAAGCTAATTATTCCAAAGTGTTATAAGAAGAGAACCAGTTAATGCTGAAAAAGTGAAAAAGTCCATTTGAATCCAAACCTAAATTATGAATGAATGAAGTTGAATATTCTGACATTCAGAAGTTTTTTTAGTCTGATTTGTATTACTATTACTAATACACTCTTTTCATTTCAGAAGGGACTGATTTCATATGACTGATATTTTGTCTCCTTTTCTGTAAGCTCTCACTTTAAAAAAAATGTAAAACTCATAGCTCAACTCTTAAATTCTCTGAAGGAATAATACCTCTTTTCTACATGACTTATTTTCTTCCTTGGCTCAGAATGAACACTAATGCAAGGCTGCCAAAACAATATTTCACTGATTATTGTAACCTATATATGTTTATCATTGCCGGGTGAGATTTTCCCTGCCACATAAAGCCTCCAAACACTAATATTTTCTTGTCGAGAGAGGTGTCATCGACTGCTGATTGGCCAGTTGTGTGATTGACAGATTGCCCTATCACATATGAGTCAGTTGGACCCATGGACAGGCACCACACCCTTAACAAGAAGGGCATCCTCCTTAGAGTGAGTAGAGGAATGAGTCAGAGGGTCCAGGAGAGATTGAAAAGAGATGTGGCTACTGATCAGTCTACGCTTCATCCTTAAGCTTATGTTTTTGTGTTTAATAACTTATTTAAAAAGCCTTGAACTAACCTGTGTCCGCTGTGGGTGTTTCAAAATGTCTGCAATTAGATTCTGCATGGAGAATCAAGCTGGGCAAGGTTTTTAGGTTCCCCTCGTTGTTAATAATATTGGATGGCATAGGCACATTTTAGGGGTTAAAGTTTAATCTTCGCCCGTGACACAGCCACCCTCTGACACTAATCTAAACAAACACCTTATTTGCATACACTTTACAAACTAAATTATCACAAAGCTCGTGGGGCATGTTTGTTTTTCATTTCTTTCTTTCCTTCTTTGCCCATTTCGACAACTTTGAAATAAGTACACAGGAGAACTAAAATAATCTTGTATCTAAATATAGTAAGGTATTGAGTGTTGAATAACCACTACAACCCTGTAATGAATATGAGTCACATTCACAGCTGGTACTTCTAGAGGGGAATCTGATTTATTATTTATTTATTAGAGTTGGTTTACATATTTCAGCACAAACATGAACTAACAAGGCCAAAGTTGGTTGAGGGTGGTCTGATTTGTATTTCAATCATCAACACTCATTACCTATATATGGTAAACTTTAAACATTGGTCAGACATTAAAGTTTTGCAATCAAATTCAGAGCTATCAAAATGTAGGAGTAAAGATTCAATAGGTGCAATACTATCTTAAAGTTTTAATTATATAGCAATATATAATAGTCTTCTAGACAGAGAGAGAAAAAAGAATTATACACTGAAACACTTATTTTGTTTTTTATTTCAAAAACAGCCAAAATAATAAATAACAATTCAGAAATGTCATTAATACATGCTTCTTAGGTTGATTGGATACTCTTAAGTGCCCCTGGGTCCACCCTGTACTGGATGAAACAGCTTTTGAAAATGGATGGATGTTGATCTATATTTTTGTTAAAGGGTATAAACTGCTGGAGAAGCAATTCATACAATATTAACATATAATGTCTATAGTGTCATATTTAATGACACTGAAACATACAAATGATATATTCTGTGTAATGTGGAATCTGGAACATATACAGTTATGAATGTTACAAATGAGGGATTGCATATTGTTTGACCATAAACATACCAGACTAGATACTCTGGAGTAAATTACACTGTTTTTCAGAATGATATAAGAAGCAAAGGAACCTTGGCACTCAATATAATCCTGTGATTGCTGTTTGCTTTAGGCTTAATGTGAATTAATGTCAGCTGCTCAGAAAGTATGCTGAGCTCATAGACAAAGGAGCTTAATTATGAAATTATAGTTATACCTTCAGAAAAACTGTATAACTGAAGAGATATGTGTACAGTAAACATACGTATTTCAATATTTGCATTACCTGGCAAAAAAAGAAACAATAACAACAAACTAAAAGCAGTATTATGTAAGCCTTCCATGATTAACAGCAATACAATATTAAAACAAAATTAATTAAACTTCATATAGTTGTAGTATTGCATAGTTAGAGATTCTCCTTACAAGGAAGTAACACCTTTAGCGCAGTGTGACTAATTAGAGTACACTCATCAAACAAAGTGACACCAGGGAAAGTACATTGATGTGCAAATGACCGTTGTAGATGGAGGTGTAAAGTTTTCAAGAACTATTCTCTTACTTATGCTGAAAAAAACTAAGGTTCGGTGTCACCATTGTTACTGAGTAAAATCTGCTGCAAAATAAATAAATAAATAACAGAAAAGAAGCAAAGAACTCTAAGCTTCATTAATCTTAATGCATAATGTCCCATAACACAAATATCATTTTATTATAATATAAAAGGGCAGATGCTGGACACTTCTATAGGGCATGGTATGACTCTCCAACATCAAAAAAGTTAAAACAAATTTCTGTTTAATCCTCAGGTACTCTTCTTTTGGTTTCAGGAATGGAAAGTGTTTTTAGTATCAGTATTTTTTTTTAAACAAAATGGTGTACCTCCCACTAGGATTGTAGAAATATGCCCAAAGGAGAAAGAGATAAACAGAAATAATAGTTTTTTGTATGCAATATCTCTTGAGTAAGATAGATTATTCCATAAAATTATTGCTGTTGCACAGGAGAGCAAAGAACTTAATGTATTTTTTTACCTATAGAATTGACCTTTAATGCATGATTGGGCATGCCTTCCTGTCTCCTCTGGCAGAATGTCTGGAAACCTAAAAACAACCAGGCCTGACCAAACAAAAACCTATGCTGACCATTACTTGAATTTCTGTCAGGCTTGTCTCCTTCATCATTTTGAGTTCAGTATGACCACAAGGTCAAACAAGGAAAAATGTGTTTTGTTTAATTTATAACTCTGCCTGAATGCCATCTCATGTACTTCCAGCTCTCCTCTGTCTACTTGCCAGAAAAAAATAAAATAAAATAACTGTATATGGTTCTGCAAGACTTATGATCATCTGTTCAAAGTTTAATCTCAAAATCTATAACAGTGCATGCATGCGAGCCGTTTCTCTCCCAGTCTCTTCCCTCTTCCCGGTTTCTGTTTTGTTCCACACAAAATTAAAATCTAGTTCTTACAATTTAGACCAGGATAATCCTACTGTGTTTGTTGTCATTTCCATGATAACTCATCACAATATATACAAATAAACGTTAGTGTTGGTGTCATATATACATTGGCATTTAATATTATAGCATATCATTTAAATGAGGTCTTTTGGTCATTTTAATTCAGTTTTGTAATTATAATTGTGAATTATTAATTTTCAGTGAAAGGTATACTGAATAGCTGTAAAGGTTTGACACTGTATTACTGTCATACATAGGCATACATATTATCTTTATTTGAATAACAAAAGTTTAAGGGAAAGCCTATATTTTATGGAGTCATATTTATAGTGTACTAGTATGAATATGTAATTAAATATTTTTGATTACAATTGAATACATCAACAAAACAATTATTTATCTCTTTCAAGTATTTATCAAAATCAAATTCAAATGAGCTTTGTTGGCATTTCAAGGGCAGATGTTGCCAAAGTGATCTCTAATGCATTTCATAAAATGAAGTGCCTTCAGTTTACTCTTTCCTAGGAAAAATAAGACATTCAGCTGCCATTGTATTTATGAGTGTACAACATCAATGACAAATAAGTCATCTGTTAGGCTAAAATATACCAAAGTTATTTGTTTAGACCTGCCAGTTCTGAAGCAGACCTGAGCAGACCAAGCCAAAGCAATGCCAACTGCTGAAATGACAAAGACAGCTGCTCCCTGTCACTTCACTGTTTCTCATGACACATCATAATTAAGCTTACACACAATCTAACAGTTAATAATGTTTTACCTATTATAGAAAAAAAAAAGTTACACGATCCTTATAATTTAATCATCAGTGCAATATTAGGAAAATAGATGTCTGTTAATTCTAGAATTTATAGAAAAATAAATGTGATAAACCTTTTATTTCCATTTTATTCATATAATGAAACAAGACAATAGTCTTGTTATTATAGAATGCTCCATTCTAGCAGTCCTACCTGCAGGTGTTCTTCTCTCCCTGTCTATCTCTATATCTGCTTCCCTGTTTTGGTCTACTTCCAAATATAAGGACAATCAGTGTGCAAGTTCCAAAAGTATGATTGATGGCACTAATTCTCTCATAACTAATCTGCCTTTGTCATGAGGAAGAAGCTTCTTCAAGAACTACTGACTTTAAAAACTGTTCTATTCTGTTTATAGTCCTACAAATCTAATCATAAGTGAGTTCAAAGAAATGGAAATAAGTGTTAATGTTTTTTAATGTTTTAATACTTTTGTACAGCTCATCCTATTCTAGCAGAAACTGAGTAATTTGTTTCACTGTGCCATTTTATACCGGCATACAAATCATGTTAATCTATTAAGTCCAATTAATAAGAGCACTATAATTAAAATGAAAGCTTTTGTAAAACAATACAATACCAGAATATTTATGATTAAAATGTTTTGCATGTATATAAGTCTCCAAAAACAAACACAAAAAACACAGACACATACAAATAAATCCAGGTCCGGACTTTATATATTGTGATGCTGTGCTAGGTGGCATGGTGAGACCGCCCTGAACTGCCCTGCACCTCCCCAGATCCCGGGGGAGGGAAATTACTTGGGGAACACCTGACATGCTGTCCTCTCCGTGACTGGCTCCCCCCTTGATAAAACAGGCAAGCAATCCACTTGTTGTGGAGGGGCAGGGAGGAGCAAATGTGAGTTGGAGAGAACGATAGAGAACAGAAGTGAAATAACAGTAACTGATTGTATTTTTGGACATTGGCTAAGGATTTAGAGAATTACTTGCATTTATGTTTAGTACAGGCTCAAGGGGAGCTAGGGTTTTGTTTTGGCTTGGCTTTTGTGTGTCTGTTTTGTTTGGCACAACTGTGCTGTGAATAATGAAAGCATGTATTTTCTCATCGTACCCGTGCTTGGTGTCTCCTAAGCCCTGCCTGAGAGCCCCAGATGCTATGTCCACCCCACACAGTGTGTGGTATAATGTAACTCAACCCCTTTATTCTTATTTTTTATTGAATTCTATGCTCATACAATAATATACATATACTTAGCAAAATTATTTACCAAATCTCATTATTAGGAGAAAAACAAATCCTCAAATTATTATTGAATTATAAATATGTTTTTTATTAAAGCTAAGAAATGTTTCTAATATATATTTCAGTGAAAATAATTCTGTTCAGTTGGATCTAAATCAAGCAGTGTGGTTTCACCCTTCTTCTGAATAGCACAAACCATAACCATTTCCATACTATTGATCCTTACCTACTTGGCAAGTTTAAAACTACTGAAGCATTGGCATCGTCCTCTGACTGTAATTAATTAAAATTTCACATAACAGTGACAAGTGATGAATTGTTCTCTTGTTTATTATTATTCTTGTGGTAATCATGCTGCTTTCTCCCTGGTGTATAAGTTGGCTGTGCTGTTATTTGGCCTGTTTATTGTCACATCAGCACTCAAACCTTTTAGTGACTGGAACCAAACCCACTTAATTAAAATCTACACCTACTCACAGTTCCCAGCTTAAAGGCACTAAAAAGCAGCTACGTATCTAGTTCAGAAAAAAAGGTCATTCATTTTCGTATCTACCACAACAGTGCATGTGGTTTAAATCATGTTATATTTCCTCATACATTCATAATGTCTCTCCTTTGGTAAAAATGTCTTACACCTTGGTTATTTAAAGGCTTGTGTTACCATGAGGAGAGTATTGTTAACATTATTTTGCTGGAGTCTGTTACTGTATAGAATTATACTTAAAGATTAATAATAATAACTTTATGTGAGTCTATAATCAACATTACATTTGTGTCCTGGGCATGTCTAAAAACTGGTATTCTTTGATTATTTCTTAATATTAGTATTATTATTATTATTAGTAGTAGTAGTAGTCGTAGTAGTAGTAGTATGGGAGATACATCCCTCTTCATTTTCTTACTAGAATGCAGTGAATTATCATATTTAATTTATTGTGGAAATAATATCAGGACCATTGCAATAGATATGTATAAAATAAATGGTAGGAATTACTTCAGTCTGAACATTTGGGAAAAACAAATACATAAATAAACTTTGTGTCTTTTTCTAAGCTAGCTTCTTTAGAAATGTGTTAGTGCAGTGAAGTAGATGTTTGGTGCAGAGCAAGTATTTCAGAAAAGAAAACCAAACCAATATTGGCTCTTTAACTGTACACTGCTACATCTAATAGTGAGGTATAAAGTTATGTGATATGACCTTGCACGATCATGTGTAAACAGCAATACTACAGAGCACGAATTGTATGCAGACATGGGATTTCTGAGTAAATCCTGAATTTGAATATTTGTATTGGTACACCCACACAGCTGTACATTTCAGGTGAGAAGTCAGGTCCCATCTGCGCATGACGGCATTCATTCCTCTGAAAGGTAAATCAAACTATCTTAGAAAAATCTCCAATGTAATTATTTTTCCATTTCCATTTTGGTAGAAATCTAACATGACTTTCTGGTGTCATGACTTTGATTCTATAATTTTTCATTTCGTAGAAAATACAATTCTACTGAAAGTAAATGGTGGGGGGAACAGGTAAGAAATATTACGTGATAAAGAAACAGAGTTAGTGCTGATACTACAGAACTCAGTTATACAAAACTACAGAAATATGAACATTTCAATACATCTTTTGTTTAAGCTTTGCAATTTGGTATTGGTAGAGCCAAGTGTTTAAAAAAATAATAATTCATACTTCAAAAAGAAAAAGATAATTAAATCAATTCATCTCATACCATGTCATAGCTTGACATATGACTTAGTTTGATGTGTGTCTACAGGCCTCAGAGGAATCTGTAATCTTTAAGCTTTAAAATTTCTTTCCAAATCTATAGTACAATATTCATTTGAGACCAATTATTAAACAGGTTGGTAACCCAGTATTATCAAACAGTTATTGCTGAAGCAGAGAAAAGTTAAGTCTGTTGTGGCTGAATACAAAGGAGAAGTTTTTACAACAAAGGCATATTTTACATAGTCCATGGTTGCTTGAAAGAGAGTGTGCCATTTACTCTCAGTTAACAGTTAACAGACCTTTTTAATTCAAATTGCAATTATTAACACTTAAGATGTACTCACAATGTTTAATACCCATGTAACTTCTTCTCAATAGCTGTTATTTGTAAAATCGTTCTTATGCAGGTGTATATTCAGTATTATTCAGCAAATACATCAAAATGTGAAATGTATGAATATCAATACTTAACGAAGGCAACCGAAGACGACCATATCACGTCCATACCTCCACCCCTCTGGAGTCCAAACCGGCAGGAGCAGCAACCAGGTGATTGAGTGTGAGCGACAGGGGGCTCAAGATGGGCAGCCAGGGCCCCGGGACCACAGGCATGCGTACAGGGCACAGCAGCTGGAGGGGTATATCAGGGTAATAGCATACATTATTACTTTTGTGCCATCACTGATTTGCACCCTACCAACTCAGTCAGTGTGGCTTAATCAAGATGCAGCTGTCATTCTACTCTCTACTTATTCAAGCATGTCTATTCCCAATTTGTAATAATGTCCAGATGTTTTAACAACCATTTTCCTATTGGTCAAATATAGCCAACATCTCTTTGCAAGACAGGTTACGGCAGCTAGCTTTACAGTCACCCTTAGAAATAAGAAGCTAAAATAAGACAGTTTATGAGAGAAAACATCTAATTGGGATGCATTTTCTTCATTTATAAGAAAAGAAAAAAACGAGATCACATGTAGTCAAGCAGAAGCGAAAATACAACTATATGAATATGCTAATAAGCTAACTCAGCCTTTTATTTGTTCATAATTTGACACAAAATAATTAGAGTTTTCCCATTATTCTTTCATTGCTAGGTGCTACATGGAATTAAAATGCTAGATACATTTTTCATTCATAATCACAATATATAAATATAGGCTACATAAAACATCTTAAAATTTAACACTATTTATCCTTCCATTTTACATAGGAAATTGTCCACAGGTGGAAACATTTATCAAGGGTTTTACACCAATCTGCTATTTCAGACACTTTTTCCTGTATTGAATAAAATGCAGAGTGCATTCATCACCGCGCATACAGATTATTATGAATATGCTTTGTATGAGTGGATAGTTTTTTTATTCATTTTGAGGTTTATTTTTACTTTTATTTGTGTTAGAAAAATAGTTAGATATAGAATTGGTGTAATGTAAAACCCTTGATGAATACAGGCAAGCCTATTGATTATGAATGCGGCTTGTTTTGGAGATATTGGCCACACAGCATTGGGGAAATCAATAAACTGTCAAATGATCTCAGATGCTGTTAATGCCATTATGGTCTGATGGAAAATACCAGTAACACATAATATTCAATTTCTGTCCAAGCTATATCGTCGCAGTAACTCTTCATCATCCTCATACTGCTGTAACACCTTTCCTTTCATGGAAGCTGCGCTGACGCCATCTACTAATTGCTGTCATTTGCCAGCTCCTACCTAGTCAAAGTCCCCTCACAAGGTCCCCTAAATATTGGTCAAATTAGTAGTACTTTTAATTGTAAAGAATCTTTATGAATAGCTTTTTCTCCTAAGAGTAAAAGTAGGATCAAATTGACGTCACTCAGATATTTCACACACTTAGGGTACAGATCAGTCGCATTGTCGCTGGTCCCACCTTTTTGGTTTGATGAACTTGACTAATGACCAATCAGATCTCAGAATTTCTGGGGGGACCACTGGGGTGGCCATCAGATTTTTTTGGGGGGGGGCATGGCCACCCCAGGTCACCCTCTAGACATGCCTTTGACACCAGCATGTCGCATCGCTTCTAATTTGATGGGCCACAGACAGTGTCACACCAACGCGTCTCCCAAGCGTCAAAAGGCAGTGATCCCATTTTGTGCAAAAAAATACAAATACAGAACTATATTGTATGGTTAAAAATAAAAATAAATGTCTGTATTGTGGGAAGACTGCACTGAATCATCAAAAGAAGAGGAGGAGGTGGAGGAAGAAGAAGATGAGGAAGATATTTTGTTAATCAGAGAAGCCCTTGCCTAATCTGGGAGGAAATGCAAGTTCACAACATTTGCACTTTGTGAAGGATATAAGACCTACTTCAACACTGTAGGCTGTGTTCCATGGCAGATTAGCAAAGCAAGATGAGGTATTTTTTAATTAAATACTGAATATACTGGTGTATTGGTGCTGTCCATTTTTTTCTTTGTACTGAACAAATGCACTTCACTGAATACTGTGTAGGAAAGCAAGTAAGTGTCTTGCTTGGATTTGTAAAAGGAGAAATAAGTAATTGTACTGTTCTAAAAATAAAGAACATTGACCTTAGTTTAATAATCATTTGTACTGTGTGTGTTTAAACATGGATAAGTGCATTTACTGTTTGTATCTGCATATTTCTGTATGTGTTGTGCTTTATGTCCTGTTTTGATCAGGAACCATATCCTGGTTAAAACAAATGTCGCGGCTGATTGGCAATTCATAGAAGTATGAACTCCAATGGGTGGGGAGATGAGAGATATATTAATTATATTAATTATAGGCTATATACTTCCTTTCCTAATATGACGGAGACTTTGGATAAAAAACCCATAGGCATGCCAACTTAGAAAAAAACTGTGGAGATGATGATGATGATGATGATTATTATTATTAATATTATTATTATAAATTACTTAATACATCTGGCCCATAATGTTCAACATGTTAGTGGTGACGTCACTAAGGACAGGAGTGCCATTGGTCGAGAGCTATGCGTCTCTCAATCATCGCGTCAAAAATTGCTCCTGGAGAAATTTTGACAGGACACCGCACAAATTGACGCGAAGTGAAATAATGGGTCCATAGACATCCATTACATTAATAATTCACGCTAGATGAAGTGACATGACACGCTGGTGTGTCCTGAGCTTGAGGCAGAGGGAGCCCTCCAGTAAGTGTCGACAAGGCATGCAGGGGCGGAGGTCAGGGACGTGGCTGAACCCCCTCCATTATTTCCCCTGTAGGGCTTTTCAGATGCTCCAGGGGCTGGCTCCACCCTCCTATCTTATACTCCCTAGCCCAGTGCACATTTCATTTCCTCCTCTGGTGCAGACAGCAGTGTGTCCCCCTATAAGCAAGTCATCAGCATCTGCTCCATGTCCTCCTCTGGGTGCAGTGGCAGTGACACTATAGCATCTGGGGGCGGCAAAAGCAGTCCACTTCCGTTCCCAGCAGTGACTGGACTAGTTCTTGTGGACTCCAGCCACAGCACTTCATTCTGCTCCAACAGCATCTTTTCTGGCTGAGATGGCTCTGGCCACAGCCCTGCTTCATCCGTGAAGGACACTACAATTACAACTGCCCTGTGGAAACCACTGGGCAGGGCAGTTCCATCTCCCACTCCAGGGCAGACGAGAGGAGTCGCATCTCCAACACCTCCTCCAGGGCATCCTCTGGCAGTGGGAGCTTAATGTCCCAGTCCAGGTCAGCTTCTGGCATTTCAGACCACTCTTGAACCATCAGTATCTCCTTCTCTGGCACTGGGGACACCAGCACCATCATCGAGTCCCCCACATTGACTCCTCATGGCCATTCTACATACAGAAGAGACAAATCAGGGCCTTGTTCTGGTCCAGTTGGGCCAGCTCTTCCCCCCGGGCTCTCTGGTGTATGGCAAAAGTAGACTGGTCAGCGAACACTCTACTGCCCACCTGCAGTTCCGTGTTCATGAGCTTCTGCTGTGCCAAATACAGACAGGTTTCTTCCATGCAGTGGTTCGTAGGTCTTCCAATGCAGTGGTGTCCATGTTCTTGCTTTCTTTTGTACTCCTAGCACCTAGTCTAGTCAACGTCCATAAGCCATACATTCTTTACCCAGTTCCTTCTTTCACACACTCTGTTTGTTCTCTCCTTCACCTTCCAGCTCCTTCACCCCACTCCTACACTCCACAACAAAGGGTGCAAGTTAGTTATTCAAAAAAGCTCAGTTTATTTTGATTTATATATATATGATAAATACCAGGTGCTGATACAGTCCTGTGAACAGAAGGGCATGAATGTGTCCCAGGGCTGTATGCAAATTGGAGAAGATTACAGGTGTGGGTTTTGAACATGAAGAAAATAAAAATAAAGTAACAGAGGCGTCATTTCTAGAGGAGCAGTGCCAGCTGGTATTAGTTCTACTGCCTCAGTGCTGACAAGAGAAAACCTGTTGCCCTTGTCCAGAGACAGCATCTGCTTTCCCTGATGATTTGGTCCCCAGAGCCAGAGAGTGAGGAACTAAATTAATTAAATGCTCCTAGATCAAAAGGGAGGAAAATTGCAGGCCGGAGGAAAACATTCACAATGTGTGACATGGAGAATTTAACAACCTGAGTATCTGAAGACTAAAATAACCTGTTTAGGGAAAATAATCTGTTGTGCAGAAAGGCAAGAGCAAAAACTTCTTTGGATGAGAAGGGATCATTCTGAAAACCAAACAGAATAACTATACAGAAGAAATATGCAGTTAGAGTATATATATATAAAAAAAAACATTAACCAATATTCCCTATTTAAAAAACAAAATAAAACAAACAAAAAACAGACAAACTTAATTTATTGGATCATGGATCATTTCATTCAATTCATCAAGCATCAGAGGACATAACTGCTTTCACAAATAGTGTTTAAAATATTGGTGTTTGCAGTCTGGAGAAAAAATATGTGTTACTAAAACAGGGATAACATGAATATAGATAAGGCCTCAGTACTTTCTCTTTAAGGATAATATTACAGTATTCCTGTATTCAATGTGGACACTGTGCTGATTGTTTATCTTTGATTCATTCCTTATTGTTGTTAATTAACAGAGGGAAGGTAATGCCTTTGTTGGTGGTGGTGTTGTTGTTTTTTGCTTTACTTACTTGGTTGTCTTTCTGGCCCACTGAAGTACAGAAATATTACAACAATTATGAATGCCTCCTGGTAGTTCAGTTGTTGTTGGTACCCTCCTGTTGTCTATGCTCCAGAATCACAAATGTAAAAACAGCAGGATTCAGTGAAATTACCAAAAAAGGAAGAGGAACTGAAAGAACATGACAACTCGTGGCATTTGATGCCTTCTGATACATCAGCTGTATTGATGTCCCTCTGTTTCCTATTTTCCAGAATCACAAATAGTTATAGTCCAAAACAGTAGGATTCAATTAATTTACAAAACAGGAAGGAGAACTGGAAGAATATGACAAGCTTGTGGTATTGTACAGTGTTCCTTTACTGTAAAAAAACAATAATCAGCAGCAATGTCAGAAGTATGATTATTATTTCTTAGATACGTTGTACCAGATATCTGCACAATGTCTGCAATATTAATAAGGAAGAAACATTTAAATGAGTGCACGATCCTGTAGTTTGGGCTCTCAAATTAATTAATTTATAATAATAATATTATTTCTTCATTCAAGCTGGGAATTGATCAGTCCATTGTCTGTCAGTTAGAAGGAGAAAGTAGTTCCTAAAAGCCTCTCACAGTCAGACTATGTGGAACCAGTATGGGTTTCATACCCATTAGGGAATGAAAGGCATTATTTTGAAAGTAGAAATCTGTTCTCTTTGAGTTCGGAGAAGAACCGATGTCTCTTGGGAGTCACAGGGGTACCAGACATCTATGTATGCCACATGTGAATATACATTATTAAATTCTATAACAGGCTTTTATATCATTCTCAATTGGACATTTCACCTTCTCAGACATCACCATCACCTTTTAAATTTCTACCCCCAAAACATTTGAGAAAAACAGCAAATAATTATTACATTATTGTATTCTCTACACTTAGATGCAAAGACTCTCTCCAAGATACAAACATCTTACATGCAGGGTAATACAATAACATATGACAGTATTCTGGTTTAAATTATTTAAATTGCAGTGCAAGTTTCTTATGATGGGGATACTGGTATATTAAAATAAATAATAATAACAAATAATTATACATATGTCCCGTATAGTGGCACGGGCTCCATGGGTGGTCATGACATTGAGATGGCCGACTACGCCACCCCCAGCAATTATATCCTTTCAAGAAAAATAGTAATTGCTCATTTAACAGAAATAATGTTATATGTCAACATATGTATAGGTGTGTATACCCCCCCCCCCCCATTTTCTCTTTACATAAATACACCACAAAATATGTATTATTTTTTATTCACTTGTATTTATAGGGTTGCCATCTGGACATAACGAGCCAAGATTAAATTATATTTAAAATAATTATCAACCAATCAATTAATTTATTAATAGAAGGGTGAAAAAGTATGCTTGATACTTGACTTGAGAATGACTGATGCGTGAGGATGTCCTAAAATCAGGGGCAGTTGAGCACCAGAGCACCATGGTGCCCACTCCCCCCCAGAAAAGGGAGGTAGTTATAGTAGGAGACTCAATTCTTAGAGATGTAGATCACACAGTGTGCTCTAGTGATAAGGAGACCTGCATGGTATCTTGCCTGCCTGGTGCTCAGGTTGCAGATCTCCCTAAACTAGTAGACGGGCTACTGGCCAAAGCCGGGGGGAATCCACTGGTCATGGTCCACATTGGACAGAGGTTCTGCAAGACAAATTTAAAGAGTTAGGAACAAAACTAAAGAGCAGAAGCTAAAGAATTGTTTCTAACTGGAGTGAGGTTGTTAGTGGAGTTCCACAGGGAGCAGTACTAGGGCCTTTGCTTTTTCTAATTTATATTAATGATCTGGACTCTGGGATAGTTAGCAAACTTGTCAAATTTGCCAATGATACTAAAATAGGTGGCTCAGCAAATACAATCTCGGCAGCACAGGCTATTCAAAGGGACTTAGATAACATTCAGTTGTGGGCTTATTCCAGGTCTGAAGGGAATGTCCTACTGAGATACTGAGGGAACTGAACCTTTTCACCCTGAAACAGAGGAGACTACATGGGGACTTGATCCAAGTCTTCAAAATTATGAAGGGCATCGACCACATCAAACCAGAGGAGCTTTTCCAGATCAGCACACGCACCCGGGGACACAAATGGAAATTGGGCTTCAAGGCATTCAAAACGGAAAACAGGAGACGCTTCTTTACACAGAGAGTTGTCACAATCTGGAACAAACTCCCCAGCGATGTGGTTGAAGCTGAAAATTTGGGAACATTTAAAATCAGACTGAATAGGATCCTTGGATCACTTAGTTATTAATGGACACCAAACGAGCACGATGGGTCAAATGGCCTCCTCTCATTTGTAAACTTTCTTATGTTCTTCTTATGTTCTTAAAATGGACACCCTAACCGTCCCTTGATTACTCTGTCTTTTCTTCTTGTCCACCTTCCCTTGTCTTTAATACTTGGCACCCAGGACACGCCACACTGGATCACGAGAGATTGCTGAGACAGAAAGAAATTGTCAGGTAGGTGTATACATAAGTTTTGTAGCTTTTGCTATTGGTTTAACTATTTTCTTTTGTAGAGAGTGTGGTGTAGATCTGAGCCGGGAAGAAGACTGGGGAAACTGCAGCAACAGACCTCTATACTGGCAGCACAATAAAGAAACTTTCACCATATTTCATCTTATTGCCTCAATTTACTTGACCAGACAGACAGTACTCTTGAATGAACATCCACTGCTCAAGTACATATTGAAAGTGATTAAAACAGACACTATTTAGACAGAAAAACGAATCTGGAAGTAATTAAAATAAAAGTTACTTCAATTTGATTGCAACATGTGGTCTTTTATTATTCAAAACACTTCTATTTGTCTTTAAATCCCTCCAGTGCAACTGAAATGTGTGTGAGATCTTGACTGTGTATTAAAAAATGATTGTTTCCATGGGAACAGCAAATATTACTTGAGAATTGCCATGACCTGGAATATTTACCTTTACTTTAAATATATATATATATATATATATATATATATATATATATATATATATATTTCTTACTCGTAAATCTTCTTTTTCATCACAAATTATGTTACCCATATTTCTAACCAACCTGGCATGCAAGAGAGATAATCTAATGTCCCGCCCTCCCTCCCACCACAAACATACACACACTTACACTCCCACCCATCTCTTCCACTCTTTGTAAAATAAACCTGTCATACGGCTACATGAGCGCTCTTGGATTTGACGAGGACTGGAGTAAGAGGAGCATACAGATGAGGCAAAGCAACTCTTAGAGTAAACTCAAACAGAAAATCTTGAATGGCTGTAGTTGTCCAACAACTGCAACAGTCATGGTCCTATCTGCTACTGCAAGAACAGCCTATATCTTTACTGTTTGTAACCTGAGAAGCAACCTCCACAAAAGTCTTTCAGTTAAATCCTGCCCACATGTCTAAATAAGAAGAGTTCTTGCTTGTTCTCCTTCTAAGTCTTTGCAAATTACTACTAAACAAACAAAATATCATTCAACTAAATGCTGTACAAATACTTAACACAAAAATAGAAATAATACTTTCCACATACATCACAATACTATCATAAAACCATAGTTAAAGTCTAGAGGATGCCATTCACCTTTGTTAGTAAATTATTTTATTTACAATCTTCAGTTTCTTGAAGGCTCCAGATATATCTCTCTGATAATTATAATTATATAATTATATAAATTAGTGAATTATTGCAAAAGTATATAGTTATTAATTTGTATGGTCTCTCCCCATTCCTTTTCATCAGATTTCAACAATCTTGGCTGATTGTTTGTCAACCAAGCCACTAGTGCTGGTTTATCAGCTTGCTGTTGTTTCTCTCATCACATTTTTATTTAATGCCTCCTAAGACCTGCGCCTGCTTTGCTGCTCATCTAGTAGCTTGTAAAACATTGCATTTAAAATGTTCTGTTTCATTGTGAACCCAGGTTTTACTGGAATTCTGAAACATATCACCATATAAAAGTCAAATAATAGTTTAAAAGTTTAGCACTCTAACTTTGTGGGGATTTAGAAAATATTGTTACACAAATAAACTTTTGATCAAACACACAAACAAACAAATACATAAATACAAAATAAATAGTTTATTATGAGATCATCTCAACCGTAGTTAAGAAAATGCATTACACTTTTTTCCTGACAGCATTTTGTGATTTTCTTGGGACTAATATCTAAAAGAACTGTTTTAATGTGGAAAAAAGTAACATAAACAAACAAAACACAAAAACAAACAAACAAAAAAGGCATAAAGACTGGACTAAATCCTTTAACTGAAATATCCTGCTCAGTTATGGGGAGTTGGAGTTATCAGTTATAAACAGAGCACAGCTAAATGTCTGGACAGAGGTAAAAGCTTATATTTCTGCAACATCACTTTTTTTTAAAGACTGAGAAAAACAGTCACATTAAAATGTTATTCTATTTTTAAATTTCTTAGAAAGATACATGTAGTTCAGTTTCCATTCACTAGGGGGAGCCAATGTACTCTCAGAATTCACTACAAATAAATCTTGTTTACTTCAAGATTGTTTCTATTATAATTTACTCCACCTTTCAGCCAAATTAAAATCTAAACTTGAATTTATATTAAGTTATACTTCCCCTTTTTGAAAAAATGTCTATGCAAACAGCAGGGTGCATTGTGGACCCTTAGGATTTTCTCAGCTTTTGACTTTTGGTAATCTATAGTATATGATTTACAAATAATTGTCAATGTCTCCCATGCACATATTATTTTATATTTCTTTCATATTGTTGTAATTCAGGGCCTTTTTCTTTATTTTTACAAATGCCTGGTGTTAAAAGAATTGTAACATCCCATATTTATTCAGATGTCTGAACTGTCTAAACTACAGCGGATTGCATCCATTTTAAAAAATAATGATTTGTGCAAATGGTTGAATGGTAATGTAAATATCCAATATGTAATTCCTTATGTTCCCTACTCAGTCACAGAAATTTTGAGGGCAATTCTACTCTGCATCAGATGGGATGTAGCCTATACAGAATTGAGGGATGTGACCCTGCCCATGGAAAGAGATTGCTTCTGTTGTGTGCACAATTTCTTGTTTATGTATTTGATCATCTGATATTTATCACAATTATACCCCTTTTTGCTGAAGCAGATTAATGTTAGCCTATTATTAACACAGAAATTGAAACAAATCTGACAAAGAGGTTGTATGGCATATTTTATTGGCGGGGAAAAAAACATCACATAATTATACTACATGTGAGTGGTGTTGAGAGGCCTCTGTACACCAAATAATATTCAGCACCTCAAGACTGACTGAATGGCATTTTATTATTTCTTTCTGTACATTTATTGTATAGGAATAGCTATTATGTTTTCATTCTGTTAGCCAGGTACATAGTGTGCCCTTTCAAAATGATCCTCTTGTTAACACTACGGCAGATGCAATGGTGTAACATGCTTAATGATTAAACGTTCCCCATATAAAGGGTGGGTTTTCAGACTTTTAAGTGTTTAACTCCAATTTTACTTTACCTACTCTACTTTGCTTTTCAAGAGCAACCATTTAGCCTCATTAAATACGTTCAGGGGAGTCCTTCAGTAATGGTCTTCTTCCAAGCTGTTGGAAACCTTAATGCTCACAATTTAAAATGGGCACGTCCATAGCTGGTTTGTTCTCTGGTGTATATTTGCATGTATAGTTATATAGGTGTAAAAATTGACGTTTCAGTGACGTGTGTATGTATGCGTGCATGTCATCTTTGGCAAATAGAAAAATAAAAATAATATGCCACTGCATAACTTAATGTTGATAAGTGGGGTTAAAGATCTAGCTATTGCCACATGTAGACGCTAGGGGGCAGATTTAGTCTGCAGTTGCAACAGTTACAGAAAATGCTCCAGCAAAGCTCGATACAGAATATTTAACTGAGGGACTGAATGTGTCATTATGAAAACATAAAACACATATATCAGTACAAATCAAATACAAACTAGTATTAATCAAATGTGAAAATATGATTAGATGAAAAAGAAGCCCCACCTAGGCACGGGCTTCAACACCAAATGATCGTGACAATAATTGCTCTCGTTTTTGTGTGCTAGTCTTCAAATCCTGATCAAGAGGCAGCAGCAGTTTCATCAGTCCGCCGGCGCAGCCTTTAAGCGTCTCTTACCCGCTGCAAGTGGACAATTAACCCCCACGACACCCCTATGGATTGGCAGCCGCATTAATATTCATCATCTCTTTATTGATCACAGTTTACTTTTTTAACCGTCGCTCCCGTCTGTATAGTGGACGTGAGGCTAGTAAAAATAACACAGCTGTCTTTCCTCCAAGTGCCATAGTCAGCTACATTGACTATTACTGTTGTTATTGTTATTATTGCTGTTGTCGTTTTGCCAGCACCAATGCCATGTTTAATTGTATAGACTGTTGAAAAGTATAATTAAGATAATCCGCCCATGTGCCAACGAATTTGTAATATATGAAGGGAAACATTGGCATCAAATTAAGAAAATGCCATGGCACCGTGAAGTTAAAAGCAATTGCGCTACGCTGGAAAGGAAAACAACAAATGTTACCATTTTATTAAATAGTCGAAGGCTTATTTCATGTGTTTTTTTCCTTGTGAGAAGAGCACGTCACATGCTTTCAGAAACAGTTATTTACAGGAGGTTTCGGGGGCTGGGCTGGTCGGCAGGGGCAGTCTATCAGACGTGTGAGCAACAAGCTATTTTAAAACTAAGTCCATGAATTCACACCATTATTATGAAAAGCATATCCCGTCCAGTATTGCATGTCCTTTATATACATAATACAATGAAAACGCTTATAAACGAGACGTTTTAGCTATAGCTGTTTAAATCCTGGAGACAATGAAGTAAATCGTAACATTTTGGGCTTTTTAGCTTGATGGAAATAGTATTTTTGCTTCTCCAGAAAAGCGAGTGATTCTGATTTAAAAAAAAAAAGAGCTGGAAAAAAGATCATGCCAATAATGTTGCTGAGCTATTATTCATAACGCCATGGATGACATATTACTTATCCATTGTTGAAGATTATTTATGTTTGCATCCACTCCCGATTGTAGGTGGTGGTTGTTCGGCAATTTGGCCACCTCTCCGTTCCCTAGTCTTCCTATCTGGCCATTAACTCTTTCCTCGGATATGCGATTGAATGAATTGAACCTTGCAAGGTTACTAAACGAGTCCTTTCGGGTCTGTGACGAGTCCTGGTTGGCATTGCAATTCCCCAATCCGGGGAAACCTCAGTGGGTGTCGGTGGCCACCATTGGCTGGTAGGAGGAGAGCGCTGCGCAAAAACAGACCAGCTGCGCACTTGGAGCTCAGAAGTCTGCCAGCGGAGATCAGAGGATCTGCGGCTGGGACAGGGAGAGTGTATACAGAAAAGTCAGATTAAAAAAAAAAAAAAGATATAGTGCAATCTGTGGGTTAGAAATAAGGTTTGCAAAACATCCATATATCCACTGAGGATATTTTATTGTTTGTTTCCTTTTATTTGACTTATAAGGGATATGCGCTGTTGCTGCATTACAGTGTTTTCTCTGAAGCCAAAGCTCAGACAATTCAGTATACCAAAATAACTGTTGAGGATCAAGCGACTGTATCTGTCAGCAAAGTTGAGCAGAGATGTTTCGGGTGTTATACGTGTAAAGGGGAAATGAACTGATGCGGGAAGCTTTACAGATTTCGCCTTTTTTCCGGACAGAGGTGATGGGAAATTCTCAGCCCATACAGAAGGAATAAAAATCCAAGTGCACTTCTAATTTGGAGATGATTGTGTTATTTCTCCTGCTCTGCATCGTGGATGGAGTGGTTTCCCAGATCCGCTATTCTGTGCCAGAGGAGCAGGACCATGGCACGTTTGTGGGGAATATTGCCGAGGATTTGGGCTTGGACATCACCAAACTTTCCTCTCGCAGGTTTCAGACTGTGCCCAGCTCCAGGACTCCGTACCTCGAAGTGAATTTGGAGAACGGGGTGCTTTTTGTGAATGAGAAAATCGACAGGGAACAGATCTGCAAACAGAGTGCGACCTGCCTTCTACACCTGGAGGTATTTTTAGAAAACCCTTTGGAGCTTTTCCGTGTGGAAATCGAAATAGTGGATATCAATGACAACCCCCCCAGCTTCCCCGAACCTGACATTACTGTTGAAATTTCGGAAAGTGCCACTCCTGGAACCCGCTTCCCACTGGAGAGCGCATTCGACCCCGATGTGGGCACCAATGCGCTCCGCACCTATGAAATCACCACCAACAGCTATTTTTACCTCGATGTGCAAACACAAGGTGATGGGAACAAGTTTGCAGAATTAGTATTGGAAAAGCCACTGGACAGGGAGCAGCAGGCGGTGCACAGGTACGTACTAACAGCAGTGGATGGGGGTCTGCCCCAGAGGACTGGCACGGCGCTGCTGGTGGTTAAAGTGCTAGACTCCAATGATAATGTGCCAGTCTTTGATCAGTCGGTGTATACGGTCAGCTTACCCGAAAACTCGCCAGTGGGCACTCTGGTCATTCAGTTAAATGCTACCGACATGGACGAGGGACAGAATGGGGAAATTGTCTATTCTTTTAGCAATCACATTTCTCCAAGAGTAAAGGATCTGTTTAATATCGACCCCAGAACGGGCAGGATTGAAGTGAGTGGGGAGGTCGACTTTGAGGAGAGCAGTATGTATCAAATCTACGTGCAGGCGAAAGATCTGGGACCTAACGCTGTGCCAGCCCACTGTAAAGTCCTGGTCAAGGTGCTGGATGTGAATGATAATGCCCCGGACATTAGTTTCAGCACAGTGACCGAGTCGGTGAGCGAGAAGGCTGCCCCTGGCACCGTGATCGCCCTGCTCAGCGTCACCGACAAGGACTCCGGGGAAAACGGGCAGATCCACTGCGAGATCCTGGGAGACGTCCCTTTCAAGCTCAAGTCTTCTTTTCGGAACTATTACACCATTGTTACGGATGGACCTCTGGACAGGGAAAATGCCGATTCATACACCATCACAGTGGTGGCAAAAGACAAGGGTTCCCCGTCCCAGACAGCGAGCAAGTCCATTAAAGTGCAGGTGTCAGATGAAAATGACAACTCTCCCAGATTTACGCAGCCCATTTATGATGTCTATGTGACTGAAAATAATGTACCCGGGGCTTATATTTATGCAGTAAGCGCCGTGGATCCCGACATCGGGCAAAATGCTTATATTTCTTACTCCATATTGGAGTGCGATATTCAGGGCATGTCAGTTTTTACCTATGTGTCAATCAATTCTGAAAACGGCTACCTTTACGCGCTGAGATCATTTGATTATGAGCAATTGAAAGACTTCAGCTTCATGGTTCAGGCGAAAGACTCCGGCAGCCCTGAGTTATCCACCAATGCGACAGTTAATGTGATCATAGTGGATCAAAATGACAATGCGCCTTCAGTCATTGCCCCGCTTGGCAAAAACGGCACAGCCAAAGAACATCTGCCCAGATCTGCAGAACCTGGCTATTTGGTGACCCGGATAGTGGCCATGGATGCAGATGATGGAGAAAACGCTCGTCTGTCTTATAGTATATTAAGGGGAAATGAAATGGGCATGTTTCGGATGGACTGGAGGACTGGTGAGCTGAGGACTGCCAGAAGGGTCCCCAGCAAAAGAGACCCGCATCACCCTTACGACTTGTTGATCGAGGTGAGGGACCACGGACAGCCACCTCTTTCCTCCACAGCCAGCGTGGTGGTTCTCATAGTGGACAGTATTGTGGAAGGCCACAGTGGGGATCGTGGGTCCCCCAAAACTAAAGAGACGTCCCTCGATTTGACTCTGATACTCATTATCGCCCTGGGCTCCGTGTCTTTTATCTTCCTCCTGGCGATGATAGTACTGGCCATCCGATGTCAAAAGGACAAAAAATTGAACATTTACACGTGTCTGGCCAGTGACTGCTGCCTCTGCTGCAGTTCTTGCTGTAGCAGGCAGGCAAGAGCCAGGAAGAAAAAGCTTAGCAAGTCAGATATCATGCTGGTGCAGAGCTCTAATGTCACCAACACTGCCCAGGTCCCAGTAGAGGAATCCGGGAGCTTTGGTTCCCATCATCAAAACCAGAACTATTGCTACCAGGTATGTCTCACACCGGAATCGGCCAAAACTGATCTCATGTTCCTAAAGCCCTGTAGTCCTGCTAGGAGCACAGACACTGACCACAATCCCTGTGGAGCCATAGTGACAGGTTATACAGACCAGCAGCCTGACATCATATCTAACGGCAGCATATTATCAAACGAGGTAAGATCAATTGCATAATAATAATAATAATAATAATAATAATAATAATAATAATAATAATAATAATAATAATTTATAGAAGGTATAAAGTGGGATTACATTTCCTTGTCTAAATGTTTTATTCTCATATGTATGTACAAACAGGGAGACATACACATATACACACATCCGCCGTTTGTTCAATTTCTAAGTTATTGTTCTGTGCATTTTTTATTTAAAGAATACTGTATGATGTAATAATGCGTGACACATTGTGGAAGCGTTGCTATAATAATGATACAAAATATCCAAATGACCAGTGGAGTGAGCCGGGTCTCCGTAGAAGCACATAACACAGACAAGATTGACAGCCCACTTCCTAAAGTGTCTTTTCCGAGAAGCCTTCACATACAGGCTTACCGCTGATCAATCATCTATAGAGTTGATATTACTCGTATAAGCAGGGATGCAAATGTTGTTGAAACCCTCTGATGTATTCATGTTTCCCTAAGCGTTATCTTCCCATGTTTGAAACACTGGATCAAAAAAAGGAAATAGCTGTAGTTAAACTTAATTCTGTGTAGTTGCATTGTCATAGATAGATAGATAGATAGATAGATAGATAGATAGATAGATAGATAGAGAGATAGATGCAAAAAGAAAGGTTGCTGGTGAGGGAAGCACCGTCCCCACACTGCCAATGTGAATTAAGTATGCCTGGCACGGTCCTGCAGTGTAACACCAGAACAAAGGTCCGTCTATAGTAGATCTTTTTGGTCGATTCACTTCAGCACATTATCGTTTCCAACCAGTCCTGCTTGTGGTTGCTAAGAGCAAAAGATCACCAAGACACTTGTGTGTCGCCCAGCCAGTGTACTGCTTTTATTGAGGGTGTAAAACATTTGGATTATTACAGTGCATGCATGTATGTTCATCAGTTTTGCAATTGCTCCAAATATGAATCGTGCATGTTATGTCAAATTCCGTGTTTATAATGGCATTTGTATCTTATAGACAAAACACCAGCGAGCTGAACTCAGTTACCTTGTTGATAGACCGCGGCGTGTTAACAGGTAAGACTATGTAGCAAGCCTGCAGGGCTGTCTGTCCACTGCTGTGGCAAAGGTATTAAATACACTGAAAATGCAGGGAAATGAGCACCAACGCCTCTGTGGATAATCTATCTCATCGGATTAGTGCTAAAAACGTGTTATGTGCATCCAGTTTATGCGATCAAATACGTTTATGAGCAATAAGGTCTGGGTGTTTGATGGAGGTAGGGGGTGGGTGGGTGGGGGTGTTAACCAATTTCTAACCGGACTTGTATTAAAAAAGCTCTCCCCTAAGTGTAACACCACATGTGGCCATTTGATGGCAGAATAATATTTATTTAGTTTGTGCTGTGCGGTGGTTCCTGTGACAGTCTGAGTATTTTATTTTATTTCTTTTTTTCTATTCTTTTTTAGTTCTGCTTTCCAGGAAGCAGATATAGTGAGTTCTAAAGACAGTGGACATGGTGATAGTGAACAAGGAGACAGTGACCATGATGCCACCAATCGAGGTCATGCATCTGGTAAGTCTTTGCGTTTTAAAATTATTATTGCTTTTTAAAGAGTAAATAAACACATAAAGCCAATGTGTGATTGATAGATCTATATTTATATGTTTTCCAAAGCAGTAATTAAGCTAAAATATTAAAGAGGACCAGCTGTGGTATGTGATTATGCTCAACAAGTTAATTGCTAAGATAATGCTTGGGTATTTTATTCAAATGTTAAAGTCACTTATCACTAGAATGTGCTAATCAGCAAATGCCATGGACATATATTAATTTGCGTCTACATACCTTTCTCAGATTAAGAAAAAAATAATTGTGAAACATAAAGCTGATTCTTTTGATGGTTTTTATTTTGTTTGATACCAGTGATTCATAGTTCACACCTACCTCTGTTATTTCATATTCTGATTCTAGTGCAGATATGAGTGTTGTAATTAGTATTAGAGGCTTGATGAATCCTGACACAGACACACACACTGTGTCTAATCGGGCTGGGCATGTTGGGTGAATTGAAGCAGTGGCACTAGGTGGGGGAATGTGCTGTTGCCCCACATTTAGAGACGCAGTTGTCTTGACAAAGGCAATCTCTTCCTTGTTGCTTCACTAGTTCTTTATATGGGAAACACTTTTAGAACAATAGGGCTACTGAATGGCTCAGTTAATTTAATTCGGCTGTTTATAAATATGCAGCCTTAATGAGGTCTTTTGGATCGCCATTAGCCTTCCACTACTTGAGGGACGTGACGGAATTTGGAACAGAATTGATTTGCTATTTAGGGTCTGGGAACTAGATAAACTAGGTTCTGCCAGATGCTGCTTAGAAACAAATAGTCAATTCATAAGCTGGGCGCAGAAATGTAATTCATTCGTGTGGCTCTTTTTTATTCTTCATTCTAACTCCCTTTCTTTATTTTCTTTATTATATATTTTTTTGTTCCTTATTATACCCGTAGTCAAATTGTTTACTCAAGAATTGATATTCCATCATGGCTATTATTTAAATGAACTGTATTTAAACATCTTAGAAAGAATGGTCATGAATCTAGAAATGGTGAATCGTGCACATGAACAGAGAATGTGATTTAGAAAACGGCAAACTTTCACACCAAATTAACATTACAGAATGTAGAAATGTCCCACACTAAAGTGGATCACCTGTATTACAGCAAAACATGTTCCACGGCCATTTCAGAGCATGATAATACTTAATAATTGTGGAATAAAATGTATGTGATCCAGCAACATTTTAATTCAGCAAATCCAAAGAGTAAAATAAAATGTAAAATAATAACAGATTGAATCTGACAAATCTATGTGCATGCCTCTGTGAACAGAATAATTTATTAGCTCTACTTCGTTGTAACTGTATAATTTTAAGAATATAATATTCATTACCATTATGGTTGTTTGTGATATGACTTGAGCACATTTTAGACTTTGGCTAAATTAATCTAGTATCTGAGAACCTAACCATTAATTTGCTATCTTCCTCACTAAGACAATGTGGTGTAGAAACAGTTTTGTAATCAATATATATTAGGATTGCAATAGAGTGTGTGTGTTATATGAAGATATTTTTTTTCCAAACTGGGAATACTTATCTTCATAACATCTTTACATAAACATGTTCTGCTTTAAGATAATTTGGAGCTTTTCTTGTTGTTACACGTGCTATCACACAGAGTGTGTTCCGCCACTGTGAGATGTAAACTGTGACTAACTGACCTCAGAAATGGATTGAACACAGTGGGGCTCAAGTTTGGATTTGTTACTGACTGCTGATTTGAGATTATTTTTTATTGAAAAGTAATCAGCCATGAACAGACACCTAGAAGAATAGAAGTCAGGTCTATAGATCTTAGCCTACTGTTGACCGGGCATTTTATGTATTCGGCTTTTACTGGGGAGACCGAAATGTCCAGTAGTTCTGCGGGCATTACATTTTAGACATACATACAGATTTAATGTCCATAATATATATTTATTAGGTGGGAATGGATAATGAAGGTAATTGGTAGCTGAGGTTTTTAATTATTGTCTCTTAATTTATTCCCTCGTTATGCTTTGCTAAAATGCTGAATTCTGCTTAAAAGATCTAATTGAAAATATAATTGAATGGAAGTTTAACAATTATTATTAATAAAAATAATAATATTATTATACTACTATGTAAATGTAATATATGGGATTTGCAAGCATATGTTTTAAACACTTTGAAGTAAATGGATGGATAAACAGTTAATTACAATATGAGTATCTTGTGCTATTACAAAATATATTTTTATTTTTATGTTATAACTCAAAGTTTGACAGGGATTATTTAACCTCTCACAGGATGCAACCCAATGAATAAATAGTAATGAACCTTACAAGGTTATTTCCACCCTGAATTCCAAGAATTCACATAGATTGAATTCTCTGATGATATAAAATATTTATATGGCGTTTTGGCAGAGTAAGTACTTTTCAGTCTGCATTAATTTGACATTGCATTCAGCTGCTATGTTAGAAATATATATATATATATATATATATATATATATATATATATATAATATATATATAATTACTACTACTACTTGTATTGTTATTACTACCACTACACTACTACTACTACTACTACTACTACTACTACTACTAATATATATATATATATACATTATGTATTATTATTATTATTATTATTATTATTATTATTATTATTATTATTACTAGTAGTAGTAATAATAATAATCAAAGTAAACAGACACTGTTCAGAATTAATCTGTACCACCCACAATGCTTAGTTGAGCTTCTCTGTGGGTCTGTCTGTTTATTTAATAATGATATATTTAGTTTATAACAGCCTTCATCATATATGAGGTTTACAGGACTCTAATGTTTACGTAGTAAAGACAAGCAGCACTGTTCTAAGAACTTAAGTATTGTCCAAGTATCTGTAGTCTCTGCTGCTTGCTGTGATCCTTTATTCTGTCTGCAGTTCACGTTAGCACTCTGTAACAGCTCACTGATCAGTAATTTATTTTCAGACCTCTGCATACCAATTATCAAATGAAGGTTATTATCAAGGCTTGGGTTTGCAATGCTTAAATTTCTTACTGAGTTTAAAAATAAAGAAGCCATTTTAGGGGGGATTAGCTTTTACATCCCACTCCCTCTCCCTCCTCGATTGAATAAGCTGCAAGACCTGTTGATTTCAGAGTCAGGAGTACTAGTTGAGGGGTATAAACCATGAAGTTAAGTGTTTATCAGATGCTGATTGAAATGTATTGCTTCAGTTACATTCATAACATTTAAAAAAAACTGTTTCCTTAGTATTTTCTATTTCTTTTGCATTTATTATCAAGGCTAGAAGGCTCGCTGTCTTATTTTTTTAACACTTCAGTATAGTTTGTACAGATGGTTCTTTCAATTAAATTAAATATAAATAGCCATCATATGGAAAAGGGTAATATTCATATATATATACATATACATTATACCCAAACACTTATTGGTATAAAAGATCCTTGAATCTAGGAGTCAAATGCCCATGTATGGCATTCGGTTCTGCTCTACCGATTTAGTAGACATAGGATGGATTTAACAGTGGTGTGTATAATCCTACATTTTTGCAGCTGTATTTTGGATGAATAGTTTGGTCTTGCATTTTTAGTTAATGCATGCTGTACATTTTAAAAATATAATTTAATGTATATTTTTGTCCCTGCATTTCCCTCTTTAAATATACTAAAATCAATGACAAAACAAAATCTTAATTGCATTAAATTATATAATTGAGGTTAGTTTTTCATGTTAAGCAAGAAGCCATGAGATTATATATATATAACTCAGAAGGTGGCATTCAGCACCTTTTTCAGAGACAGATATTTGCCAATTAACTCATCATTAACAGATATGCGTCAATAAAAAATGCTAGAATACCAGTTTCTCCTAAATGAATTTGGCTTCATGATTTAAACTTATCTTATTTTAGCTTATTTTGTGTTTTTCTTACAGTAGCTCAGTGATAACTTTGCTGTCCTGTATATTAAATCTGACTTTTATAAATATATTGTGTGTGTGTGTATTATCAAGAATATATTACATTCATACAGTTCAATTTAAAGCTATATATTTTTATGTGTATTTTAAGAATAATTATTTAAAAGTAAAATTCAATGTAGATACTTCATTACCATGCCTCACTTGAATTCATTGAGGTTTTCTCAGGCTTTTACAACAACCTCTATTTTATTTTAATGAATTAACTTTTATTATTTTCATTTTGAAATATATTCCACTTTACAACCTTTAAATGTAAAAAGTGTGATTGATCTCTAGGACTGAATCATACCCAGCTAAATATTCTGCAGACATTTGAATGTCATTTACATGGCTCAATTTTCTTTAAAAATCTTTTGTGAAGTTCTTGATTATTATTATTTAAGAGAACCTTCAAGATCCTTCCTTGATCTATCTCTAGCGAGAAAAAAGATTTGACCTTTTATTTTCATCATAACACTCCCATGAAAAACATGGTGCAAGGTTTATCAGCAGGAGCACAGTCTTGTAACTAACCTCTTTGATCTACAGTAGAAAAGCTCCTGCCACGAGATGTGACTCCACATTACTTTCTTTATGTCTTTACATGTGCTTTGATCAAGATGTTTCTCCTTTTTTCATGGTTGTCATCATGTTTGAAATTTGTAACCCAATCTGCAGATGTTACCAAAAGGGTTTATCATGCCATTCCATGTATTTGTTAGTAAATTAAAATTAAGTAATTATTTGAAACACTAAGCAATTGTGTTTTGGGGGATTTGCAGTTGCAAACATTTATAAACATTTACCCTCATGCAGCCAGCATTGAGTGCTTTAAGAGAGTTTGAACAGCTCTTGCAAGGCAGTTAGTGCATGGAATTAATTTGAAATTAAAGATTAATTGAAGGGGTTTTATTCTCAAAAGGAGTGTACAATGCAGAATTATTCTCTATGGACATATCTATTATGCAGAAAGAAACAAAAACCTGAACAGTAATAACATTCCGTGCTTCCCCAGTGTGTGGAAAGTGTGTCCCTGGTTAGACAATTTGCTCATGTGTTTCCCCTCCTGATTTTGTTGTTTTAGGCGCTGATCTTTTTTCAAATTGCACAGAAGAGTGCAAAGCCCTAGGGCACTCAGATCGATGCTGGATGCCCTCCTTTGTGCCATCCGATGGCCGCCAGGCTGCAGATTATCGTAGCAATCTGCATGTTCCAGGAATGGACTCTGTGCCAGACACTGAGGTATTTGAAACTCAAGAGCAAACTGGGGAGAGATCTTTCTCCACCTTTGGCAAAGAGAAGTCACATCACGGCACGCTAGAGAGGAAAGAGTTTGATGCACTTCTGTCTAGCACACGTGCGCCTTACAAACCACCTTATTTGTGTGAGTATTAGTAATTAATTTCAATCAGATCCAATGCAACAAAAACATAAAATGGCTGGAAGTGCCATTAAATTCTTTTCGCTACCACTAATCTTTCCATTTTCTAAAGCTATAATACTGTCCAAATAAAAACCCCTTTTCATTTGATCTTTTTTCCTCTTTATCTATCTGTCTACCTGTCTTTAAAATACATTTCTTACCTATGCAGTGTTTTCCCATTGTTTTGTTGTGTATAATACTTATATATATATATATATATATATATATATATATATATATATATATATATATACAATTTGGCTGTAAAATCTTTCAATAAGAGTTAGATAGCAATTTGATTTAATTAGTCTGTTGTGACTTGTCATTGGAAAACAGAATGGTTTACTTCCATTTCTCCATCTACCTACAGTGGCCTGGAGAGTCTGGAACTCTCATTTTAAAATGGAAATTATATATTTTTTAATATATGTATATGTAATATTTAAAAAATCAAACCAGGGGATTATCTTTCTCCATGTCTGAGAAGAGAATTTGCAAAAAATACAGTGAACCAGTCTGATACATTAGACCATGTATACCTATAGTTAAAACAAAATAAACAAAATAAACACAATAATAATAATAATAATAATAATAATAATAATAATAATAATAATAATAAATCAATAACTATTTGACTGAACTTGCTTTATTCTATGCATTAGATCTCCCTATTTAGGGGAAACATTTTAGAAACATCTTCCAATTTAAAAAATATGTAATTAAAATATGTCACTGTATTGACAAAGGCATTTAAAAATAAGCTTTACATTTAATATACTGTTTTGTAAATAAAATAAAGAATGTGTAATCTTAATGGCACGTAATTTGAAAAGCTGGTTTGTTGTAAAAAATTCACAATAGATACATCATTGCAGCTATTTCTGACCAGTAACTTAATTTGCTATTAGTACTGGATTCATATTTCATCCGTTCAGTTAACTGCTGATAGAGACATGTCAAGCAGTTTAGATGGAAGGGGAAACCGACTTAATTTTCTCACGTTCCTAATCCAGTTATGTACAGCAAAGTTAAAGAATTACCCACTGTAGCTATGTTAAATTAAATGAGCATGCAATATCTATGCTAATAACATTTCCCAAAGGTAATAATCAAATGTTGTTCTGCATGATATTTGACTAATTTAGCAATGTGCCTTCATTTGTACAATTTTATCTTAGTCAAAAGTAGATAAATAATTACTGCAGCATCATTCCATCTCCCCAACTGTTTAACTGCTTTCTACAGGCACATTTTTGTTTGTTTATTTCTTGTGAAGTTTTTTTTAGTCTTATTAATATTATTTTGAAGCAGACTTGATCTTAATCCATGCATTTTCTTTGCTTACAGCGCGGAAAAGGATTTGCTAGTCCCTTTCGCGTGGACATACCTGAGACAGCATGAATTTGCACAATAGTCGACCAACAAAAGCATCAAGTTTTCAACTTCATTATCTTGGCCATCCAGTTGTACATTACCTTTGGATTATTCTGCCAAGGGGGACAGAGAAATGTGATGGCCGACACTAGGACCTTATTGCTCTCAGCAGGCCTGAGAAATGAGTTGAAATGGAACTGTAAAAAAAAACTTAGGGGTGACACATCTCACCTCTCTAATCTGTGTGTGCCTGTTTACAGCACTATGTATATCTTAAAATGTCACTGAGCCCTTTAGATGTTTATACTCACACCGAGAAGCCAATTGTACAGAAAAATATTTGTGCATTATAAATGCAATATCACTGTTTTAGACTTGACTGTTTTATATTATTTTTGTGTGGTCAGGTGTTCCCAAATTTATTCCAACTTTATAAGGAAGATTGTGATCATGTTTTTTTTCACTAGTGGGTCAGAACGGTGTTGGCCTACAACTTAATCAGAGACATTCTGTAGTTTATATCATGTGTGCGAAGTGTTTACTGTACTATTTCAAAGCTTCTAAATAAATATAAATCTATATATATATATATATAAATATATATACTTTTCTGAAAGTGTGGTATCCATGGTCAGTTTCTTATCCACCATAGAGTTTCATAAACTGACATCCAGTGCTATAGAAGGCATACCGTGATACAGGGAGTTCATTTTGGAAGGCCTTATTTTCACTCCCACCAATTTAATTTTTGTTGGTTTTGTTTTTTACATTTTGGAATATGAAAATTCATGTCTATAAATAAAAGGAAGTAATAAATTAGATTTGACATCATGGTAATTCTGTGTTATTGTAACCAAAAAGAAACGGGCAATTAAAAAAGCTAAATATCAAAGGTATACATACATTCAAACACACACACGTCAATGCCAAGAGGTGATTAATAAACAGATAAATACAGAATATTTTGGCTTGCGTGTTTTTGTTATTTTTTCTTTGTTTCTGTTTAAACTATTCAGTTTATACATTTCTTCCAGCAATGCCATTTTGGTTACGTATTTGGCTTTACCTCTTTCAGTAAAGTACCCATTACTGCAAGCCACACCCCCACCTCCATTTGCCTCAATTTACATTTTAAATGGACTACTACAAAAATGAAAATTGTGGCAAATGGAGGTGGGGATGTTGAATTGACAGGATACAACAAGAATATATCAAACTTTGTATGACACTAAAGTTTAAAATAGTGATTAAAATATTAGTGAATAGTGAGTATAATATTACTCTTCCAAACTTTCTTTCTTACACTAAATACATGGCTCGTTGCTTTGCACTAACACATTGGTATTGAAGGTGATTAGCATGTAATATTTTGAAACATACATTCTTGGTAGGCTTTTGTCCCTTATGTTTATATAATAAATATTCTTTAAAAGCTTAACTATCCACTTGTCTTCCTTAGCTTTATATGTATATGTTCCCAAAATACCACAATTTAAAGACAAAAAATCCTACAATGTCCTACAATGGAAAAAAGAAAAACATAAGTATTGTATTCTATAGAAAACTTGCCAATTAACCTAATAATTAAGAGCAAAAAGTAAATGGATTTTTTGTTTTGTAATAATTTTATTGATCATATATTTTATAAATAAATAGACATTTTATAATGCTATTAGACTAGTTTTATACTCTATTAAATAAAATGTCAGTATTCAAAAATCACACTTCTATCAAATAGAAAACATATTGGAATATTTTAAATATTTGTAAATATGATCTAAATGATCTCTTAAGACATTGTAATTCAGAAGATAATGCAATCTAATTTTAAATGTAACCAGCAGTATAGAGTTGTAGAAACTGGTTGTCGGTCACAATCAGCTTCAGATTGTTTTCATATTATCACAATATTTTGAATGAAAAATCACTCAAAATGTCAGAAGAACAGTCAATACCAGTTTCTTTACCATTTTGCTGTGCTTACATTTTTCTGCTTTAACAATTGTTTGTGAGTGTGTGTATGTCAACAAAATGCTTTCAATATGATGTTACTTACAGTTATCTGCAAGAAACACAAATTTACACAACTGCAATAACAATAGACATGCTGAATTATATTGTGTGAAGATATTAATATAGTTTTGCTAATGTACAATTTTTTTGAAATTGCATTCAAATTTGCATACTTCATTGGAAAGTTGCAAGTTATTTAAACATATAAAACTACTAATATTATATTAATATTATACTTAATGTTACAATCTAAGAGAAAACAAATGCATTATAGCTATTCTAAAGTTTTTAAGCAATTTACTTTTGGTGTGAAACAATTCATATAGTCATACCTGCCCATGGTATAGTATTTTAATATGGACAATAAGTTTCCATCTTAAATCTATATTGTCAAAGCAGACACAACAATTGTGAAATTACAAATATTTCAAATTTAGGACTATTACTTTGGGGATTCCACAATTAAGGTGTAATATTCTTTGAAAAATAGGATGACCTATTTATGAAATTGATTATATTAGGAAAAATGATTGTCAGCAAATGTGTTTCCTATGAAATATAATGCATCTTCATAAATTCATCCTGGAAATACACCAGCAGGCAATAAATCAAGAATACAGTTTTAAAATAATGTATTTTGCTGAGGTACTTTAAATTATTGTAAAAATGTTTCCAAAAATGACCTCCTACATGTGACCTCAAGTCAGATATTAATTTCTTTTTTGCAGACAATTCAACCACAAGTAATATTATTCAAGTGTAATAATGCACAAGAGGAACTAAATTAGAAAATCATTAAAGCCAAATGAAAGATAATTTCAGAACAAAATAAATGACTTACAATTCCCAATACAAGCTTTGATTTTCAAAATGGGAAACAAATGTGACACGGATTTCATATTCTTTGGGTAAGTGTTAACTGTTTCGGAGGTGAGGATCATACATTTAGCAATACATCTTTGACATTTCTATGAATACTTTTTATTTTAGTAAATGTTTTCTTCAAATCTATGTAATTCAATACCATTACATTAACCACCTTACATTTTGTAACATAAAGACATATCAAAGATTAGTGTTTTTTTACATTTTAGATTTACTATTTACAGCTGTTTTAGAGTAGGCACATATTTTATAACTCTTTGTACACCTGCTTAGAGTTTTGCTTAGAAACATGGAAATATCAATGTGTGTTCACATAGTTAATATTGGGGTGCTGTGCAAAACAAATTCTTGTTCTGGGGCTGTATTGAAATTTGAGACAATTGATGTTTAATATAAAATCATGTTGTTCATGTTACTTTATCCACTTTATTGCACTACTTTTTTTCTGTAAATCATCTGGTGTTATAAAAGACTTTGTGGAACACTAATTTAATTAAAATGTAAAATATGTTTGCATATCTTTTAATAGATTTTGCTGGTATGATGACTCAGTGTTGGAGGAAATTATAACTCATTGCTCTTAGATAAATAACACTAGTTAACATTTGTAATGTGGTTGTTGTCTTTGCTTTGTTATTAGAACACACTCTATTATTGTATGTTCAATTTAATAACACATCTATTATATTTAGAAACATCAGTGAAGAGAGTGTTAAACGTGACCAAAAATAGACAAAAAAAAACAGCAGTAACCCAATATTACTCAACATTGTCATAAAATTTCAGAACATCACTTATTGTCGTAGCAGAAAACATTTGTTGAAACATGTATACAACTTTATTGATGTGATTCTGTCAGACATAATATTGTAGTATCAAAAATAATGTACTTATATTGATGTTACTAGTAGAGGACATTATATATGATGTTATATGCACATTATTATAGTATATTATTTACACAACTTATTTGACTTTACTCTGTCAGCAGAAACAGCAACCTTTGTCAGTCCACTACTGGATGAAGGCCTGCCCAAAATGTTTCCCCTTGTTCTGACAGCATCTCTTTTCCAGGTCACCCCAGCAAAGCTTCTCAGTCATTTTAATCTCTTGGGATCAACTGAATACCTTCACTACTTCATCTCTTATCTGTTCTTCTTGCAATGTGTCTGGCCAATTCCATTTTTACATCTTCACTTTCCATGATTCCTATCTCTTTCTATATATATAAACACAGTATATAGCACCATACAGCCAATTAACACCAATTAATACAAGCTTAGGAACACCAGAAACAAGACAATTTAAACAACAGTTACCAACACTATATGTGTATTATTTTTCACATTAACCCTTCAGTTCGATCATAAGTGTGTGATAGAAAATGTAAAACATACATTTACCTGAACTGTGATATTTCATCCAGTAACCATCCACTAAAAACAGTCCCTAACATAACTAGAAAACAAAAATGACATCTACATAGATCTTTTTATATATTTTTTTACTAATGTTGAGGTCATCTAACATATGTGGCATGTTTGATTTAGCATTTGAGTTTTACTATGTATTTATCTAGGCATTGTCAGTACATTTGTTGAAGAATCCTTGAAGACAAGTTGGGACTTGTTGTTCGAGGCGGGGCTTCATCCATCTGGCGGAGAGTGGATTTGCTGCTGAAGCAACTGCAATATCTGGCAGGTTTTGAGCAGAGCATTGTTCTGAGGAAAGGATGGTGGTAAAATCAAGTCTTTAATTTTTATTAGCTGTCTGATAGTAGCAATTGGAGCTTTCATTTCCATGTCCTGTCATGCACATGATTTCCCATGTTTTTAGGGCTGCGTCAGAAAGTAACCAAACAGGTATTGCCCCGACAAAATGGTTTGTGTACCTTTTGCTCAGCTTTGCTTTTGCCCTCAAAGTTGCCATAAAGACGCCAGTCATGTTTTTCCCCAAGTGGTTTTTGTGTAACTTGGAGTCTACATTGCAGCTTTTTCTGGAGGGAACTGCTTTGAATGAAGATAGAACCATCTTTGTAGCTTTCTTGGCCACTTAAACTTAAAATTAATCATGTGCTACATGATTTAAATTGAAATTGAAACAATGGCACACATATACACATACAATTAAATACATAAAAAAACATAACACACAAAACCTGTCCTGCTATATAGCCAGTACAACTAGCATTCCCTCTGAATGGAGAATGCATTTATATACAATTTTTCATTCCCAGGAATGCAGGTATATTTACTCTTGCAGGAGAATGAGGGAGGTATTCAGTGTCTGGGCACATAACTGACAAATTGGTCAAGTTAAAATCTGTGTGTGATACAGAAATGTATAACTAAAGGTTAATCAAATAAGCAAGGGATTTACCCATGACACTGCTGCTGTGATCGCTAATCTTTCCAGAGAGAGGCACATAATTATTAAGGTTTCAATAATAAACAGAACCTTGGATTAACTCTCAACCATATTATCTTGACTTTTGGACAAATGGGAGGTGACCTTGAATCTTTGAATACTACTATACTACAGTTTTTCTAAGTGTATATAGTGTCAGCCCGAGGTTCCCAAACTTTGTTTGCTGTTTGCCATATTATTATTAATATTAATATTATGAATGATTGCTTTTAAGACCCCCTTACCCACGACACCTTCAGATGAAACATCGTACTGAAAGAAAAGCCACAACATTAGGGTGACATTCAGAACATTTCTATACTTGTTCCTCATTAAAAATGCTGCTATTTCTAGCTGCTATTCAATTGTCTTAACTTGTCCCATCAGTTGAACATGCTTTTGGGTAGGATGTTTCATCTCCGATCATATTTAAGTGTATTTTGTAAGTTTACAAAATATTAGCAAGCATTTGTGCACAGACAACAAACACTTCGTGGTCGCCAATGATCATCAGAACAAATAAATGTAATACTCAGATCTAATTGAGCTTTATTTGTCTCCTCATTGGATGCATTGTTATTTTTAAGCATTTACTGTCTAACTTAGAAATTACTAGTGAGAGTATAATGTGTTCCTTAATGTTAGTAAGTTACAGTTGCATTGCTGGATGAAGGCCTCCCCACAATATTTCCACTTGTTCTGATGTACAGCATCTCTTTTCCAGGTCACACCAGGAAACCTTATTTATTTTATTTCTGTCTGGTTTTATTCTAAGTGTTTTTATATCTCTTGCGATCCATTCTATGGCTTTTTTAGTCCATCTTTGGTCCATTTGTCTTGCAATGTGTCCAGCCCATGGCCATTTTAACCATTTCACTCTTTCAAAGATACGTATGTTTATTCTCTATCTCTTCTTGTTATCCCGTGTATCTATCTTTGCATGTTTCTTTGTCTTTATTTTCCGGTTTCTGTATTATTTAGCATTTAGTGAACAGGTTTCTGAGCCAATGGTGAACACGCATTGCTAGTTTGGTAGTATGAATTATTTTCTCTTCATGCAAATGGGTAGATTTCCTTTCAGTAGCATGCTGTTTCTTCCAAATTTACTCCATACCATTTTTACTCTTCTTTTGATTTCTTCCATAATATCTCTGTCTGTGCTGATTTGTTCTTCAAGGTAGACATAACTGTTGACTTCTTAAAGTATCTTTTGGTCTACTTCAATTTTCTTAGTTTCCACAAAGCTATTGAACATGACTTTGAGTCCAGCTTTCTTACTTGCATTCGTCAGTTCTTGAATTTGAAGCTGTGGGTCTTCGGGTGTTTCTGCAAAGATGAAGATGTCATCAGCAAATCCTAAGAGGTTCAAGTAAGCTCCATTTGTCTTTGAGCTTTTTTTTCCTCCTGCCAGTCCAAAGTTTCAAACTCTGACATACTCCTTTAAAGATCTTGATCTTGTCAGTGTCTTGGTGTAGTCTGATTGTTGATGTGGCATTGATGTAGATATATCCCATATCATTTATGTACATTTCCTAGATGTTTTGATTTCTTAGAGCACTGATGAGTAAACTTTTGGAAAGTTCGGGGACATAAAGACAAAACATTTTGGCTGTTCATCACTTCCATTTTTTTCATTGGAAAGCATTTTTGGGATTCTATGCACTGATTTTAAGAAGCATGGTTATAGTGTTTGAGGCACTTGTAAAGGTTCCCTGTCTGTTTTCACCTATTGTAATCCTCCGTAGGGAATTCCTTATAGGCCTGTGACTGCCAGTTTCCTCTGTGATTTCACAGACAAGTCAACACATTTGTCAGGTCTTCATCACACACAGAGATTCTGTTTCATGTAATGAATTCAGAAATGCATCTAAAAAAAGCTGAACACAAATGTAAATAAATGCAAATGTTCACATTACACTAATTGAAAGTTATTCAATTTTTAAGATAACATTTGAAAGTGATTACCAGCATTGACCTAATATGCAGTAAAATTGTCCAATGTTTTCAACACACAAACACACACACACACACACAGATACAAATACAAACTGCATTTTAAGCAACATTTATTTATGGACTTTAGAGTAACCCTCTAGAAAAAAATTATATATATATCAAAAATGTAATCCCTTATTGACTACAGGTTAGGTTGATTTTAGAGAGTGACATATTCATTCATACCTCTTAAAATGTAAGCTGGTTAAAAAGTTGACAAAAATCTAATTGAAAAAGTATAAATAAAGAACAAGCAACAACACACAGAAAAGGATGTCCTTTGAAAAGTTCAGAATATTTTATGGTTTTTCAGCAACCAGGAGTCAACATAAATTACATTAACATGATGTTACAGCAAACTCGATAAAGTTATATGTTGTGGGTCATTCTTCTCACATAACAAAGGTCAAATAATTAAATGCATGTAATGCCAATACTATTTGATTTAATTAACATGTATTTTATGCAATACATCTAATAAACCAGATCAAAGACCTAGGAATATATGTTAACTCATCACTTTCTTCATATAGACACTGAAGGAACAAATAATATACATACATACATACATACATACATACATAATACACACATAAATAATAATGAAATGCTTCCATATATAGTACAATCTACAAAATAAATATAAACACAGTTAACACAAATACGTTGCAGATTTATTTTGTAATATTGTGTTCAGTTCAGCACAACAAAATTTGTATGTCTGCTCTAGAAAGACCAAACAGATTAATTCCTGGTTTTAAATACATGCATGTTGTACATGGGTAAATTAGATTATGGACTTGATTCAGATTATACAAATTCAAAATCTTGAAAGTTATTGGAATAGTCAATGCAATGCAAGGACTCAGGGTATACATTGAGACCTATGTGAAGAACCATTCACTTCTTCACATGTTGAGCTGTTGAAGTCTGGAACACATTTTTCAGCCACATTTTTGAAGGTAACTCCTTGGGATCATTTAAAAAACAGCTTGATGAGATTCTTGGATCATTAAGCTACTGGCAACCAAATGAGTTAGCATGATGGGCTGAATTACTTCCTATAGTTTGTAACCCATATAATGTACCTATGTTCTTACATGTCTGAATGATATGTTAAAAATACAAATTGGTGGAACTATAACTTTATTTTTTTATCCAATTCTTTATATTGTTCTTTTGTAAATGTAGGCTTAATAATCACATCCATTTCTTTATAATTTTTTACAACAAATCTGGAAACAAAATAATAATATGCAGACTCTTTTAATATTGCACTTGGTTATATTTGGAAAGTTGGTTTCTACATTTGAAAGCAAAAAATGAATCCAATATATTTAATCAGAAGTGTTGTCACAGGAAATAATATTTACATTCCTTTGTTATATTTCCACCAAAACAGTTTGCAATCTCTACTCCTTGATGCTCTATAAATACACCAAATGTAAAAGCAGAGATATTCTGGGTCCAAAGTGCAAACATAATGTAAATGGTTATATTTGTATTCCTGTTTATTTTTTTCCTGTGTGAATTAACAGAAAGTGAAATGAGCCTTTTGAAAATCTTGCTCATTACATAATAAACTAATTAATGTGTTTCATTTTATTTATTTATTTTGGTTTGTGTGTTTGTTTTTGTTTCCTATGTGCCCACACCCTGCCTACAGCACTGTGGGTGGTAGAGTAAAATGGATCACTGGAGTGACAGTGGAATCCATCTCGTGATCTGGATATCTGTTTTAATTTGCTTAACCCCAGTCTGGCCTCTGATAGTACATATCACAAGATATTTCTGCATTACATAGATTCATCTGGTATTGGTTCAGGCTGGTTAAGATAATACTTATCAGACAGATAGTTATTTGTTAATTTGGGATGTTTCTTTTTTCCTGGTGGTGCTGAGGAGTTTATCTTTGTTATATAAACCCAAGGAAACATTGTTTCATCTGGCGGAACAAACGGAATGTGATGCAGAATGAACTTTTAGTTGTTAACCAGCTTGTGATTTAAAATGAATGAAAATGTGATGAAAAATCTAAGGAGGATTTCTTTCTTTTTTAAATGTAATGAATTCTTGTCCCTCAATGTGATATGGAAATGTCTGTCAATACTGTACACATCAATAGCATATCTGTCAACATTAATTATCATTTTTTCTTAATAGAACAATGTTCAAATGTATTCAGACTCAGCATCAGCACATTCAGAATCCACTTTGATAACATGGCACTCTCTGTAGCCTTTTTACTAGGTTCATCAATTTCATAGCACAGATATTCAGCCACTTCATAGTCTGTGGGCTGCTTTTTTCAGTTAATACCACAAGTTTTGTGGAGATTGTGATGGTCAATGAAGAATGTTGGCTTTGTGCTCCCTTGCCCATTTGGTCATAGATGTGGGTGCGCTCACTCGATGAGCTTCACTTTGTTTTCTTCACTCCAAATATACTGTGTTCTGTGTTCGATTTTTGTTTAATGCAACAACAAAATATGTTTCCTATTGATTTGAGAGTAATTCACATTTGTTTTGGCTAATGTATGCCACACAGATTAGTGACACAAAAAAAGGGAAGATTGGGTTGAGAATAATGCGTATTAAAATACATTTGAACATTGTGCATTTAGAAATATATGTAACTATTTCTGACATATGGTATTTATGCAATAACATTTTAATTGATTTGTACTAAATGTTCTGAGTGTACACCTGCACATATATACATACATACAATTACTTACATATACATAAACAAAACAGGCACGCAATATTAAAATCAGGTTTACAAAAATATCTGCACATTATATGTAATGAATGCTGTTGAGATTATTTCTTCTAAACAGGCACACATCAGTTATGTTGCCATAACAACGCACAGATTTTGAGTATAAAACATTTTGCTTCAACCATTTTTGATTAATTATACTTTTTTTTTTTCCCTTGTAGTGAAATATTACTTCTTCTACCACCACTACTACTACAACAACAACTACTACTAAATTGAGATAAATATTGTATTTAAAGTACCATACCTAATTTTTATCTCTGTGGTTTAATCATTTATTTTAATGTTCTCTAAAATGGAGTTATAGTAAGGCACTAGTGGAAAACCAAAATGTTTCCCAAAATCACTGTTTTCCACATGTTTTTCTTAAGAGGCTATGCCCTTACATTGTTAATTTGCTAATATTTTTCAAATAACAATCAAACTCCCCGTCGCTAGGGTCAATGTAATTACATTTTGCATGACAGATAACCAGGCCATTTGGGCATTGCCTCTGTCATCAGGAACTGACACCTGTGTGCTAATGAGTTGGTAATTAGAAGCTGGCACCGGCAAGCACATCTTGCTCTTTAGGACTTAGGCTGCCATATGTTGCAGCAGTTGGGAAAATATCTAGCCAGGCTAAAGGAGAGATGTGTAAAGTTCTGGCAGTCAAGTGAAGTAAGCAATAAGAAGAAACTTCACATTTAAATATACATAAGTAATCTTAAACCTAAATCAGATGTTATTTTACAGAGATAAAATGTATTATAAATCAGTTGTAATATGAAAAAAGTCATGTTTGGAGGAAGGTTTTTACAATATGTAGGGAAGGTTTTTAGAAAATTTAAGAAAATAAATATATATTCTTATATTTTTCCCTTAAAAGTGATACTCTAAAAACCTACCCCCAAACATGACTTTTTTCATTGCAGAACTTTGTCTATGTGATAAATATGTGATTTGTAATGGTTTGATTCTTCTTAATGAATTTCCCTGTCTTACTTTTCTACTTTCCAAGTGTGTTTAACTATGGATCTCTATATATGTCTGCCATCAACAGGAAACCTTGCGTGGTGTTTTTCTCTCCTGTACTGTATTCTATGTTGGCTTTCACTGTGTTTGGAGGGAGACATCTAGATACTTAAATACTATTTATGTAATTCAGGTTAACAGTGATATTTTGTATTGTTTTGCATTTTAACTGCATGCCTCCAACACTGTATAACCTTAAACCTCAATCCTTTGAACATATAAAATGCAGTTTTGCCAATTTGCAACTAGCTTTTGTAGGATAACGTCAACTTTTATTATAACAATAGGCTACACTTGGATTTGTGCATTTTTAACTATTCACCTTCTTGTTTCCATTCACTTGTTTATTTTTGCCGCTTCCTGCCAATGTGTGTCACTCTCTTTTCTGCCTGACGGTATCCGCTGAGGAAACATAACTGCTTTTGTGAATGAGTGTGAACTATACCCACTGCCTGAGCATAGGAACTGATGCTATGTAGCCGAACCTGTCACAGCTTTATTAAACTAAATTGTTTACTACTATCTGATTGGGAACTATTAGGCTCTAAATTAGTATTGGGAAAAGAGAAGCCTCATGAAGCACTGAACTTTCAAATCATTGGTTCTCTAAATGATGTAATGATTTGGATCGAATGAAGCGCTGCATGCTCTTTTGTGACATCTGGTGGAGGAAATCTGGTTATCTACTTACGTATTCGAAATGATGATTGAGAATCAAATTAACATTTGCTTAGTGATACTCATTTGCCTCATTTGGATCAGAAGGAGTCGATCCAGCCAAAGATGTACTCCCATCATGTCAGTGTGGTAACGGAAGCGGTTAGTTTAGGAACCCTTTTTTACTTTGAGATAGTGCTGCTGTTTAAGCTGTAGGTACTTGTATCTCCTGCAGGTGCAGAGTTTCTGAATGCTATACAAATATAGATTACCTTTAATGCTACATCTGTATTCCATTTTGTCAAAGCTTTCACTGGGAGTAGATTAGTGAGATATATATTTTTTTTAATCAGCATCTATTCTTTCAGTTACACTGTCCCATTTTGAAATGACCAGTTTTCAATCATCTCAGCTCACAGCTCTAACTCGTGTGACTCTTGTAGTGGCCTATGGCTAATGGATATGACTCACGATCCTATCGTCATGTCAGTATGAAGAGCCGAATCACAGAATACAGTTTAGGTTCAGAGGTGTAAAACAATCCATGGGGAATTGCTGTTGCCCAACAAAGGACTTACCCACTTTCAAACCATTTCCCATAACCCTATTATAATACCACTTATACCATGTTTAATAAACAGTTAGGTTTATTTTTGTAATATGGATTTACCCATTTTTAATTTACAGAACCAGAATTAGAAATTAGAAATATTACTCCGGTGCTGCTCACCAGTCTGTGAGAAATGAAGGATTGGTCATTAGCAAGACTTCTGCTTCTGATCAGACTATGAGCTTTGAATACAAACTCTAGGGCTTTGGTGTCAGGGGAGGATGGACCCAGACCATAGTAAATAATCATACAATAAGCGTGCTATTCGTAGTATTGCATATGAAGGTTTGCTAGACCAAATGGGAACATTGACCTGTGTACAAATCTGTACCCTATAGTGGTTTAATTTATTGATCCTGGGTGGGTCAAAGTTTTGGCAGTTATAGAGCAGTTGTATTATCTAGAAATTCATGGTGGAAGGTTTTGGAGTGTTTTAAAGGTCAGGGGCTTGGTCCAGTTTTTAATAAGGAATTTGCTTGGCCTGACCTTCAGAGGACAGCCAATGCTCCAATACCTGTGGCATGAGGCTGCATATGTGACCTTTTTGGGAAAGGAGCTAGTTCAATGAAAGGTCAGAGTCAGTGCAAAGACAGTTAAATCTCCAGGTAGTCTACACAACTACTAAAAACAATACTGAGAATATATAACAATCTTGCCTTGTACAAGAAAACGTAACAATACACTACACAATTAGAATGTAATGTTCAGTTTTATTGTGCTTTACTGCAAAGTGCTTTCAGATCTTTCTCTGTTAAATAATGTTACATAAATTAAAGTTGTTCTTGTCATTTAACATTGACACCAGTGTTTCTGGCTTCTAGCCCAGCAGATGTATAAATAAGCAGACTTTCTGCTTTGTTTGCTAAAATAAGTTATTTTCTCTTTTCCAAGGCCCTTGTGAAGCTGGCTTGAAATCTAGAAATCTATACACAGAAAAAAAATGTTGACATTTATTTTAACTCTGCTTATACCCAGATGGAAGACAAATAAGGAAACTGCTGACTTATTGAATATTCAGACAAAAAAAACCTATTATAAATCAGTGAAACACCTGGCTGTCTCTAGTATAAATCCCAAACAAAATTTTGGGGAATTTTAGTGTTAAACATCAACCCCTCTTCCTATCTCAACACCTCCTTTCATCTCAGTTTCCCTTGTGGGAGGTCAGCAATCTATCACCAGGCCTTGATGAAGTCTGACTGCTGTTTGTCACACCTCAACTCCTGGCAGACTGAAAGGTGAGGTACTGGACCATATTGTCTTCATCAAACCAGTCTACACCCTTTGTTTTGTTACTTATTGATGCTTCCTATTTACAATATAAATACATTTTCTGTGTTAAACAATTTGAGAATTGGTTCTGTAAACATATATCCAAATAATGCTTCCATAGGTTTCAGTGTGTTCTGACTACTTTATAAATTAATTTTGTTTAACTTCCCTTCATGTATTTGACCATGAAACACAATAACCTTTGGCATGTGAGTTAAACATTCTGCTTTGTTGGATGTCTGTCTCCCCCAACTGTGTATGGCATTTGTGCATATTGCATCTCTCTGTCTTTTTACTTACTTGACTTTGGAAATATTCTCATGTACATATGTAAAGAGGAAATAAAATGAGGTGAAAAAAAAATTGCAGGAAGAAGGTTAGAAATCACCTACTAATGAAAAGCAGAACACACTTTATGCTTATTTTTTTATGGGAACAGGCAACATTGGACATGGTAGATTTTATCCAGTGATAAACCATTGAATCCCATATGATTATTTTATGTCTAGCTTCAAATTAGCACTGGGACTTTTGCAGTAATAAATATGTCCCGCTAGTTCTAAAATCACAAGATCATCTACAAGAATTTTGTGCAGATTGTACTGGTTGCTATTTACATCACTCTGCAACTCATACAAATCACCGTAGGTGAATGGCATGATTGAGTCGTGTAAATCCTGGAATGTACTGCAAACAACGTGATTACTGCAGATCTACATTTATTTTCTTCATATTTTGAATGTGGGATTGCTTATCACACAACAGTCTTTCCTATGAATGAATGTCATTTTCAAAAGAACAAAATAGTACATTAAACCACCATATTGCCTGGTGTTAGAAGTAATCTTTGTGCCTGCGACATTTCTTGATTTGAATGTTGCATCTCCCATTCCTAGATTTAGTTAAGGATCCCCAGGCTGTTCTCTGAGAATATTTCTGAGAGGTAAATTTGCTTTACTATCAGATTATTGATTTTTGACTCATCAGGTGTCTCCCTGAAGTGAGATGTAAATCTCTTGGGTTGATGTTCAATACTCTAGATAGGTCTCATAGCTTAATAACATCCTCTGATTAGGTTTTCCGGAGTGTAAAGGAATGTGGGCAAATGGTGAGATCAAAGGCCCATCATTGGGCTACAGGCAGTAAAGTTGACATTTTAATTGGATAATTCAAGACAAACAGAAGTGAATATCTATATAAACAATTTACATTCACAAGAGAAAAGGTTTTGCATAGTTGGTTCAATATCTAATTCTATAAAAAGTACCTTGAGATACAAAACTTTGGATGAATTATAAAATGGAAATTTAATCAGAAAGTGTTATCATAAAAAACATAAATTAACAGAAACATGTCTTAATGCACATACTCATCAATCAGTCTGTGTATTTATCTATCTACACAAACTGTATTATCAAAATATATTACATTTTTCTTTTTAACTTGGAGGGCCTTTTTGTATCAAATTAAATTATGAATTCTACACATACATGCCATCCTCCTAAACATATTATTAATTCAGATAGAATCTAAATGAAATAATCTTGGCTCTCTGCACATGTCCCTAAGTATCTAAGCAAACTTAACAAGAGTCTCATGCATTTTTAGTGAGTTGCAGTTGTGGGATATCCTTTAAATGTATTGCAGAATGTCTTTAGAAGAGCATGCATTTTTTAGAATAATCCTTTATCTAAAGATTAGCACAATTATGCTTTGAACTGGCTTGAAAATCCCTCCGGCTTTAATGAAGAATATTAAAGGGCAAGTGATGCAGTATGTTGAATGCCTGAAAATATAGTTTAAAAAGTTATATATATATATATATATATATATATATATATATATATATATATATATATATATATATATATAAATCAATGCACAAGAGGAAATACAATAGCAGAGTATTTTTTATTTTTTCTGAAAGATGTTGTTTATGACAAATGATTGAAAGATTCTCATGCTGATTCCCTAAAGGAGAATTAAAATCTCTCCCTCTCTCGGCCATGTACATATATATATATATATATATGTACATATATATATATATATATATATATATATATATATATATATATATATATATATTCACCACCCTGCAACGTTTCCACATGGTATTGCTTTCTAAATTTGCAATCTATCTTTTAAATATGGCTTTATATTTCAAATCTACGCAATCTACAAAAATATAATATTATGTAAATAATTTAGATTTTCAAAGAAGATTAGAAGATTCTCAATTGCATAAGTATTCCACCCATTTGTAATGGCAATTCTAAATCAGTTCAGGTGCAAAACATTTACTTGATGTCTAATCAAAGTGGTTTAACTTGACTTCAGAGTAAAATATTTTGTTTACAAAGTTTGTTCAGGCAAATATTTAATTTCAAGCCACAACATAATAACACATAATAATCTGAATGTGCTTCATACCACCCAGATCAGTTTGCTCTTCCAAACTGACCAGCCTGGCAAGCAGGAATCTGGTTAGGGATGCCACTGTGCTAATACAGCACAGCACAACACTTTGAAAGATTTGCAAAGTTCTGTCTGAGATGGGAGTCAGTGTTCATACAACAACAATGTCCCAGTCCCTACACTAAGCTGGCCTGTGTGGGCAAGTGGCAAGAAAGCAGCCATTACTGAAAAGGCCAATCTTAAATCTTGTGGGATTTGTAGACATGTGGTAAAAGGTTTTAAGGTCAGAAGAGACAAGAGATAAAATGTTTGGTCTAAATCCAAAGCATTAAATCTGACACAAACCCAACGCCATCCTAACCATCAAGCATGGTGGTGGCATCATGTTAGGGAGTGGCTTCTACTCAACAGGAACTGGGAAGCCTGTCAGGATTGAGGGGAAAATGGATTGTATAAAGTACAGGCAAATCCCAGAAGAAAACCTGCGTAAGTCAATACAGGGTAAACAAAAGCCACCAACACCAAAAAAAAATATTTTAGCAGGACAATAACCTGAAGTACAATAGAACATTTATGGTGAGACTATAATCCATCAACGATCCCCAACAAACATGTCAGTACTGGAGCAATTGGGTACAAATTAGACGTTCCCACTGTGAAAATATATTTTCTTTGTGGGTTTTGGTGACATTCAACCTCCTTTACATACCACAGTTCAAGTTTGATCATTAGAGTTTTGAATTAAAAGGTTAATTTAAAAAAACAGTTTACTTGTAATTCATCTAAACGTGAAAATCTTGGTATGGCATCAATACTCTGTATATACTGTATTTGCCCTAATAGACGTGCAATTAGAGAAGACAAGACCCTTTGCATGCACTTCTATTAAGTACGAAATCCCAAAATTTCCATTTTTACAACAACCTCATGATTTTGACACATTTATGTATATTTTGTCATTTGAACAATATGACAATATTTGGCCGTTCTCGAAACCTTTCAAGTTTTACTGATCATGAAAAGACAACACACGCACCCTTGACATTGTTATACTGGAAAATCTATCAATGGCAACCACATTTAAATTTCTTGCCTACGAGGATATCACATTTTCAAAACAGTCTTGCAACCAGAAATCGGTGAACAGGTGCTATTTCATGTTAAATATGTTTTTTTCTAGTCCAATATATATTTCTATGTAGTTCATGTGTGGATAGTCCTGATACAGTGGGTGACAGAGTCGGTGATTAAGTATTCCTCTTTATGTCATGTTCTTACTTTAAATACAAGTTTAACACTACAGCGCCGGCATTTTGAACTTCCTACAACAGCCAAAACTAGTCATTTTAATCGATAGTAGTATAAAACTAAAGTATAAAAAGTTGTATTCATGAACATCAAATCCAACATTTGGGTATTTAAATGGAAATATGAACATAAAACATTAAAATGATTGGTATAAATAACATCAAAGAACTTTTGTTTCTAAATGCCTACACTGCACAGTAAAAAAACAAATAACTATATACAATATGAAAATGTAAGAAGTGTATAACATGAATATTGGAATAATGTTCAAATGCAGTATTTTATTGTTCAAAAAGAACTATTGCATTTATGAAAAACATGAAAAAGTACACTAAACATTTTCGAAGCCATGTCAACTTTTTTTTTTCAACAGACAGTGCTTGTATTCACTGTAGCTTTGTATTTCAATAAACTATTTATTTAGCCTGCATACCTGGCAGTTTTACTTGGTACAGTCCACACAGGACACGTTTCTGCACTTTTCCTGCATGCACTTTTGATCCACAAATATATAGCATTACAATAAATGCTCCTCTAACAATAATGTCCATGAATCATTATTTTGCATGTGATGTGCCTGCGCTATTGTACATTGTACTATGTGCAGCAGGAATTGCATATGGATCAGTAGAGTAAAAGCATTCAGTACGGTGCCATTTGGACCTGGTGTTTCACTCACAATGTTTTCAGAACACTGACAAAAACCCACAAATGATAGCTGTCATTCCCAGTATCACTGATGCCCCTGAATCAGAGCCATGTTGATACACAGAGCATTTCCAAAATGCGCTCTCTTCAGTCTCCATCTCCAGTCCATGTTTATTTGCGGTGTCGACTCAATCTGAGTACAGTTGTAAGAAGACACCTGTAATGCTATACAATGCGTGTGTTTTTTCAAGCACTTGAAGGACTGTAGACAGGTAGCGATCGCCACTTGTGCGTGAGGCAGACAGGATTATGCGTTATATTTGATTTATTATGTATTTAAGTGACTGGTCAAAATAACCGATTTTGGCAATTCTAGGTAAACGTGTTTATAACTTTTTTATTTTTGTGATCATGCAGCTAAAATACTGTAGGCATATTTAATATACATAATTAGGAAAAGTCACGAACGTGTATGCACAGTGTATTCAGGAACACAGAGTAATTCAAATTGTAATAACCAAATCAATCAAACTGACCGGCTCGGAACTTATAGTGTTTAGTAAAACTTATTTTAGCAAATACATTTTGTTTATTCATTACTTGAATCTGTTCATTAAATGAACAAACAATAACCTTGGGTCATGCACCAAACAAATAGAAAATCACTAAGAAAAATGTAATCTAAATTGCATATCACTGGTGAAAATCTGAAATGGGGGTGTGCTTCTATTAGGGCATGCTCTTCTATTAGGATGAATGCAGTATACTGTATGGGTGGAAGGATGGAACAGTGGTTAGTGCTGATACCTCATCCCTACTGGGACCCATGTTTGATTCTGGCCATGGTTGTCTGCCTGTGTGGAGTTTGCATTTTCTTCCCGTGTCTGCATGGGTTTTCTCCCACATCCCATAGGTACCTATCTATGTCTCTATCATATATCTATTTTTATATGTGTGCGTTCGTGTGTGTATCTCCAAAGGGCCAACCTTATCAGGTTTTTATTTTCCTCTTAATAACACTAGGTGAGAAAATGTTAAGTGAAACATGAGAAATGCATCTTCAAAAAGCTTTAACACTTCTCCCTGAAGAGTGGCACCTGGCCCTAGTCATGAAATTGTATTTGATCAAATGATAACATCACCTACCTTGGCTGTCAGGAAAGGAATGACAGTCTAGACTGAGCTTTTATGCCCTAGGAGAGCGACAGAAACTGAAGACCCCAACCTCAAGGTCCACTGAGATCTCAGTGACAGACATTTGGCTCTATAGCAAAGAAGGCAATCTGGCAGCTCCACTGACACGTATGTCAACGGCAAGCCCAGCAGTCTTTTTTCCCTTTATCACAGGATATACGAAAAAAGGAAACAGCACAGATCATTCATTACCTTTTCAAATAATAAAACAACTTTGATCCCGTTCTTGATATGGATAAACTAAAGTTCTCTTGAGACCAGACATTTCAGCAAGGACCGAATTAAATGCACTGGCACTGCTGCTAGCATGTTTTTATATTTTACAGCAATCAATATTTTAGTTTTGGCACATGAGCATGCAGTTTCTATATATATATATATTTATTATTATTTTATTTTTTTTAATCATGAGAAAAACAAACTTAGATTATGCATATTGTGTATAAATAAGTTAAAAAGGTATGGGGCAGATATCGAGATTTTTTAAAAACAATATTAAGGTAGAAACAAATGTCTTAATGTGGACAGGAGTTGTATGAATGTTCTCAATAGCTTTTCAAATGTGTATACTTCTTTCTGACAAATGCTTTATTTTTTAATTAAAAAAATAGAATACTAGAATAAAACATTTGTAAAAGATAACAACAAACACACACACACACACACACACACACACATATATATATATATATATATATATATATATATATATATATATATATATATATTGTAGATGGTACAGGTTTTGATCATCTTAAAATCTTTTAATGTTATTTATATACAGTATTAATTCAACAATTGCAAAACATTCTAGTTATTTTTCATAGTTGCTCATTGCACTGTTCCAATTTTCTGTTGTTAAAATAAGAGTACAATTTTGTTTAATTTATTTAAAGTGATTTTCCAAACCGCATTTGAACTGAATGTGAATTGTTAATGTCCTAACTCATTTATGTTCTACTTCATGTTTGTTGCTTATAACATTGCAGCTACTGCTAAAATGAACATAATGTTGAATATAAAGAGCTGGGTTAATATTTCAGCAAAACAATTAGGATTTTGGAGGGATGACCATTGTGTTGGGCTCAATACGTAGGCAGGGTCTAGGCAAACAGTTTCACAGTGGCAAGGATACATGGTGAAAAGCTGCATTTATTATACTCAGTGGTGAAACAAACAAAAACCATAACACATAAAAACTCTTCTTAGGTTATTTTCTTTAAACAAAACATCACTACACAAACACACACATAGCAACCAGTCCAAAGCACAATCTAATTAAGTCCCAGTCCATAAGCAAGTGGTCAGTTTCCAATATTTTCCTTTTCCTTTTCCTTTTTCCCTTCTGACAAAGGCTCTCACTCTCTCCACCTCCTCAAACTCCCCCACACCAAGGGCGTGCCAGCTTCCTGCTTTCATGCCAGAGCCAGGTCAATCCTGGGAGCCATGCAGGTCAGGTGCTTCCCAGAACAGATTTATCCCCCAAGGCTTCTGGAGAATGTAGTGCTGTTCAGGGCAGATTTGATGTGCCCTGCCAAGCACCATGTCACTTAATAAGAATTAAATGTGAAAATGACCTATTTCTTTTACTATAAAACCCTGTGATTTCCGCATTTTAAACAGCAAATGATTCAAACAGCAAAATATTTAATCTACCACCCTAGACTTATTATAGATATGGTGATAAGGTCAGGACAGAGAAGTTGGAAGCAATTAATGTACCTTCCAAATCTATGAAGAAAATACATGTTCACTCATTTAAGAGACTTGTGTGTTTATATAATGTCACGATTGACATTAAATAGACACAATTGTTCCACATTCATAATTTAAATGTTTGTTTTCCTAAAGGGCCAGTGCTGACTAGCTGGGCAAAATGAAACCAGCCTTTTGCTTCTCAAATAGACTCTTCTTTAGTTATTTTACATGCTGGTCTACTTTAAGGTAAAGCAAACAGCAGCAGCTATCAGAAAATGGGATACTTTATGAATGTGATAGAAATATGCTCCATGCTTTGGGCATAATCAAGCATTACAAACAGCGTGCACATTATTTTTTTATCTTGTCAGACTCAAAAATGTGTTTTTATTTACAAAAAAATTTTTTTTTAGCTAGATTTGTGTTTTTCAGGAGACTATTGTAATGGCAACTCTGTTTAGATTAAACCTGTGGTAACACAGCTTTTTGGATGCTAACAGAATTGTGTTTGTGCTTCATTGTGCCCATTTATTTTAGTGATGGCTATTGTGTCTGGCACATGCACTTTGTGTTTAGCTTTGCCCAATGACTGTTAAAATGGGAATCAATGCATCTGTTTAACAAGGCAATTTGGATATTCATTTATTTGTGTATTTATTTATTTAACGAACAATGAGAACAAGCATTGCTTTCAAGAAGCAATATCTAGATGGTTCCTTCAACTGAGGATGTATGACTTCATATACTAGGCCACAAATTGCACTCAGATGAAACCATACAAAATGTTTGTTTAAGTGAATTTAAGAAATAATTCTTAATTTTACATTCTACTATACTGGTATTTTTATTGTGTTATTTTTACAGCACATAGTAAAAAAGTCTATTCAACAAACACCCTTGTTACTTCATAGCAGTACATTTGCCTATGCTGTCATAAATCCCCCCACTAGTCAAACAACTCATTTATATGCACATACTGTTCTTCTAAATCAATTTTTCCTCCAAGGTAGATCTGCCTCTAAGCAAATCTCTCTTCAAGGCATTTTTGCTTATGACAGTGTTCCCATTACCAAACCATGCACAAATATAACAACCAATTTACTTATTTTAAGAGGATGTGCCCTTCCCAACCGACAGCTGATTCAACGATTACAAAAACTGATCTACTCCTGGCCATCTAGAGGCTTTAATAAACAGTTAAATAGATTCTGTATGTTAGAAAAACTAAACTGATTGGACTGATTTTGTTACAAAGTTGTATTACCATTTATGCAGAATTAGCATGTTGAAAAAAGGGTGTTAGATCTTTTCCCAGTCCCACTAGTCTTGTGGGAGTTCATTGTCTATTTTACATTTTACATTAATTATCTTGGCAAGGGCCGAGTTTAAGTGAAGTTTTACATGAAGTTTTAACATATACTCTTGTGCTATGGAAATCATGAAAACCTGGATACATTCAGTGACTGCTGTGATTAGGGCAGCTGGCAACAAGGGAAAGTCCTTGTGACCGGAGGAAATAGACCCCATTGGTCTATTATTGATCTGTCTGTCTTTGTTTCTGTACAACCCAGAAAATTAAGACTTTTGTCGTATTTTCTGTTTGCTCATTTTTATTTGTTTTGTTTCTACGCAGATAAAGAAAATTGTAGGGTAGCCTACTCAGCCATAGGAAACGAATAATTGTGTACAGGAACCCTCATTCTCATGGGCACAGACATTTTTTGTAGGACTTACCATCTAAAGGGTTAAAGAACCATTACATTTTTTAAAGATGGTGAATGATTTTAGTTGAATCAAGAGATAAATGTGAAAGGGAAGCAGCCCCCGTATTAAAAATTGGAAGAAATTGGAAGCTGCCCCTTGAATTGGAGACATCAGGGAGCAAGTTCAGCAAGGAAGAGACTGGCTGGCAGGACCTATGGTCATTGGAACAGAGCAGAAATAGTTTCCCCCTCAGGTAAATATATCATGTCCTACCATTCCCACAGAACCTAAGCCTCTGGATAGGAGAGCATATTTCGTGTCCTCTTTGTTCATCATCTCCATATTTAAGACACATTTTGACAGTCTGATGTGGACAGTCGAATTGGTGTCATGACCAAGTACTGCAATGTTTGGCCTCACCATTGGAAAAAAGCTAAACATGATCAATATGTTGCCACTGGTTCCATCAAAACAGTACACATGGAGAGCAAAAGGAAAAGGTTTCCCCAGTGGAAATAGACTGTCAAGGACTCTACAACACAGTTTCTCAGAGACATTGGCCTTACAGTGAAGAACTTATCTGACACAGCAGAGAAGAGCAGCAACTGGCTGTGGTTGAAAATAAAAGATTACTGTTGGAGTCCTCAAGCACAATAGGAAAGAAAGTTAAGCTGGTGCATGGTTAAGTAGGGCTGAGCTGAGTGGGGGATAGAGGGGGATGGTTCAAGGACACCAGAATAATCATTGAGCCCTCTTGTGGTGTCATGGGCTAGTCAACGAAACATCAACGACGGAAGGTGCACACTTGGAGACCCCTGAGAGTACCCTACTTAGTCCAGACGGTTTGTCATGCTGATGCACTGGGGATACCCCTGGAGCCAGCATCGCAGCCGCAGTGTGTGATACGCTGGGGAGGCAAATAAGCTGATCCCTAGAGCCAGCTTTAGACTTCAGCCATTAGTACAAGGGAGAAGTATATCTACATCATCAGATGGAAGGAAACACAAGAGGTTGGAGACACAGATGGAGAACTCACATCACATGGATCCCATTAGTTACTATAAAGGTTAGTATTCATTATCTTAATGAGAGCTGAGTTCAAGTAAGCATGTTATGTAAATATTTGTTTACACATATGTTTATATGAAATTTAAATATATTTCAATGCACTAGTGCAGGTGTACATTCATACTAATTACGAATACAGGTAAACACATAACTGGTTCCTGGAGAGCCGTCGTAAGGCTAACCCTTAGTTTCCATACGCACAATGTTATAAATGACGGTTCTGTTCCTAGAGACCCATTTCATACCTTAAAAATACCAAAGTAGACTACAGAAATGAAGGAAAAGTAAATAAAATAGCAACAATTTCAATTTCACACACAAATAACTATAAAGTGAAGAGCAATGTGGCAGAGATGCAAGCAGTTCAAGCAGCAGTTGCACACTTGTGAGTCTGGCTTATGTGTGTTTCCTGTTTTGGGAGTTTGCATCATACGCTTTCGTAAATGCGAGCAGTGGACATAACTTGGGGGGGTTTAAATCTCTTTTTTTTCATAAATGCAAGGGGTTGTACATTGCTTTCAATCAGAGCATAGCCAGTAATATCCCATTGTTTAATTTAGCAAATTCACTATGCATGTTATATTATTTTTACATGTATTTAATAGCCCACAGTCTAATTTTCAGTTTAATTTATTTCACATAATTCATACTCTTTTATTCACCTTTTGATATTTACATTTTCCAGATTCATCTAAAATTCGAATTTTCCTTATGATTTCTGGCACTGGCACGCCCCTCACTTTCTCATCTTTACTGGGTTTCTTGACTTAATACATACCATTACTTAACTTTCTTGTTGGACCTTGGTAGGAATACTGCACATTTCGTGTGCAGTAATTTTAATAGACAAATTGCCTGTATTCCCAAGGCCACACTGTCATATTGAATGGCTTTTTAAAATGCTAATACCATATCTCCTAAGCCTATTCATTCTATATTCTAGATATTGACCTCACTCAAAATTTTATGTCAGATGTAAATGTCATACTTAAACCATTTTTTAAATTGTGCACATGTATAATTAATCTTCCAAACTTAATTCTAAATCAAAACCATTCAGATTTGAATCATCATTACACACATGAAGATACAGGTGCTAAAGGGGTGTAAATATTTGATTGCCACCCCACTGATAACAACAAAATTGTTTCAAATGAACTGCATAAATACTACAAGTGTTTATCCACTGAAGAGTCCAACTTTTAAATAAACTGAACAGCATTTCACCACATCCAGGAACAAGTCTTTGAGGCTCAAATGATTTTGAGAAAAACTTTACTGTATTTTCTGATTGTCTTATTCAATGCATTTAGTGATTTGTAATTTGAAAATTACAAACTGAAAGAAACTAGTGAAGCAAAACAACACAAACATATTTCAACTAGACAACCACCTTAAGCATAAGTAAATGCAAAAGATCAAAGGACACTACACACATTTTACGAAACACTACAATCCCATACCAATGTTGTACTTTTATCACAACTTACAAAACATTAATCTTCTCTTCCTTAACACAACACTCATTGTAAACTCACCATTTGTAAAACAACACCTTTTTTCAAATACCAGTAACTCAATCATCCGCAAAATGCAACAGAGCCAATTACGTTCTTACCAAGCAGACTCGATTATATTGTGGTATTGTAATTACATACCACATTTGCTGCACAAAAGCATTTTACAGCTGCATTAGCCATGTGTTCAAAAGGTATTCAATGGTGCTAAAGATGATCTCGTTAAAAGCAATATGCAAAAAGCAGAGTGGGTTCTGTTGCACTAATTTCACCACATGCCACACTTTTTATTCCTCATTTATTGGAGACAGGTTGGGTTTTCATGTTGTTGATGTTGTACTTCACTCATACATTCCCAGTGACTCACAAAATATTTGCCTATTTAAGTAAAATACAAAATATAATAACTTTCCACCTGAAAGTTGACTTACATACTTACATTACATATTATAAAACATGTCTAAGGGTTCACTTTTGACACGACAGTACATTTTCCATGGTTCTTTACTTTGTTAACATTACCTTGTCCACTATAATATTAATTATCTACAGGCCACTGCTCATCATCTGGCCCACCATGCTTATTACTTTTTTCAACATTGGATATTGGTGTTCTTCAGCATCAACATCTCCTGGTACTTTTAAAGGTCATAGTGAAATCTTGAATTAAAAGCCTTACCCTCCCCTGTCATAGAGGAATTCTGTAGTGACAGGATATACACTGTGATTGGTTTGAAAAATAAAGGTTTTCTGTTTTATTTTTAGTATTATTCATTTAATATGATGCAGTAGCAATATTATCATTAAACATGTTTCTCTAGATAGCTATTGCAATTTGCTCTTGTTGATTTATTTTTATTCACAAACCCTGGTATACACTGGGGCACGCTTTATTATGAAATAGGAGTACATTTTATTTAATTACAGCCATTTGCAAAATAAAGATCTCCCAACTCTGACTCACTGAAAGCTCTAAAACAGTAAATACAGTTTTAATAGACATTTTATTTCACAGATAAACCAGTCACATATTATTCAATTCAGTTATCTGAAGTAAAACTAAACAATTTCACCCCCGCCCCACCCCACAGTGAAATATGTGTTTATATATTAAACTGAACAAGAAATATATTAATTTACTATGAGCATCAGAGACAAAATTGACAGAATGCATATCATAGCAATGTTACTGCTACTTTATTCATCTCTCTGTTTATCTGTCTATGTCGAGGGCTCCAGGCGGATCTGAACTGGTTTCAGCTTTTTTTAGTGGCTTATTTTTCTTACCTTATCAGGCAGTTATGGTGAGCACTAAGTGGATGATAACACAATAATCAACGTTAACATTTACAATCTGTTGCATCAGCAAACACGGAGTATCACATGGTATTCATGTTGATCAAAACAGCCTCCGTGTGATTCCGCATTTACCTGCTGCCACTTTGTCCCACAGGAGGTAATTACACATCTGCCTGGAATCACCAGAAGCTTCAGTCTGAAGAAACTGGAAAACCTCCTGTTTTCCCCAAGGCAAGCTCCTCTCAGGGGCAGGTAGGGGTAACAGATATCAGATGGCACAAAAAGTTATTAGGTTTTATGGGTTTGTATCAGGTACATACTTTTTACCAGCACTACACCTATTAATACTACTACATTACATACATATTGCATTGTCAATACTGCTATTACTACACATACTACTACTACTACTGTGAATAATAATAAGGTGAAAAGTCCCATCTTATTAACAAAAAGATCCAACCAATTCTGAACCTATTATGGACATCATCTATATAACTATTTCTGTGTTCCCGATTTTGGCAAAGGTAATCTGACCCTGTACTTTCTTTTTGTGTAGTAGATGTTACGAGTCATTTCAGTAAAGTGGTTCAGTGGGGGAGGGACAGTGAGTAAACAATAGATCATTGTGCCAGATTAGCTGCTTTAAAGCCGATTGCTCTGATGGGAATCAGATTACTCTGCCCTGGGTCTAAAGTGCTGGGGTTCCTAGTCCCAGTCACATAGAAACTCATGGAGGAAAAGTGAACTGTCTGGGGAATCTGTCCTTTGACTCCATGTTTTACCATTTTTCTTGGCATGAATGGCTTTTAAATGCATTTGTGTTCTTAGTTGTGTTCCCTCATGCATAGCAAATAATGAACAAGCAGTAAGATGTTTTTTTCTAGCTTGTTAAAGCAGAGTGTTGTAGAGCCTCTGATTTATATTACAAAAAAGTTCAATCTGAAAAAAAAGAAAAAAGCTTTATTTTAAATGATAAAATATTGTATTTGCAGATTGTGCAGTGTTTCACAAAAGACATTATAATAGCCTGTAATAAATGCATGCAGTACTCTAAATGATTAAATAGTGTATCTGTAACAAATTTTAAACCCTATACAAACAGCACGTACTGGAGCTATTTGTGAAGGAATTAGTCCTGGGCATCTAGCAGACATCCGAACACTAAACTGGACATGTTGCCTTTTTGTAATGATTATTGCACAGGTCAGAGTCGTATTTGATCAAACATGTGGAAACACACATGCACACACAGACATTATATATATATATATATATATTCAAATTATTATTATAATCTCACTACTAAATAATGTATTATATATATATATATATATATATATATATATATATATATATATATATATATACACACACACACACACAAATATTTATTTTTTTATTTTAAATACTATGTTAACATTCAAAAGGTGGAATACTAACTGACTTGCCAAACTGTAAGTTAATTAATTTTATGACAGCTACTTATTGCATCATGTCAGACATCTCCCTCTGGCCCTTTAACCTTTTTAAAATCTTCTGAAATATCACCTAATACATAACTGTTTTTGCACAAGCATTCACTCTCCCTAACAAATGTATGTTCTGATTAATTTATGAACTTCTCTAGTTGTCTGCAAGAGTTTATGTGGAATCAGCATGCAAGGCATTGGTGTATAAAGGAATAGCAGGTTCTTGTTTGGTATCTGTTACACAAACTTACATCATAATGCGTTTGTAATGCATTAGTTTATATCTAACTATCAAGGGCCCCAGAGGTGTGTTGCACTTAACTGCTACACTGTGAGGGAGCACCCAGCACAGCACTAAATTAGAGTGCCTGCCACAACAAGTTTAGTCTCTGAGCTGAGGACCCAGGGGCCAGAAAATGTGGAACCTGTACCCACTAGGGTTGTGCCAGGAAACTTACGTGAGATGGAGGTTCCCTTCATTTAACACAAACAGTGATCCCGGCTAAGTAGGAACCTAGCAATACCAGAGGGATATGCTAAGGTTGAACAAATGGCTCAACAGATTGTTCATATCAACTGAAGTCTGCCAGATTCAAACTTTTTGTTAAACTGTTTTTTCTTCTTCATATGGATACAACACATTTCATTTTGCAGTTAACACACTCCATATACATTCTCCTGGGACCTGTATACATATAAATAGTAAACATGAAATATATACATTATATTTTAATTGCATTGTATGTTTTATTAAATTTCAATACTGTTTGGACAGCAAACGGCTTTGTTGTGATGGCTGTCTGCAAAACTCTGATCTTGTAACAAGCTGGGGGAAGCAACACTTCACCAATTAATTTGCATTTTTAATTAGCACTACAAGAAGAAACACCATGCCCTGATTAATTGTTTTAACCTTTTGAATATCTGTCTTCACAAATAATATGATGTAATAAAAACAAGAGAGAGACTTTGAATAGATGTACAACAGATTTCCCTTTCGAGTCACAAATATCCCCCAAAGTAATGGGAAAACACTGCAAGAGGCACAGGTACTGAGCCACCAGGGTTTCAACAAGAAGTCATGTGGTGTATCCTGCCTCCTAGTGCTCTGACTGTTGTTACACACTGATAATGATGGAACTGTCTCTTTAGTTTCTCACTGGTACTCTTGAGTACTATCGCATACTGTCTCCATTGGCTATGTGTGTGAGTCCTTGGATCCCTTATTATCTGTTTATTTTAATATTGGAAAATGGCAAACTTTCTTGTGAGTCTGCTTTCTCAGCTCACTGTGCTTCATTTAACCAGCCTGCTGATTTTATACAGGTAATACATGAAACCACTTCATGCACCTATTCCTAATACTACAGCTACAAACTGAGTGCACTGAACTCTCAGTATTAAACCTGCCTACTACTGTTCACCAGCTACAGTGCCGAAGTCCTACACTGTGAACACCCACGCAAATCATTAGACACTGATCTGCAACTCTGTGCCACAAGCCTAGGCACCTGTGCGCACCGAGTCAAAAACACAGAGCCCATGTACTTGTGCCTTCCATACATGCATGCCCTCCAGTGCACATTATATATTTTTAACTTAAAATACGTTTTATAGTATAAGTACACTATAATTTACTTTCCTTAGATATAAAATGCAGTAGAAATGTACGCTGTTTCTTGTGGCCTTGCTGTTAAAAATTAACGTCCCAATACAAATCCAAGCTTCACAATCGGTGGTAAAACAGCACAGTTAATTAATACATAAAGTATAATATTTGTCCAGTCAGTGTCAGTTAAACAAGCATTCAAATATCCCAAAATACACGATTAGTGACAATATTGAATCGGAACATTCAAGCAAATTAAATTACTGTCAAACTAATTCCATAACAAATCACCTTGTTGCAAATTACAAGACCTTTTAATACTTATTCACTGGCCTCTACTACTTATAAGTACAAATACATTATACAAATACATATATCCACCCTGAAAAACAATGATAAGGAGAGTCTCCCAGACAGTGTCCCTCACCAGTTTCGTCACCATTTTTATGCATATGTTTTGCGTCAAAGCAAGCAGTCAAATGACTTTTCTCACTACTTTGATTGGTAAAATGAATATTTCATAAATTTGTTTCTACAAAATCTAACAAAGTTGCTCGAAAATGTACCGTCCACATCATTTCTACAACAAGAAAACACACTTTCTACATTTTTCTAGCAACATGTAGACTGGTGTCCCTTTAATTGGGCCGACCCACTTGAACGGACGGGGCCGGGAAAGAATATATATATATATATATATATATATATATATATATATATATACACTCACCTAAAGGATTATTAGGAACACATGTTCAATTTCTCATTAATGCAATTATCTAACCAACCAATCACATGGCAGTTGCTTCAATGCATTTAGGGGTGTGGTCCTGGTCAAGACAATCTCCTGAACTCCAAACTGAATGTCTGAATGGGAAAGAAAGGTGATTTAAGCAATTTTGAGTGTGGCATGGTTGTTGGTGGCATGCGGGCCGGTCTGAGTATTTCACAGTCTGCTCAGTTACTGTGATTTTCACGCACAACCATTTCAATAGTTTACAAAGAATGGTGTGAAAAGGGAAAAACATCCAGTATGCGGCAGTCCTGTGGGCGAAAATGCCTTGTTGATGCTAGAGGTCAGAGGAGAATGGGCCGACTGATTCAAGCTGATAGAAGAGCAACTTTGACTGAAATAACCACTCGTTACAACCGAGGTATGCAGCAAAGCATTTGTGAAGCCACAACACGTACAACCTTGATGCGGATGGGCTACAACAGCAGAAGACCCCACCGGGTACCACTCATCTCCACTACAAATAGGAAAAAGAGGCTACAATTTGCACAAGCTCACCAAAATTGGACAGTTGAAGACTGGAAAAATGTTGCCTGGTCTGATGAGTCTCGATTTCTGTTGAGACATTCAGATGGTAGAGTCAGAATTTGGCGTGAACAGAATGAGAACATGGATCCATCATGCCTTGTTACCACTGTGCAGGCTGGTGGTGGTGGTGTAATGGTGTGGGGGATGTTATCTTGGCACACTTTAGGCCCCTTAGTGCCAATTGGGCATCGTTTAAATGCCACGGCCTACCTGAGCATTGTTTCTGACCATGTCCATCCCTTTATGACCACCATGTACCCATCCTCTGATGGCTACTTCCAGCAGGATAATGCACCATGTCACAAAGGTCGAATCATTTCAAATTGGTTTCTTGAACATGACAATGAGTTCACTGTACTAAACTGGCCCCCACAGTCACCAGATCTCAACCCAATAGAGCATCTTTGGGATGTGGTGGAACGGGAGCTTCGTGCCCTGGATGTGCATCCCACAAATCTCCATCAACTGCAAGATGCTATCCTATCAATATGGGCCAACATTTCTAAAGAATGCTTTCAGCACCTTGTTGAATCAATGCCACGTAGAATTAAGGCAGTTCTGAAGGCGAAAGGGGGTCAAACACAGTATTAGTATGGTGTTCCTAATAATCCTTTAGGTGAGTGTATATATATATATATATATATATATATTTGGGGGGGATCGTGTCTGTGGTCCACCAGCCCAGTCCGCTACTGTACCACATTGTCTTCCTACCATGCATGGCTGTTACCAATGAGTGGCCTGTGAGCACAACATGCCCCCACAGTACACATATTAGCAGCATTTGGCTTACCTGGGCCCAGAACCACACAGCTAGTGCCTCACAGCAACAGGCCTTCTGTAACAGTGCGTGTCCTTTGAAGAAAACACCCTCTGGCACTACACTCACCATGCTAAAAGAAAAGGGCAGCTCTTGCTTTCTGGGTTAAGCTCCCACGTCCAGGGGCTGTCTTCAGAGCTGCTGGCCAGCACTTTGATTCATCCACTGGAACAACTGCTCCTGACTCAGCCCGTTCACACCCATGTGCATACTCTTAATATAACCTGTAACAGTGAAATGTCTCAGGGGTTGTCTATTAGGTATATTTCATATATATAATTATTATATCTACAAAATCAGCAGTCAGTTGAAAAAAAAAACATTTTTTTCAGGCATTTCACAAACAATAGAATACTTCATTACATTCTTACAGTTGTACAACAAGACCAGACACAACACAACTGTTGAAACGCTGCATTTACAATATATGCCAAATGAGCACTAACCATTCTGACTGAATAAATGAATTAAAAAAAAGTAATGCAGGTATGATATGAGCATGTGCATTATTCAGATTACATGCTTTTGAAATACCTGTGGTGCAAAATAAACTGCTAGTGCAATAAAACTGGTAGGCAACTGAAGCTTATGGTGAAATAGAGTCAGTCACTATGGGGTGTCTATAATGGAAACAAGCTAGAAAATCGAAGTTTTAAATATCTAAGGTACACAGCACAGAAAGCCCAGCAAATATCCTTGTTAAAACACCTCAGAAGTCAGAAGAAGGTCTTGTCTCATAGTTTAGCTCTTGTGAAGAAAAGCTGCCCTTTTGAAGTTCATCCGTGTCTTGCATAAAGTTGAGAGAAAATTAGGGTGCACAGATAAATTGTGTGCAAATGGTTGGTGATTCATTCTTTTGTGATGCATATGATGATGCTAACATTAAGTACAGAGACAAGACACATTTGCCATGATGCTAAAAAAAGCTAGGCCAGTCTTAAGGATTGTACTTGCAATGGTCCCAAAGGCACTCCAGGATAAACTAATGTGTCGTACGTCAAGGACATTCCAATCCCAAGTTACTGATTTAGGGGCTTGTTTATATGCAAAATGTACTCTTGTGGGGTAAGGAGGAAAAAAACAAACCTGATTTGAACCACCTCGACACACCACAGTGACCCTTTGTATAGTGGTGCCTGGTGGATATAACACTAGTTGAGCTAATAGATTAATGGCTCTGCTTCATTTGCTTATTGGTTTCTTTAGTTTAATACAGGGACTGGATGGGTTGTTGGATTGGATTTCATTTATCTCCCATCACCTTGACCCCAGTGATGGTTACTTCATGATCATATCTATATTTTTAGAATGTAGAATACAGGAATCCAAAGAAATTAGGAAGCAAGGTTAGTATAACGGTCTGGACAGGAAGAACAATTGGTAACTGTTTCAAGGTTACTAAAGACTGATGGTGCTGGCTTTTTTAAATGAACAAATGCAATCTGAAGATATTTAGAGCTTTCCCACACTAATATGAGAACATCAAGAATCTACTGGGATGGTTAATTGCTCCAAAAACATGGTTGCACTGATAGTATAAATATTAACTTGCATTTTGCACAAGACCAAGCTACTTGAAACTGGTGCATTTGTATCTGTTCTGTTTTATGATTGTTGTTGTGTCATAGGCAAGACATCTGTGTGGAAGCTGGACTTTGTATATAGACATTTTCCCAGATAAATGTACATATCCCTTTTAACAGCAATCTTCAGAACTGGTGACAGAGGACACATTTATATTTAAAATACATATTTTAGACTGAATAATGCACTGTGGACTGTTTACAGATTTACCAAAATGTTTCACACATTTAAAAAATACTAGACAGTTTTACTTTTTTTAATTGCACACAGAGAACAATTAAATACATATATATTTTTAAATGCTCAAATCACAACCCACTCACTGAACAGAATTGCAGTCTGCAAGATCAGCACTGAGGATTGCTTTAATTGAGCACACAATTCTCTGTAAAAATATAATAAAACAAACTGCCAGACTGAGAGCCTACAAAAGCTAATTCAAAACAAAAACTGTTCATTACATACGTGTGACAAATGCTTGTTCTCTCTTTTCATCAATTAAATAACCAAAATGCAATCTCTTAATTACAGTGCTGCATTACATGCATTGTGCTCCCCTATTTTTTCTGAATAACCAAAGCAAGTATAAGTATTAATTCAAGAGGAACTATATAGATAATGATAATAATTACTATTTCCTTCCATAACACTAGCCTGTATGTGAGGGTAGCAAGAAAGAAGCCATTACTGACCCAGCTGCAATGTGGGAAAATATTTTGTGGTCAGATGGTGCATTTTGAGTATCGGCTTTTTTCTTGCCACCCTCCCATAAAGGCCAGTGTTATGCAGAGCTCTTGATCTGGTTGACTGGTGCACCATTACTCCACTCCCAGCCACTTCAAAGTGATTGTTGTCCTCTCTGTGGCTTCTCTCACAAGTCTCCTTCTTGTTTGAGCGCTGAGTTTTGAGCTACTCCTTTTTCTTGGCAGTCCCTGGGCGGTGAGATGCAGCTTCCACTTCCTGATTATTGATCCAGCTGTGCTCCCTTGGATATCCAAACACTTGGATATTATTCTGTATCCATTTCCTAATCTAGGCATTTGTATGACTTTCTTTAACTTCTGTAGAATGCTCTTTGGTCTTCATTTTCCTTAAGATTCACAGCCTGACCAATGATCCTTTAACAATGTGTTTTTTATCCAGAAAATGTGACAGCAACTTTAATGGTTCACAGGTGGAGGCCAATGGTAAAAGAACAGTGTCCTTTTTAGGACTATTTCTTTCATCTGTGTAAACTGGGAGCTTCCACAGAACAGGGGTTGTATACTTATGCAAGCAACATATTTAAGTTTTAGATTTTTCTTACAAATATTTCCCAACATAAAACCAATGTCACCTAGATTAATTAATTTTGAGTTTTAGTGTTTTAAGATTAAACAGAACAAAATTTCAGTGTACCATTTGTAATTCAGTAATATTGGAGAATTGGTCGGGGGTTTTGAATAATTTTGCAAGGCACTGTATATAATATAAAAAGGTAATTAATGATTAGAAAAATAATAAAACAAATTAATTAAGAGGAGTTCAAGTACAACCCAAATCCATATATTATAATCTAACAAGAACAATCAGAATCAGTCACAGCTGAACCATATTAATAATAGGATGGTCTGAATAAACCCATCACCATAATCACCACAGTGGAACTCTGAATGCTAGTTTCTGAATCTCAGTGCAGACAATGTTAATGTTTATTTTCACCAAGGTTTCATTATTCTCAGGAGCATTTTGTGATGTCATGGTTGGTTGATCCCCTATTTCTGCAGACATGCAGGTGCTATGCTTGTTACAATACACACTTTCATATTTGTTTATTTAACCGCTTCTGCGCTTAGTATAGTTGTATTCATGCTAAAAAAAGACAGTGTGTTGGGAAATATGTTCACACATTAAAAAGTAGTGCCATATATCATAATATACTATATGTTGTTGTTGTTGTTGTTGTTGTTGTTGTTGTTGTTTGTACTTTCCTGAAATAAATAAATGTCCTTGTTGTGGTTATTAAAAAAACAGAGATGAGTACAAACCATTTGGTTCAACTCTAAAACATAGATTACATTTGGACTATTTAACCAATAATCAGAAATGGCAACATCACATATTGTACAAATGAGTAATGAACAGCTTGTGGTGTAGTTACTTGCTTTTTGCTCAAATAGTGAAATGTGCTTTCTTGGCCTGGAACAAAATGTTTTTGTTTTCTTCATTTTGCACAGACTGCCTTAATGCCTTCTGCTCAAAATGGAGCAAGAAGGCTTAGATGGAATTGCAGTTCACAAACTGTGACATTACTGACAGTGTCCCACAGGCTGCCTTCCTGTGCCACAGGCCAGCTCCAAATGGATTTCCAGAAGCACCATATGCAACACCGAAATATCTAAATTTTTTATACTGTTTCCAATTATAAATGGCTGACATGTGATGAAACAGATATTTTGTGCACTTCAATTCAGAATGTTTACATTGTCATGAATAAAATAAACATTTTGAAGGTTCATGCGCTGTGGAAAAAGTGTAACATTAAAAATCAAAGCCAAAATGCTGTTGTCAAGATATGGTAAAAAAGGAAAATCACATCATAATTTTGGTTGACACTTTACTCTCTTCTTTTAGGGGTTAATAACTACAGTAGTATGACTGTATTAAAGCATTCATTCATTCATCAATTCATTGATTCACTCATTTGGCACCAGCTTTGACATGATTAAGTGCCCTGACAGAGCCAAGATCTCTTCTATCTTGAAGTACATTGGTTTTACAGATATTCTTCCTCAATTAAATGAGATAATTTTAACTATTTTCCATCCTGCTGTAAGCTCTGCACTAGTGCCAAAGTAGAAGACACTCTTACCCAGGATGACAAACTAAACAGTAAAATGCAAATGAAAAATGATGTAAATGATCACTGGGTTAAGATAGTGTTACACTGATGCAACATAAATTAAGAAAAAAATATATATTAAAAACAGACATTTACTGCACTTTTTTCTGTTTAATGTGAAATACGAATTGAGAGAACAGTGTCATAGCTGCGTGAACTTTTATAACCCAAAGGCAATTTTTTTTCTCATTTATGAAAAAAATCTGCAGTCACTATTTATTTCTCATTAACCTTTTCCCCCATAATGTGCTCTGTCAGAGGAGAAGAACAGTGTCTCATTAAGCAAGCACTGACCAAACGAGGACGTGGAGAGTACAAACAACTTAAAGTTTGGTAAGATGGAGCTTTCATGTTAATTATAATATTCCAGCTAAGGAATTAAGCTCTTGGCAAATCCCTGGGGTGTGTGTTCAATCAGTGTTATGAGAAGAAAATATATATCAAATGACAGGTTGCTAACAACTATATAAGTTAGGCAGTGCTTTCATTTTACTTTTAAGGGGAATGGCATTTGGTGTTCACTCTCTTAATTTCTCACACAACGGGGCCAGCACATCACCATTTCAGCATCTAACCAAGCTGCTAACACCCAGATATCTTCACAGTCGAGTGCTCCAAATCCGTTATCTTAGCCCATAACCTCTGTAAATCTCACAGGCTCGCATGCCAGTGTAGCCCCCACAATTACAAGTAAACAAACATAACAAACAACAGCAGACTTCTCCAGCGATGATCTAATGTTCTTTACTTTTGTGTGCAATGTGGTGAGACAAACCATGAGTGCCAGATCAAATAACAGAATCCTTTGCCACGACTTCATTCATTTTTTTCTATTTTTATGATTTTGCTAAAATACAAAAAGGGTTTTGTTTGGAATATAGTTCCACACATATCATAAACCAAATTGTAAAATGTACCAAAACCTATGAACGATGCATTATCACTGTGTACTGTTTCAACCTCTGGCAGATGTCACACATATTTGGAAATTAGGTCAAACACATGTTGAACCTAAACATCATTCAAATGGATTGAAACTTGGCACTGTTTTGAGGACAGTGTGTAAATAGGGAAGGGAAACAGATTTAGGATTGGAAATAAGATGCACTATATATGTATTTAGATAAATGTAATAAATTATATTTCATTATGTGACTTAAATCCAACATCTTTGAACCACTGAGATTGAGATCCTGAGATTGATTTAGGGCCTCTCATGTGTAACTTTTCTTATTTTATTTTGTTCCAAACATTGATTTACACAATGTAGAATCTCTTTCATATTAATAACAATGACCTTTGAAAATAAGCATTTTATTACATGAACTCCTTACCTGTTGTCAAATTATAATGCAATATATACTTATTGTCCTAGTTTCATTTTGACCTGTTAAGTTTCAAAACACTTTTTTAAACTGATTAAATGTATTTTGATGTTACCATGGGATATGAGAAATTAATTTGCATTTATATTACAGAGCAGCGCAGTACATTATAAGCACTTTAAGTGTACACTTCCATAAAAAAAGTATCTAGATAATTAGTCATTCTAACAGGGCACTGACATTGTAATAATTTCTACATTTGAAGGTTTTGGACTTTTAGAGCAGTGCACACTTTTAAATTATTAAAAATGTGAAATAATGTACAGAAGCAAAGCAATGGATTGGACATGATTAATTTGTTAAATTCATATTTGGCACTTAAACAAAGAGAGGACTCTGATTATATCCTTCAAAGAAAAATTAAGCTGTGTGAAACAAGCATCCTCAGGTTTAGAAAACACTATGCATACGATATCATCTTGAAAGTGTATTTAAGGACCACATACATAAAGGTTTATGGAGAATAAGGAGGTAAGAACATGGACAACTTTACATTTAAAAGATACATATTCTGTACCACAAAATTACACCACAAGGAATCAGAGTAGCTAGGCCTTTTATGGTTAATCTCTTTCACTTTATTTTGTGTTCTCAAATGTCAACTAAGAAGACATGTGGAACTAGTACTATAATTTAGTTAGGATTTACTTTACATTGTTTGTAGAAGTTGGATGTATTTGCCATCCTATAAGATTACATTTGATGAAATGGTTTTAAGCAAGTTCCTACACCTTTCCTTTTATTCTTTTCAGGGTGCATTTCACTAGTTGCAGAACTGTAATTGTTCTGCCGTGCACAGCCTTCAGCAGTTAGATGACATTACATGTATGAATCTGCTAACATCTAATATAGGACTGCTTCTAATAATACAAGAATAAATAAAAAAATAAAATCAAGAATCTACTATGTAACACCCAGCTTACTATATGGCACATATTCTGAGGGGGGGGCATTATGTGACTGATTGTCTTGAAACACATAACACAGAAAAGAGTAGATCTATCAGCATTAAATACAGGATCTGCTATAGAACTTGGTGTCAGCAAACAAAATAGACATAACCAGAGGCTTTTATCTTGATGAACAAAGGCAGACAATAGGGAAAATCGCAGGCTATTGAAAGAAGGATTTCACAATGCACCAGGACATAGGACTAACTGATGATAGGCACTTATGTTTCCATCCAGACAGAGGGAAAAGGCACGCAACACAGTCAAACGAAGGCAACCTCTGAAATGCTGTAACCAAGAAGTACACTGTCATGTAGTGTGTGGAGGTGAGTGTATTTTTTTATTATTATTATTTTATTTTATTATAATTTGTGTTTGGGGGTGAATAGGAAACACCCAACCATTAAGGAAGCTACTAAATGACCTTTTCAGTAAATAATTACTATTAATTGGTAACACCGACAATCTCTGTGATAAATGTCTTGAGTAATTCAAAAGACACAAGATCAAATATTTAAGAGAATTTAATTAGAAACATAGCAGCTAAATGCACAACCTAGAGTGAATGTCATAGAAACAACAGAAAGTGTTTTTAATTTTCCTTTTGTTTTAATCTGGATTAACAGAATTGTTTATTAATTAAGCAATGTTTTATTTTATGTTTTTAAATAATGTTAGAATTAAATACCTACTTGTCCTATGCATTTATATTATATTACCAATAACTTGACGATTATGGTGATTGTTATCATTATTATTATTTTGCTGCTTATCATTATTATTTTTATTACCCCTCTGTATAAAAAGATACTTATACTTCAATATATACTTAAGTTTGAATTGAAAGAGTACCTTATTGTCAAAAGAACTGCAGCTCACAAAGCAAAACACATCATTCCCAATTACCAAACACAATTAAGTTTTGCTTCTTTTACTTGGCTGTACTATATTTTTACCCTGCCTTTTCTTGGAACATTTGTTACATGACTTTAGTATAGCATCACAATATATTGCTGTCTGTTCACCTTTAGCATATTTATATAGTCTTGCTTCACTCTCTAGTATCATCCCAATTCAGGATTAAGGTCAGAGGACTGGCCAGATCAGACTTTAAGTTTACAATATGTACTTTTCTTTAAGATCAATAAACTCAGCACAATTGTTCCCATTGTTATCCCACAGTCCCATCTGGGTACAAAAATCTTAATTACTTCTTTCTTCCTTGTAGTGTCATTTCATGTTCTGCTTTATCTTTCCATTTTAAGCACACTTACTTGTAAACATAATCCATCCACCTTATATTAGAGATAACTCTACTGCTAATCAAATAGATTGGACTTAATATTTTTTTAATTGAAAATAATGAATAATGCCTTTAAGTCTAAATATAGCTTTAATGGTCTACAACCAGCAGAGGTAATGTGTGTTGCAGTTGGATGGAGACAAAGACTAATTTGCAATTAATGTACATATAACCTAGTAGACGTTCTAAGGAAAGAGATGGGGAGAGATCTGCAAATGTACCATCTGTTGGGGTATAATAGCTCAGAAAAGTAATACTGACCGTCATTTTTTATTAAACTCTTATGTCTATATGGAGAACATCAGCCTAGAATACATTAGTTATGGAAGTATATAATAGTATTTGCCAACATTTATTAATACACTATCTGTTAAAAACTATCTTTCCACAAAAAGTTTCTATATTATTTTCACATTTCCTTCTTTTTACTTATAACTAAGTAATGAAAAGTACTGAAATAAATGAAGGTGCTTCTAATTTTAAGAATGACCATCCATCCACCCATTTTCAAAAAAACAAGTTGGCCACATAAAAGATGGGAAAATTAAATAATAACTTTGCAGACCTGACATGGAAAAGAGAACTTCTAGATAGAAGCAAGTGGGATCATCTAGGGGAGGCCTTCAGCCAGCAGTGGATCGATATAGGCAGATGATGATGGCAATGATACATTTTTTAACAATGGTTAATGGTCACAGGTTGACAAAAACACACTGTGTAAGATTAAAAACTGGTAGGCTTCTCTATTGAATAACATTATCAACTTAAAAGAAAAGTATGTATCCCCCTCACAGAGGAGCCTTCAAACTCTGTGAAGGGTTCCAAAATAGGAAAGTAAAATAAGAAACAAAAATAAGAAAGGCAAAGGAAACCAACACAAACAGCTCCTCTCAGGATGGCTTTCAGGGAAACAAGGAATCAGTTCATGTTGGATGCTCCGAGATGAGACCAGTGCTTGCGGTGTGGGTTGGACTACAAAAACGAGACAGAAGAGTGTTAAATAGGGAGAGGCATAGCTGTAGGGAGAGTGCTAATTGCGACTGCTCTCTGTGCAGCAGCTAAGTCCAGTTAGGAGGTGTAAACGACAAAAAGGTCCGCTTAACCTCTCACAACCACAGCAATATTTTTACATCCTTTCTTGTCAAACCAAGTGCAGTCTTTCACACAAGATGCTGGTACTGACGGCCATCACAATGTTTTAAAGCACCATAATTTATTTTTAAGACTATAATACAGAAAAGAATTGTTCATTTCTGCTATTCATTGCTAGCTATCACCAGGCATTTTCATCAATATTCAGTTGTGTGTGCCATCTAATATTAGTTTGTATTAATTATCTTAAATTAAATGTCAAAATGGTTAATTCATATAATTAATATTATGGGGTAGTATTTGAAAAATGTGAAAACAGCTCACACACATTTAGTACTGAGTTGTCAAAAATGATAATTAACATAATGAATCGTATATATAAAAAATAAAGAATAGATATGAAAAAGGGGGAAATCTGAAAGTTGGAAATGTCAGTATTATATGTTAGTATTTACCCACATATAATACTTTCAGTTTAAGACAAATGTATAAATGTCCATGTCTTGTAGTTGTATGTGTATATCTTTGCATTTTGTGTAATAATAGAGACATGCTGTTCAATATTAGGAAGCAGGATTTTACATAAACATTTGGAAGTGGATTTACAAGTTCTACAGCTTGGTTAAAATAACTGAATCACATTGTTCCTCCTTTAGAAACAGTATGTGTAAGGCTTTCCCATTTTGTTTCCTGTCGAAGAACACTTCTTTTTCTCCACCATCAACAAAAACTCTACAAACAGAACGGTGGCATTTCTATTGTTGGTTTCTTTTGGATAAATGATCTGTAGTCCTCCCTGCCAAAGTCTGTATAATTTAGCTCCATGTTGCAGGTTTAGAAGAACAGACAGGAGCATGAATCAATTTGATACACCAAGAAAGTATAATGAAATCAGGATAATGCATTGGCATGATGCAAGATACTTTATAACATCTATTAGTAGTTGCTATAGTAGTAAAGTCATTCATTTTTTACGACCTTCTTTTACTGTTTTTTCTTTGGTGACTGGTGAGTTGGGTTACATTATGGATATAGCAGTGCTAAAAAGGAATAAAATAAACACACACATTTATACGCAAAATAAAAAATAAATAAAAATATAATTCAGACCTTCAATAAAATGTTATACTTATCTTCCTGCTGTAATGCAACATCTGTTTTTAAATATGCATGCAAGTCTTGTTACATAACTGCTGAAACCTTCAGTATCACACGCAAACTGTTTTTTCAAGGATGCATGATTAAACATCATTTATAAAAGACTAGGAGAGACAGTCAAAGAGAAAAAGTCCATATGGGTCAGTTGTTGCTGATTCTTTAAAAGCTATTTTAGCTGAATGCTGTACCAATCGTAAAATGTATAATAACTGTTTTGATTTTTTTTTTTTTTGCAACAGATCAGTCTATATAACCTAATTTTCAAAATATAGAATAGAAAGCATTCTTTTAAATTTATTTTGCACCCAAACGGATTGATTTTGCTGGATTGGATTAAATAAATGAAGCATGTTGGGAAATGCTAGTTGGATCTCACCGCATCAAGTTCAAGGGTGGTTCGAATGCTAGCTGAAATCCATTTGGGATTCCGTTCAGTATGTGAAACAATTCATGGCCATAAGCAATTTTTGCCACTCGTCAAAGAGAAAGGATTTATGACCATTCCACCAATTAGGTGTGCTTCAATTTTGTTTTTATATCACAACTATATACTGTGCAATCCTTCATTGTTTTTTAAGAACACTGGAACCAGCTACAAGCAATGGCCATTAATTTACAATTTAGTATGACTTGAATGCAGGCTGTTTTGCGCCTATTTATTTTTTCATTATTATGAAATATGTTCAATGATGATATTATACAGGCAAGCAGTAATGCTATTTTATATGTCCATATAACCTTTTTGCAAATAAGACAGCATGCCTAAGAATGAAAGAAGAATGAAAACAGTTTAACCATTACTTACACTAAGTACTGTTTTGGCTTAGACGAATCAGATGGGAATAATAGGATTACAAGCACTAAGCCCATGTCAAAATAGATTTAGGTCTGTGCCTTAAGGCAGGGGATCACTTAACCAACACTATTCTAGAATCCAGACACGCTAAGCTCTTTATAAGGAAAATCAGAATAGATAGAAGTAAAATAAATAAATACACAAGGCAATAGGAGCTGGAATCAAAACAATTACTGAAAGGTTGCTCCAGTCTCATTTGTGTTCTAATGTGTATCTGCAGGCTACAGAGTTGTGTGTTGTGCAAAACAATAATCAGTATAAATCACAATGCAGAGAGCAATGAAATGTCTTTATATGCATGCAAGCTTTCATTTAGCACAGTGTGTGCCCAAAATAATTATTTTTTGTTAAGTATGAAAGCTTACACATGAATCTGCCAGTTTCAGGATTAATGCACATGATATTTAATAATGGTGTCGATAATGTTCTGTGTCACACATGTTTTGCAACAGATTGTGTCCTACAATCGACTTATATATATCTATAAATATATATCTATATATACACACATAAACACACACACACGCACACAGAGGAAGATATATAGAAAACACATATAATATTGCCAAACACATACTCTATATATATTGGATTTAATATTCTATCAAGCCCCATTCCGATTTAACAATAGGACTGTTAAGACAAAGAGTGAGGGAAGAGTCTTTATGTTTATAAATGCACTCAGGGAGAATTAATTTGAGCTCACTATACATCTAGTAAGTCTATTCTTCCACAGTGAATCACTCTATGTTCTGATTTTAATATGCAAATGGAGGTGCCAATAGTATTTTAATATAAAATCATTTTTCCAGATCAACACTTCAGGGGTTTACATCAATCATGTCTTACAAATGGCAGGAATGACAAATAACCTTAATTCAAGAATCAGCTTTATAAGGCAAAATCTCTCAGTAACAAATGAAAGCACTTCCCAATTTACATAGGTCTGGGACACAACAGCAAGTGCACGAATAAAGGTTAAATATTCCATTCATTTTTGGTGATGCCCTGTTCCGTTTTCCAAGGCCTAGTCCGTGCCATGTATCATAAATGTCTTTAATGTTAAAACTAGGCTGCAGACTATATTATTATGTTGGACGTTTTATACAACACAGGGCTACATTGGTATATGCAAAACATATTTTAAGGGGAAAAAAAATAGAATTTGAGGTCTCCAGGTTTTTTTTTTTTTTTTTTTTTAATTAAATCAGCACTAATCTATTTATTCAAATCACCTTAATTACAAACAAGGTAGAACAATGCTTTGTTTGTTTTCTTTTATAATATCTGGAGCATTATTTTGAATGTGTGGTGCTGACTGTGTTATTGATGGTAGTAATGGAATATTAAATAAATGTATAACACCACATTGTAAGCGTGTAAGATTTCTTACCATAAAAATATAATATAAAAGTGATTTCAACATCTAGTTTTCCATAAAACATATAAGTAATGTATTGCATACTAAGCAGACACATACACATTTCTTAGAAATATCCATGTCTACTTGATCAATATGAATATGGCTTTTTGTCAAAATCACTCATATTTAAAAAAACAAATACAACACTTTTTTGGTTTCACTAGCTTCCTGCATTTATGTTTTCTTGTTATTTCTGCCACATGAACAAGGTGAAACAACAACATAATTATGTTGTCTAAGAAATCAGCAGCTGATGAAAACATATAAAATGCAATGGTTCCAATTTTATTTTATTTTTTGTAAGCATCAAATAGCAATTCAACAAAATAATAATAGTAATAGAAAAGAGATATAAGTGGTACTTCAGGTTAATTGCATTTCAAAGATTTAAAATAATGTTAAAGGAATAATTTATATCTAATAAACCTTTTTGTTTCCATTTACAGAAAGATATAATGCTTTTAAGCACAGGACTCACTCTGATATTATCAGTCATACTTGCAAGAGTAAACATTCCTCTTATTGTTCAATGCAGCTACTTCAGTTGCATCTCATGTGAATTAAAAGGCAAAACCCTCAAGCAATGTATTTAATTTCTTACACATCACACATCCATATATTGTACAGAGACCTGCGATTTTATAAATGAGCACGCTCACACACAAAATTGAACTATTGTACCGCTATTATAAATATAAACCTTGTGCGGCTGCCTAAATTAGACCAATATGGTTCTGTTTGGCCTGATTTAGAATATATTTATTAATCAGTTTTCTTTTTTCAGAGTTTCTTGAACAACAATACAGCTTAGAGGAAACTCTAAAGATTACAGTAAAATGAACAAAGGTAAGACATTAGGTTGGTAATTTATTGACAGGCATTCCATAGAAATCAATTACCAAATCCCAAACCCCAAACCCCCGCCAAGCATGTTACAACTGCACCAAAAGATCCATGCTAGGGTTCAATTTGTGGCGCTTGTTGAACCCCTTTAAGAGTTACAAACATGGGGTTAATCGTGATTATATATGTAGTATTTCCAGAAAGTGCCATTATATCTCTGTGACAGTATCTACAATCAGAGACCGACATCAGTAAATATGAATATGGAGAACATACATTAACACTATTTCAGACCCGAGCAACCTACAGTTCAACTGTTTTGATATTATATATCTTTTAGAATAGTGGCTTTGTTTCCATAATTTAATTAAATCGTTTTTTTATTTAAATGTATTGTTTTTCATGTTTTACATTTTACATTTGTGATTTCATCATAATCATCCTAATGTTTTGCTATATTTTCTTTGTGCAAGGTAACAGCAAATCACCCTGAAAAGTATAGGAAAAGCTTAATGGAGCTTAATTGTATTCAGCATTCACTTACAAGAAATTTCCCATGGCCCATTCTCTTTGGCATTACTTGAAACTGATCTTGCATAACCAGGGATCGAACTATGGTAACACAACAGTTCCCAACAGGGGTAAATGAGCCGTGCCCTTTCGGCCCAAGAATACTTAAAAGTTAATGACATTACTACTGATGTGTTCAATTCTCATTGTGTTACATACAAAGTAAATCTGACAATCTTAGGAGCAACTTTCTTTTAAGAACTCCCTCCTCTATCACTATAGTATGCTGCACCACTCAGGAAAATATTTTCAGACTCAGGCAAAAAAAAAAAGAATTCATAATCATGAAGCATTCTGGAAAAAAATAGCATTTTTTCAGTTACAATAACATGTATTAATTCAATGCAGTAATAACAGTAATTGCAAAGCACATTTCACTGCAATTAGGAAACTGAAACTGGCAGCTTTTCTATGCTTACACACTTCAGATTAACTGCTCACCCCTAAAAAATGAAGCACAGCAATGTTTCAGGCAGGAAACTCACATAATCACACACAGAACGAATAAGCCCATTGGTTGCCACAGAAAGTGAATAGTAAAATTACATTTTAAACTCTAGCTAATAATTATAAATTACATTATTTTAGAACAGTGTTTTGCATTGTATATGTATAGCTTATCTGTATTATTTGTCGTGTAATCACATTTTGGCATTCATATTTTGATGCACTTCCAACTATTATACCTGAGTTTGTGTGAGTTTCTGAGAAAGGTGAAACATTTTTACTAAATGCCATTCAGACATCTCAATCATTCAAACTACAGACTTCTTTACAAATGCATCTGAAACATAAAATGATCAAATGTTAATATCTATGGGGATTGTTTCCAGGATAGGCTGAGATCTGTCAGGTACAGGGGAGGAACAGAGGGATGTTGTTTATAATGTGGGTGATGGCTATATTACATAATGGTGGAGAAAAAGCTAACACTGAAGTGGTTTGTCTGAAGTGGTAATTTACAGAGTAATTCTTTTTCTGCGATTGATTCTGCATCTAAGCTTCATGACAGCAGTAATTTCTCAATCGTGCTACCCCGCTTAACCTTACTGTTGCGTTTGAAGGATAACAGCAAGTGCCTATCAGACTGGGATTTATTAGTTGAAATTCTGTACAGTGAAATAACTGTAACCAGCATTAGAGGTATTTGATAAATAATTTACTCTCAAGCAGGAAACTTTCAAGACCAGACCAAAAGAAGGGATGAGCTGCTGTCAATACCTGGCCCATCAGTTTGATTACAGGGATACAGGCGACTTGGCAAATGGCATACATATTATTTTTACTAACCAGTGGTTTACAGGGATATGCATGTCCCTAATTCAACTTGCAAATCCTTCTTAACACTGAGGTTAACATTGCAAAACATAATACAACTAATAGTAAATGCCCTCAGAGAAAGAGACAGCTAAATCTATTCACACTACAGATTCCACCTATGTAGTCTCTAATCATCCCTGCAGGAAGTCTTATTGCCCTGCAGCTATTGGCCAGTGGCTTATGGCTATGGTAGAAAATCTGGCTGCCAATTTGTTTTGCTTTTTTAATACTTTCTTATCTGCAAGTGGATTTGATTGAGGTTTTCAGATACTTCCCATCCTTCCCTTCTGGGCAGGCATCTATCTCCCAACCCACGGGAGAGCGCAACCTTACCTGGCGTTGTTGAAACAAACCTAGCACATGCCAACCTGCAGATACAGCAGGTCAGAGGACGGCTCCTTCTGTGCTGCACACCAGATGGTATGGTCAACAGTGTGCATTTAAGGATGAGTTTTAGGTTTGTTTAAACAAATAACTAATACCAGGGGATTAAGAAAAAACAAAACAATGTTAAAGGCTTAAGACAGAGGAGAAGAGACAGCACTTTGATGTGGAAATTCAAGCAAAATCATCCATGACCTGAAAGATTTGTATGTATATGTTTGTATTTATTCTATCTTACATGTTTGTTTATATGGTTATGAACTAGAACATGAATGGTATAAATATTTTCATTACATACTCACTGTAGACATGTTTCTTCTTTAAAAACATCCATTACTGATTGCAAAACTATGCATAGCCTGTGTAATATGACTATGTAATGCGTGCCATTGCTGTTAATTGTTTGCATGACTTTTATGTAGCTCATCCATTTTCTGCAATACCAAATTGAAATGCAAATTTAATAACTCAGTGAAGCAAACATGTCTGTATGGTACACTGGTTGATAATGTATCGTTAAGTATTGCATATATTCCTTAACAGTTTGGTATTACATTTTCTGGTTGGAATTCTGTAATATAATGCAATTCTGAACACCCTGCGAGTAAAATGCATAAACAGCAAAATCTTATACATTGTTTGACGTACTGCATCCACTTTTAAGCATTCACACAATAAATCAAGCGATTTTTTCAAGGAAACCTTTCCTTTTGACATGTTTTTTTTTTAGGAAAAAAAATGCAGAGCTATTCAAAACCAAGAGCCTTGTGAACACATGTAGAATTTTAATTTGTTTTCAACATGTGTTTGGGGCATGTTGATTGTATCATGCTAAGTATTCAGGGAGATGGTATGTGCTATAACCTTAATCAGTTCTGTCAAACATAAAATGCAATTATAATGTAATGAAATATTAAAGATAAAAATAAAGTTTAGCTATCAGAGATTACATGTGTATTCTGTGCCATGCAAGTAAACGAAGGGTGATACATGCAGGTAAGATGAAAGCACAATTTTAATATTAAATATGTTGAAAAGGCCTAGAGGTTCTTGTTGACTCATCAATCAAATCAAAATATGCAGGCAGTGTAGATAGGCCATATAAAAGGCTTACAGAATACTAACACTGCATAATGAATGAGTGCAAGCTCATCTAGGATATTATGTTCAGTTCCAGTGACCACATTACAAAAAATGGTAGTGGAACACTACAAATAACCCAGAGAAAGGGCAGCCAGGTTTAAAATATGGATTAAACTAAAAGCAATGAAAAAAGTCAGCCTAGACCATTGCTTTAACTTAACACAGAGGATAGGCCCACATGGTATAAATGGAAATGAAGAGCAACTCAATTCAGAGGACTGTGAACAGGATGCATTTCTCAGTTTTGGGAATATACAATATACCCAAGTATATACATATATACAATGAACTGCAAAATTAGATGGTGGGTTTTGAGTGAATGAGAACATTGACCCAAATGTCTTGATGTTCTTGGATCAAGCTAATAACTGGATGAACCAGAGAAGCTGAATGACTGTATATATTTTAAAAAGATATTTCAATTTGTTCATTTGAAAGTATGCATTCTGCAAAAGGGAAAATCCATCGGCAGCAAGCTGAATACATTAGAATGAAACAATGTGAGAGATTATATTTATTTACTCATTCATTTAATAATGGGCCATATGGATAAATAACTGTAGCTTAGTGTGTATAACAATGTAAGAATAGGTTTAATTGCAATATTTAGGTGTTGTATTTGCAATGTATTTTATTTTTAGGTGATGGTCGGTGGGGGGGGGGGGGGCAGCAGGTAGTACACTTTAGAGTATACAGCCAGGGTCCAGTAAATCCTAGAACTGATATTAAATATGTAGATCTGTTGTGGTTATTTAATTATGGATTTTTTCACATCACATCCCCCGTTAAGAAAATACGACATGCCTTATTCAATATTACAGCTATGTACTTACAAACCACTTTTGGGAAGGAAATATGCATAACTTTTAAACCTTTGAGTACACTAGATGTTCTCAGTGGAACATTTTATTTACGCAGTGTATCTGCAACACTCCAGCTATCACAGTTCTTGACTGTGCCACTGCAAAGTGAAATTACGTAATTTTATGCCAGGTCAGGCTTGTCCTGTATTGAGACCATATTAAACTAATTGCTTCTGACCTTTGAATCCCAGAGTGCTCGGATTCTCAGTTTCCTAATTTACAATGTATTTACACTTTAGTCTTTTGTATGAGCATTGCTTAGCATGTTGAAAAGCCTAAGTGTACACCTTAATTATTTAAGGGAAGTGCACAACACTGTAAGCTTTTGAAATTTTGAAATCACTGCAGATTACGTGCATACAAAATCATATTTGATCTGCACAGTGGAGATGGTCAGTGAACAGATGCTTCTTCATCTGCAGTCTCAAGAGGCAACTGTGTGATAGGACACAGTGGATATGGGATTAGTACACTTGTAAGACGATCCTCCTGTTTGTAAAGCTATACAGCTTTGTGAGAATGTTTGTCTTCGTACCTGTCACTATAGCTTTAACGTTGCATAACTGAAATGTCTAGCACAATGTCAAGTACAAAGCAGGAAATATAAAATATATGTAATAAAATCTGATCCACCTTACTATGTGTGTTTTTTTTTAACCACTTAGAAAACAAATCATTAAATCAAATACAAAGCATGATTCATGTATACTCTGTACTCTTTATGCTGTGATGACAGTGTAGTTTGTGTCCTTATAATACACTGCTAATGATGCTTATTTAATGTATTACTGTTCTACCATGAACAGCACAGCTAAACTGTTATAACCAATGCAATTTGCTAAATTGCATGAGCATGGTGGTCTGTTTCAGATCTGTTGATGGGGTGGAGTAGCCGTAGCAAATGAGAGCCAGTGGAGGGGGTGGGGGTGGATTAGCCATAGCGAACGAAAGTGGGGGGGCCAGGCAGCACCGATTATAGCTGTGGGAAACCCTGACTATCAATATTATATATAACAAGCGGTCTTACCTCACTCACCAAGGCCAGTACCACATGACATGATTTTGCATATAGATGGTTTAGTGAGGTAAAAATGTTTTTACCTAGAAGATTATCTGTTTAAAAAAACAGGGATAAAAATGTGCACCACTGCTATGAAAAATTATGTACCATACAGAATTAAGGTTTAGTAAAAAATGTAACTCCAACTTTCATGCTGTTATGAAAATGGTTACAATGTTAGATGGTAAATGTTGACAGAAATAGACTATGGACTAATCAATCGGCATCTCTTGTTGGTTCCTATTATATTAGAATTCTTAAAATATTCACAAAATAGAGATTATTTTAGGATAACTAAAAGAGTGAGAAGGAAGTAAAAGAAGGGTAATTTGTGTTTTTCTTGAACCCTGTAACTAACAAATTGAGCTCAGTGACAATTCTTTGTGATGTGTGCCATATTAAATAAAGATTGGTTGATTAGAAAAGCAATACCAAAAACAAGTTAATCACAAATACATTTCTAAAGTATTAGATATTACACAGAGACGAATATGAGATATGTTTAATAGGGTGTAGGTTCACCATTGACCTTAATATGTTCTTGAATCCTAGAAGGCTTTTGATAGATTACCAGAGGAATACTTTACCACCCTCACACAGCACAGTTTCTAACACAGTGAGAGAAATTGGTCTGTGTGGTCCTTCCTGATTCCCTATTACAATTTATCCAGAGGATTGTTCTACGAATGAGGTCAGGACTCTGAGCAGGTCATGAGATGTTGTCAACACTTTTTTTCTTTAAACAACTGTAACACTCCAAGCTTCACAAAATCATGACAAGCTGATGACAGTATGGTAGCAGGGGAATTGGAATTGGATTTGGAATTAAAGTGTTATTATAAAGATGGGATTCTATATAATACAAATAGCTACATTCTTTTGAATATAATTCCATATGTTTCAATGTCTGAATACAGAATGCAAACAAAACAAATGCCTATAAATGTCTATTAGAACGAAGGATTTCTGCTAAAGCAAAACCTCACAATCCATAATCCTAAAGAGATTTTATGGAATATAAGAAAGGGGTTGGTCAGGAAAGGACTGACAGGTGAAGGAAACAAAACAGTATGTAGCTCTTCACAGCCCCAGGTATAACACAGGCAGGCAGCAATGCTTAGAGAGGTGGTTGAACAGTTGAAGCTGTCTACTGCTGTGAGATTGGAAGGAGGGAAACATCATGAACAATTAGCAATAATGTGTGAAGGCATTACAGAAGACAGCACAGCAAGGTTCACTACCTCTGAGTACCAGCATCAATTAAAATGATTCAGAGGGCTTTTGTGGAGCCTGCGAAAGGAACAGAATTAACGTATCAATGAGAAAAGATGGCCTGGAATATGATGGCATAGGTTGCGCTTTCAGCTGCACTATTAATTGGTTGCTGTTCTGAAATGTGTACGAGAGAGAGGGCTCATTAATTAAGCAACAGTTTATGAATATTTGTGAAATTGTTTCAGGTTAGGAAAACTGTGACCTCTTTTGCACCTTACTAATTCTAAACCTGCTGCTAACAATCCTTAAGAATTATAATATAACAATTTACATGGTGTGTTGATGTGATACTGTAAACTTAGGGAAGACTTCATTTGTTTGATTTGAATCCATCTGCATTCTTCATACCCTAAAGCATTAAATACACTTAATTATCTCTAATTATTATCTAAAAGCACAAGGAAGGCCAAACACTAAAACTCCCCACTCCCCACTACTCACCCCCCTCCATGATTAAATAGACGGGCTGTCAAAATGTTTGTTTACCTACTGGTTGAATTTACATTAGAGGCACTGAAGTTAGATTCCACTGCCTTCATACTGTGTTTGAATGTCAAGCTTAGTCTTACAAGTCTATCTATGCACATTAAAGGCAGGGTATCTATATCCTTATCTACAGATCAATAATGTATAGGGGCAGATTAGGGAAAAGTAAGTGCTCAAAGGCCAATTAAGGATTAGTTTGGATAAAGCACTAGTTTTAAAAATGCAAAATAACCCCATGTAGACTTCAACCATCTGCGATTCTGATCTGCAAAATTCCTGTTATTTAAATAAACCCTGCAGACTGAAATGTGAGCTTAATCTTTCACAAGCCTGTATAATCTTGCTGAATGCATTTTTAAAACTTCCGAATCTCATGCATAAATAAAGGCTAATCCTTCATAAATCTACAATTAAGAATCCTTTTCTGTGGCTTTTTTCCCCACTGTCCGTTGAGCAGTTTCATCATTCGGGGAGGTCAATAAATATTTTTGGAATTGTGTTACGCCTTGGAATTGCAGACTGAAGTTTCAAATCAGTCAGATCCAAGGTCTGGGTGCATCTGATTGATTGCATTTGAAATGGAATGAGGATTTATTTTGTAAATACAAAAGTATATCTCTGTCTGTGTGTAATTGTTCAAATCATTGCTGGCAAGTGGAGTTGAATGGATGTGTTGCATTGAAAATCTCACTGCAAAGTGCTGTTGACAACACAAGCGTCCAAAACAGTCATTTAGTGTTAAAACATTCTACAAATGGTACGATACAACAATGACTGCAACTTGACATGGTCACAGATCTTGTGTGGTATTTGTAAAACTTATTTTAAGCTTTGGTAACAATGCTTTGTCTGTTTCAGAAGGGAAAAAGAAAGCTAATGGTAGTGATTCCCCTCCAAAAATGATACAAGGTCTGAATTTTGTAATTTATAACATAGTAATTTATTTGAAAAAAAAAAAGATTAAACACCAATTTATGTTAAGTGTTACCAAATGCATTAGATGACTGAGCTCCACAGAAGTGTTTATTTGAAAGGTGAAGTAAGAGGAAATAAAGTATGTCAACATACACTCCTTGACTCAGTGGAAATGTACTGCTATTAAGTGCATAACATCAGCAACAATGTCCATCAAATTCACTGAAGTCCTACACCACAAATGAGATAAAGGAAGAAAAAATAATGAAATTGCATTTGTTCCAGATGACAACTTCAGTGCTTGAAGGGACATGTTTAGAGGTGTCTACGGTCATATTATTGTGTATGGTTGTATACTACTAATACTAATAATAGTAGTAGTATCAATCCATTTTCGCTATTCAACATGTAAACTTATCATCAGTACAGATTAAGCCTGCTGATTTGATTTAACACGGTTATAATATATGCTCAATTTGTACTGTAATCCTTCACCTCATTAACTATTTCCTGCATTTTGTATTCTGCTTTTTAAATGTATAACTTATTGTATTATTTTGTATTGCCATACATAAATTACTACAAAATTATAAAATGTTTGATTTCAACACATTATCAGTATCCAACAACACTTGCTTAGCTGGGTCATTTCCACACTTCTGGGGGGAAAAAATACTGTTTTTTTGTTTGTTTGTTTATTCAAACACTTAGTTGCCAGACTTTTCTTACCTTTCTAATATGCATAGGCTGTAAGTAATAATTTAATCAAGTGAAAAAAATGTGAGTGTAGTTTGGAGAGAGAATGTAGCTGCTTCTAATTTAGTTTAGATCATAATGCAAAAGAGTAATTTATTCAGCTAAAAGGACCATTATCATTTCACTGTTATTCAGATATGAAAATAATACATTTATGTTTGCCATAATGCTCTGATAATTTAGAGAATAATGATTACTATTAAAGAAAGTTAATGCCTGAAAAAACACATTTTCCATTCTATTTTAAAATAACTATGTATTGCTCTGCCATAGAAAAATAATATTGCTTCAGGAAACTTTATGTTTTGACATCTGTCTTTAGTGTTATGATTTAGTGTTATATATATATGACCATTACTGGTTAATACCATCAAACAGTTATATTAAATTAAATTATATTGTGTTGTTCCTCTTTGGAAAAAGTGTTGGTAATAATGGAATTGTTTTACATTCTTTAAATTTAGATTCCATTATTTCAAATCTCTTTGGTCTGAAATAAAGTTTACAACCTTTCTGTAAAGGAATCATATACAATATGGATGAATGGTCTTAACTATTAACTGTGATAGAAAATGTTAGCCAGTCTACTCTTTCTTCAAAACTTAATTTCTTAATTGGTCACTTCACCACACATAATTAATCTCTGCATAATCCAGATATTTTGTCTTTTAATCTAAAGGCTCAATCTGTTGCTTTAAGGTAACAATATTATATTTTCTTGCTGTATTTTTTTAGCCACAATAAAAAAGAAATGTTACAGATATGAAAATTAAGCTTTTAATGAATGATAGAAGATAAAGTTTAATCACAGCAAATATTAAAGTTTCTTATTAATTATATTTGTACTCCTGAGGCCACTGAAATTAAATTATTAGAATACCATTTTGTCAAATTTGACAACACAAGGACACACACACACACACACACACACACACACACACACACACACAATATTTCTTCTTTTAATACAAATTTTCAGTGGTATCATTTACTAAATTGTATTTTTTTAATGACATTTCCAATTGGATAATGCTATTGATAGATTCAACATACAGTAGTACAAATAAGTGCTTAAATGTAGGAATATATCTAATCTAATTTGTTTATGTCATAGTTCTGTTCCTACAAAATCTGTAGGGAGAATATAGAACTCTGCTTACCAATGTTAAAGAGAGGCAAAACTTGGCAATATAAACCTGGCTTGTAAATCTGGCAATGCAAGACAAAGGTGGTAGACTGTTGCATTTATAGGTAGACGTAAATTAAAATTTGTGCTGTAGAGCTATAGGTTACATAATCAAAATAATTCTGCTTAGAAACAGGTGAGTAGGTGTGTGTCAGCAGTGTTCTTTGTCAATTCTGAGGTAATAAACACTATATATATATATATATATGTATATATATATATAAACAAAAAAAACATCATAATGCTTAGTATAATATTTCCTGGGATAATATGCTAAGGAGGTATCGGGGAATACCCAAGTGACTTTCTGCACAAACAAAACAATGTTTAATTTTATTTCACAAAGGATACGTTTCTTGTTAAACAGCTTGCACTGATGATAGACACGCACGGTGCACAGCATATTACTGGATATACTTTGAGTACGTTTCTATTTAAATAGTACAGCTTACAAAAGCTTCTAGTTTAAATTGCTATGCAATTTTGTCTTCAGTTATTTAAAAGTGCAATGCCTAAAACAGTGAGCACTGGATATAGAGAACATGTGCAAAACAAATCTGTCAGTGATATCTAACATTTTTAAATCTAATATGTTGGTTAACAGGGTTAAAGTGTATATGTATATGAAATATCATAATTAAATTAAATTAAAGTGTGACTGAGGTGCAAATATATATAACATCATGACTGGTAAAATGTTTCCATAACATACACCCCCTCCCCAACCCCACCCAACACACATATACACACAGCAAACATACTATAATTCTACGGGAGGACTTAAATGTGCAAACACTTTTCAAATTAAAGCACGGTTTAAGATTTATTTGTAATAATTTGTTTATATCTTTAGATATATATTTTACATGACTAAGTGCTTTTTTATAATGAATACATATTTTCTGAATTAAGGGGTTACAAACCTTTGACTGTGACAATGAATGTTCAACCATTAAAGGTATAATGTCTCAATGCTAAGTCAACTTGTCAGTAACAATTAAATGAGCTGCAAGCATTATCCATGAATCCTATAGCTACAATGAATGTTTGGAATTTACTGTCAAAATGCAATATATCATTACAAAGCATATTTATTTTTATTTAAAAAAAGAACAGTAATAGTAAATCTAGTGGAACAAGATGGCAAACACAGTTAGAGCATTAAACAACCACGCTGTTAAGCACAAATATTTCAATATGTTAATTTGTTACAAAGCAAAGGAATGATTTCTATAATGCAGATTCTGTCCATTTTGTATTGTTTGTTTTCCTCTTCAGACAGTACGTGGTAATACTTTATGGTTGTTTTAAAATAAAATAAAATGTAATATGCAGTAGTAGTATAATAAATCAAAAGTTTAGGGCCCGATTAAATCTGAAATGTTTCCATACCACTAACTTGAAACATGGGGGATCACAGCTCTGAATATCACAGTGCCACTGCTGGTTGTATTAACTCTAAAGTAGTAGGAGGTGAACAGGGAGGAGACAAGCTTTACTGTTGTGGTTGCCAAAATGGGCCGACAGCAAGGCAGCCATTGTGAACCAATCACATTGGTTGTTATTTAAGCTAAAACAGAGGGTGGGAGCCACAAGGGGTCATTGCAACAGAATACAGACATTTACAAAACATTTACCAGCCCATTAATAGCAAACTGGAAACCTGACCTAACAATCTAACAATAAATAAAGCCAATCACTGAATACAGGATTTTAATTTAAAATTTGATCTCTTTTTCGTGGGCTTGTATTGTTTTGGGGAGGGGTTGACAGTCTATACCCGGTGACTGAATTAAAATTGTCCTGCTGTTGGGTACTGAAAGGAACACCTTTTTTGATGTGTGTAATAATTTGACTATAATAACGTCAAAACATAGTTCTTGGTTATACTATAAGCTTTTTTAAAGAAAGAAACAAAAACATATCACTGTATTAAGTATAAGTGAGGCTTAATATTTAATCCATAGTAGCAGACTGAACAGCACCCTCTACCACACCCAACAAAGAATAATTATGGGTAGCCATATTTTTAAATGAAATACCGCTAGCATGTGACCATTCCAATGGTAGTGTTGTTTCAAACAAGATCTGCAAGAAGTTTGTTTTGCACCATACATCTTTTAAGATTTGATACCACGAACGTTTAGCAGTGTGAAATCCATTTGCAGTAATTCTGCTAAAACCTCAGCGAGTGTACACATTTATTTAATCTGGCCCTTAGTCATGGAAACAGCCATAATCCAATACATACTTTAATTTTTTTAATTACTGTAATCTTATCTTAAATGTCTTTCTTTCCAAACTGATCATGGAAAACTTGTATTTATATTTTCTGATTCAGCATCTTTTGTGAAATACAGAGGATCTACATATAACTGAATCTCACGGCTCTTAACCTCCAGCATGTTTTTTCTTCTTTTCTTTTTTTTTTTTAAACACAGAGCTTGTGTCCCTTTGAGAAGATCTGATCAAGACAGTGTACTGCAGTTGGCAAGCTCTGAAGTAGGCTAAACTGGTCTTACTGCTTTGACAAGATTTACTGCAACTACATTGAGCATAATAGACAGCATAAACACATTTCCAAAGGAAGGGTACCCTACTTACCCTATATTAATCAGAATGTTTTATTGTAATTTATATTGATTCTTCTTAGATAGCACATTTGGAATATGTCAATTACATGTTTTTTATGTACAACATTCAAAACATCAATTTATAAAATAGTCACAAAAAATAAATGCATAGTATTTGTTTTATTAAAACAAAACAATGTATCGCTAATTATGTGCATCTGAACGTGTGTGCCTCCGCTGTCTAGTTTAGAACCATGCAAGTTGATTGAAATTTATTTTGACATTAATTATAACCTAAGTAACATTTGTTAGTGTAACAATTTTAATTTCAATTATTTTAATACGAAATCCTCTGGGGACACATCCTCTTGTTTTCAAAAGGAATCCCAGGTGGTTGAACAGACAGAGCAGCAAACAAATAATGGTTTGTTGCAAGTATTCAATTTAGTAACAGTAGAAGTGTTTTGCTCAGTGTTTGGAAAAACAACGTCTTTGAACACTTGCACAGTTGCCTCTGAACAGAATGTAAAAGGTAAGAAAATAAACAACAGACATCAAATGAAGTTTGACATTGTACATCTTTTTCAATCTGTTCATCTAATTCAACCACATTAAAGTGAAACTCTTCATCTCAAAAAAGTTTTGTTAACATTGGTTATAGTTAGAAGGATGAAGTACTGCCTCTGATTGAAGTTATGTCATGGTTTGTTTCGGTAAACAGATAATAGAGTATTTGGACTCCTGTTGTGCCAACAAATTGAATAAGTAGCATGAAGCCTGTTGAACATTATAAAACTCATTATTTTAAACCCAAATCATGTTTGTGCGCCACTGCCTTCTGGTGTTAGTTACATTGTCACCTGAGGCTCTTTCTAAAAACATTCTGAATTATTTCTTAAGATAGCATGACTCTTTCAACAAAATTTCTGGTCATTTGGGCACTTTCAAAGAACACGTTATCTTTCAAGTCGGAAGCACTGCCCAAGGGGGAGGGGTTTCTGCGCACTTCTATAGGAACCTGATCAAAATGTCACTCTATCAAAGCTGCCATTGGCCCCTGCGCTCGTCACTCAGAACAGGTCCCTTCCCACTTCCTGTTCTATAAAACGTGATGTCAGCGCAGGTTCGTCCTCTTTTGCCACTTCGCCTGGACCCGAGAACGTGAGCTCTCTGTGTCTTGTCTGTGCATTACACCCTTATTGTTATTTAACAATTACTATTCGGTTGGTTGGCTTCACGGCTGTGTTGTTCACCACCATTTACTGTCTGCACTGTCTATTTGTATTTGTGTTTTTTGATAGCTAATCCGATTCTGTTCCGTTTCGTTACAAATAGAACACTTTTAAAAATAATAGTCTTGTCTATATAGTGCCTTATATATTCCGACTGCTTGCTGTGTTGGTTTTTTGTCCACAGGGCTTTTTCCTCCACAGCAGGAGCGCTAGCAGCGTCAGTAAAATCCGAGGCCCAGCTGCCCGGTCTGAGCCTCGGTGTGTCATAAGAGATTTCGCCCGTGTGAGGTGCTCCTCCGCCGGCTTGTGCCCGCACTACAGCCCGCAAGTGCAGCTGTAGGAGATCTCGCTCTCAGTTCTCTCTCTTGGTTCTCGCCTCAATTCTAGGCTCCACTTTGGCTGGTGGCCTACAACCCTCGGCCCCCTGGACCCCAGACCCCACATCACCCAGTGTCCCTGGAAACCCAGCACTGTTGTTGTTAAGCCTACGGGCCTACACGGCACTTGTATCCCACACTCCGTTGTCTGGATTCACAATGTTCTGTCCGGCAGCAAGGTTCGGTTTTGATGCAGTTGTGCAGTTGCCCCCATTGTTGGCCAGTGTAGCCTTGCCAGGTGGAGACGTGCTTACAGTGGCCAGTCCTGCTAGGCGCTCCACCTTGGAGTGGTCTTTCAATGGTCTTTCTTTCCATTGAAATTGATGGCTTGAGTCTACAGAGACACTGTCATTGATGCTGACTCCTCCCACTGGCTCACACACACTCCGCTCTTCCGCCCACCGGCAACCCCCCCCCATTCATGGAGAGGTCATCTGCTCTGTCTGTTTGCTGACCACAGGCGCAGCTCAAATTTGGACGCTACGGCATGCCTTGGGTCCCAGTCACGTACAGAACGCCACCGCCATCTCCGCCGTGCCCTAAGACCCTCCACGTTAGAGAGTGACAGTAGGGGCTCAGTGGATCAGAGTTCCACCTCTCCCTGAGCCCCCCTGTCTCCTCCTCCAGGCCAGCAGTCTTGGAAGCAGCCATGCATGATGCGCCTGCTGCTCCAGCTGCGCCTGCCATTCTTGCTGTGCGTACTCCTTTGCAGGCAGCAGAACGAAGAAGGAGACCATTGGAAGTGTGCCTGCAGGCCCCCTCCTCTTCCTTGCTCCAGGTGCCGGCCTCCACCCTAACAGGACTGGAGCCCAAGCGGCCCGCCTCCGCAGCACAGTGCTCATTTACACGACTACACAGGGCTTGCTTTGTTAGGCCGCCCTTGTGTATACTCTGTGGCTCCTGTCAGGAGTTGTGATGCCCCCTAGCGGTCGCCTCGGGGCAGGCTCCCTTATCAGCTCACTGCCTCCTCCCTTGCGATGGTTTTGTTATACAGTAACCCCTCCCCTTTGGGCAGTGCTTCCGACTTGAAAGATAACGATAGGTTGCGAATGCAACCCCTGTTATCTGAAAATGGAAGCACTGCCCAAGGGTTGCAAGGTCGCTCAGGAGTTCAAGTCTTCCGGCCAAAGAGGAAGTTCCTGTGCAGACATCTTATACAAACACGAAGTAGGAAGGGACCTGTTTTGAGTGATGTGCACAGGGGCTAATGGCAGCTTTGATATAGAGATGTTTCGATTGGGTTGCAAAGGAAGTGTGCTGAATCCCCTCCCCCTTGGGCAGTGCTTCCTTTTTTAGATAACCGGGATTGCAAACTATCGTTTTTTTTCCTACAGCAACTATGGTAATAATATCAGTGGTGCCTTAGTATTCACATCGTCAAACAGTAATAATAATAATAAATGTAAAATCTACAGTAAGTATTATCATTCACACCAGTTACCAAAGATAACATCGTCTTCTCCGGCATACTAGGATGTTGTTTAATTGTGGACAACCACACGAGAAATTAAAAATGGTTAAAAATAAATCTAAAGGTGGCTGTTTTGAAGGCTCATACCAGTCTATGCAGAATACTTGCTGTTCTTACATGAGGGAAGATTTTTTATTTTGTATAAAACATCTTGATCTCCCCTTGATTTACTTAATAATAAGAGTTGCTTTTATGCATACATTTTTTTTCATGCAGTTCCAAGGCCCAGAGGCTTCTTATACTATAACGTTCTGCAGTTCATTTTGTACATTATTGGCAAAGAATAAAAGTAATACAAGAAACTGTATTTTTTGTATTCTTTTAAAACAAACTCAAATTATCACCACTACAAGTATAAATGCTATGCTATCCAAATGCTAAATAACCCTGAATTTCCAGATTTTGTTTCCCTCAGAAGCTCAAACTTGGTACATGATGAAAAACAATTATTTGTATAATGTTTTTAACCTTGTACAGCTACTCAAGTACAGAATATGTAAAAAATAAAAAATAAACTTTTTTTAATCAATCAATGAGGCACCAACCAAGGAAATGAATGTTATGAGAACTGTAGAGTCTATTCCTACCATTGGCTGAGAATGTATTACTTATGGAGAGCTGGGAATAGTGTTTTGGGAGGTGGGACCTCCAACACTGCAAAAGCAGGTCTCAAAGGCTGGGTGTCAGATCAGTGATCCATAGAAGAGGGAAAAAAATACCTCAAAGTTAGAGAAGGAGGTGGTTGAGTGTATGAAAAAAAGCTTCCTGGAAAAGGTCAGACCCATTGTAGGAACCTTGTCAATTAGCTTATACCTGTGAGGAAAGAGTGGGTGGTGGAGGGGGGTGGTATTTCATTCTTCTAGTAGCCTGTAGTGTACAGTTGATGCAAAAATTAAACCTGAAAAAATATGCAAATGTCTATATTCTTTTATAGCACATACTCCAAAGACTAGGTATGTAACTTATGGAGAAAGATACCTTGAAATGAGAAGAAGGGTATAGAGTAAGTGTTAGGAAATATGTATGAGAGAATAAGACCAAATCCTACATATATATTTTAGCACACTGTATAGCAAACATAAGTATACAGTCTAACACCATAAAAAGTGAAATTTACATGACCAAACCTCAGGCACATTTAGTCTACACTTGCTTTACAAAAGTTTTTTTTAAAAACTCCATTTAGTGCTACCATGTCAGAAATGTCAAACTATAATTGTTAAATGACCGTAGCAGCCTGAAAACAATACTTGATTCTTAATTGTAAATATCATGAAATAGGAATTGTATAGCAAGGATTTCTTATGTGTGTTACATATACAGAGACATTTGTGGATCCTTGTGTGTATAGTAAAAATATAGAATGCTTACAGTAACTGCAAAAGGTGTACACTGCACATAACTAATGAGATGCTGTACTCAACATCCATACAAACAATTTGTATTCTTCGTGCATAGAGAGCAAATATGATGATATTGCATGGCATTTTACATGAATTATGTTTTTGTATCAATATGTCAATTTTACAGATGAATGTATTATTTTGCTTTGGTTTTTATTTACTTGTTTATTTTTTATGTAATTGCCATCAACAGCATAGCAACAACACTGTACCTGTATTTGTATGATTTGTACAGTTTCCGATGAAAGTGAAAATGTCTCCCACAGGTTGGAAATAATATTCTATGAATGTGTTTGGGGTTACCTGTAACAGCTGGCCAACACAGACAACATAATTGGTCAGGTGATTACACAAAACCAGGACAAGGAGACTTCTTGAGTTGAAAGGGAGGAAGAGAACAAAAGTGAGTGTGTGTTGGAAGAACTGTGAGTGCTATGAGAGAGAGAGAGAGAGAGAGAGAGAGAGAGAGAGAGAGAGAGAGAGAGAGAGAGAGAGAGAGAGAGAGAGAGACCATATTATAGACCTTTGGCTTTTGGACTGGGACTAAAAGCTTTGGATCACGATTTGGCTTTGTTTGTTAGTGTTTTGTATGTCTTTTGTCAATTTTGTGCCTTAGCTGCCAGACTTGAGAGGGAATACAATAACTTCTAGCTGTTTATTTATTTATTTTTGCTTTGTTTTCACTCACCTTCAGAGCAATTTTTACTAACAAAACCACCCTTGTAACCTAATTTCTGCTGCCTCCTTATGTCCTTATCAGCCTGTCAGAGTCAAATTGCATTAAAATCTCTTATCAATCACATAAAATGTACTCCATAATAATTATATGTAATATTATGTGATTTAGGAAAAAACATTTTTAATAATATTGCAAACTGTTATAAAACATGTATTATTATTTTGGAGAAAAAAAATACTAAATTGCTATTTTTTTTATATATATATGCATATTCAATTGATTATTTTAAATATCTACATTAGCAAATGTAATTAAAACTAAACTAAATCTTTTGTATTCATCACAGGAAAAGTCTCACTTTTCACTTACTGATGACAAGAACAAGAACACAACTGTATTCATTACAATTCAAAATAATGAAACATGTCTGTTACATACAGTTGACCCCTCTGCTATAAATGTAAGATGTAATGTATATGGTCAAACAATAAATATAATTACTTATATCATTCTTTCCTTATTTGTCTGACTCTTCATTGTTTACATTTGTGAATGTGTGTGTACATTTGTGTGTGAATAGGCTGTACAGTTAGTATGACTACTTTATTTAAACATTTATTTCAGTTCTCAAGCCCAAGAGGCTGATATAGTATCTTAATTAACCTAACTATTGAGCAATTATTAACAATTATCCCATTGCATTACTTTAATCGTCTCAATTACTCATTCTGTTACCACAAAGTACAGGCATTAATATGATACCGCAACAGATTGTTGTACACAGTTAATAATAATTTAATAACATAACCTTTGTTAGCACTAAGCTGTATTTAATATTATTTCAGAGAATGTGTAAATAAATTTAAATGTGTTTAATACATATATTTTGTCAGCTGAAGAAATAAATTGAAAAAGACTACTTCTTCGAAGCACAGATCCATATTTAACCTGTAAAGTGATGTAAAAGAAAAAAAGTGTCACAGTTCCAGGAAATTTAAGTTCAATGTGCCCGATATTCAAACTTCACCCAATTCCCTCACAAAATGTGTGCCTTGCCAAAAAAATATATATTTTAGCAATGTGCGACATTGGATAGCATTTTTTTTTCCTGTGCCTCAGAAAAACGTTTTTGCGTTGCAAATTTGCCTGTGCACTCCACAGTGGATTTTTATTTCCACTGTGTGAGCCAGCTTTGCACCATTATTGGATGAATATGCCCCACAAATATCATGTACAGTCTGGTATATTCCAAGATCACAGACATCCACAAGCTCTTCAACAGTCCCCCCTCCTCTCCCATCCCGCACAAATCTCCCACCGACCAGCTTTCATTTTCTTCATTCTCACCTCTCTTGGACTCTGAACTTTCCTCTCTCCTCCTAGGTCACAAACCTACAACATGTGCCCTGGACCCTCTCTCCACTCGCCTCCTCCAAGTGACTGCTCCTGATCTACTCCCCTTCATCTCCTCCCTCCTCAACTCCTCCCTCCTCTCTGGCTGTTTCCCCTCTGCATTTAAACAACTGCTGTCATCCCACTCCTCAAGAAACCAACCCTTGACCCCACCTTTCCTCAGAACTACCGCCCTGTCTCCCTACTCCCCTTCCTCTCAAAGACCCTCGAGCGTGCTGTCCACCATCAGCTCTCTGCATTTCTTTCCCATCATTCTCTCCTGGATCCTCTGTAATCAGGCTTCTGTACAGCTCACTCCACTGAGACGGCTCTCCTGGTAGTCACTGACTCCCTCAGCTGTGCTCAGGCGGCCTCCCTCTCCTCAGTCCTCATCCTCCTCGATCTTTCCGCAGCATGTCGATCACTCCATCCTCCTCTCCTGCCTCGCTGACCTAGGAATCTCTGGAACTGCTCTCACCTGGTTCTCCTCCTACCTCACCGACCGGACCTACCAAGTGACATGGTGAGGTTCCTCATCCACCCCTCAACCTCTCCTCACAGGCGTACCCCAAGGCTCCGTCCTGGGCCCCCTCCTGTTCTCTCTCTACACTCGCTCCCTGGGCCCCCTCAACGCATCCCATGGTTTCTCTTGCCATTTTTATGCAGATAATGTCTTCCTGTCTTTTCCCTCATCCGACACCCTCATCCCCTCTCGCATCTCTTCCTGTTTGTCTGCTATCTCTGCCTGGATGCACTCGCACTACCTCAAGCTCAAGCTCTCCAAATCACATCTCCTCTTTTTTCCCCCCTCTTCCTCATCTTCTGCTGATCTCTCCATCTCAATCCAATTGGAATCCACCACACTCTCTCCTTCTTCCGCTAAAAACCTAGGAGTCACCCTCGCTCCTGCGCTCTCCTACACCCAGCACATCACCACGCTGACACGCACCTGCAGATTCTTCTTGAGCAACATACGCCGAATCTGACCCTTCCTTACCAACTACTCAACGCAGCTGCTCGTCCAGTCACTGGTCCTCTCCCGCCTGGACTACTGCAACTCCCTCCTGGCCGGCCTGCCTGCAACTACTACCCGCCCACTCCAGCTCATCCAGAACTCTGCGGCTCGTCTGGTATTCTCTCTGCCCCGATTCACACACACTACTCCGCTCCCTCCACTGGCGTGCATGCTAATAATAATATTAATAATAATAATCATCATACACTTGTATGTGTACTGGCTTGCAAGTTAGGCAACCATAAATGCCTGTAACAGTACTCCCTAAATATCATCCAGACGTCTCCATATACTTTACCTATTTGTGTAAATATGAATAATGGCAAATATATTATGTTTCAGCTACAGCCACTTTGACAGTGGCATTCAATGCAGTGTTCATCTGCTAAATCGCCTTCACTCCCAAATATATATAGAGAGAGATGCATGAATTATTGAAAATCTGTACTGATATGCCCAAACATCAATTACAAAATCCATACATTAGAATACACATTCAATCTGTGGTGAGTGCATTACTTTCCATGGTCCTACGGTACAGATACACTGTAAGAAAGTATGCTTACGCAGATTTCTACGCGGTATCTGGATGTGCCAACTGCAACTTTAATCCTGCCCTCATCAGAATATTTGATTGAAAAGTGGCAGTACTTACCTTACATACTTATCTCATCCCATCTCTGAACAGTAATGGCTCTGTGATACTATTGGATAAGCTCACAAGTGGGAGATACAAAAATGTACTATACTGATGGACGTTATACAGCCCCGCTAGGGAATGTGCAACAGTCTGATTGACAGGTCATTGTAAGTGACTGGCAGAAGTGCTGATGCATTAGGCCAGACTGGGGCCATGCATGAGTGAGAGAGTTTAGCTGTGGCTGGATCTTCTAAAAGCACTGGGCAGCTGATTTAGTGGGTCGGTGTGTTGAGATACTGGAACTGCTAGGCCATGTTTGAGTACAAATACTAGAGTGTTAAGCTCTTTTCTATTTGTATTATGCTTTGTGAACTTGATAAAACATTATTTTCAATAGACTACAACTGGAACTGAATTTAGTACATCTTAAATAAGGCTATCTGAAGCCCTTCTATATGTCAATCTACAGTGAATCCCAACACATTTATAAATGGCTGAAAGACTTTATCAGGGGAACCATTTTCAGTTAAGCCAGTACACTCCTGCATGTATGTTTGTTTTTTCACTTTAACTTTCTTCTAATAACATTTGATTAAATATAGAAAAACTTAACAATTGCTGTATTTGGTACATATACCTTATTCAAATTGTATCTACTGAAATGCTTAATTCTTGGAGAATGGATACTCTTCTTTCTTTTTTCATACAATGCTGCTTAATTATTACATAGCATAATAGAGGCTGTAAAATTTACTTTTTACTTATATTTAATTTACTCTTGAACATACTAGTGTCCCATGATTAATTTGAAAAGGAAATATTCTTTACAGCTCTAAGCTATACATCAGAACATTAAGGATAGAACTAAGAAATAAAGTTATATATGTATATATAAAGTTCAAGGGTCAATGTGCATGCGATGTCAGAGATGATTTAATATTTTATTAGGAATCATAATAATCTACAGATAATGAATTACATTTAAACTTGAAAAGAGTTTTGATATGCTGAACCTGTATAACATAAAGCTCATAATTTCCCTAGGAATGATGTTATGTATTTACCTAGAAAAAACATAGCACATTTTTTATATATGTATCATCCATCTTTAATTGGAGCACAGTCTATGACTCCCAAAGGGAAGACTTGTCACTGGCATTTCAATAGTGCTGTTCTCCATCTCACTGATCACTGATTGATCAAAACAAACAGGTGAAAATCAGGAATGAAGAGTGCATTGAAGTTCAAATAGAACATAGTTATTGCTTGTTTTCTTCAAACTGCACATTCCTAACAGTGTTTTATTTGATTTCTTTTTAATTACCTGTCACACATAGAAATCCCCATCCCTACTAGTGTAATTGATTAATTATTACATTACATTAGGACAGGTTTCAGATTTATTATATATTTTAAGACCTTTTTACATTTGCTTGTTATGTTCCAAAAACTTCTGGTCATTTGGGCACTTTCAAAGAACACGTTATCTTTCAAGTCGGAAGCACTGCCCAAGGGGGAGGGGTTTCTGCGCACTTCCGCGGGAACCCGATCGAAACATCACTCTATCAAAGCTGCCATTGGCCCCTGCGCTCGTCACTCAGAACAGGTCCCTTCCTACTTCCTGTTCTATAAAACGTGATGTCAGCGCAGGTTCATCCTCTTTTGCCTCTTCGCTTGACTCAGGAACGTAAGCTCTCTGTGTCTGTGTTTGTAATAAACATTCAAACTGCATATTTCGGCTGGCTGACTCACTTCATAGTGTTGTTTACCACCGTGTTCGCTACACATTGTCTCTGTCTTGTGTGTGTTTAGTTATTATTGATAGCTAATCCCGATTCTGTCCCGTCCGTGCACCGGAGGTCCGGCTGCGCTTTCGGTTTCAGTTTTGTTCACAATAAGAGCCTTTTAAAAATAATAGTCATGTTTATATAGTGCTATATATATTCCGACTGCTTGCTTTGTTGGTTTTTTGTCCACAGGACTTTTTCCTCCACAGCAGGTGCTCCAGATTCGAGAGGGGTCAGCGCGCGCAGCAGCCCACACGGGCCCTCCCGCTGCTGCCTGACCTCCTCGAAGAGGGCTACCTGGGACCATCCGGCAACAGCCCCCGCCCTAGCCAGGAGATCACGGTGATGCGCCAGGAGGCAAGGGCGACAGGGCGATCCTTGGTAGCCATTGTGGCAGCGCGCCGCCAGCTTTGGCTGTCCCAGGCACGGCGGGTCCCTGAGGCGGACAGGACACGCCTCATGGATGCCCCTATCTTGCCGGGCTTTACCTTTGGCCCCTCTGTGGAGGAGATGCTCTCTCCAGGAGAGGGAGCAGTCCCTGCAGCTGGCCCGAGTGTACCCGGTGGCACCTCAACAACGGCTCAGCAACGCAGGCTGTCTGTAGCAGCTCGCCGGCAGGAAGGCCCCCTGACCGCGGCTCCCAGGCCACAGCCCAGGCCACAAGCCGTACCACAGCCCAGGTCACAGCCCCGCCCACCTGCCGATCTCCGCCAGCGTCTCACTGGCAGGCAGGCGCCCCCCCAGGCTCGCCGCCCTGGCCCCCGGTGGCCCACGGCAGCTCGTGTTAGGAGGGGACCCGGTCCGACCCCGCCTCCTCCACCACCCGAGCTCCGCCCCTGAGGCGTTTCAGCAGCCTCTGGCCCACCTTTACACCCCAGCAACTCTCCAATTGGCAACACTGCACCCAAGACTCTTGGGTCCTCCAAATTATATCAGTTGGCTACTCCCTGCAATTTCAGACACATCCACCCCACTTCCAGGGCATGGTGTGGACGTGAGTGAGGGACCCGTTGCAGTGTGCGGCGCTTCGCATCGAAATTGCCGCTCTCCTGGAGAAGCAAGCAATCCGCGAAGTGCCCCTGCCGGGGCAGCACGAGGGATTTTATTTCCCGTACTTCCTTGTGCCCAAGAAAGATGGCGGTTTCCGCCCCATCTTGGATCTGAGGCGCCTGAACCGCCACCTCAAGGTGCTGCGCTTCAAGATGCTCAACCTGCGCACCATGCGGAGCCCCCACAATTTGACCCTTGGTGTGCCCCTGGGGCCAGTTTACCACTGAGCAGTCATGACGACAGATGCCTCCAAGATGGGCCAGGCACTTTCAAAGCAGCGCCTCTCGCATTGGATTGTGGACACCATTACCATGGCCTACGAGTCTACCGGGACCCCGGTGCCTGATCACCTGGTGGCCCACTCGACTCGTGGGCCCTCGTGGGCCCTTTTTCATGGTGCCCCCTTGGCAGACATTTGTGCGGCTGCAGCTTGGGCCTCGCCGCTTAAATTTGCCTGGTTCTACAGGTTGGATGTGACGGGACCGGTCCCTTCCATTGGGAACCCGGTGTTGGCTGCAGTCGAGCCCCAGTAGCCTGCAGGCTCTGGCTCCTGCCTTTCCTTTCCCAGTCTGCATCCTGAGGGATCTAGTGAACTGTGTCTTTCCCTTCCACCGGACTATGCCTTCCAGTCGAGTACCCACGCGAGCTGCTCCTGGATGTACAGAAAGCCCTGTCGATGTGTTCCCAAGGCTTGTCGTGCGGCCTACAGGCATGTTGCCTTACGAGGCCGCCCTGTATATAGTTCGTTCCTTGTAATTGTGTTGCGGTGGTGCATTCGTTTGGCCTGTGTTCCATGGGCGGTGGTGGTGTATATAGTTCGTTTGTACGAAATCTAAATTGTCAGCACAATGGAGCTCTTCCACTCTGTATTATTTAGTCGATTTGGATGATCTTGTGCTGCGCGCTGACAGCATGAAGGTCTTGCTGTCACGCAATATGTATGTATTGTATATTGTTCAGCTCGGCTACTCTGTTGACTAGCCAGTTATGTATTATATTGTATTTTTCTCATTGGGTCTGTGGCCCCGCTCCTATTGGATCAGGGGTCCACTGCCACGACATTGCGCGGAGGCCGCACAAGTGCTTGATTGCCTGCGCCAGACATTGTGCAAGTAGATTACAGCCTCGCTCCTAGCTGCACTAGTAGAGCAGCCAGCCTTGCTCTTGTAAACGGAGGGTGTAAGAGTTGACCTCCGTAGCCCCGCTTTGTATATGCTGATTGCAGACAGTTCCCAGTAGAGCATGACTATGGTCCTCGCTCCTGTATGGCTCAGGTGCGGCCCTATGGGGTCCCCGAGGTTACTGTCTGGAGTTGTGTTGCCGAGGCCCCCTAGCAGTGCACCTCGGGGCAGGCTCCCTTATCAGCTCGCTGCATCCTCCCTTGCGACGGTTTTGTTATACAGTAACCCCTCCCCCTTGGGCAGTGCTTCTGACTTGAAAGGTAACAATAGGTTGCGTATGCAACCCCGGTTATCTGAAAAAGGAAGCACTGCCCAAGAGTTGCAAGGTCGCATGGGAGTCCTGGCTCCTGGCAAAAGAGGACGAACCTGCGCTGACGTCACGTTTTATAGAACAGGAAGTGGGAAGGGACCTGTTCTGAGTGACGAGCGCAGGGGCCAATGGCAGCTTTGATAGAGTGACGTTTTGATCGGGTTCCCGCTGAAGTGCGCAGAAACCCCTCCCCCTTGGGCAGTGCTTCCTTTTTCAGATAACCGGGGTTGCATACGCAACCTATCGTTATTTAATCCATAATCTCTTGTTTTAGATTTAAAATTAAAGTGTACCTAACAACAGCTGTAATTTGTTTGTATATAATGTCTTTAATCTTTTTTGTTGTTGTATTTCTTGTTAGAGCTGAAAAACTAAAAAATGCATGAGCGTCGGTACATGGGCAACTTTGCTTAGATTAAAACATAAACAAATGCAGATACTTTTGTGGATAATCAAAACTCAACCCTGTATTGTATTAAATAGGTGTCTCAATATAAATCATGTATATTCAAAACTATGTTAATCTAGGAATTACTGTATATATTGCTGCAATTAAAATACGTTCAGTGATCCAATCAAAAGTTTATGTATGTCCAGTAGTTCAGAGGTTTGTGTTGTTTTTTTCCCCTCCCAATCTGTAATAATTTCACATAAAATATTTGAACTATCGTTTTTCATCTAAGGCTTCTAATTATTGCATTTCATTTTTGTATTAGTTAAATGTGATTGACCCAGACTCACAGATATTTCTGAATAAACATAGTTTACTCTTTAATCGATCTGAGATCTCAAAGGTTCTGTTCCAGATTTCTTAATCCTTGCAATTATATATACCCTTCCTATCATCTTAGCATAACGTTTTCTGATATGGTACGAATTTAAGTAAAATACTTTAATCTGATTTTTGGTTTATGTTCTTGCATATACAATTATAGAAGGAATGTTTATGTTTCTTTTTGACAGTTGTGTGCTTTGAAATACTAACCTTCCATGAACTACATTTTACAATTATCTTTAATTAAATAGGAGTTAAATTTTAGGTTTGTGGGTAAACAGTTGTTTTATTATTAATGAATGAATGGGCTTTACCCTCTTATAAATGAAATATTTTGTCCACTATGTGTAGACACACCTGATCCTTTTTTAATATGCCCTCAAGCAAAAAGCATTATCGTTCAAAGCAGTCTTATAGTATCTACTCTAGATTTAAATGTTTGCCCTTGGTAATAAAATGTATTTACAGACAGATTGCATACCCTAAGGCAACATAGTAAATGTCAAAAGATATGTTCTTGAGGTTTTAGGTTTTTTCCTCCTCACTTGTTAAGTAGGTTAAAAATCATAAAATGGAGGTTTATTGACCAAGTGAGGTATATGTGGTTCTTGGCTTGTATAAGATTTGCACTAAAGATTTCTTGTCTGTACAAATGTATTTGATTATTTCACCATTTTCCAAAGACTGTGTTAGTAAAATACATAGATGTTTTGATCATATTGGTTTACCATCAACATTATCAACAAATTCAAACTAATTATTTCTAAAGAAGCACAGATTACTTTCAGAATATCTTCCATATGTGTGCATTTGTTGAGATCAACAATCTGCTTGTTCTTCTGCCTCATACATCACAACCTAATTTCTGATAAATGTTTCCCACCTTCGTATATAAAACAAACAAGCAACAACTCAACTATGCACAAAAGACCCATGGGGACTGAATGGGATTGTACTTGCACAAGTCCAGGACAGTGCTGTCACTAACAACACTCAAAAAAAGTGGATTAATAAACACAAACATTGACGTATTTTTTCTTTCACAAAAATGCATGGAATCCTTGCATGATTACAGATTACAATCCTATAGCAGTCAAATATAAAAACAGATCTACCTTAGCACCCCATTATACCAAAAAGTTCAAAAAGTTAAGATGTGTACTACTTTTTACTTGATACAAATTTCCAAATGGTAATATATTATATATAGTATATTTTTCCAGAATGGCCTGACATTTCCAAATTTCCTGACATTTGCATTCATTTATTTTTCTTCACAAATAAAGCATCTTTAATTATGAGCTTCTATTTTCAGTAGAGTTTACTTTTCTTTGAGTATATACCATGTAATCTCTCCTTAATGCCTGAGGTGCAGTCTTCAGAATTGAGAAGATATCAGATTTTAAATTAACTTAAAATGTATTTTTGATCATCCCAACTCTTTTTTCTTGCAATTTCATGCAAGACCGTCATTGCTCAAGAGAGTCCAATGCTTTTACATCAATGCAAGTAAAATAGAATTATATAGAAAATGTGTCTTTTAACCCCATTCATAAACTAGTTATCTAGTTATGGATAGTTTTATAGTATCCTTACTATAATTTGATTAATTATCGATTCTCCAATAACCACTATAATTTCTTTTTCTGTTAATACTGTTTTATGCCTTTGATAATAATTTGTGCTGACTAGTATATGGATAGGATGATATTGCTTTGCATTTCAGGGTTTTTCTTAAGCTACAGCTACATGTGGCAGCATATAACCCTTGAAGTAGTGTTATTTAATAGTAACACCAGCAATACCAATTTAAAGCCAGGCAAAAAGAAGCAGGTTAGCATTTATAGTTATAAAACTGGTAGAATATTAAATGTTTTCTTACTAATATGAACCAATTATTGACTATTTAAAAGTTATTGATGTCTGTGCTAAATGGTGTGTAATAACAAAAATACATTACATTTTTTATAATAAAATGCATTCTACCGGCATCAGATTTTATCAGTACTTTTGTGTGTATCTGAGAATCAAACCTTTCATTCGGATTTATTTTTTTAAATTGCAAAATAATTCGCTCAAAGCCATTTTCCAACTTATGAAACAGCTTATGGAAAAATGTCAGAAAGCATAACTGAATAATAAGATAGCTTAATGAGATGGGGTTTTAATTAACAAAACATAAATTTTGGTAAAATCTAAGAAGTGGAAAATTATCTTTATAGCACCTCCTCTAATATAAGAATCAATCATTACCCTTGCTCAGTGGGATGGAGATACTTTAATTCTTTCAATTATCCACCATCTCACAACTGCTAAATATAATTACCCCCCGAATATTTGATTTAGGAAGGAATAAAACCAATAACAATGAAATAATCATCTTTAATCACCACCAGAACCAAAGTCATTAAATTAACATGTGTGTCTGTGATTGAGTGGTTTCATGAATGGATTATTATAAAGCATGTTCTCCGATACAAATGGACAATTTGAATCACCCATGGCAGCAAAGGGAAAGTGTTTTACTACAGCTTATTCGGATCCTCATGTTGGCCTTCCTTCACTTGCAACTTGCAACTCAGGCCAATTGACTGATCAAAGTCAAGAGCAAAGTAAAACGATAGGTTGCGTATGCAACCCCGGTTATCTGAAAAAGGAAGCACTGCCCAAGGGGGAGGGGTTTCTGCGCACTTCTGTAGGAACCCGATCAAAATGTCACTCTATCAAAGCTGCCATTGGCCCCTGCGCTCGTCACTCAGAACAGGTCCCTTCCCACTTCCTGTTCTATAAAACGTGACGTCAGCGCAGGTTCGTCCTCTTTTGCCGGGAGCCAGGACTCCCGTGCGACCTTGCAACCCTTGGGCAGTGCTTCCTTTTTCAGACAACCAGGGTTGCATACACAACCTATCGTTATCTTTCAAGTCGGAAGCACTGCCCAAGGGGGAGGGGTTACTGTATAACAAAACCGTCGCAAGGGAGGAGGCAGCGAGCTGATAAGGGAGCCTGCCACGAGGTGCACCGCTAGGGGACCTCGGCAACACAACTCCAGACAGTGACCTCAGGGGCCCCGTAGGGGTTTCCGTGCGTGGACAGGGAAACATGCAGCAGTGTTTGCACCGGGGGCACGCAACAACTGGAACGCCTCTGCAACAAGTGGAGCACCTAGCGGGCCCGCCGCTGTAAGTGCGTCTCCACCCAGCAACGTTTATATACACGGGGGCGCTGCGACACCAACCACACGCAACCTTGCTGTTTCCGGACTGAACACTGTGTATACCAAGCACCAGGTGTTGGATACAAGCGCCGCGTAGGCCTGTAGGCTTAACCACACCATGTGTGCCGGGGTTTCCGGGGACACCAGGTGACACGGAGTTCAATTCACTTGTTCAATTTTACTATTAACAAGGCCTTATATACATACAATATAAACAGTGGTATGTTTATGAAAATTGTACTAATACATATGTACATTTAAAACATAATGCACAGGTTTCAAATTCCTTATATATATTATATATATTAATTGTATATTTTGCATTATAAACAATACATCTGTAACTAAAATTAAATAGGGGATTTACATGATGGGTGGCACAGTGGCGTGGTGGTTAGTGCTGCTGCCTCACAGCTCCAGGGTCGTGGGTTTGAGTTCTGGCTCAGGGGCCTGTCTGTGTGGAGTTTGTATGTTCTCCCTGGGTCCGTGTGGGTTTTCTCTGGGTACTCTGGTTTCCTCCCACCATCCAAAAACATGCAGGTTAGGTTAACTGGTCTCTCTAAATTGCCCTGTGTGTGTGTTGCCCAGTGATGGACTGGCTTCCTGTCCTGGGTGTATTCCTGCCTTGGGATCGGCTCTGGCTTCCCTGCGACCCTCACCAGGATAAGCGGTTTTGAAAATAGATGGATTTGCATGATATTACTGTAATTACAGTAAGAACAGGAAAACTATCCAGATCTTCTCTAATCTATACCCTGGATATGATGTGAGTAAGAATAAGGATATCAGGATATAGATATAAAGGTATTCCTTACCATCTGACACAATTGTTTATGCACACAAATGTACATATTTGCACTTTCCTGATACTCTGTACATACATGCACATTCCTAGTAGTTTGAATATTAAGTATGAAATAGACCCAAACAGCAAAATACAGTTGGTTATAAATTTCCAAAAATCTAATTTGTGTCATTAAAAAAAAAACTTCTTCCAAAGGATTTTAAAAAGAATAATAAAATATCAATTTAAAAACAAAACAAAATCAGGCTGTCATCCTTCAATAGTACTTCATTATGAACCTTATTAACTGCACCAGACATACTTAAGCACAGCTTTTATCAAACCTGATATGGATGATAAACAGAAGTATAATTAAATGGTTCTGATTCTGACTCAAAGGTTAACTGATTGGAGGAGATACTGGCCACAAGACAAAACACATGAAAATACATAGTAGTTTATCTCTATGTCACTCAAATGTAATTTTTTGGAATGTCACATGCTGTTTGTCCTGCCATAATTTAATATAAACGACTTATTAAGCACTCTGTAGTTAATTGCACTTAAGATATATTTATCTTTTCTGTGGATGACTCTGTTTGGCATTTCAGTCGTGATTTTGTGCATAATTTTCTGTGCAGACAGAACCTCAGCTTGTTTTGCATTCCAGCTGCTCTGAACTCATTGGTGTCCTGCTTAAATCAATTCCCCATTTCATATACTTTACAAAGCATGCACTAGCATTAATCTGACTAAAAGCACTTAAAAAAAAATACTCCAGTGCCCTACCCTACTGTTTTTGTATAACATCAAAAAAAAAAATCAAATGATATAGAAATTAATACAGTGATGACCCTTACATTTTGCCCAGCTTCCCAGGTTTTTTTTTTTTTTTTTAAACTAGACCTAAAACAATTCAGTTTACTGTAATTCTAAAAAGGGGATGCTTTTTAATGGTGTAGTAACATGTAACAAATAGAACCTAATGCAATAGTTATTAATTAATAATTAGTATTAACAATCTTGTACTTTGCTTTCATGGGTCATATTCAGTACTGTGATCCAAGAAGTCAGAACTATAAGTCAACATTTACGGTGGCAGATTTCTATAATTTACCAGTGTACTAAATAATCATGTTAAAGTCCACTTTATTATTTATGAGTATGATCCTTGGACTTGTGTCAGTGGGTTTGTACATTCAGAACAAGGCCACTGGATACAAAAGACCCTTAAATGTGAATAAACAAGCTTGACAGCATGTGGCTGAGATGGATTCCGGGTCTCCAGGGGGAACAGATGGTAGAAAATGAGGAGGGATGTTAAATGAGAGGATGGAAGATGCTAAGCAAGCTGCCTCAATAACGAGAGGTGGATGACCTGGTTTAGTCATATATTTCCAATGCTCATGGAAATTATAGTCAGTACAGTGGAACATTGGTGATCAAAGGGAGAAGTCACCAAGATGAGTTTGAGAATCTAGAAGGTGCAGTAAGGAACAGTAGAATACTTAAGAATACTGTTAGCTGTGAACATTGTAAGTATCAAAATATACAGAATGTCAGAGTTACTTGAACACACAGCTGTAATTACATTTAGTGCAGACAAAATTAAACTGGATATCAAAAGTTTATGGATAACTTTATATCTTACTGAAGTTGAACAATTTGAACAAAGTAGAATGACACATACCCAGCGTGTTAATGCAAGTAGTAATTATCCATTTCAAGACAATCTCTTAAATGTTGTTGATAGGTTGACAGAAATTAATGAAGTTATTTGCAAAGAGCATAACCATAATATCAAATCTATAACTGCAAATACCTATGTTTACATTGCATGAATCATTGTCAAACAGTATTTACTAGATATATTTTTGTTGTTCTACATACTTTTGTGGTTCCCATGGATCTTCACAGCTGGCTGTTAAAGCTACTATATTGTAGACTACATCAAGAAGGGATGTTGAGAAAAATAAATTAAAGTTATAATACAAGATATTTGTTAGGTTTCCATTAATTAATTCATTAAAAACACTTAAACATATTTATATTGGGGGAAATATGAATTAGCTTGCCTCAGGAATTCCGCTGAAATAGAGAATTTGCCCATTCTGTCTTTTGAGAAGTCAAATAGAAAAGTACATTAATATTTTGTGTTTGGTCTACTTAAATGCCGCTTGAGTTCAGCCATGCATTTCTAAATGACAAATGTGTGTAAGGTGGGTTTTCACAGGTTTAAAAGTACTATTTAGCTCTTTAAAAACAGTAACACAGTGAGATGAAGGTGTGAAATCATAGCAGATATTCAATTAATAGGTATAATAACTTATTGTTAGTGGTAAAAGAGGGATCTAAATTAAAACTGTGAACTGGAAATTTTTGGTTAAGCAGAATTATTAAACTTCTACATTTACATGTGCTTTAATTTAGTCTCTTTCTCTATATATATGTATGTATTTGTGTGTGTATACACGTTTTAAGATTTATATCCATTACGATATGCATATCATTCCAATATATATATATATGTATATGTGTGTGTGTGTGTGTGTGTGTGTGTGTGTAATTGTGCATCTCTGTCCATATCAACCAGGAGATGCACAGATTACATTTAGTAGGAAATGTATATATTTAGCAGGAAATGTATACATTTACTGTTTTCACACATTTACTGTAACATATATATTTATATACATATATACTGGACCCCTGAACAACATGTTCAGCGTATCAAGTGTTTTGTTTAATCTTTAAAGGTAGTAAGTGTTCACGTTATTATGTCACATTGTAATGTGACAAATACTTATCAACCTTATCAATCACTATGTATAAAATATTTACATATTTTCAAATAAAAAACATGAAATACATATTAACCATACAGTTATGTGGTGCATAATGATAAAAGAATGCCTCTGAGCAATAATGGATCATTTTTAACAAAGTCTAATTTATAAATGGTTTTAATTTGCATCTTAGTGACTGACCTTTGCTTCCTGTAATAATATTTTAATTAGGTATTACTGGTTACTGAAGTTAGTTCACTTAAAAATAAAATATGTTTTGCATAAATGCTGCAGATAACAAGGTGATCTTTAAACGTCCATGTTGAAGAACACAGGAATGAAAGTCAGCTGCAGACTGTGGATCAGTTTCAAAATACAAAAAGAAATAAACACAACATCTTCAATCATCTATTTATTCTACTGAGTGCAATTTCATGGTGAGCACCCTCTCAAAGTGCTTACAAAGTCATTTTACAAAAGGGTACAGCAACAGTGCAGTACATTATAATACAGTCAAAAGTAATAGCAAGTATTTAACTTAACTAAACCATGGATATAGGATCAATTCAAGATACATACATTTCTAGCAACTATACAAAACTGAAAATATTCACAGATTGGTAATGACAATTGAGAATGGATTGTTGACATAATGGCCAACTCTCTATTTTGTAATCAAATGTCTATTAAACTTACTATCCAAGAAAATTAAACAAAAATAAATAAAATAGATTGTTTTGATAAATAAGTATAGAAAAATAGACTGTTTCAACTAAGTCCTGACACTTCTTGAAGAAAACAAAGTGAGGAGTCAATATTCTTGGCAGCTAATTATTAAGTGAATGCCATGTGTACAGCAAGTCTTATTTCCTTGATTTATACTGGAATTACATTACTCAGATAGCTGCAGACTGCACTGTTGCAAGATAAAGATTACAATTCATTAATCAATTTATAGGGACATAAATGCATTATTGTTCTGGAACAAACAAGGATGTAAACACACAGGAATCAATATGTATAATTAAAGCGGTGATATGTTACACTCATTTGTCTCATTGTCTCACAGCTGTCCAGTAGGTTGACTGAAGTTTCACCCTTTACAACTGATGCCAACATCAAGCTTGCTTTATTACTAAACTGTACAGCTCTAAAAAATTAAGCACCGGGGGGACATCACCAAAATTAATGTAGTGTAAAATAATGGAAGAATGTGCAACATGATTATGTTCGATTGCAGATTGCTGTGAAAATAATACATACCTTAAATAAGCAGGTCAGAGATGGATCTATTTTATACAAATACATGAGTAATGTTACCTTTACACGGAGAAGGTTTTTACTCCATCACATTCCGACGACCTTATATGTTAATTGTGTGCAACTTTTATTTGCTTGTATGACTTCAGTACATAGTGAAACATGTTTAAGTTAAATTACACAAATGCATTCAGTAGAGGAAACAGAATATTTAATTGCTGGAAAGACTTTAAAGGCAAAGAAAAATTTGATATTAGATATTTTATATTGGTCATTGGAAATCGAATATTGATTTTAACTTGATACTGTGGCAGTATAGAAAGCTAAAATTGCTTCAATTGCTGAAGAGTACCTGCTCCCTTAAGAGAAAAATTTGATACGTTTAGAACAGAATAAAAACATTTCCCCTTCCGGCTGTCCCATAAGAGAACATTAAATGACAAAAATAGATATAAAATGATCTCTGTTATGCATGTATTTAAAATGCAGTTTATCTACATTGAAATGGTAGAATTGATACACATCCAGTTCTTGCAGATATTTTTTAATTTTAAAACATCACCCTAAAAAAATGCATTTGGACACCAACTCTCACCATTCCATCACACTGGTCAAAGAAGGACTGTTGAGAAAGAAGGAGTAAACCCAACACTTCATTGGATATACATGGGTCATCCAGATTTTCATAATCTGTTATTGTTACCCAAGTAAATATCCCATGAAATGCACTTCCTTCAGCAACATGAAAATCTGCATTGTTAGTTTAGCCCAAAGCTGAATTTACCACAAAATTTTCTATTTAAGTACAATATTTGTGCAATACAAAACTACCAGTAGTAGTTTTAATCCACATCAGCCAGTAGCTTGTGCGAGGAAGACTTGATCAATGTTTATATTCTACACTGAGATGACAAAAGTTAATATTCCCCAGAGTCAGAAAATAACAACATATGATGCAAAGGGGTAGAAGATGAATAAAGAAGAGTTCCCCCCTCCCCCCCCAAAAAAAAGAATGTTTAACAGTGACTTAAAAGGAACTGACACAAATAAACCATTTTTATATGTCCGTTTCCTGAATCGTGCCAAGTATTTATTTGCCTTGTTTTTTTCCCAAAAGTGCTCATTATTTTGATAAAGGCATTGTCACATAGTCTAGTGCTCCTTTGTGATGTCTCTGTGTTTAAGAGGTTGTTTGCAGACATGGTTATACATTATTACACATTGTTTTGCCAAAGGCACATCATCGTTCAAGTGTTTGTTCTGTAATTTTAGGAAGACTCCGGGTAATTTCAGATTTCATATTTTGTGGTGTGGTTTTTAAAGTTTATTAACTGAGATAGCTTTACCCGCCTGAGTGTGGCTTCTGGCAATAAACCTGCAATTTACTTTCTCCCTGTCTCCTGTGTCCTGCTTCCAGTCCATTGAATCTCCCCAAAGTCGTTATAATATATTGCCAAAAAATAGGCCAGTGTTAATTAAACAGTCAAGTCCTCCTATCTTGCAAAGGGAGGTCAGACACTATAACTTAAATGGAAATATTTATAATTCACTTATATAATGCATTAAATCACAGAGGTAAAGGTTTGAACGAAGGGTAGCCTTGAGTAATGTATTTAAAAATAAAGTGCAGATGACAGTGTAGTGAAACATACCAGGACAGAAACTAGGGCTGGAAACACCAGGTTCTGTGTTTACAATGTTGTGTATACTCTGTACATGTACAAATTATAAAGTTGTATGGATAATTCTTCTCATCACTGCTGTTTTTTACTATTATTGCTTAGAAAGAACAAAACAGAACAGAAGAAAGTTAAAGAACATGGTTTTCTAATCAGAAGGATATTTCTAAAGATACCTAAGATATGTAGAAATAATACCCAAATTCTGAATTTCTTTAACGTGACCACAACTCACAAAAGCTACAGTAATTTAATTTGCACTCTATTTGGTCCCCAAATACATGCCTGTGATCGAGAATCCTTTGGTTTTATAGAAGAATGTTACCATTGAAAAGTATGTTGAGCCTGAAGAATATAGACCTGGAAGATACAGATCCAAAACAGCTTCAGATCAGATATCAACTTTAATTATGTTTATTTGTACTACTGTATCACATGGAGGCACAGTGGGCTTCTGCCACTGTGGAGTATGCATGTTCTCCTGTGTACACATTCCTTCCACATCTCAAAGACTGGCTGCTGTGGTTGACTGCGTACTCTAAATTGCCCTTTTGTTGTGTGTGTGCTGCCCGCCTTGTGCCCTGGGTCAAGATAGGCTCGAGTTCACCGTGACCCTGTACTGGATGAATCAGTCATTGATAATAACTGAATGGATGTTCTAGTGTTATTATTATTTTTTTATTATTGTAATTGTATATTGCAGGATTAATCTTTCCTGAGAATTACACTGTGAATGTTCTTGATTCACTGGCAGTAGTATTGCTTGACATACCATAATTTAAATCTGTGAATTGGTGACACACTTCCTTTTTTCATATGAAATGCATCTAAATGCAGAGGGAGATATATTGATGTCGATCTCTTCATTGGACACTAAGTTCAAGCTGCATTTTCAGTGACATTGAAACATTGAAGCTGTTATGTTATCCTAGGTCATCTTACACTGAAGTTACTCATCTTTCATGTCACAACATTTAATTCAAAAGCTTTTGATTTCTAGTGATGCCCCAGTGTTTTTAATTTCTTACACTTTTTTTGGGTGGGCTCTTATCCTATATATCTTTGAGCTGTCAACTCAAGTAACAATTATGAGTATTTTCTGAGGCACTTTGTTCATTGTTGTCTTAATTTCCGTTTTAGTCAGTGTTTGAAAAAACAAACAGTTCCATCTTTGTTCCCATGGTCATCTCTGTCTTGCAGTGCTAACACCTGAAAATGCAGTGGTACATTTATGGTAGATACACGTCTGTGTCTTCAAAGCATGCTTCCTAGTACATTAGCAACATACAAGCTTCTGTCTATAGATCTCTGGATAACAGACAATAACCTTGTTCTGCTATGTCTGACCAAGATGTGCCATACTGACAATGCCTTGCACTCTGTAGAACTTGCTACTCCTCCTGGCAACAAGATTCTTGATAAGTAATGCATGAGTGGTCCAGGAGCAGCCAGAGCTGTCAGCTCCAACACTACATGTTCTGCATACAAGTTTCCTTCTAGTTGTTCCCCTCCTTTGACTGCCTCACAATTATGTCTGCACCACCCCCCTTTTTCTTCCTTGCTATTATTTATTATCTTCCTTGCTATCTTTCCTTTAATGTTTGATTTCATTGGGTTTCTGTTCTTCATCTTTACAGACACTGACTGACAAGCTGCCTCCCTCATTTATGTTAACTCCCTCTCTTCCCTCTCACTACTGACATTCTATCCTACCCCTGGCTTACCTCATCTATCCACTCTCCTACTCATGTGTAGCCACATTCATGAACTTCTAATCTCTCAAGAATTTGCACCGGTTAATGTTTCTCTTAAGAGACATTGTTTTGTCTGAACAATTTGTCATGACAAAACCCCTTGGATCCCCTTGCACCTTCCTCCCTCGTGTTGACCTTGCTTGATTCTTACCATATTGAATGCAAAGTCATTCCATTCTTTTTTCAGATTTTTTTATATTACCTTCTTTAATACAGCTCACTATAAACCCCTGTAAGATATTACTCAGGATGTACCAGAGAACATCCTATACAGACCAGTGGCAGGTATACTGTTTGCAACTAGTCGACAGCATCAGAAACAAGCTAGGAATGTATGTAAACCTCCCATCCAGTCTTCTGACATCCCCTTGATGAAATCTGGCAGGTAAAGGATCAAAGTCATGAATGATTTTGGCTGGATAGATTGTCTCCATTCTCAGTCCTTGTCCAAGGTATTGCATGGCTTAGTCATGAGGGCAGGGTGTCCCCAAGGATGGATTAATTTGTTCAGGATTCATGCCATTTCACACTTAGCAGGATGTGTTGGTCATTCATGATTGCTGCATTGATTGTGTCAGCTATATAATCAGTTGTGGTTCACTTCCATACAAGAGCAGTGTTCATTTAAAGGTTACTCTACTGCCCAAGCTTTGTTTCTCAGTGGAGGTACAGAGGTGATCACCATAAGCTGAAAAGCAAAGCAAGCCTGCCTCAGAAGACAAGCTAAGTATTATATATTATAAAAATAGCTTAAAATATATAATGGATAGATTTTTGATGTGCACATGGTGCAAAATGTAATGCGAGAGAGCTAGTATTCATTATCAATACCCCACAGAAATCATAATTTTTGGCTTATCAGTTGATGACAAGAGCTCCTTTGTGTAGTTTCACGTGTTTCTGGCTATGCATAATGGCAAACAATAAATACATGTTTTGACTAAACACTGTACAAAAGGAAAAGTATCACATGCCTAACATGTGGATGCTTAAAACATGGGGGGAATTTGCAGAAGGGCAGTGAGTGAGAAAGAGCAAAAGACATAACAGATGCTCTTGTAACAATATTTGTTTTCTGACATCAGAGACATATTTCATTATTCCCATATAGTAGCCAACGTTTTGGCTAATTATTTCACAAGAAAAGAAATTCAGAGAAAATATGGTGTTAAAGAAATAACCAATCAAAATAATGATAAAAACCAAACAAAAAATAATACTGCTAATAATAAGTCCTACCAGCATATTAATTAACAGATCTAAATGCAGCACTCATTGTTTTTATTAATTTTCAGTGTCATCCCAGATAGCAAACTACAATTGTGACAATGTTATGTAAAATTATGTTGCAAGAGCATCATTTTCCACTGCAATATATGTCAGTACAACATTGAGAGAAGGAAAATTGAATGTTGATACAAACTCATGTTTCTGCAATCATTTTTTGTTGTTACTATAAAGTTAATGTCAGGAAATTATTGTGGGGAATAATCTATACAATTTAGGTATTTCAAACAATTATAAATGTTTGAAAGTAATATGGGAAGTAGAATTGATTGCTAATTCAGAGACTATAACAGATAGGTTTTTTTATGTGTTTACTTAGAATGAATAAATAAACATTTGTCTAACTAATATAAAATTCTAACATTCATATATACAGCTAAAGTGTCATATGTTCCTATAACATTGCTACAAGCATGTTTGACAGATTGAAATTACATGTATGTTATTTTATATGTAACAATGTTGTATAAATGTTATCAATCTGACATAAATTGATGGCAACATGCTGAGATGTTGTGAGAATGATGTATTTAACCTGGGATGTGAATTGTAGTAATATGATGAATTTCGGGTTTTCAAAGGTATACTTTTTAGTTACCCAGGGTTCATTTATTGGACAAGGAACTCACATCACTATATGGATTAGTATTGCATATTCTTTAGGTTCTATGATACTATTATTTTAGGACAGTTATATAGGATTATGATAGTGCAGCCTTGATAGTTTGTTTTGTATCATCTGTCTAAAAAAATCTTATATTTCATAATTTGCAGTTTTAAAAATCAGCAAATACCTGAATGTCAGCTTATTGAATGAAATAACATTGAAATGTAATCAAATCTGTGTAATTAAAATCAGTCTGTGTTAAGATATTCATGAAAACAGGGCTACATTACCTTTGTCTAAACTGAAAATGAAAGAAGAAAGAAATGTTAAATTCCTGTTCCATTAAGTTAAACATAGAGAGAAGCTCAATTTTTAGCATAAGGTGGCAGTGTTTACTTCAGCTGTTCAAAGGAAGTGTCTCTGCAGTGCAGTCTCCTTGATTTTAAACAGCTTTCAAATTTTGTATTATATGAATATCAGATTATTGTGTTTTTTTGATGGCAGATGGCCTAGACCTTTTATTTTATTTTATTTTACTTTGGAAGCCAGTAATCACAGGGGGAATTGTTTAATATACTTCATATTAGCTTATATATGCTATAGGGATATGAAGGCTTTGCTTACATTTCTTGCCTTCAATATTTCTGTTTTGGAAAGGTAAACAATAACTGGAGGTTGATTTTACATACTGACATTCACACATTCGAAAAAATGAACTGCTAGTTCATTTACCAAAAGTTAATAGATAATGTATAATATTACAATGGTAATTTCTTCCTCTTCTTCTTTGTATTATTGTTATTATTGATAATAATAATAATCGTATGATGATGATAATAATTAATAATAATTAATATGTGTCTATGTTAATTAGGCAATATTTAAACCGACTAATCTCATCTGATATATATCCATGATCTGGCAAATGGCAACAGTAGTAGCTTTTAAAAATAAACACTTCCTTCACGTTTAGAATATACATCAAATATTGAATATATCTTTTTTGTAAATAAATATTACACTTTTTTACATCTTGAAGCCAGCATGTTGCAAAATGAGGATACAGCAATGAATCCTATAAGCTAATGGTCAGTTGGCTATTTTATAAGTAACGAATTACAACTACTCTCGTTCCTGTAATTGAGTAGCTTTTTCGTGTATTTGTACTTTTTTTAGTATTTTTTCAATTTGGTAATTTTACTTTTACTTAAGTATGTTTTGAGGTAAGTAAAATGCATTCGTTACAGAGTACAAATTCTGTAGGCTGCCATGGAAAAACAAATGTGGATTACAGACAAAAAGACTGAATGTGAAGGAGCAATACATTCAAATATCTAGCATCCCGCCCACAGCACTCAACAGGCCAATCACAGTGAGTGTGTGATGTTACGTATGCTTGTCTTATTGTTATTCTTCTGTATGTTCTTCTTATTCGTGTTCTTCTGTATCTCGCAACCAACGTTAATATTCCCTGGAGCTGGAGCCTACAATGCCTAATAGTTACTTTTCTCTTGTGTGTCAACAGTGTGGACGTGATTTCCTGCTCGCAGAGTCCAGGCACATGGATCAGTCATGTGTGTGAATGGGGCTCCTGTAAAGGCACTTGTGAAGCCCACAGCAGTGATATAGCTGTGGAGGCTTCACGTCAAACAATCTTTTAATGCATTTTCTTTTTTCTCACATTTCCCCCCGGCTTGCATTATGCGCATGTGCATGTAGGGATTGTGTGGATGTTTGCGAGGTGAATTGCAGTCAGATCTTTATTCTGTGATTGTTGTGTCACCCTCTTGTTGAATGAAAATGGACTCGATTAGGCGGGGAGGATAGTTTAGACTGATCCTGCCATGCAAGTGCATTTCATTTTTATTATGGCATAAACGCAGTCATTGTTTATTACGGCGTTTATATGTAAAACGGTCACATATTGCCGAGCCTGTGGAGCACGGGTGCAGCACGCATGCGTGTCCTGTACCCGAGTGTGGCAGTGTCCATACGTCCAGTGTCATGGGCGAGTTTGCGTGTTTGACACTGGAGTCCAGATCTCTGTCTCCGGACTGACGTGCTACTGTATTGCACTCGCACCTGCGCATTCAGGGCAGAGCAGCGAATTCATAGTAATATCAGCGCGGCGGGCAGCTGTGCGCTGTTTTTGCTGGGAAACCCCTCGAAGGCTGTGGAGCATGCGCGTCCATTGGCAATGAATTGACTCCGAACCACAACCCAACATCCGCAAGTACACGTGTCTGTGACGTGTCTGTGTTTCGACTGTGCAATAAAATGTGTAAGTTACACATCTGCCTGCCTCGGGAGGGCGAGTCGAGTGGGTGAAATGACTGACGTGGGCAGTTGGGGGGTTCCCCACGTCACCCGGGACCCTCGTCAGCGAGCCGTGAATGTAATATATGCGTTTAATAAAATTAGGATAATAATAATCAGATGTCTAGTCGTAAACATGACTCTAAACATAATTTTAATGTCATTATTATTTTGGCAGGAGACTCAAATGTTATAAAAACAAACAATGGAAACGCGCATGCGCTCTCGCTCTGCTCAGTCCGCCGGTTTGGAACGCTGCGGCTCAGCTAACCTTCAGGTAAATCAGCTGTGACGTAGACAATTGTCGTCATCGTATCCTGTATTACCTGTGAACAGTATACACAAGAGGACACACTTCATTAGCTCTGTTGAGTTGAAGACAACAACTGCTTTTGATTCGGTAAGATTGTATTTTATTTGTGTTCTGTTTGTATATTCATATCCTGTATCACTGGGTTGTACATTGTGTCAGCCATGTGCAGTTAAGACCTTCTTTCAGTAAAGCAACTCGGTGTTCATTGGTGATACTATTAACAAGTTTACTCTGGAACCTAACATTTGAAATGCACTTTACAAAGCCAACTGGAGTTACCCTTATTGGGAAATAAATCAAATGTATGCAATGGAGTGCAAAGCATTTCTAAAACCAGATAGGTATATAGGTTTAATAGTGCAATTTGTACTAGCTAGGGCCTGATACAAGCCTGGCGTTACTATTAGCAGGAGGCATTTAAAATGTGTTTTTACACACTTTATGAAATTCCAATATGAAATAATTTTAAATGAAGAAAACATGTACATCATGTACATATTTATTTACATTTCTTTTAACATATTTATGATTTGTAATTAATTGTGTTAATGAGTATACAGTATCACCCTGATTTGCATGGGTTCTTAATTACTTAACCAGTCAGCTGGTTTAATTGGTAACATAACATGTTAGTGTTTGCTTTGCTTACCTGTCTTTTTCTATTGTATTCTGCAGAAGAATCGTAAAGAATTAGACGATGACAGGAATGAACCCTACCGGAAAAGGTACCGTGGGCCTGCTATTCAAAGTGTCTGCGCGCCACGCAGAGGGGTCTACAGCTCATTGCATATTATTATTATTTTTTTTTTATTTCTTGGCAGACGCCCTTATCCAGGGCTATCACACATTAATGCCATTGTTTTCCATATTTAAAACCCTGCTGTTCACCCATTAATTGAATGCAAGGCACAATATGGGGGCAGTGGTTGAAATTATATGTGATCCTGCTAGTATTTTAGAAAAGTAAACCTTGAAGGTGGCACTTAGAAGACTTAGGGCCAGATTAAATCAAAGCTTTGACCCTCCCGCTAATAGAAAACTACAGAACTGTACTCAGTTGCGGCTTCATTTTCAGTAAGATGCCACTTTCTTCTAATCAGAAATATAACTGCTATGATGTACAGGTTTGTAGTTTGCTATTAGCGGGTGGGTCAAAGTTTTGATTTAATCCGGCCCTTAGACTAGAGCAAACTGGATACAGAGTCATTTCAAAATGCATGGTTATATTTTCAGAATATACTACTTGAGGCTCAGGAGAAATTCGTACCAAAACTGAGCAAATTGAGGACCAAAAAACATTGGTCAATATGGTTTAATAGAAGTATGCAAGAAATATCAAGAGAAAGAAAATGTTGTATAGTGCATACATAAGAGATAGAGACAAAACAAAATACAAAGAAAATGTTGAACTGCAAAGAGATCTTAAGAAAGGGATCATGAAAGCAAGGAGGGGAATAGAAAGAAACAGCTCTTGGAGCTAAAACTAATGCAAAGAGCTTCTTTCAATACTACAACAGCAAGAGGTCAATAAAGGAGGAAGCAACACAGATTAAGGCCAAACATGTATGTATCTTGGAAAACAAACAAGATGTGGCAAATGTTCTAAATGAGTATTTCACAGAGGTTTTTAAAAAACATGCCACAGGTTCAAAACCAGTCCAGTCAAACCCTAAGAGAGATCAGGATAAATGAGGAGGAGGTACTAAAGGGACTAGCAGAATTAAAAACAAACAAATCACCTGGGCCAGATGGGATATTTCCAACAGTACTTAAAGAAATGAGAGAAATTATTTATAGGCCACTAACTCAAATATTCCAAATGGCACTTAGAACAGGGGATGTGCCAACTGACTGGAAGATGGCAAATGTCATACCAATCCACAAGAAAGTGGACAAAACTGAGCCAGGAAATTACAGACCAATCAATCTCACCTGCATCACTTGTAAAATGTTGGAAAAAATTATTAGATAGGATCCTTGGATGACTTAGTTAGTAATGGACACGGGCCTCCTCTTGATTGGACACTTTCTTATGCTCTTATGTTCTATTATTCTGCAGTGGGACTGCCTACATACATACAGACAATCATGGGTATTGGGTAATATTTATTACTACGTCCATATATATATGTCTATAAACGTACTGCTTCCATAGCGAGAGCAGTGTCTGTGTCCTGCGATGGTCTTAGCGGGCAGCTGAATGTCTTCTGACAGCCTGATGTGCGTCTCTCTTCCAGTTGGCACTCCCACCGCTAACCACGGCGGAGCACGCCAGGAATCGGACACCCGTGATGCACGTGTGCTGGCTGACCTGGAGGACTTGTCTATGGAAGACTCTTCCGTTCTTTCGGGACATGGAAGAGAACCCTGAGGTGAAATCTTTAATCACCATGTACATAGTCTGAAAGAACCTTTTTGGATGCATTTTTATTTAGTTTTTAAAATTAGTGTATTATGCACATACAGCTATCATTTCACTTGACTGTTTTAAAGAATAGGGTTCAAATGAAGTCATCTGCAGTTAGTATGAGTCTTACTAAAGTGCAGAGGATTGTGACAGACACAGGTACAATCTCTATTTGCTCCCAGCTCAGTTCCCCACCAACTGAACACCTGCACAGGAGGTATTAGTTCTTTCTTGTCCTGTTCATGCCACAGGTGCCAATGAAGCATCGGCGTGTCATAAGAGAGGCACTGGAGATGGTGGCCGGGAAAATGCTCACATACAAAACATGGCCACCATCTTGCATAACCTGCCGCGTTTTCTCCTGCAGACCCAGCTCTACAGGAGAGTGATTCTCTCTTACGGGTTCATAACCCTGCAGATCCCCAAAGCACAGCGGCAGGTATACCTGAGGCGCCACATCCTGCCCAAACTGCGCCCCTTCTTCACTTCTATGGTAGGCAAGATACGTCTTAAACAAGAGAGAGTGCGATTGTCCACAAGTGGCTGTTGATTGCTGGTGACGGCCGTCAGAGACTGAGATGCTGTGTCTTCTCCTGCAGGACCTCACCGTTAGGGCCAGCGTGTGTTTCAGCGTGAGCATCATGGCCCAGGCAATCGGGAGCGCTGGGGTGGACTTCCCACGCAAAGCAGAGGTGCTGAACGTGATGATGGTCAGTGGGGTTTCCTTGAGTACTGGAATCGTATAGAGGCTTGTCTGTACAAGTATATTGTGTCTTCAGTGTCACAAACCTGTTTTCTTCCACCCCCCACAGAAATACATCAGGGATCGTCCCACGGTGGTTGCCAGTCAGTTCTACTGCCAGTAGGTCCTGTACGCCTGCATCCATCTGAGGTAACTCTCCCTTAGAGACGCACCTTCACTGCAGCAGTCCGGCTCTCAGCGCCGCACATGGCTGAGATGTGTTTTGACTCTTGATGGGTCATTGTGGGTTAGGGTCTGATTCAACTGAACCCACTGGAAACACCTCTGACTGTAGAAACACTCGATGTGTGCTGTTGACAGATCAGCCCCACAGTAACTGTGCATAGAGAGACTTGACCTGAATCACAGCGGTTCTTCTATGATGGGTTACATCAGCTCAGTGTTTTGGCTGAAGTGATCAATTTAAAGCAACGTGGGTTTGATGTTTATGCTCTTTTTTCCCCAGTCAAGTGGGATCCTTCTACAATGAGAAGCAGGCCCGTCTTGTGCAGCTGTGTGTCGGGGCAGTCCTGAGTCGCCCCAGCGAGGCCGTCAGCGAGGCTTACTTTGAGGTAGGATCTGTGGAGCCTGTGGCCCACTGTCTTGACACGATGACTGGGGATCTGCGGGACAATCCTCATGCACACTTCATCCTGTTCCACTCATTCATCATTTAATACTGAAACAAGTCCAGAGCTGATAATGACTTTTGTGAGTCGTCAATAATAAGTGTGATATTGGTGAATGAACAATACAATTCATTCATGTGTCCTAAATCTCCTGTGAGAAATATGGAGTAGAAATTGGAGTGCAGGGGAGAGAGATCGGCCACAGAGTTGTAACAGAAACTATGAGATCAATATATCGGCATTAGATATGATCACAAGTGTTCAATTTAAAGACCTTCCTTAAATGTGTGTCACATGAATACTGTGCCATCGTTGTATCTAACAGCTTGTGTCTGTCTTGTGTAGGAGGTGTTCTCGGGCGACACATGTGTCCTCTTTGCCCTGCTCACAGCCACGCTGACTCAGGACGTCTGCCTCGAGACACTGGAGGAGATGCTGGAGGTCAGCCATTTCACCTCGCCTCACAGCAGAGTGACCGCCACGCTATCGGCTGTCCGAGAGACTGGGTTCTTTTTTCTGTGCATATTACAATAGGACAACAATTGATGCTGAACAAGCCCCTGTGTCTAGAGATGCCATTGCTTAGTGAGGGGCAGTGATGTTTAAAGACTAATATGGATGCTGCAGAGATTGTGACTCCTTCAGTGGCGCTGCTGTGTTCCTACTTTCCAGCACAATTTTGGATCAATGTCACATCTCTGTGGAAGTCATCGTTTGTGTTTCTCTGTCCCATAAGGAGCCCTGACGTGAAAAGAACGAGAGACGAATCTGGTGAGATTTAAAAAGTGTGTTTAATCAGGTCTAGTTCTGCTCGTGTTCACTCCCTCTCTCTGGCATCACTCCCTCCTCAGCCCCTGCTGTTTACCTGTTCCTCTCCGTGGAACGTGGCAAAAGTGACGGCCATGACACTGGTGAGTGCCATCCTGGGCATCTACGGAAGTTGAGCAGTGCGGCTCGTGTTCACACGTTGATGCTGGGACACCAGACTGGTCTTGTCATTGATCTCCGGGTGGCTGTTCTTTCCTGCAGGGTTCAGGGCTCGTCCCGGTCGCCGGCCTGCTGGCCTCGCTGGTCCCGAGATGCTGTGATCCAGAGCCGGTGGTCACTCAACAGGCTGTGACCAGTATCAAGATGGCTCTGGACATGTGGCTGTATTATGAAGGTAACAGTGGCTGTGAAGTGAGCAGCTCATTGTGTGTGCGTGTGTATGTGTGTGTGTGCGCCTGACAGTGTACAACGCCTTGTCCGTCGGCTAAACCTTTCTTTTCTTCTTTAAAGATGGTTACATTGACAATGAGAAGATGGGCTACATAAGGCAGTGGATTAAGCAGGAGTCCTCGGGCTCGGACTCCTGCATTGCTCTCGTCCAGGTGAGGCCTACGTCCAGCCCTGCCGTCTCCACAGCAGGACCACAGTCTTCCTCCCACAGAGCCTGGGGTCACGTGCTGGGGGCATCTGTGTCATACTCGTATTGTTCCCCAACCCCAGGCCATATTGAGTCCTTCAGTCTTGCTTTCCCTCTCCCATGGAGAGGGAGAGGAGAGGAGCCGCGTCACCTCAGGGGTTTAAGAGTGTCTGCCGTATCGATGGTCGAAGGCTGAGTGTGTCTCTGTGTTTCAGATCATCAGCGAGTGTCTCCGTCCCCGTCACAGGCAGACTCTGATTCAGGGTCTGCTTACTGGACTCCAGGACCCCCAGCCCAGCTCCGCCCAGGCCTGCTGTGCTCTCCTGTGCCAGCTCTTGAGCTCTCACCAAGATGAGCTCTCCGAACTAGTGAGTTAGAGCGTCTGTTGCGCTATAGAGCGTCTCTATAGCAAGTGTTTGAGCTTCTGGACAGGAAGCTCAGCTCTGGCCTCCCTATTAGGGATGAAGAGATCTGTACGATTCAAAATGAAAATCAATCAGTGCCCAGTGTTAGATGTCAGTCTGTTACCCAGAGAAAAGTGTGTGTGAAGTATTAAGTGTCCTGTGTGCATGTCTCCAGCTCCCTCAGGTGCTGCATGGGTTTCTGGGCCTGTCCGGTGCAGAGGACAGCGTGCGGCAGAGCGTGAAGGATTGCGTCCTCTGGCTGGTGTTCCAAGGCAGAGCCTTGGCCATCGATTCCCTCGTCAGTCACCCAGCACCCGCTGACCAGTGAGCATTTAAACATCATCCTAACCATCCTGTGAAGATGGCCAACGATTCTCTAAGGGAGCAGACATGTTTGGAGTCCCACAGCTTGTCTAACGTTTTTAAAATGCTTGTGTCCGATATCCACACAATGTCCGCGTGCTGTTTCCAACACGATTTCCGACAGGATTCGATTTTATCGAGTGTCAGCCTCTCTGTGCGCTATTGAGAGTGAGAGGCGGTCGGTCATGGTGCAGGTCGGCACACACCGAGTGTCTGCTTGTGTTTTCCAGCACCATTCGGTACCAGCAGTGGCACCGGGAGCTGTGGGGGGCCATCGGGGCCAGCAATCTGGGCCCCTGGACATTCAGGGCGCTGGTGGAGAAGCTCCAATCGGCAACCAGAAGTCAGGCCTCTGTGGTAAGTGTCCAGAATGCTGCTCATGACGAGGACACGCACAGAGCTTTCCCTCCAGACTCTGACTCAGTCTGCTTGTCTTTGCCGTTGTCAGGCCTGTGCTGTACAGGACGTCCTGGCCGAGCTCAGCCAGGAGGTAGGTACGTTTGCCGAGGTCTTCGCTGTCCTGCTCCCTCTCCTGGGTGTCGAGGATTCAGACAGAGACTTCGCTGTCCAGGGGTAAGAGCGTGTGTGGGGAGCCAGGAGTCACCCTGAACGTCACACCAGAACAGAACCACTCCTTGTGTAACGTGTCTCCCTTTATCTCCGCTGACGCTGTCCCTCCCTCTCTCCAGCTTCGTGGTGAATTCTCTGAAGGTCCTGCTGTCCAGAGCCCAGCTGGGCGAGGTGGCTCTTCAACAGGACTGGGGCCTGATCCGGGAACCAGGCCAGCAACCTGAGGGCATCTTCCGGCTGACCAGGTACGACGAGCCGGGCCCGAGCATTAGGCCCAGAGCAGATCCAAAAACCTTCTTCACAGGCGTTAATTAATGTGAGATTAATACAGCCGATAACTGTACATAGACACCCTCATAATCAACCCCCAGCAGGGAGACATTGATCTTTAGAGAAAAAACGTGCAAAATCAGTGAGCTAGCAGCAGAGCAGGCGTGTAAAGAACGGACCCTGATCCTCGTGCTGTTGATCCACAGGGCTATGAAGACTTTCGCCTCCCCCGTCCTGCCGGAGGTGGTGCGGCTTCTCTGGCAGCGATACGGCAGCGCAGACCGAGGCCAGAAGATCTGCATCGCAGCCTTCTTTGCCGGAGTGAGTGTCACGCACCGCACCGTCATATAATCCTATCATGCGTGTGTCCAGTGAATGTCTAGTCCTCTCCAGAGTGTCTGACTCACCCGTCTCTCTTCTCTCCCCCTTTCACAGCTTCTGTGGCAGCCGCACCCGACCGACCCCTGTCTGCTGACCGAGGTCAGGAACCTGACGCTGCAGATGTGCGAGGAGCCCCTGGAGGACGTCAGCCTTCTGGCCATGCAGGGGCTGAAGGCCGAGCCCAAGGAGGTAAATAGCAATGGCCCAGTGATTTCTCCTTTCTCAGAGGATCATATCTGTGTGCAAGAGGAGGAGAAGCTGCGAGTCGTGCTTCTAGGCTCTTTTTTGTCATTTTGGTGTCCATGTGGTTTTGACTGGGTGTGTGGCATTCCCGCCTCAGTGCTGTGTTTAAATCGATGCTATTAACGCACTCTTTCACCTTGTTCATACATTTTCTCTGCTCAGATGCACAGATACGCCACGGAGCAGCTAAAGCTGCTGAGCGGCACTCTGTCCCAGTGGGTCGTGGAAGGGAAGTCGGACATCCTGAGCGCTCTCTCCAGTCTGGGCACCATCCTGCGCTTCTGTGAGGACGGCACGGCCCAGAGGATCATCCCCAAGCTGTACCACATGGCCAAGGAGTGCCTGGAGAATGTAAGTGTTGGACTGATTTGCTGTCCTTCATTTTCTCCGTGCCATTAGTGCAGAAGATCCTCTGTCTCAGAAACTCCGTGGCTGTGATCTGCCTGTGTTGACTCTGCAGTCACTAGTGTGCTGGTTCAGCAGTTTAGCAACTTCATGTGTCAGCTGCTTTCTTGAGGAGGAGAATGGAAATAAATAATTTGACTTTGTTTTAATCCTGGACAATTGTTTCTATATATGTATAATATCATTTTTTCTTGGAGGATATATGTTTTATTGTGTTTTCATAAAAAAAAACTCAAATAAATTCATTCACTCATTCAGTTGTGTTTATTTAACACATATATCTGACAATAGCTCAAGCTTTGTAAATCAGAATGGAATATCTCCAAGATTGAACACTGCAGCCCTGTCCCATGCGGAAGACGTGCCTATTTATAATTATATACCCATCCTCTATTAAAGAATATGATGTTATACAGCGTTTCCCTCAATGGAGCAGATCGAATCCCAAGATTTCTGCCGTAGAGATTGACAGGTCTGTGCTTGTGTTGCAGCCGGACTCGGAGATCTGCGGGGCCACCGTGCTGCTGATGGGGCAGCTGGTGAAGGCAGCTTCTGTGAAAAGATCTCTCCAGAAGCAGTGCCACGGCTCGCTGGCCATGCTGCTGCTGCACCTGCAGGACCCGCTCCCGGCCGTCTCCCAGGTAAGTACACCGGGCCACGGAGAGCCATTGTGTGTCTTTACCTTGGTGGAAACTTTGGTAGCCAGTAGTTCTTCAAAATCGCGCTCCAGGGCAAACCGTGGGGTCGCCAGTTTGACAGGTTCACAAATGTAACTGTGTGGAGTGAAAGGAATCGGAAGGAAAGGGTCTTTATCTCTGCTGCGTAAACTATGAAAAAGTGGGCGACTTAACCTCAGGAAGGGGTAGAATGGTTTCTCTGTGGACGGCACCATGTGGAGATTGAATATAAAGATAGAACACGCCAGCTGATGAGCTCAGAGTGAAGGAAACCCAACGGCGGCTCAAAGTGGTCTTCTTCAAAGTGTTAACCCTTTCCCTGCGGTCTGGCCGGTGCATGAATGAATGGTGCGTTGTTGTGGTGTCCCCCCAGGCGTGCCAGCGGACCCTGCGGCAGTGCGCTCTGGCGCTGGGTTGCCTGACTCTTGCCGAGCTGATCGAGGGGCACCTGAGCCAGGAGACCATGGACTTCCCATCCTTCGCAAGGGACGTGGCAGCTGCGCTGGTGAGTCACTGTGGGTTCCTTGTTTGGTTTCGCTCCTTGTGCGTGCCGAAGCATTCCAGCCTCGCTGTCTGTACACTGCCTCTGGTATCTCCTGCTGAACCCGGTTATTGTCCCCACAGCGAGCGCGGCACTCCAGCGTGATGGCCGTGTATCGACGCTGTGCCCTGCGCCTCTCCAAGAGCAGCGCCCCTCACCTCCGTGCCGGCGCCGCTGTGTTCATCGGTAAGAGAGCCAGACAGCTCGATCCGCAGTGCTGCTGTTTTTATTGGCGAGATTAAGCGTGTCCTGTGCCGCTGTCCCGCTGCGTCTCGCACGGCTTCACACGTGTTGTTTTTCCATGTCAGGGGCCCTTCTCAAGAACACGGACAAGACCATCTGCAGCTTCTGCACCTCGAGGAAACTCAGAACAGGTACCAGAACGCCCGTGGCTTCGAGGGCCATGTTCTCGCTTGCTGTCATGCCAGAAGTTTCCGCGCCAACATAATGTGAAAGAATGACAATCAGAAACAATAATTATCTGTGTCTCCTGCTGTCGGCCCAGTTGTGTGATGAAATTATGGGCCAATAAAATAATGAAATAGTCCCCAGTGAAACCAGATACACCCTGGTAACCCTGAAGCTTCTGATTGGAGACCCTCTCATTTATCTGTGTTTCTCTTTCCTAGCTCTCTCTGCCCTCCTGAAGGACTCTGATCCACGGGTCTAGAGGAAGGCAGCTGAAGTCCAGGCCGGCTTCCCCCAGCGCTGAGGCCTGGTGCTGGGGACATGGAGGCACCTCCCGACCATCGAGGAGGTGACTGTGCTTTAGGCTCCTTTGAAAGAGCGTCTCCCTTTGCTGAAAGAATCGATTAAGAAGATTGTCTGATATAGCAGGGACTTTCTTCATCCCAGACTGGTGTCTGAACGGCCCAGACTAAGCTGATGTGTTATTTGCTGTTAAAGTAACTGATTACATGTAACATATTGTTCAAGCACATTGTAGAGAATGTGGTATAAAATGATATGTGGTCTGTAACCTGCGGCGGTTTGTTTCTGTCTTGCAGGCATCCTACTCTGCTATTGCTGGTGGCAGAACTATCCATCCCACTTCACTGGTGTGGGAGAGGAGTCACACGAGGTGATCTGTCCAGCTCTGTCTAAGAGGGGGGTTTAGCTCGCTACCATAGGAGCCTCATCAAAACCTCTTTCTGTCCAAACTGCCTATTGGCCCCTGTGTGTGTCAAACAGTCCCTTCCTGTTTTCTGTTTGTATATAATGTGACACACACAGGGACTTCCTGTTTGCCAGGAGACCGGACCGGTGTGACCTTGTGACCCCTGGGCAGAGCTTCCACTCTCAGGTGACCGGGGCTGCGTCCGCAACCCATCGCTATGTTTCCAGTGGGAAGCACTGCACCAGGGAGGGGTTATTGTGGGCCACAGACCCACTGTACAGGAGTATGCACAGCGGGGCAACAGGGCAACACACAGGTACTTTGCTGTTTCGCTCTTGGACTTGTGTTGCAGAGTCTGTGTTTTCAGCTGGCTGCTCATCCCAAGAGTGTATCCCCCCCGAGTCGCTCCAGTTCCTTGGTAACTCTGTGTGTATCTGTTGTTACTGTACTTCATTTGGCCAAGCTGTGCTGTCCGCGCCCCGGTGCTCCGGCTGTGTCTTGGCTCTGTGTTTATATACACATTGTACGACCAGTCACTTTAAAAGCATAATATCTATACACAGTGATGGAAATGGAGAATTAAAAGTGCCAGTGTGAACCTTATTGCTGGAGTCCTGCAGCCCAGGTTAACCGTTTCACCTCTGAGAATGAAGAGCGCTCGTCATTTCATATTTTAACTTCGTTTAATTGTAAAACAGCACACAATATTGTGTTCTCATCATTACTCTCACCTTAAATCATGCCAGAAGGTCCCAGATGGTTTTCTGGCCGGCCTTGACAGCTGATTTGTTTCTCAGTCTCATGGCGCCGACCCTTTCCCAGCCAAGATCGAGATGTGTGAAATGTGGAGGACCAACAGTTTCTACAAACTTGGATGTGTTTTCCAGTGACAACGAGTTTCTGGTATCTATCAGAATGTCGATCACTGCGCTGAGCGGCCACTCACTCTGCAGTGGACATTATCAGTGTCTTTAACACTCCAATGACTATTCAAGTCTCTGTGTCTTCCTCATATGAGGTGAGAGTAATGATGAGAACACAATATTGTGTGCTGTTTTACAATTAAACGAAGTTAAAATATGAAATGACAAGCGTTCTTCATTCTCAGAGGTGAAACGTTTAACCTGAGTTGCAGGACTCCCTCAGCAGCTCGCTGCCCCCTCCCGTGTGATGGTCTGGTCCCACAATAACCCCTCCCCGGGGCAGTGCTTCCCACAGGAAACATAGCGACGGGTTGCAGCTGTAGCCTCTGTCACCTAAAAGAGGAAGCTCTGCTCAGGGGTCACAAGGTCACATGGGGGTCCGGTCTCCCGGCAAACAGGAAGTCCCTGTGTGTGTCACATTATATTCAAACTGGAAACAGGAAGGGACTGTTTGAGTGACACACACAGGGGCCTATAGGCGGCTTGGACAGAAATATGTTTCAATGAGGCTCCTATGGTAGCGAGCTAAACCCCCTCTTAGACAGAGCCTCCTCTCTCAGACCCATCGTTTCAAGCCAATGAAGATCAGAGTTCGTAAGTACAGCTGATGTCTTTTGTTTGTACAGATTTGTCTGCATATATCCAAGTTAGGGGTCTGAATTGTTAACAGATTGTCACACGTTTTTATTGTTCCATAATTGGTTCAGCTTTATGATAAAAAGTTAGTAGTGCTCAGTGGGTCAGATACAGTGGGGGCGTGGGCTGGGCACTGGTATTCATGTATCAAAATCACTTGTCTGCTTCACACTGATTGCTCAGAGTGAGTTCATGTATTTATTAATGAAAAGCAGTGCAGTATACAGTGAGCATGATTCATTCACTGTGGGACCCATACTATTTCAACTCCAGAGAGAAAAAGCACATTGGTCTTCATTCTATCAGGTCAAAGGGAAAATATCACACATGCATATTCACAGATGTATATACTGTGCTTTTACACGGCAACATTGTGTGTTTAACAGAATCCAACTCTCTTCTCAGAAATTAATCTGAAGTGGAAGCAGAAAATGTAATCACAGAATGGCTTCAGCATCTGAGGACAGAAGAGGAGGAGAAAGATCAAGCTGGCCAAGCAGAGTTTATTATTATTATTATTATTATTAGTAGTAGTAGTAGTAGTAGTAGTAGTAGTAGTAGTAGTATTATCTATTATTATTATCATTATTATTATTAATTATTATTATTAATTATTATTTATTTACTGAACTGAATGTGTGCTGGTATCAGTAATCAATACTTTAAATTAATAATAAAACAAATATCAGTCAAATGTTGCTTTCATTGATGGTCATTTGTAATATTACACAATTAGCTACAAAAATAAGCAATAAGGGGTGGGAGTATATAAAAGCAAGGGCATCCACAAAAATGCATCCATGACCTTTAGCCCATGTGCTGGAAGACAGATCTGGAGTCGGCAGTTCTAATCAGAGTGGATTACGTGCGCACGGGAAACACAGTAAAACACCACAAGGAAGTGTTAAGCGCGTTTCTCTTCTCTCTGTTTTTCCAACTTGTCAAGGACATACAAGGCTTATATTTCCCTTCTGGGACATGTGCTCAAGGGCCTGACACTTTACTAACTGTCTGATTGGTCATCCTAGTCCCTACAGCAGCTATTTCATTGGCATTCTATAATAAGCCTTTCCATCTCATCAATATTACCATCACCATCACTCATGAATAATAATCATTAACCTCTAAATTGCCAGCTGCATTGGAAGGTAATTTGCCGATAGCAAAGACAGGATGCAAATCATTCAAGCTGAATAAGTAGCAAGAGAGGAATGCAGGCTGCTGACTAGTGACTACGAGTCATTTTGTATTCCCGTTGTGTTTCTTTTGTGTAAGTCACTCCTGGGTTGCTGTTTGTTTCTTCAAATGTTTCAGAACCGAATGTCCAGATGAAATTGTGATTAGCAAGAGTGTTGATGTATTAACAATTAGTCTTCACATACACATGTATAAACAAAAACTTTTCGCTAACAAAAACAAACAAATACTTGGAGCACAAATACATGCAACAAAACAAGGTAAAAACACCTTGTGCACTCCCAGTCAGCCACGCCCACAAACCCAGGTCTTCCTGCTTTATAGGGTCCTCCCCAACCTGGAGAGGCATAGAGGCAGAACAAATAACACATACAGACACACACTCAATATACATACTAACATGATGAATGGCTCCTACACTGATAACAAACAAGAAAGTAATTGAAAAGGAACACAAGTTGCATAGAAAGAATGCCGGCCATTAAAAGTTACTGTTAGAGAATTCCAGGGTCAAAGAGGCAGAAAAGGATTAATTTTTCCTCCACACTGGACAGAGCTACAGATAATACAATAATATTGTGTTTGTGATCTCTTATACTCGATTAGGACCACAGCTCACTACTAATATATCTTTTTCTACTGTATTGATGTGTAGACCACATATACAGTGAGGGAAATAAGTATTTGATCCCCTATCAATCAGCAAGATTTCTGGCTCCCAGGTGTTTTTTATACAGGTAACGAGCTGAGATTAGGAGCTCTCTCTTAAAGGGAGTGCTCCTAATCTCAGCTTGTTACCTGTTTTAAAGACACCTGTCCACAGAAGCAATCAATCAATCAGATTCCAAACTCTCCACCATGGCCAAGACCAAAGAGCTGTCCAAGGATGTCAGGGACAAGATTGTAGACCTACACAATGCTGGAATGGGCTACAAGACCAAGGCAAAGCAGCTTGGTGAGAAGGTGACAACAGTTGTTGCGATTATTCGCAAATGGAAGAAACATGAAATAACTGTCTGTCTCCCTCGGTCTGGGGCTCCATGCAAGATCTCACCTCGTGGAGTTTCAATGATCATGAGAATGGTGAGGAATCAGCCCAGAACTACACGGGAGGATCTTGTTAATGATCTCAAGGCAGCTGGGACCATAGTCACCAAGAAAACAATTGGTAACGCACTACGCCGTGAAGGACTGAAATCCTGCAGCGCCCGCAAGGTCCCCCTGCTCAAGAAAGCACATGTACAGGCCCGTCTGAAGTTTGCCAATGAACATCTGAATGATTCAGAGGAGAACTGGGTGAAAGTGTTGTGGTCAGATGAGACCAAAATCGAGCTCTTTGGCATCAACTCAACTCGCCGTGTTTGGAGGAGGAGGAATGACCCCAAGAACACCATCCCCACCGTCAAACATGGAGGTGGAAACATTATGCTTTGGGGGTGTTTTTCTGCTAAGGGGACAGGACAACTGCACCGCATCAAAGGGACAATGGACGGGGCCATGTACCATCAAATATTGGGTGAGAACCTCCTTCCCTCAGCCAGGGCATTGAAAATGGGTCATGGATGAGTATTCCAGCATGACAATGACCCAAAACACACAGCCAAGGCAACAAAGGAGTGGCTCAAGAAGAAGCACATTAAGGTCCTGGAGTGGCCTAGCCAGTCTCCAGACCTTAATCCCATAGAAAATCTGTGGAGGGAGCTGAAGGTTCGAGTTGCCAAACGTCAGTCTCGAAACCTTAATGACTTGGAGAGGATCTGCAAAGAGGAGTGGGACAAAATCCCTCCTGAGATGTGTGCAAACCTGGTGGCCAAATACAAGAAACGTCTGACCTCTGTGATTGCCAACAAGGGTTTTGCCACCAAGTACTAAGTCGAAGGGGTCAAATACTTATTTCCCTCATTAACATGCAAATCAATTTATAACTTTTTTGAAATGCGTTTTTCTGGATTTTTTTGTTGTTATTCTGTCTCTCACTGTTAAAATACACCTACCATTAAAATTATAGACTGATAATTTCTTTGTCAGTGGGCAAACATACAAAATCAGCAGGGGATCAAATACTTTTTTCCCTCACTGTACCAACACTTCCACATTGTGTACAATGCTCTAAATATATAGATTGCATTATAATTGCTGTAAACACAAAATGTGCCTTTAAGTTGCCTTGAAAGAGGCCAATGATGTCATAGCCGGCTGTACAGAGCAGCTCCTCCCACTGTGGGGTTCACCATCACTCACATCAAAAAGGGGGAGGGTCAAAATAACAAACAAATACACTTTCTGGCCAGAAATAAACACGTTAAATGAAGTTATTATAATGAACAACTCGCCAGTGTTCAGATTCATAGTTTTATACGCAACTTCCGCCCATTGGCACAGCTGGGGTTCCTGTCCAGAGCTCACTGATATAGAGAGTAATGAAGAGGACTGTGAGTATAAGACTCTTCCTACTGTTGTGCTCTTCTCTGTATTTTATTGATTTGTATCTGCAATGTAGAATTGGGAACATCTGCCAAATAAAGACTTACATCTTACATTTCTGTGCCTACTTCACTGGTAACATCCTGGGGAAGGTATTACAGAAGTGAATGTAGGGAACCCTGACCCCTTAATCAACTCAACAGTGTGGCATAATTTGACAGTGTTACAGTAATAAGGATGATATAGGACCGACAAAAGAATCCTGAACAAGCCCAATTCAGAGCAAAAACATCTGTCTTGCCCTTGTGTGCAGTGTCAAGGTGCACCATAAACCAATTCAAGTGATGTGAAGAGGCACAATATGAATCCTCACCACATTCCCTCGATTTTGGGAGTCCTGAGTATTGGTGAAAGTGGAAGACTAAACTCCAGGGATGGCCAGATATATATTATAGTGTCTGTGATACTCCATTAACAATCCCAATCAAGTCCATTCTGAATACAATCCCCTCATATAAGCACAGCAGTAGAATAACCCCAATGGTGGAGCCAGTCTCAATAATGGGCCTGTGTGTGCCTTTTGATATCATGTTCAGTAGGAGAATATTAGCCATATATAGGCCTGTTTGATTACATCATGAAGCAGGATGAGCAGACGTGTGGTGCGCATGCTCTTCCGGGTCTGCTCTGATGTAGCAGACTCATTCAAAAACAGGGTGGCGGTGGCGAACAGACAGGACTGCTCTAATGAGGAGATGATGCATTTAATAGAAACACTGGGGCACTCAGACTTTGTGCTCCTGGGGGTGGAGGTGGATTTATTGATCTTGAGGGCTATCTTCAAAGGTTCGTTCGGTCTCCAGACCTTCAAAGGTTTGACGATCACATTGATTTTATTTTCAGGGTGCGGGGGGCAGGAGTGCAGGGACTGGGGATACAAGGTGTTCAGCCCCTGAGACCTGCATCTGCTCAGCTGCACTAAGAATAAATATGACGAGTTGTTTCTGCACCGCATTGATGAGGTGGGTCGACTGCTTGGAAGCCCCTGCAAGCGTTACAATACTAAAGCACACTTGAGATGTCCCTCTGTCTACATTAAAACATTAGATTTATACACTGCCCATCACTTAAATAAAAGTTGGATATAATCAAGTTCCAAACCGTCATAAAAAGCCCCTCAATTCGTGTCAGCAGGCATTGGACCACATTATATTTAAACACTGTGTTTTCAAATTATACGATTACGCTGATAAAAATGCCTGTGGACAGTATTGTGTAGTAGGGGCCATTTGGGACATCATTTAAACTTTTTGTGCACACACACTGAAACACACACACACATACACACATACGAAATTGAATACTCACTCACACACACACACACACACAGACATAGACAGGGTCCCTGAACTGACCTGCCCACCCTCTATACACACTTTTACAACCCCCCCATCCCTTAGACTGCCCTACTGGCACTTATACACACAGCCTACCCACAGACACCCACCAGGATTGCTACAATATAACTATAAATAAATAATCCTGCAAGAGGACAGGACTGTGTGTGTTGTCAGGTGCAGATTAAAGGGTTGAGAGTGGAGAGGGAGAGGGAAATATACACACACACAATCACTGACACACACATATACACACTGACACTGACACACACAAACTACACTGCGTCTGTCATCGCGTCCTGATTTTTGAGAGAGGAGATGGAGAGGGAGATATATACACACACACTGACACATGCAGACACACTGACACACACAAATACACACTGAGACACGCACACACATTTATTTACAAGCAGTCTCACAAATTAAATACTTTTGTATGGTTTGTTTAAAGGCAAGCTCCATGATACCACTCCCTGCATTGACAACAGAGAACCATGCCCTCTCTCATTTACTTTCAAAACTAAACAAACCTTACATACAACAAACAAATACATAATACTTCATATTTGATTTCATAAAACCTATTGCTTTAATATTAAAATGGAATAAAACAGAAATTACGTAGTAGTGTATGTAGTGTCAGTCAAACCTATTTGTGCTATGTTTTCAGTGTGTTTTCCATATTCTAGACCTGACATTCCACTTTTATGTTTTACATGAGGTTATTTTAAAGAAAGTGTATTCAGGAGTTTAGGATTCCTGTGTGGGATTTGGAGATATTGACCATCCTTCTGTTTTCCCCATTGTAGTCTATGGGCATTCCACTCCCCATTATAGTGAATGGATATTCCGTTTTGTCATTCATTTTAGTCTGTCCCAAATACGGCCTCCTGTCCTGACCAGTGATGTTCCCCACAATAAACTAACAGTAAAGGTATATCGACATTTATTTGTGTTCTAGGTAAGTTGCTATTGTGATTTTATTTGTATTTATTTATTTAAATATCAGCTACAGCTATTCAGAAATAATAATAATAACACAAACTTTTAAATCAATAGAACTGTTACTTTATTGCTACACATCTCTGCACTCTGGGCATGATTGAGGAAAGAAAAAAAAAATATATATATATATATATACACTCACCTAAAGGATTATTAGGAACACCATACTAATACTGTGTTTGACCCCCTTTCGCCTTCAGAACTGCCTTAATTCTACATGGCATTGATTCAACAAGGTGCTGAAAGCATTCTTTAGAAATGTTGGCCCATATTGATAGGATAGCATCTTGCAGTTGATGGAGATTTGTGGGATGCACATCCAGGGCACGAAGCTCCCGTTCCACCACATCCCAAAGATGCTCTATTGGGTTGAGATCTGGTGACTGTGGGGGCCAGTTTAGTACAGGGAACTCATTGTCATGTTCAAGAAACCAATTTGAAATTATTCGACCTTTGTGACATGGTGCATTATCCTGCTGGAAGTAGCCATCAGAGGATGGGTACATGGTGGTCATAAAGGGATGGACATGGTCAGAAACAATGCTCAGGTAGGCCGTGGCATTTAAACGATGCCCAATTGGCACTAAGGGGCCTAAAGTGTGCCAAGAAAACATCCCCCACACCATTACACCACCACCACCAGCCTGCACAGTGGTAACTGTGGTAAAGGCATGATGGATCCATGTTCTCATTCTGTTTACGCCAAATTCTGACTCTACCATCTGAATGTCTCAACAGAAATCGAGACTCATCAGACCAGGCAACATTTTTCCAGTCTTCAACTGTCCAATTTTGGTGAGCTTGTGCAAATTGTAGCCTCTTTTTCCTATTTGTAGTGGAGATGAGTGGTACCCGGTGGGGTCCTCTGCTGTTGTAGCCCATCCGCCTCAAGGTTGTACGTGTTGTGGCTTCACAAATGCTTTGCTGCATACCTCGGTTGTAACGAGTGGTTATTTCAGTCAAAGTTGCTCTTCTATCAGCTTGAATCAGTCGGCCCATTCTCCTCTGACCTCTAGCATCAACAAGGCATTTTCGCCCACAGGACTGCCGCATACTGGATGTTTTTCCCTTTTCACACCATTCTTTGTAAACCCTAGAAATGGTTGTGCGTGAAAATTCCAGTAACTGAGCAGATTGTGAAATACTCCCATTCAGACATTCAGTTTGGTGTTCAGGAGATTGTCTTGACCAGGACCACACCGCTAAATGCATTGAAGCAACTGCCATGTGATTGGTTGGTTAGATAATTGCATTAATGAGAAATTGAACAGGTGTTCCTAATAATCCTTTAGGTGAGTGTATATACATATATATATATATATATATATATATATATATATATATATATATATATATAGTGTTAGTGTTTGCCTGGAGATGACGTGACTTTTCAAATTAGCTACTTTTTACTTTTACTTGAGTAGTTTTCTATACCAGTACTTTTACTTCTATTTGAGTAAAATTTAATCAAACAGTACTTCTCCTCAAGTAGGATTTTTCAGTACTCTTTCCACCTCTGCTATTTTTATAATGCCTGATTAGTTATAACCTTGGAATACTTTACTATAATGCTTTAATATCAAACATAGCTCATTAACCTACACAATGCAATTGACTATATAAGTTTACAAATGTGTATTGTGGGTGGTAAAATAAGTTCCAACTAACTGGTTTAATTAATCATTTGTACTGTATAATAATCAGACAACTTAAACAACATCATTCTTACATTCTTATCATTCATCTATATTTAGGAAGCCTAAATATCTAATAAGTGATTTTTTTATATATATATGACGTGCATCACCGTGTGGAAACAATAGTCTTGGTAACAGAAATGGTCAAATGTACCGTCCAGCACAGATGCAGATAGTATGAATGTTCGCACACAAAGACAAAATCTGTATTAAGACTGGAAGGCCTACAAGATTTGTGAGTGCTAGACAGTTGGCGAATGAAGTTGGAAGATAACACTTCCACCACATAGCATTTTGGAGTGTGTAAACATTACCAAGAGATAGAACCGTCCCTGCTCTGCCATATAGGGCATTTGATACCTCTGCTTTATTTTACCGGTAACAAGTTGGAATTGGTAGGCGAGGATTCCTTCTTTTGAGAAATACCTTAAGGAATACATGAGCACCATTAGATTTATATTGAAGGGAGTTTGTGAGAATTGAACCAAGGTCTTCCGGTCCCAAGACAGATATGCTGTCTCCATTCTTAAATGAGAACTTGTTCTTTCAGCTCACAGACATGTTGACATTTCTCGACTGCCAGGGAGTCCATTATAACCTGTTAATGTATGGGCTAGCCCACTAAAGTTTTGACTGAGGTTGAGCTCTGGACCTGTATTTCAAAGGTCTTCAAAACTTCACAGCATCTGAACATTATTTAATTTCTGTCTAGTCAATCAATAAGGCAGTTCAATCAATCCATTTTTATTCAGTATAGCACCCATTGCAGGTTAGCCACAGAGTGCTTTACAGATTGAAAACAAACAAATATATAACCCATAAATAATACAATAAAATAAACCATTAGGCACAGAGGAGAGAAAAACAAAAACTCCTATAAGATGTCTCATTGTTATAGGAGAAAAGAAATCTCTGGGGGTCCACGGCTTAAGATCTAGGTCTAATGGTTGCCTCCTCCCCAGGCAGTATAATTCTGTGAAACAGCAGAAAAATCAGAAAGTTCTTGCTGGCCCTGGTCTTCCCTCAGGTGGGGGCCCATCGCTGGCCCTTGGGGAAGGGAGTGGAACATTCTCAGGGGTGTGGGTACACTAACAACCAGCTATGGTGGGGTGCCTTGTCAGCACAAAGTCGGGGACAAAGTTATATCAACCACAGAACATCATCCCAAGCATTCTTCAGACATATTTGTGATCATTGAGATGTTACTGTAATGCAGAATTTAAGGCAAATCAGTGTGCCATTAAGTTTACAAAAATCAGGGTTTGTAACCAAGAGAATCAAATGCAGTTCATTAGTAAATATCAAAAAGTATTAAACAAATAGAAAACCTTACATTCTGTGGATGAAGAGAATAACCATTTAATATATTGTGAAGAAAATGTAAAGTTTTTTTTGTCTTCTTGTGTAATACTTTGTATTACATTATGCCAATACATTACTTCTAATGTAATTATTTAGACATCCCACACAATATTAGATTTTTTTTTTTTTTAGTTTTTTTTTTTTGCTCTGTAAATGTTTTAGTTACAGTCAGCTTGCTTACAGTGACTGATTAAGTGAGAGATACAAAGGGTATGTGGGTGGGGAAATGAGAGACACAAAACAGAGTCCCAAAAAACACATACTTGGGTGAAGGGCTGAATATATGGGAGTGTATGCTTTGGACTGTTTTCCCTTGACCTTTGGCTTGGAGCTGTGCAGATTAAACAGAGAACTGACTTTAACTGATTCTAAATAACTCAAATTACTTGGGACTGCCTGCATTTTCCTGCATAGCTGGATTTACATATTTTATCTGTATCTATTTCTGTGTTTCGCTCCCCTCTTTCAGATTCAGAGTGAATCGTGGTTGTTTGCAATGGTTAGTATTTTAATCTCCATTATTAATATCTATCCATATTTGACACTAGGTGGTTTATATGTATGGAAATCACAGCAGTAATTATCTTTAGCATGCAGTCTGGCATGGAACGCATCTGGTTTGTCAGTATTTGTTATCTTGCATTAAATCTCTAAAAAATAAACAGACTGGGGTTTCTCAAATTATCATTTCAGCCTGGTGTTTACCGCCCACCCCCACCCCCACCCCCACCCCCACCAGTAACCCTGTCTATCTGTTATCTCCTCTTCTGAAAATCTGTCCTACTTTTCATCCCCTCCTCCTCCTTCTTCCCCTCCAGTGATATCCATTCTTTTGGAATCTACCAAACTCTTTCCACCCTCCTCAGCTAAAAGCTTTTAGTCACCCTAGATCCCTGCTTCTCTAATTCCCAGCACATCTCTACTGCAGCACACACCTACTGACTCTTTGTTACATCTGACCCTTCCTCAGCAGCTATGCTGTGCAATATCTTGTTCAAGTACTAGGACTCTCCCTCCCAGACTCCACGTCTCTGCTTTTTCCATTGGCTCCCGATTACAAGACTCCTGTACTTGCTTGGTCTTGACTGGACTGCATCCAAATACTTCCAGACTCCCAACTCTCCCTTCTCTCCTGCTCTACACTGTACTCTTCAGTCTCCTGACTTCACAGGCCATTATTCTAGCACTTTATTTGGTCTTAATTATTAACTGCATCTGTACAATTTGTAATTATGTCTGTTTGACTCCATTGCACATAGCACTGATATAACTCTTGCCATAGTTTCTTATATATTCTTTAATATTTTTACTTGAACGTCCCCTAAACTATCAAATGACAATCATGCAAGATATTTTGTATTCATATTCGGAAAAAGCTGCCTGTTATATTTTCTTGTTCTTACTCTACTATATCTCTTGAAATGTGTATGTATGGCAACTGTAAATTGCCCTGGGTAAGGACATCTGCTAAGAAACCAATAATAATATATTCAATACCTACTTTTAAAATGGTCTGATTGTTATATTCCTCCTACATATCATGTTTGATGAAAATTATTATAGAAAAAACACATATGACACTATATTACCTGTGGAACGTTTTTTCTTAAGAATCATACATTGTAAAGGAAATGTATTGTAAGAAAAATAACAACTTACAAATAGTGTCTAAAATTAATAAGGGTTACAAGTACTGAATTTCCCTTGAGGCTGTGTCTTGTCCAAAGATTGTTCCAGCAGGAGAAATTAATGTATTTGCAATGCTAGCTGGGAGTACATGTGGTCAAGTGGCTGTTCAGATTTGTAGTGAGTGGTAAGGAGAAAAAAAAAGTAAAGTGTATAATTTGAGTCTTTTTATGCAAAATATGCAGATTCAAGTGAATTAAAACATGGTCGTGCATACTAAGGATAACTAACCATTATTGCATTTATCTTTTCAAAATTAACATGAGTTTGAAAACAAGATTTGTTAAAAAATTAAAATCAAGGTGTGCCCTTTTGACTGTACAGCATTCAAGTACAGCACATGGGGAACTGTTTTTGCAATGTAAATGTACTAGGGCTATATTTTATTAAGGCCTTAAGCAAGTTAACTAATCAAGTGCAGCCAAACAGAATAAACATATTTACAATTTTTCAATAGGAGGACAAATGTATGGCACACAAAACCCATTACATCAATTAAATCAGTTTTATTAGCCCAGAATCTATATAAAAAGACATCTGTGAGTGGTTTCGGCACAAGTGTGCCTTCATCATGAACATTTTGAAAGGATTTGTAGATATTGTACACATGTATGAAAAAGAAAAGAGGAAAGCAAAGTAAATGTATCTATGACTATATGCAAAATGAAGGAGAATGAGTCCTTGAGGAATGTATTACTATTAGGCATTGACAGATACCAGCTACCAGATACTTTGTGGCCATTTCTTGATGACATTGCAGCGCTGCAAGAGAAAATAACTATACAGAATTCTATAAACTGCAAGAAAGCTTTTCTCTGGAGAGGAAGATATCAATTGAGTGTGAGGATGGACATTAATATTCACTGTCTTAAATTTATATTTTAAGAATGTATCCTTTTCCAAAAGACATACATAAGCCAACAACACACGCCCACACCCACCCACATATATATATATATATTGGTTAATCATAATCACACAATGCTATGTTTAAAAAAATATATATTGTCAACCTACCACCATTGATAATTAAGTCAGATCACCAGCATAAGATGAGTAAAATATGAAACTATCCTGTGAAATGTGCACTGAGGGTCATCCACTACTTTCACACTAGGTGAAAGTCCCATAGTCCCATAGCACAAATAGCAGGGGTAAAGCATTCGACAGAGGACTGCCTGATAATACTGCAGGCTCACAGGTGTTTGGCAGGCTTCACATGTTACTGCTGCATGACAAGCTGAGAAAACCTTGGCTGACTTCAAATCTATCAAACCCTAACAGACCTCAACCATGTTTGCACAGACACTAGAGATGTCAGTGAACTGATCACTGCTCTGCAGCCTGGTTTTAGTATTTGAGCTCCTTGGGTATGTAGCAAAGCGTGGGGGTTTAAAGATGTTACATTTGTAGCCGTACTAAACAGCTGAAAGCACCACCTTCAGATTAGGTAATTTTTATTTGGCACTGGAATAGCGGGCAAGGAAGAGTGCTTGGTGCTGTACCCATTCATTCGGAGACGTGTGACTCCAACAATCCTATCATTAGGTCCTGGGACAGTCGTCCACGGCTTCCAAACCTTAAGAATGGCGTGTAGCTAGTGGTACCATGGCGAGTGTTTTTGTAGATGTGCATTACTTCTGGCAGACTTTCCAGCCATTTCTGTTTCTTAGCTTTTTGCTAAATAAGTATTTTAAGGATTATTATTATTTTTTTTTTTTTATTTTTTTTTTGGGGGGTCTTTCCACCATTACTTCCATTAAGTGTTATCATTAAATTAATCACCATTGATACAGTTTACAAACTATTACCAGATGCAATCAAACCAAATTCAAAAGTGTGACAAAGTAAATAAAAAAGTAAGTGAATAAAAGCGCAAAAGATGAAGTAAAATTTAATCCATAAATCAAATACAAAACGTAACACTTAAAGTGACCATTTTACAGGTACATCCAGAGGGAATACATCTGTGATCAAATATTGATTGCATTTGAAAAGAACACAAGACTTTTACGTGTAAATAATACAGCTGTTCTTAAGTAATGTGACTATTTGGCCCTGTGTTTAAAAAATGCTAATTACACAGAACACAATATGTTACTAAGTGAACTTGAATTTGTATCTATATTACATCTATGTATTATTATTAGTAGTAGTATTACTATTGTGGCTAAACACTGATAGTGTAATGTGACAAAAGGTCTTTTAAATGTCATTTTTGGAATGTTTGAATTGAAAAATTGCATATTTTTACTAATTCCATACCAATTATACAAAATAATAGCTGTTCATATGAAGTAATATGAATCTTGTGTTTAATGTCTAATATGGTTTTCAATAGTTATAGTCAAACACAATATTCTGCATGCTTCCAGTTCAACATGAGTGTACTATTGTTATTACAAACATTTCTGCCATTTTTGTATTTTTCAGATTATGCTCCTTTTGGATAGAGGTGCAGCAAATTGTTATCACCATTATTAAACATGTTTTTAAACCCTTCACCTTATAATTAGATTCCAGCACATCTCTGTTCTCTGTATGGTTTTCCAAGGTTTGTCTCAGTGGTCATTGATTGCAGTTTGCATTTCATAATTTTTATGCAGCACGTAATTAATCTCAATTATGATTAACACCGCTGCCAATGAAGTTTGGTAATTATTAATTAAATTAATTGCTTGTCAGTTTAGGTAATTTTAGTTGACCATTACCCACATTCTCTGTGTAGCATTCTTCTAAAAGACAGGGATGTGAATAGGCACCTGGTTATGCACAATAATATCTTTGTTTACGTGGAGGTATTTTCAAATGAGCCGAGAGAAGATAAGACACATACAGGGCTTGTTTTCTAATCCTCACACAGAGCTTCTCTGTTCTTGCACAACAGATGGCAGGTTGGTAAATAAATGAAGGGATTCTATTTCACCGTCACTTGAAATAAACAAAGGTATTGTGATAGCCGGTTTTCTACACTGTTTCTTTTTTCTTATATGTTGATCCATTACATCAAGATTAAATATCCTTTTCAAAAAAAGGGAAAATATTGTGGTAAATAATTATAAATCTTACAAACAGAAATATATATATAAAAAAAGGAATTTCAGTAAATGAATCAACATGAGGATAACTTTTTTTTTTCATATACCTTGGCTACCAGAACCTGTAGAAAACATTTTTGTAACTGATTTCCCTGGAGGAAAACTAGAAACCAAAAAACACAAAGTGATTATTTTTGAGTAACTGTCACAAATCCTGTCATAACAGTTTAAAAACAACTAAACTAAACTAAACTAAACAAATTGTGGACACTGCCATGTCAAAGTAAAAGTAAAGGGTATTGTTGTCCTTGGGGACCCTATAACCTACTGACATAATTGTGGCAGGTGCTGCCAATTGTGATCCACTTGAGAAACCTCTTAGCATTCCAGTTGCCTGGTGTTTCCATCTTTGTGACAAGCATAGAATTTTAATCAGACTAAAACACCAAATTTAACGTGGATGTTTTGTGCTCCACAGAATCACCTGATTGTCCTTTACAATCTAATGTTTCTTTTCAAGTTGTATAATACAATTTATTACAATACTCCGTAATTTGGAGCTTTGTTGTTTCAAGAATTGTAACTTAGACATTGAATTACACTTTTTTCAACTTAACTGGATGGACAATTAACATATTCCAAAATATTCAAATTTGTCTCTTATTGCATACATGTATATAGTCTATTAATGCATTATATTGAAACTGTTATATGGGCAGGAGGAGTGGAAAAAATCCCAACAACATAATCAATGCAGCAAAAAACAAACCAGCAAATAAAAAAATATATAATTTAACCACTAAATGAGAAGGAATTGAATTGAGATGGAGACAATAAATCTACTATGACTATTTAAAACAGTCAAAGACGTTCAAACGTGATGGAGCACAGTGGTACTTCTCAGACAAAGGCAGACCAAGTTTTTATTGCCTACATATAAGCTTGTTCACTTTCAACTTTCTATTCCAACATACTGTAAGATACAGTCTAAAAATGTTCCATTCCTTATTGAGCCAGAGGATCAAAAATAGAATTGATAGATTTTTAAGGAGCTGCCAGCAAGCTGCTCAAAGTCAGGAATCAGCAGTTCTGAACACACAAATAGAGGTAAAACATTGGTTTCTCATACGCTCCCTTTTAGTTTCCAATAAGTACTTGGCAACAATTCAATATTGGTCATTAAACACATTAAAGCAATATTACAAATAATGATTTGCCCTTGTAGTTCATTAGTACCCATTATATGGTTTCAGAAATCTGTCGCCAGAGAAAAATGTGATTTGCCAGGAAAGCCATTACCAAAATATATTTCATTATAGGAAGAATTCTGCTTCTATTCATGAAAAAAAAGTCAAATTTGCTGTCAGAGACATAGTTATTGCTACTGAGAAGTTAAAAGCTTTCAAATAAGAAAACAAATTTGAATCTATAATATTGCAATGAACGTTAATTCATTTCAATTTCCCCACGTGTGTACATATATGCACATGCAGATTGTTTTAATTAAGGCAGGAGAGAGCATTATAGGCATAGAATATAGTCTAGTGAGGGAGAGCAAGCGGGCTGAAAGCTCCTTGCAGGCTCGCTCAAAGGTTGGCCACCTGTGGGACTGAAGAGGCTGCGGAGGGAGACGCCTAGTCCCCCTGAGAGAGGTCCCCCCACATATTTGTAGAATAAAAAAATGGCAACAGAGAAGGACAGGGTCAATCCCAAATACTTAAGTAAATTACGTAAAAAAAGACAAAACACAGGAAAACGCACCTATTTCCACATGTCAACCCACATTTCACATGTAAATACTACAGAGATAATCGTATATATCCTTGAAGGACCACATTATAACAGTGCAAAATAACTGGTCAGTTTATTCTGTGCTTTAAGGTCAACTTGCTAATGGACATGTCATGGTTAGCAATGGTCTATTTGAGGTTAATGACAATGCAGAAAGCTGTGTTTTTCTTTTTTGTTTTGTTGCACATGCTCTCCATATCATTGTGGGTCTGTTGTGCACTGTTCAGTACTGTACTCACATGTAATCAAAACTTTATAATGCACTTACATTCACGGCTTGCTGGCTCCATCAGTGATGTGAAAAAACACTTGGGTAAGATCTGTAAAACTAGACATAAGGCACAAGCCACAGTGCAGTAGCTTTTAATTATACAGCACAGATACAATTAAACATTCACTATTATTATTATTATTATTATTATTATTGTAATTAGTAGTAGTAGCAGGTGGTATAGTAGTAGTATTAAAGTGAAGGAAATGCAGGTAACACTTTACGATAAGGTACCATGATTCTTCCTGAATTAGTATATGAATACCATAGGATTTAAACATCAATACCTCATGAACATCATCTGTTCTGATGTTGAGCAGATGAACCAGCACTTACCCTAACCCTAACCCTGTTAAACATGTGATTCACGTAAGAACTTGGATGAAGTACATGACATATTCATGAGTTTATCCTGTGGTATTCATATATTAATTCATGAGGAATCACAGCACCTTAATGTAAAGTGTGACCGAAATTTGAATATAGTTATTCAACTTTAAACCATAGTGACATCTGTTTTGTATGTTCTAGCATGCTATTTGATGAAGTACTACAATGGTTGGTTTGGGTCTGGTGCAGCATTTTGTACAGCACAGTTGTTGAATAAATGTTGAGTATATTAGAACAAATATACCCCCTCTCATACTGTGTATGATATGGGTTTTGTTTTCTGTAACTTCCATTTATTTATTCATGAGCAACAATAATTCACAGCTTTTCATTTAAAGTTCCTGTCATATAAAAATGGAGGACTATTGTAGAATATGAATAAGTGTTCCTAATTATTGCATTGTTTTTCTAATTAGGCATTATTTGTGTGCTGATTACATAATTACTCTTCTTTTCATTGGAGTTGCTTGAAGGTCTTGGTTTTCTGATTTGGTTGTTGGATTTACCCATGAATAATAAATTATTAAATTTTTTGCAGTGTATTCATTTTCTTCAACCTACTTTCCCCCTTGGTTTTGTAATACATCTTTGTAATAAACTCATTTGATTCTTGCTGGCAAGATACCATTTACAATTGCACAATGTCTCCCTGCCAATGGAAACAATCTTTTAGCTTTCTATAAGTTTTAAGCCAAATGATTCACCTATAGTTCTGGTGCATAATTCAGAGCACAATCAATCAGACATAGCATGCTGATGCACAACACGCAGACACACACAACATGAGCAGGTCGCCAGCTGAACTAGTGGGAGTGGGAGTTGTTAGAGGGAGTGCTAAAAGAGGCTTCTCTCACATCTGCTCTGCTCATCCACGATTTCACATTGATTGAAAAAGAGGTGCAATGCAAATTTGAATTCCAAAAACATCAATAAGGAGACGATTATGAATACAATCAATGAAACAAGGCTTTGAACAGACGTATCAAGTTTCAGTTGTATGGGTCTAATAAAAACAGGATGTGAGGAAATTATAAGGAGGAAGTTATAAGGAGCCTTGAGTGAAGTCAACAATTAAGCATGGAGAAAGTTAATTTTAAGTGTAAGGGTGTTTATCACCAAGTGCAGTTGGAACATTGCTGAATATCACTGGAACATGGACTGCAGGAAGGTACACATTTCAATCCACTATACTAGGGTTGGGAGATATTAAAAATTATGTTTGCACACATAAGCCAATATGTATTATATGACTATTATTTGTAGTTTTTAATGACATTACATGTGTATTTGTGCTAGGTATATTTGCATTGAACACAAAATTATACTGTATAACCTAATAGTAGAAAAATGTAAAATTATGGTATATTATTTTTGTACAGCCATGTATGTATAGGTGCCAAAAAAGCATCTGATTTAACATATTTAGAAGTTTAAAGTCTATCGTGTATTTATTTATTGTTATAAGATACCACCATTCCATTTACATTCTATATACAGACAACAGGTATCTTGCTTCATCAATCACATCACTTTTTTAGTCTCCAGAGCCACAGCTCTTTAGATAATAAATATTAACCTTTCATGAATGATGCAGGACGGGTCTGGTCTGGGAAGTTTTTGTTAGCTCCCAAGAAATATAGCTAGTACCTAGGGATATCCTGACTTTAATGCAATGTTTCTTTTGGATGTGACCACACTGCTAAACCGGTACCAGTATGTCTTGTGCTCACTATGAGGTAATCAATTACTGTTGTAATATTTCAACAAAAGTCAAACAATGCAATATTGAGAAATTCACTCAAATCAATATTCATATTTTGGCCAAATAGGTTGATAGGGGATTACCACTGAAAGTCACTTTTGCTGTTGTTGGTGGTTTCTTTCTACCTTGCTCTTCTGCCAAGGTAATTTCTGCCTTTTTCACACACAAAAAAAGTTAAGAAATATACCTTACAAACTTTTAGGTTTGATTTTCATCCCATGTCTTTCATTCAAACATGTGAAACCACACTAATTACTGACATTGGCATGAAATTTGTTTTTACTACACATTAAAAAAAAAAAAAAATCTTATGCTGTAATTATCTGGGAAGAGGGCTACCGTGTCTCACAAATGACATAACATCCAAATGGTACACCTTTAATTTAAGATATTGTTATATTTGGCAAATACTGTCAAACCAAGGCAATACAGATAAGTGGATCAAAGCTGTAAAATCAGTTTGCATCATATATTATTGTGGATTATTACTGATTAAAGTTATTTTAATTTATTTTATTTTAAGTCCAACATGTCTAAGGTTGATAATAGACAGCAACTGATGGATAATAGTAGAATATATTTCCTGTACAGCTTTTTAAAACACAGTCTGTATTCTGCCCAAGCGTGACAGATGATCGTCGATGTAGACGATGTTAAAAGTCGACCATGGCCTTTGACAGAATCTTGATGGTAGACGACGGAAGCACGCCAGGCAATCACACTTGCAAAGGCATGTGAGGAGCTAAACACGCAGCCCAAGACTGTCCTTAAGAGAACAAGTTTGGGGGCGATGTGGTGCCTGAGGAAGGATGCTGGTAGAGCATACTGTAATATAGCACTAGGAGGGGCATGAATTGGCCAGCAGGCCAGCACTACACCTTCCAGAAGCCCTGGGAGGATGCATAATGGTGTGGGAGGAAAACAGCACGCCATTGTTGTGGGGGTGTAAGAGCTGGACCTGAAAGGTGTAGAAGAGAGAGGAGCAAGAACAAACAACACTGGTAAAGAACTATTGTTTTAGATCATGATTTGGACTGTTTGCTGTCTTTTCTGTCTGGTTGCGAGAGGGACCTGTTACACTGTGTAGTGACAAGGAGCTAGGGTTTGGTTTTCAGTTTTCTTGTTTTGTACTATAAATAAATCTTCACTTTTGCACCATAACCGCCTGTTCCTGTGTCTGTTTCCTGAGGCCCCGCCTATTTCAAGAGCCTAACACCACGGAGACACAGGTTACACACTGATCCTTGTAGTCTGGCAGAAGGTGGATAAAGGGAATTCAGGTCCTGGAATTCACCTATTTACCTATCCCAGTACTACAGGTTTGTGGAAACCCAAGAAGAAGCAGCCACCAGCTTCTAGTACAGAGACTCATGAACATGAACAATAGATATGTAATAAGTGATATATTATGTATACATATAATTGTAATACGAAGTATTATAATAAGAACATCATGCATGCATATATAGTAAAGTGTTGCATTAGCAAGCAAGCTAGTGGATGAAAATTATTTCAAAACACAGCAACAATAAGGCTTTTACCATTGAAAAGGCAAAGAGGGTGTTTCTTCTGTGTGCAGTAAACTTGGGCTGAAACAGGGGGCAGCCCAAGTGACTGACTGCACACAGGGGCCTGTTGGCAACTTTTAAATGAGGCTTTTCAAGTGTTTCCATGCAGAAAAGTAATTCCCAATACCCTCTGGGGGAACTGTTTCCAAATTGAAAGATAACTAAGATAAATCAGATACTTTTTTCCCTTTTTTTATTCAGAAACCAAAAAAGAAAAGCTAACAGATTTATTAATTTTCAAGATGTATTTTATTTATTCATGTATTTTGTTCTTTGTTAGTTGATTGATAATAGTGGCCTGCAAATTCCTCATAACTGATAAGGCACAACATTCATCACACCCTTTTCCTCTGTTGTAACGTAAGCTGTCTTTCAACATGACAGCCCTATCCAATATTTCACCATGGCCACTGGCCTACAGGAGTCTATTATTTATAATCACTTCTTTGACATTGTGAACACTTATGCAGCCTAACCTCATCAGCATGGAGTATGGGTCATCTGTATCTCCCACAGCCAGGATATAGACCATTATCTATCGATCCGTTACCCACATTCTTCTGCTTTACTGTAACTGAGTGAATTTTGATTCTGAAAAAAATGAGACCCATAGAGTCAAATGTCACCTAGTGCCCAATAAATCATTGTCTCAAGCTACCAATAGTCTACAGCTTATCCCTGAACGTGATGTATATGAGATTTTATTAGATATTCTGACACATTATTCTTTTATGTCTGCAGACTAAGATATTTCAGATATCATTAATGCTTTTCTCTTACTAGAAGACCAGATAAGTAGCTTCAAATAATCTAACTATACATAATGTTTATTAACTGTTTAGTATGTGTTTTGGATTACCATTTTTCATACATACTTTCTTTGTTCTCCAAACATTATACCATATATATATATATATATATATATATATATATATATATACAGTGCCTATAGAAAGTCTACATCTCCTTTCAAAATATTACATTTGTGCTGCATTATAGCCTGGAATTAAAATGCATTTAAAGTTTTATTTTAATTCCTTTAATGCATCTTTTAATCCATATTTCCAAGAGAAAACATTTTCTAGAAATGTTTATAATAAAAAAAAAAAACTAATACAAAATAAAAACTTGGTTGGATAAGTGTCCAACCCCCTTGTAATAGCAATCCTAAATTAGATCAGGGGTAAGCAATCACCCTCACAATCACACACCAACCTCTTAAACTTACAGTCCCCATTTTGGGGACCCTGTTATTAATTTTTAATTCAATGTTGTCTGATATGAGAACGGTAGCGGTAACGGTCTGCTGAAAGCTGTGAATCATGGCTTCCAGCCGTGTGACCCACTACCATATAAGGGCATACGATCTTATAAGTGGAATTTGCATGGATGATGCTATTTCAAGATAGCTGAATCTCCTCAACATAATGCAAACTATTGCTGCCTGGCTAAGAGCGAAGACACACGGAGTGCAGGGAGTGCAGGGAGCGCACTGCTTACTATTGTGAACTGATTCATTTAATCGCTTATGCATACAAAATGGCTTTTGTGAAGGTAAAAAGAAGGCAAAAAACAAGAATATCCAGCAGGGGGCTAAAAGAAGGCAGCTAGTCAACATGGGTTTAGACAAGACAGATCATGTCTTATTAATTTATTAATATTAGAGTTCTTTGAACATGCAACTGCAGCTGTAGATCACGTGAAAGCATATGATATGATATCAAAAGCTTTTTGAAAATCTAAGTATAAGGTTCCACACCAAAGACTGATTCTCAAATTGGAAGCTGTAGGCATTCAGGGTAATGTAAGTAGATGGATTATGAACTGGTTGATGTCTAGGAAACAGAGGGTGTCGATTAGAGGAGTCGCTTCTAACTGGAGTGAGGTTGTTAGTGGAGTTCCACAGGGATCAGTACTAGGGCCTTTGCTTTTTCTAATCTATATTAATGATCTGGACTCTGGGGTAGTTAGCAAACTTGTCACATTTGCAGATGATACTAAAATAGGTGGCTCAGCAGATACAATCTTGGCAGCACAGGCTATTCAGAGGGACTTAGATAATATTCAGTTGTGGGCCGACACCTGGCAGATGAAATTCAATGTGGACAAGTGCAAGGTATTACATGCAGGTAACAAAAATGTCCACTATTCTGTTCCCAATGTGCGTTACACTACATAAATCAACAGATAGTGAACATGACTTCAAAGTAGATCAGAGGCAGGAATGAGGTTGAGGTTGTTTATTTAATCTCCATGAATTTAACTGTAAAACTGCAGATAAAGACAATTAATGCACATAGAATGTATACATATATCAAACAGCTAACAACTAACAAAGGAGTGCTATACAAAAATGCAAACCTGCCTATATAGCATCAACAAAGACTACAAAATAGTGCAGCATTTCTCTTTCTGGCCTAAGCCAACTAACTATTTCAAATATACCACATGTCATGAATAAATAAGAAATGTCACAATACATTTGCACTCTTGCACCTTATAACATAAAGAATCACAAAACTTACAATCAAAGTTCTCCAAGGCACACAGTGGTTGTAAGAAGGAAAAAGCTTGCTGAATCACCCTTAAGACCAACCACCATTTTGAATGATATATTAAGTCACATGACCTATAGAAAAAGTCACAAGACCTGTAGGAAAACAATGAAGACGCTTAACAATCCACTAGGTGGTGCTGACAACAACAAATGTAAAGCCACTAAATTTGTGACATGACATCCACTATAATTACACTGTGGGAGGAACAGAACTAGATGAAGTAATGCTTGAGAAAGACCTAGGAGTCTATGTGGACTCTTCACTTTCTCCATCCAAACAATGTGGGGAAGCAATAAAAAAGGCAAACAGGATGTTAGGGTATATTGTCAAAAGTGTAGAATTGAAAACAAGGGCAGTAATGTTCAGACTGTACAATGCACTAGTTAGAGCTCATCTGGATACTGTGTAAAGATCTGGGCTAGACACTTCAAAAAAGATATCGTTGCAGTTCAGAGGAGAGCAACCAGATTTAATCCAGGTTTGAAGGGAATGTCCTACTGAGAGACTGAGGAACTGAACCTTTTCACCCTGGAACAGAGGAGACTATGTGGGGACTTGATTCAAGTCTTCAAAATCATTAATCCCCACGCACCTGGGGACACACATGGAAATTAGGCTTCAAGGTATTCAAGACGGAAAACAGGATACACTTCTTCACACAGAGAGTTGTCACAATCTGGAACAAACTCCCCAGCAATGTGGTTGAAGCTGAAAATTTGGGAACATTTAAAAATAGACTGGATAGGATCCTTGGTTCACTTAGTTATTAATGGACAGCAAACGAGCACGATGGGTCGAATGGCCTCCTCTCATTTGTAAACTTTATGTTCTTATTTTCTTATGCAAACCTAAACCTACCAAGTATTCAGTAAATGGGTTTAGATGAGATACTTGGGGAATCGGACACAGATGATGGGAGCGATTTCGATGAGTTGGATTTCAACTCAACTGACAGAAGCTTACGTCCAGCCTGTTCAAAATCTATCTATAGATGAGGGGATGGTTGCCTCAAAAGCTCGAATTGTCTTGAAGCAATATATTATTATTATTTTTATTATTTTTATTTCTTGGCAGATGCCCTTATCCAGACACAAAGTGCAACAATATATGAAAAATAAGCCGACCACATGGGGCTACAAACTCTTTGTGATAGCCGATTTTTAATCTATGAAGGCAAGGCGATCGCACCGACTGAAAAGGGCCTTGATTTTTTAAAATTAATATCTTGCCTTTTTTTTTTTGTAAACAATGAATTTGTATGTGGGACCAATACATTGCATATGCCTAAACAGTGAAACAGCAGTAGAATGATCTCACTCAGACACCTTGGAGAGGTTGAGAAAACAGTTGTATGTCCCCTTACACCAGCACAATGTTTTAGAATAACTTTTAGGCACATCCAATGTATAAGAAGAGAGCAATTACCACATTCGGACACTTTAGAGAGGTTGAAAGGACACTTGGATGTCCCCTGGATGTCCCATCACACAATGTTTAAGAGAGGCTGATATGATTGAAATTGTGATTTTAAAGTGAACAAATAACATTCAGGTTTAACAAATGTCTAATAGCATTTACAGACTTACGAGACTTTGGAGAGGTTGAGGCACATTTGGAGATGTCCCTTGACCGCACCTGACACCACTTCATCTAAAACATCTGCCCAGTTCTAGCTTTTATATCTATCAATCCCCAATTGCATAGATATTGTTCACATGTTGTGCAAGCCATCTGATGTGTTTCCTGCTCTATTCATAATTGATATTTGACTTATAGTGTGTCCATGAAAGATGACTTTCAAAATAAAAATACATTTCCCAGGTGTCTTCTTTCTAATGATACCAAGTTTATGCATGTCCTTATTATATAATTGCACATTAAAAGCAGTTACATTTGGGTATGTCTGTTTAGGTGGAAATATTTTGTTTTGCCATTAACTTTAAGTAATTCATGATTTCAGGATAAATTCAATACTTCCTGTAGGTTCCCTCTGCTGGGCAGTACATTTAAAAGCAAAGATACAGCCATGAGCACCAAGGAGCTTTCAAAAGAACTCTGGGACAGAGTTGTCAGGATAGAAGAGAAACTGAATGGAGCAAAGTATAGAAAAGTCCTTGAGGAAAACCTGCTGCCCTCTGTAAGAAAGCTGAAACTGGGACAGAGGTTTACTTTCAGCATGACAATGACTCAAAGCACATAGCCAAAACTACACTGGAGTGGCTAAGGACCAAGAAAGTGAATGTCCTAGAGTGAAGATTGCTGTCCATCATCAATCCAGAGTGCAAACCTGGCAGAGACTTAACTGAAAAGACTCACAGCTGTAAGTGTTGCCATAGGTGGTTCTACCAAGTATTGTTTCATTGTAAAAATGATCTTGCCTCTTCAAGTGTTGAGTAGGTTGTGTAAATCAAAGGAAATAAAATCCAATTTAAATTCATCAACATTTCAGGTTGCAACACAGCAAAATGTGAAACATCCAAGGGGTGTGAATACCTCCTAGGCTCTTTTAATAGGTTAGTTATAGGGAAACAGGTACACAAAGGCAGGGCGAAGGTGGAAAAATGTTGATTTATTATGCACATTGCAGGGGAGAAAGTGCAGCTCCCTAGCTTAGAAGATGGTTTATTTCTTTCTCTCTGGCTTTTGCTTCAGCTCCTTTTCAAACTCCTGCCCATACTCCTGCAAAAGGGTGTGCCTGCTCCACGCTTTCATGCAGGCACTGAACAATCATGGGAGCCATGCAAGTCTGTTCTCACCAATTCAACAAATCTCAAAATTGTGCAATAACTTTTAAAATAAAGAAAGGGAAAAATAAACAAATTATTTATTTTACATATAACTAAAAGTAGTACACTTCCTATGTTTAAAAATAATATTTTAAAAAACTAGACACTGCCCATTATACATATTAATCAATTCCTTGAACTCACAGAACAATATTTTCTAGGGATTTGCTTTTGTCTGTCTAAATCTGATTAAACATTCAATTTAGCAAGTTCTTCCAAAAATATATGCAGCCTAATTATATTTGTTACATTTTTTTAAAAATGTAAAAGAAAGAGAAGAGATATAGTAGTAGCTGAACCGACTCCACCAAAGCTGTAAAAATCATCAAGAAAGGACTTTCAAACACCTCAGGGACACCGGATTCTTAGATAATGGGCCGGTTCAGACAGCTCTGAAAACCATGTGGACAGGCAGATCACCATCAGGGAGTCTGTGAAGAGCAGAAAAGATACATTTTCTGTGTTAAAAGATGATAGCTGACTGTGACAGCACTAGCTGTTTAAAACCACCTTCCCTAGTTTGGACTGAAAGACTCTTACTCTAATTGAAAGCCTCTCCTGACAAATGGATTGTTGAAACCACACCTGCAATGGACCATTAGGCAAGGCTCTTGGTCTGTGGATGGCGTGGGGGAATGCATTATTTAATATTGTTGGTATGCCAAAGATAAGGAATATTACACTCAGTGTTAGAGGTTGGTTTTACCCTCTGTGGAATTGTGAGACACTGAAATGATTCTCCTGGAGACTTATGCTAATGGCTTTTGGCCCTTTTAAACAGTTCTGTCCAGTTAACTTCAGCAGTGTTCAACTGACCAGCCCAAAGAATGAATACTTGTGGCAGTATTCTTCAGTCATGCATTTTGCTTTTTTGGATAGAATGAGATAGGGTTTGTTCATAGAAAATTGTGGACCTACACCTTTCCTGACATTAACAATGCATTTCAATAATTAATATGACTGGGTGAATATTTTATTAAATCTGCCACAAATGTATACTTATACATTTTTCAAAAACCTTTTACTGTTATCAGAAAGGTAGAAAACTAATTAGTTTTTTTTCTTGTGTCTACAATTGAAAGTTACATTTGTGCACTGTCCTTAAATTGGATTTAAATTGAATGCATTATATTAATTTCCTTTATACATTAGATTTGTTTTAAACTATGTTTCATATTTTAGAAATACTGGCATGCATTGACTGTTGCTACTTATTTTTGGTGTGTTTTTTCTACAATACAAATCTGTATTGACTCCATGTAATTCCAATTGATGTTCTGATTTAATGTCAAAGTCAGATTATAGACCAGTGGCTTTCTGTATTAAAACTTTTGAAAGTGAAATTGGGGGAATCTAGAAAAGATAATTAATTCCTTCTATAAAACCAATCAAATAAACACATTGAAAATTACAAACAAAAGAAAACTTTCAGTAAATTGAATAATTAGCTTAGGAGAAAAACAATCAAAGTAAAAGTGCACATGTAATAGTTATACTTTTCAGAACATTAACTTCTAATTTTAAGAAAGGGTAGTCATCTTGATGTGTTATAAAAAGGAAGTTAGGGGACTCTGGCACATTAGCACTTTTCAAATCCATAATTTGATCCATTTCAATGTTGAACTTGTGTCACACTTTATGGGCGTTTAGAATTAAAACAGCCCTGATTACACCACCTCTAGATATAAATGAGTGAGGAGCTCGTGTCACCCAATTTCTCTCCACACAGATTCGTCTCAGGACCCCAGGGCACCACAACAAGCATAGGTAGGTATTTAACAAGTTTATTTGTCCAAACAACACAATTCAAGGAGCTGGGCATGAAGGCTGCACCAGGCTAGATCATAGAGCACACGGGATATAGAAAAGGAAATAGATTATATCTACTTAAAATCAAACTAAAGTCACCTTTAATAAACAGGGCGAATAGAATCATTCTAAAATCCCCTAGACATACTAAAGGGCATATGGCTAAAGTATTTACTAACAGTAAAATAATAAAACACAATCCCCCTATTGAAACTGAGCATCACACTGGAGAGCCCCGTCTGTCTCCTCCAGCTATCAAATGGCACAGTCCTCTTTTGCCAAGACTGTAATCCAAGTGCTCTGTACTTCTGTACTGCTGCACTGCCTCTTCTCCCTCCCTCCCTCCCTCCTTTCCTTCTTTCCTTCTTTCCTTCTTTGGGATGTGGATGCGCTAAGGTTACTGCCGGTTTGCTGCCTGTCTGCCGACAGACAGCCTTCAGCATACTATATAGCCCATCCTCAAGCTGGGAGCACAGGTGAAAATAATTGAGTGAAGAATGCGGGTTAGACCAGGTTAGAATGTCTCTTGGCAAAGCATGCTCAGTGAAGGAATAATAAGAAAACACATGTGACACCAACAATTAATCAAACAGACAAAGTAAATAAGCCCACAATTAGTGAAAAAGAGAAGCAAAACACACAGTAATAAGCAATAAACATTACAGAAATATAAGAATAAGTGCTAAAGAAACAATGTCTAATAATACTACTAATAAATGTGATTAAGTGCAATTAAGTCTGTGACACTTGTGACAGTGAAGATATGACTGACTGAAAGGCCCATGCCAGTACAGTGTGTCCTCTTCTGAAATGGAAACTTACTCCTGTCGAGTTCTGGTTTGTTCCTTAATTATTGTAGTTGAAGGCACAGGATGTTCAAATTGTATTTGTTATAACAGAGGCTAAAAATGAAGTAATGTTAAATTATGTGAGGTTAAACGTGATAAAGTTTAATTCCTACATGCAAGATGTGAACTGGATGTTTGGTAATGTGAGGATACCAGGACTTGAGCCCTATAGTTTGTTGTGATTATCTCCTTAGGGGAAATTTATAGTCATTATGAAGTCAACAAATATCTATTTCCTGAAAACCTGATTTCATAAATTTACTCTGTCTGTTTGTTGCTGTCCCTAAGTTCTCCTAGTAAGGATGATGGATCTCAGGGAAGGATGGTAGTGAAAAGAGTCAGGTTCCCTATTGCAAAAACAAATGCAGAAGTCAATGGAGATTGTCATTGTCTGTGGACCAGAGTCCATGTTATATTTTGTGAGCCAAAGCTGGATGGCTTAAAAAATGTTTCAATTTTAACCTTTTTTATATGAAGTTGAAGAACAGTTCAACAAATGTGCACATTGAAAGAATATCTGGGCAGGTCCATTTTAACCTTAATGATAATAGACACCCACTTCTTATTTTTTAATCACAACAATACCGGTATTATTAATATATTTTTCTAGGAAGTAGAATTGTTGTGAATAAATCATAATGTTCCTTTTTCCCTTTTCTCTTTAATAATGTTAGTGGGAACGAGAAAACCATAGGATTAAATACTTTATGATTTCCTACATAATTCCATATATTTTAATGAAAATTCACTTATCAATTGGTCCTGCTGTTGACTCAGGCAGACAGTTGAAAACTGAATTTTTCAAGCTAATAGAGTTGTCAAGTTTCACAGGTTGCATGATGGGATTTTTAAAACTCCATTTAAAATAGTGGCATGTTAACTGATATATTTGTTTGGGAGTTTGTCTACTCTTCCATAGAATTAGTTGCATTCACCTTGCTCTATAACTGTGGCCTAAACAGTTTACCAGTAAGAGAAAAAAAACATTATGAAATCTGTCAGTTAAGTGCATAGCTTTGTGGATCATCAAAAAAGCAGACAAGTACCTTCAAAGTACAACTTGTGTGTTCACATGAAATGGATGGTTTCACAACAATTACATCACTTTTAAGCCTGATGCTGGAAATAATTATTCAGCATTAAAGCATTATTATTTTATACTTTTTCAGCATAAATAAAAAGAGTCATCCCTACTGTTAATGTCTGTATATGACTACAAATGTGATAAGCTATTTTTTTAAATATTTCTATTGTGATTTTATTAAAATAAACAAATCCACATACACAAACATTCATTAATCTTTACTTTGTATTATAAAACATAATTTACATTTGGATACACTTTTGTATATTTATGTGAAAATCTGGTAACAGGTCAGTAGGCTCTGGTTCTGTGCATCATTGTGGAAATGGAAAAACAAAGTTATCTTTCAAGTCTGGAATAATACCCAAAGGGGGATGGGACATTGCACATTGCCAGTGGGAACTCATGAATGATTTTTCGAACAAAGCTGCCTATAGGCTGCTGTGCGCTGTCACTCAGGCAGACCCTCCATTCGCCTGCTTTAACTCTTTTGCCAATCTTCGGGACTCATGAGAAAAAAGATTTCGTGTTTTGTGTCCTTCTGTTCATCCTGTTACGTGCACATCCTGCAGTGTACACAGTCCAGGAAGTGCATAGCGACCCACACGCCTCAGGTCTTCAGTTTCCGTGAGTTGGGCCTGCAAGTTAACTGGGAAAAAAGTCACCTTACGGTGATGCAGCAGGTCCTTTTAATAAGCAAAATTAGAAGCTCCGTGTAAATTAAACTTCGTTTTTCTATAATCATTGACTGGGTGGGTTACTGTACATATATTATTTTGGATTGCATATGACTTATTTTTCTGTAAACTGGAAATTAAATGTTTTTCTAAAAAGAGACTAAATAGACTGGTCTCAAATAATTACAGGAGGTCCTCAAAAATCATAAGGGGTGCATTTTTGAAGATTGCGACAAAATTATGAAATTATGCATTAAGGGGGATAATATCCATAAGAATTTATGGGAATAACCCTAGTTGCATTCCAGCACTCCAAAAGAAAGAAAAATTGACCCATCCAAATGTCTTTTGAACACCATTAACCACTCTGATAATGAATTACGATAATTTTACAAAAAAAAAATGTAATCATTACTGTATGAGCTCAGTGAATGAACCTAACATAGAATTTGTACCGTTTTTCTAAACACCAACACTTTTTACTTAGTCCATCTCCAAAGCATTAAATCACATTATGTAAAATCAAGACATTAAAAATAAAGTAATTTGTACTGTTAGTAAAATAACAGAAATTATTATTCATAAAATTGAGCATGGATTTGAGAGAGAGCGAGAGTTTAAAACTAACCACACAGGAGAACACACAATGATACAGGATGATGAGAGTGTGAGTCTAGCAACAGTTACGATATTAAGACTTAGTGTAAAATACTTATTCTGCACTTTCACAGTCCCCGTAGTTGGAGAAATAGGAATAATAGGAAGAGACAAAGTAGAAGTAGTTTGAAGATAGAGAAGTAGTGAGGAGCAGCTTGTTCTTGACTGCTCTGTTTTTTCTTTTATTATTTTCATACTATAATCACATCAGTTTATAATATCTGATGGCCGACATTCTGGGCCGATACTTAGACCACAGAGTGACTTTGATGGTGCAAACGACAGGTGACAATTAACTTAAAAACTTCTTATAATCATTAGCGATGACTCTACAAAAGTCGACAAATTGCGTGGACCCCCTTTGTAACCATGGGACCTCTTTGCTGCATTGTATTATTAGACTGGAAGCAAACATGGGAAATTGATCTTCGCTCCTTTTACAGGGTTTATAATCTCAGATGTGTACCCTGAGGTTATTTGCAAATGCTCCAGTGGAAAATTAACATTAAACACCATGGCTTGTGCCACCCATGCTGCTAATGCATTTGATCCTGCTTTGTTACACTTGAGAAAAAAGAAGGCAACACATGAATATCATTTAGAAATCTGCCGTCTCCTCATGACACCTTATTTAATGCAAGCCTTACTCTGTGTGGTTACTATTAAATACATAATTTGGTAAAGAATTAAAAATGAAAGAGACTTAAATGCAGTAATCAATCATTTAATAGGTTTACCAGCTTAATATATCAGAGCTATTCATTTTCAACTTTACGACAGCAGTGAATAAGACTAAGTTGGTTTTGAGATTAGCTATGACAGGTTTATGCAGCTTCATTCATAAAGGAGTAAAATAGAAAGCCTTAAATGAGGGTATCCCTATTAAATACAAATATAATTATATAAAACTATTTGCTAGTGTTTTCAATGATGCCTTACTTAAGGCTGGTTTTCATTGGGCTTAACCACATTTTCTGTGAAGTGATCTATTGAGAAATATTGACTAATCTTTTTCGATTGCCCCAAATATGCAGACATATTTTTTTCTAGATTTTCTAAATTTAGTTTTTTTAGACATTCTTTCTCATATTACATAATTCCAACTTTTTTGTTGTATTTGTTGTAAGGCAGTTCATTTTCAGCTGATAAACTAGAGGGCCCAGCACTAATGTAAAGCTGATGATGATCGTGAATGCCTCGTGACTATAGCCAGGTAAACTCCTGTCTATGCCATGTTCTCTGTGTGTCATGGGGCTTTTATTGGTAGTACATAACTGACTGTGTACTAAGAGGGTTGGGGGGATTTTCCAAGCCTCAGCATAATGCCAAATAATTACTTGTTTCAATGAATGGGTGCGTGCAGGATTTGGGACTTTACATAAAAAATCATGGATGTCCTGCATTGGCTACAGGATTATGGTTCCATGATTGTGGCAGAAAAAAAGGAGAATGCGTCTACTGACTCCTGTACTGTTGCCTGATATACCAAAAGGGAAATAATGAGGAATACTATCATTTCTACATTAAAAATAACTGAAGTGAGGCATTACCTTATTGTACCTTACTTGGAAGTAAATATACAAGATCCTCCAGAGACCTCCAGTGAAGGGTTTTGTGATATTAATACAAGACATGCTATAAAATCTAACTTCCCAATACATGCAATAAGGAGCTTTTTCATAAGTAATATCAATATTACCCCTTTGCCACAATAAACCATACTTCATCCCACTATTTGATCATTTCTACAAGTAAAGATTTTTCTACAAAGGCAATGAAGCCATGAGTATAACCCTAGAGTAAACTTCCAAGTATAAAACTTTGATTTAAATGTGCTTCAATCTGTATTTGAAGACATCTAAAATTACCTGGTTCAAAATAATCTTCCTCATGAAGCTTTTCTATAAAACCACTTGTAAAGAACTTGATATTTACAAATCTACATGGTTTGTTTAGATTTGGATAATATGGATGAGACATGACACAAAGGGGCAGAATCTTCATGGGTAAGGCTACAGATACTGTCATTTTTTTCTCTCTACTGTTCTGTACCAATTAAAGTATTCTTTAACACACCACACGAGAATGAGAATAATGAAGCTTGATGAGTGTATTCAGATAAACATTTTCTTAAGTACATTCACATCAGGTACTTGTCTTTCTAAAAAATATACAAGAGGTAAATGAAAACCAGTTGTACTATACTATATATAAGACAGTACATCATGTTGTCATTTACTAATTGAAAGTCTAAACAAAAAAAAAAAAACAATGTATGTGGAACCATTTTCTGCTCCAGCAAAACACTAGATTTTTCTGTTGCTACAGGTGCTTTAAACATGCCTTGATCATGTTTAATTGCCTGATATTTGCAGTGTTGGGATTTCAAACAATTAAGTACTGAATTATTCTCTTTAATATAAAGTGTACATTGTATGAGTTTGTCTCGGATATTACATGATAGTTCAACCTGTCACAGGGGGATGTGATTTTAAATGTAGTTTTTACCTCCACTGTCAGTCTTATAATTTATCTGTGACAGTTTTGGCCCACTCCTACATAACCTAGCTGAATTGTTTCTGTGTTACATTGTCTCCTGCTGTGCTCTCTTTTTATTGCAGGGCTTATTTTTATATTTTTATAGATTATCAAATTTCAGCTCTGTCTTTAAAAACATTTTGTTGTCTTCAGTAACTGTTTTAGAAAACATAAAACTTTTTCTGAAAATATTTCAGGTATTTAGAATGGCAGTTAAATAATCTATTTTCCATTAATTTTAAAAGTAAATGTGCCCAATAAAGAATTCTGAGAAGAATAAAGAATGTGTTGGTATGCTGTCGATTTCCTAATTATGAACTCAAAGTTGATGCCTGACAAACCTTTCTGTTAAATTAACTGAAAGAAACACATTATAAATCAATGCATGTTTTTTAAATAAAATAAATAACATACCAAGATATTTTAATATTTAATGTAAAATCTAAATCTAATCTAAAGCATAATTACTCAAAATGTTTCAGAAAAGTACATTTGAAACTTCTGTTGCAGGTCCTTACACACTGATACAACTTGTTCTTTGGGAAGAACAGTTTTCTCATTATAGTGTACACATTGGTATTTTATGTTTTACATCAAATAAAGTTTAATTTACATTAAATTACTGTGCATGTACTCATATACTGCACAGGGTGTTCTAGTTGATACACATATTTTAAAACATTCTATAACATAAAGTATCAAACCTACTATTCCTAATTTACTTTTTTTCAGTAACTGTGCACATGGCAAGCACAGAGGTATATTCATAGATCATATATACTTGCTTTCCCTCTTTGGTTAATATGCACAAGGATTTCTCTGTCAGGCTTGCTAATAGTAAATGACAAACATGCTCTATAAAAGCTGCAGTTAGTCTTTTTTTTTTTACTTCCAACTACTCTTGGATACCTGTCACATTCTCATATGCTTTCCCGTTTGTCAACACTAGATGTCGGCATTCACTCACCACTTACCTGCTTCATCACTTTGCCCTACACACCTGTTTCAAGTTTCACCTGCCCTTTCCGCCACTATATATTCTGGTCTGCTCCCACAAAGTCTTCGCGAAGTTTTGTTTACGTTAGCAATCCTGAGCCTGTTTGCTAGATCGACTTCTATTTTCTGACCTCTGCTAGTTTCCACGACCCTGTTTTCTCGGATTTCCCCAGTATAGTTTGTTTGCCTGATCGCCCAACTGGAAAGATTCGACTCCCTACGCCCGACAAGTATGATGGATCTCCGGATCACTGCGAGGGGTTCTTGTTACAGTGCTCTTTACAGTGCTCATCAGCCCACTGCTTTTCCCAATGAAGAGGCTAAAATTGCTTTTGTAATTACCCTACTTACAGGAAAAGCTCTACAATGACCATCTGCCATCTGGGTGCAAAAAGGGGAAGTCACTCGCTCTCTGCCAACATTCCTTGCCCACTTCAAGGAGGTGTTTAACCATCCGGCAGAAGGGAGAGATGCAGAGGAACAACTTTTGGTTCTCCGACAGGGAAACACATCGGCGGCTGATTACTCCCTGAAATTTCGTACTATGGCGGTTAGTAGAGGATGGGATGAGAAAGCACTCATTACGGTTTTTCGATGAGGACTCAACGCCGAACTCCAATCAGAGCTTGCATGCAGGGATGAAGATTTATGACTGGAAAAATTTATCCAGCTTGCAGTTCAATTGGATAACCTGTTGCAGACCAGGAGGCGACACCCTGTTGCGGACCCGTTGTGCCAGTCTGCCAAGCCGAGTCCACAGTCCCTCCCTGAACCGGAGCCCATGCAGCTGGGCGCACGCTTCTCTCCCAGGAGGAGAGAGTGAGGAGATTCCAGCAGCACCTCTACATGCACTGTGGCCAAGCTTCCAAGATGCCTGCCCGACACGTCCCAGTTCTGCCTCGGACACCACTGTGAGTACCGGTTTATGTCCTTTATTGTCTCGTTCCCTGGGACTCCTCACTGCTCAAGAAAGGCTAATGTGTCTTTGTTATTGGATTCCGGCTGTGCCGGGAACTTCATGAACCAAGCAACGGTAGAGAAATTTGGAATTCCCCTTGTCTCCTGTATTCCCTCGCTTCAAATCAAAGCCATCGACAACCAGCCCATAGGAACCGGTACTGTCCCCCAGATGACCATCCCTCTTCATCTCCAGATAGGCTGTCTTCATTCAGAAGAACTGTCTATTGCTAAGAAAGACGGTGGTTTGTAACCTTGCATTGATTACCGGGGACTGAATGAAATAACCGTTTAAAACCGCTATCCACTCCCACTTGTGCCGGCAGCTCTTGAACTAGTCAGAGGGGCTCGTTTTTTCATCAAACTTTTTTAAGAAGTGCCTATAACTTGATACTCATCCGTGAGGGGGATGAGTGGAATACTGCGTTTATCACCTCTAGCGAACATTATGATGCCCTTTGGTCTAATAAATGCCCCTTCTGTATTCCAGGCATTTGTTAATTAAGTATTGAGAGAGTTTTTAAAACAGTGTGTCATAGTCTACATTGACAACATTTTGATATATTCTTCCACCATTTCTGAACATGTGTCTCATGTACACCAAGTCTTGCAGTGTCTTCTCCGCAACGGGCTTTTTGTAAAGGGGGAGAAATGTGAATTTCATCTGCAGCGCATTACGTTTTTGGGCTATGTGATCGATACGCAAGGCATACATATGGATCAGGAGAAGGTGTGTGCTGTTACTGAATGGCCTCAGCCCCACACAGTTAAGGAATGACAAAGATTTCTAGGGTTTGCTAACTTTTATCGGTGGTTTATTTGCAACTTTAGTTCTGTAGCATCCCCTTTAACATCCCTGCTCAAAATTAATTCTCAGATCGAGGACCTCAGTTTACCTCCAGAGTTTGGACAGAATTCTTTAAAGCCCTTAACATTTACATCTGTCTTTCTTCTGGTTATCATCCTCAAACTAATGGGCAGATGGAGTGCCTTAATCAAGAGGTGGGGAGGTTCCTTTGCACTTACTGCATCGATAATCAACATGACTGTAGTAAGTATCTCCCGTGGGCTGAATATGCACAGAATTCATTAATTCATGCTTCCACAGGTCTGACTCCATTTCAGTATATCCTGGGGTACAAACCATCATTATTTCCCTGGTCTGACGAGCCCACCGACATCCTGGCTGTTGATGACTGGCTGCAATGCAGTGCAAAGTTTTGGCAAGTTGCGCACACCCGACTTCAGCAAGCCATACGCAGGCAGAAAGCTATGACAGATAGACATAGGCTCCCAACACCTCTATACCACCCAGGGCAGTATGTCTGGCTTTCCACCCAGGACATCCGAATGAGGCTTCCATCAGAGTCCTCGCTACATTGGACCCTTCAAGGTATTATGCCGTATAAATCCTGTCACCTACCGCCTGCTTCTGCCTTCTCACTATCGGATTTCCCCTACGTTTCATGTGTGGCTACTAAAGCCTGTGCCCACAGATCCTGCCCATATGACTTCTGCCAACAGCCCATCATCTCCTCCTCCTTTGGACCTGGATGATGGCCCTGCATATCTCGTATGCTCCCTGCTCTGATCTCGTCACAGAAGAGGACATCTGGAATACTTGGTGGATTGGGAGGAGTATGGCCCTGAAGAAAGGTTTTGGGTCCTGGCTTCTGACATCCTTGATCCCTCCCTCCTCCAGGAGTTTCATAGGTCTCAGCCACAGGCTCCTGCACTGCGACCCCGTGGCCGTCCCCCTCGCCGGCAACCTGTGGCATCTGGAGACGCTTTTAAAAGCAGGGGGGTACTGTCACATTCTCCCATGCTTTCCCGTACGTCACCACTAGATGTCGCCATTCACTCACCACTTACCTGCTTCAACACTGCCCTACACACCTGTTTCCAGTTTCACCTACCCTTTCCGCCACTATATATTCTGGTCTGCTCCCACAAGTCTTCGCAAAGTTTTGTTTATGTGCTGTAGTAATCCCGAGCCTGTTTTCTAGATCGACTTCTGTTCTCTGACCTCTGCTAGTTTCCACAACCCTGTCTTCTCGGATTTCCCCAGTATAGTTTGTTTGTCTGATCGCCCGACTTTTGCCTGCTTCCTGACTTTGCCTTTTGCCAGACCTTCTTTTTGCTGGCCCTTGACCCTTTGTTAGTGCGACGCTGAATGATCTCTGCACCTGGGTCACGAGGTGACACTACCATAATACATCTGGTTTTACAAAATTATTTGAGTAGTGATTGACTTCTTGTAATAACACTGTTGTCCACTGACTGTAAATGTACAATCCAAAACACTTATTTAACTGAAACTGAATAGTGGTATAGGCTACATAATGGCTATTTGTATTGAATTCAATTTGGCAAGTGTGTTGACTTCATCTCTTGCAGGTTGTGGAAGCATCGAAGTGCTAATACTAGGAGAAATAATAAATAACTTTTCCTAACTGACATGTACAAATGTGGAATGTGAATAAATGGATGCCAGTATATACAGGATAAAGTATATTATTATTATAGTATTCCAGTATTTGTATAGTTTCAGTGGTATTAACCTAACATTATGTGCATTGTGTACCATGACCTGAACTGTGCCCTACAGATTACCTTTCCAAAAGCTATATGTTGGAACATGACTTATTTTGTATCACTTTTATAAAATGAGATGTCTTCTTTTTAACTAAAATTCAACATGCATGTCATGATCACGAGTTAACGAGAGGTAATTTATGTCATGATCATGAGATAACCATGAGGGGCTATTTTTATGTCTACAACGAGCCACCATAGAAAAGTTATTTACAGGAAAAAAAAAAAAAAAAAACATTAAATAGTAATATAATAATAATAATAATAATAATAATAATAATAATAATAATAATAATTAATGTTCTCACTAGCTCAAACTGATGTCCTACTCCATCTAGGTTCAAGTACAGCTCTCTCTCTCTCGCTATTGCACTGTAGGCTCTTCTACTGGTAGCCCCCCCCACTTTGCCCATACCATTTTCATGTACAGTAATAGATTCTATAAACTCTAGTGGATACCATAATCGTCATAAATAATCAAAGTCATGTACATTATATGTAAGGATGCAAAATAATTAATCAAAATCGATGTACAATATTATAAGTTCAGCAAGACATGATATTACATGTTTATGCCTCAACCAGAAACTGTAATGCTCATTCCTTAAACGCCAATGGTACCTTCTGACCCTTGTTGCACCGCCCATGCGCGGCACGAGGAAGGCATATTCAGGACATCAGCACACGATCAAGTCAGCAGATATGCCAACACCCGGAAGTCAGAGACAACAAACAAGCATGTATTCAACAGACAGACAGACAGACAGAGCGCTCCACAAACAGATAAGTACAAATAATGAAAAAGAAACCTTAATGGCTTTGTGTGTGCGTGCTATCTTTGTGGGGTAATCTGTAAATCTGTGTATCGCGTGTATTAACTGGGAATGCTAGTGGGGCTCCGAGTGCGCACCCATGGAGATTATCTAATGTATGAACCATCCTATTCATGTGTATTGATGTCATGTTGATAAGGGTAGGGAAAATCACATAAGAGTACTGCCCCAGCCTGTGACAGAGGGCTCTGTCACATTACCACCCTCCTCTCCAGGATTGACGAGGTACGGCAATCGGGACAGGTAGTCTGCTGTGACGTTCTGTTTTCCAGCCTTGTGTCGGACAATGAACTTGAAGGGCTGCAGTGCCAAGTACCACCTCGTCACCCTGGCATTGTGATTCTGCATTGTCTGGATCCAGGTGAGTGCCCAGTGTCCAGGTCAAATTCCCTTCCCAGCAGGTAATACTGCAGGCTGTCAAGGGCCCACTTGATGGCAAGACACTCCTTTTCAATGGTGGAATACCAGGTCTCCCTGGGCAGGAGTTTGCGGCTCAGGTAAAGTACAGGGCATTCTTCTCCTATCTTCCCCTGTGCTAACACGGCTCCAATGCCTGTGGCAGAGGCATCCACCTGCACCAAGAACCGCTGGCGGAAATCTGGGCTCTGTAGAACTGGAGTGGAGCATAGGTGGGTCATCAGGCTTGTGAAGACCGTCTCACAGTCCTTGGTCCACTCCACTGGGCTCTTGGTGGCCTTGGTGGTCAGATTGGTCAAGGGCACAGCAATTGACTCGAACTGGGGAATGAATAGCTGATACCACCCAACAAGACCCAAGAAAGACCATACTTCCTTCTTGGTGTGGGGCCTCGGGCTGTTACGGATGGCCTGCACCTTGTCCACCTGCGTTCGTACTTCCCCGTTTCCTAGCTGGTAACCTAGGTAGCGGATCTCACGCCGTGCCCACTCACACTTGGCTAAGTTCAAGGCATTTTACATAAATACCCATATGATCTAATTAAGCCTCTTACCTGCTAACTATTCTATTTTGCATTGCCTACAGTAATGCCTGTTTATTAAGGGCACCCATTTTGTATCACGGGACAGCAACAGTAAGGCTTGGGCAGCTTTTCTGCATTGCTGACTACTGTATGACCCTTGATTTACTACAGAGAAATAATGTCAAGGATAAACTGAAATCACTTCCCAGTCTTTGCAATCCTTTTGTTAATTGGGCCCAAAGAGTTATCCAGTGAAATAATTGCAGCAGTATCTGAGGCATTAATAAGTTGTGTTAATGATACCAGGAATGGAGTAGTTCAATATTTTTTTTTCCATTCCACCGATCTGGAAAATTTCATCAGCCATCCTTTGAATATTTCCACTAATTATAAAAGGTGGACAAGCTACCCTGGGCTTTACAAAATACCCTTTGAGATAAGAGTCAGCAGGATGTTCAATGTACTCAAATCACCTTACTCTACACTGTGATGCTAAGTTTGAAAGATAAACAGCTGCAAACAATGCATGTTCTTGCCATGGCAGGTGTTGTATCAAAAGGTCATTTGTTTTGCATTTTATGTTTAATTTTATGATGACATAAAAAAATCTAGGTGGTCGAAATAACATACATATATATTTTGAGCTGGCACATTTATTTAAATAAACAACAACCAAACTACCAGCACATACCAAAAATCACAAAACACATAGGTTCAGTCTGTCTCTCACAATCACTCTCTGGCTCACAGTCCCTCGTTTCTCTATCCTCTCCTCTCCTCTTGCAAATCCCCCTGACGTGGGGGAGAGCTTGTACAATTCAAACCAAGCTCAGAGAGGGATTGTGCCACCATAACAAGTTCATACACTATGAGCCATACATATGTTTAATCAAAAATATAATGATACAGAAAGAAATATGAGTCAAACTGAATACATATGTCTTCTGTTTAGTTTCTGTCAAGCAACATGCATGCATATTATTTTAGGGGGTGTATGTTGTGAGTGATTTATGTAGTGCATCAGCTACATGCCTTGTGTATGTCATTCTTGACAGAATGATAGCAGCACACCTGAAGCAGGAGTTAAGTACAACATATGTTTTCTTTCTTTATTTTTTCTTACATGTAATTTTGATTTGTCACAACAATTCAATGCTAGTGCGGGGCACAAAGTCTGCACACAGTAGCCATTGCTAATAAATATAAAGAAGCTAAAAATTAAGATATTTCTACAATTAAAGACTAGTAAGACATATAAAAATGACTTGTTTACCTGTATACTTCTAGTTTTATTATTATTTTAATTCCAGATTGTAATTCAAATACAAGAAACTATTCACATAACAAAAATGTACAGTTGCAATAACACCTCTGATATTTAAGCTATACACTGCATATTTATATATATCCATTTCCTATCATCATATACTTAATTCACAGTAGCATCATAATCACATATTTATATACAACAAATCACTTTATAAATTAGATGCTACTACCTGCTTTAAAAGCTTAATAAATTAAGTAGTCCCTATGCTTCATTATGTGTTGAAAACGCCACGTGAGCAGGTGTTTTCAATGTTTCCCCCAGAAGTCTCTCCTCTGTGTTTTATGCAAATGTAATTAGGAATTCTTATCTCTTCAAAGAGCCATACATGAAAGTAAAACTAAATTGACCTGCGGATTTCTTATCTTCTGCAATACACTGAGGATGAGAATACAAATGTTACTGCTGTTCAGAATTAGCCATGGTAAGACTCTTGAAAATGTAAAGCAATTGTATGAATTAAATAGTATTGTTGCACAATGTACAACGTTAGCAAAACATGTAAGTACATATTTAATCGTTTTGAATTACTTTCTGGTGGTTTGTGTTTGATTTCCATATCTAGTAAAACATATTTAAAGATCCTGTCAATCTGACGGATACCAATTAATACAATGATTTGCTACTTTATATTAGGATCAAAACTAAACATACAAACACATGATAATAATAATAATATAAGCATGTACACATGTCAGTAATAGTGTTTTTAGTAGTGGATTCATTTAATGGTATTTTATATAAGTATTCATTTATTTTAAAATCATCTCTAAATTAAAATTATAATGTTTCCTTTCTCCTCACAGAGATGGGAGAGAAAACAATACTGTATAAACACTGACACAGCTGTTTATTATCTTCATTTGAATAATTTATATAATATCCAACTGAACTGTCAAACAGATTGTTTTTATCCCCAGTTGTATATTATTGGTAGGGCCCTACATTTTATTTAATTTTAATTCAACTGCTGTGCCCTAGATGTCCCTGCAACTTCCCCAGTTATTATGATAATTGAATTCACAATTAAGAAATCCACAACAAATTGCAATTTGATTCATTAGATAAATAAATTAATGGTAATTGATGTGTTAAAAGAAACACTGAGCGACCTAAACATGGAGTCAAAAACATCACAATAGATGGACATTAATCAACAGAAAATACACACAATGGAAGTCTGAGATTGACAGCTAACGACCTCCTCCTGTAAAAACATAAGGGAAAGAAAGTAATGAACACTGACAAGAAGTTTTTCAGTTCTCAGTTTGACATAGGCATTTGTTTGTGCTAATAGTGCCCTGGAAACAAACATACTCTCACACAGTCAACTGAACAAACTTACTAAATCCTGAGATTAATAGTTAATAAGTGGTTTAATTAAATTAACTGCATGACCACCATGCACAGGGAGGCATGGAATGCAAACTTAGAAAGGTCCTAATTATGGGTGATAGACATATCAGCCGATATATGAGAGATGTGGTGTATAGGGACTTCTATTCGAAAATAAATTATACTTACAAATTATTTAAATTAGACACATACTGTTGACAAGGTTACAACTGGCAGGGTGGCCACCTGAGCCTGAGATTCCAACACACTGAGATTGACAAAGATTTTCCCTGATTAATCAGTTATGTAATAAACAGTGGAATGTCAATGTATTGATATGCTGAACAGTATAATGCCTCTAGCCCTTGTCCATGAGAACCACAGGGACTTCTGTTTTGTATTACAACTAAATTCCACTATTCAATATATTTAAATTGAATTAAGCAATATTAACATGATCATTAGCCACAGACATCTATATAATCTCATGGATTAGGACTCTTCAGGACACTAGTTTAGTGTACGGTTATCTTTATGCCGGTTATCTTTATACTTTGAATCAGGCCACAAAATATTTAATTAAAACACAATTATAGAAATTATTTGGACACATAAAACATTTCACAATTCAACTTTGCTATCATTCTAAATGATAGAAACATCCTCCATGTATAATTTCCACATATAAGTAAACCATTTCAATAAGAATGTTCTCAGAACTGGAACCACATATGGAAACAACAGGTTGAAACATACATCACTTTACCTGAGGCTTTCACATTATTGTGTGTAAAGAGACAATCTTAAATTAACTGATTCACTTCAGATTACATTTTGAAATGTACTCTGCTAACACAATCCTTTCAAAGAATAAGTGATCCCTTGTATTTTCATTGAAGTGGGATATTATTTGATGTAGAAGGGGCTGCTGGGTAAATCCTTTAAGCACCCTCTCAGTTGAGGTGTTGGATTGAGAAGAAGAAATTAGAAATCTGGGGAATAATGCCCACTGGGTTTATTATACTGTTGTAACATCAGTGTACATAGGGATAGGAAGGCTTAAAATTAAGATTATGTACCTGTTTCCCTCTTTACCATAGTTAGTATGGGTATAAAGGAACTGTAAAGACAGCTGACAGCATGGTTTGCAAGCCATGGGATTTTGTGATAATCCTGCATTGTGAGATAATCATTAAATGTGTGATAGAATCTGAGGCAAAAAGCCAGGTCCACACAAAGGTCATACTGAAGATGAATAAAAAGCACCAGTATGAAAAAGAAAGAGGAAAATGTCAAGGAAATTCTGACACTTATTAATGAAATGATCTATTATCTTTTAACATTTATTACATTCATATTTAGCTTTCAGTGATTCATGTGAGGTACAAAGAAGATAGAAGATATATTCCATGTAAAAAAATAAAGCAATACTGAATAGATATTTACAGTTCTAAGAAGTTTGCCTTTTTGGGTGCAATTGAATATCAATCAAAGCAATATGAAAGATAAAGTATACTTTCAGTGGATCAACTATAACAACAGCTTGTATCGAAACAGAATTGTATATATATATATATATATATATATATATAATCTTAAGAGTTTTTAAGAGAATATGTGTGTATTTGTTTTGTTTTCCACTTGAAAAAAAATGTCTGCTTTCAACTACATTTATAACTGGATGCTTTCTTAGTAACCTATATATATATATATATAACAGGATTGCTTACGTTGCACATTTCTTTTACTTTTGACAGTTCTTACCTGACTTCTGAAAACAATATGGCAGGAAGACAAGGGCAAGACAAGTACAAATTTCTTTACAAAATCACATTCAGGCTTGGTTGAGTGTAGGTCAGATCTTTAGAGCTTTACTGTCTTGGGACACTATAAGCTTGAGGAGAGTTCCTCCAACCCCTAAGCTTTTTTCCTTTTATATTTCATCTTCTGAGCTAATTCAAAATGTAATTTCTCAATAACACTTTGGCAAGTTGTATGACTTAATTTTAACCCCACCTTTACCATTACTGCTGCAGCCATAGGGATGTCAACTGCACCCTCTGAAATACTCCCAGAGATTCTGTCATGCTATTCCAGCTGTTATGAATCAAGGTTATAACAAGGTCAAACTCTACCTTTAATGAGATAAATATGCATGTGGGGCAAAAAACCTTGGACTTCCAATATAATGTTCTTGGAATTCCATCAGTGAAGTGTTCTGATCAGTGGTACAATAGTTCTTTGTAATTGTATTATTCATATTATTATTATATAATATTAGTAGTCAGTACTAATACTAATTAATTAATATACATATATAGATTATTACAAGGGTAACACTATAATATTTAATATAAAATTAGTAGGTAAACATTTTAAATCTGCTTTTGAAGATAAGATGAAATGTGTAAGTGCATTTCTTTATACAGTACATATATCCACCCGCAACAAGATGTATAGCCTTGCCCCTGCACATTTTCTCTGTAGCCCACCCACTGCTTTAGAAGCTAGTGTCGTCCCTGCCCATCTCAAGTGCTTTTGCTTATATGTGTTTATTTGTTTAAATGGGATGTGCACAGCATTTTCAAATCTGCTTCTATTGACTTAATGCGATCTTGCAAATGTAAGTAGATTGTAAGATTATATAAAGCTATGTGAGCATCAAGTGTTACTCAACTGTACATTGAGTGAACTTGGAGAAACACAGGTTAATTGTATTGATCTTTTTCAATTTGTGGGAAGAAGACTATCACTACACTATCACTTATGCATAATTCGTCTAAACTAAATTGTACTACAGTACTATCACATACAGACGAAGCTTTAAATTCTAGTTATATAGTATTATTGTTGTCAACTTACATTATTTTGCAAACACTAACATTCAATGGCAATACATTATTATTAGAAGTAGTATAGTTGTACAAACAACTAACAATAAACTGTAACATTAGTGTAAAGCTTATGCATTTATATCTAGGGACAAAGGAGTAATTTCAAAGTACAATAATGGGACTTAAAGGATGCAGTCATACTTTTTTTGAAAGAGGGAGATGTATTATTATATACATTTGTTTTAAGAAGAAAATTAAATAATACAATGCATATATATATGGCATTCCTAATAATTGCAGGTAGTGAACTGTGGGGCAGAAGAAATGTAATATGTAATTGTTTACTAATGTATTAAGTGTCAAGCGCTGGCTACAGCCTAAAATTGTTGAGCTTGTCAACAGATGGTCTTTAGCAAAGCCTAATTTCCCTTAGCTTTTTTTTAATAAGCTTGAATAAAATTACACTGATAAAAATAAATACATTGTGACAGCAGAAGCAATTTGACTAGAGGGTGCTGGTGATGGAATGAATATCAGGGAGGTCATCCATCACAGCTGCTAAATGTGAATTGACATCCCAGACTGAATGGTACAGTTTAAGAGCCCGTGTCGCCACTTGCACTGCTTCCATTTCTATCACGACAAGATTCATCAATTACCTCTGCCACTTATATTAATTGCTAATTTAGCCTACATATGCTTGGTTTTAAATAATAATAATAGTAATTATACTCCCTTCAAATGTCTTAAAATTGCAGCTTGATTGTAATATAAGCTTAATAAGGCCTGGGCCAAATTAAAGTTGCCATGCCACAAAAGTTAGTGTTAAAGTTTTCCCCAGCTTTTCCCAAATCAAAAGTAAAAATGACATACAAAATATTCTGTTACCAAACCAACCAAAACATGGTTCCACGTCGCCTTACCAAATCAAACAAACATCGGTGATAAGAAAATGACAAATTTTAGCCTTCACTCTAATCTTTGACTTTGTTTTTTCCTTTACCACTTCACTGTCTTGCCTACTTTTGCAATACACCCCTTTCACCCTTTCACGCTTTACAAATGCATCACTTTGGCAAGAGAAAAAGGGTTTCATTTGGAAGGGGTATATCAAAGGTTCAATTATTGGAAATAATTTTGAAAGTTTACACTTTCGCAGGAACAATATGGTTTGAATTTGGGCCAGGCCGTACTTTATGGGAAATATTAACAGAATTGTTTTTGTACAGTGAGGGAAAGAGTATTTGATCCCCTGCTGATTTTGTACATTTGCCCACTGACAAATAAATGATCAGTCTATAATTTTAATGGTAGGTGTATTTTAACAGTGAGAGACAGAATAACAAAAAAATCCAGAAAAACGCATTTCAAAAAAGTTATAAATTGATTTGCATGTTAATGAGTGAAATAAATATTTGATCCCCTATCAATCAGCAACATTTCTGGCTCCCAGGTGTCTTTTATACAGGTAACGAGCTGAGATTAGGAGCACTCTCTTAAAGGGAGTGCTCCTAATCTCAGCGCGTTACCTGTATAAAAGACACCTGTCCACAGAAGCAATCAATCAATCAGATTCCAAACTCTCCACCATGGCCAAGATCAAAGAGCTGTCCAAGGATGTCAGGGACAAGATTGTAGACCTACACAAGGCTGGAATGGGCTACAAGACCATCGCCAAGCAGCTTGGTGAGAAGGTGACAACAGTTGGTGCGATTATTCGCAAATGGAAGAAACACAAAATAACTGTCTGTCTCCCTCGGTCTGGGGCTCCATGCAAGATCTCACCTCGTGGAGTTTCAATGATCATGAGAACGGTGAGGAATCAGCCCAGAACTACACGGGAGGATCTTGTTAATGATCTCAAGGCAGCTGGGACCATAGTCACCCAGAAAACAATTGGTAACACACTACGTCGTGAAGGACTGAAATCCTGCAGCGCCCGCAAGGTCCCCCTCCTCAAGAAAGCACATGTACAGGCCCGTCTGAAATTTGCCAATGAACATCTGAATGATTCAGAGGAGAACTGGGTGAAAGTGTTGTGGTCAGATGAGACCAAAATCGAGCTCTTTGGCATCAACTCAACTCGCCGTGTTTGGAGGAGGAGGAATGACCCCAAGAACACCATCCCCACCGTCAAACATGGAGGTGGAAACATTATGCTTTGGGGGTGTTTTTCTGCTAAGGGGACAGGACACCTGCACCGCATCAAAGGGACGATGGACGGGGCCATGTACCATCAAATATTGGGTGAGAACCTCCTTCCCTCAGCCAGGGCATTGAAAATGGGTCGTGGATGAGTATTCCAGCATGACAATGACCCAAAACACACAGCCAAGGCAACAAAGGAGTGGCTCAAGAAGAAGCACATTAAGGTCCTGGAGTGGCCTAGCCAGTCTCCAGACCTTAATCCCATAGAAAATCTGTGGAGGGAGCTGAAGGTTCAAGTTGCCAAACGTCAGCCTCGAAACCTTAATGACTTGGAGAGGATCTGCAAAGAAGAGTGGGACAAAATCCCTCCTGAGATGTGTGCAAACCTGGTGGCCAACTACTAGAAACGTCTGACCTCTTTGATTGCCAACAAGGGTTTTGCCACCAAGTACTAAGTTGAAGGGGTCAAATACTTATTTCCCTCATTAACATGCAAATCAATTTATAACTTTTTTGAAAAGCGTTTTTCTGGATTTTTTTGTTGTTATTCTGTCTCTCACTGTTAAAATACACCTACCATTAAAATTATAGACTGATCATTTCTTTGTCAGTGGGCAAACATGCAAAATCAGCAGGGGATCAAATACCTTTTTCCCTCACTGTAAGAGCAGAATATTTAGAAGAAAGCAGTGCAAATGTATGAAAATTGTAATGATAATGAAGCTGTCAAGTAGTGTGCGTGTGCCCAGAATCCAAAACATAATTAATAATTTCAATAGTTATTAATATGATGATGAAACTACACTTACACACTAATGTAATAGGGTAGCAAGCACATCAGTATGAAAATGTGCAACTTTAACCATGTCTCCAGAATCTATTTGCAGTTACTGTACCAACTGGGAGGAAATAATTAAAAATACAAATACTAAAGTATGTGAACTACATACAGTATTCTTGTATAATTTGAACTGAAATAATCATATACATTTTTTTAAATGTGACACAATACACTTTGCTATACTATACAAAAATACATAAACCATCAAAGCAATTTCTTGCAGAAGAATGCTGTTAACTTTAAAGGTGAAAGGCGAGTTTGAATTTCTTTTACTTTTTGATTTATGTACTTATGCAATCAAACCGGCTTAAAGGGCGAAGAGTTAATTAAACATGTTATCTTCCAGCTGAGCAAGATGTATCTAAGGCTTTTAAATAATTTCACATAAATATAGTGCAAAACATGCAAATGCCACATTTATTAACTATCAGATTTCCAGAGATTTTTCCCCCTATGTAAATAAATGGCACATCCTGCTGAATTTTCTTTATATAAGCCACACTCCTAACAGGCTTTACTAGGCACCAGGCACCAGATCCTACTGGAGGACAAGCCTCTCAGTGCTTATTCAAAATAGCAAGTTCAGGGGCACTGGGCCTACCCAGTAGGCCTGAACACATCAACTATTTACAACCAATTTGGAAACAACTGGCCTCCTTTGAAACCGTTCTACTTTTTCTATACGCCCACAGCTGAGCACCTCAGGGCCTCTAGAGGGAATAGTCACCCATTTCACCTATGCAATGGATAAAAAATGTTCTTGTGTCATTCCCTGCTAAGCATATGTATTTGAAATATTATTGACAGTACTTCCTTAATATCTACTGAACCTGTTTTGCCGGCAGGTTACACTTTTTGTTACACAAAAAATAAAGTAAGTAAACGTATAATGGGTTATGTATCCTTGGAAAATATCGTTAGTTAGTACAAAATCTAAAGATCAGGCATTGTATGGCTGAACACTGAAATATCAAAGCAATATTATCTGACAAATACACAGACATAATGTTAAACTAAGTTAAAATGTATATTTAAGCAATAGAAAAGGCTAATATTTAAATAAACAATCCTTTCAGAGTCGTATATGAGCATTTCATGCTTAAACTCACTGATGTACTATGACCTGCAAATCATGAATCAATAGATATGCAATACGCAGTTTACTGCAGAATATTGACAATTAAAACATATGCCATTAGACTCATTTTTCAATCCATTTGCACCCTCTAGCCTTCAGGCATTATTGGAAATTGCATATTTATTGACCTTTAATTTCTGTTAAAGAATCTCAGTTTATGAGTTCATTACAATCTATTAAACCATTCCTAAAATTCCCAAAGTAAAGTAATATCAATGGCAGAATACTACAATAAACTTGAATTACATCAAATCAATGTAGTGTTTAAAAATATAGTTTTTTCTCAATACATATCACAGCCAACATATTTTCAGCCTGCAGCAATAACAAAAGTTTCATGATTAAAGAAATATGTGAAATAATTGTTTTAAGCTTAAGGTTAAGCATACAGTTAAGGCAACTGGCTGCCAATTCAGTGGAAAAGACCATGTTTACCCCCTGGAGACCAATGTCAGCATCTGTGTTTATATTTGATAAAATTAATGTCATGGCTTTACTTAAGTGCCCTATCTGCACTTTAGAAAAGCAAAACATCATACATATTGATATGTGTTGAAGCATATAAGTGCTTGTACATTAATATTATAAAATATTGTTATTACGTTATTGTTATTATTACTAAAATATGTATAGGTGATGTTAGGAGAATCTAATCACATTCCAGAAACCACAGCTATTTTGGTTGAGCTGACATGAACACAGACATAGTGGAGGATTTATAGAATGAATTGTTCATTTGGTCTAGGCTAACACTGTTCCTATTACATCTATACATCACACATTGCAATATAAATTTGTTATTGGGATGGTTATTGACAGATTTCAGAGTTCTATGGGGGAAAAATGAGTTTTTTCCTTTTCTAGTTTAATTTGGAAGGATGTTCAGTTACACTTCATGGAAAGAGGCGTAAGTAATTTAAGAGAGTTCAATTCTCAAATGTGAAAGTCAGATGGAATTAGAACTGACACTGGTCCATAGGGTGAACATCTTTCTCTATAATAAAGGGTAATTAAAAAGAAAGAAATGCCCTATGAGCACTAGTTGTTTCACTCTTGGGAAGAGCTGGTGATCATTAGATTATTAATGCTGTCCTACAGTAAGAGAAGGATGATTTTAGTGAAAGCTAAGTGTGTGTGTCGATGACAGAAATGTCCTCCATTCCCTTTAGAGTAAATATAATTTTAACTCTCACTTTGCCAATGAAATTTACTTTCAAATTCAACAGTACATTTAAAAAAAAAATGTATATTGTTAAAACCAGTATATGTAAACTCAGCAAAAAAAGAAACGTCCTGTTATTTTCAGCAAACTTAATGTGTAAATATTTGTATGAACTTAAAAAGATTCAACTAAGACAAGTTTCACAGACATGTGACTAACAGAAATGGAATAATGTGTCCCTGAACAAAGGGGGGGTCAAAATCAAAAGTGACAGTCAGTATCTGCTGTGGCCACCAACTGCATTAAGTACTGCAGTGCATTTCCTCCTCATGGACTGAGCCAGATGTGCCAGTTCTTGCTGTGAGATGTTACCCCACTCTTCCACAAAGGCACTTGCAAAGTTCCCGGACATTTCTGGGAGGAATGGCCCTAACCCTCACCATCCGATCCAACAGGTCCCAGACGTGCTCAATGGGATTGAGATCCGGGCTCTTCGCTGGCCATGGCAGAACACTGACATTCCTGTCTTGCAGGAAATAACGTCCAGCAAAGGTGGGTTTGTGCCCATAGGCGACGTTGTTGCCGGTGATGTCTGTAAGGACCTGCCTTACAACAGGCCTACAAGCCCTCAGTCCAGCCTCTCTCAGCCTATTGCAGACAGTCTGAGCACTGATGTGTGTTCCAGGTGTAACTCAGGCAGTTGTTGCCATCCTGTACCTGTCCCACAGGTGTGATATGCAGATGTACCGATCCTGTGCAGGTGTTGTTACACATGGTCTGCCTCTGCAAGGACGATCAGCTGTCCTTTCCTGTCTCCCTGTAGTGCTGTCTTAGGCGTCTCACAGTATGGACATTGCAATTTATTGCAGCATGCCGAAGGCAAATTCACACAGATGAGCAGGGACCCTGGGCATCTTTCTTTTAGTGTTTTTCAGAGTCAGTAGAAAGGTCTCTTTAGTGTCCTAAGTTTTTATAGTGTCACAAGTTTTTAACTGTGACCTTAATTGCCTACCGTCTGTAGTGTCTTACAACCGTTCCACAGGTGCATGTTCATTAATTGTTTATGGTTCATTGAACAATCATGGAAAACATTGTTTAAACCCTTTACAATAAAGACCTGTGAAGTTATTTGGATTTTTACAAAATTATCTTTAAAATACAGTGTCCTGTATATTGTTGCATTGCAAAACAAAATACTTATATTTATTGCATTACAACAAAGTTCTCAACCTCTCATTATAGTTTATGTTTTAAGTAATTAAGTTTTTTCTTTAACATTTGGTATTATTAATACCAATCAATTTATTTGAGTTGTCCCATACACAAGTATTACACAATTAAACCTAAGCATAGAAACTCCAATCTAAATAGTCTGAACAAGAATGTATCGATACCAGACAACATAGAAATGACCCTAATATCTTTTGGGTGAGACTTTAAATTGAAGGTGCAGTAAGTGACTAAAGGAAAGTGAACCAACACAGCAAGGAAGGCACACAAACTAAGTCAGGCTCATTAGACCACGGAACACGATCTGGAATACAGTGATGGTTCAAATCAGAGAGATAAGAAGGTGAGGTTTATATCAGAGAGATAAGAAGGTGCCAGACCATGCTGACTTAAACATTAGAAATATAATTTTGTATTGCATTCTCTGACACATAAGCAATGTAAACAAAAACAAAAAACACAGATTATGTGATTTCAATTTTGGTGTGTTTTAATGCTCCTGCTGCTGAGTTTTGAACCAATTGAAGCCTAGAAAGAAAGCCTTTTGGAAGTCCCCCAAGAAGAGCGTTACAATAACCTAGCCTTGATGTAACAAAAGCATGGATTGTGTACAGTTTCAGAGTCAGTCAATTCCACATAAGGACACAATACGGGCAATGTTTATGCATTGGAAAAGAAGATATATACAGACAGATTTAATATGCTCATCAAAGCACAATTCAGAGTCAGACAAATAGTACTACCTCATTTCTAATTACAGGACTAAAATTAGAGCAGCATTTTCCAATGTCCACCCTATTTAGCGAAAGAGAAAGCACAAAACCTTAAATTCAATTGCAAGAAAATTATGGCTGACCCAATTTGGAATATAAATAAGACAGTCACATGGATTGCTCCAGATGCAGACGGTTTAACCAATATATAGTCAAGGGAGAATCCCATGAGCATAAATATATTGGCCATGATCATATGAACAGTAAGATAAGACCAAAACAGGATTGTAATATGGGGCATATACAGGTCAGATGCAAAGGGCAGCTACAGCCATAATCATTAATCTTATTGGCAACAAGTAGCAAGTAACCACTTCAGGGTTTTAAAAAAATCTACAGTCAACATGTTTTTTTTTATTCTTCCCTGTTTTTATTTTAAATATCAGTTTTAATGTTGAAAATGTTAGTACTAAAATTCATCTGAAATAAAAACTCCAGCTTACCAAAAAAAGTACCAAGTTCTGGGTTGTCTAGAATCTGTCCACTCATAAAATATTTATTTTAATTATGGATAGTTAAATCCATTATATTGGAAAGAACAATGGAAATTATAATTGTTATGACAATCCAGTCAAAAGTTATGGACACAAAGCCAATGTACAGTATTTTCACAGAAGATAAAAAATATCTTGCATTTTTTAAAATGCTTAGAATGAATTTATATACCATAAACAATAATTCTAACAGCCTAACATTTGAAACTTAATTTGTTCACAATTGAATACTTAACATAATTCAAGGTGGTGATGAATTTTGAATCAATCATTTTTACATGTAGAAAAAGAAAAAGCAAACACATGTAAAGTACAGAATAAAGCTAGTAGACGTGTCTTTTCTTTAACTCAAATCCCCATTTATACCTGCATAAAGAACAGGGCTTTTTTTTGCTTATCTACACCGCAGTTTCACTCTCATTGCCCACTCTTCCTAAATCCCTCTGTACCTAGCAGCACAGCTTCATCAGCTAAAACGCAAATGTTATAAGAAACAAAAAGAACACAAAAGGTTTCCTAGCAACTACTTACATTCCTTCTGAAATGAGTCAGTTAAAACAGTGAAACAGTACGTGCAGTGGGTGTAAATTATAAAAGGAAAACAAAACACTAACTCCTTATGTGAAAATTCCTCCATGGCTTAAACATATTTCTTATAAATATCACACAGATTTTGTTTAGTTTCAGTTTTAACACAAGTTTAAATTATTCTTTGATTATTCACTTGAAACAGTTTGATGTCTTGGAGAAAATTGTGGATCAGTCTTAAGGAAGCAAACCTTGATCTGTACAAAGTTTGACCTTATTGCAACTCAGTAATTTTGGAAACAAACAAAAAACAATTGTGCAGGGCAAAAGGTATGAATTACCTTTAATTCCATAGATCATTGGGCAGTTTATGCTTGCAATTTCCTAAATTTGCTTAGAACATGGAATAAGTGAAGGCAGTGACATCTAAGATCAATCTGCCTCCTAGTTTGAGTCATATCATTGATGTAGATCAGTGGGATTTGCTAAATTTGCATCCATGGTTCTCAGGGTTAGATAAGAGTTAAAATGATTACAAGGAAGAATTGAATATGTAAAAAGACTCCCAATTTTAACAAGTTGTGGGCATTTATTACTGTAATAATTACAATAGGACATCATTGATACATGACCTTGGATGGACTTGCTGCAAAGTCATTCCACCACAGCCTCACACAGCACAAAATAAACATATTTCAGTAGTTTACAATCCCAGTTGTGAACTGGTGTGAGTAGTTCATTATATTAAGGTTTTCACTGAGGGAACAACAGTCTGGCACCAGGGCCAGACTAATTATGGGGAACATAATGTTTCAGGAATACATACAGTACACAGGTCAGAATTTGTAAGTGATTTGTGAGTGTTTGTTCTCAATACTACAGGCTGCTTTTTAACACGTTTAAAAAACAATTAGACATGCATTTGACTGTGAAAGTTACGTTTGCTTCATTTTCCATCCAAAATCTGTGACCAAGGGACAATCTCTCACAACCTCCCTTTCAAAACCTTCCCATAGAGCCTGGAAACATAACTGGTGTCTATCAAATATTTTCACTTGCTTAAACTTTGTCATCTATCTTCTTCATGACAGAGATAACCATTATACAGTACAATAAATCCAATTATATTCAGACTGCTAAACATGCTTGCTCAGAGGACAACACAGAGAGAAAATTAGATCTCTGGCACAATAATACATTTAGGTTAGGGCTATAAAAAGCCCATTAACATTTTAATAATACAATGAGCAATCTCTAAAGTATCCTTATCCACGTGTTGCTGTTTTTATATAGATAAGTAGATATGTGTATATATTTACAAAGATATATATATATATATATATATATATATATATATATATATATATATATATACACTCACCTAAAGGATTATTAGGAACACCTGTTCAATTTCTCATTAATGCAATTATCTAGCCAACCAATCACATGGCAGTTGCTTCAATGCATTTAGGGGTGTGGTCCTGGTCAAGACAATCTCCTGAACTCCAAACTGAATGTCTGAATGGGAAAGAAAGGTGATTTAAGCAATTTTGAGCGTGGCATGGTTGTTGGTGCCAGACGGGCCGGTCTGAGTATTTCACAATCTGCTCAGTTCCTGGGATTTTCACGCACAACCATTTCTAGGGTTTACAAAGAATGGTGTGAAAAGGGAAAAACATCCAGTATGCGGCAGTCCTGTGGGCGAAAATGCCTTGTTGATGCTAGAGGTCAGAGGAGAATGGGCCGACTGATTCAAGCTGATAGAAGAGCAACTTTGACTGAAATAACCACTCGTTACAACTGAGGTATGCAGCAAAGCATTTGTGAAACCACAACACATACAACCTTGAGGCGGATGGGCTACAACAGCAGAAGGCCCCACCAGGTACCACTCATCTCCACTACAAATAGGAAAAAGAGGCTACAATTTGCACAAGCTCACCAAAATTGGACAGTTGAAGACTGGAAAAATGTTGCCTGGTCTGATGAGTCTCGATTTCTGTTGAGACATTCAGATGGTAGAGTCAGAATTTGGCGTAAACAGAATGAGAACATGGATCCATCATGCCTTGTTACCACTGTGCAGGCTGGTGGTGGTGGTGTAATGGTGTGGGGGATGTTTTCTTGGCACACTTTAGGCCCCTTAGTGCCAATTGGGCATCGTTTAAATGCCACGGCCTACCTGAGCATTGTTTCTGACCATGTCCATCCCTTTATGACCACCATGTACCCATCCTCTGATGGCTACTTCCAGCAGGATAATGCACCATGTCACAAAGGTCGAATCATTTCAAATTGGTTTCTTGAACATGACAATGAGTTCACTGTACTAAACTGGCCCCCACAGTCACCAGATCTCAACCCAATAGAGCATCTTTGGGATGTGGTGGAACGGGAGCTTCGTGCCCTGGATGTGCATCCCACAAATCTCCATCAACTGCAAGATGCTATCCTATCAATATGGGCCAACATTTCTAAAGAATGCTTTCAGCACCTTGTTGAATCAATGCCACGTAGAATGAAGGCAGTTCTGAAGGCGAAAGGGGGTCAAACACAGTATTAGTATGGTGTTCCTAATAATCCTTTAGGTGAGTGTATATATATATATATATGATCAAAATAAAAAGAAAGAATGAAAAAAAAAAAACTTTTGGTTGTCTTTAATATAACAGATTTCAGATTTCATAGCATTCATTTTTTGTCCTTGGGGGATGGTTCGAGATCTTTGAGATTATAAAGTTAATATTTTGTATGAGCTCTCAAATGGTGTACAAGATCTGTGTTGAATATATTCAAGGTCTCTCTATTCACCAATTATTTTGCATACATTTTAAAGCAGGTTCATATCCTTAAATATTCTGGTTACTTTATTCTTCTTCAAACTTATTAAAAACAGAGTTGGTGTATTTTCTTTTTTAATGCCCCAAAATATTGCATTAATCTATCAATGCAAACACATTTTCCCAGTTGCTGATTTAATAGAAAATCCTCCAGGTTAATTATTTTCAGTTGTTGACATTTTTAAGCACTAAGAGAATAAGAGAAGCTGCAGGTCATATATTTTTTATCTGATGAGCTTTTTAAGGTAAGCCCATTATATTTTAATAGTTTTTTTATCAGTTGGAAACTGATACAGTTTTTTTTTTTTTTTTTTTTTTTACCTTAAAAATCTAAATATATATCTATATCTCAACCTTTCTATCTTTCTACACTACCGGTCAAAAGTTTGGGATCAAATATTGATTGCATTTGAAAACACCACAAGACTTTACATTTAAATGATACAACTGTTCTTAAGTAATGTGAAAAATACAGCTGTTATTCACTCACTGTTTGGCCCTGTGTTTAATATATATATATATATATGCTTATTACACAGAGAACAATATGGTACTAAATGAACTTGAATTTGTATCTACACTACCGGTCAAAAGTTTTAGAACACCCCCATTATTCCAGTTTTTATTGAAATTTTAGCAGTTCAAGTCCAGTGAATAACCTGAAATGGTACACATGTAAGAGGTAAACTGACAGAGGTTAAAAAAAGTTTAGGTTACCAGAAACTTCATTTCAGAGTTATATACTGTGTTACTACACCCTCTTAAGCATTATTTGGCAGTGTTACGTGCAGCTCCTGTGCATACAAGTTACACTGTATTCCTACAATGCACACATAATTTGAAAGCTTATTCTCTTGGCTACTAGCGCATTTCATTCTCAAACACATTCGATTCACAGTTTCCGTGTCGCCCGCCATCATTCAGAGCCCGGGGGGTAAACGCGCAGTCTGCTTGGGGTGGGGGGGATCTCATTCAAACGGTCACAGATCTCTGTTTCGATCGTGTTTCTTTGCAAATAGGCTTGTTTTGTTCAGAACAACCTAACGATCAATCCAGTATATATATGTATTATTTGATGTTCTATCAAACACAGAGATCCAATTATGTAAAATCCTTCTGTATTAATACACTGTAAACAGAGTTTTCCATCTTGACATTTTGAGCTCTCTACGGGTGTGTGTTGATTCTACCAAAAACGTGGATGATCTTGTTTTGATCAGTAGACTGGTTTTGTACCAGAATATGTCATAATTGTCAATATTTTCTGAAATTTTGAGGAAACAACAGTGCGACAGCGGGAAATACAAAGATATTAAAGCAACAGTGGGTGCAAACAGCTGAAAACTGGTTAGCCTTCAGGAGAGAAAAGTAATATAGTGTCAGTTTGGTAGTGTTATATGTTTTGATCTAAAACTAAAGCATGACAAAGTACTGCCAAGTCTAAGTGTGGAATGTCAGATTGGTTTGTTCACTTCAACTGAGGAAGCTGTGTAAGTAAGACATGCCTTAACAGAGAATAGTACAAGGGTTTAGTATTATTTAATCTCAGACAGCAAGCATAATTTCTCCATATGTTATCTTATTTGTGAGCACATATGCTAGAAGGCATTAAATCTCTCTAACCCAAAAATAACACAACTCATGTTCTTAGCAGGGGGAGGTATTTTCATGTTAATACAGCACTTTGATGAAATATAATGAATCTCATTAAGCTCGCTGTACATCATGAGCAATTATTAGTGCTTAAATGTTGATAAATCAGATGGTGTCTTTAAGTTTCAATCATTACATTATGTTTTTTAACACTGCAATATGCCAGCCTGTAAAATGCAAGCTTTACTTAAAAACAGTATAGTTAACCTTGAATATTTAACCCTTAAGAACCTGATGTAACATGTATGTCACATACAGAGAACTGGGTAACAATATATTTCTGTCAAGCCTGTTAATCTTTTGTGACACAAACATCAAACTGGGTCCTTAAAGGTCAAGATGTGAGTGCAGTTAGTATTACTATACTCTGATCCATAATATTGTACCATTTGACCAAATTGTCATCTTTATACTTAAGTGGATATTTCCTGAATGCTTCAAAACGATTTGTTTAAAATTGTTATCCAGTTCCTTTATAGTATTTACAAGAGCTATCCTTATTAAGTATTATTACCGCATTGGAGATAACTATTCATTGCTCACTGCACTGTAGCTATAAAAATATTTGATAATTATTGTTTAAGATATGGATTTTGGCCTACTTTTTAGCTTTTTCTACTCCTGTGAAAATATGCAATAAAAGAAAAAATCCCTTTGTGTTTTATACAACCATCAAAGCGTTCATGAAGAAATGAGAGAGAGTTTAACAGAAGATAACACTGGTCTGTTAAATTTCTCTAAAACTTGTCTACTGTGATGGATTGAGCATTACAAAAATAATTTTAAATTTCTGTATTCCACTAATTTGGTCACTCCATTACAAAAAGATGACAATACAGTCCTGAAGGTTTATCAAATTTAATTATATTATCGACCCTCGCAAGTGAGTATTTTCAGTACACCAAGATTTTGATCAATTATTTTGTTCTTTCTAGCAATAAACCAAGAAGAGGATTATGTTTGAACAGTCTTTTACAAAGCAACAGTATAAATCTATGCAATATTACTCCAATGGAAATAAAAAAAGGAATTACTACTATATAATTTATTTATTTTTAACTCCACATCTGTCTCTTTCAGATATTTAGAGAGAAAGTAAAATCAATCTTGGGGCTTTACAAACTTGTTTATACACAATTGCCATTTCTTAAGAGAAGAGATGGGTTTCGGACACTGAAAGCACTATACATAGCCAATTTTTTCAATTATCAATCAAGCTGTCTATGTTGAGATGCATTTCTGCTTCTTTTCCTTCTTTTCTTCCTCCTTCTTGCAATTATTGCAATTAAAATGTGCATCTATGTTTGTTTGGAAAGAATTAACCCAAAGGCAAACCAGTAAAGCAGAAAGGCCCTTTCTATCTTAGTAAAAGTAAATTTTAAGAAAGCAGTCCTTGCTGCTGGTGTTTAATTGTTTGTTTTGTATTTACCTTAATAAAATATAATAAAATATTGATATTGTTAGGTCACGGAGGAGCTATGACCTCAGTAGTTGGGTCAAGAAGCCCAGGGTAGATGAAATGTGAGTCCAGAGATGTAGAGGTAAATCAAACATGTGGCAAGCTGACAATGTGCAAAAGATATGCATTCAGCAACAACAAATAGTGAGACCAGAATTAATACAGATAAAAAAAAATGCCTCAAATTGGAGGAAAACAAACACAATGGCAAAGCCAATAATAAACAAATGGAAAATAAGGCACACAATTGTACAAATAAATGGGCGGGGGGGCTAATTGGTGTACTCAATAAAAAAAAAGTGTTTAAGTGCACAGTGAAACAGATTTGCAGCGAATTAAATGCTTAGGAAATGTGTAATAGTTCAAACCAATACAAAGAAGAGCAAACCGTCAATAAAGTGAAATACATAATAAAACAAACCATTCAATCAAAACAAAATAAATAATGCAAATTACAAATTAGTGTAAAATTAGATAGCTGAACTGATGGTCACCTACCATGACACTCATTAAAGCAATGATAGGTTGCGAATGCAACCCCGGTTATCTTTCAAGTCGGAAGCACTGCCCAAGGGGGAGGGGTTTCTGTGCACTTCCATATGAACCCGATTGAAACGTCACTCTATCAAAGCTGCCATTGGCCCCTGCGCTTGTCACTCAGAACAGGTCCCTTCCCACTTCCTGTTCTATAAAATGTGACGTCAGCGCAGGTTTGTGCTCTTCTGCCAGGAGCCAGGACTCCCGCAGGACCTTGCGACCCTTGGGCAGTGCTTCCTTTTTCAGATAACCAGGGTTGCATTCGTTATCTTTCAAGTCAGAAGCACTGCCAAAGGGGGAGGGGTTACTGTATAACAAAACAGTCGCAAGGGAGGAGGCAGCGAGCTGATAAGGGAGCCTGCCCCGAGGTGCACCACTAGTGGGCCTCGGCAACACAACTCCAGACAGGAGCCACAGACTGGGGCTCCAGACTGGGCTGCCCAGGAGCGAGGACTGCAGTCATGCTCTACCAGGAACTGTCTGCAATCAGCATATATAAAGCGGGGCTACAGACGTAAGGCACCCTCCGCTCACAATAGCAAGGCTGGCTGCTCTATTTGTGCATCTAGGAATGAGGCCATATATCTACTTGCACAATATATGGTGCAGATAATCAAGCAACTTGGCAGTGAACCCTTGATCCTGTAGGAGTGGGGTCACAAACCCACTGAAAAACACACAGCTGGCTAATCAACTGAGTAGCCACAGCTGGACATAACAGTATAAACAGCAAGGCAACAGGAACATTCATGCTGCCTCCGCGCAGCACAGGAGAAATCACATTCACTGAACGGTACAGAGCATCTAGCTCCACTGTGCTGTCATAACAATTATACACATCGTGGGGTGCAGGAAGCAGATCATGCACCATCTCGTAACACGGGAGCAGTTGTCACCTATTAGCACAGCTAATGCAGGACAACAGCAGGCTCTAACATGACCATGAAACCATAAACATTGCGGTGTGCAGGAAAACCGTTCATGCACTCTCCGCATAACATGGGAGCATTGGCCGCTTGCTCCAATAGCTCAGCTAGGAGCGAGGCCACACCAGCTCTACAATGTCATACAAAGAAACTATATACACCACGGGCGCAGGAACCAACTCATGTGCCACCCGCGGAACAGAGGAGCAGTTGACACCTGCTGATTAGACCAGCTAACGCAGGGCAATATTAGCTCTACTGTGCTGACAAATGAATTATGTACACAGCGGAACATGAGAGCCCACTCAAGTGCTTACCGCTGAGGACAGCAGTGGTCTCTTATTCTATGGTACACTGCCAGAGCGGGCCACAGAACTGCTGACCAAGAAACTATATACACAGCGAGGCAGCAAGAACAGCTCGAGCACTATCAGCTGGGAACAGTGGCAAGCTAGAATGGAGCCACAGTCCTGCTCTTTACACATGTTATATATACATAGATGCCTGCACCACCACAACACAATGCAAATAATGAACAAACTATATACAGGGCAGCTTCGTAAGGCAACGTACCTGGAGACTGCATGACAAGTTTAAAGGATATGCTTAACAAGGGCAGACTGGGAGGGGAAATCAGGAGCCAGAGCCTGGGGACTAATGGGGCTCAACTGCAGCCAACACCAGGTAACCAATGGAAGGGACCGGTCCCGTCACATCCAACCTGTATAACTGGACAAATGTAAGTGGCGAAACCCAAGCTGCAGTCGCACAGATGTCTGCCAAGGGGGCGCCTTGAAAATTGGCCAACGATGTGGCAACACCTCGAGTTGAGTGGGCCACCAGGTGTTCAGGCAGAAGAAACCACACTGGGCAGTGGGTGGACTCTGCCAAGGCAAAGAGATCCACTTCTGCTCTGCCAAACCAGCTCCACAGTTGTATCACAAGCGGGTGGCCTCCCCAAGAAAGGAGGTATGCCACCATATTGCATAGGCCAGGGAAGTGAACTGCTCTGATGGAGCAGAGCCATGGCTGAGCCCACAGAAGCAGACAGTGTGCTAGAGAGTACAATACTGTGTGACCGGAGACCTCCTTGCCTGTTGATATAGGCAACCCCACTGTGTTCCCATCCAAACCAGCACATTTTTGTCCCATAGGACTGGCAGGAAATGACAGAGTCCGTGGAGCACTGCTTGTAACATTGAAATAGAGGGCCCTTGTGGGCTCCGTACGCCTGATCCCCAACCTTTTTTGGAGGTGTATGTCATCATAACCACTCAGTGGCAGACTGGTCCCAGTGGCACACCAAGGGTCAAATTGTAAGGGCTCCGCCATCAACTGAGCACCTTCCAGCACACCAGAGTGATTGTGATTGTGGCGAGGATGCATCTGTAAAGATCTGAACCACTGCTGCAGTTTCCTCAATCAGAGGAGGAGGGGGAGGGTCTGTGATGCTGCCGCTAGGAGACCCAGCAACCTCTGGCAAGGGGATACCCTGACGCAAGCTCTCAGTCAGAAGAGGGAGAGACACACGTGTATGGAGGCTCTCTCTGGTTCCAGTGCATAATTGAAGACGTGGACCCCCTGGCAACGCAAAGGGGCGAACACGATGTCCATGCAAGTGCGTGGGGCTAGCGACAGGCTGGAGGGGAGAACAGCAAACTTGAACGCTCTGCCCTTGTAGGCGAAGCGGAGGAACTTCCTTTGTACCTGTGCAATAGGGATGTGAAAGTAAGCGACTTTCCGATCCACCGTAATGAGCCAGTTGCCGGGCTTGATGCATCTCCGCATATGAGAAGGGTCCTGTCTGTGACAGGCACCTGTCTTGCCTGTGACATCCAGAGCTGGCGGCGCACTGCCACAATGGCTGCCAAGGAGCATCCAGTTGCCCTTGTGCCATGACTTATCACATTGACCAGCAGGTTGGCCTCCACCGATATCTCTCTGACAGGGGCCAGGGCCTGTGATGCAGTGGCTGGGTCCGAGACGGTCCCAGGTTGCTCTCAGGTCAACCAGGAGGGGTCCGGTAGCAGCGGGAGGGCCCTTGTGGGCTGCTGCAGCCGATGCTTCCTCTAGTACCTGGATCATGGGGGGGTGAGGTCAGCCACACACAACTCCCAGTCCTGACTTACAGGAGCAGGGGGACTCTTGTCGCTCAATGGAGTGGCTCCACCTCCTACTTATTAGGAGTATTAGGCGGTCCTCCTCCCAGATTACCTGTCTGCTGCCCTTGTCCATAGACAGGAGACTCGAGATGTGGGGGAGTCAGGGCCTGGGCTGCTGTTTGCACTGCCCGCACAGACAGGAGGGTGCAGATGTGGTCCATCCTGCTAATCAGGGCAAGGATGGCCTCGTCTCACTCTCTGTTCCTGGAGCCAGACCTCCGTCGTCGACAGCGTGGTGGGGGGGGCTAGCGACGGCCCAGAAGAGGGGGAGGGGCCCGTGGGCATTGCTCCACTGCTCTTCCCTGTTGCTCACGTGCAGCCGTGGGCTGTAGTGCGGCGCAAGCTGGCGTAGGAGCACCTCTCGCAGGCGAAATCTCTTGCGACAGACCGAGGCTTAAGCCGGGCAGCCAGGCCTCGGATTTTACTGCTGCTGCTAGCGCTCCTGCTGTGGTGGAAAAAGCCCTGTGGAAAAAAATCAATACAGCAAACAATCGGATAATATGGCACTATATTAACATGATAATTATTTTAAAATGCTCTATTTGTGAACTGAAACTGAAACCGAAAGCGCAGCCGGAGCTCTGGTGCGTGGACGGACAATCGAAATTATCTATAAATATAACTAATAAGACACACAATAGAGACAGAGATGTAACGAAACGGTGGCCAACAACACTAGTAGTGAAGCCAGACAGCCAAAATACACAGTCTTTAAGGGCTAATGCAACACACAGACACATAAAGCTCACATTCTTGGGTCCAGTGAAATGGCAAAAAAGGACGAACCTGCGCAGACATCATGTTTTATAGAACAGGAAGTGGGAAGGGACCTGTTTTGAGTGACTTGCGCAGGGGCCAATGGCAGCTTTGATAGATTGACATTTTTGACCAGGTTCCTACGGAAGTACGCAGAAACCCCTCCCCCTTGGGCAGTGCTTCCGACTTGAAAGATTAATTAACAAAAAATAACAATAATTAATAGCAGTAGTTCTTAAATGTTTAAAGTAAACATAATAAAGACACTTAAACAGAAGTGATTAACCTTTGTTGCAATTCAACATACATCAAATACATTACAAAATATGTATTAAACATAAAGAACAAAGCAAAACCATAAACCAAATATATATTTTCCAGCACAGTATATTTAACTGAGGGAGATGTTTATCAAACCATGAATAAAAACATAACCACACCCAGTCTGTAAAATCACAGAGTACATACCTCATACCTAGAGGTTAAGTGGAATATGATGCTGATATGAATTGTGAAAGCATTACCAGTGGGCAAGACTATCCTTTCCAGCTTCTGGTGACGATGGAGATAAACTTGAGTCACTCCCAGATTCCTTACATGAACTAGAACTTTTCCTCCATCAGCTCTGTCCACCAACCAGGAAGCAGTCTCGGGCATTGACTCCACCAGGCCCAGGTATGTCTGTCCCCAGGACCACCACAAACATGTCCAGCTATCACCACTTCCGGCAATCTTTGTGTTGGAAAGAACTCCTACATATCCAACTTCCCCCCAACAAAGTGGGCTTCTTGGTTACAAATTGACAAGGCTCATTTCCAGGCATTTGTCCTAGTGGGTTAGCTAGCCTCTCTCCTTGATCTTCTGATCTTGAAACAAAATCTTCCAACAATGTCAAATAATGTTAATTCCACCAACCTTGGGGTGTGTTTCAAACAGTGGTATTGAACTACTATGTTACTATGTTCTTCTGGGACTCCAAAAGGTGCTTCAAGAAAACCACACCTTTACCATATATAAAATAGATGGCAGGAAACTTCAATAAACAATTAAAAACAATCCATATATTGTCCACTATAATTACACTATGGGAGGAATAGAACTACACTCACCTAAAGGATTATTAGGAACACCTGTTCAATTTCTCATTAATGCAATTATCTAACCAACCAATTACATGGCAGTTGCTTCAATGCATTTAGGGGTGTGGTCCTGGTCAAGACAATCTCCTGAACTCCAAACTGAATGTCTGAATGGGAAAGAAAGGTGATTTAAGCAATTTTGATCGTGGCATGGTTGTTGGTGCCAGACGGGCCGGTCTGAGTATTTCACAATCTGCTCAGTTACTGGGATTTTCACGCACAACCATTTCTAGGGTTTACAAAGAATGGTGTGAAAAGGGAAAAACATCCAGTATGCGACAGTCCTGTGGGCGAAAATGCCTTGTTGATGCTAGAGGTCAGAGGAGAATGGGCCAACTGATTCAAGCTGATAGAAGAGCAACTTTGACTGAAATAACCACTCGTTACAACCGAGGTATGCAGCAAAGCATTTGTGAAGCCACAACACATACAACCTTGAGGCGGATGGGCTACAACAGCAGAAGACCCCACCGGGTACCACTCATCTCCACTACAAATAGGAAAAAGAGGCTACAATTTGCACAAGCTCACCAAAATTGGACAGTTGAAGACTGGAAAAATGTTGCCTGGTCTGATGAGTCTCGATTTCTGTTGAGACATTCAGATGGTAGAGTCAGAATTTGGCGTAAACAGAATGAGAACATGGATCCATCATGCCTTGTTACCACTGTGCAGGCTGGCGGTGGTGGTGTAATGGTGTGGGGGATGTTTTCTTGGCACACTTTAGGCCCCTTAGTGCCAATTGGGCATCATTTAAATGCCACGGCCTACCTGAGCATTATTTCTGACCATGTCCATCCCTTTATGACCACCATGTACCCATCCTCTGATGGCTACTTCCAGCAGGATAATGCACCATGTCACAAAGGTCGAATCATTTCAAATTGGTTTCTTGAACATGACAATGAGTTCACTGTACTAAACTGGCCCCCACAGTCACCAGATCTCAACCCAATAGAGCATCTTTGGGATGTGGTGGAACGGGAGCTTCGTGCCCTGGATGTGCATCCCACAAATCTCCATCAACTGCAAGATGCTATCCTATCAATATGGGCCAACATTTCTAAAGAATGCTTTCAGCACCTTGTTGAATCAATGCCACGTAGAATTAAGGTAGTTCTGAAGGCGAAAGGGGGTCAAACACAGTATTAGTATGGTGTTCCTAATAATCCTTTAGGTGAGTGTAGATTAAGTATCGAATGAGAAAGACCTAGGAGTCTATGTGGACTCCTCACTTTCTCCATCCAAACAATGTGGGGAAGCAATAAAAAAGGCAAACAGAATGTTAGGGTATATTGTCAAAAGTGTAGAATTGAGATCAAGGGCAGTAATGTTCAGACTGTACAATGCTCTAGTTAGAGCTCATCTGGAATACTGTGTATAGTTCTGGGCTCCACACTTCAAGAAAGATATCGCTGCTCTAGTGGCAATTCAGAGGAGAGCAACCAGACTTATTCCAGGTCTGAAAGGAATGTCCTACTGAGAGACTAAGGGAACTGAACCTTTTCATCGTAGAACAGAGGAGACTACGTGGGGACTTGATTCAAGTCTTCAAAATCATGAAGGGCATCGACCACATCAAACCAGAGGAGCTTTTCCAGATCAGCAGGGACACCCACACCCGGGGACACAAATGGAAATTGGGCTACAAGGCATTGTGGCATTCTACGAGGCAGAAAACAGGAGACGCTTCTTTACAGAGTTGTCACAATCTGGAACAAACTCCCCAGCAATCTGGTAGATGCTGAAAATTTGGGAACATGTAAAAATAGACTGGATAGAATCCTTAGATCACTTAGTTATTAATGGACACCAAACGAGCACGATGGGTCGAATGGCCTCCTCTCGTTTGTAAACTTTCTTGTTCTTATGTTCTTATGTTCATATAACTCCTGGCCATCTGTCTGCCCTTATAGTATAAAAGTAACAGTGTAAAATAATACAAAATATTTAGATATAAAACACAATAAAACAAAAGAAAAACTAAAGAAGACATCATAATCATAATTTAAAATGCCTAAAAGAAGGGCATCTGAGGTGGGAAAGATGCTATTCAAAATTATATAAAACAGCTGATCGCTTCTCACCCAGATCCAAAACCAGGAATTTGGATTGAAATTACAAACAAACTTTTAGTTCTCTATTGGTAATGGATAGTCATCTCTTTCTCTCCCAGCTCACAAGCTCGGTGGCCCTTTCCTTCTTCATTCAGTTTCCATTTAAAAGAACGCGGTGGCAAACCCAACGAGTACCAAGTGCATCACATTCCCATGGCATCGAGAAATCAATTAAAATGGATACCAGGTAGGAAATAGATGGGCCAAATGGAGCATTACAATACATTCATAAAAACAACATTAAAAACACCTGGTTACAATAATACTCTAAAAACAAGGTTATATATGTTTTTGCTGTTGTTGTCACTTACACTTTCATTGAGCTGCATTATGGAAGCATGCATTCCAAAAGTATATATTGATGCAAAATATTATTTTCCCTGATGTGTAAAATAAAACGCTGACATTTTGAAGCCAGGGTATTCTGCTACTCATTACATAACAAATCATTGTATTTTTTGGAATAATATTATATTGTTCTTCAGATATCTATTAAACATATTTGTGCAGTGTCCCCACTATGTTCTTAGTCATGTTGTGAAAAGTGCAGTGTCAAATATTATATAAATACCATATACCAGTGATGACTTAAAAAGCACAATTTTAATTTTTGATATTGTATTTATACAAAAATAAATTACAAACTGATTGATCTACAACTGTTTGCAATGTATTTTAGATAAGACTCATGAATAGTGAGGAACTGGACATTCCATATGACAACTGTTAAAATGCCCCTGACATCCATCATTGGTATGGTACACTTCTTATATACTTTTATGTTTGATTTGTCTTCAGTTTCTCTGTGTCATTTCCAAAAGGTAGCTTCCCACCCCACCCAGCTTCCAGTCAGACTGTAAATGTTGTCATAGTCTGTTACAGTTTGACTGTCTATTTACTGGACAAAAATGGTGACCACCTTTTAGTTGTGATCACATAATCCTATCTCACCTGCATCCTTCTATCTTGATGCACACAAATAATGGGAAAAGAGAACTGTATGATGATGACAAGAGACCAAAATATGATAGCAAATAGGAAGATAAGAACATATTGGTGTTAAAAGTCTTGTGGTCAGGGCTTCTGGTTTATTCGGCTGTTAAAAGTTTAAATAAAACATACAACTAGCATTGAAACAACTAGCAATGGCCCAATATACATGCACATTTGAAACTGCACTGTTGTTGAGAGAATGCAATGTATCATGTGCACATCACACCCATTCCTCACAACAAACAAAACACATAACAGAAAAAGCAGAACAACACATAGTACTGGGTCAATTCCACTCTCATGATAAAAAGTGAAGCATAATTTATCCTATGATTATATAAACAATTTCCAATGACTCGGGATTAGATGCTGTAAGCAACTAAAATCTTTGCATTTTGATTTATTTTCCATTCTCATCAACTAACATTTTTTATTACACTTCCAACAATCAATACAGCAGGGCAGAAGTGACTTGTTGTTAATAAATCTCTCTCCTGCTTACTTTAAAATACATTTACATACTGACACAATAAATCTGTTAACATACCTTTTTATTCAGTGAGAAATGTTTGGGCTAGTAACCCAAGAACAAAGGACTTCATGATCTAGCATGTTATTACAATGATGAATGTCACAGTACTTAAAATTAAATTAGTCTATTGCATTTATATCATTAATTTCCAAAAGCATTAATGGGAATAAAGAAAAGAAAGGAAAGATTCAGTCTGGGAAAATATGCCACATTAATAAATCAAATTTTCTTTAGGGGATTTGCATTAAGCCATATTCAAATAAATAACAATCTCTCTTTGGGTTTCCAGAGATTAATGCAGCTTAGACTGGGATGCCATTCAAACAATGTAAATACAAATCAGGACATTCCCAGTCAATGCTGCCTCAGATACAGTTTGTGGGCCTGTATTTTGATTGCCTTCATGCCTTCAGTTCAGATTTCTGAGAATTTAAGAACCTTTGATAATGTATGCATAAATAACCCATTGTGTGTTTTTTGAAAGATTCCTTTATGAAGGCAGCATGAACAGATATAATCTAATATAGTAATGAGGTTCCTCTGCTTCCTCTGTAATCCTAACTTGCATGAGATGATCACTGTTCCAGCTGCATGTCAGATATACAAAGAGTGCTATCAGGCAGTAAACCACCCCCACAGGTCACTGAACCCAGTCCACTGCTTTAAAGACCATTAAGTGTTCTCTACATATCATGAAAGTCTTTTCTCCAACTTCCTGGGATGCCCAAAAATGCTAATCAGCAGTTTCACGCTGCAGCACATTCATTAAACTCTGACCATCCACAGACAGGTCATTACAGATAGACCTGCCTTCCAAAAAATGCTGCTATGGTGTTTTATAATAAAATGCCCCAATTACATATATTTATTGAGACAAGGTGCTTGTATTTTGTGTAAGCTAAATAAAATTGTCAAATAGTGGAAGTGTCAGCCACAAGCATTGCCTCCATCCACTAACCTCCTGTGAAAAGGAATAAGCAGAGAAACTCATTTCAGTGAAACTTTAAATAACATAATATATTTTTGATATATGTGCTGTACTGCACTTAAATGTTAGGATTATTTGCAGGAATCACCTACATGTTATTATATATTGAATATTAAGAATACATCTTAATGGGAGTTTCAGAATTGTACCTAGATTGGGCAATTTGCAGAAGAACTCACACTATTTCCCCCCCCACACACACACACATATACACTCACCTAAAGGATTATTAGGAACACCTGTTCAATTTCTCATTAATGCAATTATCTAACCAACCAATCACATGGCAGTTGCTTCAATGCATTTAGGGGTGTGGTCCTGGTCAAGACAATCTCCTGAACTCCAAACTGAATGTCTGAATGGGAAAGAAAGGTGATTTAAGCAATTTTGAGCGTGGCATGGTTGTTGGTGCCAGACGGGCCGGTCTGAGTATTTCACAATCTGCTCAGTTACTGGGATTTTCACGCACAACCATTTCTAGGGTTTACAAGGAATGGTGTGAAAAGGGAAAAACATCCAGTATGCGGCAGTCCTGTGGGCGAAAATGCCTTGTTGATGCTAGAGGTCAGAGGAGAATGGGCCGACTGATTCAAGCTGATAGAAGAGCAACTTTGGCTGAAATAACCACTCGTTACAACCGAGGTATGCAGCAAAGCATTTGTGAAGCCACAACACGTACAACCTTGAGGCGGATGGGCTACAACAGCAGAAGACCCCACCGGGTACCACTCATCTCCACTACAAATAGGAAAAAGAGGCTACAATTTGCACAAGCTCACCAAAATTGGACAGTTGAAGACTGGAAAAATGTTGCCTGGTCTGATGAGTCTCGATTTCTGTTGAGACATTCAGATGGTAGAGTCAGAATTTGGCGTAAACAGAATGAGAACATGGATCCATCATGCCTTGTTACCACTGTGCAGGCTGGTGGTGGTGGTGTAATGGTGTGGGGGATGTTTTCTTGGCACACTTTAGGCCCCTTAGTGCCAATTGGGCATCGTTTAAATGCCACGGCCTACCTGAGCATTGTTTCTGACCATGTCCATCCCTTTATGACCACCATGTACCCATCCTCTGATGGCTACTTCCAGCAGGATAATGCACCATGTCACAAAGGTCGAATCATTTCAAATTGGTTTCTTGAACATGACAATGAGTTCACTGTACTAAACTGGCCCCCACAGTCACCAGATCTCAACCCAATAGAGCATCTTTGGGATGTGGTGGAACGGGAGCTTCGTGCCCTGGATGTGCATCCCACAAATCTCCATCAACTGCAAGATGCTATCCTATCAATATGGGCCAACATTTCTAAAGAATGCTTTCAGCACCTTGTTGAATCAATGCCACGTAGAATTAAGGCAGTTCTGAAGACGAAAGGGGGTCAAACACAGTATTAGTGTGGTGTTCCTAATAATCCTTTAGGTGAGTGTATATATATATATATATATATATATATATATATATATACATACAGTACTGTTAATAGCAATGTTAATAGATTATATTTATCAATTAACTAAATGCAAAGTGAGTGCACAGAAGAGAAATCTACATCAAAACAATATTTGGTGTGACCACCCTTTGCATCAATTCTTCTAGCTACACTTGCACAAAGGGATTTTGTAGGCATGTAGTCAGGTGTATGATTAAACAATTATACCAAACATGTGCTAATGATCATCAATTCAATATGTAGGTTAAAACAATCATTAACTGAAACAGAAACAGCTGTGTAGGAGGAATAAAACTGGGTGAGGAACAGCCAAACTCAGCTAACAAGGTGAGGTTGCTGAAGACAGTTTACTGTCAAAAGTCATACACCATGGCAAGACTGAGCACAGCAACAAGACACAGGGTAGTTATACTGACATCAGCAAGGTCTCTCCCAGGCAGACATTTCAAGACAGACAGGGGTTTCCAGATGTGCTGTCCAAGCTCTTTTGAAGAAGCACAAAGAAACAGGCAACGTTCAGGACCGTAGACGCAGTGGTCGGCCAAGGAAACTTACTCCAGCAGATGAAAGTCACATCATGCTTACTTCCCTTTGCAATCAGAAGATGTCTAGCAGTGCCATCAGCTCAGAATTGGCAGAAAACAGTGGGTCCCTGGTACACCCATCTACTGTCCGGAGAAGTGTGGTCAGAAGTGTAGGCAGCACTGTGCAGTAGTGGTTAGGGCTCTGTGGGTTCAAATCCTGGGTGGGGCAGTGCTGTTGTACCCTTGAGCAAGGTACTTCACTTAGATTGCTCTAGTAAAATGCCCAGCTGTATAAATGGGTACAAATGTAAGTCGCCCTGGATAAATGACAAATAATGTAATGTAAAAGTGGCCTTCATGGAAGACTTGCAGCCAAAAAGCCATACCTCCGACGTGGCAACAAGGCCAAGCGTCTCAACTATGCACAAAAACACAGGAACTGGGGAGCAGAAAAATGGCAGCAGGTGCTCTGGACTGATGAGTCACAATCTGAAATATTTGGCTGTAGCAGAAGGCAGTTTGTTCACCAAAGAGCTAGAGAGCGGTACACGAATGAGTGTCTGCAGGCAACAGTGAAGCATGGTGGAGGTTCCTTGCAAGTTTGGGGCTGCATTTCTGCAAATGGAGTTGGGGATTTAGTCAGAATTAATGGTCTCCTCAATGCTGAGAAGTGCAGGCAGATACTTATCCATCATGCAGTACCATCAGGGAGGCATCTGATTGGCCCCAAATTATTCTGCAGCATGACAACTACCCCAAACACACAGCGAAAGTCATTTAGAACTTTCTTCAGTATAAAGAAGAACAAGGAGTCCTGGAAGTGATGGTATGGCCCCCACAGTACTTTTGCACAGTACTGTGTGTGTATATATATATATATATATATACACTCACCTAAAGGATTATTAGGAACACCATACTAATACTGTGTTTGACCCCCTTTCGCCTTCAGAACTGCCTTAATTCTACGTGGCATTGATTCAACAAGGTGCTGAAAGCATTCTTTAGAAATGTTGGCCCATATTGATAGGATAGCATCTTGCAGTTGATGGAGATTTGTGGGATGCACATCCAGGGCACGAAGCTCCCGTTCCACCACATCCCAAAGATGCTATATTGGGTTGAGATCTGGTGACTGTGGGGGCCAGTTTAGTACAGTTAACTCATTGTCATGTTCAGGAAACCAATTTGAAATGATTCGATCTTTGTGACATGGTGCATTATCCTGCTGGAAGTAGCCATCAGAGGATGGGTACATGGTGGTCATAAAGGGATGGACATGGTCAGAAACAATGCTCAGGTAGGCCGTGGCATTTAAACGATGCCCAATTGGCACTAAGGGGCCTAAAGTGTGCCAAGAAAACATCCCCCACACCATTACACCACCACCACCAGCCTGCACAGTGGTAACAAGGCATGATGGATCCATGTTCTCATTCTGGTTACGCCAAATTCTGACTCTACCATCTGAATGTCTCAACAGAAATCGAGACTCATCAGACCAGGCAACATTTTTCCAGTCTTCAACTGTCCAATTTTGGTGAGCTTGTGCAAATTGTAGCCTCTTTTTCCTATTTGTAGTGGAGATGAGTGGTACCCGGTGGGGTCTTCTGCTGTTGTAGCCCATCCGCCTCAAGGTTGTATGTGTTGTGGCTTCACAAATGCTTTGCTGCATACCTCGGTTGTAACGAGTGGTTATTTCAGTCAAAGTTGCTCTTCTATCAGCTTGAATCAGTCGGCCCATTCTCCTCTGACCTCTAGCATCAACAAGGCATTTTCGCCCACAGGACTGCCGCATACTGGATGTGTTTCCCTTTTCACACCATTCTTTGTAAACCCTAGAAATGGTTGTGCGTGAAAATCCCAGTAACTGAGCAGATTGTGAAATACTCAGACCGGCCCGTCTGGCACCAACAACCATGCCACGCTCAAAATTGCTTAAATCACCTTTCTTTCCCATTCAGACATTCAGTTTGGAGTTCAGGAGATTGTCTTGACCAGGACCACACCCCTAAATACATTGAAGCAACTGCCATGTGACTGGTTGGTTAGATAATTGCATTAATGAGAAATTGAACAGGTGTTCCTAATAATCCTTTAGGTGAGTGTATATATAATGTGTAAAGATACTTTTAGTAGATACTTACACATTACTTCACTTGACTCTCACATTATTTCTGGTGAATTTTCACTGTTTTATATTGTACTTTTTTTTGTACTATATTGTACATTATCTCATCATATCTGAAGAATTACTAATACCTTATTTGTAATTATTAACTTGGTTGAAGGTCTGCAGATCAGATCATGGAAAATACTAGCCTAAACCATATAACAAAAAAAGCACACATCAGTGTTTCATCCAGTTTTACAAAGATAAAATCTTTACTTCTATCCTTAAAGTTTACAATTTTAAGATACCATATTGATTTAGTCTTTCAAAGCAGATTCTGTCGAAACCCAATCACCCACAGCACAATAGTTTGTAGTATATTTTTATAAGAAGTGATCAATTCCCTGTTATTGGCATAGCAACCATAATTCATCACAGACCTAGCTCCTTAACTAATATGTAAAACATCCCTGTATTTTACATAAACATATACATAAAAATGCCATGTCTATGTTGATACTAGAGTAATACAGTTCTTCCATTTGAGTGCTTACTATTGAACGACATTGTAGTTATTAGGTTTGTAAAAGGCCACTTTGATATAATCCATCTTTTGTACACAATTTGTTGCATTTCAGAGTTGCTTTACTTTTAACGAGTTTTACATAAGTAATGGAGTCAAAATTAGGCTTTTCTTCTGTGCAGCTTTTCAATTTATTATCCTAATGTATTACAGTAATTATGCGGTCCTGTTTCCAGACACCCCTATCTTATTAAAGGTACCCAGTGGGTTCCCCGGCAAAGCAAATTCTTCTTTGTCTTTGTTACTAGGCTGTTAAAATTGTATCTGACATTGTTACACTTTGAAAATCCTGTTTAACTGGCAGGCATTTAAGAACTGTGTGGGAGAAATAATGAAACCCATCTGAGGTTTGACACATTTCTATTTGACCAAATTTGGAATCCAATGAATACTACAATTGTATAATATTTCCAATAGGTTTCATTAGACTAGCAAATGGACATTTTTCAAGGTCTTGCAATATTGATAAATTATAGCAATTGACTCAATACATATGTGCTTGTGTATTTAAGTAGTGAACAAATGTATGAAAATTTTCAGAAAATAGTCAAGATTTCAGCCAATACAGTTAATACTAGGGGTATTTAAACTTGACTGCCATTCCATGTATTTTATAGAGTATCAGACAAGGGTTTACAAACACCCTGTCTAAACTGTTACATCAAGTTGAATCCTCACAATTGTCTCTATGCTGATTCAGTCTTCAACAAACTTTAAAAATATATAATTCAAAGTTAGGTATAGTTTAATTACTATACTTAATGGGTGGGATCCAATATATATCATGAAATTATAGCCTATAAACCTGGTTTCTTCTTTCAAGAAAATCAAAAAACTTGGTTACAAATGGACTCACAATGACCCAAATTAAAATATGATTGATTTCTCATAGATTATTGCCAGAGTGCTATTTTAAAAATGTTGGTCATATTTTATATTGTTTTGAGTAGCCCTGTTTATTAATTTCATTATAGAAAGATCACTTGAACAGTGGTAAAGTGGGCATGAGAACCATTAGCTGAATTGGGAGGGACAAATTACACACCAGAGGTCATATATTGTTGAGATGGGGTTTTAATCCCAGCCTCTTCTGGTTCTTTGAGCTTTGTTGTAAAGATCAGACCACAGTGCTTCCATTGTAAGCCTGTCATGTGCGTTGACTCAAGGGTTGTCAAAAGTCATAATTATGGGTAGGTCACTGAAGATGCCAAAAGAGACTCATAAAGGAAACCTTTGTGTCCTGAGTCCAAGAAGCAATTATTTAAAGTATTGCTTTGACCATGGCCTTCATTTTAGATTTCTGTTCTAGTGCATTGGTAATGATAATAAAGCCATTTATTTTAGTTTAGTTGACTGATTGAAAGCACTTGAGGCAGTGTAGACTGCACAACATCCTGTTTAGAGCCTAAAACCCACATGTCTAAATCCATTCACTTAATATAATGTTGATGTTACCAAGGGAAAGACCTTATTTTGTTTTTTGTACAGCAGATCAGCTGTATGCTTAGTCCAGACAGCCGAGAGAAACAAAACTATATCAAGTATTTAATGTTTTGACAGATAATAACAAATAGTTGAGGGATCGCTGTTTTCTTCCCTGGAAAACCCCAATTGTTTTGTCATATTAAAGCAAAATAATTTACTGTAGTACAGTTGATATATTGTTCTCAGTATATCTAGACATGACTAAAATCAAAATTGAAAATCTGAAACAATTATGAGTAGCTTTCAAGAAATAAATGTAAGGAAAAATATGGAATAGGGAATTATACCTATAGAAACTTTATAAAAGTGATCCCTTTCTATTACATGGATAGGTTTGGAAGCAGAATTATTGCATTGTAGGAAATATCAGAAATAAGTGACAAACACCCCAGGCCTCTTTTAGTGCCTATTCCTTGGTACATTTTACTTACAATAATAATAATAATAATAATAATAATAATAATAATAATAATAATAATAATAATATGCTATGTAGTGCATGCAAATAATGTAGGACATTGTAAGGTGCTATTCAGGAAAAAATAATGACTTAATTAATAAACTGCATGGTTAATTTATTTCAGGATGGTTAATTTATAAATGGTAATGTTAATTCACAAACTGTATTGTTAATGTATTTACTATTTGTTTAATTGTTCTGGACTAGAACAAATCACAGTAGAATCAAATTTACATAAGCTTAAAGTAGAATAAAACAATGTTTCACTTGCATGTAAATGATGGTAGTAAGAACAACTACTTAGAGTCTGAGAAGAGAGTCCCGTGAGTAGGAAAGGAATAATGTAATCAGAACAATGAACTGAAGAACCCCTTCCCCAGAGGAGTCCTACTGAGGCAAGATGTATCAATGCCTGTCAGAGACATACTGTTGAAATCTTTTACAAATATGCTGAAAATAAGTGCTATTAATGTAATCATGCATCACTTTTTGCTACTGTACAATAATGGGCCACGTCAGTGTGCTGTTTTTCTTCAGGGGGGATGGGGGGTGGGGCATCCACTTATAGAGCTTGACATGCAAGGTATACAGCATACATATATTTTATTAAATAGTAAAGTATGAATTTGCCCAATTCATAATTATAGTTATGTTTTTATTTTGGCTGGATGAAACATATATATATATATATATACACTCACCTAAAGGATTATTAGGAACACCATACTAATACTGTGTTTGACCCCCTTTCGCCTTCAGAACTGCCTTAATTCTACGTGGCATTGATTCAACAAGGTGCTGAAAGCATTCTTTAGAAATGTTGGCCCATATTGATAGGATAGCATCTTGCAGTTGATGGAGATTTGTGGGATGCACATCAAGGGCACGAAGCTCCCGTTCCACCACATCCCAAAGATGCTCTATTGGGTTGAGATCTGGTGACTGTGGGGGCCAGTTTAGTACAGTGAACTCATTGTCATGTTCAAGAAACCAATTTGAAATTATTCGACCTTTGTGACATGGTGCATTATCCTGCTGGAAGTAGCCATCAGAGGATGGGTACATGGTGGTCATAAAGGGATGGACATGGTCAGAAACAATGCTCAGGTAGGCCGTGGCATTTAAACGATGCCCAATTGGCACTAAGGGGCCTAAAGTGTGCCAAGAAAACATCCCCCACACCATTACACCACCACCACCAGCCTGCACAGTGGTAACAAGGCATGATGGATCCATGTTCTCATTCTGTTTACGCCAAATTCTATCTCTACCATCTGAATGTCTCAACAGAAATCGAGACTCATCAGACCAGGCAACATTTTTCCAGTCTTCATCTGTCCAATTTTGGTGAGCTTGTGCAAATTGTAGCCTCTTTTTCCTATTTGTAGTGGAGATGAGTGGTACCCGGTGGGGTCTTCTGCTGTTGTAGCCCATCCGCCTCAAGGTTGTACGTGTTGTGGCTTCACAAATGGTTATTTCAGTCAAAGTTGCTCTTCTATCAGCTTGAATCAGTCGGCCCATTCTCCTCTGACCTCTAGCAACTGAGCAGATTGTGAAATACTCAGACCGGCCCGTCTGGCACCAACAACCATGCCACGCTCAAAATTGCTTAAATCACCTTTCTTTCCCATTCAGACATTCAGTTTGGAGTTCAGGAGACCAGGACCACACCCCTAAATGTATTGAAGCAACTGCCATGTGATTGGTTGGTTAGATAATTGCATTAATGAGAAATTGAACAGGTGTTCCTAATAATCCTTTAGGTGAGTGTATATATATATATATATATATATATATATATATTCATAAATAGATACATTTATACATACATGAATAACAAGCCGTGTTTCAATTCTGTAGTGACACTTGATTGATGAATTTTGGATTATTGATGGTCACTAGTTATTTATAGTGAATTAAATCATATATAAAAACATAAATTAATTATAAACATAAGTAGAGTGTGAATGTGCCCTTTTGCTGATTAAGCACCCTTGTGAGTTGAAATACAGCACATAAATAAAATAGAATAACAAATTTGCTTATTTTGCCCCAGAGTCCCAAATCTAATATAATAAGCATAAGACGAAACAACAACAACAAAAAAACTATGATTTATGTCCTCTCTGGATTTTTGTATTTTTCTTAAATAGTTCATTAATACCCATTCACCTCTAAGTTGGCTTGCAGGTATCATCCTGATCTATTCAAAAGGGATGGCTTTTAATTGATATATTCCCAGTCAAATTATTCAGATTGAATATAAATAGAACTCAAAATAGGAGCTTTGGTGAGCTGTGTCTTCTTAACTCCCCAGATGAGTTACTAAGTGTCTTGGTGTACATTCATTGTAGAATATATTATTTTACATTCAATATTTCTGCCTTTTGCTATGACTGGAATACAGTGTCTGACTGGCCCAAATGAAATGGGACAACATTTCCACATGCAATGTGTCACACATATGTTTGAGGAAACTCTGATTAATGCTAAGAAAACTATGTAAACTTGAAGTGAACTCTGCAAAATTACAGCCCACACAAGAGGTTCAACACCGACTGGAGGACATGCATGTCCCTCTCGGACAAGGAGAGAGAAACCTGGATGATTTAGGCTTCCCTAGCCTGGGTGGTGGGAGGAATTTGTGTCCCACCACTGAATACTCCCGGTCACAATTGACAAATGACGAGCTGGGATCGAACTGGTGAAACTCAGCTCTCAGTGTTCAGTCTATGCTTTTACTGACTGAGCCACTCGGGAGGCCTTACACAAATATTTCTTATGCTATACTTTATTATTCCTTACCATGGGCAAATTAAGCCTAATATCAACTAAATACCTGTCATATTACATGTTTTCAAAATAATCCACCATGTTAGGTAACACAGGTGCACAATTACCAAGTACACAAGTTTAGTAGTTTATCACTGTTATAATGATATGAGATAGTTGTCATATACACACACAAAAAAAAAATGGAGACATTGAAAATAGGTCAAAATACAGAGGAAAAATAGAGATGATGCTATGATACACAGTAAAACTGATACAAATCCAATTAACTTGTATAACTTAATGAAAGATGATAAATGTATAGCAAAGACTGATGTGCCCCCATCAAAGTAATATAAACTAACACATTTGTTTAACTATCTAGACCAAACATTATTGCAATTGTGTTGATTCAATGTCTAATCAAGTTCCCTTTTTGAAAGTACCTTCTGTGCACTAGTTCTTGTTTTAATTCGCAAATCCTCTGAAGTATATTTAGTGATATTAAATTTTAATAGCAGACATTTACATAATGTTTCAATAATTAACTAGCCAAGCATCTATAGTAGGTTGACTGAAAACCAGTTTAATCTTGCATTTATTTTAGAGACACATCTGAACATATTGTTTCCCTCTCTGTGTGACAGCTTTTAAATTGACAGATATTTCAGTCTTGTAACATATTCGTTCTATGATGCACATTACAATTGTACTTCTAAGCACATCTTAGATATTATCCTGGGTGATTTACCACCAGAAATAAGGGCTCTGAAGTGTGTCAACTGTTTTCTAAATGATAGTGATAAACATATAAATTAATTCAATCATTCATTCAATCATTTATTCACATGATTTAAAATCCAATTAAAAATACAATATAAAATCAGTAGAACATGTATCTCTAAGATTACACAAGACTATATGCAAGTGTTTGGCATGACTGCAAAGTTACACATTTTTATGGATACATAAAAACACACTTTCAGATATTAACCATTTCTTTGCAGTTTGTAGTATTGTTGTGTTTTCTCAATATGAACTGTTCAGTCCGAATGATCTTCCATAATTTTCTTTAGATAAATACATGTCATGGTGCTGTTTTAACATATATGTGTCCAGAAGTGTAGATCCATTCATTTTATAATATTCTTTTCAGAATTTTACTGAATAAAAATGTGTTTTAGGCCCATCTAAAATGTTTGTATTTTGCTGGTTTATTGATCCTAGATGTTTTAATTTCACCATATGATAATTATCTTTGGCAGTATGATTTTTTTGTGTGTTTACTGTGTTGTATTTTCACAGTTTATTTATGAATTGAAGATTGCTTGATTCCTTTGATTGAATACAATTTTGATTTCAATTAATTTAACCAGGGACCTGGAGTATAGTTTTGCATATCCCACTACCATGTTTTTGTTGTTTAGCTTGACCTTTTTTTGGCATATTCTTGTGGTGAGGTTAGGGATTTTTAAATTGAGCAGTTTATATATGTGGTCACAGATTTATCATTTTTACAGCATTCATTTGCCACCTTGGCATAAGCACACATACTTCCTCTTTTTACCAGTGATAAATAACCTTTAAGATCTGGTACTTCATTTTTCAAATATGTCACACTGTTTAGTAATGCTTAAAAAGGCAATGCTTCTGTAAGTGTGTTGTGTAACTTTTGATTGATTGCTACAATTGTACAGAATAGCAATAGTAAGTGGAGGCATATAAAAATGGAATCATAATAGTGTTTAAATGAGTGTGCTTTTCTGTACTTGGGGTAATCTCACAAAAGAGCAATAGGATCTCATAACTCATGCCATCTTCAGTATGTTGTCTCAGATTTCTATTTCAAGACAACATTCTGAAGATGGCATGATGCACAAGTTTGAATTGTTCAGTTTGGAGTGTCAATCAATAATCTTGAAAGAAATAGAAGCAACAAGAATCTTTATTTATATGCTTCTTCATAGAACTCATAGCATATATATACCAACAATGACTGAAACATTGTAGGTCATATACAGAAGCTAAAATGTTTATTTGAAATTATGTAAAGTTTCAGGTTCACAATCATATTCCTGGATTACTCCTCTAATGGTGATTATAATGACTATTAACCAATTACCAGAAAACCAATCTTCTCAATAATCAACAATGTCTGAATAAATATATATATATATATATATATATATATCCTAGTCCATCTGCATTAGATGTGTAGAGACATTTATATTGCCCCTCTTAGTGAAAAATGCCCTTTACATAAGACATAAAATACTCCTATCAAATCAGATGATACTAGACATGGGGCTCGATTAAATAAAAAATGTTCGCAAGATGCAATGTGAAACTAGCGGGAGAGTTGCAGGAGAGAATCTCAGATCGCAGCTCCGTGCTGAAATAAATCTAAAATATAAGGACCTGTGAACTGGGAAAAGACTCGTGTTGCTGGCATGGCCTCCGAAATGGGCCAGCAGTGCGAGAGGCACCACGAGCCAATCACAGTGTTTGTTATTCAAGAGAAACCAGGCTCCCAGCGAGAGGCAGCAATGACTCATGAAAGCATAAAAACACAAAAACCTGGCACTCCTGCTGTACATCAAAAGCATTAATCTCCCCGCTGACACAAAACTACAATCCCGTACTTTGTAGCAGTTAGACATATGAGTAGAAGAAAAATTGATAAAATACAAACCGAAGCTGCCATTGATGACAGCTGTGTAGTTATTATTTATGTATTTATTTATTGGCAGACGCCCTTATTAAGATGTTATCTATTAGCTGGTGGATTAATGCTGATATGTTCGCTTATGTGAAAAACAGATCCATACGAATATTTTATTCAGCAACGCTTTTATTCAGCATCCACTTAGGACTAAATAAAAACTTGTGGATATGTTATAACATAAATATGAAAACATGAAAACAGATGCTAATATTACACCCACAAATACACATATGTCAGAGCTGTACTTTATTAAAGTCAGCTATAATGTATGTGGAAATATGTGGTGGGGCTGTGTTACTTCTAGAATAACTTATAAGACATGATGATAATGATAAAATTATCAAATGCTACCAGGTGTGTTGTATTCATAGACAGAATACAATGTTAAAAATACTGCTTTGCTGTGAAATGGTTTCTTCCTAATACAAATATTGTTATTTGTACTCCAAAGCTTGGATAGCAGTTAATGGATTTGTAAATGGTAATGTAATACCATAATTTACATGTAATGATGCTTTACTATAAAAGCATGTTTTTTTTCAATAATACTATGGCACAGTACTACTGTTTAGTGGTAATATGTTATTTTTAATACTCGTCATTCATTCAGAAAGTCCATCAATTTCCTATAAAATATACACTACTGGTCAAAAGTTTTAGAACACCTAACTTTTTCCAGTTTTAATTGAAATTTACACAGTTTAATGTCTCAGTGTACTCTGAAATTAAAGCATAGAACAAATAAACAATTGGAAATAAAAAAATAAATCATGGAATTGATTTATTTAACAAAATGTAACCCGTTAAGTTGACAAACCCCTCTGGTATCCTTAAAAGGGGACCAAATCCGTGTGCTACTCTTCAACTGTTGTGTTGTTTGCCAAGTGTTTGGTATCCCATGAAAGCTGATACTCTCAGCTTTCTAAGGATGTGAATCATTCTCTGATGTGAAAAATGTGTTTTTTATAGCCCCCCTCCCCACATTTACACCCTCAACACCCCCATGAATTCTGAAATGGGGGGTGGGGCATACTTGGTCTGAGTAGGAATACACAATCTCAGAAAACATTGACAATTATGACATATTCTGGAACCAGACAGTCTGCTGATCAAAACAAGACCATCCACAGACTGTGCATTTACCCCCTGGGCTCTGAATGATGGCGGGCGACACGGAAACTGTAAACTGGATGTGTCTGAGATTGAAACGCGCTGGTATGAGAATAAGCTTTCAAACGATGTGCACATTGTGGGAATACAGTGTAACTTCTATGCACAGGAGCTGCGCATAACACTGCAAAATAATGCTTAACAGGGTGTAGTAATAAATAATAAATAATAAAGTAGTTTATGCTTGTTTAGGCTCTGGTAGTTGACAGAAAGTTTTTTTTTTTTGCTTATAAGAGTACTACATATGCATTCTGTGTATGCATAGCAGTACAACTTTAGAATACAAATGTACCTTGTGTTTGCAAAGTTGAGGCCTTTAGACTATGCCAATATTATCTACCTTGCAGCATTAGCTGGTAAATGCACAAGTGAAAGAGATAACAGCTCCTGGAGAAACAAGTCAATTTTCTTTGATCGGCTCTGATAAGAAAGATGGACTGTTATGTCCATATATTGTTAGCTGAGCAGCTCAGAATTTAGTTAGCCCTTGAGAGCTGCACACTCACATGAACATGTTTATCTTGCATTTGCATTTAACTTTTGAATGGTCTAATAAATGGAAGTCTAGACATTTATAGTACAAAAGGAAGAGTTAGAAAATCACAGCTGGTTAAAAAATGACAGTTAAAAATGTACATAGTCATTTCTCATATCTGGAGAGGTAGCAACATATGTCATAACAGCACTGGGACTTTGCACAAATGTACATTGGTTCGGAATCTGTTAGTTTGGTGTGCCATAATTTCCTTGAACGCAACTACTGCATAATGAGCCTCCTAGGATTTAAAGGACGGGTGAGTATTAAGAGAAAATCTCTTCTTGGCAAAAGGAACAAGATACTTACTGAAATCCAAAGTGAAGAGTTTAAACTGCAGAATTTGCAGCAACAGCAGGAACATCTGTTTCTTCATCCTGATTTGGAGCCCAAGACCACCATTAGGTTAAAATCTTTGCATCTTGAGTTCCATATCTTTTGTAATTGCCCCAGTTTGACCACGGATAAGAAAACACCGCAGTAAGGCCAGATGTTTAATTATAATGGATCTGTGGAGCTAAGTTTAGGGTTCTTAGTTTTTCCACATAGTTGCAATTAAACGTATCCAGTGTTGATCTGCAAATAAACTCCACTGATCCACTGTGATTAAGCATTTGGCAGACTGCACAATCTTTACTAGCAAACACTAAGTACAGTATGGATTTAAAAGTCTGTTGCAAAGCATATTGTTTAACATAGAACTCAAAAAATGTGAATAATGGTTTGATTAACAAGAAAAAACAATTAACAAGTCTCCATATAGCAGATAAACTATCAGACATAAGGTCATGAAACACTCTAATCCAGCTGACAAAAGTGTAGTGACATTTGAATAAACTGTGTATGCAGTTCGGTAAAAAGCATTTGACTAATCACCCAGAAAAGATACTAATGGGGATACAATTTAAAATCAGAAATATTAATGAATGCTGACTGAATCTGTGTCACAAATTTGTGACATGAGGATTTCAATTTAAAAAATAATGCTAATATACACATTTTAACAAACTTGATATTCTAAACATATTTATTAGGTCATCATCTTCTATTAGTCAGCAATAGGTCTATATCATTTTGATAGATTTATTTTCTTTTTTTATTAAACCTTGCAATACCACTATCCCTAATATGCTATTCCTAGTGTATGCTTCAGTAAACAGCACTGTCAAATTGTAATTAAATACATGTAAAAACAACTTAAGAAAGTTTTAAGAATGGGGAGATATACACAAACCTGGGTTTCTTAACGACTTGTGTTGTATTTATTAAATGGCTATTTGTCAGCTATTTGAGAAATTGATCCCTTCTTAAATCTGCCCTAAAGTTATGAAAGTAATATACACTGATCAGCCATAACATTATGACCACCTGCCTAATATTGTGTAGGTCCCAAAACAGCCCTGACCCGTCGTGGCATGGACTCCACTAGACCTCTGAAGGTGTGCTGTGGTATCTGGCACCAACACGTTAGCAGCAGATCCTTTAAGTCCTGTAAGTTGCGAGGTGGGGCCTCCATGGATCAGACTTGTTTGTCCAGCACATCCCACAGATGCTCGATTGGATTGAGATCTGGGGAATTTGGAGGCCAAGTCAATACCTTGAACCCGTGATTCATCAGACCAGGCCACCTTCCTCCACTGCTCCGTGGTCCAGTTCTGATGCACACGTGCCCATTGTAGGCGCTTTCAGCAGTGGACAGGGGTCAGCATGGGCACCCTGACTGGTCTGCGGCTACGCAGCCCCATACGCAACAAACTGCAATGCACTGTGTGTTCTGACACCTTTCTATCAGAACCAGATAACATTATGACCACTGACAGGTGAAGTGAATAACACTGATAATCTCGTTATCATGGCACCTGTCAGTGGGTGGGATGTATTAGGCAGCAAGTGAACATTTTGTCCTCAAAGTTGATGTGTTAGAAGCAGGAAAAATGGGCAAGCGTAAGGATCTCAGTGACTTTGACAAGGGCCAAATTGTGATGGCTAGACGATTGGGTCAGAGCATCTCCAAAACTGCAGCTCTTGTGGGGTGTTCCCGGTCTGCAGTGGTCAGTACCTATCAAAAGTGGTCCAAGGAAGGAAAAGCGGTGAACCGGCGACAGGGTCATGGGCGGCCAAGGCTCATTGATGCACGTGGGGAACGAAGGCTGGCCCGTGTGGTCCGATCCAACAGACGAACTACTGTAGCTCAAACTGCTGAAAAAGTTAATGCTGGTTCTGACAGAAAGGTGTCAGAACACATAGTGCATCGCAGTTTGTTGCATATGGGGCTGCGTAGCTGCAGACCAGTCAGGGTGCCCATGCTGACCCCTGTCCACTGCCGAAAGCACCTACAATGGGCACGTGAGCATCAGAACTGGACCATGGAGCAATGGAGGAAGGTGGCCTGGTCTGATGAATCACGAGTTCAAGGTGTTGACTTGGCCTCCAAATTCCCCAGATCTCAATCCAATCGAGCACCTGTGGGATGTGCTGGACAAACAAGTCCGATCCATGGAGGCCCCACCTCGCAACTTACAGGACTTAAAGGATCTGCTGCTATCGGCTTGGTGCCAGATACCACAGCACACCTTCAGAGGTCTAGTGGAGTCCATGCCTCGATGGGTCAGGGCTGTTTTGGGACCTACACAATATTAGGCAGGTGGTCATAATGTTATGGCTGATCTGTGTATGTATACAATAAAATGATCATGCAACAAGTCATTGTATATTCATTCAAATAGGGACATGTTTTTCTTAAAAAATATTCTGAAGACATACTTTTTTAAAGAATGCTTTACTGAGGTATATGTTGAATTTGGCACTGCATTGTTGTCCCTGTCTATACACCACATTGTGTTGTTTTAAACAGAATATATTTTAATGCAGTGTATGTAGAGCTTTATGAATAAAAAAACACATCCAAGTATGATAAGGATGGCTCACCATTTCCCAAAAGAAGGTCACACAGTATTAATTCACTGCATAATTCCACTGAAACATGGCTTAGAGTTTTTGAAGAACCAGTTTTATCTTTAGCAGTACTGCAATAACTTTCCTTTGCCTTTATCAACGGAAATGTGATTTATTGGCATCACTATGCCTTCATCTCTTCTTTCTGGAAGATACGCATCATGGGTTCCACTGTTAGTGCTTAATTGCCATAAGACAGTAAGACAAGTCTTGGAAATCAAAGCACTGAAAAACTTCTTCAAAGTGCACAAGGTTAAGTTGTTAGCAATTGTATGACTTAATCCTTCTGTCCACATAGAAGTATTCCTGATTATTTGATCCTGCTAATTCCACTATCTCTTTGCTTTCTCTGCCACTTCATTATCATAGAGCTCACATATGAGAGAAACATCTTCCTGTGCAGAAATTATTCATACATTCAGTCCTCAAATGACAATAAAGGTCTCCTAGATACGCCTGAATCCTAGATACCAAAATCAGAGGTTATTCATATAACCAAACACTTAATTATACAAACTCAGTAAGCAAATTGCATCACTGTGCATTTAAGGGGAAGTTTTATTTGTCAGTATGTGAAACTTTCTAATCATAATTCATATATCACAGCACATTCTGTGTATTTTTTTTTTTGTCTTTGTTTTTTTTTTTTCTTTTAAACATGAATATGTACAGTGGATCCTTAGAGACAGGGATATGGATAAGGTGAAAAGAAAAGATAATTTGATCCATAATTTTATTATTTTAGTATTCAGATTATGTTTGCATGAGTATTTATTACATTATTACCCCCCCAATTCTTTTTTGAAAGAATTAAAATAAGTAATACAAACCATAAAGCAAAATCCCGTGTGTACCCCTCATTAGCTGTTTTTATTTTGGGGGGACCTCATTGGTGTAATAACTTGGCACTTTTGAAATATAACAAGTAGGGGATAATACATCAAAATTTTGCACCAGCATTAATGTTGTGAAAAGTGTTAATATCAAGGCTGGTCTGGTAGAATTTCAGTATCATATTCATGAAAATCTTTGTTCCATATTTGTGATTCTTTAACACACAGTGAGGCTTCCCCAGAGGCTGCCTTTGCTGACAGACATTTACAATTAGGTCCATAAATATTTGGACAGTGACACAATTGTCTGTACGCCACCACAATGGATTTAAAATTAAACAATCAAGATGTACTTTGAGTGTAGACTTTCATATTTAATTTAAGGGTAGTTACATCCAAATTGGGTGAACGGTGTAGGAATTACACCCATATTTATATGTGGTCGCCCCAATTTTACGGGGGACCAAGTGAGTTTCAATACTTGGTTGCAAATTCTTTGCAGTCAATGACTGCCTGAAGTCTGGAACCCACAGACTTCACCAGGGGTATGGCAAGCCACATTATCATTTAGAGATATCTCTAAATCATTTAAAGATATCTTCAAATATTTCAAGATATCTTCAAATAATTCCAGATATCTTCAAATATTTAAAGATATCTGCAAATCAATTAGAAATATCTGCAAATCATTTAAAGATCTCATTTAAAAGTACATTTAGAGATATCTCTAAATTATTTGAAGATATCTCTAAATGATTTGCAGATATCTCTAAAACATTTAATGATATCTGCAAATCATTCAGAGATATCTGCAAATCATTTAGAGATATCTTCAAATGACTTCCTGTATGTAGCCCAAGATTATCACTTCCTGTTAACTTGTTCATTCATTTCTATGTAACTGAATAAGGAAACAGGAAGTGATCATCTCAGCCAAAATACAGGAAGTCATTTGAAGATATCTTGAAATGATTTGCAGATATCTCTAAATGAACAGGAAGTCATTTGAAGATATCTCTAAATGATTTGCAGATATCTTTAAATGATTTAGAGATATCTGCAAACGATTTAGAGATATCTTTAAATATTTGAAGATATCTTTAAATGCATTTAGAGATATCTCTAAATGATAATTTGGCTTGCCATAATCTTGCTCTTGATCTCAATTGTGTTGTACTAAATGGATCAGGGCTCAATCTGAGCTCAGATCTGCACTCAAAAATGATTCTGATTTTGAGCAGCATCAGAGCTTGATCCAACTTTTTAAAATGCAGGAATAACTGTTTATACTAGTTTGCCGGCATCAAGCACGCAGACTGCGGGTATTTAAAGACATCCAAAAGCCTTTCGAGGTTTTTTGGGAGGAAGGCTTATGAAAGCGTTATAGATTAACAGCACAAAGCATATTAAACCTCACAGACATAATTGATCCTGTTTTAGGACCTACATCGAAGCGCAGTCATGCCTTACCAAAACTTTTGAACCTGCGTTTGTTGTTGAGATATTTTGCAACTGGCAGATTTCAGCAAATAGATAACATTATCAGTGTAGACAAGACTGGTTAAGCACAGATAAACAACACAAATGTGACTTACAAGATTTACAATTTCAAATAAACAATATAATGTTGAACCGTGCATTCTGCTTTTGTGTCTTTATGGGGAGGTGTAGTTTGTGTACGATTAGGTTTTTATTTATTTACATTGTAAAAAACGATGTAAAAGCGCTTATTTCTCCAGCACCCCCGTTTCAAACTCAAGACAAAAAGTGACAGAGCTGACATAGCAACTCCACGGCTGTGCAACACTTTGAGAAGTGCCCCTACACTCCACAGTTTTAAGACATTTCTTTTTTAAAAAGCTTTTAAGGATCTTTAAGGAGGTTTTTTTTGTAAATACTCTTGAGTTGCTAATGCCGTGTTGCCTATTTGATCTTGTCTGTTTTGACTGACTTATAACGCTAATTTTAGACTACTTCTCAGCATTGGTAACGTGTACCACATTGTCCCACACAAACATACTCTTTGTCCCACATGTGGTTTGTTGGGATCTGGTCACCCTAGTGTGTGTGTGTGTGTGCAGCTCAGCCCCGACACAGAGCAGAGGAGAGGCTGCAGCTGCACGATTATCAATTACACCGAAATGTTAAAAAGAACCGTAACGTCGAAGCTTATCAATACTATGGTCTTTAATAATTTAGCAGCGGGGCCCGTTTAATCCTGGGTTTTATTACCCATCCCAGTGAAGCAGTGATTTTTTTCTTATCTAGTGAAGTGGACGTGCTAATGTTACTTAAAGGTTAAGCCAGCGAGCTGAAGTTTTTTTGCTAGTTTACCTCGCTCCTCACTCTCGCCACGTTCAGCTTCGCCTGTCATACCTGGTGCTTCATGCTTGGCATGAAATGTAGCCATTGCCTGTCTGCTTCTTTCGTTTACTTTTCCTCCCTGCCCCCTTTTTTGAGCACCAGATTTTTGCCTTTGCTGAGGCATTTTGACTCGCTGGTCAGTTCCCGCTTCACATGAGCTGCACGATGCACATCGTGTGTGTTCCGCACATCTGACTGGCCAAGTGTTTTGACCGCACCATTTTCACAATAACAGCGGGGGGATGGGGTATCACATGACAAGTTAAAATGTGTTTTAATGATAACGATACATTTATTTATCATGTAAATACATATACATTCTATTTTTAGTGATAAAAGTCAGTAAGTAAATTGTTGTACTTGATCCCATTTAAGGGTCAACCATAGACCTTTGTATGCCCCCCCCCCTCTGTATCCTTTGACCCCCCCTGATGGTGGGCCTGACAATACGCACACTGACATTAACATGCATTGGGAAACGTGGTGAACAGCTAAGCTTATTTAATCAATATACTCATCAGCAATACCACATTATAGTTTTCTGAAAGGTTTATGATTGTCATTGAGTCATTAGAGCTGTAGATGTTCAGATAGCCGCACCAGACACTGACGAGCCGATTTATGTCAACAGGAAACTCCTTAGTTACCACACGCGCTGCTTAACAATGGGATCAAAAAATCGTATCAGCGGAGCCGGATCTTGATCTGCTTTGTACAAGGCCTTTTCATGATCCGGATCCAGTGAGCCCGGATCCAATCCTGTTTTCTGATCCTGTTAGTACAACCGGCCCCAGATGCTGGGTTTCTTCCCTGATGATGCTCTGCCAGGCCTGCACTGCAGCTGTCTTTAGTTCCTGCTTGTTCTTGGGGCGTTTTGCCTTCAGCAAGTGAAATGCATGTTGAATTGGATTCAGGTCAGGTGATTGACTTAGCCATTGCAGAACATTCCACTTCTTTGCCATAAAAAAGTATTGGGTTGCTTTCGCAGTATGCTTGTCCATCTGCACTGTGAAGCACCGTCCAATGAGTTTTGAAGCATTTGGCTGAATCTGAGCAGATAATATAGCCCTAAACACTTGAGAATTCATCCTGCTGCTTTTGTCAGCAGTCACATCATCAATAAATACAAGGGAACCAGTTCCCTTGGCAGCCATACATGCCCATGCCATAACATGCTTCACATATGAGGTGGTATGCTTCGGATCATGAGCAGTTCCTTCCCTTCTCCATACTCTTCTCTTCCCATCATTCTGGTACAAGTTGATCTTTGTCTCATCTGTCCATAGGATGTTGTTACAGAACTGTACAGGGTTCTTTAGATGATTTTTGGCAAACTAATCTGGTCTTCCTGTTTCCTGTTTACATCTTGTGGTAAACCCTCTGTATCTACTTCTGGTGATTGTTGACTTTGACACAGATATGTCTACCTCCTGGAGGGTGTTCTTGATCTGGCCAACTGTTGTGAAGGGGTTTTACTTCACCAGGGAAATAATTCTTCTGTCATCCACCACAGTTGTTTTCCATGGTCTTCCAGGACTTTTGGTGTTCCTGAGCTCACCAGTGCATTCTTTCATTTTAAGAATGTACCAAATAGTGGCCACACCTAATGTTTTGGCTATCTCTCTGTTTGAACAAGCAGGAACTAAAGACAGCTGCAGAACAGGCCTGGCAGAATAATGACAATTGTGTCACTGTCCAAATATTTATGGACCTAACTCTATGTATTTTTAGACGTGTCCCATCTCAATCACATGCAAGAGCAAAAGGTTTGTTGGAGCATGTAGATTGCTCTAATATTTTAATGAGACATACGTCATACACCATCTGTACTGACATTAAGTGACCCTACAATATTCCTCCATTGAAAAGCAGGTGCTATTCATGTGTCTGTAGACAGCCAGTGATCTGAGTGCTTATACTTAGTCAAGTGGTTTGAAAGCCATAATGTGGTTCATTATAATTATGGCAATTGTTAAATATGTTTATATATGACATTGGGGAGGAAATCTGGTATAAGTAACTTGGCAAAGTTGACAAAAATCAGGATAGTATAGTAGATGCTTATAGTAGCACCATATTGGTGTGCTAATGTTGTATTGATCCTAAGTAGTTGTTGCAGTTATAGGAGTGCCATTTGAAATGTTTTCTGATATGTGCAACAGCTATAGTATACACTTGATTCTTAAGTCTCACTTTTATTCCAGAGTAAGTTTCCACAATGACTTTCAGCCAAGGAAACTGAGATTGTAACAGTGTCTGATGATTTGTACTGCTGAAATTCATAAATGAGGGGGACATCAAAAACACCATGTACAATACTCTGAACATATTACAATTATATTCACTGATAGGAAGCATTTTAGGTCAAATATTACATTCACTCCTTTAGATTTGCTAACCAATCTAGCCAACATCTGTCCATGCTGTTAATTATATATGGAGGTCACCCTTCCCCCATGCATGTTATTACTTTTTTTAAAACAGTGTAATATGAATTATATTACTTGTTCTAATCATCTGATTTTACTTAGAAGATCATATACTGTTTTAGGCACATTACCCATAACACACTAACAGGTAACATAAATATGTGAATAAATAACTAACATGTAATTTCACCTTTGATATCTTTCCTTGTAACCAGAAGATACATGTTCTAGCATTTTATTGGGCATGTTTTCCACATTGGTATTTGTTGCACAATACCATTAATTTGATATAATTAATTATGACTTCAAGGTGATCCCTTAGATTTCTTGTACATGTATATTTTGCAAATAAGGAGGTCCAAATGCCCCAATGCAGCCTTTTATCAATTGTAAGATCATGCTAGTCTAATAATAATAATAATAAAAAAGATTAAGCTATTGGTTTCTCTAAATCATACCATAACACATATTAAATTGCTTCCTTTTATAATCACTTACTAAATCATGCTCTGTGGATGTTATTTATAGGTAATAATATCCATTTCCCATGACCATACATTGTCTGTTTGATCTCAAAAAAGTTTCCCTGGCTTAGTCTAGCAAATACATTTATAAAATGTTTTTATTATTATTATTATTATTATTATTATTATTATTATTATTATTATTATTATTATTTTTATGAGAACAGAGTATTAAAATGAGAAATTGTGAATGTGCAGCTTCTGTGCAGTTTTTGATTAAATAATTATTATTAACATTATAATTGGCTATTCAACACTATAACAGTGTTAGCAGACCTGAAAGCAGCAAATAGAAATGGAAGTCACTTTTAATTTTTACATTTAAGTTAGGCTACATATTAATTTATTATTTAGTCGAAATAAATATTTGAATAATATCATTTTTTACATTAACTTTTAAGTGTCAGATATTCACACCAACAAAAGGAATATATATACAGTGAGGGAAAAAAGTATTTGATCCCCTGCTGATTTTGTATGTTTCCCCACTGACAAAGAAATGATCAGTCTATAATTTTAATGGTAGGTGTATTTTAACAGTGAGAGACAGAATAACATCAAAAAAATCCAGAAAAACGCATTTCAAAAAAGTTATACATTGATTTGCATGTTAATGAGGGAAATAAGTATTTGACCCCTTCGACTTAGTACTTGGTGGCAAAACCCTTGTTGGCAATCACAGAGGTCAGACGTTTCTTGTAGTTGGCCACCAGGTTTGCACACATCTCAGGAGTGATTTTGTCCCACTCCTCTTTGCAGATCCTCTCCAAGTCATTAAGGTTTCGAGGCTGACGTTTGGCAACTCGAACCTTCAGCTCCGTCCACAGATTTTCTATGGGATTAAGGTCTGGAGACTGGCTAGGCCACTCCAGGACCTTAATGTGCTTCTTCTTGAGCCACTCCTTTGTTGCCTTGGCTGTGTGTTTTGTCATGCTGGAATACCCATCCACGACCCATTTTCAATGCCCTGGTTGAGGGAAGGAGGTTCTCACCCAAGATTTGATGGTACATGGCCCCGTCCATCGTCCCTTTGATGCGGTGCAGTTGTCCTGTCCCCTTAGCAGAAAAACACCCCCAAAGCATAATGTTTCCACCTCCATGTTTGACGGTGGGGATGGTGTTCTTCGGATCATTCCTCCTCCTCCAAACACGGCGAGTTGAGTTGATGCCAAAGAGCACGATTTTGGACTCATCTGACCACAACACTTTCACCCAGTTCTCCTCTGAATCATTCAGATGTTCATTGGCAAACTTCAGACGAGCCTGTACATGTGCTTTCTTGAGCAGGGGGACTTTGCGGGCGCTGCAGGATTTCAGTCCTTCACGGCGTAGTGTGTTACCAATTGTTTTCTTGGTGACTATGGTCCCAGCTGCCTTCATTAACAAGATCCTCCCGTGTAGTTCTGGGCTGATTCCTCACCGTTCTCATGATCATTGAAACTCCACGAGGTGAGATTTTGCATGGAGCCCCAGACCGATATATATATATAAATCAATTTATAACCTTTTTGAAATGCGTTTTTCTGGATTTTTTTGATGTTATTCTGTCTCTCACTGTTAAAATACACCTACCATTAAAATTATAGACTGATCATTTCTTTGTCAGTGGGCAAACATACAAAATCAGCAGGGGATCAAATACTTTTTTCCCTCACTATATATATATATATATATATATATATATATATATATATATATATATATATATATAGCATTATTATCAGTTCAAACAGAAGCAACTGATGCTTTAAGAGTTTAAACTAATGGAATCACACAATTGATGCCTTTTTTGCAGATATTATCTGAAAATTGTCACAAATTCAAGGCAAAATCAGTATTATGTTTGATCTGCAACAAAAAAAGAAGGAAACTTTCACAAACAGGAAATGAAACTGCTTTGTGCAGCTGTGCAAAAAATCCTTAACTGAAGTGGAGAATCCGCTTTTCATCACCTATGGCAAATAAGGTCAAGAAGCTTGACTCGTGAAGAGTCACAATGTGGATATTACCATGTGTATGTAGCAGCGATTACAGTTCTGAGATGAACCCACCAAAGTCAATAAGAAGAGATCTTTGCAGTTTGTGTACTTATAAATGTTGTTATCCTTCTTATCTGAGGAGATTAAAAAAGCTTTGGCTGGTCACTAGAATTCATTTACAATGTTGTCATGGTAAGTATCTGCTGGTTTGAACACGACAGACAAAAAGTAACATCATTAAAAATGCGATGTGTTTTTAAAGAGAGAGCAAAAACATAAACACAGAACTCAGAGGTCATTTATTGGCTTTGAAACTGAACCTGTCAAATTCACTTTGAAATACATTTTGTTTTCATTGTAGTTATTTACAGTCCAGTAGTTCTATAGGAAACCAAGATCAAATGATTAGACAAATCTCAGAGGGAAACAGTAAGAAAAGAAGACACTTTTACATGTGCACATAATGACATCTTCAGTACAAGTCATTTAGAATGATGAAAGCTGTACTTGGGGCTATTAAAAATACAGGACAGGCTTTTTGCAATCCTATAGGATTTGTACCAGTGTATGGTGTAGGATAAAAATCTGATAAATGCTTAAAAGTGTAAATAAAGAGCTGGAATTAAAACTGAAAAAATAAAACTATTTTGTATTTTACATCATGTAAAATGTTAATATGAGTGTTTTTAATTGTCTATTTTGGGCCAGCTATTTATGTACTTAATATGGATGAAAACAGATTTTTTTGTTTTAATGGTAAGAAATGTAACTGTACATAAGGCACTTTTGAATAAGTTTTTACAAGCTGTGGGCTCACAAGCTGTGTACCTCATGGGGCAAAATTGGGTTCCATAAAAAGCCTTTGGTTGGGGGTCTTCAAAAGATTGCTTTTGTAATTTCAATGTGAGTTATGTCAAACTTCTGCCACCATGAAATTACCCTGTATAGGAGCTGTAAATGTCTTCATTGATGTTTGAGATGTTTAAGAAAGTTTGGACAGTCATGCCATTGATCTCACAGACAAAGGTCTTTTGTTATTTCCAGAAGCTTCAGACACTACAATATACAACTTTTAGGCTTTTAAGATGCTATAACAGAGGACATTGACAAGGGATATTGGCACTATTTTTTTTTTTATGCCACTTTACTGAATCACTAATGCTGTCACCGAAAATTATACATATCTATAAAAAAGTCTCAAATGATGTGTATTCTTATTCTACAAAACCAATCAAAGAATCAACATAGTAATACCAGCAATTTATAGTTAAATTTTGCCCAACCACATTAATGTATAATGAATGACTTGGTCTTTGCCCCTCCTGGGGGTGTTATCTCTAATTAAAGATAAACCATCTGGGTTTCAGTTTTGCAAGTGATAGATAGTGATGCTTTGCCGGGCAGCAGTAAGAGAAATGGTGGGTCTCAAATGCAAACTGCAATAAGAATATAAATAAGGGATTGATCTCAGTATAGAAACTAGATTAAGGAAACTGAAGAGGTGGCCCTAAAAGTATTCAAATTGCAAACTTGCCAATTGAATAGTCATCAGACATTTATAGATCACTAACTCATTTGGTGTCACTGTTTCTCAGTCCTGAATTACACTACAGTCCCATTTTACTTTGGAAATGGCTGATTGTAAGGATGGTGGAGTGCAAATTAATCTGACAAGCCTTGTTATTTGGGGAATATACATAATGTATTGTTGCATAAAAACAGCCTTGATATAACATAAACCACTAAATACACAATAATTTACCACTTGGAAGGAATTTGCAATATTTTGTAGAAAAACTAAATAAATTAACAACATCTCCACGTTAAAATAAATGATCTAACAACCAAACCTAAAATCTTTCAGACACTTTTGTAGAAATACTCTCGTGCAAGAATATATATATATATATATATATATATATATATATATATATATATATATATATATATATATGGTCCACTATTCACCTACACATTAATGAGTTCACTTGAATACACATGAACACAAATTAAGTATGTCCCCACATGTAAGCAAACACTTCCCAAATGAACTTGCTTTGGTTTTAGACAAGTTAAGCCTGAGCAACTAGCATATCAATACAGCTTTAAACCAAACCACCAATAAACCAGACTGAGGCTGTTTGAAAGTAAAGCAGTTTGAAAGGGTTCGAAGTTAAACCATTCTAGGAAAATATAATTACTACCAGTGTTGCTTTTAGGCTGGTAGTCTCATTAATGTTTCTCTCATACAGACTCTCATGCTAAATGATTAAGTTTGCTTTTTATTGTGTGCTTGTACAGCAGACCACTTATGTGTAGATATGAACATAGAATAACAATGTCTGCTGTAAAGGAGGCTGCTTTTATCTGAAATGGAAACAGTAGTAATGCCATGTAGACCACAGAACATACAAAATCAAACAAACAAAAACATCACTGCTGTTAGCCAGTCCTGCAGGACAATACAATAATACACTGTATTCCAATAGTCTTTAATATAACAGGGTAAAGAAGGCCAGGGATAGTGAATTTAATCAATTTTATATTTCTATGAACTTTCTTAAAACAAATATACTGCATAATGAAAAGTTTATGTTAACTTAATGAAATAAAGTAAACCTGGTGAATTTGTCTTTTTGTCTCCTCAAATCCCATGCTGTCAGAAAGTAAACATAATTTCTACTTAAAAAAGCACACCTCACACATACTGTAGCTATATAATTGCCAAGTTTCACGTTGATAGTTTTCAAACTGTAGGAGAAGAAGCTGTTGAAAGAGGAGAATAACAATCACACAAAGAAGAAGAAAGATTTGATTCTAGATCAAAATGTCTCACTGCAGAGAGATGTATTTCAAAATATTCAGTATTCAATCCATGTGTTTTAAAAATAAATAAATAATAATTTATTTTATCATTTGGAAATAGAAAATGTGAGCAAGCTATTAAAAAAAAAACTTTTGTATGTTGCTTTTTCTTCAATATGACAGAAGCAGTATCAGTGGGGGATGAACTCCACCAGTACTAAAAAGTAATATTGTTGAAAAATCAATCAACAAATGCTTACAGTTTATAATCATAAAAAAAATAAAGCATTTAGAATTAAAAGTAGAGTTGTCCACTAAAGTGATTTAAGGCAACACATGCATCATATACATTAGAGGACTTTATGAATATTAATAATTAAAAAGGGGTCATTGAATTGAACCACATCTATGATTTATAGTAACCCGTTTAAAGTAAAATACAATATATCATGGTTTGGTATATTATACTTAAGTGGTCTGGTGTAAAGAAGCAATAATTTTTTCTCTCAACTGGAATTTCGGACCAAATATATAATATGTATTGTGCATATTGCTTTCTTATTAATTTATGTGTTGTTTCTGCTTTCAGACCATACACATAGAAAACTGTTTGCATTCTGCTTTTTACCTTATAAATGTAACTTTTGATAATGGATATGTTCACCTTTCTTTACAAATGAAATTATCAAAGTTTTTGGTACTGTTATCCAGTATACACAAATAACTATTGCTTTCTTCATGTTTTCATTTTATGATGACTACAGTGAGGGAAAAAAGTATTTGATCCCCTATCAATCAGCAAGATTTCTGGCTCCCAGTTGTCTTTTATACAGGTAACGAGCTGAGATTAGGAGCACTTTCTTAAAGGGAGTGCTCCTAATCTCAACTCGTTACCTGTATAAAAGACACCTGTAATCAGAAGCAATCAATCAATCAGATTCCAAACTCTCCACCATGGCCAAGACCAAAGAGCTGTCCAAGGATGTCAGGGACAAGATTGTAGACCTACACAAGGCTGGAATGGGCTACAAGACCATCGCCAAGCAGCTTGGTGAGAAGGTGACAACAGTTGGTGCGATTATTCGCAAATGGAAGAAACACAAAATAACTGTCAGTCTCCCTCGGTCTGGGGTTCCATGCAAGATCTCACCTCGTGGAGATTCAATGATCATGAGAACGGTGAGGAATCAGCCCAGAACTACACGGGAGGATCTTGTTAATGATCTCAAGGCAGCTGGGACCATAGTCACCAAGAAAACAATTGGTAACACACTACGCCGTGAAGGACTGAAATCCTGCAGCGCCCACAAGGTCCCCCTGCTCAAGAAAGCACATATACAGGCCCGTCTGAAATTTGCCAATGAACATCTGAATGATTCAGAGGAGAACTGGGTGAAAGTGTTGTGGTCAGATGAGACCAAAATCAAGCTCTTTGGCATCAACTCAACTCACCGTGTTTGGAGGAGGAGGAATGACCCCAAGAACACCATCCCCACCGTCAAACATGGAGGTGGAAACATAATGCTTTGGGGGTGTTTTTCTGCTAAGGGGACAGGACAACTGCACCACATCAAAGGGATGATGGACGGGGCCATGTACCGTCAAATCTTGGGTGAGAACCTCCTTCCCTCAGCCAGGGCATTGAAAATGGGTCGTGGATGGGTATTCCAGCATGACAATGACCCAAAACACACAGCCAAGGCAATAAAGGAGTGGCTCAAGAAGAAGCACATTAAGGTCCTGGAGTGGCCTAGCCAGTCTCCAGACCTTAATCCCATAGAAAATCTGTGGAGGGAGCTGAAGGTTCGAGTTGCCAAACGTCAGCCTCGAAACCTTAATGACTTGGAGAGGATCTGCAAAGAGGAGTGGGACAAAATCCCTCCTGAGATGTGTGCAAATCTGGTGGCCAACTACAAGAAACGTCTGACCTCTGCGATTGCCAACAAGGGTTTTGCCACCAAGTACTAAGTCGAAGGGGTCAAATACTTATTTCCCTCATTAACATGCAAATCAATGTATAACTTTTTTGAAATGCGTTTTTCTGGATTTTTTTGTTGTTATTCTGTCGCTCACTGTTAAAATACACCTACCATTAAAATTGTAGACTGATCATTTCTTTGTCAGTGGGCAAACGTACAAAATCAGTAGGGGATCAAATACTTTTTTCCCTCACTGTATGTTTCCACTTTGTTCAAAATACATCTGACGTATATAAAATAATCCCTTGGGAATGGTTTCAAAATTAAAAGATTTGATCAGTTTTAAATGTTATGTCCAAAACACTGACATAATGACGCACATGCAAAGTTCCAAATTACTGCTTAAAGTAGTTATGCTCAGACAAAAGTTTTTGATGTTTAGGTGAAGATACTTTCAATGGTCTGGGGTAATTCCCACTGATTTAAACTTTTTAAGGAAACTGATAAACATTAGTTGATATGAAAATGGTTATGTCAGTGCTGTGTTTGTTGTGAATTTTATTTTTTGAAAAATTATTCTTATTTTCAACTAACGTTGACAGTGAATTATGTTATGAATTATATGAAATTACTGTAATTGTGAGTGTGGGTATCAGGAGTATGGGAGTAACACCAACTAAAACAGGTTACTTGGAGGGGATGGAGATTATAGTTTTAGGTTTTAAAAAATGGTGTTTATCACAATTAATCTTGTTAATTACGTTAAAATATAGTAAAAGATTAACAAGCCTGATTTAACACTTGCATCTTGATTCAATAGTTGAGTCCAGGTCACAATAAATTAATGTATTATAACGATTACATTAGACCAACTGTTGGTAGAACACACAGGCATAAACTTCTCTACAATGGTGTGTCAGAGGGTCAGGAAGTTATTATACATCATTTGCACTCTACTTCTGCATTTGGGAAATTAAGTGCAGTATCAGAAGTGGAAATGTTGTAAATAAATCAATATTCTTGACTACTGCAGGCCTCTGATGGATATTGGAAATGTTGGTAAAATTAAGATAGATTTTTGCAAGGTTTTCCGTATAAATTAGAACATAAGTAAGGTTCCAAATGAAAAGGGCTTTTTGACCCATCTAGCTCATTTTGATGCATGCTTAACAAATACTATACAGGATGTGTGAAAATCTGGCTCATTACTATAATTTAAGTCTTAAAGGTCATACTGTCTTTTTCCAAAAGTAGAAAATTCTGTACCTTACTGTGATATCTTAGCAAATGTGTTGCATATTAACGTGTACTGTATATACAGTTCTCTGCAGAACATTAATATACGTATTATAAAATCTTAATAAGTATTATTAATCAACTCTGGATACGGTAAGACTGTTGTGTGAGTTTTTGCAGAAATATATATTTTTCACTATATATATATAAAACATTCTCTTTTCCATCACATGTAAAATATGTAAAACATCCATTGGGCAAAGCTACAAATCCAGTTTTAAATACAGATTAATGAATATTGTTCCTTTGGTGATAGTAGTCAAAGATCCTTATTATTATCCTTAGTATTACAGTATTATTGTTGTGAAATATAGTACAAATATTCTATGACTAAAATCCAAGGGATTCACAAGATTATCCACAGCTGAACAGGATATCATCTGGAATTACACTTAAGGTTTTAAAAAAACATTTGTCCAGTTCCCATTAGTAAACCTTATCCTGGATTGGTCATTGGGACTTAATAACGTTGGTCCTGGTTTCCCTAGTAACCAATACTTGATTGCTTGCCTTAATCTTGCTTGATGTAGCTTAATACTATTTATTTGTCAGTCTAAATGTATTTTCTGTGTGCACAATATTTCTCATTAAAGATTTTCATACAGGATTGGCAACAATGTGTAGATCCTAATGATCAATAAGTGCCAGAATTATATTATCCATGCCTTTAAAACAGGGATTTAAATGATATCATTGTACATCAAGTCATGCACAATTTATTAATATTAAAATTGTCTTATATATGCAAAGTCACGTCAAATTAAAATCAGCGCCCCGAGAAACATTGACATTGTTTTGTTTGTAGTTCTTGTAAGTGCTATATGATACACAAGACTAAGCTATCCAATATGGATGCTTTTGTGCCTCATACTTATATATATATATGCTATAACTGTATAGTCACTACTGTTTAAAATCAAATATAAAAATATTTCAAAAGCATTGAATATCCATTGGAGCACAGTCAAGTGGATCATTAAGTAGTGGAAGATATACAGCTCGACCTAGAATTTGCTTTAAGGAGGCCGTCCTCCCAAACTGAGCAGGCGTGTAAGAAGGGCATTTGTCAAAGAAGCCACCAAGAGGCCAGTGACAAGAGGCCAATATAGTGTTCCATGGCTGAGAGTGAGAAACTGTCCATGTGTCAACAATAGCTCAAGTACTCCACAAGTGTGGCCTGTATTGAAGAGTGGCAAGAAGGAAACCATTTCTGAAACAAGCCCATGTAAAATTCCACTTTGAATTTGCAGAAAGATGTGTAAAAGACATTGTGGTCCAATGAAACAAAAATGTTACTATTTGGCATGAATACAAGAAGTGTTATGTCTGGCACAACCCAAACACAGCACATCACCAAGGTTTCACCATCCCTACTGTGAAGCATGGTGGTGGCAGCATCATATTATGGAGTTGCTTTGCACTTGAAGCAAGACTTGAAGATTGCTCTCAACCAACTTGACAGCTCAAACAATTTTGCCAAGAGGAATGGGTGAATATTGCACAATTCAGATGTGTTAACTGGGTAGAGACCCCAAAAGAGTCACAGCTGTAATTGCTGACAAAGGTGGATCTCAGAAGAGTATTTTTTTTTCTGTTGTTTCACAATAAAAAATCTCTTGACTCTTCAAAGTGTTGAGTAGGTAGTGTAAATCCAAGGAAAATAAATCAAATTTAAATGCACAACAATTTTAGGCTGTAATACAAAACAAATGAAAATGTCCAAGGGGGTGAGTATTTCCTATAGCCACTGTCTATTAATGATTGATGAGGTGAAGCTTTTACATTTAAAAGTAAGTTCTTCCATCAAAAGTATATGTATAATGATTACATAGTTTAAAGAAAGTGTAATATAAGTCATTGCTTATTTCATACTTATTTCATTGTTAATTAAACAAAAGTAACATAAAAAAGTCTGTCAGTGAAACTTGTATTTAGTGGTACATGCATGGGGAAGGTCTAGCAAATATAACTGTGTCAGTAAAAAATAACAGTGGAACAAGAAACTATTTTAAAACACCACAGCAACTGTCATTACAACCCTTGTACTTCATTTTTGAAATTACACATACATGTTTTTCTTGCAATTGTCTATTCCATGTAACTGTGCTCATCTTCTGTGATGCCAAGAGTTCAAATAGAGCAGCTATGTGTTTGAACTTCATTTAGCTTATTTTACCCATACACCATACTGACTTTTTCTTCCACTCCTGTACAAACTAGATGAACTATGCCTAGAACAAAGACATTCCCAGCCTATACATTTATACTGCAATTGCAATGATGCATTTATTGTATTGATTTTGTCTGTGTATTTTACAGAACATAACATGGTTTTCTGTCACAGGTCCAAGCATTTTCACAGATCCAATGCTTTAATTTTGATTTAATTTGAGTAATAAGGAGCAGCAAATACATGGAATAATTAATAGTTTTAAATTATATTGACTTTACTAAACATGACATTTTAGAATGATAAAAGCATTTCCATTTGTGTTAGTGTTGCTTATATTTATAAAGTTTAGCACCTTTAAAAAAATCAGTAACAAAGTAGATGTTTGTATGTTCTGTTATCTCTGTATGGCAATTATATAATTACAACAACAATAATAATAATAAAATTAAATTTAAAAAAACATAAGATCCTTTTAAAAATTATCTTTTTATTCTTTGTCCATTCTTTGAAAAAGTAATATCACATAGCTTTATTTACTATCTCTATTTAATAATAAAAATAAATTAACACATTATTTTGTAACTTCCATTACAAGTCCATGTTATCATATACAACCTAATGAAATGTCATTATTCAAGCACCCTGAATGACTTAACCAGGTAAAATCTTTAAGTGTATTGCACATGTGCAATCTATTATTGTCAAACTTCTTTGTTTTATCCTGATAGATACCATGCCAGTCCATGTAGATAAGTACATGTAATAAATACATCTTTTGGATGAAAACTGAAACTGTATCTCTTCAACCCCCACTCCAAAATGGGCAGAAAAAAATGCAATATCAGTAAACCAAAGTCAGCTTTATAATATCATTATTCTTATACCTAATATATTAAAAGCTTTGAGTGGATAATTAATAACCCAGAATACAAAATCTTCTGTCTTCTGTGCCCAAAGGCAAATTCCACAGATACACCATTGCTCAGCTTTGTATATCTTAAATTACAGTAATTTGTATGAAATAGTTGATTAAACTGATATAATCTAACAAGTTATTAGATTTTTTAATAAGTTTCACTCTTTTGTTACAAGTAGTTAGTATGTATTGTCCTGTAAAGATCAAAGGCTTAGTGGAAACCAGCATGTATATGGAAATATTTGTGAGGGATTTAAAACTAAATGGTGATAAGTAGTCTGCTGACAAAGTAATGTGCAGTTTGTCTTTATGTAACCACAGAATCATTTTTTCTGACCCCAGGGCACTTTGATTCTCATATTCTTTTCTTATTATCCAGTTTCTGTGGGTGATTATGGCACCATAATTACCTGAAAGCAGTGTATTTGAGATTATGCTTGTTTTATTTTTTTAATGTAAATTCCTAGTTCTCTAATTAAAAAAATAAAAAATCACCATAAAAGCTCACTTTCAGAGAGCTGTAGAGTTGCAGAGCTTTATTTTATTTTAAATAAACCATTTTTGTTTTTTTGACAACTGTGTATAAAAAGAGTATACTGATTACAATTCCACAGTTTGAAATGCAAACATGAAGCAGATGGAGCTCCCTTTGTATGAATCTTTAAAAAGCAACATGCTTTGTTGGGAATGAGTTATAAAAGTTGCATCAAAGTTAAGGCTATCCCCAATGGATAGTGCTGTCTTTGTCATCGTGATTAGTATTTCAATGATAAGATCAAAGAAATAGTTGGGAAAAGAACAATTCTGCTTTAAGCTACTGAGACAGCCTACCTTTAAAGTACTTGGTAATCTAGTACTTCATGGAAATATAAAGCACTTTTTCACTTTCTAGACCGTGAGAAGGTCATATATTAAACCATTAAACTGGTAAAATGAGAAAAAGGCAACGATGCCCTATTCTGATTTTCCCCTTGGAATGAACACATTCAAAGATGTCTTATAATAGTGAATGACTTCACAGCAAAATTCTAATGACTTGATTTATACACATCTCTCTTTTTCATTAGAATGTATTGTATGTGAAATACGGGATTCACAAATCAATACAACTTAATGTGAACTTTGATAGGAATATGTTTCCCAGAATATTGCAGTAAAATATTGGTTTTAAAATGGACAGATCTTGCCAAACTGTCTAGCTCCGTTATTTGTATTTGAATGCTCCAATTCGTAGCCTTAGGAGCCATGAAAACTGTGGGTCTTATAGATTCTCTCACACTTTATTTTGTATGCTTATGTTCTGCTTGTAAATTGAATGTATAAATTTGGCATTGTCATTGATTTTGCCTAAATGGCAGTACCATGTCCCAGATTGATTTTGCAGCACATTAACAGTTTAATGTGTATGTTTCTGAGACACTGTGATTATAATAGGAAAAAGAGATATACATATCAATATGGGCAACACAGATGTTTTGGTGGAGGAGTGGAATGGAGGTACTGAGATCATCAGAAAAATATCAGTTTAATATATGCAGAAACTCTTTATACACACATTGCAGATTTTAGAGCCATGACTTAACTGTACCACATTGTAACAGTTTCCTTAAAACTCAAATGGTAACTTTCTCCTGATGGAAGGATATATTTGTCAAATGTTACATAATAGAGTAACACACACACACAATCAAATTCACTGTCAGAAATAAAGGGGGGGCACCAGATTCATTTAAAAGTTTGCTTTTATTAAAGAAAGTAGAGATATTTGCCGTAACCTTGAGTATTACATTCACAAAAAGAAAAAAAAGAAAATGAATTGCACAAGAAAGGAATAGAAAACTGAAATGGTCTTCCAAAACACAATGCAACTGCTCTTCCTTAAAATATATCTTGGTAGTATTGCACCATTAATATTATTTATAAAAAAAAAGCAAAACCAAAGCAAAGTCATGCTATTGAAATTAACAGTTGTCCTGAGTGTGTTTCAGCACAAATGTAACACATTATATTCACTATGTAAGAACAAACCCCTTCAACTCCTATAACAAATGACTCATCATACTTCGAACTCCACATTCTTTTCAGATCACTTTTAAATGCAAAATAGAAACCATTAAATCAAGAGGAACAAGACGTAGGTTACTATACCCAGAGGGATCTGTTTTGGCTTTTCTTGAGCATGCAGACTCCACTTACTTAATGAAGATGACATCGTTCACAATCATGACAATGACAATCTGGTATGTCTGGTATGTATATTGAATACTGTCTCTTTATATGAATTGCTTTTGATTAGTGCATTTCCTCCAATGAAACACAAAAAAATTTGGTACTGTCTAGCTTTTTTTTTTTTTTATCCTTATCTGGGGAGGATATCAATGCTTCCTGATCTACTCCCCAGCATTACTATAAGAAGACCAGAGGTAAAACAATAAATTTCCTAACAGATTACAGAAGTGTATCAATGCCAGCTACTGCACTGCTGGGAGTGTCCCCTTGAGATGAATTGGTCATTTTACGAGAGTGGCTAGACATCATATGCTGCATTTGATTTATTATTTTGATTGATTGTGCATGTTAATAGGAACAACTGCAGCCTTTAGGCATGTATGAAAAAAATGGCTTACAAGCAGGCATCGGCACACCACCATCTGGGTGACGTTATATAAAGATTTAGAAGTAGCATGATGGACCTCTATTCGTTTATACGTTTACCAGATTATGCTGCCATCTCTGCATGTGCACTTTATACTGTAGTACCAGCAATAACCATGGATTATGAATTAAAAATATATATAATAATACATGTAATTAAACCATAATATGTCTTCTCTTTTATTCAGATGTTTACCAGTGGGGGATTCTGATTGAGAGGCTGAAATCAGAAGAAAAACTATTGAAATCTGAAAGCCCAATAAAACAAATTATGTTATATAACCGTGATTGAAACAATCGGTGTACTGATCCATTGAACCTCTTAACGTGAATGTTACAAAAATGTTATCTATATCCTGAATGGCTGTATTGTGAATTCTGGTACATTGGGCTATTTTTATTTATTTTATTTGTATTTCTTGGCAGACGCTCTTATCCAGGGCGACTTACAACGTAAGTGCAATACAAAGTGCTTTAAAGTATACTTTATGGGGTAAAGTATAAACAAATCCCCATTCAGACCTATTTTGGAAAGTCGTGTTGTAAAGATTAATTTGTTGTGCAATTGTGGTTTGTTATAATAGTTATATACCAGGGCTATCCTGTATATTAATCATATGTACCTTAGAGGGCATTGCTATTCTCCACCACACAAGCTGAGTTCAGTAGAAGCTATTTACTAATATTATGAATTGGAATGGATCTACCAAGTTGATAACTGAAATATAAGACTGGTGTCCGATAAGAGGTCACAATAGATTGAACTTTTAAGTTGCATCACATCTTTCAAAATACCTGTTTTTGTATTTTACGGTAATATCTGTTGAACCTGCAGTGTGAGACCTGCAGGTAGTCTTATTAATTTATATACAGCATCATATTTATGTATGGCTTCAGATTTTAGTTTTACATAGATAAAATGGTACATTTTTTACACCCATTTAAGTGGTTGAAGTGCTCTGTTCATACTTTTTTTTTTTTGTAATTTACGTAAGGTAGGTTAAAGGCAATGTTTTCAAGTCCCATATGGTTCATGCTGTTTTTAAAAACCAGGAAAACAAAACTCAGAGTCTTAAACTGAAAAAGTCATCATTTAAGCTTTCCTGAGAAACTGAAAAAGATAGAAGCAATTCATATAATTAGAGAAGCTGATGAGTCCACCCTGGGGATAGTAAGGCAGTATTAATATCCTGGGATTTGGCTTGATCCCCAGTTGTCCTTTAACTACTGCATTAAGGAGATTACTCCTAAAATTAAACAAAGAGAGGGAGAGAAAGAGAGAGAGGCAGAGAGATAATGAAAGACAAATACAAAAACTAGGACTCTTATACAGCACAAAAGTAAACTTTTTAACCCCAGTCATTTTGACTTCTCCAGCTTCCTTCAGAACTCTACTTTAACATGGCTTTTTGAACAAACAAAACAGAAACCAATCAGAGATAAACATATTGTTGATTTGCTTTCAGTGCAATACGTTTGTGTGTGTATTGTTTTTTTTACAAGGGTTTTATATGTCTGTAAATTTCAGTTTCATTAAATCACTCATTAGATAGCACTTACCCTTTCAGGGGCAGTGAGTCAGATTACCAGAGTTTTAAAGACAAAAAATAAAAAAAACACCTTGTCACATGTATAATTACTGTAGTCTTTCACTATTGAACGTTACATTACCAGGAGATCCCTAATGGCTCATCTGGTAAAAGCCTGTATCGAGAATAGAGGATGAGCCCCATAAATTTAAAGTTCCCAGGTCACATCCTGGCTGGGCTGTGTGCTGCTGGAGAGTAGGGATCCTCCATTTGGCATAGTTTGATCTATATTCAGATGGAAGATCCTAAATTCCTAAACAAAATAGAAATTCAGAATCAGGTTCTTCTTATGAACAAGTGTGGGAGTGTAGTGGTAAGATGAGTAGAATAACATGGCTATTCAAAACTGAAGTAGAATAATTAATTGTAATACAGGTGCCCCACATCTTACGCAGGGGTTACATTCCTGGCCCCACTCCATAAAGCCAAAACCATGTATAGCTAAGCTTACTCTTATAAACACTGCCAATCACACCCCAGTAAAATATATTATTTGTATACTTATGCATTAATGTATAGGTACTGTAATTTGCTTATAAATCTACATTATAGGACAATAAAATGTACAGCGGCTATATGAGGAAATGAGGAGACACAGCTTTTCATCTAATGTTAGCACAGATCGCACTTTCTTTTTCTCTGTACCAGTAGCAGTATTTGCACATTAAACTAATTTGTAAATGAAAGTTTGAAGAACAACGTCTATCGAGATGCGGCAACAGACGTATGTTGTGATGCAGAGGGATACTGTAGGAGAACTAAAAATGGTGTGCTTAGTCTGCATAAGATTCAGGGCACCTGTATGTTTATGGTGCTATATACCATACATTTAGTTATATAAGGCTTGATCTTACCAAATTTGAGAGTGGTTAATTGAAAACAAGTGCACAACACTGGCAACTTTGAAGCTGTCCAAAACATGAGAAGCTACTAGAGCAGGTTGTTTTCTCTAAGGGTATTTTCTTGATTTCATACTGCTTGAATGTGAAAACTCCAACAGCATTTGTGCAACACAAGATCTGTGAGATGGTTGTTTGGCTCTGCAAATTATTTTAGATTTCATACCACAAAAGTTTAGCAGGGCAAAATCAATATGTAGTAATGATGCTAATGCCATCTGAATGCCGTGTCATTTTTGTATTTAATCATTAATTAAATTAACTTCCAGTCATGCAGTTAAATGTTATATACATTTATATACTATTATTCCTTTTTACATTTAGAGTTCTGCATTTTGTTAGCATTAATGTTATGTTACTGATGATGATGTCCCAAGAAATAAACACTTCTATTAAATTCATCCATTCATCCAAAGTAGCCATTTACAACATTATACACTTCAACAGGCAACAAATCATGGGCAGGCCAACATCTTAAAATAGAAATGTATTGGACATCAATACCATGTGATCAAAACACCTCCCCAGTCTACATATCAAAATATGTAAGATGTCTGTAGCACATGTATTGATTTTAATGCATAGTAATATGATGAATGTGTGGAACACATTAATGTTTTAAAAGACTGACAGTCAGACCTTGACAATATTTAAGGGCCAAGCCCTGATGGCCTTAAATACCTCAAGTAGTATGGATTTGTAGTTTTTATGTGTTTCAGGTCCATCAACACTTTTTAACACGTTGTTCATATGCTTAAAGGTCTAAGGCTGGCATAACTCCAGCATCACTGAACAGTATATCTCTTTGCTACAAATTGTAAAGAGTTGCCTCAGGTCTTTTAACAGTTGGCATTTGCACAGAGCAAAAACTGCCAAAGCCAGAATACCTCACCCTGACTGCTTTTAAAACCGCTGGGATTTAAAACAAAGGCTGCTGGTGAGCACATATAAAAGTGTTGCCCTGGTCACACTCTTAAAATGCCTTAAGCAGCGCCATTAATTTACAAACCACAATTTCTTAGGTCGAGTGAATAATGTAATGGTCTCAATTATGTCCTCTGTGTTGTTCCAAGGACTTGTACATGTTTTGTTTGGCTTTTTTTCCCACAGTTACTAAACATACTATATAAACGTTCTAACACCAAGATTTCACCAAAGATTAAAATTAACATAAATAAACTGGCAAAGAAAATTATAATAAGGGCAGGATTTCTCACAGAACATCACTTGCTACAGGTGCATTGAATAAATAGTGCAGGTGCACCAGTGAATGCAGCAGACTGTTCTTTGTCCACTCCTTTGATATGTTCACAAAGATGAAAGGGATTCTATGAAGAAAAAAACAGGGGTAACAGATGCTAATTGTCCACATAAAAGAGAGTTAGTATTTCATGCCTCGCTCCTTTCTTAGCCTAGGTTAAATGTGACTTTTTAGATTCCTTCTGGATGAAGAAAAGTAATTTAATTGATCACTAGTAAATAACAAAATAATAATAAAAAAAGAAAAATTAAATGACAAGGTTCAACACAATATGCTGAATATGTATATATGTATATGTATATCTTGAATTAAAAATATGTACAAAGTAGTGTTTTTGTAGGATTCCTTTTTAAAAACTGTGCTTGCACTTGTATTATTGTTAGAATACTTTAAAATAGATATGAAAAAGCTTACGACCACCCCATTGGGGTTTTAAGCACTCTAGAAACTATTTGTACTTTGATTTCTGACCTTGCCAATTGACTGCTAATTACAACATTCTTGCAACTGCACACATTCAATAAGGTCATCACGGAATAGCCCTTAGTAATTACCTCTCATAATTAGTGGTAATGTTTGATTGTACCCCTGAGACCTAGGCTTCTTTGCTTAGTTCTGCATTATTTGTGAAGGGTTCACAATCAGCAACTACACATTTTCATAAATAAGGCCTATGGGAATTATGGACAATGCATTAAAAACAACCCTACTGCCTGCTTTCACTAACATTATGCTAATTCGGTGCTTTTATGATGCTTTCAAAAAGTAATAATTCCATTGATTGTGTTAACAGGTACAGTAACTATAGCACCTAATTCACTTTAATAGTTTCACTTTTTAGTATGCAAGTTGTATAGGGCAAGTGCAACTGCATGTGGAATAATGTTGGAAAGTCAAGTACAAGATAAATACAATAAATAGGAAATGTCATTTGTGGACATGCTTGTAAAGGTTTCTTTGAGTCATGCAACAAACAACTAATTATTTAATTCAAATCAACTACACAAGTTTTGCTGGTGTGGTTTCCAAAATGGCAGGCAGCGAAAAATCCACTGTGAGCCAATCACACCAGTTGTTATTAAAGTTAAAACAGATGATGGGAGCCACAACAGGTCACCACGAGAGAACAGATTAAAACATTTACCAACCCATGTTTACTATGAGCACGTGAATGAATAAAGGTATAATTTTTGTTTCAGTTCAAGTCGGTAACGAAATGCTATAGGCCTATGATAATGATGATAATAATAATAATAATAATAATAATAATAATAATAATAATAATAATTAACAATCATAAAATAACAATGAGACACGTTTAGAATGAAGAATAAGTCATATAGTCATAAGAATTTTGTCCCATAAATATCATTCAGACCACTCCATATGCTTTACCTAAATTATGTATGTGAAGCACTTGTAAATGTTATGGGAAGAAAATTATTCATCCGTAAACACGCTTATACTGCTACTACCAACTTATACTAACAACTTAAACTGAAACAAAACTTTATGCATTTTGCATTCACAGGTGCATAGTAAACGTGAACTCTGTATATGAACAGTACATTTCGTCTGTATGGATGTTGGGGACAACATCTCATTTGTTACGCGTAATGTACAACTTTACTTCAGTTACTGTAAGCAATCTATATTTCTACTGTATACACAAGGATCCACGGAGATGTGTAGATATGCCTATTTAAAGCTTTATTTATTTTACATTTGCTGAATGTGCTTTGTTTACATTTTGCAATAACTGAGGCTTTGAAATTGTGTTAAACAAGAGGAGTGGTGAGAGCATTAGCTATTTTCTCTGAAGCATTTTCTTGATTTAATACTGCTTTTTTGGCATTTAATTTATTCATCATGAAATTTACAAACGATACCTTTACTAATTAGGAAATAAAATCCTTGATGCAAATACTTTGAAAATAAATAAATAATAGTAATCCCAAAAGAACCAAGCCTGAATGCTGGCTTTGCAACCTAACAAGTCTAACATGCCCTTTAACATGCACCATCAGAACACCAGCTATGATGCGTCTGTATTTGACATGTGTGTGACATTATAATAATACTTGCTGTGCCAAAAAGCTAATAGGGCCATCTGGTGACTTAAAGTAGTTGAAATGGAAATACAGTGTCTTAGGTTTCTTGTTTCCAATTCAGAAAGAATTCTGAACACTGTGTGAGATATTAGCATATGCTTAAGGGCAAAATATGCATTCAGACTGCTTTCCAACCCTAGAAGAACCTAGCACCACATCTATTTAAACAGCATTAACTTCTAAACACTGGAAGTCATGGCGACAGGCCTGTGGAAACAAAATTACTTCAAAAGGTCATTAAGCTTCCAAGATAATATTTTATAGGAAGAGCAAACACAAGAAGAGATACACAGCTGGCAGTTTAAAGTTGTAGTATTTACAGTTGATCCAATATGTTTTGGGTAATATTTAAGTTGAATGTTTACTGTAGTATATTATCAGAATCATTCATTAATGTTCAAATATGGGATAAACAGATTAATTCTAGACTAAATGTTCACAATATGCATGCATTTTGTATATTTAATCTTTGTTAAAACACATGCTTTGGTTTTATTGTGCTTGGCTGATTTATGCCATTGAAATGTCTTGTATTGATATCTTACAATCAGTGATGTCAGTAAAACGATCAATCCATTTGGTTTTCCACCTACTCAAAGTCAAATCTGAATGTAGATAAGTGTCCTCTGATTTTGTGTAGCTGGTTTCTGTATTAACCTACTAAATATTATGTGCACAAATTATATCTAGTTATATACTTAAGTGGGGCTGCACTTTGTCAAAACCATTCATATCAACCCACAAGGCCCCAGCTTGGTAGTGGGATTTTAACTTTTGTTAAACATTAAATGCTACCAGTAGCAGTGTCTGGGTAGACTATTGTTTGTGAATCAATGTATAAAAGTGTGTCACTGTTGTAGCTATTATTATTATTATTATTATTATTATTATTATTATTATTATAGTTAAACTACTGTATATCTCTATAGTATGACAACTGAAAAACTAACATGAGTTTGTGTGGACTACATACATCTACTTTGAATGAGGTTTGGTGAAATACATTGTTTTAGGTTTTTTTTTTGTTTATAGCAGACAAAAATAAGGTGTCAGATATCAGCAATAGACTGATGTGATTTCTTTGATTATTTTAATAGCTTTTTAAAAATTATTTTCATGATGAAAGCCTTGCCATTACAAAGGATGTTTGAAAATAGAGGGGCATATGCATAGAGATGAATGGCATGCCAAAATTTAAATATGCATATATAAAAATGGTAATTGAAAATGCAACATCACAAAAACATTAAGGAATCTAATATTTAAAGCGCACATGTTTCTTTTGGACTTTGACTTTATTTTTTATTTATTTTTTACTTTAAGATTTATTCAATAACAGTTTGGAAAGTTTTAGTACTTTTACAATTTCACATGCAAGTACTTTGGGGTATTTTCATTTTTTATGAGATTCATATGTGCTGAATTAATTCTTAAATGAAATAACTGTAGGCCATTCGCAAAGGTTTGTACTTGTAATTAAGGAGCATTTTCTCAAATAACACTGTTTGTGCTGAGGGCATCCTTAAGGATCAAATCTATTTTACTACAGTAATTCACAAAACAACTGATTAGTTGATGGATTACTCTAATAAGTTAAAAGTGAGTTAATTATAAAAATTATGCTATTATGTATTTTGTTCTTATTCATCTATTTAACATTACCCATTAAATGGTTGTGGCAAGTCAGCAATGGTTATATAAAGGACAAATAAAAAACAGATTTTCATGACCATTTGGAACAATGTCTTGCCTGTTACTGATATTGTATTGAAGGACTATACTACCAGTAATGATTTCTAACTACCACTTCAACCAGGAACAAAACAAATATTGAAATGTCATGTTCCCTTGACCTTCCTCTGGAATACCTTGAAAAAAATCCTCCAGATAGTTCAACAATGTATTTCAAAATCATCTATTCAGTTGGTTGTGCTGCAAGCTAGCAGTTCAACTTTCTTGATTTTCTTCCAGGACCAGTAGCTGTTGGGATTGTCTTACAAGAATATTATGAAAGAAGTAAATCTGTATGTGTTAAAGCATTTACCTTGGATATTTGTAATCCCAAATCCCCAAAATGTATTTCACCTGCAGATCAGCTGAACTTGAAAAAATAAAAATAAAAAATAAAAATCAGGGTTTGGAGGCAGTTGTAGGGAATATGATATATGTTTTAATGTTCATTCATCTGAAATCTCTGCGTTTAATGTGTGAATGCTAAGCTAGGAACAGCAGATCTTTCAGGATACAGTAACATCTTGTAATCCAATGCCTGCAAGCCTTGTGGAATCTGAATTAGATTCTTGTAAAATAAAGTGACATTCTGTAGCCTCTTTATTAAATAAAGTCTGAGTATTTCTCTACAGAATAAGTAAAAACATAAACATAAATTGAAGTTAGGGAAAGAAAGGAATGCTTATACTTATGACAGGGCTGTGCAAAATTATGGGCAGAAGCAAAATAATTTACTGTTGGAATGTTGTGGGTCTTTGGTTTAGTGTCAGAATTCACACACAATGTCTATTATTATTATTAGTATTTCAAATATAAATACACAGATAAATACATAGTTGATACACAGAATAAACAAACACATAAATACATAGTTGATACATGGTAAGGACATATTACCTGGTTAACAAAAACACACTGTAGAACCCGTCTCTGAAATAACTGGAGAAGTCATCGAGATAAAGCAAATAGAACTTTAATCAAGCCAGCTTGGAAGCACCACGTCAGGGAATTCCTTCAGTGAGAATTTAATGTTTACAAACATGAGTGAAGCTTTATAGGAAAATGATGTAGAATCTTGTGGCCATTCATCCAATCAAAAGCTTCAAAAGATGCAGGCTCTGCAAAGTTTGTAGGCTGCCCTTCCTGAGGGAGGAGGCCATCATGGAGGCAGATGTCTGGTCCTGTTACAGCATACAAACGGTACGATCTTGTGGTTTTCTTAACAACGGGGTAACATCTTTAGCTTTGAGAGGAGACCCATTTCTCTTATCATACAAAAACAGAAGAAGACGCATAGAGAATAATTTCAATTTGCTCAGTCTGTATACAAGCCATTTCTAATGCTAACATCAATATAAAACATTATATAATTATCACAAAACACTTTCTTCAAATTTCCTATACAGTCTTCACACACACAGAAACATACAGAAAATAAGTTGAACCTAGTACTTCTAGTACTTCAATCAATCAAATCATGCAGGTAATTTATGTAATATTTAAGTAATACTGTGCAGGAATTATTATTTATTTATTAGCCTTCATGATATGATATTATTATAAAGGCTTCATCTTCTGTTGTCAGATATGTAATCTGTGTATGGCAGCCTATCAACGTTTTGAATAAACTGCTTTGAAAAACAGTAAACCAATTGCAGACAGGAACATGTACAATAAGGTTACTATAACAGAGAAAAAACAGCTTGTTTTATTTTCTAATACTGAAAATGTGCCTACAGCTTACAAAGCTCCCATGGGTGGGAGATCAATTAAGTGTCTAAAAATATTCTTACAAAAACACATACAAAGTGTACATTTGTAAATACTTATTTTATAATGTAATCATTTTCGGAGTAATTAATTCTTCTGTTTTTAATTGCTTTACACTGAAATCAGAGTCTACCATTTGTTACAATGTCCATGGGGTGCCGATTTTGTGATGGAAAAATAACAGCTATAAATGGATGTTGAAAATGCTTTCTAAACGTCAAAATGCAAATCATATGAAGATTCTTTGATGTCTGTCCTCTTTTCATTTTAGCAATTAAAAAGGGTTTTGAAGCTTTTCATATTTTAATCTAAGCCTACAGAGTATAGAAGTCTACTGCCTGCTTCTGAAGACAGATCCATCTTTAGCAGAAGGCAAGGTCAAAATATATGATAGCTTTAAAACAGTGGTTTAAATGTCTGAGTTTAAAAGCTTAGAGCAATTCTCCAAACTTATGAGGTTCAAAGTTAAAGATCTATAGCGCTAATCAAGTACCACAATTTGAATAATGGTGGGAGATTTTGAGGCTTAGTAACCCATGCCATTAATGTACAATAATCTGCCCAAGTGGTTGTGTAGGAGGTCTAAAAACCCTTTCTGACTGCAAGCCAAAATGTAGGACACACATAAGTATTCTGAGCTGGGGTTTCTGTTAAGTCCAAAATCCTTAGGAGATTTTTATGGGAATTAGGTGAAAATACTACGAAACTACGAACTATGAAAATAAGCATTGCTTTTTCAAATACATCTTGGGAATCCTGTTTAAAGGGTCTGTAAGTATTTGGGTAGAACACACAAACACACACACACACACACACACACAAACACATATATATATATATATATATATATATATATATATATATATACACACACTCACTCACCTAAAGGATTATTAGGAACACCATACTAATACTGTGTTTGACCCCCCTTTCACCTGCCTTAATTCTACGTGGCATTGATTCAACAAGGTGCTGAAAGCATTCTTTAGAAATGTTGGCCCATATTGATAGGATAGCATCTTGCAGTTGATGGAGATTTGTGGGACGCACATTCAGGGCACGAAGCTCCCGTTCCACCACATCCCAAAGATGCTCTATTGGGTTGAGATCTGGTGACTGTGGGGGCCAGTTTAGTACAGTGAACTCATTGTCATGTTCAAGAAACCAATTTGAAATGATTCCACCTTTGTGACATGGTGCATTATCCTGCTGGAAGTAGCCATCAGAGGATGGGTATATGGTGGTCATAAAGGGATGGACATGGTCAGAAACAATGCTCAGGTAGGCCGTGGCATTTAAACGATGCCCAATTGGCACTAAGGGGCCTAAAGTGTGCCAAGAAAATATCCCCCACACCATTACACCACCACCACCAGCCTGCACAGTGGTAACAAGGAATGATGGATCCATGTTCTCATTCTGTTTACGCCAAATTCTGACTCTACCATCTGAATGTCTCAACAGAAATCGAGACTCATCAGACCAGGCAACATTTTTCCAGTCTTCAACTGTCCAATTTTGGTGAGCTTGTGCAAATTGTAGCCTCTTTTTCCTATTTGTAGTGGAGATGAGTGGTACCCGGTGGGGTCTTCTGCTGTTGTAGCCCATCCGCCTCAAGGTTGTACGTGTTGTGGCTTCACAAATGCTTTGCTGCATACCTCGGTTGTAACGAGTGGTTATTTCAGTCAAAGTTGCTCTTCTATCAGCTTGAATCAGTCGGCCCATTCTCCTCTGACCTCTAGCATCAACAAGGCATTTTCGCCCACAGGACTGCCGCATACTGGATGTTTTTCCCTTTTCACACCATTCTTTGTAAACCCTAGAAATGGTTGTACGTGAAAATCCCAGTAATTGAGCAGATTGTGAAATACTCAGACCGGCCCGTCTGGCACCAACAACCATGCCATGCTCAAAATTGCTTAAATCACCTTTCTTTCCCATTCAGACATTCAGTTTGGAGTTCAGGAGATTGTCTTGACCAGGACCACACCCCTAAATGCATTGAAGCAACTGCCATGTGATTGGTTGGTTAGATAATTGCATTAATGAGAAATTGAACAGGTGTTCCTAATAATCCTTTAGGTGAGTATATATATATATATATATATATATAAATTATAAAAATGTGCTTACTGAAGAATTCAATTATTATTTAAGGTAATTGGGTAATTACTGCCAGGACAAATACATATCTGACTATTTAACTAAAATATCTACTTTTTTATTTATACACATTAAGGGGTATACATGTGTATTACTGGACTAATATTAAACAGGACTCTACTTGCATGAATGCAGAAGTACTACAGAGAGCCAGTGTAATTTTTGGATAGATTAAATCTTACTATATTTACTGTAAAATCATAAACAAAAACAGTAAAACAGTTTTTATAATTTCATAATTTAAGTTCATAATTTCAGGCGTTCAATGACAGTTGGTTTGTGAAAGCACTGACTATAGTCTATGGTGAGCAGCACAATTGATACCCAACTGACTCTTTGAATGAACTTTACAGCACTAAGGAGCTGATTGGGTGATATAAGAATCACTTTAGATTCCTGTAAATATAAAGACTGATGGCTGCATAATAAGAATGAATTCGCAGCACAAAAGTGTTTCAAAACAAACATGGCAATCCAAAAGGCCGAATCCGAGTGCCAACACCTCCAGAGTTAACCTATTTTAAAATAACCTCACTGAATGATACTTCAACTACATCTGTTATATATACTTTTAGATCAGTTTAATCTATGTCAGCTACATAGTGACTGCAGAGCAAGGACTCAGACATGACAAATTCTTGTCACAATTCAAGTAGCAAATCAAGTAGTGTAAGAGAGGCCATGCACCTTGGTTATGTATGTTATTTTAAATGCTTTTTTAAAGTCAAGGAGGAAGAGAAAAGGTGATGCAATCTTATTTCATAGTAATAAATTTTAAGTTGAATTCACAACTGTAGGTTTTCCTGTTCTCTGCTGGTATGTGGACAGAACTGCATAAAGTAACCCACATTCAATGATTTAATGCTTATTCTAATACAATACAGCGATTCACCAGTTTTTCAAAGTTCTGACGTATTAGGACAGAGTTTTAATAACCTAAGCGAATGCATTGATTGATTCATTATTGGGATGATATTCTGACTGGGCATGGGATGCACGAACATGACATTGAAATGGCACATCCAACTGCCATTAAAAAGGTAAGAAAAGTAAGTAAAATAATTGTGGAAGATGTTCATATGTCTCTATTTCACTTTTTGTTATTTACTTTTTAGTTCAAATGCTTGATGACATATTGAAGCAAATAACCTTTAGTCAGAAATAAGAAATGTTGGCTATGAGCACTGGACTGTCATATTTTGTTATATTTATTAATTAATTCATTTATTTTCGGCAGCTTAGTCCCTTACAGAAGTGTGCTTTCTGTTGCTGCAAGGATACAATGGAAGTCATCTCTCACTACCTTTCTGTAAATCTTTGAACAAGGTAAATCTTTAACATTTGGATTCAATCCACCCCGTGGCCATGAATATTCCACTGAGAAATATCTGATGCAAGAAATATAAATCTTTCAAAATGCCTTACACTACAAGTCTCGAGACACATGTTATCATCAATCCAACATATTTATCATAAAACACATGGAATTTCCTCTTCTAGTGTAGAGTAGCAAAACTTAATATAAACTTAATAGAAAAAATGTGTTTAACTTGCAGTTAATATTAAAGAGATGTGCGGTGCATGCCTCCTTAGTACTTCAAACAAGTTCCCTTTTTAAAAAAACATCTTCTAATTATGCCTGACACCACCTAAAACCTTATTGAAAAATCAATAAAATGGAAATTGGGATTCAAATACCTTTAGGAATAATGCTTATAGCTATTGAGATTTTTTTATTCTTTTGATTCCTTCTTTTAAATACCATTAAATGTCACATTGAAAAGGGTTCATTTGGGTTCCATCCCTTGTGAACCTTTATACATATAATGAATATACACTCACCTAAAGAATTATTAGGAACACCATACTAATACTGTGTTTGACCCCCTTTTGCCTTCAGAACTGCCTTAATTCTACGTGGCATTGATTCAACAAGGTGCTGAAAGCATTCTTTAGAAATATTGGCCCATATTGATAGGATAGCATCTTGCAGTTGATGGAGATTTGTGGGATGCACATCCAGGGCATCCAGGGTTTACTGGTAGACTTGCCTGTTTTGTTTAAGTCTTGCCTGCCTCATTCCAAATACACCTCATTTATAATTTCTACTTTAAGTTTCAGGTTTACAAATCAGACTTGAGAAGGTAGATGGTGTTTTCAAATATACTCAGTTAATAAATTATGATTTCTCATGTGTCACTTTAATTATTAAATGTATTGTGAACTACAGATCATTACATCTCTGGCCTCCATCTGTAAGATGTCAAGTTATAGACACATTCATAAGAGTTAGAAAATAATCTATATGCTGACAGTATTCTAGGAGGATAGTCAACAGGAGTCAAATCTAACTTTTTAAGTATTTGGGTATGAATAAATCATATTATATGATGGATTTAGATTTACAAAAGGCCTTGATTAAACCTCACATAAAATATACGTTTTCAGCTAGTGGTCTTCCAGACTTTAATATTTAGCTTCTAGGTCTGTGTATCCTGTTGCTTTGATCTCGTACATTTCAGTCACTGCTTGTTTCCATGGTATCATGAGTACTTATGATGTCCCACTCCTCTGAACAAATAGCCATCTTCAGTCCTCAATGTCTGCTCTCTGGGACCTCTTTCTAATTGGCCACACCAGTTAATCTTTAAGGTTCTCTGTGCGGGTGATCTTCAGACACACTGCCTTCATGAATTTCAGACCTTGGAGATGTGATTGCAGTCTGTATTTGTACTTCAATATTTATCATAGGAAATAATCAAGACTAGTTTAATCAAGATATATTTTTAAGTGCATTTTGGGTTTAGGTCAGGTTAAAGGCCCTTATGGCACAGGTTTAGATCAGCATTCTTTGAGTGTCACGCTAAAGCCATTTTCTCCTGCTCCCCAGCTTTTATTTTCCACATCTAAACCTCAAAGAATCAGTAATATAATACTTTAGGTAGATCAATAGCCCAAGGCTTCCAGCAGAGATTGATTCACTCCAGTGGGATTTTCACCTCATTCATCAAAAATCATTGTGCTCCTATACTATAATAGTCCAATCAAACAGCAGTTTGCTGGAATCTTCAGAGTTTCTGATGCAGGCCTTTAAGAAACAAGATACCCAAGTTTTGTTTCACAAACTTCCAAAAATACATTGAAATTCAGTGACAGAATGGCTTACCATCAGGTACAATGTTTCAATAGCCTTTAGAGAATTCATAGTTTGAAAGGCCTCCAATAGCCTCTTGCAGTAAAAGCCTCCACTTATACCACAGGTTGAGATACATATTCATGTGCTCAGGTGAGACCTGCTTTAGTCATCCCTACACTGCAGTAACCCAGGATTGTAAAAGTCTAAGAGACAGTATTGAGCTAGAGGTGATTCCACATTGGGAGAGTTTTTTTTTTTTTAAAGAGAGAGAAAACTAAGCTTTAATAATACAGCTATGAATCACTGACCACATTTCCAAGATATAATTCAAATTGTACAATGGTAAATAACATAAAAGGATACATAAACAGAGATACATTTAATCTTTCTTCCACATTCATAAAAAAGTTTTGCTAATACAGTGAGGGAAAAAAGTATTTGATCCCCTGCTGATTTTGTACGTTTGCCCACTGACAAAGAAATGATCAGTGTATAATTTTAATGGTAGGTGTATTTTAACAGTGAGAGACAGAATAACATCAAACAAATCCAGAAAAACGCTTTTCAAGAAAGTTATACATTGATTTGCATGTTAATGAGGGAAATAAGTATTTGACCCCTTCGACTTAGTACTTGGTGGCAAAACCCTTTTTGGCAATCAGATGCTTTTTGTAGTTGGCCACCAGGTTTGCACACATCTCAGGAGGGATTTTGTCCCACTCCTCTTTGCAGATCTTCTCCAAGTCATTAAGGTTTCGAGGGTGACATTTGGCAACTCGGACCTTCAGCTCCCTCCACAGATTTTCTATGGGATTAAGGTCTGGAGACTGGCTAGGCCACTCCAGGACCTTAATGTGCTTCTTCTTGAGCCACTCCTTTGTTGCCTTGGCTGTGTGTTTTGGGTTATTGTCATGCTGGAATACCCATCCACGACCCATTTTCAATGCCCTGGCTGAGGGAAGGAGGTTCTCACCCAAGATTTGACGGTACATGGCCCCGTCCATCGTCCCTTTGATGCGGTGCAGTTGTCCTGTCCCCTTAGCAGAAAAACACTCCCAAAGCATAATGTTTCCACCTCCATGTTTGACGGTGGGGATGATGTTCTTGGGGTCATTCCTCCTCCTCCAAACACGGCGAGTTGAATTGATGCCAAAGAGCTCGACCACAACACTTTCACCCAGTTCTCCTCTGAATCATTCAGATGTTCATTGGCAAACTTCAGACGGGCCTGTACATGTGCTTTCTTGAGCAGGGGGACCTTGTGGGCGCTGCAGGATTTCAGTCCTTCACGGCGTAGTGTGTTACCAATTGTTTTCTGGGTGACTATGGTCCCAGCTGCCTTGAGATCATTAACAAGATCCTCCTGTGTAGTTCTGGGCTGATTCCTCACCGTTCTCATGATCATTGAAACTCCACGAGGTGAGATCTAGCATGGAGCCCCAGACCGAGGGAGACTGACAGTTATTTCGTGTTTCTTCCATTTGCGAATAATCGCACCAACTGTTGTCACCTTCTCACCAAGCTGCTTGGCGATGGTCTTGTAGCCCATTCCAGCCTTGTGTAGGTCTACAATCTTGTCCCTGACATCCTTGGACAGCTCTTTGGTCTTGGCCATGGTGGAGGGTTTGGAATCTGATTGATTGATTGCTTCTGTGGACAGGTGTCTTTTATACAGGTAACGCGCTGAGATTAGGAGCACTCCCTTTAAGAGAGTGCTCCTAATCTCAGCTCGTTACCTGTATAAAAGACACCTGGGAACCAGAAATCTTGCTGATTGATAGGGGATCAAATACTTATTTACCTCATTAACATGCAAATCAATTTATAACCTTTTTGAAATGCATTTTTCTGGATTCTTTTGTTGTTATTCTGTCTCTCACTGTTAAAATACACCTACCATTAAAATTATAGACTGATAATTTCTTTGTCAGTGGGCAAACGTACAAAATCAGCAGGGGATCACATACTTTTTTCCCCTCACTGTATACTGTATATAGTGATTACACCGTTTTGTTTGTAAAGCAACTGTGGATCAGTAAACAATGTACAGTACAGTAATACGTTTACACTATGCACTGTATTAGCCTCCTAACTATTCTGTGTTTCTAGATGTATTGCTGCCCTGTTTATAATTCCTGAATTTTGCAATTAAACAATTGCAGTATGCAATATTGCAATATTGCTGTGCAGTATTCGTGACTCTTTTTTCTCTTTGTGTTGGCTATATTGCGTTTGGTTTTTTTGGACACCAACACCAGCGATACTATGAGGGGGTGTTGCATATTGCACTCACTGCACTTGAAAGTCCACTTATAATTGTCAATGTATAACATATTTTTAAATAAATTCCATTGAGAATTCTGATATAAAACAACATTTGATTGCATAAATAACATATTACCAAGCACGGAATACCTTAATTGTATTTTTTAAACTTATATTACTGAATTTGCAGCTTGTATCCCTTGGAGAATGTAACTGAAGTACAACAATACATTACCAATTTCTAAAATCAAAAAGTACTTGATATTTCACACATAGTGGAAGTGATGTGAAGTGAAGTTACTTTGATCTGAGTTTGGCTCAGCTTAAAAAACAACCGACCAATCGCCCAGTTAAAATCCAAACCTAATGGCTTTCCTGTTGCAGGAGGCTTTTTGCATTTACCCTATTTATTGGTTTTGCAATTTGGCAAGTCTGGAAAAAAACCTGGAAAATGCATATGTATATATGTAAGATCAAATTAATCAAAATGTAATGTATATTCTGATTACTTGATGATGTAATATTTTATGCACAAGCTAAAAAAAAAAGATAAGCAAGGTCCTATACATTTTAATCTCTATGGGTAGAATACAATTTCAGTTGACTGTTACTTTTAGTAGCAGAGTGCTGCTTCTCCTTTACCTTTTAGCAAAAAAGGCATATTACCATTGCTCATCTATAGCTCTGAATCCTGGTTATAAAATACATGAAATACCAGAAATTCCAAACATAATTAAGACTGGAAAGATGTTCATCAAGAAGAGGTTAATTAATTAATTAATTAATTGCTAACAGAGGGGAAAAATGTGACATCAGTGAAATAGTGAGGATGCATTACAAGGACAGATCAGAGATGGACTAAAGAAGGTCCAAAAAAGTTATAGAATGAAAATTACCAAAATGAAGGCAACATCGAAGATGGGAAAATGAGATCAGAACCTTTGTTGGCATATCCTAGAAAAGAGATGGAAACAGGTGGAAACATCTTCACCCAGCAGAGAAATGACAAAGGCTGATAATGATGATGAATTATAGTGACATTGTATTGTAATAAAGCTCTGAAGTCAATAATTATATTTATATTTAAAAATGCAGCTGTTAATGTTATGCAATTCCAATAAAACATTTAATGAAAAATAACAAAACATAGCCCAATATTATCTTTCACATTTGCTTTGTATGTATGTATGTATTGCTTTGTAACATCTAGGCTGGGTTTACATTAAAACTGACCACCAGCTAATAGAAAACTACAGACCTGTTCTCCGTGGCAGCTTTATCTATTGTCAAATGCTTTCTTCTAAAAGCCATATCAAGTACATATTTGCAGTTTTCTATTAGTGGTTCAGATAAGGTTTTGATTTAATATAATGATTTATTTTTTGACAAGTAAAATAAATCTTTTTCAAAGACAGTAATTTACTGCACACTCAGCACTCTGCATACATTTGGACCCCACATATAATCCTTTCCAAAACATTTACTTCAATTTGTGGTACAGCAAAACTGAATAGTATGAAGCTTGGTTTTACCCTTGTACTGTCTCACTTGGCAGAACAAGAATTGTGTGCAAATATTGTCAAAGTCTTAAAAGTACAATATTTATGAATTGTATGAGACAGATATATAAAGATGATAAAAAGATGGCCTGCATTACAGATTTTAAGTTACCATGGAATTTTAATTCCACTCTACCATAAATTTCAATAAGTGGCTCTGTTTAAATGTCTTACTCAGATGACATCTGCATTAGTGGAGACAAGGAAGAATTACTTTCGCTTTTCTGGGACTAATCATGAGCCAAAATTAAAGCAGGCAGAACTTTGCTAAAAACACAGTGTTTCTTTGTCCTTGAATTCATTCATTGTTCAATCATGGAACTGAAACCGCGGAAGCGTTTATACTCAGTGAACATGAAAGCCATTCGTTTTGATAATTGAGACTGAGCCCAGACAATCCTTGAAACATCATGAAATAAATATATAAATAAATAAATAACTGATTTTAAATATACAGTAACTTGACTAATTGAAAAAGTAGTTGCAATGTTATCCTTTACTCAAGGTGTCAAATATACCTATGTTCTGCATGCTTAAAATGGGAGGCTTGAGGAATATGTATATATGTACATATAAACTCTAACCCTATCCCTAACTTTGACCATAACCCTGTTATACATGTGATTAACATCAGAACTCAGATGAAGTGCATGTGTTTTTCTTCTGGTATTTATACATTCATTAATTAGCAGTGTGTGTCCATTATTGTACATTTTGAACTAACAAAGCATTTGAAATTGCGAACAACCCAGGGCCAGATATCTCGTGACACATGAATTAAATCTTATGGTTCCTATGGTTTATCCTATGATCTGGATTAAGGGTGCAAAATGGAGACACAATTTGTTTAAAGGCATAGACAACAAACTCTGATATTTAATTAACCCTTAAAATCCAAAGTTTACTTTTATTTGTATGGTATAATTAAGTCATAATAATGATAGCTTACATTTTTATGAGATACATAGTTCCCAAATACTTTCTTTCTATGTAGCACCAATATGCGTCCATACTATTATATGACACTACAAATTATTACTACAAGGAAGTTATATACAGTATTAAATTATAATAACATCAACGTTTCCTGTAAATTGAATGTCTATCCAAAAATGTTAATAGAATATTAAAGCTGTTGGTTAAAGTTAAAAGCTAAGTGAAACAAGATAGATAGGTAACATGGATATTCCCTGCCAAGGATATAAATAACCCATTTAGAAGTGCCAGTTACATGACCTGCATACATAGCATATAGAGTAACATTTTCACAACAATTGCCCACGCAGCATTTCATCATAAATCATTAAGTTCTGCTCAGCCTTTAAAAAAAAAAAAAAGAAAAAATCCCACTACAGCAAATTTTACAGAAATGTCATCCTGTGCAATGCAAACACTTATTGGACAGCAATTTAAGTATAAAACTTACAATATTAAAAGTGCAAACTTTGTTATTTTTCTTTGTAAGATTATATATATATATATATATATATATATATATATATATATATATGTGTGTGTGTGTGTGTGTATGTGTACGTGTGCTTGTGCGTGTTTGTGTGTGTATCCACTGTCAAAAATTAATCTAAATATAGATGGATGTTAGGTCCAAGTTGATTGAGACCTAGGTCTTGAGCAAATCAAAACACCAGTCTATCTTCCAATTGCGAATTAAAAACACAATATGGCCTGTTAATGGTAGGTTTGCTTTAGATAGGGGATAGGGGAAGAACCATCTGTCAAATAAAAAGCTGCCATCAAGTACTGGAATTCTATTTTGAGATTGAGGGGGCTGGTCAGAGTTGAATTATCAGGTAATATTCAGGTTTGTGTTCTCTTTAACCTCCAAAATAAAATATGAATAAGTGATCTATTAAATTGCTTTTTCATTTTGATGAGTGCGGATATCTAATTCGAAAAGTGTTATATTGTTTTGAACACTTTTGAAATATAGATGATTGAGTGCAAGGGATAATACTATGTGGTAGAATTACACACACATTATACAACTATTATAATGCTTTGCCATTACTGTTTCTGGAGAACATCTCTGATCTAGACTTTATTACCAGGATGTATTTGGAATTTCCATATCATGTTCTGTGAGTTTGATGGAAATCCTCTCACTGGGAGCAGACAAATTAGATCTTTAACCCTGAAATTTTACCAAAAGAGAAAGGAAAAGGTCACATGCAAAGCATAGAGATTTTGGATTTTATGTATTTTTATCATATTTATTTTAGGTACTTTCCAAGTATTATAAAGGTAATGTAATCATATAATTTCTACCATGTTTAATTGTTTTTATACTACTACTATAAATTATAATTCATATCATAACTCAGTTATGCACGTGCAACACTGACTGGGTTTGCATGCACTTGAAAATTACCTCCACGGGCATGATTTTGAGACTTTGTGACTTATGGGCACAAAATGAGTCAGTAAATATTTTCATCCTGTCACTGGCTGATGCTCTTTCTAAGTAACGGATTATTAGATCATAATGCAAAAAATATATTAGCAATTCAATTCAGTTGAGTTTAATTTTATTTAGTATAGAGCACTTTGCAACAAGTTGCCACGGAACAGTTCATGATCCAGGGTGTAGAGAAAAGACAAACCAATAATGCTGTTGTCTCTGCCAGTCAGCAATATCTATTCACTATGAATGCAGGCCACAAAATTATCTTGAGATTCCCATCCAGTAAACAGACTATTTGGGAAAGAGTATGCACACACACCATTTAATTGGATTTTCAATTCACATCAATTTATCTTGTTCAATTTTGTTGCAAACTTAATCTTTTTAATACATTACATATTTCAGGATTCTTTTTTTACTTCTAGATGGTGTACAGAATCATATTGCTGCCACAAAATATATTTTTATTTATTAATTTTCTGAAATAAAAATCCATAAAATAGACAAGGGGCCAGATTAAATCAAAACTTTGACCCAACCGCTAATAGAAAACTACAGAACTGTACTCAGTTTCGGCTTCATTTTTAGTAAGATGCCACTTTCTCCTAATCAGAAATGTAACCGCTATGATGTACAGGTTTGTAATTTGCTATTAGCGGGTGGGTCAAAGTTTTTAATCTGGCCCTAGGTTCTTACACAAGGGGGGGAATGCTTATCTCTCCTAATTCTACTGGTGATGCACATAGCTTTAATACAGTATTAACTCCCCATCCCCAGGCATACTAATATTATTGTTAACTGCTCATTAGCTATTCATTTATTGTAGTTGTGTCCTATTATGTAATAGAAAGATTTACCATTACTCTAAACAAAGGCAGACTTCCTCTAAAAAAGGAGAGCCTGATGGCAGCAAAAGCAACACAAGCAGAAAAAAGACCACTTATTTGTCTATAATTGTATCTGCTGGTTTCTGTGTATTTCATGGGGAGTTGAAATAGGTTTCAGATTAGGTTTTAGCTTAGTGATCGTTTGCTGCCTTCTATTGCTTTGCATTAAGGTAGGGTTTTATATAGTATTTGATTTGCCCTGTATCTTTAATGAAGTGATTTTCTTTGTAGGATTAGTTTTAATTTAGTGTATTCCCCTTTCTCCAATTGTTTGTGCTAGTGCAGCCGCCATGCCCTGCACCCTTATAATTAATACTAAAATAAAATAAAATAATTGAATTCACCTGTGTCTGTGTTGGGCTTCCCGAGATCTGCAAGCCTGTACGGGGAGCCAATTAAAGATGGCTGGTGAGGTTCCCCTCCTTCAATAATAACAGGGGAGGCGTAGTTGGGGTTGGGGGTTGGCAGTGTCACGCAGCACCCATGACACAATGTAGCTATGTCTTTCTAAAACAAAGGCAGAAATACAGCACGCCTAAAGATAAACAGATTATTTTTAGTGAATGTTTAACAGAATCTAATAAAAATCCAACTATAGACTATATAAAATGTGTTTCCTGACAAATTTCTGCCTCCTGGCAAATTTGTGCCACCCCACAATAAAGGATTTCTGGGGAGAATCCTGATTTACCAATAGCTGACTTTGATTTATTTTAATGAGAATTAATGTGTCATCATGCACCCGGTTAGGCACTAAATGGAAACAACTTTAATTTAATTTATGTACGTATGTATGTATTGTCAGAATCTTTGTTTCTTTCTTTCTGTGTGATAGAAGTAGGCATCTGTAACAAGTTTTTATCCCATGAAAGACATGCCCTTTTATATTTTGCCCTTCTTTAATTCATAAATCATCACCCCTGAACACTGACCCCTGTCTTGACATGAAGGAAGACACGTTTGTAAACTACATTTAAATCACTACATAATAATAATATGTAACCTTTCTTTTTACATGTCTGATTCTCCCCTTTTAGAATATACAAGTTTGTACCTCCATATGATGAAAACGGAGTCTGTGAGAGCCTCTATTGATGTCTGCATACACAATGGTGATGATAATGCGCTCGTTAGGTAGGCTTCAATAGGCTATCAATAGAAACAATGTTGCAAATTACTACAACTGGATTGCTACGTATTCTTACAATTTACTTATTTAAGTCTTGTCCCTTTTCTTGTGATCAGTATTATTTACTTTTATTTTTTTAAGTATTGATATTCAGCAGAATACTTGTCTGGCCCGAGTTCTAATCTAATCTAAATGTTCTAATCCAAATATGTATTGGGAATTTTTATGGCAACACATGAAGCTCTACTCACAATACTAAAAGTTGCTGTTTTCTAGTATACAGGAACACATATTTACTTAATCCACAATAATATTTGGGAAGGGATAAGTAATTTGCATTAGTTTGGACACTTTCTCTTGTTTACTGCTTTTTCAAGTTACATTGTGTTGGTTCTATGGGAGACAATAGTCAATACCTTAAGTGCACCCCTACTGTTATCTCAATAGCTCAGAAAAGTCAATAAAGTGTACTAAAACTTTAATAAAAATGCTCCATACGTAACTTGCATTTTCCAAACTTCTATTGACTTGGGAATAGTGTAATTCTAATTTGGGCATCTAAGAAACTAACCCTTTAATATGTTCTTCCTTTATCTGTAAGAGCAAATCAGAAATTCAAAATAACTAAAATGGCATTATGATCTTATCTCACATTTAATATTTGATAGAGAATATGTTGGCACACAAACTTTAGAATCCAGTGTTACAATTTGGAATATAGATACAACCCATAACTAGATAACAGTTGAATGTGGAATAGGGAGACCTTAAAGTCCTTTGCTTTTTTATATGTAAGTTTCAGCCTGTTAATGGTTTGGTTTATACCCTTTTGCCCCAATAAGCAGCTGCCCTCAGTGAGGGAAAAGTTAAAAGTCAATAAAGCCTTTAAGACCAGGTATTAACATCTCCAGTCCCTAAAGAGGACCACTATATTACATACCCAGGCTAACAATGTATAAGATAAAAAGAGTAAACCCCATGTGGAAACTTTTGGTGGTCCCACTTCAAAGATTGCTTTTACCCTTGGCTTGATTCCAGCCATGATTTTTTTTTTTAAATTTAATGTAATCCTTAAATGGCCATTTCCATTGATTTTCATTGACTTTTGAATCTGCTGTGCTAATCATGAATGAAAAGGGTTCAGAATGTGGTTCACAGGTCTACATCTGTAATAAAAAACAAAAAAAAAAGGTGTTAGTTCATGATATCACTAGCAAACAGAACAAACAATGGAAATAAACATGGGGAATGTTTAGATGTTTGGTGTGGGGTAGTCAGTCCTTCCAGATGGACTGGTTAGCATGATTTAACCTTTTATATTCTTAATTACTTTTTCAAATAGTTGAAGTAAGTAGGAACAAGAATATTTCAACTCCTATGAAGAGAAACAAAGTAAAATGTGGTTGTGTTACAGAGTGAAACTTTCTGAACTGTAAAATTCAAATTATATGTGTCATAAATATATAATACATAATTGCATTTAAGACTATTGATACTTCAATTTATATATTTATTGTTTCTTCCTTTTTAGATGAAATATGGATAGATATGAACATGTGCACTGTCAAAATTGGTATAGTGTAATACAATGGTGTACGGGGAAGAAATGAACCAAGTGTAACATTGCTTTGATAACTTTATTACACTTGTATCAGTAATACGGTATCTAAGTGAAAATGAAAAGCAAACTATTTTGTTCAAAACCAGTTTCTTCTGCACAGTCCCAGTGTTTGAGCCTCTAATTTGGAAATTCTTAAATTACACCACATCTCTACTTTGATCAGTGAGAAAAATGTGTTATCTTAGAATTATTAGGAGCTATACAACACTGGCAAAATTACTTTGGCACCTTTTTTCCCGGCTAAATCAAATTGAACTATATCCTTGCTTTGTGCAATATTACTTTTTTTTTTTTTTTTGGCAGCCATGTAACTTGCCAAAGCTTATTTCCTTAGAGAAAAGAACATGACAAACATGATGGATCATTAGCATTTGAAAGGATTTTGTGATCTCTATAAAAAATAAATACATTTATAGAAAACTGTAATGTGTAATATAATATTAAATAAATTGCAACAAAAGATAATATAATGTAGGGGAAAACAACTGACACCTTGTTCTATATAATACAGCTTAATCTGACATTAAAGTAAACATTGGAAGGAAGCTTTTTTTTTTTTTACAATATTTACTGTATTTATGTTGCTTTCTTAACAACAATACCCATGAAGGTATTTCAGACAGTCTTTCTTTTCCAGTTTGAAGAACATACCAAATACAAGAGACTAATGCATCCAAATTAATCAAAATCAAAAACATAGTCAATAGTTAATTATACATAGTGGTAATGCAGTGTGTAAAGTAGTCTCATTCTTTTAGACTTAATAGTCTCAGTTTCCACTACTGTCTTGATTTGTGGTTTGGGAAAAAAATGTCAATAGATTTAAAGATTTGGGTATCATAGCCAAATTGCCAGAATGTTTTAATTGCCCCAGCAAAAAGGACAACTGTATACAAAACAATGTATCATTCTATCTGCTTTTTCTGTTGACTTTTATAAATAAAAATGTATTGTGTCTATAGCAGGTGAATATGTATCCCTGCTACTTCAAAAGCCAAAGATTGTGGATATAATATATGTATATATATATTACATTTGCCATATATGTATATTACTATACATTTTGAAACATGTATTGTAAATATATTAGTCTTCCTAGCAAGTAGGAGTACAGCAAATGTAAGTGCCAACACGTATGTTTACACCTCTATAGCATGTGTTCTCCTGTGGACAAAGGAGAACAGGAGACCGTAACTTCTGTTGAAATCAAGACCATCCACGTTGATTTCTTCATACAACCAATAATCCTTATTTAATTTTATAACAACCACAGCTTACATGTTTCAATGTATAGGTCTTCTTCTACCTGTGTATGCAGTTATCACCAGACAAGGCACCTCTATGTTTGACAATATTGTATAACCACTTTTGTTAGCACATCCATGCCATACGCTACGTAATCAAGTGAGTCTTCTTAATTAGCTGTCTTTTGTAATTTTTTCAGTTGTAGGCCTACTGCTTACGGTGGCGATATAGTCGGAAACTCTATCTTGAAGTTGCTCATCGTATGTTTTGGGACAGGGATCAGGATGCTTGGAGTATTTGTTTGTCCCAGTACTTTAATAAATACTTATAGAAATCAATTCAGCTTTATGCTATATATAAAATTGAAGATGCTCCATTTAACACTCAGTAAAACTGTCACCATTCTTTTTATGAGGGTGGTTTACATCGTCAATAAATGTAGCTATAACAGAAAAACATAGTAACGCTTTACATTGTGTAAGTAGATATTAAATTGATAATCTCTTAAAATTCAAATACTTGATAAATAAAGGTCAACAGAGTGTAAATGTAATATTAATCAACCAAAAATGTCAGCATGAAAAGAGCAGCAAGTTGCAAAATTCCTCGGCTATCTAATGTGAAGAAATCAAACCTATAAGCCAAGATACAAGAAACAACTGAGACACACTTTAGATGGCTGAGCCATTTTGTAACTTGTTTATTTTTTCAAGTTGACAATGTTTTCGTAAAGCTAAATATTACATTATCATTCTATTGAACTTGAAATGATCAAGTAGTTGAATGTTAATTTATTATAAATTCAATATCAAATTGGGCCACCCGCAGTGTTACCAAAAACACTACAAGATGTAGTTAGAATTTAGCTTCATAAAGCATGCCATTGTCTCAGCTGTAATATTTTTTAATTTTCATTTACTTTTGGGAATAATGAAAACATTTGCAGCAGAACTGACTCGACTGTATGCTTAATTCATCTCACATGGTGGAGCACTTAAAACATTAGTAAAAATCTTTGGTGACAGCTCTAAATATATGCTGTGGCAGTGTGCCAAATTCTGAATTCTTTTAACATGAACATATACCCTCACATTTAAAGGGCTTGTATTATTAATTTACTCTACAGTGAAATTTAAAAGGAACATTTAGTTGAGAGATCTAAATGCATTATCCTTTATCAAACTGCAACCATACTTAACAATATAAATGTGGGCAGGCTGTATGCAACTTATTCAAGCAGATTTAAGCAAAACCTAGAAGTCCATAAAACACAGATTTATTGGCTGGGATTAAATCAGAACTGTGGCCCACCCACGATAGTAAACGACAAAACTGTACTTGGTTGTAGCTCCATTTCATGTAAAATGCTGCTTTCTTCATAAATGTGACTACTGTGATGTACAGGTTTGTAGTTTGCCATTTGTGCAATATATATATATATATATACACACAGTACTGTGCAAAAGTTTTAGGCAGGTGTGAAAAAATAGACATGTTAATAGATTATACACTCACCTAAAGGATTATTAGGAACACCATACTAATACTGTGTTTGACCCCCTTTCGCCTTCAGAACTGCCTTAATTCTACGTGGCATTGATTCAACAAGGTGCTGAAAGCATTCTTTAGAAATGATGGCCCATATTGATAGGATAGCATCTTGCAGTTGATGGAGATTTGTGGGATGCACATCAAGGGCACGAAGCTCCTGTTCCACCACATCCCAAACATGCTCTATTGGGTTGAGATCTGGTGACTGTGGGGGCCAGTTTAGTACAGTGAACTCATTGTCATGTTCAAGAAACCAATTTGAAATGATTCGACCTTTGTGACATGGTGCATTATCCTGCTGGAAGTAGCCATCAGAGGATGGGTACATGGTGGTCATAAAGGGATGGACATGGTCAGAAACAATGCTCAGGTAGGCCAATTGGCACTAAGGGGCCTAAAGTGTGCCAAGAAAACATCCCCCACACCATTACACCACCACCACCAGCCTGCACAGTGGTAACAAGGCATGATGGATATATGTTCTCATTCTGTTTACGCCAAATTCTGACTCTACCATCTGAATGTCTCAACAGAAATCGAGACTCATCAGACCAGGCAACATTTTTCCAGTCTTCAACTGTCCAATTTTGGTGAGCTTGTGCAAATTGTAGCCTCTTTTTCCTATTTGTAGTGGAGATGAGTGGTACCCGGTGGGGTCTTCTGCTGTTGTAGCCCATCCGCCTCAAGGTTGTACGTGTTGTGGCTTCACAAATGCTTTGCTGCATACCTCGGTTGTAACGAGTGGTTATTTCAGTCAAAGTTGCTCTTCTATCAGCTTGAATCAGTCAGCCCATTCTCCTCTGACCTCTAGCATCAACAAGGCATTTTCGCCCACAGGACTGCCGCATACTGGATGTTTTTCCCCTTTTCACACCATTCTTTGTAAACCCTAGAAATGGTTGTGCGTGAAAATCCCAGTAACTGAGCAGATTGTGAAATACTCAGACCGGCCCGTCTGGCACCAACAACCATGCCACGCTCAAAATTGCTTAAATCACCTTTCTTTCCCATTCAGACATTCAGTTTGGAGTTCAGGAGATTGTCTTGACCAGGACCACACCCCTAAATGCATTGAAGCAACTGCCATGTGATTGGTTGGTTAGATAATTGCATTAATGAGAAATTGAACAGGTGTTCCTAATAATCCTTTAGGTGAGTGTATTTATCAATTAACAAAATGCAAAGTAGGTGATCAGAAGAAAAATCTAAATCAAATCCATATTTGGTGTGACCACCCTTTGCCTTCAAAACAGCATCAATTCTTCTAGGTACACTTGCACAAAGTCAGGGATTTTGTAGGCATATAGTCAGGTGTTTGATTAAACAATTATACCAAACAGGTGCTAATGATCATCAATTCACTATGTAGGTTGAAACACAATCATTAACTGAAACAGCAACAGCTGTGTAGGAGGAATAAAACTGGGTGAGGAACAGCCAAACTCAGCTAACAAGGTGAGGTTGCTGAAGACGGTTTACTGTCAAAAGTCATACACCATGGCAAGACTGAGCACAGCAACAAGACACAAGGTAGTTATACTGCATCAGCAAGGTCTCTCCCAGGCAGACATTTCAAGGCAGAAAGGGGTTTCCAGATGTGCTGTCCAAGATCTTTTGAAGAAGCACAAAGAAACAGGCAATGTTGAGGACCGTAGATGCAGTGGTCGGCCAAGGAAACTTACTGCAGCAGGTAAAAGACGCATCATGCTTACTTCCCTTCACAATCGGAAGATGTCCAGCAGTGCCATCAACTCAGAATTGGCAGTGGGACCCTGGTGCACCCATCTACTGTCCAGAGAAGTCTGGTCAGAAGTGGCCTTCATGGAAGACTTGTGGCCAAAAAGCCATACCTCCAACGTGGAAACAAGGCCAAGCGACTCAACTATGCACGAAAACACAGGGACTGGGGTGCAGAAAAATGGCAGCAGGTGCTCTGGACTGATGAGTCAAAATCTGTAGCAGAAGGCAGTTTGTTCACTGAAGGGCTGGACAGCGGTACAAAACTGAGTGTCTGCAGGCAACAGTGAAGCATGGTGGAGGTTCCTTGCAAATTTGGGGCTGCATTTCTGCAAATGGAGTTGGGGATTTGGTCAGAATTAATGGTCTCCTCAATGCTGAGAAGTACAGGCAGATACTTATCCATCATGAAATACCATCAGGGAGGCATCTGATTGGCCCCAAATTTATTCTGCAGCATGACAATGACACCAAACATACAGCAAAAGTCATAAAGAACTATCTTCAGCGTGGAGAAGAACATATAAATGTATATATATATATATATTACTTTCCTTTGAGTGATAAAAAATATACTTGAAAAACAAGGTTTTACAGATGCAGTCACATATGATGACAAGCTAAATTAGTTATAATTTGCTTAATTTTCAAATTTCTTTCAGTATTATGTTATGTATTTAGCTTTTTTCCCAATCTATGATTTCTTCTGCACTTGTGTTTGTTTTTGTTTAATAAATGTGCTAATGAATGGAGACCACATATCCAGGACTGCTGATCAGCTGTAGAAGCCGAAGAGGGTTTGAGGAAGGAACGACTAGTGGTCAGATTGTGGGAACAATTAATGAAGAAGAAACATATGAGACTAATATGTTTAAATAAAACTCTATAATCAATGCACTTTATTGTATGCTGCTTTGTATACAGAGACAATAACGGATTATTCGAAAACAATTACACAGTAATATCAATGGCATGATACAATAGTTCTGAGCCTGCAGTTCCATGTGACGCGGCTGCTCTTGTGGTGCTGAAGAACCGTCCAGTTCCTCTGAGGTTTGAAAGCAGTGTCAGGGGAAGGGAGCTGCCGGGAGGAGCTCATCACAGATGGGGAAGGAGAGGGCTCACCGAGTGGATACATGTATGATACATATATGTTTCTAACCCGCATCTTTTGTGTGGGTGGTTCTGAGATCCAAACCAAACATTTCTGGGGAGCAGCTTTGAGGAAGCTCCCCGATCTCATAAATATCTGGCATGGGATAGTCGAGTAATAAGTGTCTTTTCAACCATTACATATATATTTATTTTGATAGGGAGGGGTATCAGCATATGCTTTGTGGTTCTAAAGAACTGCATGTCTTTCCCTTTGTGTCTGTGAATGAGGTCACTGTCTCACTGTGCCTGATAAGAACCAGTTTTCTCCAGCAATTTAGGCTTGATACATCATACAAGCCCCCCTTATATTAAACATTACTATGCCTTAATTTCCCCCTAGTTTAGCCATATATGGGTCTTCCTGACAAGTTGTCAGGCAGAAACCAAACTCCTACTCATCACAGGACAGACATGTGGGCCGGTTATATTTCTCTCCTGTCTGATCTGCATAAAAGAGCTGTACTTCATAACTTTTCAAGACTGTTCTTGAGATTGCCTCTTGGACCTCTTCAGTGCAGCTGCTGGCGTTAAACTCCTTTTGATTGACCATGCATCTCTCTCTGGATGAATTTTGACTCTTCAGTTCTACATTCCAGTTATTGGTAATTAGAAACTGAAGACAAATAAGGCTTAAAGACCCAATCCATTTAGACCAACGTGCCAATTGCAAGTTTGCATATGTCGGGAAGAATTGTTCTGGGCTGGCTGGGGGTCAATGTTCTAAAGCAGTTTGGCAGTGAATGACTTACAGGAAAATGTCCTGCCACCCAGAAATGTACTTCAAAGTGTAAACGTAGACTAAACTACTGAGGACATGTTTTGGTAACTCCTCAGTTTTTGTCAGTGAATAAAACAGTACAATGCTTTCAAGGGGGCATTCCTGTATTTCAAGCTGTCGACAGCAGATAAAATGCTGTAGGTGTGATCTTTGCAAAATGACATGGACCGCACAAACTGAAGCTTCAGATCTTTCAAACACTCAAATAAAAGTATATAAACATTGCTATGTAACATTATGTTAACCAGAATTATTATGTTTTTTCAGCTTCAACTATCCATAATATGCAGAAAAACAGAAGGAAATGCTTAAACGTTTTGAAAATCTATTTTTTAAATTATTATTATTATTATTTGGAAAACAACTGACTGGAGGTGTCTGCTGTAGTAGCCTTGTCATGTGCAGCAAATAATTGCTAAAAGAAAATAATCTTACTAATAGTTACTATTTTGTTTTTTAATTATATTAATATTTTTACACATCATGTCTTTAGCTTTAGAAGGATTTATTCGCATTGAGAGGCACATGGTTACTCCTTTACACCTTTTTTTTAAGTAATTAAAGTTTTCAACACTTTAATGTCCTGCCCAAATTCAACAGAATATTACATTTATTTATTTAGAATTGTATTTGTCTTATATCATGTTTTTCTTTCTTCCATTAGACTACACCACTACAATTATGTAAATAATTATATTTCAAATGTTAAAATATGTAATGGTTGTATAAGCAACTGAGTCTGCCTCCCACCAGTTCAGTGCACATATATGGTTTAAACATTTCAATAGTTTTTGTGGTAAGATGACTGATTATTTCTTTTTGTGCTGACATCTTAAATAAACCTCTTTTCATACCTATTTAAGAGGGGAGGAAACCAAACAAAACAAACAGTAATAAAATGATGCTGTTAGTGTTTGCCAGCTTTTTTTTCCAACTGAGTTAAAACCTTAGTTCAATATTGTATATTCTGTAAATGAAGTCTGTCTATAGAAATTCTCATTTGTTTATGGCACTAGGGCACTGGAATTCCAGTTGAGCATCTTATTTGATGGTTGTTTTTTGCAACTTAGATTTCATAATAGGCTGCAAACGGGATTTTAAAATATACTGGAAACTACTGATCACAGAGTCAGGGAATAACACAAACTTTAACCTCATGATTAACAAAAGCTTTTTAATTAAAAAGAATGGAATATCCTCCACTCCTCTGCATGTATTTTTTCCAATTGAAAATGGTCTTGTTTTATCAAAGTCTTTACATTCATCTGCCCATTTGATGATGTATGTGAATATTCTTGTACTTGACACACAATTACTCTATTTGTTGCAACAGAATACACTTTTCACTGCTTTACAGACAGGGAATATCTCACATCAGTTTATAATTTTGCAGTTTAAACCTTACCTTGATGGAACACTGAATTGTTTTTTTCATGCAACTCTATCAATTCCTACTGTTGTAGAAGGGTTCCACCTCGTAGCCTTCTTTTAAAGGGATATGTTTTACACATGACAACGTCACAAACTAAGAATTCACATTTACATATTTATTCTCACCATCCTGAAGCATATTCATGTAATAAAATACAACCATATAATTGTGCCTGCTGTGCAGCTGCAGTGCAATAAATGTCTACATGTTTTGAAAAGTATTTCATATTTTAATAAAAAAAAAAAGATGAGGAACATAAATAAACCCAGTTTATTACATAAATGCAAATGTGATTCTAAATGACAGGCAATTAGATATATTTTAATTAAAGTTGTTAATTGACCTTCTACTTTGTTTGCACTTGAAGTCTTCACATACTTCACTGAGGCAGAATCAATAATGAGATTCATTCAAAAATGACCTTGTAAAATTATAACATGTTGTGTGATTATTGATGGGCCATTAAACGCAAAAGAAATCATAACTGTTTATTACTATTTATAATAAAGACGCACACATTTAAAATGACATCTGCACTTTGGGGAAAGGGTATGATTCTAACTGCCACCTTATAACATTTCAACTGGCTCAATTTTGCATGCTACAAATATTAATAATTAAAATACTTCTCAACTTAAATCATTCATATGGCAGACACTGGTAATTATATTTATTTTTCAGATAATTCTGTGGATTCAAGTTGAATTAAGAGAAAATTAAGTAACTATGAGGTAATGGTGAGTAACACCTCTGCAGGGAGAGTAAAACCTCAGTCTCATACCATATTAAGTTTGACCATCTCTGTCTGAATTCATGTCTGGTGTGTAAAGAGGATGTTACCAATGATTAGTGGTATGAGGAATTTCCAAGATTAATCAACAAGTAGTGGTTGACTGCCTACTGCCTTTGATTTATAACTTCTTGGTAAACTGTATTTGTTGTAATGAGTGCCTTGCCTCCCCTTCACGTGGGTGTGTTGCTGAATCAATGCCCATGTTTGAGTTCTCACCCATCTGCATGTTTAATATTGGCTCAGTTAAAATAATATAGTAACCATATGAGGGGGAATCTGAATGTGAATTAGTATCACTTTAGAAACAAAATATCTTATATGGTAAATGGGGAACTATTTTTTCAAGTTGTATTTTGTATCTGTTGTTTGTAATCAATTAATACATTTTGTGAAATATCCTGAAATGGTGGACATGCTGCAGATAACTTTAAGTTAATTCAACCTTTTTATTATTGTTATAGTTATAGAGAGGTAAATCATAGTTTACCTTTACATGATGTTAAAAACTTCCTCCCTGCTAATGCCAGTATATTGCCTCTACTTGCCTGCGTTTTCAGAGGCCACTGACATTAAACTCATAGCTTGGGTGCAGCAGGCTGTTTGGTAATGCAAGAAGGGCATTTTCAATACGCCACCATCAGTTGGAGGCAACAATTACCCCTGCCTCCTAACCCTGTCACAATTTCCTTATTGTAATTCAGTTTTCATTTTATGTCAACTACAAATTTAATCCATCTACTTATTGTTAAAAATCCTACACTAATGCATTTAATTTCCATTCTAGTCAATATCCACTCCCTACTCTTGGCTTAGTGCCACTTCCAGTAATCACATTTGAAAACGTATTTTTGTTGTTGTACTGGCCTCAGCTAAGAATAGCTTCATAAAGGTGATGTCTAATGTGTAATGGTTAAAATTGTAAGCTTGGTTAAATTTAATGTGTGTATCTGACAATCAAATAGAAACTTCTTAAACTATTGAGATACAAACAATTACAGTGAGGGAAAAAAGTATTTGATCCCCTGCTGATTTTGTACATTTGCCCACTGACAAAGAAATGATCAGTCTATAATTTTAATGGTAGGTGTATTTTAACAGTGAGAGACAGAATAACAACAAAACAATCCAGAAAAACACATTTCAAAAAAGTTATAAATTGATTTGCATGTTAATGAGGGAAATAAGTATTTGATCCCCTATCAATCAGCAAGATTTCTGGCTCCCAGGTGTCTTTTATACAGATAACGAGCTGAGATTAGGAGCACTCTCTTAAAGGGAGTGCTCCTAATCTCAGCTTGGTACCTGTATAAAAGACACCTGTCCACAGAAGCAATCAATCAATCAGATTCCAAACTCTCCACCATGGCCAAGACCAAAGAGCTGTCCAAGGATGTCAGGGACAAGATTGTAGACCTACACAAGGCTGGAATGGGCTACAAGACCATCGCCAAACAGCTTGGTGAGAAGGTGACAACAGTTGGTGCGATTATTCTCAAAATCAAAAATTATTCTCGGTCTGGGGCTCCATGCAAGATCTCACCTCGTGGAGTTTCAATGATCATGAGAACGGTGAGGAATCAGCCCAGATGGGAGGATCTTGTTAATGATCTCAAGGCAGCTGGGACCATAGTCACCAAGAAAACAATTGGTAACACACTATGCCATGAAGGACTGAAATCCTGCAGCGCCCGTAAGGTCCGCCTGCTCAAGAAGGCACATGTACAGGCCCATCTGAAGTTTGCCAATGAACATCTGAATGATTCAGAGGAGAACTGGGTGAAAGTGTTGTGGTCAGATGAGACCAAAATCGAGCTCTTTGGCATCAACTCAACTCGCCGTGTTTGGAGGAGGAGGAATGCTGCCCATGACCCCAAGAACACCATCCCCACCGTCAAACTTGGCGGTGGAAACATTATGCTTTGGGGGTGTTTTTCTGCTAAGGGGACAGGACAACTGCACCGCATCAAAGGGACGATGGACGGGGCCATGTGCCGTCAAATCTTGGGTGTGAACCTCCTTCCCTCAGCCAGGGCATTGAAAATGGGTCTTGGATGGGTATTCCAGCATGACAATGACCCAAAACACACAGCCAAGGCAACAAAGGAGTGGCTCAAGAAGAAGCACATTAAGGTCCTGGAGTGGCCTAGCCAGTCTCCAGACCTTAATCCCATAGACAATCTGTGGAGGGAGCTGAAGGTTCGAGTTGCCAAACGTCAGCCTCAAAACCTTAATGACTTGGAGAGGATCTGCAAAGAGGAGTGGGACAAAATCCCTCCTGAGATGTGTGCAAACCTGGTGGCCAACTACAAGAAACGTTTGACCTCTGTGATTGCCAACAAGGGTTTTGCCACCAAGTACTAAGTTGAAGGGGTCAAATACTTATTTCCCTCATTAACATGCAAATCAATGTATAACTTTTTTGAAATGCGTTTTTTTCTGGATTTTGTTGTTGTTATTCTGTCTCTCACTGTTAAAATACACCTACCATTGAAATGATAGACTGATAATTTCTTTATCAGTGGGGAAACGTACAAAATCAGCAGGGGATCAAATACTTTTTTCCCTCACTGTATAATAATCCATGATGTAAAGATTAAACAACATATTTACTATCCTTAAAATTATAATCACTAACGGAATGTATACATATATTTTTCTTCTTAATTCAGTTTCATTTTTGACCACCTAAGCTTACACAGTATGCAAATTAAGCAGTTTACATTTTTCTAGAGGCACAATTAATTCTATGGCATGGTATTATATATTGAAATAATATGCTTTTTATTGATATTAACACTATGTGCCAACAGGGGTTATTTTAAACCCCAAGGGTTAAAAAAAAAAGTCAGAATTCTGAAATTCTTTTTTCAATCTTTCTGAAATGTTAGGACTTTGTCAAGCAACTATTTACCAACAAAAAAACACCATTTGCTATGATTTCCATGTTAATATGGAAGACTGAAATCATAATCTCTCTTGTGTATCCATTTTGTGCATCTGTGTCGCATGTCTGGGTCTGCTGTGGAAGAGGATGTTGGGCGGTGTGTGCCAGAGACGGGCTTGGCTGGATGGGAGAACTGTGCTGATCACTGGGGCTAGCACCGGCATCAGCAAGGAAATGGCACACAACCTCGGACAATTAACTGTGATAATACAATTCTATTATCATACCATACAATTCTACACCCAATGCATTGACGTCAGTGGAGAAACAACCATAACCTTAACTAAAGCCTGGGTATACTAGGGACTCTAACCTTAGTCTGGAAGAAAATTAACTTAATTGAACTTGATTTAAATGCATCATGTTGCTACATATCTCTAAATGATTACCTATAGTAAATCTAAATATTAAACCTGTAAGACCATTCCTAGCTTCATCTGTATTCCACATTAAAACATACTTGGGTGGATTTTCATTTTTGCATTTTAAATGTATGATTTTTGCATCATCCAAATCTTCATTGCATCCAGGTATAGTAATTAATTTGGCCAGTACCTAAAAAATATTAAACTCCTACTTCATTCTTTTTCAGGAGACTTTGTGGTGGTGGTGTTGCAGGTGTCCTGTCTTGCCTTTGTTGAGGTGATGTACTTTAACAACCCAGATAGACTTTTATCTGGCTTCTCATTGGCAGTGCTTGCAGTGCTGCTCCCTTCACCTGCTTCGCAGTCAGCTGATGTTGATGCTATCTCTTCTGTCATTGGGGCAGGTTGTATGGATTGAGGCTGTGTGGCCTCATCAGTGCATGCTTTCAAGGTATCCTCCAGACTTTCATTGAAGTTCCCCTTAAATCTTGGATCAAGAAAACATGTGATGTCCAACACTTTCTTCATCTCCTCAGAATACCTCTGTGTCAGATCTTCCCGCATGGCAAGCTTCATCTGTTTGATGATATTGTAGTCTTCATCTGTGTCAGTGAGCACTTTGCGAATGTGGTCAATGACAGGATTCAGAGAGGACAGAGTCACTCGCTTTTCTGAGGCATCTGTGAAGTCATGGAGAGGCCCAAGAAGTTTGCAAGGATCTTCTAGGACAGTTATGTCTGTAGATTTGGGTGTAAATTACCATTAATCTCTGTCTGTTGCTGCTCCAGGAACCGGTTAATCATTGAAAAAGTTGAACCACATCGAGTGACAACATCATGAATGAGGGCATGTTCAGGAACTTTCTGTCTTTTTTTTCATCTCTCTCTTCTTCCAATTGCATGAAAATGCCTCAACCACATGCCTGCAGGCTCTTACAGTGCTTTTCACCCTTTGGATGTTGAGGGCCCTAGAGATAGCCAAGTTGAGGTTATGGCCAAAACATTCAAACCAGATGCAGGGAAATTGTGCAAAGGCCTTCTTCATGTTTGTAGCATTATCTGTGGTAATGCCAGACAGATTTCCTTTGTTGATGTGCCATGCCAATAGAACATTTTCCACCATTTCAATGATGTGACTTGCAGTGTGATCCTCTGGAAAGTACAGAGTTTCACGGCAGTGGGAGTTAAGTTGCCAATCAGAGGTAATATAGTGGACTGTGAAACTTATGTACGGTTCCCCTCCACCGCTGCTACTGGTTCACAGGTCAGTGGTAGCTGAAAACCATACACAATCAGACACCTTCTTTGCAACAGAAGCTCGAACCTCTTCGTACATCTTTGGGATTTCTTGGGTGGAGAAGTACGGGCTTGATGGCACACTGTACAGTGGGGATGCCTTTTTGATAAGATGGAGGAAACCAGGCTTTTCCACTATTTGGTATAGCGTCATATATTTGGCAGTAAAGTATGTCACAGCCTCATTTAGCTCTTTTGCTTGTTTTGATGGGCAAATTTTACACCTTTGGCAAAAGACACCGCAGTAGTGGACTGTCTAGATGACGGCCCAGGATGTGATGATTTTTCTGGATGGATAAATAAATACATTTGAAATTATTATTTTGTAATGATTACTGTTCAGGCTAACAGTTCAGAAATGCATTTGATTGCTTTCGTAATTTAGTTTGATTCTAAACAATACTACTGACAAAAAAATAGAAAACAAAACTAAACGGACAAAGGTGTGTGTACTTCTTAAAAACTATGTTCTCTTTCTTCAGACACTACATTATTACAGTCAAACAAGATTATTAATTTGTAGTTTATTCATTCGTGTTTTTTCCCCACTACTGTCCATTTTTGGTAGGCCTAAAGCACTTTGTAAACCTTGTTATTAAAAAAGTGTAAATAAAACATATTATTAGTAGTATTAAACATATTGCACTGCATTCAAGCAAATTAACCCATGAACATACAGTTGGCCTATCGTAACATTGCCTTAACATGTGCTTAACTCTGTTTGCTGCGAGTGTGACAGACAGCACAAACATAACGTTAGCCTACCTATAGACCAAATTAGTCATTACAACCTTGGAAAAATGTATTGTATCTGGCTGTGTTATTTATGAAAGGGGCATCTATAATTGATTAGCCTATACTGTATTTTCACTTACATTCATCTCTGCATATTCAGTGGGATGATGCTCATGGAGATGGAACATCAGGTTCGAAGTGTTCCCCGCCTGAGCTGACACTTTTTTCTGACATGCTTTGCATATTGGGTAACCAACAACATTGATGGTGCCTTGTGGGTCTTTTAAATATCCAAAGTTTTCCCACACCGCAGACTTCAGCCACTTAGTTGGGGGAAACAGAGCTTTTTTGGTGTGCTGCGTTCTCTGACATGCCATCGCGTGTGTGGCCTTAGTGACGGTTGAATGAAAGCGGAGGATGTCTCAATTTAGGGATTTATTTTATCGCATGAAGTTTATGTGATGCTGTGTAAATGTAGCCGACTCTCTCTTAATTTAACTGATTTTTACAATGGGAACGTTAATTACTTTTGATTGGATTAGAACAATTCAGAAAAAAATCCTGACTTTATATTAATGCAATACCTTGAATGAGAAAATGGCAACGGTATGACAACTGTTTTTACATCCCTAAATGCAATGTTTTAAAAGAACACTTAATTAGTTTACTGATCCCAGCTTAATGTTCAGTTTTAAACTGTTTTATTTAATTTCTTACTTGAGATTTTGTGTTTGGAAAATAAATAAATAAATACATTATATATATATATATATATATATATATATATATATATATATATATATAATATTTAATAATACTTCAAAAATATTCAAAAGTAATTATTGCATTATTTCAGAAATGCTAATTTGCCTATGCAAGTGTGCATTACCTGGTTGTACTGTTAATAAGCTGTTTGCTAGCTGTGGAATAATCAATATTACTTTAGAGTGACAAACACTAATACAAATAATTAAATTAATGGGCCACAAATCACTAAAATGATAATCAGCTCTAATGCCCTTTTAAAAAGTCATGATATATTTAATTTACCTGCACACAGTACTTTATTAATCCTACCCATAGCATTTAATTAAGGACAACAAGGGCACAGTATGTTAGTTGGCTTGAGTTGGCAATATATTGGCAAAAGCTTGTTTTAAATGTTAATGGAAGCAAATGGGTTCATCTCAAGTAATTCAGGAAGTAACACTATCCCTTAGTCAGCAGTGGCTTGACATTCTTAATGATCGAATGAACTGTTGATATGCAAATTCCTGCAATTAGTCTTTCACAGTTTATGGGAGGAGACACAAGAAAACCGCATGCTTTTCCTAATGGAGTTTATTGATACACAGGTGGAGAGTGTATGTTTTAACCCTTGCAGCCCCAATCATTTTGGCTTGTTTTCTACTCTTGTGTGTGAAATATGCTAGCATTACTTGGATACTTTTATGAGAATGAATGATTATGGAAACTAGATGCAGTTTCCAATGGCTGCTTATAAGCTTAATTGTCACAGAGGGTGCCAAGGCTTCGTGTGTTTTCTAAATGTTGTTGTTGCACTTAAATTGTTTTTCTATTTTTGGTTGTTGACTAATCCTTTTCACTAATTATTTCTTTCACTATTTGTTTTCTTTTGTTTTTCACTGATTGATTGTTTCACCTGTTTTCACTTACACAAATGCACGGGACACTGACAGCAAATACGGTGCACCTGCTTCACTGAGCAACGCCCAACCCCCAACTGCTGGTTGGAGGACACGGCTGATGCAGTCTGTGTGTCTAGTACAATTGAGAGATCTAAATTGGATTACTATGGACAAAGGACAATCAAATTAATAACGTATCTGGAGTTGTATGCACTAGTGAACTTACCTTGCAGGATTGACGACCCCGAGTTCCATGGCGACAGATGGCACATCGGGCTTCGGACCGAGCAGCACAGAGGGAGAGAAGCGCAGTAGAGGGTGAGAAAGGGACGTATGTAATACGATCTGCAAGTGTGTGTGGAATATTAACACCTGTGAGCGGACATGTTCTTTTTCCTGAGCCTGTCCTCTCTCTCTCTCTCTCTCTCTCTCTCTCTCTCCCTCTCTCCCCCTTGGTTGGTGTTGGCTGCGTGGACGAGTGGGTCCGTTGGGGAGGAATGCCATTACGGAAGATCTTAATCCCCTGCCCGGGACGGGAGTCGTGTGCGGGGACTTAGTGCAAACACCCTACCCTGGATTGTGTATTGGGACTATTTTTCCTTCATTTCTCTTTGTATTGCTGCTGTTTTGGTTATCTGGGGATCTGGGTTCTGAACTGTTTGAAGGCCAAGTTGGGCAAAATTCCAGGGGGAAGCCGGGGGCACTGAGTCTTGGGAGCAGGCTTTCTTTCTCTGCAGGAGACTAGAGACGGAGGCGATACAAGCAGTAGACTGCGGGACGGCCAGACTGATCCAACAACCCGCTGTGTATATTCCCCCGTGCAGCGAGATGGTCGTATGGGCGCAGGTGCCTGAAATTCCCCATCGTCAAGAGCAGTGCATACTGTTCCAGGAGGGAATAATTGAGTGGCAAGTAGCACGTTCAATGGCTTGGGTACGTCAGGGTAAGATCCCATTGAGATTGATTAATCTTCACCGCTACCCTGTCGAGGTTCCACAGCGTCGGCCACTAGCAGATGTCACCCGGATTAATGAATGTGAGGTCCGGACCGACCAAGACCTGACTATCCAGTATTGCCAACCAGATGTAGTAGAAGTGAGTGTGGGTCCTGTACAGATGATTAGACCAGACTCTACAGCCGATTGGATGCCCTCAACTCCAGGGTTGACGGGAGATCAACGACGACAGCTACAAGTGCTCCTGCAGAAGTGGCAGTGTACGTTTGCCACTCATGAAGAAGACTTTGGGCGGACCAGTGCGGCCTATCATCATATTCCCACTGGGGCCGCCCCTCTTTCCCACGAGCGCTATCGCTCGGTGCCTCCAGCTTTGTATCGAGAATTACGTGAGCAACAAATGGAATGCCAAAGAGTAATAAAGGAAAGTAGCAGCCCATGGGCAGCACCAGTTGTCCTCGTGAAGAAGAAGGACAGCTCGTGGAGATTCTGTGTTGATTATTGGAAGCTCAACTCAGTCACCCACAAAGACGCCTACCCCCTACCCCGTATCGAAGAGTCCATGACCAACTTGACCGGTGCCGAATGGTATTCGACTCTAGACCTGACCAGTGGCTACTGGCAGGTCAATGTGGATCCGCGGGATCGTGAAAAGCCTTCACCACACCATTGGGACTGTACGAGTTCGAGAGGATGCCCTTCGGACTCTGCAACACACCTGCGACCTTCCAGCGGTTAATGCAGAGATGCTTAGGAGAGCATTATTGATTATTGATTGAGATACCTTGAGTTATTGATTTACCTTGACAACATTATTGTCTATTCCCCTACCTTTGAACAGCACCTCAAGCATTTGGAGCAGGTTTTTGTCACCCTTCACGCCTATGGCCTGAAATTACAACTACGGAAATGCCTCTTTGTACAAAAAGAGGTGGGTTACTTGAGCCACCGGGTCAGTCAGAGTGGGGTGGCCCCTGACCCGGAAAAGGTGGCAGCGGTGGAAGAATGGGCGGTGCCAGCCACTGTGAGGCAGGTACGGTCTTTTCTCGGCTTCATGGGCTATTACCGCCGTTTCATTCTCGCATTCTCTAAGGTGGCTGCCCCCTTGCATCAATTACTCGTGGAATCCACTCACATCAAGAAGACAGCGGCTGTCCACTGGACGGCCACCTGCCAGGAAGCGTTTAAGCGCCTCCAGGATCAGTTGGTGAGTGTGCCGATTTTAGCTTATGCCGATTTTGCGCAACCATTCTTACTGTATACTGAAGCCAGTTTGTAGGGGTTGGGGGCTGTCCTTTCCCAGGTTCGGGATGGGAAGGAGCAAATTATCGCCTACGCAAGCCGCAGCCTGCACCCCCCGGAGAAGAATGACCAGAACTATAGCTCCTTTAAATTGGAGCTGTTGGCACTTAAATGGGCAGTAACAGAAAAGTTTAAGGACTTTCTTTGGGGGGCAACGTTTATAGTCTACACAGATAACAACCCCCTGATCCATCTTAGTACAGCCCGGTTGGGAGCGGTAGAACAACGCTGGATGGCCCAACTGTCTAATTTCACTTTTGAGATTAAGTACCGACCGGGCAGGACTAATCAGAATGCAGACATTTTGTCTAGACTTCCAAGGGAGGCCTTAGAAGGAGAGCCACATCGGGTGCAGGCTGTGGAAGCTGGGAATGGACCAGTACCCCAAGAGACCGAGCTGGGTGAAGAGTTTCCATGGACACCATGGCAGCAAGAAGATCCCGCAATTCAGCAGGTGCGTGAGTGGGTGGCGAAAGGACAGTTGCCTTCCTTGGCTGTACATCGGACCCTGTTGCCTGATGCCAAAAGGATCCTTCAGGAGTGGACGGAGCTTAAGGTCTGCAAGGGTGTGCTGACACGGGGGCAGTCCACTGGTGGGGAAGGAGTGGCACAGATCATCATCCCACGGAGCCAAGGAAGGGGACTGTGGATGAAATACCACGGGGCGGCCGGTCATGTAAGTAGCCTACGCACCCTATCCGTTCTGAGGAGGAGCTACTTTTGGTACGGGATGGGGGAAGACTCCAGGCAATGGACGGCTGAGTGCACCCGGTGCTCCTGGGCCAAGGCGAGGCCGAAGGGAGGTGCCCCCTTATTTATCATAACCTCATTCCCATTAGAGATAGTGGCTATCAATCACTTGTTGCTGGGAAGGCCTGAGGATTATTTTCCCTATAACTTGGTTATTATTGATTTATTTACTCGCTATGCTTGGGCAGTGCATGACAAGACAGCAGCTACTACAGTTAAAGTCTTATGGAAGAACATAATACAGCCGTTTGGTTGCCCCAAACGGTTTCATAGTGACCGGGGGGCTAGCTTTGAATCCTAGTTAATGACAGATCTTGCTAATATGTATGGGATCCAAAAGAGCAGGACTACCCACTATCACCTTCAAGGAAATGGGGCCTGTGAGCGTATGAACCAGACCCTGCTCTCCCTGTTGGGGACTTTGGGGGAGGCAGAACAACGCCATTGGCCTGATAAACTTCCTGAATTACTTCACGCTTATAATAATGTGTTGCATGAAAGTACCAGCTAATCTCCTTTCTTTCTTATGTTTGGTAGACAGGCCTGGCTCCCTGTGTATGTGGGCACAGGAGCGATTCCATCTGAGATGCCACAAACGCTAGAGGGGTGGGTGGCTGGTCATAACCGGAGGATGCAGGATGCGTATAATGCAGCCGCTAGTAAGGCTTATCAACAGCAGTCCTGGGATAGTCAACGCCAGGACTGGCAGGCCAAGAACGTCCCCTTGATACCAGCAGAGTTAGAGCCCCCAGGGGTGGGAGGACCAAGGGGGGGAGGGGAACTAAATGCCCCTGAGGTCGAGTTAGGACAACCTCCTCTGATTGTTCAGGGCAGAGAGGTCTGGGGGTCTCAACGAGAGAACAAAGGTGGGGGCCTTTACGATACTGAGACGAGTGCTAGGAAACAAATTATCCGGCTGAGAATGGTGGTCAGGATGACTAGTTGTTTAGTGGGGGGGAGTGTCACAGAGGGTGACAAGGCTCTGTGTGTTTCCTAAATATTGTTGTTGCACTTAAATTGTTTTTCTATTTTTGGTTGTTGATTAATTCTTTTCACTAATTATTTATTTCACTATTTGTTTTCTTTTGTTTTTCACTGATTGATTGTTTCACCTGTTTTCACTTACACAAACGCACGGGACACTGACAGCAAATGCAGTGCACCTGCTTCACTGAGCAACGCCCCACCCCTCACTCACAGGCACTACAGCTGTTGGCACTAAGCACTGGATAAAGGCTGGACTGACCGGAACAAAGGGGAGACCGAGAGGCAGACGGAAGGAAGAGCAGCCGCGATCGCCAGCGAAGACAGTGACCGCAGGGCTGCAGGACGGGCAGACAGTAGCTTGTGTACTCCAGCACACGGGCTGTGAGGGTGCCAGCCAGTGGGAGTCGAGTCTGCGGAGAACTGCTGGATGGAGGACGCGACTGCTGCAGTCTGTGTTCCTAGTACAATTGAGAGATCTAAATTGGATTACTACGGACAAAGGACGATCGAATTAATAACGTATCTGGAGTTGTATGCACTAGTGGACTTACCTTGCAGGATTGACGACCTCAAGTTCCGTGATGGCAGATGGCACATCGGGCTCCGGACCGAGCAGCACAGAGGGAGAGAAGTGCAGTAGAGGGTGAGAAAGGGATGTATGTAATACGATCCGCGAGTGTGTGTGGAATAGTAACACGTGTTCTTTTTCCTAAGCCTGTCCTTTCTCTCTCTCTCTCTCTCTCTCTCTCTCTCTCCCTCTCTCCCCCTTGTTTGGTGTTGGCTGCGTGGACGAGCAGGTCCGTTGGGGAGTCGCGTGCGGGGACTTAGTGCAAACACCCTACCCTGGATTGTGTATTGGTACTATTTTTCCTTCGTTTCTCTTTGTATTGCTGCTGTTTTGGTTATCTGGGGATCTGGGTTCTGAACTGGTTTTTAGACGAGGGTTTTAGTATAGTTATTCTACCTTTAAGGTTTTGTATCGATTTTAGTATTTTTTATAGCCCAGTATTATTAAAGGCAATTTTAACTGTGTAGTATTCAACCCGGGACTAACAGACTAGTTGCCCGTGCTGTAACTGTTGTGAATATGTGTAGAACTGTGTAGAATAAAACATTTATTTATTTATTAAACGTGTTATTAAACTGGGGTGGCGTAGAACGACTACATTAGAACTAGTGTTCACTGCCACTCGTGACATTATCATTACTGTTTTGTACAGATTACAATAAATGACGCAAAATAGAGGTGTTAAGCAAGGGGGAAAAAAGCCTTTCAGATGTAATTTTAGTATAGACTTTTAAATTATATAAAATTAATATAAACAAAGTTAACTTAGATTATAGCAATTAACAAAAAAAACAGATGTGTGGATCTTCTTCCAAATTAAACAGGTAGGTGGTTGGCACCAGGAAGCAAACCCCGATGTCCCACACACTGCTGCTTCTCCTGAGATCCAGATCCCCTGGCCAGGCAGTAATCAAAGGCTATGGGCTCCTCAGAATTGCTCTGTGGATGTGCATATTACAGTATTATAATATGTGGTGTGCATATTACAGTATTGTAATAGGTTTTGTGTTCAGAATTAAAAGCATAATACTTTAACACACTTTTGCGCACGTATGTATGCAACAGCAAAATGTAGGGCTGCAATATTACCAGATATGTTTAAAAAGTTGTACTTGAGCCAGTGTGTAACGTATTCTCTGTATTGTAATCATACTGAGTTTGTAATGTTTATTTTGTTATTTTAATTTTTGCAATTATGTATTTTAACTTTTTAATTGAATGTAGCACAAAGTAGCTGGAAAAAAAAGGTCAGGATCCAGCAATCTTGATATGTTTCTAAAACAATTGTACCCGTAAGCACAGGAGAATTACTGTGGCCACTTCTTCATTCTGACTGCCCTAGTTTAAAGACTCCCAAGAGATATGCCTAGGAAAGAGTTGGCCCTGAGCTTTGGACATCCTCCTCAGAGGCAATAACCATGATGAATGACTCCAGTGGCATGACCAGATTGCTTACCCAGACATGAACAAAATATAAGGCCCGTTTTCTTCCTTTCCTTTTTTAAAATTTTGTTCCTTTTCCATGAAAACACAAAAGCAATGATTTTGAAATACTTTAAAAAAGATTTACTACTTTCAAATAAACTTTGTGGTCACCAAAAGCCACAGGCAACATGTGTGAGCCAAAGAATACATGGCAGGGTCATAATAACTTGCTCATTTGTTGAAGATTCTTGGTTAATTATAATTAACATCGACAGGACACACCTCTAATAACAGTTTCACATAGGAACAGCGGAGAGAAACAGCCAAACTTTTATTGATCAGAATATGGAGGTGGCATGAGTAAAATCCCAGCTGAAGTCTCTGAGCTTGGTGTCATAACAGCACTGAAACTATGATCCAATAGTGTTGCTTTGAGAACTATGAAGTTTTGTTGGTTTCTGTGTGTGTGTGTGTGTGTGTGTGTGTGTGTGTATGTGTTAATTAACTTTGTATTCCCATTGAGAAAATATGTATAAGTATTAGATGTTTTGCTAGATGATTGGTGAACCATCTTTATCAACACTTTGGAGAACATCTGGTTTGCAGTCAATAATTATTTCCAAAAAACATGTTCTGTGCTGTGACTACATTAGCTTGGCATGCATAACTTTGTTAATGCAAAAAAGTAAATTACATATGTAAGTAGTTTGTGAGGGGTAGTAAACTTTTTCAATTGGTAGTTCACTAGTTGCCTTTATTCCTTCATAAAATACATTACATTAAGCTGATCTCAAGCACCTCTGTAGGATGCTGAGTTGCACTTTCCCTATTCCGTTTTAATTTTTCAGTTATTCATAACACAAAGGTGCATCATCCATTAAAACACAAGCACGTTTACAAACCAGAGAAGGCCATGCAACCCACCATGCTTCTTTGATCACTAGCAATTCAATTATCTGCGATTATATTAATTTAGTTGAATATACTGGGTTTTGTATAAAACAAAATGCTTTTTAATTCAGAATTTTTAAATGCATAAGTTAGTGAAGTACCCTTTTGTGATAAACTGAAGAATACCCTTAAGGAATCGACATCTGTACACTCTATTCATGTGTGACCCATGAGATTGGCAGCATCTACATATTTTTAATGCAAAAAAAAGATGTTCAACCTTGTGAGGTGAATTTCTCTGCTAGTCTAGGTTTTGTTTAATTGAAGGAAGAGGATATTAAACTGGAAAATATGTGACAACACTGGCATATGAGAGCAACATAAGCATCATTATATACCACTTGAAAGGAAAACATCCCCCCCAAATTAAATGCTTTTAATAAGCTACAGGGAAGGCTTATGTCTCCCTCTCTCTTTTTGTTTTTACTTTGAAACTGAATATTAAGCGGAAAGAATCAGGGTCAAATGCAAATATACAGAGTTGAGTGTCTGGGATCCTAGACTGAGAAATATTGTTGAGGGTCTCAGTGATTTTATCAATGAAGGTCATCAATCAAAATAAAAAATAACATTTAATGAAGTGCAATATTGTTTTGTATGTAACACTGTTACACCATGCTGTTGACATAATGAGATGTCATTGCCTAAAACAAAAAGATTATGATATTCTCTGATTACAGGACTCGTACGGGTGCTTGAAGACCTTGAAAGTACTTGAATTGACAGCTAACAAATTCAAGGCCTTGAAAGTACTTGTTTGTTTATTTTTATTTTTTTAACAGTGCTTGAAAGTACTTCAACATATTATTCCTTGTAGCATATACTGTACCTACTTAATGAAAAGTGCAAATAACCTTTAATATAATCCCAATGTGTATTTTCGTATCGATTGAGCAGTAACACGTTGGCGGGTATTCACTACAAAATTGTGGCTTACAAATTTGTACATTACATTTTTATTTGGCAATCCCTTACTATCAACTGTTTTGTAACTGTAATATATATATATATATATATATATATATATGTGTGTATATGTGTGTGTGTGTGTGTGTGTGTGTAGTCTGCTGGTTTTACGTTTGTCACTAGAAACATATTTTGAATGTATTAAGACAACTAGATATATATATCTCAATACTCACTATATATGTCTCAGTAATGTTTACTAGTTCATGGATTTAGCAAATTTACAGAAAATATTATTTCAAAACAATTTTCTAAAGTGGAACATGTTCAAATGTTTTATTAGTATTATGGTTAATTTATGTATTTTTCTTAATAAACATCATTAAGCAGGGTGACTTACAGTTTTCATAAGAAACATTTTCAAAGCATTACAAAGTGTGGAAAATACAATAAGTGAAAAACATGATATGCATACATTCTAGTAATGAGATAAAACAAATGCAAAACATAATTGGGTTCCATCCCCAGTGTTTGCCAAGGGGTGTGTTTTAAATACATAAGTAATCACGAGGACAAGAGAACATATGAACAGAGCAGAGTTTTGAATGTTATCAATGAATATTATTACTTGGTGATATATTGCAGATTACCATGAAGAAAGATTGATTTGCACTTAGTAAAACAATAGCATTGCTTCATTTAGCACTAGCTTTCTGCCATTCTACCCTAACATCTGAGGAACTGAAAAGGTGACAGGAACAAATGGGGATAGCAAAGGACACTCTAATACAGGATGTATTCACTCAGTAAGGATGCCAAAATCCTCCTTGCCATCACATGAATACATTGCCATTAAAGGTCTGCCCACCCTTACATTGTTTATGCTATTTGCAGTCAAGCCTTTTATGAGCAGACAAGAAAAAAAAAAAAAAAACTACTGAAGTGGGTGCTGTTAAGTGGTTTAGCCTTATCCTGTTGTGAAGAAAGTGAATCTATTAGAATTTATAAATGTACTTATAATCATACATTAAAAAAAACGATGTACATGTCATTATATTTGATTTGTCTTTACTATGTTTCTAAGCAATAGTCTAATTTATTTGTAAAAAATATACATTTGCTGTACAACTAATGCCAGTGTATTAATCATACAATCCAGTGTTTGTTGATAATGCATCTGTTGAATGCTTTTCTGCTGTCAGTCCAAGTGACACGAGATATACACCATGCACATGACAATAGATTACTTTCTGATTGGCTCACGCTGTGGAGGCAGATCTTCAGTGGCATTAAATTTTCAATTGACCTAGCTTGTCAGTCAAACCAATAAGTTATTCTGTCTCGACTTATGTGTACACTGTATCATGTTGAAAAGCAAATGCCCTGATTGAAATGTCAAAAACATTCATTTTTTTTCCCTGTGTGGGGAGGAAACTATGCTTTTTCCAAATATACATGTAATTAATAAATCTGGCCTATGGCTACTGGTGCTATAAACCTTGCATGTGGTGAATATTGGGGCTTTAATGTGTGTTTGAAAAGACATTTAAATGCATATTTAAAGCTTAATGCCAAATATCTACAGTCTGAGTATTCTCTTTGGTCTCTCTGACAACCAATAGCTGCTTCTCTTATCCATGGGCAGGTTATTAGCTACACTTTGCATAATTATTTAATATGTAATTTTAAAAGACACAAACTTTAAGGAACATACTATATGATATATACTGTACTTACTTTACATATTTTAATATTTATTATAGCATTTAAGAGATTAAATATAAAGGAGCTTTGAGATTAGGATATAAGGAAACATTACGGTATTTTTTTATTTCACATTTACAACAGCTAAGTCTTTTACTCATATTAGCTCTTAACAACAGCAAGAAAAAAAACACAATGACAAATTAAAACATATCTGAATAGTAATATTGATAAACTATAAACTGCTAGATTTAACTTGTATTGTGCATTTGTCAATTTGGTAAATTATTACATTGTAATTTTCTTCACACACAAGCATATTCACGTATGGTTTTTAATTGGAAGTTGTTTATTTTTGTTATGGCATAAATCCAAGTACTAATGGACGTTGTGTGCATAGATATCCTCAAGGTAAATGAAAGAGGGAATTGGGAGATGTGCAACAAAACAATTATACTTTAAACACATGCTTTTCTATTTCAGCACTTTATTATGTTTTTTTTTTCATTTTTAAGTAATGTTCTTTTCAAAATTAATTGAAATTAGAATAGCATTGCTTTAGATCAGTCACATATATCTATCTATCTATATTTGGCACCCCACTGAATTTGGGAAAAATGTGAAACTATACAAATATTTTGTGAACATTTTAACTTTTTCTACATCTCATGTATGTGTCTTAGGATCCTTTTCCATTGAGGATAACAGACTCCTTATATTAAATATCTTAATCAGATCATGTCAGTTAACAAAACATTCTTGATAACCCTGTCACTTTGTTCAAAACAAACAAAAATTGTGTCAATGCCCACCAGATACATTTTCAGTTGGGGGAGTATGTACATCTTTTTTAGTCCATATTAGAACACAGTTTGTATCTGTGAATTATTCATCTACTATCTTCTTACATGTGCCCCTCAAAGTATTGTGGAAACAGCATGACTTGTCTAGCTTTTTCTATTGATGCTAAATCACATGGTGGTTCAAACACTCACTTACTTTTGTAAGAAAATATACAATTTCAATGGTAACAATTTCAAATAATGCATTCTGGATGAATATCACAACATCTTATGCACTTCATCTGAGTTCTAAAGGCATTCTTTTAACAATGTATGTCAAAATAATAGTGATCAGCACTTATCTGAGTTATCTGAGTTAGTGATCAGCTCCAAATACAACTCATTAAAGACTTGATTAGCCCATTATTCTGAAGAAAATCTCTTAACTTTTACGGTATCTTTTTCACGTACCACAGCAGGGCATGTTATCTGAACCAGACAAGAGGAGGCAGCAGTATCTAAATGCATCTACTGAGTGTCTACTGAGTCTTACGTTGCCCTCTCACAGAGCAATTTAAGAATAAAGTTATACGTTGCTTAAATTAGGGTACATTTCCACAGGTGCCTGGGTGAACTATCCTAAATTTCCGTCAACATTGAATAAGAAAGTTATACACACAGGAAAGGAAAAGAATAACAAAAGTGATAATAAATAATGATGAGCATTGTCACTTTCCGTGTCAAACATTAAACTTCAAATTAGATCAACTTTAATCCTGAGATGTAATATTTTGTACAATCTACCATGAGTACATACATACAGACCTATTTGGTGAGTTAAACCATGAAACATGAAGGGCACTTTTAAGGTGTTGACTAGAACAGTGTCAGTATAGCATTCTTTAGAGAGGAAAATAACTTTTAAATAAATTATTTGCATTTACTTTTACTGGAAGTAGTATTGACCTGCTCATACCAAAGCACAGTAACTACACAGACACAGTGACTCCCAACTGAAAGGCTTGTGATTAATATTTATGAACATAAGGTATTTATTCATATGATTAGCAATAATGCAGAATTTGTTTTCTGTAGATTACCGTTCTACAAATTTGCCATTACAGCAATGACTTTTTCTCTAGTTTTATCTGTGACTGATACAGATAGGAGCAATTTGTACCAAAATTTAGCAAATTGAGGACCAAAAAACACTGGCCAAAATGGTTTAATAGAGGTATGCAAAAAAATATCAAGAGAAAGAAAATGTTGTATAGCGCTTACAAAAGGGATGGTGATGAAACAAAATACATACAATATGTATGCAAAGAGATCTTAAGAAAGGGATCAGGAAAGCAAAGAGGGAAATAGAAAGAAACATAGCTCTTGGAGCTAAAACCAATGCAAAGAGCTTTTTTCAATATTACAACAGCAAGCGGTCAATAAAGGAGGAAGTGAAACAGATAAAGGGCAAAAATTGAGCTATCTTGGAAAACGAACAAGATGTGGCAAATGTTCTAAATGAGTATTTCACAGAGGTTTTTACAAAAGAAAAAACAGATGACATGCCACAGGTTGACAATCAGTCCAGTCAAACCCTAAGAGAGATCAGGATAAATGAGGAGGAGGTACTAAAGGGACTAGCAGAATTAAAAACAAACAAATCACCTGGGCCAGATGGTATATTTCCAACAGTACTTAAAGAAATGAGGGAAATTATTTATAGGCCACTAACTTAATTATTCCAAATGACACTTAGAACAGGGGATGTGCCAACTGACTGGAAGACAGCAAATGTCATACCAATCCACAAGAAAGGGGACAAAACTGAGCCAGGAAATTACAGACCAATCAGTCTCACCTGCATCACTTGTAAAATGTTGGAAAAAAATATTAGACATAAAATAGAGGAGCATCTTAATGAAAACCATATTCTTGGAGATAGTCAACATGGGTTTAGATGAGGCAGATCATGTCTTACTAATTTATTAGAATTTTTTGAACATGCAACTGCAGCTGTAGATCAGGTGAAAGCATATGATATGATATACTTAGATTTCCAAAAAGCCTTTGATAAGGTTCCACACCAAAGACTGATCCTCAAATTGGAAGCTGTAGGCATTCAGGGTAATGTAAGTAGGTGGATTATGAACTGGTTGATGTCTAGGAAACAGGGTGTCGATTAGAGGAGTTGCTTCTAACTGGAGTGAGGTTGTTAGTGGAGTTCCACAGGGATCAGTACTAGGGCCTTTGCTTTTTCTAATCTATATTAATGATCTGTACTCTAGGATAGTTAGCAATCTTGTCAAATTTGCAGATGAAACTAAAATAGGTGGCTCAGCAGATACAATCTTGGCAGCACAGGCTATTCAGAGGGACTTAGATAATATTCAGTTGTGGGCCGACACCTGGCAGATGAAATTCAATGTGGACAAGTGCAAGGTAATACATGCAGGTAACAAAAATGTCCACTATAATTACACTATAGGAGGTACAGATCTAGATGAAGTAATGCATGAGAAAGACCTAGGAGTCTATGTGGACTCCTAACTTTCTCCATCCAAGCAATGTGGAGAAGCAATAAAAAAGGCAAACAGGATGTTAGGGTATATTGTCAAAAGTGTAGAATTTAAAACAAGGGAAGTAATGTTAAGACTGTACAATGCACTAGTTAGACCTCATCTGGAATACTGTGTACAGTTCTGGGCACCACACTTCAAGAAGGATATTGCTGCTTTAGAGGCAGTTCAGAGGACAGCAACCAGACTTATTCCAGGTCTGAAGGGAAAGTCCTACTCGGAGAGACTGAGGGAACTGAACCTTTTCACCCTGGAACAGCGGAGACTATGTGGGGACTTGATCCAAGTCTTCAAAATCATGAAAGCCATCGACCACATCAAACCAGAGGACCTTTTCCAGATCAGCAGGGACACACGCACCCGGGGACACAAATGGAAATTGGGCTTCAAGGCATTCAAAACAGAAAACAGGAGACACTTCTTTACACAGAGAGTTGTCACAATCTGGAATAAACTACCCAGCGATGTGGTAGAAGCTGAAAGTTTGGGAACATTTAAAAATAGACTGGATAGGATCCTTGGATCACTTAGATATTAGATATGGACACCAAACAAGCACGATGGGTCGAATGGCCTCCTTTCATTTGTAAACTTTCTTATGTTCTTAATAATGGACTACTAGGTGGCATATATAATGGCAGTGAATACATTAAAATGTACTTATCCCAGATTGCATCTGTCATTATGTTTAAATATTGTGAAAAACGTATTAATAAATCAGAATCTTTAAAGAGAAATAGAAGCTTTTTTTCTTAACCAAACCACTAAATTAGTTTTACTTTTCAACTGGGATACTTTGAAATGTGAGTGGAGCTGTGCTATTCCTAAAACAAATACTGAATTAAAATATTTGTAAGAAGCTGTTCTGTCTTTGGCAAGAGTAAAGTACCTCTACACTTGTAATTCCCAGGAATTTCCCCTTGCATCTGCTTTGAAAATCATGTGCACTGGCTTGTACTGTGACTAAAATAATGTTCTGAGCAATTCCACAGAAGATGGAATGAAAGCAATCTCACAGATTCAGGAAATACTGTGCTTTGGTAGTGTTTATATTTTAAATCACTTTTCCAGATATAAATATGTTTTTCTGTTATGAATATTTTTACATCTGTTATTCTTTTCCTATGTTTCCTATTTTATGTCTTGGATTTAAGGAACATTTTTATCAAGTGTTTGTATTGGGTCTCATTTTAAATCACACATGGTTTACAGAATTACAATTATATTCATATATAATACCAAATAAAAATATGCTTTAAGAAAGGGAAACACAAAAGGCAGATTTATTATTAGATCAGTCATTACATTTAGGGAATTTGTACTATGAACCATTCAATTCCAAAAGGATGTTGAAGAGAAATAAATTATCATATCTTATAAATAACCAGAGATGTACACATAATATGCCAGATTTGCATGCCCATACCAAAGTGTAACAACAACAGGCGAATAATCAGCAAGCAGATAAATGCATTGATCAATCCTTTTATTAGAATGAACTATTGCATAATTTGATACAGTTTAGGCAACAGGTTTTAGAAACCACCAATTGTTGTAGGCAACAAGGAGTACAGAGAAACACAAGCTACACAGTAGGGTTGAAAGTGCTCCGGGTTTGCTGGCTCCGGCTCTAGTGTGGCTCCGGAGGTTCAGCTCCAGCTCCAGGCTGGCTGGAGCCACAAAAAACAGTGCAAACTAGGATGCGATCATTATTTATAACGGTTCCCTTTTTACTTCTTTTATGTAAATAACTGTTTAACAAAGCCAAAATATGAATAACAAACATCTGTTTAACCATTCAAACACTAAAAAGTAGAAAATTGTAAAGATGTCTGTGGCAATTAGTATTTTACTGGACTGGACTATACTACAAGGCCAACAGTATGTGGACACCCATTCTAATTAGTGGATATGGCTATTTCAGCCACACCCATTGCTGACAGTTGTATACAATGGCTCTCAAAAGTATTCACCCCCCTAGGACTATTCCACATATCATTGTGTTACAACATGAAATCAAAATGGATTAAGCAGGAATATTTGTCACTGATCAACACAGAAAATGTCCGTAATGTTGAAGTGAAAAAGATCTCTGCAAATTGTTCTAAATTAAACACAAATACAAAACAGAAAATACTTGAATGCATAAGTAATCACCCCCTTCAGTCAATATTTGGCCGAACTGCCTCTGGAAGCAGTGTCAGCACAAGAACTGTTCGTTGGGAGCATCATGAAATTAGTTTCCATGGCCCAGCAGCCACACAAACCTAAGATCACCATGCACAATGCCAAGCATCGGCTAGAGTGGTGTAAAGCTCACCACCATTGGACTCTGGAGCATTGAAAACGCAATCTCTGGAGTGATGAATCACACTTCACCATCTGGCAGTCCGATGGACGAATCTGGGTTTGGCGGATGCCAGGAGAACACTACCTGCCTGAATGCATAGTGCCAATTGTAAAGTTTGAAGGAGGAATAATGGTCTGAGGCTGTTTTTCATGGTTCGTGCCCCTTACTTCCACTGAAGGGAAATCTTAACGCTACAGCATTCAATGACATTCTAGACGATTTTACACTCCCAACTTTTGGGCAACAGTTTGGGGATGGCCCTTTCCTGTTTCCTTTGCAATGCACCCGTGTACAAAGCGAGGTCCATGTTCCAGCAATGTTCCATGTTCCAGCAAGGTCCACAGCAATGTTCCAACATCTAGGAGAAAGAGTGGAAGCAGTTATTGCATTAAGGCGGCACCAACTCCATTTTAATGCCCATGATTTTGGAATGAGATGAGCAGGTGTCCACATACTTGTTACTTTTTTTTAAATAAATAATAATAATATATCTTTATATTAAAGGTAACAATACTATAGTAAGGGAATAAAGCTGATCTGAATATCAAAAATTGTAACCAAATCTGTATTAGTAAATCTAAACAAAAACAAAAAATCCTTTCTTACAGGACACAAATCTTACTTGATAAAATCACCAGCCATATCAAAGTCTCACTTCAGAGTTTTGGACACAGCAATTTAAACACATGTATACAATATTAATAATATTGTCAGACAGTATTATAAACCACAGTGCTTTACCATTCCTAGGGTTGTATTTACATTTTATTCTGGTGCAGTAGTGATAGTGATAACAGAATATGATTTTATCCAGTTTCACATTAATATATATTCATGTAGCAGTCCTGGTTATTGATAATGTATGTTAAATATATAATATTTAAATTATTTGTTTTTCAATTCTTTTGTAATTATGAATGATCATCAAAGGGAAGAGATTTTTGCTGCTCATTCTCATGCATGGGCAAATTAATTCACGAGGGCACAGTAGTCTAGCTCCTAATAGAGCTCTTTCTTCTTTATTTTTACATTTTGATCATACTGAACCTAACAAAGGGGCATGGTGGATTTAGCTTAATAACAGCCAGAAGGAATGCCTCTAATCCAATTGGTCACAGAGCAGATATCGTCAATCCTGGTTTCTTTGTAATTAACAGGTGCTAGCGGGCACTGTGAAAACTTGGAACCTACCCAGGGATTTCAGGGCAGAGCAGGATTTTATAGGCAGCTTCTTCAGTGAAGCAATTTCTGAATCCCACTGATAAGCCCTGCCTTTGAATTCATGTTAAAGGGCTCAATAGTTGCTACCTGTGAGAACAGCTCATGCTTTTAAACTGACTTGTGTCCTACAGAGATTACTGGGGACATAGGCCTTTGGCAGATTAGTACGTCACTTACTTTAAGTGATACCTAATCCACTTTATTGACATGGTAAACTAAGACCTTTATTTGGTTGTACTATATATATATATATATATATATAATTCTAGCCATTTAGAAATGCAGCTAATTATTTTGTATGGGCTCATTATGCATGCCTTATTAGTTTATGTTACAGCATGCTAATAGAAACCACTGTGCTGAAGGAGAATTACATTACTGTTTAATTTTATACTGCCCTACCAGTGAAATATGGACATTGAAACCTAGTTTATTGTCTTCAGCTGGCTTTTATTTTCATCATTACACTTTGGTCTCCAGTTTAATTGGAGACAATATATAGTCATTGATTTCAGTGTTGATGTGTGTGATAAACTGCTTCAAACAGAGTACAGTAATATATATATATATATATATATATATATATATATATATATTATGTATATATATATCAAGTGTACCTTGAACAATTGATGCTGTTTTGAAGGTAAAGGGTGGTCCCAAAAAATATGGATTTGTTGTCCATTTTTCTTCTGTTCACTCACTTTGCATTTTGTTAATTGATAAATATAATCCATTAACTTGTCTATTTTTGAAAGCATTCTTACTTTACAGCATTTTTTCAAACCTGTCTAAAACTTTTGCACAGTACTGTGTGTGTGTGTATATATATATATATATGAGAGAGAGAGAGAGAGAATGTTAAAATGGCAATGGACCAGACACATTCCAAGCACAGATCAAAGATGGACACAGGAAGCCTTTGAATGGATCCCAAGAGATGAAAAAACACGATAGAATAAAGATGGGAAGATATACATTTTGCAGGAAAGACATGGAAAAGGTAAACTATAGATCAAAGCAAGTGAAAACATCTTGGGGAGGCCTTTATCCGGCAGTGGATTGATATAGGATGATGATGATGGTGTGTGTGTGTGTGTGTGTGTGTGTGTGTGTGTGTGTGTGTATGTATGTATGTATAATAGGAAGTATTCATCTCCCTTGGACTTTTTCACATTTTGTTTTGAACTTTTGATACATTTAAATTGATTTATTTTCCTTTGATTTACTCAACCTTCTCAACACATTGAAGAGGCAAGATAATTTTTATTGTGAAACAACAGTGATTGAAAAAAAAACAACTGAAATGTCTTGCTTTGATTGCACACCTGGTTTATGCAATATTCGCCCACTCTTCTTGACAACATTATTGAAGCTCTGTCAAGTTGGGTTCGGATCATTGGTGATCTTCAAGTCTTGCCACAGATTCTCAATTAGAAGTCTAGGCTTTGACTGGGCCACTTTAGGACATTTACGACGTTGTCACCCCAGGGTCACTTTGGCTGTGTGCATGGGGTCATTGTCCTGCTGAAAGGTGAAACTATCCAGAGATACAGAGAATCCACAGACTCAAAACCAAACAAAGAAAAAGTGCGTGAATAGGAATTACTGGAAGAATCAATGCATATTCATTAATGCTTATTGACATGCAAGTCTAACATATTATTTTGGCTACCAAATAATCAACATTATAGCTAATGAGTAAATATGTCATACCCTTATGTACAATTCCAATTTACCACTTCTGTGACCTTGTGGATGAATCTCAGAAAACAACAGGAAGGTTTGTTTTCACTGTAACCATGTTTACCTCATCTCCTGAAAGTGTCAAGGCAAGGAAAATCTAATGTTTTAAGAACTGAGTGTCTCTGTCAGCTACATACTTCTCAAGACACAGAAAGCAAGGCAGTTACACACAGGCCCTGTATAAGCTGAAAAGTAATTATTTGGATAAGTTCAATATAGTTGCTGATCAATACTATAAATTCTAGAAGTCTAGAAGACTGAAGCAGGTTTTCCACAATGATTTTTCTGTATTGTGCTCCATCCATTTAGCCTTCTACTGAGAAGCTTCCCAGTCCCTGCTGAAGCAAAGCTTCCCCCCAGCATGATGCTACCAACACTTGCTACACAGTAGGGATGGTGTTACCTGAGTGATTTGAAGTCTGGGGTTTGTGCTAAAGTACCATTTTGCATATAGGGCAAATATTTCAATCAGAATCTTTTGCCACAACTTTTTGCAAATTCCAAGTTGGATTTTGCATGGGCTTTTTCAGAAATGGCTTCCTTCTTGCCACTCTTCCATACAGCGGAGATTTGTGGAGTACATGAGCTATCATTGACACATGGAAAATATCGCAGGCATGGAATGCTGTAGATTCTCTGACCAATGGCCTCCTTACGAGGCTGCTCAGTTTGGGAGGATGGCCTGCAGATTCTGGGTGGTGCTGTATAGTTTCCACTTCTTAATGATCACCTTTACTGTACTCCAAGGGATATTCAATGCATTTAAAATATTTTTATACCCATCTCCTAATCTATGCCTTTCCATAAAATTATCTTAAGGTGTATTTTATCTTAAATCATGTGAATTGTACTATACACAGATGGACTCCATTCAAATTATTGTGTGAATTGTGAAGGCAATGGGTTGCACCTCAGCTTATTTAAGAGTGTCAGGGGGTGAATACTATCCTAATTAATTACATATTACATATTAATTAAACAACTCAAGGGCATACGATAAAACAAAGTATAGGCTACATCCTTGCTATAATTTCTTATTGGCAGCAGTGAAGATAATAAGTCTCTGGACTAGAAAGAATAAATGTATTTGTGTTCTATAACAAAATACCATAAGCAGTATATTATTTGACTGAAGCAACATATTTGTTTCATTGTACATATTAAAAAGAAGAATGAGTTGCCTCCCTAGTTACCGTATTTTTTGGTTTCCATTCCAGACAATAATAGTAAAAGCTACAAACATTACAGTTACAATATCAATATTATTTTGTATTTTGTGTCTATTAAAGACGTGTATCTGTATCACTAGCTGTATCTCTCTCTCCCTATGTACTTTACTGTAGCTCTCTAGGACCTGGGCTGGCAGAGACCCTTGATGTACTGTCCTGTACTGTATGGTATTGTACTGACTGGAGCAGTGATGTAATACTGTACTGCAGTGTATGGTTTTACTGTGTGGTTATTCTGATTTGGGGATCTGCAGCGGGGGGTGAGGGAGTGATGTGGCTTCAGCAGTACAGTACACTTTCTCACCACAATACCAACAAATGGTGAGTTACATACATACACACACACATTATATATATATATATATATATATATATATATATAAATAACCAAATTGCCTAGCTGCAGTTGCCTAGTCTTAACTGTGCAGTAGAGTGAATTTTCAGTCTGTCATCTGAAACCAACAGATATATTTAGCTGAAATAATATTTTTTATATTACATTATTATTTTATCCCTGATGTCAATCTATTTAATCTTTTTATCAGCAAAAGTGTAAAAATCCAAGCAACATACAACAATAATACATTTAATAATACTATCAGTAACGTATACACAGGCCTAGATCTAACACAGACAATTACAAATTTAGCATGAATGGACCATGTTAATCTACTGGTCCTCCCCCAAAAACTGAATAGATACTGTATGACCAATCAAGGCACAACAATAATATCCCATAATGCCTCCTTGACCTCCTGCCACAATCTAAAAACGTATGATGCTAGCTATACTTAAGAAGCTCAATAATGCAATTTTATTAGACAAGTGTGGCAAGGCCAGCCGCTATCCATCCGTGAAGGCAGTGGAAATGAGGCATTAGACCCTCAAGTCTTATCAGTATGTACTGTCACCTCCAAAAGCACTGGCACCCTTGATAAAGATGAGCACAAAATACTTTATAAAATTAACAACACAGCTAATGAGCTATATTGTGGAATATATTGTACTTTATTAATGATTCAAGGGAATCATCCATAATTACACATTTACCCGGCCCTTGCAAGGATACCAGTACTGACCCTTTTTAGACCATTTCTCCATACAGAATCTTTCCAGAAGCATGATATTCTTCGTTTTGCACTTATGGACTGCTCTCTTCAATTCAAACCACAGGTTTTCAACAGGAATCAAATCCGGAGACTGACATGGCAATTGCAAATAGTTGATTTTGTGGTCAATTAACCATTTGTTTGTGGATGTTGATGTGTGCTTGGGGTCATTGTCTTGCTGGAAGATTCACTTGCGGCCACGTTTCAGTCTCCTGGCAGATGAGTCATGGTGCCAGCTAAGAGCAAGTTATTAATTTCCCACCAAAGAAAACTACATAGGAAAAGAGTCTGAGGTGTTTCTGGAAATGCCTTCCCCTTTATGTAAAAGAACACAAAGACTGCTTCTATGATGCAAATTCAAGATGTAAAGTCATAAATCATTATTAGGTGGACAACAGACATTTCCCTTGCAATTCATAAAAGGAATGACATGAAGATGTCAGCTCATGGTACTGATAACTTTTTTCTACTAAAGCAGAGTTCTGCTTAATTGTTCCTGTGGCAGCTAGTTTACTGCTGTCAGTAAGGTAGTGTCATCAGCAGAGAGTAAACTCAATAGGAACTGCACCCACTGTGTCATTGGTGAAGGCAAGAAACAAAGTGAGATTAAATATGCTGCTTTGGTTCCCTCCTTCAGATGTGCTGATATAGCAGAATAAAGCAAGCAGTGCTCGACTCTAATTCAAAATTGTGTTGTGCGATCTTTAATACCAATGGAGGAAGACAGGAGTTAAGTTTAATGCCTTGTCTGAAGGATGACATCTCAAGTGATACCAAAGGCACATTTTTTGGTGGAGGAAAACTGATTGATATGTAAAGGGAGCAGTGTGCTAAAACAACACAACAGACATCTGAACTCCATTTGTCACCTTTGAATGAATATGTTTCTATTTGTTATTTTAAAGTTTTGCACTAGTCTGGAAATTCAAATAAAAGTATGTCTCTGAAAAGCTGGTGGATGGACTGGACAAATCAGAAGTACAAATGATAACTCCAACACAAAAAATGATCACATTTAAAAATAATAATAATAATAATAATAATAATAATAATAATAATAATAATGATAATGATAATTATTATTATTATCATTATCATTATTATTATTATTATTATTATTATTATTATTATAATAACTCCCTATTTTTGGCACAGTTGCTATACATTTCTTTTGTCACATTGCTTATTTCACAATCTGATTTCTGCAAGATAATTATACATTTATGACTGCAGATGTTCTCATGTCTATGTATTAATCCATTTGAATGCCTTTCTTTATAACTATATCCATTAACAATATTTGACAATACTCACTGATTTCTGTACAAATCTCAAATTATTTGTATTATTTGTAAACCTATTTTATACACTTCACACTTACAGGCAACATATAAAAATATGGCTACATATCTCTTATATTCAACACCTCTTTTCCCATTTAATGTACTCTTTATTCTAAAATAGAATGAGATTAATGTAGAGGTTCTATTATCTTTGTTACTATAGCTTAGCTCTGAAATATTACAATTATTATTTTCATAAGTATTCACATTCAAAGGAAGCCATGTGAATTTCAAAAAATTATGGAGAAAAAGTTATTCATATTTTGTGTTTTATTTTTAAACCGTGTGTGCTCTGTAAATTAACATTTTTGTTGTCTTTTTGAACATACGCAATTTATTATATTAACATTCAAAATCTTTGAACTTTACAATACAATTATTTTAAAGTCTTATCTCGAGATGACCCAGTTACTTATCTTATTTTACTAAAATTTAGTGTATCACATATGCTCTAATAATCTGAATGGAATTTGAAGGAAATTGCATTACTTACTCATACAAATAACAATTAGTGTCCTTTTCTATACCAAGTTCTCTTTTGGCTGTAGTTATTAAACCATATAAGGCATTACAATTTTACACTCAAGCAGCTGATTTCAATTCCTAGTTCTTTTCCAATTATTTTTTGCATTGTACATCCAGAATGGAAATATATGAACAAAATTCCACTAATACCAGACCAGACCCATTGGCACTATGCAGGTTTTAATAGTTATTATGAAATGGAAAACATGGGTCACCCATCCAATCTTAGAAGCTCTCAACCAATCTTGTGCCACCACTGGAAACTGCGATCCACAAACTCCACATCCTGCATACAAATCTCTAAACCCAAACATGTTGTAATGATGATTTTATTCTGGTATGAGTAGTGTAATGTTCCTTGAATGAATCTGTGTTGTGTCTTAATATAATTCCTATATATACAGTGCTTCCTACAGGACTCACAATAGGGCAGACTGATATACTCAGAAGCGAGGAGCAATACATGCTCCAAACCTCCAGTCTCCAGTAATTGTATCGCCTCTATCATATCAAGTGAAATATAATTATCATGGCTCCTAAGCATGCTAACAGACTATGCAGCTAAAAGCAGGACATCAATTCCTTTGTGTGTTAAATTAGCTCAATTTGTGATAGCTCAATTTGATTATGGCAAGAGATATGTGGACATCCAGAGACTCTTTGATCTCAACCTCCTAGACAGGACAAACACAATTTTGTTTGCAATGTTTTAAGCCAACCCTTTCAGAACCTATTGCTTCCAATTGGCTGGGCTTTGTTGTCTGTCAGCTTCAGTCAATGAAGCACATTTGCCAATCAGAGGACTGAAATGGGAGAATAGAAGAAGGTGTTAATATGTTGGACCGATGTAGACCTCGGCACAAACGGCACATTATGTACAGGAACCCCCTTGTACCATCAAGTAGTCTGTAGGTTATTGGCCCAGCTTGATTCTCACACTTTCTTCTGAGTTTTTCAATGAAATCAATTTTTTTCTGCACATTAGGGGAGCATTGAGGGATTTCTGAATAATGTCTGCTGCTTTAGAAACTGACATGAAACCAATATGGCAGTTAATTTAAAATGTTTAAATGAAAGGGCAATTCCTTTAGAAACGTTAAAATGTGTATTTGCATTAAACACTTGTTTTCTCACAATTAGCTATCGCAAGTTTATCATCTTTATATATATATATATATATATATATATATATATATATATAATAATTTACTAGAGAAACTGATTTTTTTACGTTTTTCACAAAAAGTATAAGACCAGACTTTGGTGCTTAGCAACAACAGGTAAGCCAGGGCTAACGTAGGACCTGTATGGTTTGGTTTCGATCAAGTCTTATTGCAAGGTCTTATGTTAGTCCAATTTCACAGGACTTAGACTAAGGCTAAGACTTAAGGTAAGACCTTTTTAGTACAGTACAGGCCCCATCTCTCAGTCAGTCTCCCATGTTACTGGAATACTTTCTTGTCTGCATAATTTCTCTAATTCAATCATAATGACATCCAGTGCACTCCACTGCATTTAGACAGCCAGCAAACATATATTTTTGCACTGATCCATTTCACGCAAGGGTGATGTAGTGACGTAGCGATGTAGATAAAAACAAATTTGAAATTCTGCAGTCAGCGGGTCACCACAACAAGAAGTGTGAAGTACAAAACAAAGTTAGGTAAGTTAACAATTACAATTTACTCCCATGATATCACAGAAAGGGTTAACTTGTTAGTTTGTTTATTTATTTTCAGTGAAGGAATAGTACAAAAGCAATTACTGTGCATATTTATATATAGTAATACTGTGAATTATGACACAAGTTTTTCTAGTCTTAAACTAAGTATTCAGAATGAAACAACATTCACACCCATTTCAAGGGTGAAGATTCCCTTAAACCAGGGTTGGGCAACTCCAGTGCCAGGGGGCCTAATCAGTGTCACTGAATAGGTAATATTTATCATGATGTGGAACACCAATACCCAAAATACAAAAACAGTTCCATTGCTGGTTGTTGATCTGTAGATTAATTGTATTGGAATCATTGTAATTGCAACTGTGAATTTGTTTCAGACAACAGATTCCACACAATAAACACAATTAACTCACTTGCCAAAGACTTGTTCTCCCAAAAAGAACAAAAGGCCATCAGTTCCACCCAAAAAATTAGCCTAAGAGTCAGATAACTCAATTTACATAGATCATCCGATACCCTCACAGCCAAAGGTAAGGCTCATTTAAGTTTTATTACTGCTACAGAATTGTCCCTTGTGTGTTCAATTACCAATGACCAGTTATTGTGAACACAGGGAATTGGGGGTCAACATTTATGTCATTCACCCATATTATCTTTATTCTTTTTACATATTGTAATTGATGGACATTATTAATTTAAGCATTGTCTCCATTTTAAATAGGTTGAGATTCAATCAGGGACAGGGCTGTTTGTTGGCCTGGGCCTATGCTGTAAATGCAAACTCTGACTCACCTTTTGTAAGGACATTGGTCACAGCATGGACGTCTTGCGGGTGAGCACCTCCATGGTATGTCCAAGGGGAATGGGACACACCAACAGCTGCCAGAGAAAGCAAAGCTGGACACCATTTACAATAAGTATGAAAGTTTTATGTAAAACTATTTGCAAACAGGAGCATGGGCCTTTGTACATTGACTAACTTTTAAAGGGTTGACTTATTATAATAGAAGTGGCTGCATACCCTTCCGGTAAACAAACTCAGCAATCAATGCAAACATATCAGAGCTATGTGCCAAGGGTGAGGGGCATCTTCTCAGTCCTATATACAGTGCCTTGCAAAAGTATTCACCCCCCTTAGCATTTTTCCTATTTTGTTGCCTTACAACCTGGAATTAAAATAGATTTTTGGGGGGTTTGTATCATTTGATTTACACAACATGCCTACCACTTTGAAGATGCAAAATATTTTTTTATTGTGAAACAAACAAGAAATAAGAAATAATTATTCACCCCCCCCAATGTCAATACTATGTAGAGCCACCTTTTGCAGCAAATACAGCTGCAAGTCTCTTGGGGTACGTCTCTATAAGCTTGGCACATCTAGCCACTGGGATCTTTGCCCATTCCTCAAGACAAAACTGCTCCAGCTCCTTCAAGTTGGATGGGTTCCACTGGTGTACAGCAATCTTTAAGTCATACTACAGATTCTCAATTGGATTGAGGTCTGGGCTTTGACTAGGCCATTCCAAGACATTTAAATGTTTCCTCTTAAACCACTCGAGTGTTGCTTTAGCAGTATGTTTAGGGTCATTGTCCTGCTGGAACGTGAACCTCCGTCCCAGTCTCTAATCTCTGGATGGCTGAAACAGGTTTCGCTCAAGAATTTCCCTGTATTTAGTGCCATCCATCATTCCTTCAATTCTGACCAGTTTCCCAGTCCCTGCTGATGAAAAACATCATGGTGTTCTCAGGGTGATGAGAGGTGTTGGGTTTGCACCAGACAGAGCATTTTCCTTGATGGCCAAAAGGCTAAATTTTAGTCTCATCTGACCAGAGTACCTTCTTCCATATGTTTGGGGAGTCTTTGGTGAACAGCTTACGTGTTTACGTATTTTTTTCTTTAAGCAATGGCTTTTTTCTGGCCACTCTTCCGTAAAGCCCAGCTCTGTGGAGTGTACAGCTTAAAGCGGTCCTATGGACAGATACTCCATAGTATCTTTGTATCTTTGGTCTCTTTGTTGCCTCTCTGATTAATGCCCTCCTTGCCTGGTCCGTGAGTTTTGGTTGGCGGCCCTCTCTTGGCAGGTTTGTTGTGGTGCCATATTCTTCCATTTTTTAATAATGGATTTAATGGTGCTCCCTGGGATGTTCAAAGTTTCTGATATTTTTTTATAACCCAACCCTGATCTGTACTTCTCCACAGCTTTGTCCCTGACCTGTTTGGAGAGCTCCTTGGTCTTCATGGTGCCGCTTACTCGGTGGTGTTGCAGACTCTGGGGCCTTTCAGAACAGGTGTATATATACTGAGATCATGTGACAGATCATGTGACACTTAGATTGCACACAGGTGGACTTTATTTAACTAATTATGTGACTTCTGAAGGTAATTGGTTGCACCAGATCTTATTTAGGGGCTTCATAGCAAAGGGGGTGACTACATATTTTTTAAAACAAGTTATTTTTTCATTTCACGTCACCAATTTGTCCATTACATGAAATCCAAATCCATTTAAATTACAGGTTGGGATGCAACAAAATATTAGCATACATGATCAAACAGGTGACTGATCAAGGCATTGATCCAGAGACCTGGGTTTGCAACGTGATCATGATTAAATTCCAAAGGAAAATTAGAAACTTGTTGAGCTGATCTGAGTACAGACAGATGAAAGCGATATCACCTGCAATTCTTCAATTGGGTACATTTTGTGACATCTGATAATGAAATAAATAATGATAATATATGAATATATGACATGTAGAAATTCACGTGTCAACACAATTACAATTCTTTCACAATTACTGATTTTATTACAAAGCCCATATTGTCGGCTTTGACGGCTTTGTTGGTATTTAACATAGCCTACCGCATAAACTGCGGGTCCGGCGGTTGAAGAAGAAACTTTTCAAAACTTATACAATTTTACGACTTTACAACTGAAACAACGTCTAGGTATTTAATAAAAATATTAAGAAAAATAATTGAATGGAAATGTGGGAGAAAAATTCACATACACAGAGATATTTACTGTTGAATTTCAAAAGCCGCTCAAAATGCAGCTATGGTGGAGATACCACCCCCTTCTATGAGTATTTGATGATCCTTCAAATTTTTACGGTTCTGTTTTATATATATTGTTTAAGCACTGCATATGTGAACGTTGTTGTTTTATTGTCACAAGCCATTAGGTACAATTAGAGGTGCGTTCTAGCTTAGTACAGAGTTCCGTTCCTATGACCTATGATTCGTAAACATAGGTCGGAATTATTTTATTACTATTGATACATAAGTTAAAAGTTGTAATCATAAGTTAACCTATATTTAAATGCATATACAATGTAGTACATACAAATTGCACAAAAACAGGGTAATGTACAAGAATGAATATTAAATCAATAACATACAAACATGGTAATAAAATAAAGGTATATAACTCACCCAGGCATCTTTACATAATGCTTGTAGTTGACAATTGCTGATATTTACACATAAGGCAGAGATGGTAGGTAAAAATCAAAACTTGAACATGCGGGTTTGCACACATGAAGGGGCATTTTTGGAGGAGGAAAACTTGAAACTAACAGGAGTGCGATGGTGCTGGAGATGATGCAATCCTTTGCCCCGCTCATAACAACAGCATCTGTGCAAGTCGAAATTGAATGGGCCTTATGGGCTTTGTCATAAGTACGGAAGTCGGAAAGCCCCTGTATTTATGTACAAGTTATAGTGTATCATAGTGCTTGTGCTTACAGACACAAAGACTATTTTAGACTAAGGTATAATTATTTAGTAGTTCTCGAACTTTCTACAGACAAGAAAAAATAACTAAAACAAAATGTAACAGACATTGAAGCAGACAATGAGTCAGACTATTAGGTATGCAGTGTTGGAAAACTTGACACAACCTTTGAAAAGAATGAGAAACTTTATTTGGAACATACAGTAACATAGTAAAAATAAAACTTGTATAAATCTTTATGCATTTAAAATAGCATAGTCATATTTAACATTTTTGTTCAATACATAGTTTTACATAACATGTTTGTTCACCTGTTATCCATTCAGGCATTATCATTTTCCTATCATTCGTTTTATACATACAAGATATTTAGTATATTACTGAGAATGTAAAATTGAAACAAAATAGTAGCATTTTACATTTATTGACATATATAGTTTGGTCTGAAATAAGCAGCATGAACCTTAATATATTGATATGAATTTTTATTGAATTCACTACCAGGAATATAATAATAATAATAATAATAATAATAATAATAATAATAATAATAATAATAATAATAATAAAAAACATCCGAAAACCATAATTCCAATAAAATATATGGACAACACACAACAATCCTCTGAAGACATTGGTTACAGTTTTTGAAAAAATATTCAATATTACTACTAACAATGATCACACTGATTCATACGCAATATTACAAATGCTTTGGGAATTTGTTTATTTTTGGTTTTACCTAGTAGCTGGAACAAAAAAAAATGATTTGAAAAGATTATATAAAGAATGCCAGGAGAGTTGAGTATGACTTAGCTTGAGACAATGTGTATTTGAAACACATGGTGTAAACATAGTTATGTACATCTGTTGTCTAATGGCCTGTTACAAGTATAAGATACCATACTAGTATTGAACATACTTAAAGGGCTTCAAGCTATAGGCTTTGTGGAAATAGCTGCAGTACAATATAACATTAAGCAATAATTCAAATATTACAGATTGTAGTTATTCAATTTTCAAAAAGTTAATATGTGCTTATCTTATCAAGGAGGATTTCCAAATGCTGTACACTTCTATATCTATTTAGATTTAGATATGACTAGCAAATAAACATGTATGTTATTATCAAGTGCTTGATTTTATGGCTGATGCACCAGCAAAAAGGGTACAAAAAAAGTATATGGTCATCAAGAAATATGTGGGATTCTGCTGAATATATAGAAACTATACTGTTCAACAACTCGGTTGTATAAGGTACACATTGAAGGAAAGATAGAACACAATTGTATCAGCATGGTTTTAATAAAATAGCAGGAAGCAAGTTGGATTACAAAGTTTCAAGTAATATTGAAATACAAATATTGTATTTATTTGTATGTTTATATTTAAAGAAAATATATGTTACCTAAAATATAGTATTCAATTGTACACAATCATAACTTATGATATATGTCATGGAACCACTAAATGTACTTTGCTCTGTGCTTGTTTCCTGCAAAATTACACACAATATAAAAAGCAGAACCATATTTCTGATCATTTCTCAGACATATTTTCTGCTTTTAGGAACTTGCTTCCACAATCAACAGATCCATGTTGATCATTTGTTTAAGCCTGGCAATTATTTTTGACAGATTGGGTTTCATTACTCCACTGTCAATCACATATTTGATGCTTACAGGACTGTACTCACTTCTCAACCATTTCTCTCTGACAACAAGTCAGTTAAGTTGAAATAGTTGAAAGGGTACTTGAATGTCCTGTGTGTTGATAATGAGCCTCCTTAGGTTTAAGATGTTGTTAGGACAGAAAATGGATGGCTTATATTAATGCAAATGATATGTTATTGAGTTTTTCATAAAACATTTTTTGCTTTTAAACAAGTATATGTCCTTCACTGTTATACAGAAGTGCCAAGAGGTTTTCTGAAGAAGGACCAATGGGCATAACTATAATGCTGAAAATGTAAAAAAAATATATATATATATATATAAATATATAAATCAGTTGCAGGTGCATGTGGTCAGTGCTTAAAATAATTAAACATGTCAATAATCAAAACAACCACATGTGGGAAAAGAACAATGTGAAAATCAATTAAAGTGTAAGGCACAATTTGCACAAGATAAATAAACCCAACAAGAACAAAACATCTATAATTACCAAAAACAAACCATTATAAAAATAGTCACCTCCTATGGCATTCGGACAAACCTCTGATAGTGTTGAATCCCACGGGATGCAGATCAAAACAAACAGACTTTTCTAGTGTTTGTTTGAAAATAAACTTGGTATGTTTGCGGCACCAATTTGTTTTGCAATGTGAAAGCAAACATATTCTAGTAACTTAGAAACTAACCGCTTCATACAGAGAACAAAACTGTGGAAGTGAAGGCCTCAAATGCAAAGAGACTGCCCAGCTTGTCACTTTGTTGAACAAACTACTACAAAAATGTAAAGATTTTCATTACCACCTCTCGCAAACTCTGTAGAATCCAATAATCAGTGACTAATCAAAAAATGTCCATCACCAAAGATTCAGTGTCAAATCTTTTATATACAATTTTTATAACCATTTGATTTATATATATATATATATGTATAATATGCTTTTAAGGTATACAATATAAAAGATATGAGATTATGAACCCCTGAAATGTGTGTATTTTAACAGAACAGAGTGGTATTCAACAGACTTTACTTTTCTTTGAATATTTCCAAGATTTAATAACAGTCTCACAGAAAAGTATCTGTAATCACTGCATTTCCTCAAATGAAAAGCTTCGCAGGCAGACTACCTGCCACCATCAATGACATGCTATGCCATTCAAATAACAAATGCCTTATACATTCCTGTTGGTTAGCAGAACCTTTCAAATTCTGGGGGAAAAAAACAGTTATGCTTAGTCAAATGTATGAGAGGTACATTATGTCAGTTCTTCATGACACAATAGTAGTCTCTGTACCCTTTGTCACTGAAATGCCTGCCATCACTCACCAATAATGACACCCCCAGTCAACAAACCTGAAACATCCCACCATGCCTATGCACATTTCTGGGGGAAACCCTGGGCTCTAAAAAAAAATAACTCCTAGCCCAGGTTAGGAAAACTATTAGTGTCACCCTAACTACTTTCAGGTGTAAGTCTCGCTGTTGTAGTGGGTCGTAAATCATGACCAGGTTCGTAGTAAGGGTCCAGGTCAGGCATCCAAATCCGGGTCTAGGTCAAACAGTGGTCGGTATCTAGGTGGTCAGTTCATGGTTTGCACTCCTCTTTCTTTCTCTTTCGATCTCTCTCCTAGGTTAAAGCTCCACAAATGCCCTCCTCGCTTTTCCCCTCAGGTACTCTACAATCTCATGTTCGATGCAGGTTCGTTATATAGTGCTCCAGTGATTAGTGCCGGCAGCTGGTTGTGCAGGATATCTGATGTGCACACACTCACAATGTTGTTGACATTTTTTTTCTCATCTCAAAAAAGCATTCTGAACTGACCAGAATTAAGAAAAATTAACCACACATAATAAGCATTGTTATCGAAATTCATGTTTTAAAATCTGTTATAAGTATGTTTTCCAATGTTCTACATTTAAGCATCCAACACACTTTTTTTTTTATAATGTTGATTGAAGAGAAAGCAACAAAAGTACATATATTCTGAGTATTCTGAAGTTTATAATCACTTCTATTATACAGTTAAACTTGCTTTTTCTTTAAAAGTTATAAAACATCAAATTGGGAATTGCTCAACAGTTGTCATCCTTTACCATTTGAATGCCACTCAGAATACAATTGGTACAGACATTAGCTACATAAACCCAATACAGAGCGATTTACTGCCTACATTATGTTGCCCTTCATAGCAGCATAAAACATGTTATGGTACTGAATCGCCATAGTGACATGGTAAGTATTACTTGACTTGCAGAGCAGGTATATGTCTGTGCTGACACCTTGAGTTTAAACAGAAGACTGAACTGGCTCTTTTTATTCATTATTTAGGAAGCTTCTACAGACCAAGACAAGTAATGAAGCTTTAACAGTTCCTGGATTTTTTGAATAACCTATATTGCAGGCTTTACCTATGCTTCTGGATTTTTTTTATTTTATTTTGACATCTAGTGGAAATCTTAATAAATGTCTGTCTGTCAGTATGCAGCCTATCCAAAGGTGCATTCAAGTTAAAACTATTTACAAACTATGGACACAAAATTATCCACAGGAAACAGAACCCTACTGTCAGCTTACCGAACTGTGAGATGATAGTAAACTTACATTAAGCTGTATGAGAGTTTTATAAAATCCGGGAAGCTGCAAATATGCTGCAATGTTACACTGAGGAAATTAATATGACTTGGCCATCAGGGAAAAGACCCAGACTCAGTTGCCCAGAACAGTGAAATATTCAACAGGAGCCAAAGCCCAGCAAGCTAATACAGCTCAACTGAATTCAGCACCAGATTCCCAATTGAGGAACCCAGGCCAGTCATGTCAATCTCAATTGAAAGACTATAACAGGATTAGACAGGGATAAAGCTATGTTTGAGGCGAAACCTGCATGTGAGGACACTATTTGTGAGGAGAGAAGAGGAGATGCCATGTTCAGACGTCCTGGGAGATGAACGTCTCTGACTGAGAGAAGGAGGGGCTTAGCTCGGAGAAGTCTACGAGCTGGGGGATTTATTGGTGTCTGTGGCTTGTGTCAGCCATAGGGTCTCGCCATGACCAGGGAGGCTAAAGAGCGTCCCATGACCCGGGCGCCATGCCACAAAAGCTCCCCCCAGTAGAGCGATAAGCACACTACACCAAAAGACCAGGTTTCCCGATGCGGAAGCTTATCTGTAAACTAATTTTACATAGGGGTTACATGACCTGTAATGAGCTCGTTTACACTATGAGCCTGTTACAGATGGACACTGTGATTGTTGATGGGGCGACTCCTTCATTCTCCCACAGGTGAGCACAGTCAGTAGCCAGGGCTAAAAAAAAATGTGCAAGCAATTATTCAGTGGACTAATAAGTGCAAGGGCATAGTGAAAAATAAACAAATACAAGTGATAAACACTTTAATCAATAGTCACCACCTCCCATGGAAACAGCTAACTAAATCACAAAAATAAATTTGAATACTAGTATAGTTGGAGTGACAGGTTTATTAGCACTGTTGTTGATTAATAAATGATGACAGCCAGCACCAGTAGAGTAACTTTATGAAAAGACAAAAACCTTAATAGGATCAAAATAGGTTACTTCAGATTGTGATGTTAATGATTCAGGAGGGCTTATGTTGCTATCTTAAGGGAAGGATGGATCAATTCTTCAGCATGGTAACAGCAAAAAGTGCCATCCTTCAAATGACACATTAGAAAGTGCTGCCTGCTGTGAAAATGAAAGCTCCCTATATATTTTTGAGACATTTGAAGGAGTGATATCTGTTTGGTGACTAATCCCCCTATAGGCGATTGAATCAGCCATTATTAACAGCATAAAAACACACAATTTTCCATATTTCAGATCATGCCAGTTAATTGAAACTTTACATTATTAACATTTATGTCACATATATGATCTAGATGTCAAATGTTTTAACACTCTTTCTAAGGTGTAACTAATGATAGTTAAGCAAACAAATTGCACATTTATATTAAGTGATTATAAAATCAAAACATGAAAACATTAATAACTATCAATATTGTATACATCAATAACATAGCTATCAAAATAATGACATACTGTACACTTCTAATTATACTATGTTTGAATACATTTACATGCCGACAACCAGTGGATCATGATATGGCTTTTTGAACAGATAGAAGCCGTTGTTAGTCGTCTAATACATTCAGGCATTTATCTGGAGAGATGTTTATCCATTCTTTGGATTAGTTGTGTGACTTGTCCCTGTGAATTTTTTCTTTAGTTAATACAACCAATGACAGTGATGGTCACACATTACTATTGTTTTTCCATACCCATAACTATTTGGTTATATACAGTATTCTCCAGATTGTTATGCTTCTGAAAAGTCCATTTGTGACCAAGACTGAGTTTCAGATGCACCTCCATGCTTTACAGAAAGGATGTCAGTTGTGACTTTTCTATACGAAATATACAGCTGTTCTGTATATCCAACAAAAACAGTATTTGTGTCACCTGACCACAAAATATAGACCCAATCAACTTGACATGTACCTCATGTCAAATTGTAGCCCTATATACCCCACAGATCCCATAGACTTTTGAGATTCCCCAGTCTTAACCAATGGATTTCAATTAGGCTCCCAAACTACTTTTCCAACCATGCTTAGCTAAAACATAATTGCCTCCTCTTCCTGGTAAGATAGTAAGTAGCCTGCTACCCTTTAACTTATTTACAGATGGACTCAGTTATTGAAATATTTAAACAAATGTAACAAGACTTCGAAGACTTCACCCTTTTCCTGAGATCTGTTGACAATCCTCTGACTGTCTCAAGCATTTTAATTACATGTCATTCAGTAGCATCTTGATATACATATGCAGCCTGTATTCCATTCAAGTCATATGCCAAATGTCACTCACATAGCTAATTAAGTTGTGGGGTACTTACTGTTTATGGAACATAAATAAAACATCTGTGGAACACATATAAAACAGTGGTTAACTGCAACAACCTTTTGTTCCATTACCAAAATGTATGCAGATATGTGACTTATTTAGCTCCCCATGCATCTATTCTTTAATGATTTTTTGACAGCTTTGCTTTTCTTGTCTTACAATGACAGACATAACTGGATTGCATAAGACAATTATATGACAACAGAATGCCCCTATATGGTTATCTGTGGTGAGCATTGTCAATCTGGATTGGAGTTGATCCTTGGCGATGACATTTTTTAAATGCCTATAAAGCATACAATTGCACATGGGAGGTAACATTTAAACGTGTAAACAGTTTCTTCAAAATTCTAATATAGTTGTCTGCTATCTGATTAAAAGGAGTAGATGTCCTTTTTTATCAGGAAACTCGGTAAAGGTGATTAGAGCTAAGGATTTAGGCAATTGAGAAAGTAAGATAGTGTTGTGGATTGATAGGTTGAAGCTAATGCTGTACCATGAAAGGGCACGATGTTACTCTGTGATTGATAGAGCTGCAAATGTGAAATGAAAAGGCTTTTTGATGGGCAAACTTATGGCATAACAGTTTGTGGTCTACTGCAGCCCAATTAATAAGAGTATTGTTTTGTGTGTGTGTGTGTGAAATGACTGGTGCCTCAGCTGCAAAGAAATGCTTAATAAGAATTGGGGGGAAAAAGCAATTTTGCCTTCAAGCAGACACAGAAGTACATATAAATTAGATAGCACAGATTAGGATAATATATCAGCTTTTTATTACAAATTACAATGCAAATTCATTATTTTTATAATAATAATAACTAATACCATGGTATGGTTCAGTGGATTAATCCCATACACATGAAATACATTTTTTTGTTTTTAGAACACTAGAAAACTAAGAATGTATGGACAGATGTTGATCTAATTTAATAATCTAATGTTAATTGCCACTGAAAAAGAAGCTCTATATGTCAAATCAACCATCAGTACATTTTATCTTAATATATATATATATATATATATATATATATATATATATATTTACGGCTAATAGTTGTTATGATTTGTCCTTATATGTTTTCATATTTATAGTCAACTGTGACTGCAAATAAGGTCACAGATGTATTTGTACTGGGTTAAATATTGCTGTGCCACAGGTTGTCCATTGTTTAAATTATCTTTTGCATATGGCAGGAATGTTGTTGTGGTTACGTACAAGGTTTTGGCTAGGGTTTCATGTTCGCTGTCAAGTTTGACTTGTATAATTTAACTTTTTCTCTGGTCATTGGTGTATTATAGTTTTAGTAATATGTGTTTATACGTTTTATAGGATTGAGATTAGGGCTTCAAATTAGCAATCAAGTTTGACTTCTAATAAAGTTAGGGTTGTGTTTGTACTGGGTTAACAGAGTTGGAATAAATTGCATATTGTTTATTGTTTTGTTTTAGCCTGCTGGTTGGCAAAATATTATGGTATTTTTTATTAGGATTAGGGTTTCATATGTGCAATCAAAACTTTTACCTATCCACACATTGCAAAGTACAAATCTGTATCCTGATTTATTGTTAGAAGTCACATAAATCAAAATGTGATAGGGTACAAGTTAGTAATTTGCAGTTTGTGGACGGGTCAAAGTTTTCATTTGGTCTAGCCTTAAGTCAGGATGAGCTTTAGACAGCTTGTTGCAAACTTTGATTTGAGGTGTCTGAAATATCTTAATTCACAAATAGAAATGAATCACAGAAGTATCACTTTATTGACCTCTTCTGTAAGATTTCATATATGGCTTTTACTACAATTGTTCTGGAGATACAATTCCAATTTTGTAGTGGCACAGGGATGAATTATTCTGAAGCTCAGCATCATATTACTCAATTATAATTGGGCTTAATTGGTTAAAAGTGCCATTTAATGTTAAAATAAAATTTGTGTCTTGGAGATTTTGTTTTTTAGAAGTGACAGTAATGACACTATATTCTTTTAGACATGCATTTGTGAGCAGAAAGTACAGTCTCAGTAAGGTGATAGTTTTCTAAAAGGCACAGAGTGTACAGTACTTCGAAAGTAATTGACCATTAACCTTTCATCAAAGTTTTTCTTGTATATCATATTTTCTCTTGTGTCATAAAATGAAAACCCGATCCTGGAGAAACTTCATGTTTCTAATATATTGAACTGTCCTCGCACAGCACTTTAATTTACCAGTACTGATAAAGGAACATACACTTTATAATTACGCTTGCAAAGATGAAAAATATATTAATATTTGAAGACAATTCAACAACAACCTACATTATAATAATATTTAAGACATATTCTGCAAATATCTAACTGCTACAACTCAGACTTGGCTGCAACTGGAGCTCAGCAGGGTCAGAAAATCTCAAGGCTTTGTTTAAGCAAAAAACATCTCGGCATTTGGTCAGTTTTGTAAAAATAATCATTGCATGTTCTGAAAAAATGTGTGTAAACTTAATAAATGTTGCTGTTATGTGGCTTCTGTGTTGCTTTTATGGAGTGTTGCTCAATAGGTAATATACTTGAAATAGCTCAAAATGAATGGACTAGCTAGAGTACATGCTAAGATTAAAATTGTGAAAAACCTAAATGAAGCTGGGGGACCAGGGGCCAGGAGCCAGTGGGCAAAGTGTCTTTAAGCTCTGAGACATTGTAGTATTCCTTGCAGGGAGAGTTGTGGCCTGCTTACATAATGCATTCAGTGTCAGACTGAGATTGGCAAGTTTTGTGGTATGGTTAGCAAATGTGATTAAACAAAAGTCTCTTACACAACCAGCAAACAACTATTTTGATGAATTTACCAAAAAAACAATGCAACCATGGCATTGGTGTTACTGACCACGCTCAGATTTGAAACACCATGTCAGTAACCCATCAGAGAGCCCCATCCATACAGCCCCGAATGTGCATGAAACCCAGAAGATTGATTCTCTGATGCAGAGTTGTAAATGTTCTGCAAAGGCTAAGGGAATGTTCACACTACGAGCCTTTTTACACAAGGCTACTGCTCAATTTAAGCTATGATTGTGTTCATTTATGCTTACAAAGCAATCTATAAAAGGACAAACTAAGTATTTTTGTTGTTCCCACTAACTTAAACAAAAATGCTCAGTCAGCATCATATAAATTGAATACATCACATCAGTGACTTTAATTTTGTATTCATCCCCTACCTCCCATACTTATATCGAATGCATCAGACGAAAAACAGGTCAGCTGGTAGGCTAACAATTTATCACAAGCTGGAGACAATAACTTACAAAAGAAAAACTATTTAAACATACCAGTGTATATTTATATATATTCACACATTGGTGGTCAAAATCAGGGTTTCACCCATAAATCATATTAAAGTACAAACTATCAAATAAACATGAACATGTATTACGTTTGTAAGTAAAATGCCATCTTTTGCTGGTATGTTGCTGTAGCATGTTCTATACTCAGTATTTCAGTATAAATATCACAATATTTCAATGGGAGTATGGTAAGCAACTAGGGAAATCATCAATTTTAAAATGTACAAGTTTTCTTTATATTCCAATTACATAATAAACACTTATATAAACCAGACCCATTAGCACAAAATAATTACATTATTTTAACCAATGAAAAGTAAGCTATAGTTGATGCAGATTTGTACCTTGGTCACATATATCTATTTTCTAAGGGCAGGTAGTCCTCACTGAGTAAACATTTACATTTTTGTACTTTTCTAAAAGAAACATAATCTTGTAAAGAGTGTCTGTCAGGTTACAAAAAAAACATATGGGTGGAAGAAATCGTCCTGACAACCACAATGATTACTCTACAACCACTGCTGTCTGAACTCACTTGCCATTTGTCACAATTTGCCCTGGAAAGCATTATTAGAATGTATCAGGTCCAGCTGCAATGTTTTTCAGACCTTATTGTCACTTAAAGTGATACATATATATATATATATATATATATATATATATATATATATATATATATATATATATTTGTAACAGGGCTCATAGTGTATAAGCTCGTTACGGTGACATAATCCCCCTCTGAATGTAGGAGAGTGTACTAATCCCTCAGGTCTTTGGAGACCAGGCAGTTCGAATCTGAGCAGGGGCTCTGACCACACATGCTACAGTGGTGCTGTGTCTCAGATCAGTGAGATTGATGCCATTCAGTTGCTGAGGTTGCTGCAGAAAGGAGTTTAGAGGGGGAGAATGTAACGGTGCTCATAGTGTTTGAGTTTGTTATGGTGATGTAATCCCTCTCTGATGTAAATCCCCCACATCAGGGGACCAGTCTTTTGGCACATCAGGTTTGTCACTCTGCTGTGGCTGTGCAGAGCGGGGTGCTCAGAGGTGTGCATCAAAGGGCGGTTTGCATCCATGCCAGGGCTCTGACCACACACGCTACATTATATATACAGGTAGTGGACAAAAAAAATGGAAATGACCACAAAATATCACTTAGTGGGATGTCTCTGCTACAGAGGTAAACTCGTACGCCCTCCGCTCACAATAGCAAGGCCGGCTGCTCTACAGGTGCATCTAGGAGTGAGGCTGTATATCTACTTGCACAATACATGGCACAGGCAATCAAGTAACTTGTGCATCCTCCATTCACTGAATGGTACAGAGAGGCCAGCTCCACTGTGCTGTCATAAGAACTATACACATCGCGGGGTGCAGGAAGCAGATCATGCACCCACCACATAACATGGGAGCAGTTGTCACCTATTAGTGCAGCTATTGCAGGACAACAGCAGGCTCTACCATAACAATCAAAACCATAAACATTGTGGTGTGCTGGAAACCGTTCATGCACTCTTCGCATACCATGCGAGCATTGGCCGGTTGCTCCACTAGCTCAGCTAGGAGGGAGACCACCCCAGCTCTACAATGTCATACAAACAAACTAAATACACCACGGGGTGCGGGAACCAACTCATGCGCCACCCGGCGAGCACAGAAGCAGTTGACTGCTGATTAGACCAGCTAACGCAGGGCAATATTAGCTCTACTGTGCTGACAACTGAACTATGTACACAGCAGAACACGAGAGCCCACTCGAGTGCTTACTGCTGAGGACAGCAGCAGCGGTCTCTTGCTCTATGGAACACAGCCAGAGCGGGCCACAGACATGCTGACCAAGGAACTATTTCCACAGCAAGGCAGCGAGAACAACTCGAGCACCATCAGCTGAGAACAGCACATATATATATAGCAGGGTACAAGCCAGATGCATGCAGCACTGCAACACAATGCAATAATTAATTAACTATATACAGGGCGGCCTCATAAGGCAATGTACCTGAAGGCCGCATGACAGACCCTGGGAATACATTGATAGGCTGTCAGTACGTCCAGGAGCAGCTTGCATGGGTGCTTGACTGGAAGGTGTAGTCTGGTGGAAGAGAAAGACACGGTTCAAATAGTTCCATCAGGTTGTGCTCAACAGGGGCAGACTGGGAGAGGAAAGGCAGGAGCCAGAGCCCATGAGCTACTGGGGCTCGACTGTAGCCAACACCGGGTTCCCAATGGAAGGGGCAAAGCCCAAGTTGCAGTCACACAAATGACTGCCAAGGGGGAACCTTGAAAAAGGGCCCATGATGTGGCAACGCCTCGAGTCGAGTGGGCCACCAGGTGTTCAGGCACCGGGGTCCCGGTGGACTCGTAGGCCATGGTAATGGTGTACACAATCCAATGCGAAAGGCGCAGCTTTGAAAGCGCCTAGCCCTGTGTCCGCGCTCCATGAGAACCAAACAGTTGGTCCGAGAGTCTAATGTACTTAGTGCATTCCAAATATCACCTGAGGGCCCGCACAGGGCAGAGCAGGTGAAGCCGACTCTCTTGCTCTGAAGCGAAGGGAGGAGGATGAAAAGCCATCAACTCAGTATGCCTGTTGACATGGAATGGAAACAGCACCTTCGGGAGGAATGCAGGGTTAGGCCGTAGCATGACCCTGGAGCCATCTCCCGCAAAACACACGATTGGTGTACGGACAGGGCGTGTAATTCGCTCACGCGTTTTGCAGAGGTGATTGCCAGCAAAAACGCAGTCTTAAGTGACACCAGCTTCAGCTCAGCTGAGTTCAGTGGCTCAAATGGGGCTTGGGAAAGTGCGTCCAGCACTACATCAAGACATCATGTGGCAGTGAAGGGGTGCAAGGAGGCCGTAGCCGTCAAGCTCCCTTCAGAAACTGCACAGCCAGAAAATGAGACTCAGGGGGCTTGCCATCAATCCAGACATGACATGTGGAGATGGCCGCCAGATACCCGAGAGAGGCCGCTGTGTTGGATAGGCCGGGGAGGTGAACTGCTTTGATGGAGCGCAGCCGTAGCTGCGTCCACAGAAGTAGACGGCATGCTAGACAGTACAGTTTGCGCAACTGGAGACCTCCTTGCCTGTAGATATAAGCAACCACCATTGTGTTGTCCGTCCGAACCAGCATGTCTATCTCGTTGGACTGGCAGGAAATGACACAGTCCGAAGAGCATTGCTTGTAACTCCTGGACATTGATATGGAGGGCCCGTGCGGGCTCCATCCACCTGCCTCGGACACGACATCCATCACAGACTGCTCCCCAACCCTGCTTGGAGGCGTCTGTCATCATCACCACTTGGTGGCAGACTGGTGGAGTTCACTCGGGGGAAGTCCACCAGGCCTGCTTCCACCACGCCCTAGGTTCTGGCATAGGCCTCCCCAGCCCGAGCCTGGGCGGGGGCCATTGCCGGACGGTCCCAGGTGGCTCTCAGGTTGTCCAGGAGGTCCAGCAGCACTGGGAGGGCCCTTGTGGGCCACTGCGGCTGGTGCTCCCTCTCGAACCTGGAGCGTGGGTGGGTTGGGTCAGAGGGCCAGGGGATCTGCAAGCAGTCCACGACCTTCTGGATCACCGCCCAAAACTCCCGGTCCTGACTTAGAGGAGCAGGGGGACTGTTGTTGCTAAATGAAGTGGGGGGGCGAAGCCAGTTCCCCCTCCATGAGCTCCGCCTCTGACTTCAAGCTCGCGTAGGGGCTGAGTAATAGACGGTCCTCCTCCCAGATTACCTGTCTGCTGCCCTTCTCCATAGGTGGAGACTCGAGATGTGGGGGGGTCAGGGTGCCCAGTGGGAGGAAGTCATGGCCAATTTGCACCCACTGTCGGGGCAGAGGACCTCACCACTCCAGGCGTGCAAGGTGCGTCGGCCACAAGCGGTGCAATGACGAGGGCGAGAGGAGCTCATCACCAAGCGCACATGCGCGTGAACAGGGAAACGTGCAGCGGGGGGGCCAATTGCAGCTGTGATAGAGATACATTTTAGAGTGGTGGAAAGCGCTGTCTAACACGTCGGTCCAAAATCTCCCATAGATGTTCAATTGGGTTGAGATCTGGTGACTGTGAAGGCCATAGCATATGATTATTTTTATACTCATCAAACCATTCAGTGACCTCCGGACCCCCTCACTGTAGGGGTGAAGCAGTCAGGCCTGTACCGTTCTCTTGGTGTCTCACACATGCACTCGCCCACTTGTCCAGAACACTAGCCAGTTGAGCATCTTTGTGACTGAAGCTCCTGACATTCATGCCCCAATAATAACCCCTCTTTCAAAGTCACTTAGATCCTTTGCTCTTGCCATCTTGATCCAAAATCGAGGTCAACTGGGCCTGCTCAGCATTGTTATACATGTCACAGAGCATGATAGGATGTTAATTGCTTAATTGTATCATGCAGTACACCTGTTTGGAGGCATCTGCATTAGTTATGTTCCTCCACTCATTTATTAAGGTTTTTCCTTTAATTTGTCATATATATATATATGACAAATTAAAGGAAAAACCTTAATAAATGAGTGGAGGAACATAACTAATGCAGATGCCTCCAAACAGGTGTACTGCATGATACATGATATATATATATATATATATATATATATATATATATATATGTTAAATGTAAGACTTAGAATTGCAAGCTCATGAAATCTGTGAAAACTGGAAAATTGGGTGGTGAACTTGGTAGGGCTCAACTTTTAGTTTTAGCTCTTTTCTGTTCAATACAGCAAGTGTGACATATTGTTTCCTTAAATGATCTGCTTTTTGATAGACTATATTAATATGCATTTCCAAGCTGCTGTAGATATCATTTGTCACTTGGTAGAGATAAGACATTTGGCCAGTTAACTTCCTTTATTTCATCAATACTTATCTCACCGTTGCATTCAAACTATCGTAACACTTTATAGTTTAGTGATTTTAAGAAGTGATCTCATTCATCATTCTATATCTTGTTTGGCAATGTTTGTCTCATACAGTTTACAAATTAATTTATACCAGATAGCAAGTAGCAGAATGATAGTGAAGCAGATTATTGTGTTTGATGTCCCTAAGTCATTTTTAAATTGTGTTATTATAAAATATATCTATTATTTGTTATAATGATAATATTGATTTTAGAAACAAAAGATCAAAGTACCAATTGTAAATCTTGCAAAGTCTATTAACCTCCTAAACAAATAGACTTTTAAACAATAAGTTCAGTTTCCATTCCCCATAAAAAACACCAGGAATTAAAACATTAGCTATTATCAAGAATCTATAGTACAATGATAATATAAAGAGTATTACTGAGTTAAATACCCTTTGGTCATTACTGTTTAATTCAGAATAAATGCAACAATAAATCAAATGAAGCAACATGCCCAATCTTAAATTACTTAATTATCTTTAATACCTGATGTGTGTGTTTTGTATCACCCTGGATATATATTTAATGCTGTAAACTACTTTGTGCACATACAAATTATTCCCCTTTCTATCAATTGATCAACATATCTACATATTCTCGGTCTTATCTCAGTTCAATCACCTATGCTATTTACTTTTTTACATATTATCATCAAGCCATGAAAAAAAGTAAAATTGATAGATATAGGTTTATAGTTTAATTAACAGTATTCAATTAAATACATCATCAAATAACCTCAATTATTTTTTCAAATTATTTTGCTCACTTCAGTTACAAGTACCCCTGACTTCTGTTTTTGTTCCAACTGAGATCCAAATTACTTAATTGAACATGTAAACAAGGATTTTTAATTACTTTCAGCTGGTAAACAGTTGGACATAATTTTGTTTTTTTAGTTTAGATTTAATTAATTAACCGAGATCTCACCTAGAATCAAATAACAAAAAAACTCAGGTGCTCCATAACCAGGGTAAAACCACTGCTTTCAGTTCAAACTGTGACACAATAGGCCTACAAATCTGTGCAGCTACGTAAGAAAATATAAAACATAAAAAAACATAAAACATCACAGCATTCCCATATTATAAAATTAAATTAAGATTGACATATGTACAATAATAAGCATCTCCATTGTACGGTGACCCTGAAGTGCAAACCTGAAAAGAAAATTGAAAAACTGAAAACAAAATGAAAACCTGAAAAACAAATTACAAAACATGAATAAAAAAATTGGAGACATAAAAAAATAAGAGGACCTGAAAAACAAATCCGAAGACCTAAAAAAACAAATTTAAAGATCTGAAAAAACTAACAGAGGACCTGAAAAACAAATCCGAATAACTAAAAAACTAATTCCAAAACATGAAAAAACAAATCCGAGGACATGAAAAAATACATACGGGGACCTGAAAAACAAATCCGAGGATGTGAAAAATTCAGAAGCAATTACGGAAAGGGAGGGTACATAGTCGAACAATTGGACAAACAAATCTGTCAATTACTGTAACACACCATGCACCGGAGTGGCTGTGAAGTGCGTTGCTGCTTTTCAAATCTGTTCGTAAAGTACTGATGGAAGGAGAAATACATGTTTATGTAGTCGTTACTTATTGATTTATTATTTTTATTTTTTTAAATTAAGCCATTGGATATACAAGTGAGGGCAAGTACACCAGTTCAATATCAAAAGAACCAGAAAAATAAAATAATCTAAACTGTGGTGCATTGCTGTGTGCACTGTCCCAGCAGACATTCGACACAATTTAAACGTAGTTTTGTATTTCAAATTAAGTTGTAACGTTGAACAACAACACAAAGTCTATCGCATAGGCACTGCGGTTAGCTCGACAACTTTACTTCACTCGCCGAGATTGTTTGTTACACACACCTTTCATTACCTTGAAGTGAGTGGGTCGGTAGCCATGATTATGATCCCGATTTAACATTGAAGTTTGATTTTCTTATTCTTTATAAGAAAAGCCACGAATGTAAATTAATGGCTACAGGACAGAAGGGAACTTTCACATAACTATTTAAAAAGTGACAATAAAAAATACAGTTATAAGAATGAATTATTGAATGCCTTATAGTTTAGTTATTTTTTGTTTATCTGTTTATCTAAAATTGATCAGACGTGTCCAGAGGATTCAGGCACTCGGTCACTGAGAAGCAAGAGCAGATGTTTGTCGTTTATTCTTTTAAATGTTTCATCTACTATTTGTGAATAAAATTGGTGCTTGTTATTCCTTAATAATGCCTCAGCTGAATGATTTGAATATACGATCTTACATGTGTTTCTGTTGTGTTTTGATCTGGGGATCTGTCATTCTTATTTAATATTAAATTCATTATTTAATTGGGCTTGGTTCTGTTGAGCCTGTATAAGATGTTACCTTTTTAAATAACTGTGTGTATTGGAAAAGACACATTTTAGAAATACTCGGTCAAGCTTCCCGCATTCATAACTCAGGGAGAGAGAAAACAAAGTGTGACTGTAGTTCTGCTCTTCTGTAATGTATTTCTACAACAACAGGTTCTGAAAACACTGCGGCTACAGGACGAGGACAGCAAAGCAACGAGCAACACTGGATACAGGATAAGAGCAAAGAATACCTTTGAGAAATTAACATTTGCAGGTCAAAACATGGATGGACCAACTGACCGCCGTCAGACCATTGTCGTTTTGAACATCAGGCCAACGTAGGCACGTTGAGCAACATCCAACGTCGGTCTGACCACTCATGATCCAATGGGCCAACGTTGGCCCAACGATGCTGTGCTATCTGGGTTCCTACTGGGTTAAGTGCAGATACCAGTCTCACAACCTCTGAGCGTTTAACTTTTAACTTATATTTTTGTTTTAATACCTGCCACATTGTGCGATAACCAAAGAGCTGTCCCGGTCCTCGCAACTCACACACAATGGCATTTCTCACATCCCTTAATGAAGAATAGTTACTTCTTTGGGATAACCCTAAGTGCTTTAACCTGTTTTTTAATGTCCGCAAGCTGTACTGAATTCCATGGACATTGAAAAGTAAATCCAGTATGAAGAATCTGTATAGGAAAAGTTGAAGAAAATGTTTTTGTGATAATTAGATAATGTTTTATATTAATACTAGCATTAGAAGTAGCTTGTATACAGACTGAGCAGATTAGCTTTAGCAGGCTAAGCAAAAGGTCAAAAAGGTTAATTTGTTAGAAACTCCTGTCAGTAATAAAAGATCACACAATGCCAAAATAGCCTATAGCTGTTTGTTGAAAATTTGTTTGTGACTTAATCGTTTCTCCAGATAGGCAGGAATTGTTTCTGTTAATGAGCGATTGACACCAGGTAAATGACGACCATGGGATCACATCTTCCTAGTGCACATCAAAGACAGACATCTGCTTTTTGGATCCATCACCTCTCCACAGGAGGATAGATCGTAAACGGAACCGGACTTGTACCTTCTGATTGGATGAACGGCCATAAGATGTTATGTAATTTTCCTATGAAGCTGCACTCATGTTTGTAAACATTAAGTCCTCACTGAAGGAATTTTCCTGATGTGGTGCTTCCGAACCGGCTTGATTAAAGTTCTATTTGCTTTATCTCAACGACTTCTCCACTTATTTCCGAGACGGGTTCTACACAGTATAACATTGTATGGATGGCCTTCAAAACAAAATACTGTTTAATTAAATCCACTGGCAAAGATGGAGCACTCTGTGAAGTATTTTCATCTTGGTGAGGTTGTTGAGCAGTTTCAGCATCTTGTTGATTTCTTCCACAAGATGCACAGTATTCCTCATTATCACCTAACTGTTCACCACAAAAGATACAATACATGATATCTGCAATGAAGATACAATTGTTAAGTTAAATAGCAATAGTACATTTGCTTGTTTGCTAAGTAAGGTGTCTATTTTGTATATATATAAGAACTACAACTATCTGCCTGGCTTTGTCTTACGACTACTGCTGTGTTCCCATTCAGGGGTTGTGGGAAATAATTCTTACTCTGTCCGTTTCAACAATTATAATAATAAACAGAGCTGCATGCAGTAATGACCAGGGGCCAAGTACCCACATACGTGACCTTTGACCATACAATGATCAATAATTATCAAATAATTACTTAACACAATTTTTATGGGAACACTGAAGCGCCAATAACGTCTCACTCACTTCACGATTATTTAAATAGTAACAATATTCTATTTCCTGCTGTAGCTGCATAAAGTCCGAATTGCTGTTGATTGAACAATAAAATGGAATCAGCGGAATGCGACGAGTTTTTTTTTTTTTAAACAGAGAGCCAGTGACAATTATTATTTATTAAACACACAACATTTCAAATATAATTCACTCAAAATAAGACAGTACACGAAACAGTAACTTTCAAAAAACACATAAAAAAAAAACGATTTGCCTAACTACAAAACCACAATCGCGTAAGCAAAATGGACTGCGTTATAGCCTATTGATCATTGTTCAACACCAATGACAGCACAATACTATAGCCTGCTGATTATTGAATCGGCACCATTGACAGCGCTGCCGCCACTATGAAATAACACATGATCAATGGTGGGAAAGGAAAAAATATATAGATAATAGGCAATTTGACTTGGGTTGTTTAGCCTGCACATAAATTAAATGCATTACGTGAAATTAAATAGACTAACACAAAATAAAACTAGAATCATTCTGGCCTGTAGGCTATTGAGTCCTTTTCAGATGTTAACGCTTCTGATATCTTCCTCTCTGGTCTGTCTAAATAACGACGTAATGTTTGAGTGTTTTGCACGAGCTTGTTCAAACAACAATGTATTGCTCCGCTTTTGAGCACCGCTTGCATATTTTCTTTTATTCATGTCTACCGTCACCTAGCAAAACACAGCTTACTGATTAGCAATTTTGAAATTGGCGATTCAAGCGGCGTAATGATGTAATGCACGCAAGATATGGTCGCTGTCGGACGAAAACCTTGTAAATACAGTTAATATAGTGCACCCTCTATCCCCCCCACCGATGAAGTAAAGCATTTCGCTGTGGACCATAATGCACGTTAGATATCATTGCTGCTAGTTCTCGTGCACCAAAATCTTTATTTATGTATTTGTTTATTTTTTCTATGAGGTGGGGAGTGGGGGCCCTAGGGGTGTGGGGGCCCCCACACCTCGCGGGGGCTGCGGGGATGTCGCATCCGCCAGTGCCACCAATGTTTAACAGCTCAAACAGATTTGAAAAGCAGCAACACACTTCACAGCCACTCCTCGGTGCATGGCGTTTTACAGTGATTGACATATTTGTTCGTCCAATCGCTGAAGTTCAATCTGTTTGACTATGTACCCTCCCTTTCCGTGATTGCTTCTGAATTTTTCACGTCCTCGGATTTGTTTTTCAGGTCCCCGTATTTATTTTTTCATGACCTCGGATTTGTTTTTTCATGTCTTGGAATTTGTTTTTTAGTTCTTCTGATTTGTTTTTCAGGTCCTCTTATTTTTTTATGTCCTCAATTTTTTTTCATGTTTTGTAATTTGTTTTTCAGGTTTTCATTTTGTTTTCAGTTTTTCATTTTGTTTTTCAAGTTTTCATTTTGTTTTCAGTTTTTCTTTTTGTTTTTCAGGTTTGCACTTCAGGGCCACCATACCATTGGCCACAAGAAGTAACTGAATTGTATTTCCAAACAAAAAATAACCTACTAAATATTTACATCCAATTCTAAATCTCAAGTTGCTAAAATATACCTTTCCCATCAATAAAGCTATGGGGGGGGGGGGGGGGAATTAAACTACAAATATTATCACCATACAACACAATGTCTGTTGTTTTTTTGCATTTGTCTTGAGCCATAACTATTGCAATGATACTCTTAATGAAAGCATTAAATAGCAACACCATGAAGGACTTATGTTATGCCTTTTTGGAATTGAAAGATATTGCTCTTTTTTTCCATCTGATTACATATGTCTAAACTTGTTTCACGTGAGCAGAGTATATGCAATTAGCTTTGAAAATGATTGGGGAGACAGAAGAATAGATTTGATAATTCTACAGATTAGAACCTTTTCTAGTTTTTTTTTCTTTTCTTTAATTTTTTTTTTTTTGTATCTTCACCTTTATCTTCTAGAAACAACAGAGGATGGGGGAGGGCATACTGACACCTCTGAAGACCACGTTTAACAAAACTACGAGGTCTAGGGGACCAAAGGTAGGGAATGTAACTGTCAAATTAAAGATCAGATTCCCTGTAGCTTCCCTTATTCCACTTTTTTTTTATTTACTTCATTTGTTATCACTGCTTGTTTACATTAATTAGCCACCTCTTGGCTTCTCTTTAAATAAATGTACCCTACAGAGATGACAGAAAGCTGGAACATGTTATGATACATTTTATCTACAAATGAACAAAATACTCTTTAGATTTATGTTTAATACATTTCAAAAGCCACTACATATTTGGAAATACATGTCCAAATATCCTAAATAAGAGAATATCTATCTTCTATTAATCTTTTGTTTAAATATGTAATACTATTACTAGCACATACATGCACTACAGTCATACATAAGATGTGACATTTGTGACATCTTATGAGCAATAAATGCATAGATTTTCAATGACATTTATCATTATTTCTATACCATCTGCCATTATTTATACAAACTTAGCTATAGTTATTTTTGTAGTATGCAGTAAAATATGATTTCTGTGCAGTGGTTGTTATATGTTTATCCCCCCATATTATCTCCATTCTATCAAAAGCAATATTTACAGTTTTCAGAGTTCGAAATATATATACATCTCTATATATAATTGCTTTGTTGAAGTATAATTAAAAAAAAAAAAATCTTCTAAACTAATTTAACAAATTCTCTAATATGCTGTGTATATATACTGTACATAAAACAATGATATTTCTAAATACCAAATGTTTACGTGTTTTTAATGATATTTTTTTAATGAAATAATTTTAAATATAAGTATAATTTCAAATGGTTAACCTTTTGTAAGCTGCATCCTTTCTGTATTGTATGTATTGAACTAAGTTACAGTTTCAATTAATGTTCTTAGTGCAGTCAGAGTTTATGTTTGAAGTGAAATGTGATGATGCATTCTTTACAAGGAGGATGAATCAGTTTTTCCATTGGTGGAACCCAGTTGTGTTCAGCCTTGATTTTACTTCCATTTTCAAGCCCCATTTAATATGTAGCACCAGAAGTTAAAGCTCTTCTTTCCCTTGAACATACTGGGACAATGCATCTGTGAAGGTTCTCATTATTTTTCTACCTTTCATTTCCATCACTGAAGCCCTGAATGCATTGTTTGCTAATTTCTTGATGATAGCCATCAATACAAATTAGCATAGTGCACTTTGGAGGTCTGATGCTACTTTGTGTGGGATCAGAGCAAAGGGAGCGGGGGAATATCTGATATAAATTGATGATGCTTTTACTGTGACTCTCATTAAATGAATAAATAGAGTAAGAATTTATGTCAGCTGTAAAATAACATATTGGTGAATGGAAAGCTCATTAAAAGATAAAGGTTAGATATTGTCTGTGAATAACTGTTGGTAACCGTTTGGTTTCCTTAGCTATTAAGGGTTGCAGAGTGTGTGGCAGTGAATGTATATACAGTAAACTCCCCTATAACGCAATATGTGAGGTCTGACTAATTCAATTGTGTAAAATGTAGCATTGCGTTATTGCGAGGTTAATGAAAAACAATATTTTAAAGTAACTGAAAAGGTAACTGTATTAATACATACTAATTCAAACTTTTACTCACCTATAATTTCCTACAGAAATTATCTACAGCTCTGTCGAGTCCTTGCAAAGTCAAGAATGTTTCAGAGCTGGAAAATGTTAACACTCTCCAAATCCCGACTTTCTAGCCATTTCAAACCCTTCTCTAGATGTTCCACAGCCTTTGATACATTTGGTGGGGGACTAGGTGGACTGGCATCTTCCTCGTCATCTTCTGCATTATTGTCAGTTTTGTTGGTCTCTGACACTGTGGCTGTACTTTGTCTTTGAACATTTGTAACAATTTCCTTGTCGGTTACATGCTCATGAGTGGGGCACTTACAAGCATGACCATCAATCAAAATCCAATTCAGAATATCAAAATGCTCGTATTGAAATGTAGTCAATGCTTCTTCACCCAAACATATGTTCTCTTCCCAAAATGTACATCCTCTTCCGTAAATCCTCTACATTCATCATCACCATGATAAGAAAATGTTGGCGATTAGAAAGCTGCTCAAAGCCCTTTCATCCAACATCGTTCTATGCACGCTGCCGAGATAACATCCCACGCCTTTCCACTGAGGGGACAAACTTCTTTCAAGCTGAGTGATGCCAGTGCCTTTTCAACAGTGGAGTTGTCATCTGCTATCATCCTTTCTTAAATTGCGATGATAATTTTGCTTGAAGACAGAGATTATGCCTCGATCAAGTGGCTGTATTTGTGCAGTTGTTTTCTTCAGGAGAAAAGACAGCTATCTGGGGGGCAGCTATCTAACAAGAGCCTTTTGGTCCTGATTGTTTAGGCAAATTAGCTCTAACAGCCAGAACAAAGGATTTATGGAACCAGGCTTAAAACATTGGGCCGTGGATCCATGCATTCTTACTGTGAGCGTATTCAAAAGGCAGCACTTTCATGCTAACATGATGAAAACATCTAGGGGATTTGGGCTTTCCAATCAGGAGGGGCTTCAATTTTTGACTGCCAAATTTATTAACACAAAACAAAACGGTGACTCTGTCCTTCCTTTCTTTAAAGCCTTCTCGCTTGTGGTCAAATTTTTCTTTGTGAGCTTTCAGAATCAGATCGGAAATAGGGAATCCTTGAGAACGAGCTTGAACAGACCATTGGTAAAGAGCTGAATATAAGTTTTCATCCTTAGCAAACTTTACTTTCTTTCACTGTCTGTCTTCTAAAACGCAAGTGAAACGCATCTGTGTAATGATTTATATTAACATAAAAATAAATAAAAATAAAATAATACTGGCATGTTAAAGACAATTTTATTTAGTTATTTAGGCTGTTTTACGAGAGCTGATTCTGCAAACATCCTCTTTCAGCATCCACTTGTGGTCTTCCTATTTTTAAGTTAAGGCAGGACATATCACATTGCACTGATTTACAGTTACTTTGTTACTGTGTTAAAGCCATGAGGTTGCACAAATTTTGAATGTATTAATGGGTTGCATCTGTTTCCAAGACTGGAGGAACCTAATGGACATACAGCCCGAGACATGACCCCAAGCCCACACTATTTGCAAGCCCATGATTGGATACAAGCTGCAGTACCATACATCATTTGATCTATAAAGCTGTAACCATTCTGTTAATCAGAGAGACTTACTGAGGGACTTCCCCAAAGAGTCTCTCCCCTGCTGGCTTAAATAATAATAATAATAAATAAATAATAATAAAGTGCAATAAATGTCACACTCTTTTCTTGCTTATATGTATGTATATATATATATATATATATATATATATATATATATAGAGAGAGAGAGAGAGAGAGAGAGAGAGAGAGAGAATCTATCAAATTGCATGAAGAGAAAAATATTTGATCAACACATACTACCAGTGCTCACTTTCAGTCTATGAAACCTGCTCGCTTTACACAAAAAATACACAGAAACTGGACGACACAAAGGAGCATGGAAAGATGTAAGCTTGGAATAACAAGAAGAGATAGAAAAATAAATGAATGGATCTGAGAGAAAATGAAAATGTGACATTATTGAAAGAGTGAAAATGTTAAGATGGCAGTGGGCCTGACATATTGCAAGAAGAATGGATCAAAGATGGATAATGGAAGCCAAAAGATAAAAAAAAAAATCATTAAAGATGGGAACATTAAATAGTAAAATGTGAAGGCATAACATGGAAAAGTGAAGCTTTAGATCAAAGCAAAGCATAGGTTGATGGTGCCGATATAGATATATATATACACACACTAGGGCTGCCTCGATTAATCGGGTCTATTAATCAACTAATTAATTGATCAACAATGAATATTTTCTCAATCAAGCATTTTTTTTATACGGGTAACACTAGAAGCTCCGACATTTTGAATTACCTACAAGAGCCAAAACCGCTCATTTTAACCGATTGCTCTTTAAAAGCTGCTTAAAAGCAGACATAAAACATTACAATTATTGGTATAAATAACATCAAAGTGCTTTTTTTTCTAAAGGCATACACTTATGGCAAGCCGTTGTGACATTTAATCCATAATTTATGATATAAATAATGTATTTACTGATATCAATAATTAAATTTGGGGTTTTGATGATGGTGGTTGAGAGCACTGTCTAACATGTTGGTCCAAAATCTCCCATAGGTGTTCAATTGGGTTGAGATCTGGTGACTGCGAAGGCCATAGCATATGATTCACATCATTTTCATACTCATCAAACCATTCAGTGAGCCCTCGTGCCCTGTGGATGGGGGCATTGTCATCCTGGAAGAGACCACTCCCATCAGGATAGAAATGTTTCACCATAGGATAAAGGTGATGACTCAGAATAACTGTGTAATGATTTGCAGTGACCCTTCCCTCTAAGGGGACAAGTGGACCCAAACCATGCCAGGAAAATGCCCCCCACAGCATAACAGAGCCTCCGGACCCCCTCACTGTAGGGGTCAAGCAGTCAGGCCTGTATCGTTCTCTTGGTGTCGCCACACATGCACTCGCCCACTTGTCGAGAACACGAGCCAGTTGAGCGTCTGTGTGACTGAAGCTTCTGCCATTCATGCCCCAACAATGACCCCTCTTTCAAAGTCATCCTTTCCTCTTGCCATCTTGATCCAAAATCGAGGTCTATTGGGCCTGCTCAGCATTTTTATACATGCCACAGAGCATGTATAATTGCTTAATTGTATCATGCAGTACACCTGTTTGGAGGCATCTGCATTCGTTATGTTCCTCCACTCATTTATTCAGGTTAAAGTTGTCACCCATCTGTAAATGTATATATACACTCACCTAAAGTATTATTAGGAACACCTGTTCAATTTCTCATTAATGCAATTATCTAACCAACCAATCACATGGCAGTTGCTTCAATGCATTTAGGGGTGTGGTCCTGGTCAAGACAATCTCCTGAACTCCAAACTGAATGTCTGAATGGGAAAGAAAGGTGATTTAAGCAATTTTGAGAGTGGCATGGTTGTTGGTGCCAGACGGGTCGGTCTGAGTATTTCACAATCGGCTCAGTTACTGGGATTTTCACGCACAACCATTTCTAGGGTTTACAAAGAATGGTGTGAAAAGGGAAAAACATCCAGTATGCGGCAATCCTGTGGGCGAAAATGCCTTGTTGATGCTAGAGGTCAGAGGAGAATGGGCCGACTGATTCAAGCTGATAGAAGAGCAACTTTGACTGAAATAACCACTCGTTACAACCGAGGTATGCAGCAAAGCATTTGTGAAGCCACAACACGTACAACCTTGAGGCGGATGGGCTACAACAGCAGAAGACCCCACCGGGTACCACTCATCTCCACTACAAATAGGAAAAAGAGGCTACAATTTGCACAAGCTCACCAAAATTGGACAGTTGAAGACTGGAAAAATGTTGCCTGGTCTGATGAGTCTCGATTTCTGTTGAGACATTCAGATGGTAGAGTCAGAATTTGGCGTAAACAGAATGAGAACATGGATCCATCATGCCTTGTTACCACTGTGCAGGCTGGTGGTGGTGGTGTAATGGTGTGGGGGATGTTATCTTGGCACACTTTAGGCCCCTTAGTGCCAATTGGGCATCGTTTAAATGCCACGGCCTACCTGAGCATTGTTTCTGACCATGTCCATCCCTTTATGACCACCATGTACCCATCCTCTGATGGCTACTTCCAGCAGGATAATGCACCATGTCACAAAGGTCGAATTATTTCAAATTGGTTTCCTGAACATGACAATGAGTTCACTGTACTAAACTGGCCCCCACAGTCACCAGATCTCAACCCAATAGAGCATCTTTGGGATGTGGTGGAACGGGAGCTTCGTGCCCTGGATGTGCATCCCACAAATCTCCATCAACTGCAAGATGCTATCCTATCAATATGGGCCAACATTTCTAAAGAATGCTTTCAGCACCTTGTTGAAACAATGCCACATAGAATTAAGGCAGTTCTGAAGGTGAAAGGGGGTCAAACACAGTATTAGTATGGTGTTCCTAATAATCCTTTAGGTGAGTGTATGTATATATATATGTTGGTGAAAGATTTTTAGTATCGCTATACTGTTGAAGAATTTACCATGGTAACCATCAGGCAGGGAGGGAGGGAGGGAGGGGCGTATTTTCCAAACTTCATTAAGAAGTAGGAAGACTTCAAATTCACTTTCCAATTCTGTTTTATTGTTCATTCAAATAGTAGAACTACACAAATACAAAATAAAAGTATTAGTAACAAATACACACAAACAGAATTAAATAAAGATTTAAAAGAATGATGCAAATGAAAAAATTTTACCTAATACATTATTTATTTATTTTTCAATATGGTGAATATTAAGAAGTAGCCACACATAATTTTTTAAAGTTTAAAAACTCAATGTTTTATAAAATGGCAATATAAAAGAATCATGAGAGAATTTATTAGATTATTAGAAAAAAAAAGCAGCTTGGTAACAGTACAGACAGCCAACACTTAATAGTCCTAAAAGGAACATCTAGGAGAGTCTAGTTCTACATCTAGTCATTTTCTTGTGGTACAGTAGTAGATTGAAAAAAAAATCAATATGGTTGAAAGGCATATTATCTGGAGAAAATTTCCCTGGTCTTTTTTTTTTTTTTTTTGGGAGCCCAATTCCTATTATTCTGAAGGTTTCTTGTAAACACTTGGTGACCTGTGTAAAACTGGCAGGTCTGAGTGTTAAATGCTACATTTATTTATGTTTATCAGGTTTAGCATTTGTTTAGCATTTGTTTTTCATGTATTACATTCTGGTCGAGATTTTGCTTCAGTGGTCTTTTCTTACCTCTTATAACTAGGATACACTTTTTTAGTGACTGAACAAATAATTTATCTGGTGGATAAATGGCTTGGAACTGAGATTTGTGGCAAATGTCTGGTATTTTTTGGCAGTGTAATGCAGTCTGTTATCACTCGCCACCTTCTCAGGACCTCCAGTCATCACTAACAGATGTCTAAGCACATAAATGACCTTGCAAATGTAGTACAGTTTCTGAGAAAGACTTCAGGCAACTTACAACATGTGTCAACTGCAGTAGATGCGTTACTTCAATAAATGGTTTGGCAACCTCTATGTGCACCCACTGCCAGGGGATGATGTTCATTCCCAAGGGTATGCTGGCATCCTGAGCAACCTTTAAAATGCTGTTTGATAATCTGAAATATTCTTGGCCACCAGACAAATCTCCTGCCAAAAGTCTTCATTTGGACTAATTAAATTTACTTTATGTACTGTTTTTCCATCAGTCTGTTTTAGTGAGAATCCTATTCCTCACCCACCCATGAAGCACCCAATGCCAGTGGCTTATTGTTTTTGTATGTGGATATCAGGGAAAACATGTTTTTGCTGGTGTCTCCAGCCTTTTTGAGTAGCTTTGTATACTTCAATTCATGTTGCACACTTCTCTTTTTTATCACACCAGCAGTGATAATAATCCTTTAGTCTGGTGGTAGAGGAAAGCACGTGTGAGGTAACTCTACACATCATTTGTGTTTCATATTGTTCTAAGGATAGGCAAGACAAGTACACATTTGAATGGCTCAGAGTCTGTTTTCAATTAATCACACTAGTCTCCATAGAACAAATCCTAACATTGTATGTGTATCGCTGGAATTGTTGGGATATGAAGATCTACACTGAAGATTTAAATAGCTGGCGATCTGTTGCAAGAGTAAGCCTTGTCCTATTTCTGTAAGTGATCTACTGCAAAGGCTATGGGTGTCTCACCACCTCAATAATGTGTAACATGACATTTCTATACCCTAAGGTGAAGGATCACATTCAAGCATGACAGGTAGTGATGGATCAAAGTGAGAAAGAACTGTGTCAGAAATGACAACTTCTAAGCTTCTTGAAACCTTTGATCACATTCCTCTGTCTACTGCCATTTGATTTCAGTGTTTAGCAAAAGTGAACTAATCATTTGAAATCTTAGAAATAATAAGCCTACAATATGTTATCCGTGATTTCTGAAAAGTCTGATTTTGAGAAACCTGAATACATAAACAATGTGGTCATAGTTTGGAAATTAGGCTTTCAAGAAATAACATCTCAAATTCTGCTCCCAACCTATGTCCTTCTAGTCTCTTTAAATCCCTTTCTGTTTGTCTCCAAATGGTCATTATCACTGGGTCCTACTGAAAGAACATGATCTAAAAAAGAACAACATTGGTTGCCTAAGACTCTATGCAATACTGCCAGTTGTGTGTTAAATATAAAAGAAGACTGATGCAGAAATAATTGGAAAAAGTATGCAAATAAAATGGTTAAACATGTTTGCTGTGTATATACAATGTGATTCACAGTACAAATCCACTAAACCTATGATTCCAATAACTAATCTCAAATGTGTGGTATTCAGTTTAAAAAGTATGCAATATATATATTTATATATTATGTCCCCCCCCCCAACCCTGTCCCATGATTTATTCCCATGATTTGCCACCATTGCATTTATTTATTACTTTTGAGTTCGGAAGATTGTTTTCCCAAAGCTTTCATTTATATGGGCTGGTAGACAATATGACAAGCTAGTTAAATGGGAGAGCTAAGTGTTTAATTTTAAAAACATGACAGATGCTTGAAGAGACTTAAAAGCATTGAAGGCCATAACAAAGGCTGCAATGCAATGTTAACAAATGATAGTATTCACTGCCAGTTAAATTATTACTGCCCTAAGACAACTGAAACAGAATTGATTTGCATAAAAGCCTTTTGTATGTAAACACCTGGCAAAATGCAATTCCTAATCCCACTGGGATCACTTTCTAAGCATGAAATATTCATATTGTATGTCAATGACTTAATGCACAACTGTTTTCCAACATTTTTTAAATGTACAACTGTTACTAACAAAACGGACAGGATTATTATTACTTAAAAAAATATGTTGTACTTTGTATCTTTACAATATAAATGCCAATTAAGTAATTAATAAGTTATACAAATAGTTTTTCATTAGTTTCTAACTCACAGTCTGTTAAATTGTGCAACAGTTACAATACAGATACATGCAAGAGTTTATATATATTTATGATACTGAATATAAAGATACATTGTGATGTAGAATGTTTCTTTGAGAATACTATTGGAGGTGAAAATGAAAACATATGAACAATTTAATTAAAGGACACAAAACATTCTGAAGGTGATGTCACTTGCATCACTCAACTTGAGTAATTTTTCACGCTTGTCCATCGTGAATGGGCCTTTAGATTTTGGTTTACAAAAATTGCAGTCTCTATTGATTAAACATCGGCAGCACGGTTAAAAGTGTTAATATTATACATCACTCTGATAGTAATATCCCTATGTATATTTTTCACATCTTGACTTTTGTTTTTTAATGTTTTGAGTATAATGATTATATGACTTGTATATCTTGCAGGTGTTGTGTACTTGAAGCTGCTGTCTCCAACAGCTGCAAGAGACTTCTAATACTCCACAGCTTGAGGACACACCCCCTGCAGGAAAACAAGCTGAAATCATGCTAGTGATTGCATTGGACTGATAATGTAAAAGTTTAAAAACTCATCAGGATGTGAACGAATGAAAAGAAATGAAATCACTCACAATATGTCAGCCTGCATTAGTACATGGGGTATATTTTCAAGGCTGCTATATGTCTGACGTCTCTCCCAGCTGTTTGAGAAAAGCCAATTACAGGTGCTTCCATCACATCAAGGTTAGAACCTAAGTGTTTCTCTGGTAGCAGACTGAACAATGTTAACCCACCGAATCAATGCAAGTGAATTACATTAAATCATGCTTACCGGACTTTCAACAACTTAAATGCATAAGGTACTTACCGATTCTTGTTTGCTTCAATTCAGACCTATCTTACCCAGAGGATTCTATTCCCGGCCCAGTTTTTATCAGCATCTTTAACCTTCCAATTGTGTAAATCACACAGAGTTCCACTATCAGTTTTTACTGCTATGCTGATGAAGCTGACATTATTCTGTAGAGTAGGGCCTGGACCGAATCAAAGCTTTGACCTGCCTGACAATCATAAATTGAGAGCACAGAACCTGATGGCAGGTTTACATTAGGTAGGAGGAAGAGTCCTCTGTCAAATAAAACAAGTATGGCAATTGTAATTTGTTATTAGTGGGTGGGTCAACATTTTGATTTGGTCCAAGCATAGATCTGAAATTGAAACTGTTTCTCTTCTTTCACATTGTTTGACAGATATAAAATTAGGGATGCAACACAATTTGTATGCAGTTGAATCCTGAGACAGGAGAGTTTCATAGGATTGTCAGAAAAAACTATTGTTATGTTGCTGGGGTGTGTTCTTACTATTTGTGCAACATCGCCCATCTATCATATTGTTTTCTCTGACTGATGTGGAGATGCTGGCACATGGCTTCAAGATTTGATTACCTCAATGCTTTATTTGCTGGTGTCGTTATGCATGTTCTTAGGAGCTATTGATACTCAAGTACACAAGGCACATTTTTGCATAAGCATTAAGGAAACACAACACACAACCTTCTTTTGGAACACTAGACATTGCAACGTTTAATCGGGGGCAATCAGCAATGCTCGGTGTGGCATGCAGCAGGGGCATGGGCATTAAACCGAGAGTGTTTTTATGCATGCTACTCCAGATGACCAATAGTACAATCATCTGATCCTCTGGGGAGAATTTTTGTAGATATACCTCTGGAACTGGAAAATTCTGATCTATGTTGAACTGGTTTTCTTGGCTTATCAGGTACAGCAACATAGATACAAGTTTGCCAGTGTAATGATATACATACTTTATATGGATAAATACATAAATAGATAAAAAAGCAGTAAATAAACTAACTTAATACAATCTATACACTATTATGATTTGCTATATATATAATGTATCTAACACAGATCCACTGCACCACACAGCTTCACCCAGTAGAGTCAAAAGACTGATATCTTGATGTGGGAGGTTTATACACTCTACTGAATTCAGGGGTTACATCACTGTAACGAGCTAATGTACACATTGAGCCCCAGTACAATTGCTTCTATAATCCTTCTTTAACTTATCTTAAGTTATTAATTTAATGATTGTACTATCAGTGGAATTTAAGCATTAGAACAATGCCTTTGTACTGCGCAAAACTATCAAGATTCCAGTTGATTGAACTGTTAAGACAGGGGGTGTGTATGAATTGTGAGCAGTGACATAAAAGAAACAATACAGTAACATCAAACAAACCCCTTATTACATAAGAAATGTTCTTTAATTAACAACCAGATGCACACCTGCACATTTGATTTAAATACCACTTGCTCAAATTAGTGCAGTGCATCAAGTATTAAGTGTGCAGAGAAATCAAAAGCCATGTGCTATTTGCATGTGAATAAAATAGCTTTTAAAGAGGTTGCATTATGTATATATATATATATATATATATAAATAAATACACCGATCAGCCATAACATTATGACCACTGACAGGTGAAGTGAATAACACTGATAATCTCGTTATCATGGCACCTGTCAGTGGGTGGGATATATTAGGCAGCAAGTGAACATTTTGTCCTCAAAGTTGATGTGTTAGAAGCAGGAAAAATGGGCAAGCGTAAGGATCTGAGCGACTTTGACAAGGGCCAAATTGTGATGGTTAGACGACTGGGTCAGAGCATCTCCAAAACTGCACCTCTTGTGGGGTGTTCCCGGTCTGCAGTGGTCAGTACCTATCAAAAGTGGTCCAAGGAAGGAAAAGCAGTGAACCAGCGACAAGGCTCATTGATGCACGTGGGGAGCAAAGGCTGGCACGTGTGGTCCGATCCAACAGACAAGCTACTGTAGCTCAAATTGCTGAAAAAGTTAATGCTGGTTCTGATAGAAAGGTGTCAGAACACACAGTGCATCGCAGTTTGTTGCATATGGGGCTGCGTAGCCGAAGACCAGTCAGGGTGCCCATGCTGACTCCTGTCCACTGCCAAAAGCACCTACAATGGGCGCGTGAGCATCAGAACTGGACCAAGGAGCAATGGAAGAAGGTGGCCTGGTCTGATGAATCACGAGTTCAAGGTGTTGACTTCCCCAATCTCAATCCAATCGAGCATCTGTGGGATGTGCTGGACATACAAGTCCGATCCATGGAGGCCCCATGTAGAACCGTCTCAGAAATAAGTGGAGAAGTCGCGGAGATAAAGCAAACAGAACTTTAATCAAGCCGGCTCGGAAGCCGCAGGTCAGGAATAATTCCTTCAGTGAGGACTTAATGTTTACAAACATGAGTACAACTTTATAGGAAAGTGACGTAACATCTTATGACCGTTCATCCAATCAGAAGATACAGGTCCAGGTCCGTTTACGATCTTTCCTCCCGTGGAGAGGTGATGGATACAAAAAGCAGATGTCTGTCTTTGATGTGCACTAGGAAGATGCGATCCCATGGTCGTCATTTACCTAGTGTCAATCGCTCATTAACAGAAACAATTTCTGCCTATCTTGAGAAATGATTAAGTCATAAACAAATTCTCAGCAGACATCTGTAGGCTATTTCGGCACTGTGTAATCTTTCATTACTGACAGGAGTTTCTAACAAATCAACCTTGTTGACCCTTTACTTGTCCTGCTAAATCTAATCTGCTCAGTCTGTATACAAACTACTTCTAATGCTAGTATTAATATAAAACATTATATAATTATCACAAAAACATTTTCTTCAACGTCCTATACAGAGTCTTCACCCCACCTTGCAACTTACAGGACTTAAAGGATCTGCTGCTAAAGTCTTGGTGCCAGATACCACAGCACACCTTCAGAGGTCTAGTGGTGTCCATGCCTCATGGGTCAGGGCTGTTTTGGTGGCAAAAGCGAGACCTACACAATATTAGGCAGGTGGTCTTAATGTTATGGCTGATCAGTGTATATATACACTCACCTAAAGGATTATTAGGAACACCATACTAATACTGTGTTTGACCCCCTTTCGCCTTCAGAACTGCCTTAATTCTACGTGGCATTGATTCAACAAGGTGCTGAAAGCATTCTTTAGAAATGTTGGCCCATATTGATAGGATAGCATCTTGCAGTTGATGGAGATTTGTGGGATGCACATCCAGGGCACGAAGCTCCCGTTCCACCACATCCCAAAGATGCTCTATTGGGTTGAGATCTGGTGACTGTGGGGGCCAGTTTAGTACAGTGAACTCATTGTCATGTTCAAGAAACCAATTTGAAATGATTTGACCTTTGTGACATGGTGCATTATCCTGCTGGAAGTAGCCATCAGAGGATGGGTACATGGTGGTCATAAAGGGATGGACATGGTCAGAAACAATGCTCAGGTAGGCCGTGGCATTTAAACGATGCCCAATTGGCACTAAGGGGCCTAAAGTGTGCCAAGAAAACATCCCCCACACCATTACACCACCACCACCAGCCTGCACAGTGGTAACAAGGCATGATGGATCCATGTTCTCATTCTGTTTACGCCAATTCTGACTCTACCATCTGAATGTCTCAACAGAAATCAAGACTCATCATACCAGGCAACATTTTTCCAGTCTTCAACTGTCCAATTTTGGTGAGCTTGTGCAAATTGTAGCCTCTTTTTCCTATTTGTAGTGGAGATGAGTGGTACCCGGTGGGGTCTTCTGCTGTTGTAGCCCATCCGCCTCAAGGTTGTACGTGTTGTGGCTTCACAAATGCTTTGCTGCATACCTCGGTTGTAACGAGTGGTTATTTCAGTCAAAGTTGCTCTTCTATCAGCTTGAATCAGTCGGCCCATTCTCCTCTGACCTCTAGCATCAACAAGGCATTTTCGCCCACAGGATTGCCGCATACTGGATGTTTTTCCCTTTTCACACCATTCTTTGTAAACCCTAGAAATGGTTGTGCGTGAAAATCCCAGTAACTGAGCCGATTGTGAAATACTCAGACTGACCCGTCTGGCACCAACAACCATGCCACGCTCAAAATTGCTTAAATCACCTTTCTTTCCCATTCAGACATTCAGTTTGGAGTTCAGGAGATTGTCTTGACCAGGACCACACCCCTAAATGCATTGAAGCAACTGCCATGTGATTGGTTGGTTAGATAATTGCATTAATGAGAAATTGAACAGGTGTTCCTAATAATCCTTTAGGTGAGTGTATATATATATATGCAATTTTTAGCAAACTATTTCAGATTTATTATATGTTATAAGTTTCAAACAAAACAAAATCTCTGAGTTGTCTGTCTTCAGCCTACCTGATGGACTTGCTTCAGAGTAGCGTCCCTTCATGTAACTTGTAGTCTACAGACTGTTTCTGGTCCAAAAACAGTATTGCCAAATTCCATTGGTGGTGGGAGGTTGATAGCTTATATGAACTCCTAATGTACCTCAGGCCCAAGCCAACTCAGATGGGTTAGTTCACCATTGGGTTAATTGAGCAGAGAAAATATTAACTTATGATGCATCCAAGCTCCCTGTGAGCACACAATACAATCCTATAAAGTGAGGGGGTGTAATTTGAAGTGTAGGTTGGCAGATGATCTGGAAATCATGCTGAGTAAAATTACCAACTTTTAAGAGGTCTAAATGGCCACTGCATGCTGCAGAGTTTTTCTGATATCACCCTGGGACAGGTCTTCACTTTATTACACAGAATGATGACACCAGATAAAGATATATATACACCAGGCTTATATATAGTTGGAAGGAAATAGGCATTCAAACATATTTTTAGTGTAAAAGAAAGGTCATTCGTTTTCTGTGCTACATTTTATTCAACAGTTTGATGATTTAACTTAAAATAGCTTAATAAATGTTTATATATATATATATACACTCACCTAAAGGATTATTAGGAACACCATACTAATACTGTGTTTGACCCCCTTTCGCCTTCAGAACTGCCTTAATTCTACGTGGCATTGATTCAACAAGGTGCTGAAAGCATTCTTTAGAAATGTTGGCCCATATTGATAGGATAGCATCTTGCAGTTGATGGAGATTTGTGGGATGCACATCCAGGGCACGAAGCTCCCGTTCCACCACATCCCAAAGATGCTCTATTGGGTTGAGATCTGGTGACTGTGGGGGCCAGTTTAGTACAGTGAACTCATTGTCATGTTCAAGAAACCAATTTGAAATGATTCGACCTTTGTGACATGGTGCATTATCCTGCTGGAAGTAGCCATCAGAGGATGGGTACATGGTGGTCATAAAGGGATGGACATGGTCAGAAACAATGCTCAGGTAGGCCGTGGCATTTAAACGATGCCAAATTGGCACTAAGGGGCCTAAAGTGTGCCAAGAAAACATCCCCCACACCATTACACCACCACCACCAGCCTGCACAGTGGTAACAAGGCATGATGGATCCATGTTCTCATTCTGTTTACGCCAAATTCTGACTCTACCATCTAAATGTCTCAACAGAAATCGAGACTCATCAGACCAGGCAACATTTTTCCAGTCTTCAACTGTCCAATTTTGGTGAGCTTGTTTGTAGTGGAGATGAGTGGTACCCGGTGGGGTCTTCTGCTGTTGTAGCCCATCCGCCTCAAGGTTGTACGTGTTGTGGCTTCACAAATGCTTTGCTGCATACCTCGGTTGTAACGAGTGGTTATTTCAGTCAAAGTTGCTCTTCTATCAGCTTGAATCAGTCGGCCAATTCTCCTCTGACCTCTAGCATCAACAAGGCATTTTCGCCCACAGGACTGCCGCATACTGGATGTTTTTCCCTTTTCACACCATTCTTTGTAAACCCTAGAAATGGTTGTGCGTGAAAATCCCAGTAACTGAACAGATTGTGAAATACTCAGACCGGCCCGTCTGGCACCAACAACCATGCCACGCTCAAAATTGCTTAAATCACCTTTCTTTCCCATTCAGACATTCAGTTTGGAGTTCAGGAGATTGTCTTGACCAGGACCACACCCCTAAATGCATTGAAGCAACTGCCATGTGATTGGTTGGTTAGATAATTGCATTAATGAGAAATTGAACAGGTGTTCCTAATAATCCTTTAGGTGAGTGTATATTGTATATATCATATCATCAATATTTTTATGGTGAATACAATTATACAATATAATTAATTATCACATTAACTTTATGATAAATGACAGACATTTACATCAGATTTGTTTAAAAAAGCATATTCAAGTGCAGCTTGTTGTAATTTTCTTAATTAATTAAACACATGCATAAGTGACCTTAATAAATTGAAAATAGCAATACAATCTAAATGTTTAAACTATACTGATACAAAGGATTGAAAAAAAGAAACTCGGTTTATTGCTTGTAAACTGATCTTTCAGACATACTAAATGGTAATTATTTTGGAGCTAACTAATTAGAACACAATATATATTGTGTCCCATTAAGCTTTAATAGCAGCCTGAAGTAAATGTTCACCACATTACATTGCTCTTTTAATTTTTAATGCTTTATTGGATTGTGCAGTGCTTATGAAGGTAAGGGCTTCACTCAAAAGATCAGAGGTTAGATATTATGTAAGATTTGCCACTGCATAATTTTAAAACATGGTGCTTCAATTCCTCAGCTCTGCAGAAATGAACAATTTCTCACTTTGTGCCAGGTTCACTTACAGAGTATATTCCATACTTGCCAACAAAACTCCATAACATCAGACTTCAAACACTACAGGCTTGTTTTTTTTTTTTAGAAAATCTTATGTATTTAATATTCATATAAAAAATTGTTGTATAGTGAAAATCATACTATATATTTGTTGTGTTTTATTCACTGGCACTTCCACTTAAATGACTATGGAAAGACAATTGTAATACTTAATTTCTGTTAACATGACTCCTGGATTTATGACAGAAATAAATAATCAATGCATTTCAAAATGTGAAAATAAAATACATTATTCTGAAAGATATATTTTATAAATATACTTAATATATTGTTCTTCCATAGTCATTTAAGTTCAAAATATAGTTTTTTATATATCAGTTATTGTTGCCTTAGTATATTTAATTTTATACTGAAATATATAGCAAAATACACTCACCTAAAGGATTATTAGGAACACCATACTAATACTGTGTTTGACCCCCTTTCGCCTTCAGAACTGCCTTAATTCTACATGGCATTGATTCAACAAGGTGCTGAAAGCATTCTTTAGAAATGTTGGCCCATATTGATAGGATAGCATCTTGTAGTTGATGGAGATTTGTGGGATGCACATCCAGGGCACGAAGCTCCCGTTCCACCACATCCCAAAGATGCTCTATTGGGTTGAGATCTGGTGACTGTGGGGGCCAGTTTAGTACAGTGAACTCATTGTCATGTTCAAGAAACCAATTTGAAATGATTCGACCTTTGTGACATGGTGCATTATCCTGCTGGAAGTAGCCATCAGAGGATGGGTACATGGTGGTCATAAAGGGATGGACATGGTCAGAAACAATGCTCAGGTAGGCCGTGGCATTTAAACGATGCCCAATTGGCACTAAGGGGCCTAAAGTGTGCCAAGATAACATCCCCCACACCATTACACCACCACCACCAGCCTGCACAGTGGAAACAAGGCATGATGGATCCATGTTCTCATTCTGTTTACGCCAAATTCTGACTCTACCATCTGAATGTCTCAACAGAAATCGAGACTCATCAGACCAGGCAACATTTTTCCAGTCTTCAACTGTCCAATTTTGGTGAGCTTGTGCAAATTGTAACCTCTTTTTCCTATTTGTAGTGGAGATGAGTGGTACCCGGTGGGGTCTTCTGCTGTTGTAGCCCATCCGCCTCAAGGTTGTACGTGTTGTGGCTTCACAAATGCTTTGCTGCATACCTCGGTTGTAACGAGTGGTTATTTCAGTCAAAGTTGCTCTTCTATCAGCTTGAATCAGTCGGCCCATTCTCCTCTGACCTCTAGCATCAACAAGGCATTTTCGCCCACAGGACTGCCGCATACTGGATGTTTTTCCCTTTTCACACCATTCTTTGTAAACCCTAGAAATGGTTGTGCGTGAAAATCCCAGTAACTGAGCAGACTGTGAAATACTCAGACCGGCCCGTCTGGCACCAACAACCATGCCACGCTCAAAATTGCTTAAATCACCTTTCTTTGCCATTCAGACATTCAGTTTGGAGTTCAGGAGATTGTCTTGACCAGGACCACACCCCTAAATGCATTGAAGCAACTGCCATGTGATTGGTTGATTAGAAAATTGCATTAATGAGAAATTGAACAGGTGTTCCTAATAATCCTTTAGGCGAGTGTATACTATATTTTACAAGAACAACATATTTAAACTTATATTGTTACATATTTTGAAATATATATTATATTATAGTACATATAGTACATTCAGAAATATATGTAAACTTATATTTTTAATATATCTTGATATATCTTTAATATACTATAACATATTTACACATGTATTTTATACTACTAAATATATAAAAATATGCATAAATATGTCCACTTATAAATATACATTAAGTATACTGCTAAATATATAATAATATATTTCATAGTGTATGTATAGTATACTGTGAATATATTTAATTGGACTGCAAAAATATATCATGTTATATTCTAAATACAATGGTAAAATATACACATGTATACAAACACACGTATACTTTAAATGGAGGTTAAAACATTGGGATACTTAATCTTCAATACATTAATGGATTTCACTTAGATTAACTAAAGAAAATGCAATGTACAAACCATTCTTTTTAAATTAATCTTTGACTTCACAAACATCACATTAGCAGAATACTGCCTCATTTTAAAGTTACACTAAGAACAACCAGTGCAGCATCTTTTTTCCAGGTCACACCAGAAAATATTCATAACTAATTTCCCCATATTTTAGGCCAGATTAAATCAAAACTTTGACCCACCCGCTAATAGCAAATTACAAACATGTACATCATAGCGTTTACATTCATGATTAGAAGAAAGTGTCATCTTACTAAAAATGAAGCCGAGTATGGTTCTGTAGTTCTCTAACAGTGGGTGGGTCAAACTTTTGATTTATTCCCAGCCTTTATGTGGTGGTCTTGGTCTTTTTTTTTTTTTTGGTCTCATCTTTTGTCTATTCTAATTGCAGTGTATCTAGCCCTTTGACATTTCAATATTTTCACTCTTTCATATATAAATAAACATGAAGTTAATCCCAGGACTGCAGGCTCAAAATTAAATAAGAGTCAAAGGTCATACTGGAAATTAATCTATGTTAAGGCAAGTTCAGGATGGAAAATAGGAACCACTTATTTCTTTTAAGAATTGTAGGAATCTGAGACATTTTACCCAGCTATGTAAATGAAGTGGACTCTGGATTCCTTGAAGAAACATCTATTTTTGGGATAGATTAGCTTCTAAAATCCTAATGAGCAAGCCTAATGACCTGTCTCATTTGTAACCTTTCTTATGTTCATATGATCTGGTAGGATTGGTCTGAACCTGTTAAATTGTAAATTTAGAAAGATTTTAGTGGCATGAGCATAGTCCAAAGTATTGAGCACTTTGGATGTGAGAATTGCACAGATTGTGTATTACCTTTACAGGGGTCATGATAGTGGCAGAAAATCGTTAGAGCAACTGATGTTAACAGTTGTAATTGTTATTTATTTTATTTTTTTGTCAGATTTACTATTATGTTTCTATTTTCTAAAGTTTAGTCTAATTTCAAGCTTTAGCAGGGTATGGGGGTTTGCCCATAGATATAAAATATACAAATGTAAATATATATAAATAGTATCAGACTGCTTAATAAAATCCATAGCTAAGTTGTGAAAAGCTAAGTACTAATTAAAGGCAACACAATGCTCTAGTATAAAAAGAGTTTTCTGGAAAATAAGTTCCAGGCAGGTGTCTCCAGCTGCTTTTTCCAGTCAGGCTTTACCAACTTTACCTCATTCATGCGAATCACGTGTTACAATAGAATATGAGCATTCTCAGATCTTCTTTCTTACTGAAAATTAATCAAGTAAAAAGTTGAAATTGCATAGCTACTGAACGATGAAGGACAGGGCTCAACCAAAGTGATATCAACTTTGCTTCGAAGGGTGCTTAGTCAGCTATTCAGTAGAGCTCCCCAGGGTGCAATAAAATAAATGTATCTCATATGATTCTCCCTTCTTAACCCCTGAATGTGAGGTTGCAGTTCACCATCAAAGGTCAGAAACCCAAACGAGCACTATTCCTGATTCATGGCTCAACTGACACTGAAAATCATGATCTACACCAGCAGGACACCATTTAATGAAAATAATGAAAAACAATATCAGCTCTTGAATACACTGAAATCTTTCAGGAATTGAATTATTTTGGAAAGATCTTGGGTACGTTTTATTAATATTATATTTGATTTATTTATTAATAACAATATAGAGTAATGATATAATGTTATATGACTATTGACAAGGTCATGCAAAGGGCAGTGTATGTTGTTGTGCTACTGCAGAAAGCCAATCTGATTATTTAGCATCATTGGCTGCAGGCTTATATGATGACCTTCATTTTTTCTAGGCCAAAGAATTTAGTGACCTTTGTATTCAATTTGTATTCAACTTTATTTCAACATAATACTGCAGTTTAAGTTCAAATTATAAGTGAAGATAGTGTTATGCATATGAGAGTATGCAGAAACATTAGCATTTAAACATTTAAACATTTCTAACATGTAAAACAAACAAACATACAAAGAAACATTTTGAGTTTAAGGTCACAGCTGCAAAGTGTAGTTTTACCATGCACTGCTGTCAGTGCTTTAAGGAAACATCTTAGTATATTTTGGTTATGTATAGTATTCTGGCAACAACAGTAAAGGAAATACTAAAACTGACTATGTAATCAGCTATATCCTTTCTTTACACACAAATGCAAATTACTTAATAGGTTTGTAATTTGCGATTCACGGCAAGGTCAAGATTTTTATTTGGTCTACATCTTCATCAAGTTCCTACAGGGATGGACAAGTGCCTTTTGTCACCAATAAAACAAAACCAGCATAAAAAACATTGTTTCATCTTAGAATAATTATTGTGCCTCTATACACATGCCTGTTCTCTGTCAAATGGATTATTTATGAACTGTCGTGTCTTCCTTTGTGCAGGTTGGTTATGGCAGGCTTATAATTGTATTTATGAAGTGAAAGCAGCAAATACTTTTTTCTGCTGCTGAAGTGATCTAAACAGGGCTGACAGATGCATGCTTTTACAAAGCATGCTCACAAATGCTAGGAAGCTAGCTTTTAAGTACACTCCACCCCAATGACAGCACTTTGGGTTGTAATAGATGTTGATAGATTCCCTCATCAAACGTTTAACTGAGTTAAATCAGTGTGATTACAATCTATGAGAACAATCTATGTAGTTTACAAAAAATACTCCAAGTGCTTAGAGAAAGAAAAACAAAAAGACGTTTAATAAATAAATAATTTGCTGATGAAGAATTGACTAACTTAAAGTATCAAGTGGGTATCAAATGTTTTTGTGTAAGTGGCTGTGATCTCAGTCAATCAATCAATCAATCAATCTTCATTTATAAAGAATTGCCACAGTGCACTTTACAGTGATAAAAGCATAGGTCCAAGAACAGAGTCCTATGGCATGACAAATGTTACTTCCAAATGATCTGAGGAGTTATCATAAATGTGCAGGTAATCAAATCTCTTTGTTATATAAGATCTGAACAAAGAGAGAACCTGACTAGATGAACTTACTAGGGTTTCAAAGTGGTCCATCAAGATTGAAAGGTCAGTAGTGTGAAAGGCTGCACTTAGGTCTAAAAGAACAAGGACAGTAACACAATCTGTGTCAGGATAAAAGCAAGTCATTTAAAGCTTTGATCAGAGGTGTCTTGTTGGTACTGTGTCCAGGAAAGAAACCTGACTGATGTTTTGCATGCAGTGAGGAAATAATGCAAGTGAATTGCAACTGAGAAGCTATCAACAACAAAGTTTTTAAATGCACTCAAAAAATGCAGTGAATTTATGCCTACTGTCCAATACATTACTACTGTCCTGCATAATGGCTAATTATTTTCTGATCTTGTCTTGTGCTTTTTCTCCTCCTTATTGTTGGTCACTCTGCATGAACAGAAAGCAAACATAATGGTCACACTTTATAATAAGGTGTTGTGATTCCTCATGAATTAATATATGAATACCACAGGATAAACACATGAATATGTCATGCACTTCATCTAAGGTATTGTGTTAATCACATGTATAAAAGGGTTAAGGTTAGGTTTTAGGGTCAGGGTTAACATCATGATGTTACATGATGTATTGATGTTTAAATCCTATAGTATTCATATATTAAATCATGAGTTATACCTCCTGGTGACTGGGGTTGATTGATCAATGGACCTGCAGTCCATTGAGCAGGCAGGGATGGATAATTAACCCCCTCTCTGTCACAGGGTCTTTAAAATGTTGGCAAATGTTTAAGCGACTTATTTATTTTATTGAAAACACTAAGTTAGAATTTAGGATTGTACCATATAATTTGTAATTAAAGGTTCCTTTACAAAATATATACATAGATTTAAAAATCTTGAAATATATTTTTCTACACAACTGTAGACAGGGATAGTGGATGGTAGCTGGTTATATCCTTGACTGTACCAGAACTATTGATTTTATGTATTTATTTATTTAAAATCATAATGGCCTACACTAATTATGTATGTTTTTTTTGTTTGTTTTTTTGCAACCATCAGCTTCAGTAAATTCACTGCTGGTTCTATAGTTTGATAAAATCTGTACAGATATGATGTAGAAAAATATTTAAAATCTCATTAATGTATGTACGTCTCATAATAAAATACTCAAATGTTACCATAATGTCGAAGGTCAAATACATTAAAACCAGTTCTAAATTAATCCTTTCTGTCTGTCTGGTAAAACTATTACCTTGTAGCATGTGATCTACAGTACATGAGGCTGGGGTGTGTTTATTTTTATTCCTAGTTGGATCTATAGCCTATCAATGTGATACATATGTGAATGCTTGCTGAAAAAATTAAAAAGTAACAGTTTGTAAATAAATGTAGGGGAAGGACATTGGTTTTTCCTTACTGAAATATATTGGGGGGACAGGGGGGGGAGCAACTGAGAGAATGGTCTGATCAGCAAGATATCTGGATCTGAACCCTATTGAGAACTCAATGCAATGCAGGATTTTGCAGCAACAGCTTTACAGAGCTCACACCATGAGTAGAGCTTTTTAGAAACATCAGTGTCAGGCATAGACAGTACTAACCATATGCAAACACAAAGGAAGTGGTTCTTTCAAACTGCATTCATTATTGTAACAAGGTGATTAGGTGTAATAAGTTATAGGTCTGTAGTGCTGGCTTCCATGGAGCTCTGATTGGCCAGCATGCTGTTGCATAGCAGACACTGGTTGGTGAACCAGTCAATCAGACTCCTGTGGGGATATCCCAGCATCAGCCTGTTTTGTTATATATATATATATATATATATATATATATATATTATTTTTCCTCTGTAATATTTGCTGATCCTCCAGCCACCTACCCCAACACACACGAAACCAAACCTGTTATTTGGATATGTACAATATCACACTCAGCCATTAAATTAATGGCACGGTTCCATACACTTATTTGCTTAGAATCCTATTTGATTGACCGAATAGTATATTATCTAACGTATTCTTAGTATAAAAAGGGGAAAACTGTTCGACTGTGCTTAAGTTTCTGTAATGTGTACATTTTACAGTAAATGAACATATTGTAATGTGTAGGTGGTAAGTACATTCTATATATATATATATATATATATATATATATATATACCATTTTTATATACCATTTTAAGGATCTTTTGGAAAGTTATATTCTGCATTATTCTGAATATTTCTTTTCCATTTGTCAGAACCTTGAAAACCAGAACAATCAACACCATTTTGAAAACACACACATTTTATTTTTTTAGCTCAGTTTTAATGACACATTAACACATTTAAAAAATATATATTTCAGTTTACCAAAAGCAGTAGATTGTATTTTAACCCCCCTAATATAATATATTCTTATCATCTTTAGCTGATACCCAGAAGTAGTTTTACATTTCAGTAACTGCATAGTAGTTCCCAGTGTATTTCTGTGATCATTTTACTGGTGTATTGTATCAAGAAAACATTCAAAAATCCTCTACAGACCTTAGGTATACCATTAAAGAATGCATAAAATTAAAAAAAAAAACTATGCAAAATACAATTATATACTGTATATGACTAAAGGGTTGTACCTAAAGGGATACATAACATAAAAATAAAAATAAGATGTTTCCCACAGTACATGTAACCCTTCCTTTATGAAATAAGTAGCGTAACAAGGAACAAATCAAATTACATAATAGACATTTTGATACAAACCAATACATTTCTGCAACTGATAGATAACATGAAAAAGGTTTTGACATATTGCATTATGACAGAGAACTTCAGTAATTAGCCTGTTGCTAGTGGCATTTGCAAATACTACTGTTTCCATTACGCAGACATGAAGGTTTATTACCATAAAGGAAGATCTCTTCGTTAGTGTTTAAATGGCTTCCAGGCCTAAACTGTACCTCTGTCATGCCTTTAATCATCTACTTGTATTAATTACCCAATAATAAATTTAAATGAGATAAAAACTGTACAATGTAGTGCAGGGAATTAAGAGCTACTAGGCACCATGAGGCATCATAATAAATGGAGCACTTAATATTTAAATATAGCCAAGGAAAACGGCTCAGTAGAAACATCCACACTGATATTTTTTAAAGCAATGTATCTCTCTGGAGCTGGGAGGGTGTTCTATATTAAGTCATGTAATAATAATCTTCATGCATAATATCATAAATTCATACAACAATATGGTAGGCAAGACTGCCCAGTGTGTAAATTGTGGGCTCATGGGTTTGGGAGGGTGTGTTACAGAGAATATTTATAACATTGTTAGGTTTATTTGTAATTGTCCCATGTTGTTCTGTATGCTTTTTTCTTCTCGGTGTGGTCTGTTTGTTTACTGTTATATATGTATGGCAACTCTGTGGTGAGTTGGGATTCCTCAAACCTTCCTACTTAAACTATAAATGTCTCTCCCAATATATTCTATATTGTAATTAGAGATACACAGTTTTTATATTTTATATTCTATATAATTGGAACCACAATAACTCCCCATACACTTGTTCACACTTCCACAGATATCTCTTGCCTCAGTTCTGAAGTATTCTGCAGTGTTAAATATTTTGTGTTATTTGTAATATTCTTCCTTTGTAGGATTGCAAGCTGTTCACATGACCCCAAAACCTTGACCACTAGGGTATCTATTGGTATATGTATATATGCATAATAAAAAGAGAAAATTATGTGTTTCCTTTCAAGTTTCCTTTCCCAAAGAATGACATTGTTCCTAAATTAAGCTGTATGCTTGCAGTGAGATGATTAATTAAAACATTTTTCTCAAGCTTCAGACAAGTGAGACAATATAATGCTGAACAAATACTGACATTTATTTTCTGACAATGTTCCACTCAGTATGTTTTGTTTTAATTACTTTGAGCATTATTCATTCACCTTCCCAACAGAAATAAAAGACAATCCTATTGATCCACATTTTCAATGTCATTCTGAAATGTATGAGTGCTTTATAAAGAGCAAGCAGACACACAGATGTTGCTGTACCTCTGCAGATACACATGATGAACATCAGATAATTTACTGAAAAAATATGGCCATGTAAAAGTGAGCAAAGGTGATAAAGAGAATGCAGAGAGTGGGTAAAGGTGCATAGGGAAGAAAAAAAAGATAAAATGGGGTTCCTAGCATCAGACATAGCAAAGACAGCTATAGAGCAAGAAAGAGAATTTGAAACATCAAACTTAGGATTGGTTAGAGACTCAGGAAGAGAACTACATAAGAGACAGACCTGAAATTCTCCAATTAGAGAGAGAGAAGAAAATAATGTAGTTCTGAAATATGTCAAAGGCACCTTAAAACTCAAGAAGATTTGGGTCAGACAAAAGTGAGACAGCACAAAACAGTCGGGATTGAAAAATCAGTAGAAAAGAGAAAAGCACTTTCTGTGGAGTTTATGTTCAAAGGATACTAACTGAATACGATAGAGAGCTGGCAGTAAACCGCTCACTCAAGGGTTTTATAAAGGCAGGAGTAAAGAGATAGAGCAATAGTTCTAGGGCGAGAAGGGGTCAAAAGAAGGTTTCTTAAGAACTAGGGTAATGAGGGCCTTTTTGAAATCAGGAGGGAAACAGCAAGAGAACAGAGAGATGTTGAAGAGAGAAGAAAATAAATTAAAGAAGCAGCGGTGGAGTAGAAGTCTGGAAGAGATGAGATGGGATAGATTTGTGTCTCAGGTGATGGTCTTAGAAGCCAGGAGAAGAAATAATTCTCTATCTGCACTTAATAAAGGCAAGTATTTTAAAAGGTTCTACAATCACAACAAATGTCCAGTAATAAAAAAGTACATCCAAAGCCAAAACAAACAGGAACCGCTGGAAATGTTGTGTGATTTGTAATAATTTGAAAAGGAATCAGACAGTTTAGGGATACTCCTTTTATTGAAAGTAAAAACAAGGTTAAATACCTTCATACACATTTACTGTTGAGACTCTTTAAGGCAGTGGTGCCAATTCCAATGATCTTTTTCTTATTCCAGCATTAGAAAACCCCTTGTACTTATTTTCCTTTTCTTAAAGTTTTCATTTCATTTTGAGGTCTTGGTGGACAACTGATAAAGTATATCCTAAAGTACTATCAAATGATTAATTTCTTGGGATGTGATCATCTTGTGAAAACAGAACCGCATAAGGTGTGTGATTATCAATTCAAAACATTTCACAATAATCACAACTAATCGATTAACAAGAGAATAATTGTTTGACTGCTAAATATGACTGCTGGGACAATAACAGTAGTATGCAATTCCTCCCCAAATCTCCTAGCAATGACAGCTATCATTACTACAACATATAATGTGGACAGTACAAACTATTTTGTGATATAACGGTCGTCTAGAAAAATGTATGGGAAAACTATGTCATTGTAATCCTTATCTACAAGGCTTGTTTAATTACCTCATAATTGCTTTAATAGGATTAAAGCACAGTCCTCAGTGTTCCAAGTTTAATGCTCTTCTGCCCATGATAACCCCTTTGTGTGGAGAGAAATAGATGGCCATCTTCACTGATTGCAAAGTTAAAACCCAGTTCCTGATTGTGGCTTATTGTTTCCCAGAGGCTGTTTCTCTTTTTCTCAGTGGAAACCTGCCATCTAGTAATTTGCTTGTTATTTGCAATTGGCAGATGGATCATGTACTAATTTAATCAAGGTTTTGGTCTTGTTAAAGGTTTTTACTGCAGTTTTCTGGATTATTTTCTGTGTTAATTGTTAGTTAATAGTTATAATCAATATTTATCCAGTTTAACAAACTAATGTTAAACTTTGCATCAAATGAAGTGTTCCAATACTTTTGGCTTCAGTTATATATACATATTAAATCTTCACATGGTATTACCAAATGCCAGTTGGCTTTGAAACAGCAAGGGTTTCCTTACCCCTAGAAAAAACAATCTAAGATGCCCAAAGATATAACTGTGCCAACATGCTAGTTTATTTTAGCAGGGACACAAATTAAACTATAACTTAAAAGAAAAAGAGAAAATTCCAATGTTTTCAGTCAAGGAAAAGTTAGCCATTTATCATGAAAAATTATCAAGGAATCTGTCCAGATTTTATCTTGGCTTGCCTTTCGAAAGCCTACATAGTAGAGTAGAGCATAAACATTCTGTGACTTTCATTGAACAGGCAGAAAATAGCATCATTGTTATCCATTAGTTATATAATACATTATTTTGCAATGATGTAGATGATGATTGTCAAAAGCTTTTTCTTATACTACTGAATATCCCCTTCACCCATATTCTTAGTCACTCTTCATTTTAATAGTCTATTTTGATGTCTTGCTTTTGTAAAATACTAAAGGAGGTTATTTTAAAAAATAGAGGCACATTTTAATGTATTTAATTACTTTTTTTGCCTGTGGTTATTTTCTGGGTTTATGTGCACATTATCCAGAATTGTTTTCCCTTTGGGGTAATGACAGTTGGCATCTGCTAGGGCATCTGCCTACTGCTCAGTGTTCTCTGATATCGCAGCATCAGATTAGGATGAGCAATTTCCTGTAGTGGAGATTATGAAGAGTGCTACTATAAATCCTCTTTCCAGTTTATTATTGGCAACCAGTCAATACATAAAACATAATTAAAACAATGCTTTTCAAAGAAGAACTCCTTGAGGATCTTTCTTTGAAATAAAAACAACATCACACAAAAATGCATTCTCCCAAGTTACAAAATCACCTTCCAATTCAAAGTCAAAATGAACAAAGGGCCCCAAAAGAGTATCCAAGCAAATTATTTTTCATCCAGCAAACCTTGTATTATCGCACACTTGTTGATCAGTAGTGGTCAGAAGTCAATAATAGCTTTCCCAATCAGCCTTATCAGAAGTCAGCGATCTCAGTTTCATTTGCGAATTTTGTTAATATATATATTATAATAGCATAAGATATTACAGTACCAAAATAGTATTAATATTCTACACCGCCGGTGAAAGACAGGTTAATTGAAACAGTATAAAAATAAAAAGTCATTAAAGTTGTGTGTATATATAGTTGTTTTATCTAATGTTCTGAAGTAAATTAGCTAGTCATAAAATCTTTTATTACATCTAATTTACATTGCATTTAAATTCGGATTACTTTAAGTGTATAGGGATGTATTATATGTTTTTTCTCTACAATTATAAAAATCGAGAAGATTTTTAACTCAAGAAATGAAAATGACATTGAAAGACTACACTCAGAAAACATCCTTGATATTATACATTTATCATTCAGAAGGTACACTTATCTTGCTTAAGGATGCGGTTTTAGATCTCTTCAGAATGTGTCACATATCATAACTGAGGAATATGCAGTATTTTAAATCATAACATTTCTGAGTGAAATCAATAGAGAGCAGAGATAAGAACAAAGATTGCCTACAAATTTCATCAATAGCAATCCAATAAAGGATTTCTCACCTTAATCTGATGACTATACTTGTGCAAATACCTCTATATCCATATTTATTGGACCCTTGATGAAGTGTAACTAAACGTTAATGTATTCCCTGCCTTTTGAATCGATAGCAAAATAAAATACATTTATACCTATTAAAAGGCTACAGGAATTTCCTCCTCCATGTTTTCAAATCCAAAGTGGATTAACAAAAATACTGATTGATGTCTGAATAAGTTGTAAATAAATGTAGTTATTTTGATATATATTAATGCTCACAATATTGATAGTTATATAATGTCTTTACTTTTGAAGAAAATTGTGAATACCTGCAGTTCATCATGGGTCTGAATACATTTGCATCGTTCTATAGTTAGATAAATAGATAAAATGTCACAATGTGCATACTGACAAGTGTGAAAACGTGTGACTCACAACAATACTAATTAAGTACGCTTGGCTTCCTGGGATACAAAGATAATGGTTTGGTGCTGATTTTCTGACAGATTGTGAGATGCCCTTTTATTTATTTCACGACCTATTTGGTCACAGACCTTTATTTTATATTTTAATGCCTAATTTCCTAAGAATAATTCTTCTCACCTCAGTTTCCCAGTTCCTTCCCAAATGTCCATTTTAGATGTATTATCTTAGTTTAAGATTTGCTTATTAACATTTGAAGATGCTTTTTTTTACTTGTTTGATATTTTAAACTAAGGATTAGTTGCAGGATGAATGTTAATAATGTAGCTTACAATAAGATTCCCTCCGTCTTAATAAATAAGATTTGAACATACACACAGCATTCATTCATAACAGTCCCATATTGCACACCAATCAAAATGGACATTTAGCTTTACCAACAAGCCTGTTTCTATTTTAAAAGTTGTAGCACAGTTCCCAAATCTACAATCTTGTGAAATGTTTTTCATGATTTAGAATGTGTGTTTAATTGGCAAACTATTTTGAATTTTGAAGACTAATTATGCATCTGTTTAGAGTGCACTTGACTTCATCTGCTGCTTGAACAGTCAAAAGGTTCAAAGCTATACATTTCTTCTCTGCTGTGGTTCACATTTTCTTTTTACTAGTAACAAGAAGCATATTACCATATGCTGTTTGCTAAATGTAACCTTTTGTGTCAAAGAAAGCTGTTAAATAAACCAAACCTTTTAAGTGATGGTGGCAAATAACACAAATAAAGTCAAGTGAACTCTCTAAAGCAGGTACATTTGGAAATCTAAGATATGAATCTGAATGGGTCAAGCTGGGTTTAAATTATTGTAAATTAAGAAAAGGTTGATGTATTTTACTAGTTCCAAAAAGTGAACATTTTACCTTTGACTGAGTCATACACCTGCTCCACAGGCTTTCTGAAGCACTTTCATCACAGCAGCTTGAAATAAATGATTTGATGTTTTTTACAGAGGCAATGACAGACAGCTTATCCAAAGATTACATGTGAGTTGTCTTGACTTCTTACCTACAATACAAAAACACTTATGAATCAGAAACAGTAATATATTTAAAAATGAAGAGGGAGCAGATCTGGAGGATTACAAAACAATGTATTATTATTATTATTATTATTATTATTAATAGCTAATGGCATCTCTGAGAGGTTATATAAAATAGTATCATTAATGTAATCATGACATTTTCTTGGATGTGAGATGAAAGTATCTATATGTAAGCAGTATATACAATAATCTATAGTTTAAGTATATGTAATTGCCTTTTAAAATGCATACTGCAATGGCACAGGTAGTCCATTTGAAAAGTGCCCTTGGCCAAACAGAGACAATTTATTGATCTACAATCACAGCATGCACCTGAGCAAATGATCTCCCGAGTTTCTCCCACAGGAAAAAAAAAAAAAAAAAACAACTAGTAAATGGATCCCCAGTAAAAAAAAAAAAAAAAAATCATTATTGCCTTTACCTTCTGCATTTATTGTTTAGTGCCTTGCAGTTCTTTCTTCAAAGGAAGTTGAGGTATAGTAATCATGGGAGGCTTCCCACTGATCACATGACAATAGTCACATGGTTTCCAGAAAGCTAGCAAGTGCAATTGACAAATGTAAAATCCTTTGGGAAACTAGGCTGTATGGTACTGTTTGTAGATTGGTTTAAGTCTGTCTCTGCCAGGAGGATGAACAGAGACTATAAATATTAAATTCCAGACCATTTTAGAACATCAGTCACAGTATCCACCAGTAAAGCATTTTATTTGTATCACAAAGGTAAATGTATATGCATATTGGAACATAAAACAACAGAAAAAATTCAAACTAACAAAAAAGAGCATTGCATTCCAAGTAAGTGTCACAGACGTGACAGAGGCTAATTTTCTATAATTTACCACTGTGTGGGTTTAATTTGTTTATCACTGATTATTTGATTATCACTAATTATTCTTTATATTGATTTATTGGTTTGTATTATGGTTTCTTTTGTATTGAAGTATTTTCGTTACACTCTATATTCACTGGTCATTGTGTGGAGCATGTTTTTTGTGAGCTTCTTAAACCGACGGACATCCACTTAGACAATGAGGCGTGTCACCTGTACTCTCCTGCCAATTACCTGTTTCCACCTGCTCCCCAGTACTAATTGTCCCCCCCCGCTGAGTGCTTTAAAAAGGGGTGTGGGGGCAGAGAGACGAGGGCTTAATTTCTGTTTGAGACGTGGATGAGAGAGGAGGATGGTGAGCCGGCTGGGTGCAGGGAGCTGGGGGCAGGGAGCTGGGGGCAGGGAGCTGGGTGCAGGGAGCTGGGAGACTGAGCAGTGCACGTCCAGCCTGGAGAGAGACCGGGGGACGTGCCTGAGTCGGGAAGATAAGTGCATCGCTTGTTATTGCTTGCAATAGTAAAGACAGACCATGATGAGAGTAACTATTGCAGAGAGTGTAATGGAAAACTTCATTGTGCTGATGTCTGTGTTGCAACCCTCCCTGCTCCCCGCTGTCCGAGTCTAATTCGTTCCAGCATCAGCAAAGAGAGAAGAGATGACTAAGAGTAGTCGTAGGAATTATGGCCCGCTGTATTTATCTTATTTTGCCCTGTAGTGCTGTCCTTCCCGATCGGATATCGTTCCCACCAACGCCTTGAGCGCTGCTTGGCCTCTGAGGGAATAGAGATGAGACGGACATCTCCCAGAACGACACAACGGGACATCGGGAATTTTTTTTTATTTCACCCTATAACAGACCGCCTGTGACGGCACCCTAGATCCATATATATTTTTAATAGAGTTTGGACTAGTGTTTGGTTTCTCTCTTCCTTTTCTCATTTTATGGTTAGTTATACTTCGGAAGGAGCTCTTTGTAGTATAGGCACAGACTGTTAGGCTATTTATTTTATTAGTTTTAGGCTATTTTGTAGCCCTGGTTATTAAAGGCATTTTGATTAGTTGTTCTAATTATACTTTTAGCAGTTCCCCTGTGCCCTGCCCATTATAGGTTCATCGTGGTTGAGTTTGTACTTTTAGTCTATTGTATAAATAAAGTGTACATTGCATCTGTTGTTCTCCTGCACTGTGTGTAATTACGTGTATGCCTGTGCGGGGAATATTGGGTGGTCGAGGTCCCCCCGCCTCGGGTAATCTTGGGGGTGGCGTGGTTGACTGGTTTCATTTGTAGTGCCACCACCACCTGTGACAAATACCATGGTAAGATGAATTTCCTGTAGTCTATTCTTTCCAAAGAAAACTGACAATTGTATTTTTAAAATATATTCTATAAATATTAAGCAAAATAGACTTGTGTATATATATATAAAAAAATTAAACAAATACAATAGTGTAAGAAAGTTGCCTTCAGGTGTAGTCATTGCTTTGAAAAGATGTAATTGATTGGTTTAGCAATTCAATCCAGTTGAGATTGTGTTAAGAACTTTTAACACAAATTAAAGTGTACAAAAATAGGTTACAATTGAGTGGAGGCCCAGAAAGCTTTAAATTTAACAATTGCTTTAGTCCTAAAGCAAGTAAATGCCATTAGCTGCAACACTTAACCACATGATGTCAAAGCTTAGCAATATGAAGCAAGTTCAAAGGTATAATTTTCAATAATAAGCTAGCCTATATCAGAATACAAACCCTTGTCTGTATTCTAACTTGTATACAATAAGCATTGAAGGGTATCATTTCCCTTTTGTGGAGCCAAATTAAATGCTGCTATTCTTACCTTGCAGTGACTGTATAGTATTCCAATTCCAACACAAATCTTGATTGAAGTTTTTTTTTTTTTTTTTTTTTTCATGATCTGGCACTGTTCAATTTTCATTCCTTGTATTCAGTGATTTGTATTCTCAAGTGTTAGTCAATCTTTCTCTCTCTCTCTCTCTCTCTCTCTCTCTCTCTCTAGGTAGTCCATCATATCCGATGTTTTAACGTGGGGGTGGAGATCCTTGTTTTGGAAGACCTTGCATTTGAGCTTTCTGAAGGCAGCTGAGGCTTGCTTGATCCTGTTTTGAATGTTGTGGTCGATATTGCAGTCATCATAAAGGTATTTGAAAGATGGCACTATTGCCAGTGGTTTGTGTTCAATGGTGAAGATAGGCATATAGGGCAGAGGGCTGGAGCTCCATTGTCAGACCACCTCTGTTTTGGTTGTGTTAACAGACAGTCCCATCCTGCTATAGGCTCTCACTGCTGCTACCAGGATGGACTGAAGATCTTCATCAGCATACTGCAGCTCAAGGACCTGCACTGTCAAAACCTCAGTGGCTGTTTGGAGCCTCCTGATGTTAAAGAGATTTCCATCAAACCTAAATCTGCCGCAATCCCACTGGTGTCCTCAAGCTCCTTGTGGAGGAGCTGGGTGACGCATAGGAGGAAGATGTTAACGCACACCCCTGCCTAACACCAGTTAGCACTCTGAAGGGCACAGACTCCTGTTCTCCTAAGGCCACCTGAGCCATCATCTGACCATCAAACTAGCAAAGAATGTTGACAAATTTGTCTGGACAGCAAATTTGAATAGGATGCCCTATTGTAGTTCCTTGTTCACAGTGTCGAAGGCCTTGGAGAGGGTCGACAAAAGCCACAAGCAGGTCCTGATGTTATTCACGACATTTCTCTTGGAGTTGCCGTGTCATGAATATCATGTCAACTGTACTCTTGTTCTTTCTGAAGTCGCACTGTGACTCTGGCAGCAGACCCTCTGTGATGTTATTCACCAGCATGCATAACCTCACCTTGGCCAGGATCTTGCCAGCAACAACCAGAAGGGATATCCCCCGGCTGTTACCGCAGATGGACGAGTCACACTTGTTCTTATAGATGGTGACAATTTTTGCATCTCGCCACTTTATAGTACTCCAAGCTAACACAAATCTTGATTTCAGTCTTCTTTGCTTGATCTGGTACTGTCAAATTATTTTACAACATAAGAACATAAGAAAGTTTACAAACGACAGGAGGCCATTCGACCCATTGTGCTCGTTTGGTGTCCATTAATAACTAAGTGATCCAAGGATCCTATCCAGGCTATTTGCAAATGTTCCCAAATTGTCGGCTTCAACCACATCGCTGGGGAGTTTGTTCGAGATTGTGACAACTTGCTGTGTGAAGAAGTGTCTCCTGTTTTCCGTTTTGAATGCATTGAAGCCCAATTCTCATTTGTGTCCCCGGGTGCATGTGTCACTGCTGATCTGGAATAGCTCCTCTAGTTTGATGCAGTCGATGCCTTTCATGAATTTGAAGACTTGAACCAAGTCCCCACATAGTCTCCCCTGTTCCAGGGTGAAAAGGTTCAGTTCCCTCATTCTCTCCAAGTAGGACATTCCCTTCAAACCTGGAATAAGTCTGGTTGCTCTCCTCTGAGCTGCCTCTAGAGCAGCGATATCTTTCTTGAAGTGTGGAGCCCAGAACTGTACACAGTATCCAGATGAGCTCTAACTAGTGCATTGTACAGTCTGAACATTACTGCCCTTGTTTTCAATTCTACACTTAATTAATTCCTTGAATTCAGTTCTTTGTATTCTCAAGTGTTAAGAGTCAATCCTATCATGTTCTGCAATTCACTTTCTCTTGGCGCCAAAACTATGCAAGATGTTTTTACTTCCCTTTTTCACTGAGCTCATACAATAGGTGATTCTATCCATGCATCCATTTTCAAAACCGCTTATCCTGGTGAGGGTCGTGGGGAAGCCGGGGCCGATCCCGGCACGCATAGGGCAGGAATACACCCAGGATGGGACGCCACACACACAGGCCAATTTAGAAAGACCAATCAACCTAACCCGTAGGTCTTTGGACGGTGGGAGGAAACCAGAGTGCCCGGAGAAAACCTATCCTAACCTAACCTACTATGAAAAGGAGTTTGAGAGATGACACATTTACTAGTGTTTCAATAAGACAAGTGGCATATTAACCTTGAATCTAATGTTGCTATGTTCCTTTTCTGCACAGGTCCATCTACATTATTGCTTCTTTCTTTTTATCATGTCCTTTGTCTGTTTAGTTACACCACCCATTTGTAAGCACTGACAGTTTGCTGGTTGGTATTTTATGGTTGTATTGTGTACTTTCCCACAAGAGACTAAAAAGCCTATTTTCAAAAAGATAACTGCTGACAAAATAGGTAAAATAGTTCAAGAAGGTACAAGAAATGGACAATAGAGACTTGTGTGGGTGGTTAAAGCAATTTGAGTACATGCTTTGCTTGAAGTTAAAGCATCTAAATCAAAAGATTTACTACCAGTGAAGTCCTGTCTGAATCCCAATGCAGTCCCATATTTAGTCACTGTATTAACATTTATTAATATTAATTAAAAAGGTAGTGGTAATTTTTAAGTTTAATAAGCTGTCTTTTACCAATAAAAGATATACAATAGTATAAAAGATATACAACAGATATGCTTTCTTCTCACCATGATTACATTACTTTGGATTTACTTTTTCCTGTTTCACACACACCCAAACACACACACACACACATATATAATCTAAGGTAATCTAATAGGCATGGTTGAAGAACGAAAAGTGAGGGTCAAAACTAGAAGTTAAACACTGGGAGGTCCATGTGCTTCTGCCACACCCTTGAGATACAGATCTCCATCTCCTCCTCCTCCATGAAACCCTCCGGCTGAGCCTCCAGCAGCATAGCCTTGGGGATGGAGGAGGGAGGAGAGCAGCTAGACCTGGGGCTGGCCCTTGAAAAAGAGGACCATGGGCAGAGGCTTCTGTCTCCCAGCACAGAGAGGACCAAGTTGCCTGCCATCTGGAAGGCCACTCTACAAGACCAAAGAGAAACTATCAAATACATACATTAAGACCACGATACACTATGAAATTTCCATGGAATACGATTTCATGAAATGCGAATGTGTTCGCTTTTGTTGGATTTCATGAAACTCGAATGCGTGAAATTGCACAATTTCATCAGGTGAAATCAAATTAAATCGTGACGCAAAAGCATGCTATATAAAGGGCGTTTGGGAGTGAGACTACGTTGTGAATTAGGCCAGTAGCTAAATAATATTAAAGGTCTAAATTCCAAACTTTTATATTACACCACATTGCTAAGAAGACAATCCTGAACTATAAACACCTGGATTAGATCAGTAAATTACATACCCGACATACCCGGTATGGGCAAATTCTGTAGCTCTATGTTCTCCTGGACTTGTACTTATGTGGAATAGTCAGGGGAGCAACGGTCAACATTTCCACTTCTACAGGAAAAATAAAATCAACCTCTATGGGTTCTTCCTCCACTTCATCAACCTCGGCTTCAACATCTATCACTTTATCAATCTCCATTGGTTCTTATCTAGCCATCAGGGCCTGTTTTTTTTTTTTTTTTTTTTTTTGCCAAAGAAGTCTATGACCTTTTGGTTACAAAAACTTTACACATGATGGCTGTCTCTAGATTCTCTGTATGGACTGGAATGTATTTCTGATTTTGGATATTCATCATTTGTTTCTTTACTATCAATATTATTAATATTATCATATGTCTTAGCAGACACCCTTATCCAGGGTGACTTACAATTACAATTACAAAGATATCACATTATTTGTATATAAAAATACCCATTGATACAGCTGAGTTTTTACTGGCGCAATCTAGGTAAAGCACCTTGTTCAAGGGTGCAGTACCAGTGTCCCCCACTGGGATTGAGTACAGCACCCTGACCATTAATCCACACTGCAACCCTCACTTCATACATGAAAACAATAAATCAGCCTAACACTGCAATAACATGCAGAAGCTTTATTTCATTCTCTGCTACTGCTTTGCAATGTAGACCACAGAAACATTTCACTATAAACCACTGTATTACAACAACTGTTACCTGTCCAATTGAAAGGAAGTTCTCTTGCCCTATTTTAAATCTATATGTGGGTTATGTGCAATTGTGTAAATAATTGAATACTGCCATTGTTTTGATGGCTTTGTTTGATCCTAGTCTTTGTCCATAATAGGGGGGGGGGGGGTTACTACATTATTAGCATCTGTAATGAGATTAAAGTAATACTTAAGTAGTATGTTATATAGTTAGGACAATAAACATACAATCAACAAAAAAATCCAGAAAAACTCATTTCAAAAAAGTTATAAATTGATTTGCATGTTAATGAGGGAAATAAGTATTTGATCCCCTATCAATCAGCAAGATTCCTGGCTCCCAAGTGTCTTTTATACAGGTAACGAGCTGAGATTAGGAGCACTCTCTTAAAGGGAGTGCTCCTAATCTCAGCTCGTTAACTGTATAAAAGACACCTGTCCACAGAAGCAATCAATCAATCAGATTCCAAACTCTCCACAATGGCCAAGACCAAAGAGCTGTCCAAGGATGTCAGGGACAAGATTGTAGACCTACACAAGGCTGGAATGGGTTACAAGACCATCGCCAAGCAGCTTGGTGAGAAGGTGACAACAGTTGGTGCAATTATTCGCAAATGGAAGAAACACAAAATAACTGTCAGTCTCCGTCGGTCTGGGGCTCCATGCAAGATCTTACCTCATGGAGTTTCAATGATCATGAGAACGGTGAGGAATCAGCCCAGAACTACACGGGAGGATCTTGTTAATGATCTCAAGGCAGCTGGGACCATAGTCACCAAGAAAACAATTGGTAACACACTATGCCGTGAAGGACTGAAATCCTGCAGCGCCTGCAAGGTCCCCCTGCTCAAGAAAGCACATGTACAGGCCCGTCTGAAGTTTGCCAATGAACATCTGAATGATTCAGAGGAGAACTGGGTGAAAGTGTTGTGGTCAGATGAGACCAAAATCGAGCTCTTTGGCATCAACTCAACTCGCCGTGTTTGGAGGAGGAGGAATGCTGCCCATGACCCCAAGAACACCATCCCCACCGTCATACTTGGCGGTGGAAACATTATGCTTTGGGGGTGTTTTTCTGCTAAGGGGACAGGACAACTGCACCGCATCAAAGGGACGATGGACGGGGCCATGTACCGTCAAATCTTGGGTGTGAACCTCCTTCCCTCAGCCAGGGCATTGAAAATGGGTCTTGGATGGGTATTCCAGCATGACAATGACCCAAAACACACAGCCAAGGCAACAAAGGAGTGGCTCAAGAAGAAGCACATTAAGGTCCTGGAGTGGCCTAGCCAGTCTCCAGACCTTAATCCCATAGACAATCTGTGGAGGGAGCTGAAGGTTCGAGTTGCCAAACGTCAGCCTCAAAACCTTAATGACTTGGAGAGGATCTGCAAAGAGGAGTGGGACAAAATCCCTCCTGAGATGTGTGCAAACCTGGTGGCCAACTACAAGAAACGTCTGACCTCTGTGATTGCCAACAAGGGTTTTTCCACCAAGTACTAAGTCGAAGGGGTCAAATACGTATTTCACTCATTAACATGGAAATCAATTTATAACTTTTTTGAAATGTGTTTTTCTGGATTTTTTTGTTGTTATTCTGTCTCTCACTGTTAAAATACACCTACCATTAAAATTATAGACTGATCATTTCTTTGTCAGTGGGCAAACGTACAAAATCAGCAGGGGATCAAATACTTTTTCCCCCTCACTGTACACATTTATCTGTTTTTCCTGATTACTGAATATTCTAGTACATTCCTATATTTTGTGGTACAGGGATACTAATATGTTGACAGTGTCATAAATGTGTAAGATTTGAATAGCATAAAGTCAATGAACTGTTCTCCATGTGGTGCTTTCAGGAACCATGCTTGCACTGATTTACTATGTTGACAATCTTTCTGGTGAGAGAAAATATTTAGCATTAATCTGCATGAGTCGTCGTTTGGTGACCAGCTTGTTCTGTAAAAGATCACTGTTGGTGTTTGGCTATTTCTAGACAAACAGCTGTGAGAGATGATATTTGATTAGACTGCACTTTAGTGAAAACTCCATTGCCATCTGTAGTCACCAAAGACAACAGCTGTTTGTTATGTTAGACTTTACCTCCATTGTACAAATGTATATAAATCTGGAAGACATGCATATTATTTTTCAAACATGCCCGTCTTTATTAATACACAATTAGGGCTACTTTTCTACTTTCTTCTAAAGTGCAAAGCAGTTTCTTTATATTGGTGTATGTCCCCATATGCTGCTACAGCTGTTTAAGTAACATGATATTTTCCTTTTCTTAGTACATGCATTGAGTATTTATTTTTATACAAATATATCTTATTAGTTATTTATAATTATATAATCTTCTCTTATGCAGTGTACAAAAAAAAAGTTACTTAAAACAGGCAATGAAGATAAAAAAATATTATTGAAATCAAATTATAATTTCATTACTTAATAACTCCTTCCTTAACCTTCATGTGTCACTGACAGTACAGCAATATTTAATGAATAATCTACTGAAAATTCTGTTAGTAACAATACATAAAACATTTGTTCATAAACATTGTTACAATACAGCATAAAATCATTTTTTTTTTATCTGTTGTGTTAATCATTTTATTGAGTACAATATAATAGTACAAACATATATATCATATTAGCTAAATTGGAAAATCCCTTTTTGAAAATAACTCCCTTTAATTAAATAGCTTGTAGAGACTTGTGGAGTAAACAGTAATGGTAACTTGCAAATGAAGTAATCCATGATTAAATTAAAACAAAAATGAATGTCTTGTTCTTATTATATTTACAATATTATGGTTTATTATTATTATAATTATTGGCAGGGCTTGATGAAACTTGCATTTTCTCAAGAAATATTCACAATTCTTACCTAGCTGCATGACACAACGGTTTGTAAGTTAGGCCAGTTATAGTTAGAAATTAAAGAATGATAAGAATACAATTAGGTGAGATAGAAAGATAGATTGATTGATTCATACACTGTAAAAGAGGGGAACAATGCTTTAGAGAATTGCATATACACACAAGTAGCATGAATAGGGTCCTCCTTATTCTAGCATTACAGCCTGACAGATGAATGCGTTGGAGAAAAAGTGTAGATCCATGATGAATTGCATGCTTATAAAAAGTGAAAGATTAATAGTATTCAAAATGCAAGCTACCCGATCATGCATAACTCTGATGTTACTTCAGTGAAAGTGGTTCTGGGATTTTCCAAATACAGAGCCATCTTATCTGCTACTTGACATTGTGTGCAACATTGTCTGATGCTGCTGAATTTTTAAAAGATTCCCCAAATTGTTATATGAGAGCCCTAAGTCTGAGCCAGACTGTATGTTTCTAGAATATCTTTTGTCCCTAAATGGGGTACCTGCGATATATGTTTTTCTTTCTTTCAAATCAGTGACTTCTCCTTCAGGAAAATGACATGTGCACACATTCTAGACAACTAACAGGTAATTTCAAGTTAACACAATCCATAAATTATACTTGCCTTTTAAACTTAAGATATGTACATCTATTTCTTCTGTGCTTTTTGTTTTGTCCACCTTAGTGCAATTTAAACAACAGATTTGATTTCTCTTCACCTAATCTCTCCTTAGTAACACTAGAGCATTTTCATCAAGGATATTGCAGGCTAAGGTGAATATAAATGGCAGGAATGTTTGCTTTTTTTATTGTGTTTTGAGTTTGTGACTATTATAGTGTCCAGTCTTTGATGTGTGCAGAAGAAAAATGTAGTCAGGAAGCTATTTAAAAATAAAAATAAAAAAGCTGCTTTTTGTAAGTAGTCATTTGAGCACACAAACACAGCCATGCATACCTATTTATCTATCTGCATGTGCTAATTGAAGTTTCAGCACAATATAAATTCATAAATAAAGATCTATCTGACCTCTGTGATTAAGAATCACAAGACAATCTAAAATCAGATGGTTGCCTTTTGGGGTATAATCAAGTCAGATAAAAGGTAAAGGTTGGCGTTATTCTGCCAACAAATTTGCAGTATCTAGATATTGAAGATACACAACTATTATCTTCTTGTCAGTCAAATTTATGGCTAAAGCCATGAAGGCATAATCTGGCAATGTGATATTTCTAGGTCAATTTAAACAAATAAATGCATACATAAATGATGCCCACAAATCTAGAGATTCACACTTAGCTAAGCTAAATTAAGTGTTGGTTACACTTGGAGTGAGGAATATACCTTATGTGATTATGGATTATATCAGCATTATGGGTATTACATGGGCTTTAATATTAAACATAGGTTCAAAAACCTGTCATACAATAAAATATATTTACTAATGCTTACTTAACCACAATACCTAAGTCTGCCTAAAATACATACATTAGTGACCATTATTAAGGTTTACTGTATTAAATATGCAAAAATACTTTGCAGCCTATCTGGCTTTGTCAAGCTTAGAGTATATACTGCTTAACTTAACTGATATTCAACATGCCTTTGTATCACTTATGGTTACGGGATTTATTTCCTTTCTGTGTTCCAAGTTTTTTTTTTTTGTATGTTTTATTTCTATAATTTTATTATATGTTTTATTCCATTGTTTTATGTTTTCCATTGTTTGACATGGAACCCACTAGAGAATGTGATGATTTTCGAGATGGTTGACTTCTGTAAATTAATTGTATTTTAAAAACTTTTTAAAAGGGAATATACAAATAGCATATGCAATGCAAGAGCATGTTGGCCAGGTAGCATACAGAGCGAACAGACAAGAGATTCTTGTTAAATAAATGGTTCAAATGTCCATCAGTGAGTGCCCCACCAGTGCAGCGTTCAGAAATCACTCACGTCTCTTACAAGAAGTCACTGTAAGATGGGGTGTGCAGGACAGTGCCAGAAGGTTTTAAAGATGAACCATTTTGAAATGTAATTGCAGGCAGTACAATAAAGCCTCACTGATCCGAGAGTCTATTATCTGGAGTGCATTTGAGTGGGTGTAGCACATTGGTACAATTGAACAAAGGTCTTTGGCAGCTGGCTTTGTTAAGAAAGTCTAAAATGAAAAGGTATATTTATTTATTGTCTTATTTATTTCCATTGTTTTTGCCTACACAGTTGAAATGATAGGTGATTCTTGAAAGGTTTTGTTTGGTGTTTTGTAGGAATACCCATCAGATTTTGTGCCATTCTTTCTAGTCAACATACAATTTCGACCTTATATTCTATATGGTTAAACTTTTTCAATAAATACTAAGCCAGGGGGCAATTTAACATAAGACTATTTAAAGGACATTGTGGTCTTTTCCGTTGGTAGTCTTTTTGCCATGATAGTTGACATTAAAGATGATTTGTAAGAACTGAGTGAGGTTTGTGATCTCCATGATAAGAAGACTTGCTATCTTCATTCCTTGGCTTGCCTGCTTCATATACTGAAATGGTTGTTTACATTGACTTTGTTTCTTTCAGGATTCTGAAACCCTAAATTATATTCACACATAATATATTCTGTCAAGATAACATAGATGAGTGTGATAGAGCAAGTGACTATCATGAATTTTAAATGACTGGTCAAAATAAATATTTAAATTGCGATAAAGAAGATGCTTGTTTTAGAAATAAATGTATTGCATTCTAATAATTAGGAACAGAAGTATTTGAGTGCATAATACAGCACATTTTCATGAATGCACAGGTTTAATAAAATACTTTCCAAATTATGTTTAGGCTAAGTGTTGAATGAGACCTTTGTCTTCAGATTTCAGAACAATAACTGTTTATCTCTGTAGTGCTTTATTTCACAGTCATTATTGTCCTTTGGGCTCTCCACCAAATGTTTAAATATTATGTAGCGTAACTGCCATTCTCCAGTCATTAGAACACAATAACACTACATTAGCCTGGAGGCATACTGTCAATAACACCCACACGACATTGGACACATAAATAAATGTGTTAAATGGCAATGTTAAGAGTGGAGAAAAAGTTTGCTGATGAATTTGGTGTCAGCGGTTTAATGATCAGTGATATTAGGAAAGTGCCCCTTGAGCTGAAGATCTACTTCAGGACTTTTTTTTTCTTCAGAATAAGTTAATCTACAGGGTAATGTCATCTTTGTACTTTGACTTCCATATTTATCATTAGTAATTAACGGAAGCAAGGTAAACCATGTCATAGAACATAGAGACTATATACTGGTGGATATTTTAAATATAACAAGGACAATAATGTTTATACACGGTAGAAGCCATTGATTTTAAATAAAAGTAGAATTACTGTATAGGTTCAAGATAGAGTAAGAAGACTACTTCCCTATTGTTAAATGTGGGTGTCCAACTTTAATTTAGTTTCAGAATGAAAGAGAGTGATCGATTCAGTTGTTTTCCAAGCAGGTCTTTATCCATGTTCACAGTCGTAGTGTGGTGCTGGGTCAGTTCACAAATTGGGGTCTCAAGTCCAAACTGGGGTTGTTATTCAATATTCCAGTCAGTCTCTATGGCTGTTAAGTGCTCTACGCCCTCCAGCACTGCAACAATCTGCTGGGTGGGCTCCTTTATAGACTGCTGGCTGATGAGATAGAGGTGTAGAATAGTTTTGCACAGACCAAGAGAGATTAAGATAATGTACATGCTCTCTCCACAATTTTCATTTGTAAAACATCTGCTTATTTTCACAGATACCACTGCATACTTTTACTGATAGCTGGTCCAGGTATATATATATATATATATATATATATATATATATACAGCTCTGGAACAAATGAAGAGACCACTGCAAAATTATCAGTTTCTATGGTTTTACTATTTATACAGTAGGTATGTGTTTGGGGTAAAATTAACATTTTTGTTTTATTCTATAAACTACTAACATTTCTCTCAAATTCCAAATAAAAATATTGTCATCTCAAATAATGCAAAGAAAATAAGTTCATATTCATTTTTAAACAACACAATACAAATGTTTTAACTTAGGAATAGTTCAGAAATCAATATTTGATGGAATAACCCTGATTTTCTATCACAGCTTTCATGCATCTTGGCATGCTCTCCACCAGTCTTTCACATGGATGTTGGGTGACTTTATGCCACTGCTGGTGCACAAATTCAAGCAGCTCAGCTTTGTTTGATGGCTTGTGACCATCCATCTTCCTCTTGATCACATTCCAGAGGTTTTCAATGGGGTTCAGGTCTGGAGATTGGGCTGTGCCATGACAAGGTCTTGATCTGGTGATCCTCCATCCACACCTTGATTGACCTGGCTGTGTGCCATGGAGCATTGCCCTGCTGGAAAAAACAATCCTCAGAGTTGAGGAACATTGTCAGAGCAGAAGGAAGCAAGTTTTCTTCCAAGACAACCTTGTATGTGGCTTGATTCATGCACCCTTCACAAAGACAAATCTGCCCGATTCCAGCCTCACTGAAGCACCCCCAGATCATCACCGATCCTCCACCAAATCTCACAGTGGGTTTGAGACACTGTGGCTTGTAGGCCTCTCCAGGTCTCCGTCAAACCATTAGACGACCAGGTGTTGGGCAAAGCTGAAAACCGGTCCCCGTTCACATTTGAGATTTAGGCCGGCCCAGGGCTGCCTTAACTGAAATGTGAACAGGTTCAAAGATTTAAGGCAGCCCTGGGCCAGGTCAAAACTAGTCCCACTTTTAGACCCAGCCTAATTCTTTTGGGGCGGCCTAAAGGCGACCTAAATGTGAATGTGAATGCGCCAGGCCGGGCCGGTTGAAAAACGCCAGTGTGTGACGCAACTCAAGCCCCGCCCCCAGAGACTCAGTGTCTGAGTCAAAGAGACGCAGGATAAACACGCACACCAAGACAGTTCAAATCACTGCTGGACACACAGTATTGTCTCTATATTGTTTGAATGTCATATCAATCTATAGCCTTAAATGTACTGATACATTTCGCTAGCTCACATCTTTATATATATTTTAAAAAGTCTAGGCTAAGTAATGAGTTATAATGATGTAAACAGTTCAAACTACTCGATTAAAATAAAAGTGTGTGTAGCTGGTAAACTTGCAATTGTTTTTTCTTGTACTAAGTATGATTGAAGTCTGAAATTTAACAGTATGCATTTTACTCCATGCAAGATCTCACCTCGTGGAGTTTCAATGATCATGAGAACGGTGAGGAATCAGCCCAGAACTACACGGGAGGATCTTGTTAATGATCTCAAGGCAGCTGGGACCATAGTCACCAAGAAAACAATTGGTAACACACTATGCCGTGAAGGACTGAAATCCTGCAGTGCCCACAAGGCCCCCCTGCTCAAGAAAGCACATGTACAGGCCCGTCTGAAGTTTGCCAATCAACAACTGAATGATTCAGAGGAGAACTGGGTGAAAGTGTTGTGGTCAGATGAGACTAAAATCAAGCTCTTTGGCATCAACACAACTCGCCGTGTTTGGAGGAGGAGGAATGACCCCAAGAACACCATCACCACCGTCAAACATGGAGGTGGAAACTTGCTTTGGGGGTGTTTTTCTGCTAAGGGGACAGGACAACTGCACCGCATCAAAGGGAGGATGGACGGGGCCATGTACCGTCAAATCTTGGGTGAGAACCTCCTTCCCTCAGCCAGGGCATTGAAAATGGGTCTTGGATGGGTATTCCAGCATGACAATGACCCAAAACACACAGCCAAGGCAACAAACGAGTGGCTCAAGAAGAAACACATTAAGGTCCTGGAGTGGCCTAGACAGTCTCCAGACCTTAATCCCATAGAAAATCTGTGGAGGGAGCTGAAGGTTCGAGTTGCCAAACGTCAGCCTCGAAACCTTAATGACTTGGAGAGGATCTGCAAAGAGGAGTGAGACAAAATCCCTCCTGAGATGTGTGCAAACCTGGTGGCCAACTACAAAAAACGTCTGACCTCTGTGATTGCCAACATGGGTTTTTCCACCAAGTACTAATTCGAAGGGGTCAAATACTTATTTCCCTCATTAACATGCAAATCAATTTATAACTTTTTTGAAATGCGTTTTTCTGGATTTTTTTGTTGTTATTCTGTCTCTCACTGTTAAAATAAACCTACCATTAAAATTATAGACTGATAATTTCTTTGTCAGTGGGCAAACGTACAAAATCAATACTTTTTTCCCTCACTGTATATTCATTTGATTCCCCATTGAACCAGCACATTTTTAATTATTTTCAAAAGTTTCGACTTCAAAGGGTATAGATTACTTTCAAAGAAAATATAGAACTGAACAATAGCCTATATACATCGATATTAATAATTATAAATATATTGCATACACCTGTAAGCATACCTAATATATCAGGCATAACTGGTTTGTTTGAGCAGATTTGTTTATTCCCGGCATGCATTTCGTTTAGGCCTCCTTTTCGCCCGCATATGTGAACGCACTTATGCCTCCTAAAACCGGGGTGAACGGGGTCTCAAAAAAAAGCTGGAGTAAATTTGAGGTGGCCCAGGGCCGGCCTAATAAGTGTGAACGGAGTCCTGGACTCATCAGAGAAGATGACCTTACACCAGTCCTCTACAGTCATGGTCTTTTGCAAACCTCAGCCTGTCTCTTCTTTGCTTCTCATTGATGAACATCTTTGCACAACTTCAGCCCTGCCCCTAGGAGCCTGTTTTGAACCGCCCTCGCCATGCACTTCACCCCAGCTGCCGCTTGCCATTCTTTTTGTAGTTCACTTGATGTCATCCTATGGTTGTTGAGTGACATTAGAATGAGTTGGCGGTCATCCCGGTTAGTGGAGAGTTGTTTTCGCCCTCTGCCAGTCTGTAGCTTTGTTGTCCCCAATGTCTGCTGCTTGACCTTGTTCTTATGAACCGCCGTCTTTGAAATTTTAAGGATGGAAGCAATGTATCACTGTATCCCTCTGCCAGTAAAGCCAGTATTGAACACTTATTTTCCTCACTCACAACTTTCCTTTTCAACTCTTTTGTCATGGTCAATGGTTATTTATTTTTTTCAATTACTTTTGAGGTACTACTAGCACTGTTTTCGCCATCCAGCTGGTCCTATTGCAAGAGTATAGTGATGGCCACAGCAGTGGTTTTTATACTTTTCCTCGTTAAAAAAGATTTGGTTCGGGTGATCACCTAATCAGTACCTTATTCAGTAGAATGATTCCAATACCAATACTCCAATACAAATATTATTGTTATGAATCATTGTCTCAGTATTTCAGTTCTAAGACAAAACAGTACACAGGGTGAAAAACTGGTGAGGGACTGTCAAAATGCTGTATATAACCCACAGTAATACACAGAAATAATATTTTGGTTTCATTTTGTCAAGGGAAAGTACAGAGATCACGTAAAAAAATTAAAATTAATAATAATAATAATTATTATATATATATATATATATATAATGTATATTATTTTTTAAGAAAAAAAAATGTATTTTAAAATGTCATACATCACCTTCAGGAAGGCATTCAATGTTTTTTTGTATTATTTTATTTTTTCATTTGTATTATGTGATAGTGCCTGTAAACACACAGGTAGAATAAATGTAATATTTAAATTAATTAGATTAATATATTTGGATGGGAATATTTTCAACTGAAATCTAGCATTTCCATATAATCTGTGGTATTTTGTTTAGAAAATTATTAACAATCATATCTCCTTGCTTACTTGTATTTAAGTTCGCACTGAAATCTTTGACCACTGATGTTAAGAAACTGGAGGTCTAAACCAGGTTTAAAGATCACTGCGCTGCACAGAAGTGTTTCATACTCCTCTCCTGAGACGCACTTCCAGGAAATTTTACAAGATGGATGCAATCAACTTAGAAATTAGAAAGGTTTAATTCTACATTTTGCACATTATGCAGAACTTTAATTTGATTAACTAATGAGGATAATCACTCTTTGTGAGCACTATTGGGATCTCAGTGCTAGATGGAGGTTTTGCATTGGAATAAGGAAAATAAAGTCTGACATTTTAGGCTCCAGGATCAATCTTGTTGAACCTGCAATGCTGTACTTTGTTCTTTAAAACTACAGAATGCAATAATACTGAGTTTTAATCAGGTTTCTACTTTAACTCATTACTATTCTCTGATTAATTTTGCTGTTGTCTGAGAGCATATTTTGGAAACAAAATTATAATTATACAGTATGAATATATGTATGTATATCTTGAAAGCTACAGAAAAAACAGTGCTATAGTAGTGTTCCACTTTTGTTTTCAAAGTCAGGGTGCCTTGTCCAAAAACATACATACTCTATGAGTTCTCCTCCAGCGAAGTAGACAGCAACTCCCGTCTAATCAGTCCAGGTACAATCAGCTCCAATTTAGGAAGACAACGAAGTTGAATTATGTAAGCACCAGTGCTTCTGTGATTGTAAACTTTTAACAATAAAGTTCTGTGTTTAAAATTGGAGTTGATTGTGGTTTTGGACTGATTAATCAGACGTTGCTTGCTTTGCTAGAGGACAAATTATAAGATATAACAAATACATATATACCAGCATAACAACACATACACATATGCACACACATAAATTATATATAAATATACATGTATGTGTGTGTATATATATATATATATATATATATATGTATATATATATATATATATATATATATTTATATATATATGTATATATGTATTTATTATTATTATTATTATTATTATTATTTGTATTGTTATTCAAGGAAACTCACTGAAAAATATGTACAGCAATGATACACGGTGGGTTTAGCATACACATGTGGAACTACATCTCATATTGGCCTAGATGTGAATCTGAATGCTGCCTGTTGCAAACACATTTTAATCCATCATGCTTTGCCATCAACCAAAAAAGCATAATTTGAGTTTGACCTTGGTCAGAAGCACAGTAAAATATAGTGAAAACCATTCTAAGGAAAACCGACTGTTGCTACTTGACGAACAGTCCTATACATATATGGTCCATAACATGTAGTGTGTGTTTGATCATCTGGAAAGATAAATTAACCTCAGTCATTATACCCTATGGAAATTAATGCAACAAGCCCCTAACACAATATTTGGTGAATCTTTAAGCATTCTGTCCAATGGATAGCTAAATAATAGGTTATTCTGTGGAAGTCAACCAAAGGCTAATGAAACCATAATAGCAATTTCATAGCTTGTTATCATACGTATTAACATTAGGAAAATATGTCCTCACAGGAATGTGGAAGTATGATATATTTTTAATTGTATTCGAATTACACTATAATTCCCTTGGAAAGGAGAGCTTATCAGGGTATTACGTTTTTGAATTTAGGTTTGCAGTCACTTTTTTTTAATATGCATGAAAGCATTAAAAGAAACAACAACAACAAACATATTTCAACAGAATTCAGTTGAAAAAAGTCTTCCCAAAGGCTATTGTTTGATGGCATTACTGTTTCATAAAGAACAGTGTGAGTGAATAGTTCTTAACCATGTCATGCATAGCTTTTTAAGTCTAAAATTAAATGAGTTTTCCCTTTAGTATTGTTATTATGCAATTTAAACAGCATTCATGACAATATCCTTGTAATAATTCTGATAGGAATGTGGACTGTGTTATGGGATAAAAAAAAGTAAAATGTATTAACTAGTTGTTCCAGCATTTCCAAAGGTGTTTTATCTTTTGGTTGCAACTCCATCATGTCCACTAATTGGTATACAAATGTAGTCTTTAGATTAAGACATGATTGATAGGATGAACGAAAACAGAAAGATTTTGCATAGGTTCTCTTCATTGGCCAACTGAAACAATATAAAGGTACAGGACAAACTATACTACTAATTTTGGTCTGTATAAAATTTCCTTGCCAGGATGCAGAGCAGTGGAGGCCGATGAAAGATTGTATAGCACATCTAGTTACTTTAACTCACATCATTATTTTAAAGGTGCATAATCAGGAGTTTACTATCAACATCTTCAGAATGAATGTAAAGTGGTTCAACATAATGTCACTGAATCGTTTTTTGCAAGATCAGTAAAATGAAGGAACTGTGAAAGGTCAATCAAATGTAAGGAGTCTACAGCATCAATGAAATGTAAATACTATGCAACATTGGTTAAATGTCAGCATCATGCAGAATAATTAAAATATGTACTTACAGGTCAATAGAATCTAAGAAGTACAAAAGATCATTAAAAACTGTGAGATCTGTGCAAGATCAAAACTAGACTACAAGAGGCTTCTAAGCTTATTAGTGAAGTATACAAAATATATTACTAAACACAAGCTAAATATTTCCAATGGTAATTTTAAATGTATATGGATGATGCACAGTTTTGAAGACACACATACACAGATATACCGCTCTGGAAAATATTAAGAGACCACTGCAAATTTGTCTTAAATCAGCATCTCTACATGTATGGCAGCCATTCCATTCCATTCATATTTTTATTTGGAATTTGGGAGAAATATTGTCCGTAGTTTATAGAATAAAACAAAAATGTTCATTTTACCCAAACACATACCTATAAATAGTAAAACCAGAGAAACTGATAATTTTGCAGTGGTCTCTTAATTTTTTCCAGAGCTATATATATGCATGCATACATATGTGTGTTTTAATTTTATTGTTTTGATAAATAGAGGACAGATAAAGGAATACAATAAGCCACATAAAGATAAGGAGTGATTTGATATTCCTGGGTCTACCTGAGAACTAATATCTCTCTATATGGTAGTGCTCAATATGAATGATGATACATAATTCTAGAAATGTACATGAATTAAAACATGAAAATAATGTATTGCACCTAAATAAACTAGACATATGTAGAAATATAATAGTGTTGCAATAGTGAGTCTATAAACTAGAAATCTCCAATCCTATTCCTGCTGGGTCACACGCTCACACACACATGTTGTATGTATGGCCTGATATAAACTTTATTTTAGATGTTGGCCTCAAAATGTCTTCTGTTTCTCCTCTGTGTGACTTTCACATGGTTGATACAAATGACTTGGGTGTCTGTCTCCAGAAGGTTGAAAAGCACATTATCTTGTGCGTATGTAAATTAACTACAGGGTTTGTTTCCATGAGCAAAGTCTTATCTGGCATATATATGCAAATTAACTCATGGCTTCTTCTTTAAAATAGATTTCATAGAAACAGGTACTCAGGTTCATTCATATGCTGTAAACAGTAGGTCAACTTGCTGTTTAAAACACAATTCAGTACTTGTGTATTCTGCAACCTGATGAGAATTGTTTCAATAGGGCTGGTGGTTTAAATTCAAAAGTATCTTTTATGAAGCGCTCTAAAACAAAACCACTCTGTTAATGCTTTTAAAAATCAGAAAGAGATATATAAGAAAGAGTTTAAAATTAAGATGCAAAATTTTGAAATGTCCATGATCTGAACAACAGAATATTAATTACTGCAATGTAATTACAATGCAATTAAAGCTGATAATGTGCAATGGTAATAATGATAATGAAAATGTGGATTTCTTTTCCAAATCCGTATCGCACTGCTAAACTTTCATGGTATCAAATCTAAAATGATCTGCGGTGCCAAACACACTTTTTCACAGATCTTGTTTTACAAAACAATCCTGTGGGAATGAACTCAATAAAATGTTTGTGAGAAAACAACCTGAAAATGCCCTTGCAGTTTCAGTTTGTTTTAGACCATTTCAACGTTGTCTAAAAGCCTTTTGTGACTATGCGAAGATGTAAACAAACACATTTTGAAAATATAAAATTAAAACACTGTACAAGTGTTACATAGGCATATCTGCACATTTTTTTATGGGAGTGGTAAAGCTTGTTGGCAGAAAAGTCAGAGCAGCAGTGTATAATTGTAGAATTAGGCTGGAACCTTGCCTTGGAGTATGAGATCAAGTATATACTGACTGTTGGACATCCTTTGGATAAGCAAATACTTTGGGAAAATAATAGTATGAGTGTTTAATACAGACAGACGTTGCGTTGTGATGTTCAGAGCTGCAAATTCCACATTTTTTATTTCATTGGACCCATATTGTTTCAACATCACTGCTACAGACAGGAAATGCACAATGTTAAACACAGTGAATACTATAATTACTGTATTATTTTTTTTTTTGTACATTATCTTATAGACCAAACACAGCATTTGATAGCCCATTAACAATGATACACACAAATAAAAGCGTACATTTTATTATGAAAAACAAGAACCCTATAAATGAATCTGTCAATACCTGTCTAGTTGAATACAAACTGTGATAACTCAGCTGCGACAAAGTGTTTGGACTATTCATATATTGCTCTGTCATGCATATCAATGTTTCTAACAGTCTCATCTACTCTAGTTCCTATTTTCCATGCTATAAACAGAATATATCTGACAAAATACTATTTACAACTTTTAAGAGGACAAACATAATATTTAGAGGTCACTTTGGCAAGTAATAATGGATTAAGCCTAATAGATCCAGTTTAAATTCTGGATATTTCTGCTTTGTTGATATAATTTGCATTTGCAAATTTACTCTTTGTGAAGTTTATCAATATTGTTTCATTCAATCAATTATCCAGGTTAAGGACACTTTTGTTTTATTTATTTGTAACAAACATGCAATGGTAGCTGTTTTGGAGGTGTGTGCAACTCACCATGAAAGCATACTAATAATGTATCATGATTTTGGTTCGTTTTCTGTTATTTTAATACGACTGCCTATGTAGTTTTAATGCTCATGCACACAAGAGGGCCGGAGTAGAGCCCCTGCCCAGGTCTTGTCTGTCTAACCACACAATATTATATATATTTTTATTGTTATTTGGTTATTTTAATTATTTTTACTGCTCCTTTAAATGAAAGTAAGCTTTACACAGGTTCACTGAGAGTGTCATACTGCACACACTTTAACATTGGCACACTTCCCATGGAATTTTAAAAAGGCTGCAATTTCAAACTATTCAATGCAGGAGATATGGAAGGCTTTAACTGAACTACAGAGATCTTGGGGGTGAAGCACAGTCATAAATAAATTGGTACATATATGAATTAAATTGTTTCTATAAAGTAATGGAAAACTCCAAAAACCTTTTACCCACTTTGGATTCCAGGACTCTCATTTAATCACATTTATCCTAAGGAAAAAATGAAGAAAATATATTTGCATAGTTCAGCTTGTAATGTTTAAAATGTGATGTTACCAACTACAACAATATGTATCTATTTAAATATAAATATAAATACATTTTAAAATATTACATTGGTGGTCAGGGTTGTATCACAATATACTATTGCTCTATGTAGCTACACTATCTAACATAATTTGTTCATGTAGCATTGAAACCCAGGCCCTACTCAGCTCTCACTGTTGCACCGTTTTTGTCAGCAACAAACCCTGTTATATAGAAAACATGCAACCATGAAAATGCCACATGAAACATTCCCTTCAGTCAGTACTAAGTTCTTGAGTTCTTACAATGCAAAACATATTCATACCCAGTTGCCCACAGTGGGACCACAATGTATGAACCTTTCCAAAAGATAGACCTAACACAATGCAGCTAACCCTCGTGTAAGGCATGCAGAACCCACAGACTTCAGAGTGTCTACAGACTATGCGGTACATCAAACATACTTGCATCCCCAAGGGAACTGACATCCAAAGAGAAGTGTTCTGTGCACTTCCCAACCAAATCAGAAATCACCCACTGGGAACCAATCTTAACCATGACTCACTGAGGTCACTTGCTCATGTCATTACCTCCAAGAAAGCTATTGTTTTTGAATGCAATAGTCGGATCACTCAGTTATCCGAGCAAAGCATGATCCTGAGAGTTCCACTGTTTATCATGCAATTGTACCCACAAACCAACACAAAAGGTGACGGAGAACATATCTAATTAGTATAAATGCTCCCAGAGGTATTTCTCCCCAAACTCCCTATCTACTACTATCATTTCTGCCACCTAAGATTAAGTATAAACCAGTGTTTTGTGATGTATGAATTTCAGTCTTTTATGTGTCCTGATAATGCTTAGCCAGCAAGTTCTTATTTTAATAAACTCCGTCTTTATTAAAATCATCAGCCAGCTGTGATGAGACTTCTTTTTTCAGATTGCTTTCATTACTTGCATCGGTACTATATTCAGTCTTCTGTTACAGTTATGAAGAGTCATGAACAATCTGTTTGGTATCTAAGTAATCAAGTGGGCTGCTGCTTTATGCGATCAGACTGATAATAATTCAATATCAACAGAATGGCTGCCAAGGCAGGCTTGCAGTGTTTACGGCATTTATAAAGTGGCAATATGCTTGCAGGAGTAAGGCATTCTTCTAGTATTAAAAAAAAGACAGAAATCTGATATATTGTCCAGTGGGAGAGCCTTGATATAGCAAACATTGTTATGCATGCAGTGACATTATTTACTCTAGCAAGTAGAACCTTTGAGGACAGAAGCAGTAAAATGGCTGGGTGAGTTTCTCTGCTATCTAATGTACATGCTGTTGCAGGAGGAAATGGTTATGCTACTGAAAACTATTTTACTGAAGCTTTTATTTTAGATACTTTCCAGCTGTAACCTGATCCATGCTTTTGTGTTGTATACATAATAATCTACTTGAATCGTATATAGTCTTTCTCTTCACATTGAGCTTTTTTATATGAAATCTAAAAATAGACAAAGGCATGCCCACTTAAATAATAAAAACAATTACACTGGCTAAACAATACCATTTACTATCGTCCATTTATTTTTCTATTGTGCATATATTTCCCAATATATTGAATCTACTTTTAAAATTACTGATTGACGTTTATTAAAAATTCACAACTTTAAATCTATATATTGCATCAAATAATAATACAAATATTTTTTGTCTTTTATTCGTTTCTGTTTTATCATAATTCTGTATGTTATTTGCAGTGTACTTTGCACTTTAAAATGAGTAGTATGATTTTTTAATTTATTTTTTGGAAGCACTTTTAACAGGTTGACAGGTCGAAGAAATGATTTAAGCCATAGCTATGTGTTCAGTTCAGTCTCACTGAATACATTAAAACAATAAAAATGCTTTACAAAATGGAACATGTATCAGAGAGAATTGTTTGCTTTTAATAAGTTTGAATTAGGGCATGACAATCCATTATTCCAATGTGTTAATTTTTTTTCTAATATCAATAACCATTTTGAAAAGTAAAACTGTAAAATTAACCACCAACATGTATACATACAATTACAATATTTACATGTTCCTAAGTCTTTTAATATAGCAATTAGCTCAATGATTGAACACAGATTGTTGTACCAGGTAGGTTATCTGATAGGTTGTGTGTGGCATGTATAGGTTTTTCCAAACTCTAGGATTTTAAAAGTACTCTATAGAGGAAAGATATTTAATAGTGAGGGAGAGCTGAGAGAGCTACAGTTGAGTTCGCCACTGTACGGCAGAGTGTGACAGAGGAAGCTTGCTTGTGCATGAGATGCTGAAAACTATGCGAGTAGTGGCCAAATATTTGTACACCATTATTTTTCTTTCTTAAAAATAAAGAAATAAATCATCAGGTGAAACATTAACTCCTTGAACAGAAGCTTCCAGATTTTCTTGGTATAGCTTGTCATTACATGTGTTCACAAGCAGAGTCAAACACAGGCATCAGAGGAAACAATCAAATGAAAACGGGATGGAATAGTGTGTCCATTTCAGCAGCAAATGTGTTATAATCAGATCAGACCAATGGGTTTTGGACAAAATCTAGTGGCAGATGAAACATTTGCAATCCAGAGGAAACGGCATTAATGGAACAGAAATGTCTGAACCAGAGGCATGTTCCAGGGAACTGGAAAGTTTACCCATGCTATGAGCACATTCTAGGCTAACTTGTGTCACACAGCTCTCTAACCAGAAGTACAATGGCTAGGGGGTGCGATGCAAGCTCACATCTGGGATTTTCAATAGGCAGTGTGTGTAGTATAAATGGGAAGTCCACTGGGACCACAAGAGCCTGCAGGTACGGAGAACATGTTCATTGTAAAGAGCTGAGTTGAGTTGGCCAGAGAAAGAGACGGACAGACTGCTGAAAATGACTGTTTAGTTTGTAGCAGTTTAATAAAGATTGGGTGCCACGTACCTTCTGAACAAAATAATCCAGTCACTCCTGGTTCTGCATACTTCTACAATATTAATATAATAATTTTAACATTTCTGCAATGTATTATTAGTTATTAATTCAATAACCTGTCCATTTACCTATTTGTAAAATTAGAATGTATGAACAAGATTTTTTTTTTTTTTTTTGATGGCAACAGATTTCCCTGCTGCCCTAATACACTTTATACATACAGTAGGTGACAGTTAACTTGTAATTTTATTAAACATGTCAACTGCTTGTTATGCTCTATAACTTATAACTGGAGACAGAGCCAAGTCCTGCTGTGAATACTAATAAGAGTAAGTGACAGCATGACTTGTACAACCTTGGCCTTGCTAACTGGCATTTGTGCATACCCCGAACACCTTCTTATATAAATGGCACCTTGCTGAATCGTTTATTATGATCTTTTCATTATTATTAGATAAATACTGTTCCTTTGCTACTTCACTGGGGCAGGTTTTTCTCTGCAAACGGCAGGAGGTGTCATTGCAATTTGATGGATCCCATGAGCAATATCACAGAATACTCATGTATTAAGGCACTAAATAGAAACCATAATGCATTTCTTTCTCTTGTCAGTAAGGATCCACTTTATTTATTCACCATCCTGTTGAGGATGTCAGACTGTGGGAATGTCTACGCCACAGCGCCAGTATGACTCAATGCTGTGCTATGCAGGGACAGCTGAGATGAATGTAAAGAATATGACAACCATTTCTTTTGGTTCACTTCCCATATTTAATACTTTCATGGCAGCCTCTGATAACATCACACATGTTCCTCTGGTGCTGTTTATTGATATATTTGCTGCCAAAATCATATCTTGCAGCTCAGGTAATAACCTCTTTTTTCCTCTGTCCACATTATGTGATCATATTCTTATCAGAGATTAAATTTAATATAGAATATTATAGTTTGCCTACTGTTTGTATTAACGTATTATTAACCTAGCGATCTTTGACAATAAAACTGTAGCCTGCAATATTTCTATATTTCCGTTAAACTACACAAGCCAGCTCTGGAACATTTTCTACACCAAGTAATTCATTTATACCCAATTTGCTCTATTATACCTGGGATATCAACATAGAATTTTCCTTGAAAATCGAATAAAAATACCAAGGGTATATTTACAGTCAGTTCTTTAATATAAATAAATACATACAAATAGAATCTTCAGACACTCATTCCATGTGTTCATATTATCATGTAGTTTCATTTTGTTTTCTATAACCGTTGTTTATTACAGTTTAATGCCTTCTCAATAGGGAAACAATAAATTATTTTTGTTGTAAACATTAATGACAGTGGTGAAACACTGTGACAGTAAAGCCTTGGGAATCTTACTGAACATATGCAGTAAGAATTAATAAGCACCATTAATTTAATACAGGTTGTGTTATACTGCTACTTCTAGTTATAAAATATGTTTTTCATCTCAATATTTCTGTATTGGAATATGGGTCTTATTTTTCAAGCTTCTGTACACATGCCTTCATATTTCACTGTAATTATTGATAATTGTAGGATAATTGGTATCAGATTATTATGAAATGTAGATGTAGTACATGTAATACATAATATGTTATAAAAATACTAGGTACAAGAGAAAATGACAACAAATAAAACATCACAACCATCGTTCAAGCCAATTTAAATTTAAACATACTTAATTTTTTAAAGGAAGTAAAATACCTTAGCTAGTTGTTTGAACTTCTGAGTGAAACACAAGAAGAAAATTAAAATAACAAGTGAGGTTTGCAGTAAAGACACATGAAACTATTGAATGAGTAATTAGCTGCCTGCAGGCTAAAGATAAGCAAAAGAAAGACTCACTTTGATGTTGATCTCAAATTATCTACTGCCTTGAGTTTGTGTGCTATTCTTGTACTCAGTTTAAAAGCAGAGAAAAATTACATGTTCATACATTGGGAGACTGTGATCTGTGGGATGTTTTTCGCAAAGAGGCGAATAGTTTGTGTTGACGTTGTGCTGGATCTTCACATCAGTCTTACACATATTTCCTTTTATTTGCAGGCTCACATTTGCTGGCAAGCAATTCAGACAATGTTTCCATGTACATTATATTGTTTCAACTGTTATGTTTGGAATTAGCCGTGTGATAGTACATAGATTTTTCTCATCGTTTTGCATTGGAACCATTGTCTTTTGTGAAGGAGGCCAGTAATATGTATTCTGGCATTCTGAACATCAATGTACCCACACATTGTTCTCCATTTTCTAAACTGCATTTTTAAGAGATAGGTCTATCTTGTCATCTGTGGTGTCCATAATAATATCAGCTTCATAGGTTTAGCTAACTATCTTGATGTCTCAAATAACTTAATGTTTGAAATTCTGGAATAAGCTAATGGGCAAGATGGGCTAAAAGACCCCTCTAGCTTTTAATCTTTGTGTGCTTTAATTCTTTAGCAAACAATATAATAGCCATCATGTAAATTGCTGGCCTGTACTAGGATAAGATGATGTTCTACAAACAGAAAGTTCTATCCTAGATTATGCATTACTATATAATGTTCTTATTTCACGTAAAAAAATAAATAAAATAAAAAGCAGTATAAAATGTAATCTTTTTTAAATTATAGCAGAGTAAAATTTATTTAAATTCTCAAATTTAACACAATTAAGGTTCAAGTATGTGAAGTCCAGTGAAGTTTTCATTTAAGATATCCACAATGTAAGCACTGGGTACAGGTCCACCCTGATAGATCCAGCCTGATAAGAATGTATTGAACTTCTGTCAAGAAAATTGCTGATGTGTTCATATACCTATTGACTTCATCAGTAAATGCAAAATTGCCTTGCTCCATGATACCTTGTGTCTCATCTTATTCTGAGTCTAATTGGCTTGGCTAAGTGCATAGCTAGTTGTTGGTTTTCTTTTGGCAAGAGAACTGGTAAAAATAATACAAACGTGTTATAATCAGCTCATCATGTGTTTCAACAGCATCTCATTTGCATTTTAAAAGAGGATATGTTGTTATAATGCTTTCTAACCAGTGACATTGCTTTTACTGAGATTATTGAATATAGAGTTTAGACATCATTTTGTATGTTCTCCAGATGGACGCAAATTAGGAAATAAATCAAGGACAGTTGGTTTGCTTACATGATAGCTCATTAAAAAGATACTCTTGGATCCCCTGCCAGGTCATTGCCCTATACTATATTATGCAAATTCAGTCTCCCTGACCCTTCACAGTTTGCCTTAAATCCAAGATACTCACTCACACTCATTTTGGATTCAAGAATAAAAAGCAAGATTAATTCCAAAGGTAATTTTCTTTTACACATTTCATATAAGTATTTGTTTGGTCCGGAAAAGCTATTATGTTATTAAGTATTTTACAATAGGCAGATGTCACAGATTGCAGCATTTCCCACTGACTATAATATAGCCTACACCACAAGAAATAACTTATTTGAATAAATTGCTGATGAGTACTGTCATTATATTTATAGATACACAAAACTGATTTGACCCAAATAACTTTTTCATACAGTCTACAGATTACACATACATATTTGTTGGTGTTGTAAAATAAAATGGAAGACATTACTATTCTTACATTATGGTTGAATGGTTGTATGTTCACAAAATGGAAGTTTGAATTTGAAAACGAATATTATGTGGACAAAAGTGATGATGGTATAAGTGTGGCATCACCCTACATTATACATATTTACTATATATAATCAATTTAAGAAGACCTATGCAGATTCCAGAGATTTATAAATAAGTATATACATTTTGTATTTTCCTTTATACTGACACAATGTGGAATTGACCATAATTAATCAGTTAGGTTCACTATTAAAACCCTAGAATTGGAGAAGTGAAGAGGATATGCATCCTACAATATATAGACTTGCTCAAATTTGTAATCAGTAATCAGTCATTCAGCCTATTTAAATGGAGGAAAGTAGTCACTGTGTCATTTGGTATCATTGTGTGCACCACACTGAACATGGACCAGAGAAAGCAAAGGAGAGAGTTGTCTGAGGAGATCAGAAAGAAAATAATAGACAAGCATGGTAAAGGTAAAGGCTACAAGACCATCTCCAAGCAGCTTGATGTTCCTGTGACAACAGTTGCAAATATTATTAAGAAGTTCAAGGTCCATGGAACTGTAGCCAAACTCCCTGGGCTAGTCCGCAAGAAGAAAATTGACCACAGATTGAACAGAAAGATAGTGCGAATGGCAGAAAAAGGATAACTACCAAAGAGATACAAGCTGAACTCCAAGGTGAAGGTATGTCAGTTTCTGATCGCACCGTCCGTCGCCTTTTGTGCGAAAGTGGCCTCCATGGAAGAAGACCCAGGAGGACTCCACTTTTGAAAGAAAAACATAAAAAAGCCAAACTGGAATTTGCTAAAATGCATTTTGACAAGCCACAATCCTTCTGGGAGAATGTCCTTTGGACAGACGAGTCAAAACTGGAGCTTTTTGGCAAGTCACATCAGCTCTATGTTCACAGATGAAAAAACTAAGCTTTCAAAGAAAAGAACACCATACCTACAGTGACACATGGAGGAGGCTCGGTTATGTTTTGGGGCTGTTTTGCTGCACCTGGAAGAGGGTACCTTGAATCTGTGCAGGGCACAATGAAATCTCAAAGACTATCAAGGCATTCTGGAGCGAAACGTACTGCCCAGTGTCAGAAAGCTCTGTCTCAGTCGCAGGTCATGGGTCCTCCAACAGGATATTGACCCAAAACACACAGCTAAAAGCACCCAAGCATGGATAAGAATAAAACATTGGACTGTTCTGAAGTGGCCTACTATGAGTCCTGATCTGAATCCTATCGAACATCTATGGAAAGCGCTGAAACTTGCAGTGTGAAGAAGTCACCCATCAAACCTGAGACAGCTGGAGCAGTTTGCTCAGGAAGAGTGGGCCAAACTACCTATTAACAGGTGTATAAGTCTCATTGAGAGCTACAGAAAATGTTTGATTGCAATGATTGCCTCAAAAGGTTGTGCAAGAAAATATTAGGTTGAGGGTCCCATCATTTTAGTCCATGCCATTTTTATTTGTTTTATTATTTACAATATTATCTTTAAAAACAAAATCAAAAGCAAAGTCTGAGTTCTATTAAATATGGAATAAACAATGGTGGATGCCAATTACTTTTGTCAGTTTCAAGTTATTTCAGGGGAAATGTGCATTCTTCATTCTTCATTTGGGGTAACAACAAATTTGAGCACGTCTGTATGCTTTGCAGGGCCATCCAGTTTTTAATATTATTTTATTTCAATATGAACAAAGAACAAAAGTAAACTAAACTCTTCCCTTTGTAGATTCTGAGAGATATGTCACCATATGATGGGTTCTGATAACAAGACCAATTGTCTAATGCCTAGCAAACCTTTTTCAATCTAAGATTTGTGTTATTGAACATAGCATTTTTGTTATTATAATTTTTTTGCTAAAGGAGAATATACTGAGTATGACCGCAAGAGTAGATAGTAGGGTCCTATGGGCGCAGCCTATTTTGTTATGACGTATGACCTAACCTTATTAATATACCTACATCATAATTGGGGGGCGTGATTTTAGGTAGAGTTATTTCCTTAATTATGCCTACGTCATATCTGTCAGAAAGTGTACACCCATAAAACCCTGAACAACAAAGCCACCCATAACCCTGTTGTTCTTGTTGTTCTTGTTGGTCAACTGTAGAGTGTGAATGGGTCAGATCCTCCTGTAGTGGTTTGGGGGCTTTTTTTTTTTTAAATATACATGTAATGGATTAGGAAATCTAAACCGTTATAAGATCAACAAGTTCTGTTGTCTGTAATGGGCCCAGGTCTTAACAATGCCAGTTTTGAATAGGGTGTTTATCTTATCCACACTGTCTCTGTCTCTGTCTTTGTCTGTCTCTCTCGCCCAATCATTTTATAAGATCAACAAGGTCTGTTGTCTGTAATGGTCCCAGGTCCTAACAATGCCAGTTTTGCATAGGGTACTTATGTTATCCACACTGTCTCTGTCTCTGTCTCTCCCCACGATTCTCTGGAAACATCTGAGGATGTCCAGTTTGTTTAATAATAAGACAAATTTAATTAAAAATAAAATAAAAAAGCGTGTGTGCGTGTGTCTGTATAGGTTAATTGTTTTTGTAAAAAAAAAAGCTGTGGTTATATTTTATTTTATATTAGCTCTCTCACATAATGTGTTCATTCATTTTACTTAAATATATTCTAGGGTCTTAAAGCTCGTAAGAGTTAGACTTAAGATAATGATGTGCTTTTAATGTATTTTAGCTGTCTCAATACCTAATGATAAGGCATCGTTTAAAAAATAAAAACAGCTGATCACTCAATGCTAAATAGATCACATCATTCAAGGCTAAATCGCTCACACCGCGGGAGATGGGTCAGACAACAGTAGGTATGACGTGTGATATCAAAACATTCAGAATACTTTTAACCTATATAATTTATAAGCTTTGTAAAATAAACCCAAATATCTCTTTTGCGGTGATAAACGCTGTTCTGAGTAGTTTGTGACATGTTTAATACCAAACAATGCATAACTATTTAAAAAAAAAAAAAATCACCGTAAAAACTATTAGAGCAATGGTTATCTTAGATCTTTATAGTTATTTTCTTGGTTCAGGTTGTTTTTTAGCTCTTATAAAGGCCTGAAATATTCTTAGTGGTTGTTGACTATAGGTCTAGGTGATTTAAAAATGTTTTTTTGAGAGCCAAAAAGGTTCTAATAAAAGTTTAGAGTTGAGAGGAGAGAGATCGGCACCATCTTGGTTTCTATTTGAAATTTGATGCAATTGAGCCCCACAGAACAGCACCCAGGTGCGCTCAATCTTCAAACCGGTAAGTGCAGGAACGCTTGCCCGGGCTTGCTTCTTGCGGGGTTTCACGTTGATGTCGCTGGCCATGTTGAAGAAGCTGGATGTTTCAGATGCTGAGAATTAAAGCGGTATTGCCTAAAAGCAGTGCGGGCTCTTAAATAGAGAGGAGAGTTTCGGGGGCAGTGCCTTCAGAGGATAGGGGGGGGGGGGTTATGGGTGGCCTTGTTGTTCAGGGTTTTATGGGTGTACACTTTCTGACGGATATGACGTAGGAATAATTAAGGAAATAACTCTACCTAAAATCACGCCCCCCAATTATGACATAGGAATATTAATAAGGTTAGGTCATACGTCATAACAAAATAGGCCGTGCCCATAGGACCCTACTATCTACTCACAAGTATAGAGATGAAAATAAAATAAGCAAATGTATTTCTAAAGTGACAATGACAATCGAAGACTTTGAAAGGGGTAAGAAACATGTTCATATTCAAGTAAATGTTTTTCGATGTTGACCTTAAAAACATTGCACATGTGATAAACATTATTTGCAAAGAAGTTAGGATTGTGTTAAGTATTACAGTTTTGCAAAGTTTAATTTAGAAAAGTACATCTTTAATAAACAGTATAATTCTGAGCATCTCATACTATACTAAAAATGAGTCTATTCTTAGTACAAATTCGTCTTTCCAATATTTGGTTTGAAATAGTATTTAAAAAGCGTGCTCTGTTAACTATGGTTATTTTGCTAATTATTTACTGCATCAACAACTTTTATTATTATCAGACAGTCTCTCAGACTGATTTTTGTATTAAATTTAGCAAGGACCCTACAGCTAAATATAATTGTATGATACAAATCATACAGTTTTTAATTTTCTTTTGATGAGCAAAAGGGAATTCATAGTTACAATTCCTTTAGATCAGCAATGAAGTACACATCTCTGATAACTATCTCAAGAAATAAATGATGACAAAATATGGAACAGACAGCAGGAACTAGAGTACAGTGATGAAAAATATTGCCAATCTATGGTTATACTATAACTGTAAGAGTTGTACAAGGCTCTGTTTAACATTCTAATGGGCTTCTCCTGGCTTCCTCATTAGCAACTTTCAATTGGTTGTGTCAGGCTGTCTTTTTGGTAAAGGTCTTTGTCAGCAGCAAAACCTACAAAGGCTAATTAGCATGCTGTTGGAGCTGATAGTCTTGTGGGAATAAAGATGTTACACCTGATTCTCAGAGAGAGAAAAAAAAATCGTACCTTCCCCAAGGTATCTTAATCTTTCTAAAAGAAGATCACATTTATAAATGTCAACTGATTCCCATCATCGCATAGTCTTTCTTTCATAACACGATTGATTTATTTTTCTCTAGTATCTATACAATTGTGAATTTCAATGATATAAGGGGTAGAATGTTACATTTTCAACCACTCCATACCTACATTTCCAATGACAATTTCAATACAGTGTGTCTTTTCATAAATGTTAAGTGATGAGGAATATTCACATCTTTAATTTACATTTTCAGGGGCTTTTAACACATACCCGGTATACACATAATGAATAGCGTGTCTAAGAAGGTTTGAACCAACATAGAGATGATTATTTTTCAATTTCGAAATAGTTCCCCCAGAGTGTGTTGGGAATGACCTTTCCCCACGGAAACACTTGAAAAGCCTTATGCCAAAGTCCCAGATAGACCCCTGTGTGCAGTCAGTCATTTAGCCCACACCCTGTTTCAGCCCAAGTACAGACTGCAGCCTGGATGTACCAAGCATTACACCATCACTCAAACGCTTTGCCTTGAGATGTGAACCTCAGATACTTCCAATGACCAGGACGTATGGGAATGTGAAACTATGCATCTTTTAAGTCCACAGTCGTGAACAAGTTGCCCTGCCAAATGGCCTGGGTGATGCAGAGGTTTGTGAGCATGTTGAACCTCAACAAACCACATATGCTTAGGCTTCCTGGAGCCTCAGTAAACCGCATCTCACTTCAAGCAATGGAAAAAATGTATCGACACTCAAATGTTACTCACCAGTCCTTGTAGTCTGCAAGAAGGTGGAAAACACTTATCCCACGATGGTACATGTTAGTGGAATCAAATAATATATTATATATGTCGGTATATATTCACCACCGCACCACTAGCTATTATAATAAATATATGTAAAATATATGTATTGAGTCTTAAGAGAGCTTGTGAATGAAAAATTCAAAACTCAGAAGTAAGGCTCTTGTGTCCCATTGAAAAGACAAAGAGGGTGTTTCTCCTGTTCAGACTGTACTTGGGCTGAAGCAGGGGGTGGGCCAAGTGACTGACTGCACACAGGGCTCTATCAGCAACTTTGGCATAGGTCTTTTTCAGTCTTCCATGAGGAAAGGTTATACCCAATACCCTTTGGAGGAATTTTCTTAATTTCAAGTTGACCAGTTGACTTTTGAATCAAGATGGCAAGAGGAAATGATCTAAGTGACTTTGGAACAGGGGTCATTATTGGCATGAATGTAAGTCGCCCTGGTCTGCCAAGAAATAAAAATAATAATAATAATAATAATAATAATAATAATAATAATAATAATAATAATAATGAATGGCAGGAGCTTAAGTCACAAAAACGCTCATCTGGCTAGTGTTCTGGACAAGTGGGCGAGTGCATGTGTGGTGACACCAAGAGAACGGTACAAATCCCTTACAAGGTTAGGTCATAGGACCCTTACAGTGAGGGGGGTCCGGAGGCTCTGTTATTCTGTGGGGGGCATTTTCCCGGCATGGTTTGGGTCCACTTGTCCCCTTAGAGGGAAGGGTCACTGCAAATCATTACAAAGTTATTCTGAGTGATCACCTTTATCCTATGGTGAAACATTTCTATCCTGATGGGAGTGGTCTCTTCCAGGATGACAATGCCCCCATCCACAGGGCACGAGGGCTCACTGAATGGTTTGAGGAGTATGAAAATGGTGTGAATCATATGCTATGGTCTTCGCAGTCACCAGATCTCAACTCAATTGAACATCTATGGGAGATGTTAGACAGCACAACCACCTCTCCACCACCATCATCAAGAAAACAAATGAGGGAATATCTTTTGGGAGAATGGTGTTCCATCCCTCCAGTAGAGTTCAGAGACTCGTAGAATCTGTGCCAGGAGCATTGAAGCTGTTCTGGTGGCTCATTGTGGCCCAACATCTTACTGAGATACTTTATGTTGGTTTTTCCTTTAAATTGTCACCCATCTGTATATGGCTTTATTATAATTTTCTGCAATACCACTTAAATTGTAAAGTGTATCCATTTACAAATTGGCTGTGATGTTTTCAAACAGTTGTATTGGTGGCATGATTTCAAAAATGTAGCCCCAACATATTTTCAATTTAGTAGTCAGATTTTAATGTTTAATACTCCTTTCTTTAAATTACTGTTATGTGACCTGAGCTTAGTTTTTTTTCTTTTTTGATGTGAACATAATGTTTCCATGTAAAAATGGTTCTGACTTTCAAGTTTTGTTTCACTTGTCTGGTCCTGTCTATTCTGACATTCTCATTTTATTTAAATAAAACATGTGAATCAACATTTCATGTGAATGCATGTACTTTTCATTTAAATGTAGAAAAATGGGATCCAGGAAATAATTTAAATGCATTCAAAATAAAGCTGAATTTATTCTACTAGCATTTATGAGACACACTGTTCTTTTTAATGGTCTTCTCTGACACCATTAGATGGCTTTTGACTTTTATACTCCCTAACTCAGAACACGATGTTATATCCTATTGATTCCCACTTAACAAAATACATTTTAGACATTAACGTGTGTCCCTTGTGAATGCTTTTGGACTACATCATCGACACTACCTTATTTGCATTCCTGAAAATCTACTGAATTTAGGTCCATTTTACAATTCAATAAGAGTCATGCAAAATATAAAATCATAACAATTTACTCGGTGTATTTTTTGTTCAATTCATTCTTAATCCCAATTTATCAGGTAGCATCCTACATATATTTTAAATTACATACTGTAATGGTGTGAGGTACAAGTATATGTTTTTAACCTGCACATGTTAACATGTTCTTGGAGATACGTATGCGCACAGTATTACATTGAAACAGTATTACATTGAAACAGCTCCACAGGGGTCCTCTCATGCACACTAGCACGCAAGTCCAAAATTAATTATATGCAATTATTAAATTAGTCCTCATATAGTTATATGAAAAACTGTCATTTTATCTTGTTGCTAATTATTTTAACAAGTAAAACCAATGCGCTTGCATTTTTTTTTGCAAACATAATATAAGTTACTTTTCACAGCTGAAGCATTTTAAATTAAAATACAATTCTATATTTTTTGCCAAGATAAAGTAACAAGTCATTTAGTGTTCATTTTAACAATATTATATTTATAATAAGTAGGGAAGGTTCGCTCTTATCTGCTCCACTGAGGTGAAAAATGTTTGCCACCTGCCTTTAAAACACACGCAGCTGCAGTGCATGCCGGAACTTGAGCTGGTCGAGCATTTACACTGCCAGGATCAAATGCTACCGATGCATTTGATCCGGATCTGTACCATCTCCCTGAGAGTTACATTGGATCCGATTGCCGTGCGTTTACACTGCCACTTCTGATCCTGATCAAATGCTACCGATGCATTTGATCCGGATTAGAAATGGCAGTATAAAAGCACCTAATGTTGGAGACAGCATTATTGTGCCACAAGGAACATTAATGATTCCGTATGCTCAAAGCTATATGTTTATGCAACATTTTTCTCACATAATCTTTGTCAGAACCAAAATAAAACCAAACTACAACATCACATAACTTTGCCAGAACAAAATGTATTAGCTGGGAAACTAGTTGACAGTTGGCTGAAACTATTTAATAAATCACCTAGATGTTGCAGCTCAGGGTTTACTCCAGCTTTAGACTTTCAGGAGTCTAAGTGCAATGTTTTGTTGATTTTATTGGGATTAAAATTGACAAGTTGATCTTTTATGTATGATGTATGTGTTAAAAACTATTTGAATCATGTTCAACATGATATTTCAGAAAAAAACTTAAGATGTGTGGGTTGAAGTGCTATGTAGTGTGTTTTTAATCAAAACCACAGGGTGTTCTTTAACACTTTTTTCTTCTACATTATTAGTTTGAAAATCGCAAACATGTCTGTGGGAATTAATATTCTCTCGTTGCAAATTTGATTTTGTTTGAAGTGAACAATTAACACAAAACACCCCTTGGTTTTTTAGCATGCCCTACAGTACTGCTTTAAACTCTGGGTCCTAAGTGTGTCTATTAAATAAATCTATATAATATGTCTATCTTTTTATGATATATACAGGATTAATATATATATAACAGTGTGTCCAACACTTTTATTTTCTGAATAGTTCATAATGAATTGTATAAGCATGGTGGCTTTTATTGTGATATTATCCATACTTATATTCAGTGTGATAACTGCTGTCCATTCTTGTTATCATTTGGAAGGTAAAACTTGTTTTCATTTTTATTATCATGACTAATCCCACAAATTGAAATCATGAAATTGCTTTTTAGATAAAAGTGGTTCTGTCACAGCCTGCTGTAAGTATAGAGAGGGAGATACACGAATGTTGAGAATAAGTCAGCATGAATATGTTGAAAATACTAATCACTGTTTAGATAAATGTGTCTCCATAGTCACTGGTACACCTTGAAACACGGCAGAATTTAAGTCACACTTTTAAACAGAAATATATGTAAATGCACAAATCTCTCCACTATTCCTGACATTAATTTATGGCAAAAAGTAAACAAGTTTACTGTCTACAATCATTTATTAAAGTATCAAAAAATAAAGATGGAAACAATAACTCATAATTGCAAAATGGGACTTTGATTGTTCTGCTGGTGGCTCCATGCAGTACTATATACTCCAATATTAACTACATCTAAATTAACTGAATTAATTAATTGTACACTTCTGTTACAATGATAGAACCTTACATGTTAAAAGTAATTAAACAATAAATAATTATGTCTGTTTGATTGATTTCTCTTTTAATTGCTTGCTGCCATTCTCAGGGTTCCCATGGAAATCAGATTTTTTTTTTTCCATGACTTTTCCATGATCACAGTAATCCTTTCCCAGTCAGCATTGTGGCATTGAAGAGAGTGCTGGCGCTGACAGCATGTAGAAAGCAAATGGCTTTTGGGAAAAACAGTGTATGTTGGTAAGTTTTGTAGAACTTGTGTGTGGTTTTGAAATAAAATTTAATTTGTTGAATAGAACAATACGTATTGTTATTATTTACTTGAATTTAAATAAATATGCATATCATACATTTGGCTACTTAATTTAAATGCAATGGACAGAGACAGTGGTTTGTCAGGACCTGGGTTGAGAAACACTGCCTACATTAAATGTTCAAACGTTATGAAGTGTCTGTTGCATTTAAATTAAGTAGCCAAATGTATGATATGCATATTTATTTACAATCAAGTAAATAATAACTTCAACTTTGTAGGCTAAATAAAGATCACTCGCATACAATTAAATCTCAATAATTATCAATAAACATTAGCAGCAATGTAAAGTGATGCAGTGTTATCAATGACCGAACATAGAACATATAATTCAAACCATGATACAACCACAAACTAAAGTGTTTACTCTTAACCAAACATGAACACGTAGAATCAAAATTACACACACACAAACTAATTTTTGCAGTTGACAATCCGTCCATTTAATGACGTCATTGCAAATCAATGTGCAATAAACAAGTAAAATAATATCCTTTGATTGAAATGATGATAAACTCTCTCTCACACACACACCTGTAAACCCCCATAGGCAGCTACAACTTTAAATGTAGTTTCTAAGCATTATTATTTTAGAGGGAAATGCCACAACCGATAAAGAGAGTGGTTTGTTTGTCTTCTTGTTTTTTGTCAGCTAGTTTGGTTCAAGGTCCATTTCAGTACTACCAACACTCCCAAACTGCAAGTGTCCAGCTTTTCTTTTCTCCTGCTGCAGTATCTCAGTACAAGGTATATATCCCTCTTGATTCCTTCTACTTGCTTCTCCAGGCCCTCAACACAGCATTCTCCTCCCCCACTTCTCTCTCCTTTGCTTTTATATCTGACATACAAATTCAAATTTAATTTCAATGTTCTGTTTATTATCCATTTGCATAGTTTTGTATAATCAGTATATACCAGAATAGATACATTTATGTGTTGTTGTTGTTGTTGTTGTAACACTTTCAATCATTTGTGCATTCAGAGTAGGTGCAGACTTCAGTTTAAGGCAAAAACAGCTCTAAAGTGTTGGCTCATGCATTCAAAAAGAACAGCAATGAACTGACACCTGAAGAGACACAGACAGGGAGGTAATATCAGAGGGGTGGTATTGGACTCCTACAATTAACTCAAGGTGGACAGAAAAGGGTGAACACAGAAGTGTCTAGGGGTCACGGGACAATTAAACAAATATAAACAGGATGGTTAAACTATTTACAAGTTCCCACTCTCCCCCCAGTCTTGTCCATCTCCTACAAGGGGGCTGCCTCCCAGCATGCATCTGTCCCTTATGCAAATGCTGGAGCAGCCCTCCCCCTCCTCGACACAGCGCTGTCTCCCGGCAGGACAGCGTGACATTTTTTTTTTTTTTATTGATGTGCTTTTTTGTTTCTGTTGCTATAAGCTTTTTAATTAAAGTTTTGTGTTGCTTATGTATAGGGTTTCAGTTGTTTAGTAGCATATATACATTTGCTATACATTTGTTCAGATGCTTGTTTTGTTTTTCCATTTTTTTATTTGATACTTGCTACCTATATTGACCCCTCCCATCATGATATACACATACAAATGTTTCTTTTTTATTATTTCTAACTATACATCTATGAACTTTACCCCCCATTTTCACTTAAACAGTGGGAATCCAGTGTGAATCCCCTCCCAGTTGGCCATCGCAAAGTTCAGAGTTCTGGTGAAAGCATAGGCAGGTGCACACTTGAGACTGGGAAAGCAATAAAAAATACCTTAGACCAATAATAATAATTAAATTAAATGTGTAATATGGGTAGACATTCCTATCCTCTTGACACTAACTTCTTATTACAAGTGCAGGTAGTGTCACAAAATTCAGACAGAGGATTCAAATCCAGGTACAATTGTTTATTGCTTCACACCCCCCCAAAAAAAAAAATGTAATCCATTTTATCCTGCAGAAAGTAATGGAATAAATATAATCTAAACAGTCCTCTGACTTTCTTTTTCTCTCTCTAAGTATGGGATTAATGATTTCCAGTGTAAAAGAGGAATGTTAATGTACCAGTACAGGAGAAAATACAAAATACAAAAACAATTAAAACAATACATTATTAAATAGTTTTTTAAACTATAATAAAAATGTATATATGTTTATACATTACCAGTGAAATGAACAAATGGGAATTATATATATATATATATATATATATATATATATATATATATATATATATATATTTATATATGAGTTGAAACACAATACATTTACTGTTTACATGAAGTACCATTCATTAATTGTGCTTCACTTTGTGAAGCACTTGGAGATGTTTGGTACTTGAATTGTGCTATATAAAATAATGATGATAATGTCCTCTTGTACAGTACTTGAATCTGTAATTAAGTCAAGGGAAAAATGTAAATGGATGTTTTGATTTGAACTCTGCATGAAGGTAAAATGACAGTTGCACCACTGTCTTCAAATGTTGCTTGTTTATTTTAAATTTAACTCTGTTGATTCCTTGGATAATACCTTAATTCATCCAAGATGCATGAGAACAAAGGGAATTATTGGTCTTTTTCTGGTAATTGCAGGACATTTAAGACAAAAATATTTTTTCAGCACCATGCTAATGTCAACCCACATGCCTCTAATGGTTATACCATTATTTATTTTCCATTTTAGTGTCAACTGTATTAAATAGGAATGTGGAGTTAGGATTTATGAATTAAAGTGGCTTTGAAGACATGGTGGCAAGACACAGAGATGACTGGATACAGAAAGTAAAGTAAAAAATGTGCTGCACCCAGAGAGACAGAAAATCAATTTCACTTGCTTTGTTCTGTTTATTTTCTTGCGTTTTGCTTTTATCTGTCTCTGTTCATATTCTTCCACATCTGGTTCGCTCTATTTCCTGTAGTCCCAAATAAACGATTGCTGTGCTTTGGTGTTTTCTTTTTTTCTTTCTTCTTCTTCTTCATATTAATTAAAGAGTGGAGAGAATCTATGATTTTCAGAAGTCCAAGTAAGCCCAACAATAGAGAGGTCTCATTATTAATTATTTAGTTAAGAGGAACCATTTCCAGGAACATGTGCCCGGAGTCAGGATTACAGCCAAAGCAAAGGTCTTCCAGCTTTGGCTACCTCCCTTCCCCTCAAACAATGCACATGTCCTGTATTACACAAGCTGGTAATCAGATATGATTATGCTGCTTTCTTACTAGCACAGGACTGTATAGATTTCTGGTATTATTGTTTACTTAACAAAATTGACAGGGTTTTATATGTGGCGCCAGCTCGTGTCTTCTCAATTTTATCTGTCCACTGTGCTCAAATATCCAAGAGCTCCATCTAAAACTTGTAAATAAGGTATGCATTCAAGTCAAGCCCTATGTTCACTTAATGCAAATTATATAATGTTGAGGTTAGCACCATTTTATTATACCAAAAGGAAAGCTAGATGAATGAATAAAAGTATAATATAGTATATAATATAACAATCTTTTAAATAGACACTACATGGTATTTACATATAACAAGTTATATTGTTTATGACAGTATATATTCTATACAATATACATAATTAGTTTTATCCAAGCAGTACACTTTCTTTAACCACAACATAGCCAATTTAACTAATATAAATGCATACATGTTTTCATTCATTTAATCACAGTAGAATCATACATAAGTTGCTGTAAGTTTTAGAATTGCAATGTTCCATTATATGTTTTGTTTTAGATATTGATTTTAATGTAATGAAAGTTTTAAAGTAGAGTTAATGTAATAATATAATGAAGTGCTTCTGAACTTCAGAGCAATTTGCAAAAAGAAAAACATTAAGTATAGGAGGTCAGAGTAATTTACTATAGCTCATTTGAGCAAACATGTATACAAAATAATTATTTTTATTCTGTAAAACCACAATTTAGGTTTGAAAGCAGCAAACTCCCTGTAGTCCAATTATGTATTCGCATGATTATTCTTTTACCCAATGTGTATTACATATTAAAGCAAATATGCGTTGAGTATTTTAATTTGATATAATTTAACAAATTAACATTTACCAGACCATCATATTCTTCTAAATTACTCTCATATAAATATAAGTATGTACATTTTCTGAAACAAAACAGCATTTAGTGTCTGACACAGAGTTCAGTTGTACTTGCAGATAAGTGATTGTGGAGACTAATAATTGCTTTGTAATCATCAAGTTATATATTTCTGGTAATATTTTACAATAGTGAGCACAGATTCCTCATTAATTTATGAACTTCACAGGAACACCTTAATACCCAATTCACTTTCTCTGAGTTCTGATGTTCATACCATTGTATAACAGTAAAGGTTATGGTTTGGGCTGATGGCTAGGTTTATAGACTCGGCTTGAAGTTAGGACTTATATATGTGATCAACAACAGAACTCACAGGGAGAGCATGAGATGTTTTATTTCTGTGATATTAATATATTAATTCTTTAGACATTGTTCTCACTGTTGTAAAGTCTTCCCACATTTCTTGATCTCATATTACAGTCCATTCTTGTGGAGATCATAAACATTATTCGAAGATTCACTGAAACACGTGATCTTAGGCAGTGTTGATCCCACACAAAACAGTTCACTGTCCACTACCAGTCTTTACAAGCTGAATCTTAACCCTGCTTGGGGGGTAACTGATATTTTTCATCAGATATTGCAAATCCCTGCAAAGAAATGTATATAAGGTTGTTGGCATCGATTATGTACACATTTTTGAATATATCCATATGTATGGGTTTGCTGGCATTTTGAGTATCAGTTTTGGACAGCTATAGAACATGTTCCACTGTGATCATCTGGAAATTGAAGAAGTGCTGGTCTTCTGGATATGTAGGAGTTAACCAGTGCCTGTAGGTAGTGTGTACCCTGTGTCTATGCAAAGGGAAATGTGTTATTTTTGTACTGCAGGTACCACAAAGTATACAATGGAAAATAACAGCAAGAGACTAAGATTTAATGCAGGTGAAAAGGTATTAAATTGACAGAAGGGGGTCATGCTAAAAAGATTTATGATGTACAAAATTCCTTGAGATTATAAATCTTAAGCAGCACTAACCTGTCAGCAGCTGACATTTTCAGAGCATATGTTAAACGCTACATAAATACATACAATATATTTATTTGTCACAAGTTACAAAAGTGAACCCAAATCCCTTTGAACCCAAACCCCTGAACACAAATCACTCAAAACACGGCACAAGCTTGAGAAGATCATTTCAATATATATATATATATATATTCTAGGCAAATATGAAACTCAGGAACTATATATACTGCAGCTCATGGGTTAACTAAGCAAATAACATCCCAGCATGCTTAGGGTCATGTATAAAAATGCTATAATTATAACAAGGCTGCAAGAGGAGAGCTCAGTGACTTTGAAAGAGGGGTGATTGTTGGGTCGCATTTTACAGTAGCTTCAGTGACCATTACAGCTTGGGCGGCCTCCATCTCCTCTGTCCTGATCCTCTTTGATCTTTCAGCAGCCTTCGACACCATTGATCACTCCATCCTCCTCTCCTGCCTCACTGACCTTGGAATGTCTGGGACAGCCCTGACTGGTTCTCCTCCTACCTCAACGTCCAGACCTACCAAGTGACATGGCACAGATATTCATCCACACCGTAACCTCTCCTCATGGGTGTGCCCCATAGCGCTGTCCTGGAACCCCACATCTTCTCTCTCTACACCTGCTCTCTGGGCCCCCTCATCCCGTCCCATGGATTCTCCTACCATTTCTATGCAGATGATACCCAGAACACCTTGTCTTTTCCCTCTTCTGACCCCCTCATCCCCTCATCCTCTCTCACATCTCTTCCTGTCTGTCTACTACTTCCTCCTGGATACACTAAATGTCACCTCAAACTCACCCTCTATTAATCTGATCTCCATCTCAATACCCTACGAATCTAACACACTTCCCCTCTTCTTCCAATTTAGGAGTCACCTTTGACCTTGCCCTCTCCTACTCTCAGTACATCTCCACGCTGACACCTAATTATAATTCTTCCTGAGCAACATATGCCAAATCAGCCCCTTCCTCACTGATCACTCGACTCAGCTGCTCGTCCAGACCCTGGACCTCTCCCATGTGGATTACTGCAACTCCCTCCTGGCCAGTCAGCCTGCCTGCAACTCCATCCCGCCTACTCCAGCTCATCCAGAACTCTGCTGCTCATCTGCTGTTGTCTCTGTCTCTATTTTGCACCACACTTTCAACCATTGCCCCTAAGTGTGGAACGACCTTCCCACTAAGGTCAGGAAAGCAGAGTCCCTGACCACCTTCTGACGATTACGCAAGACTCATCTGTGCAGACTGTACTTGTAATGTAGCAGCTTAGTCTCCTGAGCTATTCAGCACGGTTTCTCCTATGCCCCCTCCCTTTAGCACATAACTAGGACTACATTGCTGGAACTCCAAGGGAAAGATATCATGAGCAAAGGACAACAGTGGGCTGAAGCATATAATTGAGCAACTGCAGACAATTTGACTGCAAATTTCAATCTGGGGCATAAACAGCAAGTTTAATCAAAAAACAGTCCAATGAGAACTTGGAACTTGGAAGAATTGTGCCAACATCCCTCCTGCAGAATTCCAGATACTGGTAGACTCTATGGCATGACGCATACAGGTCATATTGGCAGCACATGGTGGTCCAGCACCCTATTAAGTCACTTTAATTTTGTAAGTGTTTGAGTTTGTAGATTTACTGAGCACCATGTTAAGATTGTTTAGTTTTTTTCAGCATATTTAAATGGTGTTTTTTTCAGATGTAATTTAATGAGGCACAAAGTATGAATTAATAATGGTATTTGGCAGCCATGCCCTAACTGCCTTACAATATAAGCAATTCAGATTCACATTCTGGCTGTACAACACACCGACACCTGCAGTGACCAGGATTCCCACGTTCTGTGCTAAATTGTCTAAAATGCCCCTTGTATTATGTTAGGTACAGTTAGAAGGAAAATTCCTGTGAGCTGATACAACAGCAACACTCGATTGCTTACATTGCACCTATCGGGCCATGTGGTGGAAGTGTGAAAGGTGGCTGTCTTCCAATTGTCACTGAATGCATGCGTTTCCTTTCAGATTTGCAGTGTGAAATTAGGTGACTGGTTTGATGGCAGATTCAATGACATTCTGTATCAGCCAGATATAAATTCCATGTCTTCAAAACCACCTGAGACTGTAACAGGTTTTATGCAGCTGCCCCTGTTACCAAGAAAAATACATTATTTTTGTAAGCATTGGTGACAATGTATATGCTGAACATTTTGACTTCTGTGGGATGATAAAAGTTGTTGCCAACATTTTGACTGGTATATAAAAGGTTTATTTCACATTGTGCTGGTGTTTGTAATGGTGGGAGTTGTATTTTAATTGCTAGCACAGCTTAGAGAGACTTGTTGTACCCCTTTTGTTGTACTGAATATCAGTAACAAAAACAGGTGCATACATATTTGCTATTTTTGTATTGAATTTGGAAATCCAGCAGTAAGAGATGATCTGTATGTAATAATTATTCTTTTTTTATTTTACTATTTATGCTGTCAAGTATGGAAGCGTATTGCTGCCACAGGGTGGAAAAAAAAACAACCATGGGGCGTGTTGTTGCCACGAAAATAATAATAGGCCAATACCAGTTGTAGTTCTGATGGGTAATCTTGCGATACAACAGAACTTGATAGGAAGGATAGAAACTTAATAAACAAACATATTATTTGTGTGAGACATTCTAACGCAACTGCTATACTGTTATTCAGTAATGGTTACAATTGTGACTTTGTGGATGTCCTTCAGCATCAGATATCAATCTAATGTTCAGCAACAAAACTCAATCCACACTATTAAACTACTAGTGCCTTTTCCTAATATTTGTCACATGAAGTAATCAAAGTAAAGGAAATCTGTGCAGTTGAGTAAATCCAGGTCAATCCACTGTCAATTTTCAATGAGGGCATTACTGGACCTTTCATTATTCATTATTCATATTTTCATTATTTACCAAATGTAGGTCTGTTATCCTACCTAATCTACTTATTGTATTTCATGCCTAGTGAAAGTCAGTCATTAGTTATTACAATAACATTGATTTTATGTTATTAATTTCGTATTGATTGAAATCTTCACCATTTGTTTTTATGCCAAATATTTTTATGTTTTTGTTTGCACATGGTGAGAAAATAAAGAACAAGGATTAAATATGTAGCTAATGTTTTGGACTGAAAAGAGCTTCTGTTGCAAGTACTCTTTTTTCTTGTCAGTATCAATATAGTTGTTCAAACACCACTGAGACCCAATTTCACTGCTGTGCATTTACAATAAACATGGTAATTGCCCTTGATAAACCAGTGGTTTGCTCCTCATTTTTGCTTCATAATGCAGAGTCTAGTAAAGGATTATTTATTCATCTGTTATTTAGAGATTTATAACAAACAAACATTTTACTCTAATTTTACATGCATCTCTTTTACCTCCTGCTATACTGTCTCTTGATATTAAAATTAAAGCACTGTGTACATAATACATTGCTGCCATAATAGCCACTGGGTATTAAAATAATAGACCATGCATACAGAAGTGTATAGGCTGAGTTGGTTGGAGATGGGTTTAGAGAAGTTTTTATAGCAGGGTGAAAACAAAATTGTAAATATATCTTGACAAACATGTAAGCAATAGGAACATCATACAGGAAGACAAGGATAAAAAGCTGCAATCCATTTTTTATTTTCCTCAAAGTTAAGTGGATTCATTAAATATTTATTGATGTAACCAGCATAAACATATATGTAAGAAAAATGAACCATAAAAAGGTGCATAAAAGAAACAGTGGGTTACTGTCGCCTGCTGATAACAGTACTTCAGTAATATTATATGTCAATTGTTCCTGTCGTTTGCGCTAACAACATGACCATATTTGAAATAAACCAATTCTCCAAACTATCAAGTGGAAGCATAGATCTTTTTTGTTGTTGTTCATTTTATCCATAATATGATAAGAACTACATAAATGTTAACAGGGAAATTCACGGTTATTCATGAAACTTATGCATACAATATTTAGCTGCATGTGTAATAATGTGATAAAATTATTGGGTGAATGTCACTGCTGGTTCAGTGACTTTGGGTGGAATGGTGTGTTTACAGATTTGAAAAGATGAAAGTATAATTAGCTATACTGTAAACATAAAAGCCTTCACTTTATTCCTATGCAGGCTCTTGAAACAAGTTGAACATGCCAATTTACTGCACAGCATGGAAGATTTAGTGAAGTGTCATAATTGTGCATGACACCCCATCCTCTAACTTTAATGGCTTTTTAGATTTTAACTCACTTGTGTGAATTTCTTCAGTTAATTAATTTACAAATTTGGATTCACAAATTATTTAACACCACTGTAGATTTAACTTACTTTTAATACTTTTTGCAAATCATGTTTTAATTAGAATCAGCCATTGTGCAACATATATTTGCATTATCCTTCTGTGAGTAAAGGATGCAGTACATTATTATAATTATTAGTAGTAGTAATAGTATGTTTATACCCCAACACAATTCACAGATGGATGACTGACTAACCTGGTTTTCTCTCCAAAATCTCAATGGAGTGATGAAATGTACAAATAATGACTCTATTAATGAGAAATGTGTTCTTGTCATTATAAATATTAGCTTTAGTTTTTACACATTGGATGTAGAATGACCATAGATGTCCTGTTATAGTCAGATAATAGTTAATAGGTTTAATTAAGTTAAAAGGCTTAATTATTAATTTGGTCAGTTCCTCCGAAGGTCCGTGATTGAGGTCAGGTTGTGCAGTCATCTGAATCCACCTGGGAAGATTGCAGAGCTTTACATATTATAGTAATAACGGTAACACTGTTATACACAGTTGGTTAAATCACTTTACTTAAAAATACCCACTTCAATGTATGTTTGTATAAATTACAAGCTGTGACAGTTTGGTGGCACATAAGTGGTTCTCAAAATATAAAATGACCCCTGTAAGCTGCATTGACATATTGGGAGAAATTGTAAGTTGGATGTATAATTTATGTCTAACAGTGACACAAGTTATATAATAATAATAATAATTATATATATATATATATATATATATATATATATATATATATATATATATATATATATATATTAAGTATAGCAGTAACCAGTTTAAAATATGGGTATTATACTGCTGTATAATTACAGACGCTATCTGTTTAGTTTTGAATTTACACTACCTACAATTTTAAGCATCTGTAGTCAAGACACATTTCAGTTCCAGAACACTTGCTACTTCATAGTTATACTAATGCTCCATGACAAAGTTATCAAATTATCTTGGTAACCTAAAAGCGTATTCTAGAACAATATAGCAGACATGTACATTTAATAAAGAATCTCAGATAGATTCATACTTAAGGTACATTTTAAATTTGATCTAATTTTAAACATTATCACCCAAAAGTCAAATAGGGATAATGAATTTGAAAAAAAAAAAATTCAGATCAGTACTTATCATTATAGACACATAATTTTATGTGTCTATAATTCTTTGCAAAAAGGCATTAAACCAGCAATTATAATTTCATTAAAAGCTATAAATGGAGACACATTAATATAAGATTAATCATTTTCTTAACATAGATTATACAACAGAATAGTCATTGCAAAATTATTGTGATACTACATAAAATATTTTACAAAATTGTGGATGTTATTATTATCATCATCATCATCTTTATTAATATTGTTGTTGTTACTGCTGTAGTGTTCATGAGTTGGATAAGATAGCGTATTATAAATGATAGCCATGTGTATCCATGTATCACATATGCAGACCTTGAAATTAAACCTCATTAAAAACCTATATGTGAAAGCCCCATATGAAAATAATGTTGTCTTATTCAAGAGTTGTGTGTGTGTGTGTGTGTGTGTGTGTGTGTGTGTGTGTGTGTGTGTGTGTGTGTGTGTGTGTTAATTCAAATACTGCAACAACCGGTAAAACAAAAAAGTTAATATCCTACCAGAAACACTCCAGAGTGTAATATTAAATGGTTTTTGAAAGATGATCACTTGTGATAGTGTAATTGCATGACAAACACTCTGGATACTTTTTCTGTTTTCTTTTTCATAAAATGGACATTGATTTTTTTTTTAACCTGCCATATAAATTCAGATGATCCTACTATATTAATATCTAGCACACTTTGCTTTTCAGCAGATCTTTTTTTTTCTGCTTGTCTATGCAAGCTAAAAATCATTACGCTTCCACAGATTCATTATTTTGAGATTTCCCAAGAGGCACATCTTCAGTAAAATCACTTGCAGTGAAGGTTTCAAGATAATTAATGTTTTTGTATATATAAAATAGCAATGATGTTTCACTCTTTGAGCCCTAGTGCCCGAATACAAGTAATTAAACATTAATCAGAGAATCTATCTACTTATCATTATTAATAATAATAATAAAATACCTTTACTATTTTGTGAAGATGTATGTATGTATTAATTTATTATTGTTATACCATCCTTGTTCTTATATTTTATACACACGACTACAGTGTTATGTCAGGACATTTATAGCTATTTGGTTATTGTGACCAGGAGTCATTTTCCTCATTTAATGCATCAGCATTTGCTCAAGTAAAAAATGTATAAGACAAAGGGCTGACAAATATGGGTAATTTGTTAGGGTCATTAAGGTCTGCAGCCTTGAAACTCAGAGTCCTCTTCAAAGATGTTATCAGCTTTCAAAATCATATTAAGTAAAACCCATTTGGGCGCCACAGGCTTCTCGGAATCACCAATACATCTCTAGTAGAAAACCACAAAGCAGCCACTCTGCTGCTATCAGAAACCTCAATACAATATTGTGTATTAATATTTCACAATGCACTCCCTATTGAGCAGTACAAGACAGAGACACGACAGCCTAAAAGTTAACATCAGGTAAATCTGTCCATGTAAATTGTACACCTTTGTTTATTGGGACTGGAAATTAGGACATAAAAATACATAAATGAAATCAATATGCATTAGGAAGCCACTATACACTTAAATCCTTCTCCATTAACATCTGTATTTAATTTCTAAGTTGGCTAATGTTGAGCCACTAAATATTAACTCATATCACTGGCAGCACATTATTTATAGGGGGTAATTACATAATGAAGAGTTGAGCAATATTTAGGGTATTGCATCCTTTTTAAATATATATATATATATATATATATATATATATATATATATATATATATATATATACATTCAAATCATTAAGATTATTAAGATCTGTAATATTAATATTGTATTAATACATTATATTATTTTATATGTTAAAATAAACATTGCAGTAATCACATATCACATATCAGGTAAGAGATATTTGATTAACTTTTTCTCTTTCAATCTGGACAATTTCTAAACTTCAGGAATTAAAAATCACATTTCTACATGCAGGCTGATTAGAGCAATATACAGAGCTATATTGTTGATTGAAAGTCTCTGCAATCCTTCAAACGTAGATCTTTGTTTAATACACTACTAGCAAACTAATTAACAAAACAGGTAGGATTATATGTGTGTGTATACTGTGGCACCGGATGCTGGGGCTCTGTAGTAGGCGGGGTTCAGGATGTATTGAAAGGCAGTGAATATTTATTTACACAGTGGTCCATGATCAAATTAAATAGACAGACATAAAAACTAACAAAACCCTAACTCTTATTTGAGCCAAGTTCTTTCTTCTAATTCAATTCAATTCAATTAAATGACTGTCCATCACTGGTACTCCTCCCTGCCTCTCATCTCTCAGGAAGCAGGTCTCTTCCCATTTTATCGATGGGGGAACCAGTCAGATGTTCCGGAAACATATAAACAATGTATAGAAATAAAACAAATCCACTTACTCTTATAGGTCACCCTAAATCGCCAATGTCTTAATACTGGGGACACATGTGAGTTATTAACCAATTAAGAAAGTCAACCAAGGGAATTCTTCCCTCAGGAGGCTGCAGGTATTCAGATCATTGCTCCAATGGTTTCTAAAGCACTGAATTTACCACACCACCTGCTTCATTTATCAGAATGAAATACTTACAGGTGTTTATAAATTGGTGATATAACTATTTAGAGATATCTAAATAAGGTGCTTTTTAAAGATATCTCTAAATGATTTGCTGATATCTCTAAATGATTTGCAGATATCTCTAAATCATTTAAAGATATCTGCAAATCAATGTGCTTTGAAATGAGATATTTTAAAATTATTTGCAGATATCTCTAATTTATTTGCAGATATATTTAAATGATTTAGAGATATCTCGAAATATTTGAAGATTTCTTTAAATGAACTAAAGATATCTCTAAATGATAATTTGACTTGCTATAGTGATATGTACCTGATGATCACATGCTCAAATATCTGTTGGTGTTCTGTTCAGTACAGATATTGTATAAGAAACCACAGCTCTGTGATTTTTTTTCTGATTAAAAAAATAACCATACTGGAAAATTAGATGGCAGATGATGGGCAACCCAGATGTGAAACTAGGAGATCTTTCAGTTTCATAATCCAAACCTAAATATATGATGAAGATGATTATGATGATATTGATTAGCCTAGGCTTGTTTTGTTGTTGTACGATAATTAACTTTATAAACATGTTTTTCTTAAAAAAAAAAAAAAAATCCAAAACACAACACTGCAGCTGTAATTTTGATTGTCTAATTTGTGTAAATTACATTTTAGATAGACAGCCTGCTTGCCACCTATTCAGGTGGAAACGTTTAGTTTTATCACACATTGTGGAACATAGTGCTTGTTGACAGCATTTGATTAGAATAATTAAAGGTTCACAGGTTTGGTATTGTTACAAACCAATGTGTAATTCAAGATGAACTGCACCTAATGCCAAGATGCTAAAACACAGCCAAGAGCCAACCATGTAAAGGAGAAAAATATTTTCATTTCTTGACAAAGTACTAACGTAATTTGTAAACTACAGCATAGTGTTTAAAATGAGACAGTGTGTAAATAAAATATCTCATAGAACACTTTTTTAAAGCAGGAGTTCAGTCCAGTTTTGTTAACAAATGAAAGGGAGTATTTGTAAATGTGTAAGTTAGCATCTTCTCCATAGTTTTAAAAACCTTCTCTCTCATGTTGGCTGTTTCAAAATGACAGCTTTATACCTCCTCAGGAGTGCTCACCTCTCAGTGTACAATCTTTCATTTTCTGTCTTTCCCAGGCCTTCAGCTGTGCTACATACGTGATTTGTATCCATTTACTAGTTGCTATACTACTGGCACCAAATTATATTTAGCATTTGGAAACAAACATAAACATATAATGTATGGAGTATACTTTGTTATAAATATATATTAAATGGATAGCAGTTCTTGGATTGCTTCATTTTATTATCATTGGTATTATTTTATTTCTTGGTGGACGCCATTATCCAGGGCAACTTACAGTTTTCACAATAAGCAATGTAAGCATTACACAAGTGCAGTAGTAAAATCAGTACAAAATTACAATCAGTTTACATCCTAATGCAATTAGGTAACAAGTGCAGATAGAACAGTTAAGTCACAGGTATGTATTAAAGGGAGGGGGCAATCACAGTAAAACACCAGAAGTTCCAATGGTATAAGTAAGCTGGAGCATAAGGAGCATAGTTATATAAATTGTACAATTACAAGAGTGCTGAACAGCTCAGCAGAATAAGCTGCTATATAATAGGTACAGTCTGAACAGATGTGTCTTTTAGTAATCCATGCATTTTAGGAACCTAAGTGACCGGCTTTCTTCTGCTATTCTGATGTCTCATTAAAGAACTCGCAATTCTCTACTGGTTGAAATAACATTAAGTGTCTGAGTATTGCAGCAGACTCTACAGTAGTAATACTGGAGAAAGCTTTTCGTTGTCATCAGTCGTGGCAATCTTCTCAAAGCTCATTATCAACTTTTGTGAACCTTGTGCTCAAAGCATGATTGCACACTTAATTAGATCTCATCCAATCTGACATGGCATACTATCCATGCAGAAGGTCTGTTCATACATTTACTTTGCTTCTGACAAATTTCCTTTTGCTCATGAAGCTTTTTACCAGGATTGCTTGTGTCCTTAGGGGTTGTTTAATGGGGGAAGTAGTGTAATAAGTGTAGTGTAAGTAAGTAATAAGTATGATAGTATGACATTTTTGTTATTATTAATGTATGGTCTTGGTAAACCATTAATGTATTTGAAATTAAAAAAAAACATATATATATATATATATATATATATATACACTCACCTAAAGGATTATTAGGAACACCTGTTCAATTTCTCATTAATGCAATTATCTAACCAACCAATCACATGGCAGTTGCTTCAATGCATTTAGGGGTGTGGTCCTGGTCAAGACAATCTCCTGAACTACAAACTGAATGTCTGAATGGGAAAGAAAGGTGATTTAAGCAATTTTGAGCGTGGCATGGTTGTTGGTGCCAGACGGGCCGGTCTGAGTATTTCACAATCTGCTCAGTTACTGGGATTTTCACGCACAACCATTTCTAGGGTTTACAAAGAATGGTGTGAAAAGGGAAAAACATCCAGTATGCGGCAGTCCTGTGGGCGAAAATGCCTTGTTGATGCTAGAGGTCAGAGGAGAATGGGCCGACTGATTCAAGCTGATTGAAGAGCAACTTTGACTGAAATAACCACTCGTTACAACCGAGGTATGCAGCAAAGCATTTGTGAAGCCACAACACATACAACCTTGAGGCGGATGGGCTACAACAGCAGAAGACCCCACCGGGTACCACTCATCTCCACTACAAATAGGAAAAAGAGGCTACAATTTGCACAAACTCACCAGAATTGGACAGTTGAAGACTGGAAAAATGTTGCCTGGTCTGATGAGTCTCGATTTCTGTTGAGACCTTCAGATGGTAGAGTCAGAATTTGGCGTAAACAGAATGAGAACATGGATCCATCATGCCTTGTTACCACTGTGCAGGCTGGTGGTGGTGGTGTAATGGTGTGGGGGATGTTTTCTTGGCACACTTTAGGCCCCTTAGTGCCAATTGGGCATCGTTTAAATGCCACGGCCTACCTGAGCATTGTTTCTGACCATGTCCATCCCTTTATGACCACCATGTACCCATCCTCTGATGGCTACTTCCAGCAGGATAATGCACCATGTCACAAAGGTCGAATCATTTCAAATTGGTTTCTTGAACATGACAATGAGTTCACTGTACTAAACTGGCCCCCACAGTCACCAGATCTCAACCCAATAGAGCATCTTTGGGATGTGGTGGAACGGGAGCTTCGTGCCCTGGATGTGCATCCCACAAATCTCCATCAACTGCAAGATGCTATCCTATCAATATGGGCCAACATTTCTAAAGAATGCTTTCAGCACCTTGTTGAATCAATGCCACGTAGAATTAAGGCAGTTCTGAAGGCGAAAGGGGGTCAAACACAGTATTAGTATGGTGTTCCTAATAATCCTTTAGGTGAGTGTATATACATACATACATACACACTTCTTTTTGACTAGCAATTGATACAAATATGTATTATAAGATGTTTGAGCAACTGTTGCAATCCTTTAATTCTTAAGCACAAAGACAGACATGAACACACAGTATGTATGCGTCTATGTGTGTGTGTGTGTATATGGTTACATTTTGCTGATGGGGCCAAGGAAATGTAAACAACATTTAAGGTGTTATGAAGCCAAAAAAAGATAAGCAGCCTATATTCTTGGAAGGGACAAATGCTCAGATTGCTTGAAAATGGATAGCATGGTGGCTTCGATGTCTTATCTATTTACTCTGTACACTTACTGGTTTACAAATAGTCTTGATACTAACAGAGAGATAACAAAAGCAGCATTCATGTAGAATACATTTTTTCTTCTATACAGCTTGGGGACACTGTGCATTCCAAACAATACTGTAAAATACATAATCATGTATTTATGTAATCATGAGGAGATAATATTTGTTAATAGATTTGCAAATATCATAGTATTCTTTCTTTATCTTCCCATGAGCAGTAGGTACTAAATACAAGTAGGTACTACATTTGGAGGAATGACATTTAAATAAAGATTAATTAAACCTGGAATGGGCATTTAAATTACATGTTTAATATTATTTGGGAGAATCAGGTTTTCATTTTTGTCCAATGCCTAATGTTAGAAGAAACAATTGTGATTCATGTATTGAGTCCAATTTGTCCAATATTCTGACTTTGGAGAACTAGAGACCATACATGTATCTCCGAAATATGAGTGCTAATCATCCAGTCATATGTTTTGCACTTTGAATCCAGAATACACAAAGCAAAGGTTACTTTACATACAGAGATAAGCACAACTCCCTAATGATCAGCCAATCGTACAAGAAATTGGGCTTGTCCAATTTAACACATCCAATGGAGACCACTGGGCAATTGGCACATAGATGTCTAAGTGGATACTTCAACAGGATAAGCAACTTAGGAGCTTTTCCAATTTAATTTTAAAATCATTGTGAGTAGAGAATTCTGTTCTTGCAAATAGAATATGAAATGTGAAATGTGTAGCTCCCTAAATTATTGAGTTGGTGCATGGAGCTCATCAAAGTTTCCAAGAAGGGAAAGACATTTTTTCATATTATTTATATATGTATGCATGTATATATTTATACAATTTAAACATCTGTCAATAAATAGATGACAAAATGTTAATATTTTCACAGATTATGACCCAATTTCCTAGGAAGACTGATATTTCACACAGTGCTGTCTTTTTCACTATATTGTAGTTTCAGACATAATGAGAACATGCTTTTGAAATGTGGACAAATAGTTTCAGTTCCAGATAATGATTGAATACATGCTCTGTTATTATTATGTTCACTAGAAAAGATCAAAGCGTTAAATTACATACAACACACTCAGAGATTTCAGCCGAATAGTAATAGTAATCCACAACGAAAAAGTAAAAAACAAACAAACTGATATAAACTATTTTGCTTTTGACTGTATTTATCCACGTTCAGTACGTTAATACAATCTCTTTGGTAATGGAAGATGTGTTTCTTGCACAGCCTGCTCATTCACCATAGTGATGCACATTATTGTATCATGTAATTGCTGCTATTAAGACAATAAAGTATAAACCAAGTACAGCTGCCTACATAAATCCAATGGGTCACAGTTCCTGAAGGCACAAAGGACATGGTGGCTGCCTGATCTAATTCCATTATTTTCTCACATTTGTTTCTCCTTACCACTGTGTCTGCAAAGGTATAATATCCAACAGGGTTCTCTACACATTACATTGCCAGAAATGTAATCGGCCATCTGTATAAGTCAGGACGATCTGCCATCATCCAAAAAAGCAGTTGCTGCTGTTTACAAATACACTCTTAGGTAGTGTGCTTCCACTACAGCCCCTGGTGTTCGTGTCTCTGGATCATGCCTGGTGTTCTGCTCCTCCCTCTCACTTTTATTTTCTGAATGTGAAATGATTCATCTAGCAGTAAATGGACTGTGTCTCACTTCTAGTCAACATTTTGTACAAAACTGAAAGAGTCAAGACTGGAATAGTAAATTATGTTCTGGCCTGGGGCTGTTACCATCAGAGCACCAAAGATTAGTCAAATTTAAACTTTACCTTTGACTTGAAAATGTAACGTAAGCTTACCTATTAGTAAAGCATTGAAAATAATCTATATGGTTGGTCCGGGGGAAACCAAGTCCTTATCAATTCCTCTTATTTCAGTGCTTCTAGTTATTGATTTACTCTGGTAAATACTTTGAAGCACTTCAGCCAAGCCCTTTTATATTTTCTCAGACAACTGTCCAAATTGTGAAATGTAACATGCATTTCTATTCAATGGGTGAGTTAGATCATAATAAGACTTGACCTAATTACACACAATTACTGCTGTCACTATAATTTGACTAATCCCTTCAGTGTAGACCCATCTTTCAAGAATATAGTATCAGTCCAGAAGCATATGAGTGTAATAATTTAGGAGCAGTGTTTAAGCATTTGAAATATGGCCAATGATTAAGAAAGCATAGGCAATAACATACTGTTCATGTTCTATTATCTCATTAAAAAGGGGGAAATAATTTTGAAAAAAATATGTATCCATCAAAGGTTTTTCTTTTTAAAAAGGGATAAATAATTGTGTGTGCATGTGTGTGTGTGTCAGATATTTCTAAGATTAAACTGAACCCTTGTCTAACCCAACCTTACATTTCTTTTAAAAATCAAATAAAAAGCATAAACATAAAATTTGTTACAGCGTTTTTTTAGTTTCCAAAGTTTGTATTTTCTTTCTGAGCTCAAACTAGAATAAACATTTGTGATAAGTGTTAAATGCATGTGGTCACATTACATTTCCTGACATACACACCACAATATCAATCCATTTTCTGATCTCCCACATTAAGGTCAGGCCTGATAACAGCAGCAGTCTCACACTTCAGGGTATTTATTTGTATAAATATTACTCATGACCAGCTGTGCTCGTGACACACGTGCATTCATACAAATAATGGAAACATTAAAAGAAAGGTACCAGTAATTGAAAGCCTTTTCCTAGAATGTCATAATGTAACAATTGCGGGCCACTGAACGATCATTTTCAGAACCAAAGTTTTATATAGATCCTATAAGAGTGAGCCCAAGTAAAAAATAGACACACACATATATATATATATATGTTCAACAAACATCTATTTATCTGATCCTTACTTATCCCCACGTTGTGATATTTCAAGCTCCTTGATCCACAGACTAAAGTAATTCCCATTTCACATCAATTATTCTGACTACTGAAGAAAGAAGAGATTTTACACAGTTGAATCATTCCTGTACTTTACACCACCTAGTGGAGAAGTATAAAAATAACTAATTCATCCTTACTTTGTTTGTAGTGGGAAGCAAATCTACAAAAGATTAACAGTGACTAATGCCTCCCTGATTAAGCGGGGATGCTTCTTTAATTTAATGAGAATTTCAACAGCACTCTAAATACACAGCCAGCTCTTTATCCATCTCTGTGTCCTTTGAGTGTTTCCCAGGATTATGCTGTTTCAATTGAGATTGCAGTGGGGTAAGGAAATGAGACCGCATGCATTCCACAAAGGTCAAAAGGAAAACACCTATATTTTTTTGTAAAATATACGTAATATTTGTTTTGAATCCCAGCTTGTATAAAATATGACAACTTTGTTCCCTGTAAATTTGCTTTAGCCATTCTTGTTTTAATTTTCTATTTGTGCATATTTCCATGTATGTTTCCTCAAATCAGTCACCAGACAAGTTAAAATACAACTACAAAGATATATTTTCACTGGCATCACACATTTCTATAGTCACTTTGCCCAGAACTGAGGTTGGTAATACTATAGAAATGTAATCATTCTGAAAGTAACATACTTTGATGGTGAGCAACATGTAAATCAAAACTTGAAATGTCTTTAATAGATAGTTGAATAGAGTTTCCCCACACAGAAAATTGAAATAACCACAATTACTTTTACCATTCCTCTGAACTTGTTCTTCTTTAGATGTTATTTATGAAATACTGAATACAGATTGTTTATTTTTTATTTTTCCAGTGGTAAGACCACAACCACAATTGCTATACTTGTATTATTATTTAATTATTTGGTTGTTCTTTCTATTTTTTTATAGCACCTTTAATTACAAAAAAATAAGTGTCTATATATCATATTCCAACAGACCACCATTATATACTGAATCAGTTCTGATCCACTTGGCATACTAACAGGAATGGCTTTAACAGTATTGCAGAGTGCCTGTTGTATACCTTTGGCCACCATTCACATCCTCAACACAGTATGTGACTTCTGTCCATCATATTTTTGATTCTATACAGTGTGTGTCTATATATATATATATATATATATATATATATACAAACATTTAGCAAGAGATTTCCTGTTTGATGGTTACATCTGTTCTAGCATTTCTTTCAATAGCTGTTCAACTGTTCAAGGACTTCAGTCATCTCAGCTTATGAGGAATGGCAAGGTGAGGGAAAAACATCTGCTGTGAGAGAGACTGTGACTGTAAACCTCTGGTGACAGAGAATCGGAAAACAAACTTGCAAGAGCCCGTCAGGTCTAACATGCATCAAGCGCTGGCACAATTAACTGTTTCTTTGATCATTGGGCATGAATCTACCATTTTAAGCTGTACAGTACCTTGTCAAGGGCATTGCAAAAATACCACCGTGCTGGAACTTTTCCCTGAAGTAAACAGAACATTTCAGGAAGGAAACGGGAACATCCACTGTACATGTACTGGCTGGCTTCTGTTATCATCCTTAGCGGGGTAGGTGCAGCATCTATTGAACTGAACATCTGTGCAATCATTCCCAACACTGCTTTCATAAACTCAATTATTTGTCTACTCTGTGCTGTGCAGTTCAGTTTAAGTTATTAAGTTTATATTGTATTTAGTAAGACGAAATTTATTAATTAACAAATAACTGTAGAGTGTGTTATTTATATACAGTGCAGTTTTGGAAGAAGAAAGTAGATGAGTCATAAATGTAGGTTAAACAATTAAGTGGTCTTAGGGCTTTCACAACAAAAATAAAACAAATGGTTGCATTTAAGGTTATATTACACAAATAATCAGTATATTATATAATTAAAAAAATCTTATAAACACATGAGTTTTAGAATGTCTCCCTTTACAGTATTAAACTCTATCTCCACAATAATAATACATCAACACACTGTATCACATTAAACCATATGTGTTTTTGTGTTAAGACTCTAAGACAAACAAATAATATGATATCTAATTTACCACTCAGTAACATTTTAATTTGAAATTATGTCAATGTAGCTGTTATGCCTGAATAGCTCAGTGGAATAGGCAACACATAGTGAACAATGAGAACTGTAGGTCACATTTGATTGCATTTTCAAACAACAATAACATTAATACTAATTAATACAAGGGGCGATATATATTTTATGCACAAATGGGTGCAATTTTGTGGTTATAACAACACCCTCCACACTCCTATGCCCCTGCTACCTTTCAAATATACATACCATTTACTAAACTATGAAACAGACTGACATATCATTCAATGCATTGTTAGTAAGATATAAAATACAACGATTGCTTACTTTGGTGCAGTTTTTCCTGACATAGCGTCCTTGTTCATTAGCAGAGGACACAGTTGGTGGGTTACCTTTTATTCTCAGCATCTGTCTTCTAAACTCACATGTCCATTATTTGAAATGGCTTGTTCAGCTACTTTATAAAAGACAAGAACATTTCCTTTAAAAATACTGAAAGTTTCCCTGAGTACAGGGAGTATAAATTTTGTGTGTTTATTAATGTTGCAGATCTTAAAAATTGAATAAAATTATATGAAGGAGAAATTTAATTATGGCTTTTTCATTCTAGCATTACATTCAGATTAATGTAGGAAAGTGCAGTTTTAACTGTGTAGTGTTAGATCCTTGGCATTTGTCAGTCAGTGACTACTACATGTTTAAACATCTGTATGATGTAGAAATTCAAAGAAACTTTGCCAATAATGCATAAACAAGTCAGGTTAACAACACAGTACAAAGAGAAGGTTTAAAATCATAACCACTTCTAATGAGCTTTAACTTATTTATTGAATGTATTTATAATTGTAATTTACTGGTGTCACGGGTGGTCGCAACACCGGCTCCTGTTTCACCCGACTACACCACCCGTATTGGTTTACAAGGGAAGAGGAACCTCAACTCCCAAATCCCCACAGCAGGCTTGAAGAGATTTCGGAATGCCAAACTCAACTCAGACAGGATTTAAACACAAGTAGTTATCTTTCGAGTTAGAAGCACTACCCAAGGGGGAGGGGTTTTCAGCGTGCATCGCTGGAACGCATGGAAGACTTTTGTCTATCAAAGCTGCCATTGGCCCTTGTGCCCGTCACTCATACAGGACCCTTCTGCTTCCTGTTTGTATAAAAGGTGACATCTGCACAAAGACTTCCTCTTTTTGACCTTCACCTTGGTTCACCAAGACAGGTGACAGGACTTTTTCCTCCACAGCGAGAGCGCACACAGCAGCAGTAATAGCCGAGGCTGGCTGCCCGTCCTAAGCCTCGGTCTGTCATAAGAGACCTCGCCCGCGAGAGGGGCTCCTCACCGGGGCTGTAGGAGGTCATGCTCTTCCAGTTTACTGTGCTCATGTCACAGTGGCACTGGCGGGATGGAGAGACCCCATTCCTCCTCCTCCCACCCCCGCCACTGTACCATTTGCAGCCACCACATGTTACCAGCTTGGAGCACTGACGTGATCTGCCCCTTCTGTCTGGAACGGACCAGTGGGGGAGGAGCAACTGTGGGCCACGCTCGGGTGCATGCTCGGGTGTGCTCCCGATGCGGGCTCTCAGGTGCTACTTGAAGTGCACTAAGGACATTCGGCACTTGGACACAAACAGTTGGTCCTACAGATCACGGACGCAGGGCCAGGTGCTTTCAAAGCAGCACCTCTCGCACTGGATTGTGGACACCATTAGCACGGCCTATGAGTCGGCTGGAGCCCCGGTGCCTGAACACCTGGTTGCCCACTCGACTTGAAGTGTAGCCACATCATGGGCCTTTTTCCAGGCGCCCCACTGGCAGACATCTGTGCGGCTGCAAGTTGGGTCTCGTCGCACACCTTTGTTCGGTTCTACAGGCTGGACGTGACGGGCCTGGTTTCTTCTATTGGGAATCCAGTGTTAGCTTCAGTTGAGCCTCAGTAGCCTATCAGGCATTGGCTCCTGGCTTTTCTATCCCTGTCTGCCCCTGTTGAGCGTGCTTGGGAAAAGCAATGCAGAACCATTTTCCCTTCCTACCGGACTGTGACTTGTATATAGTTCATTCTGTAGGCGGGAGTGCATGTGTTTTTACACCTGTACCCTGCCACTGTACATAGTTCCTTTGTCAGCCGGTCTGTGGCCCCACCCTAGCTATGCTAGCTGTGCTGAGGGCCGCTGCTGCTGTGTTCAGCGGGAGTCCTTTGAGTTTACTCTTGTGCCCCGCTGTTTATATAGTTAATTTATTATTGACATCGGTAGAGCATCTGTTCCTGCTAACTGTTGGTCAGCAGTGAGCTGGCTACTGCACCCTGCAGTGTATACAGTGAGTAAAAAAAGTATTTGTTCCCCTGCTGATTTTGTATGTTTGCCCACTGACAAAGAAATGATCAGTCTATAATTTTAATGGTAGGTGTATTTTAACATTGAGAGACAGAATAACAACAACAAAATCCAGAAAAACGCATTTCAAGAAAGTTATAAATTGATTTGCATGTTAATGAGGTAAATAAGTATTTGATCCCCTATCAATCAGCAAGATTTCTGGCTCCCAGGTGTCTTTTATACAGGTAACGAGCTGATATTAGGAGCACTCTCTTAAAGGGAGTGCTCCTAATCTCAGCTCATTACCTGTATAAAAGACACCTGTCCACAGAAGCAATCAATCAATCAGATTCCAAACTCTCCACCATGGCCAAGACCAAAGAGCTGTCCAAGGATGTCAGGGACAAGATTGTAGACCTACACAATGCTGGAATGGGCTACAAGACCAAGGCAAAGCAGCTTGGTGAGAAGGTGACAACAGTTGGTGTGATTATTCGCAAATGGAAGAAACACAAAATAACTGTCAGTCTCCCTCGGTCTGGGGCTCCATGCAAGATCTCACCTCATGGAGTTTCAATGATCATGAGAACGGTGAGGAATCAGCCCAGAACTACACGGGAGGATCTTGTTAATGATCTCAAGGCAGCTGGGACCATTGTCACCAAGAAAACAATTGGTAACACACTACGCCGTGAAGGACTGAAATCCTGCAGCCCCCGCAAGGTCCCCCTGCTCAAGAAAGCACATGTACAGGCCCGTCTGAAGTTTGCCAATGAACATCTGAATGATTCAGAGGAGAACTGGGTGAAAGTGTTGTGGTCAGATGAGACCAAAATCAAGCTCTTTGGCATCAACTCAACTCGCCGTGTTTGGAGGAGGATGAGTGACCCCAAGAACACCATCCCCACCGTCAAACATGGAGGTTGAAACATTATGCTTTGGGGGTGTTTTTCTGCTAAGGGAACAGGACAACTGCACCACATCAAAGGGACGATGGACAGGGCCATGTACCGTCAAATCTTGGGTGAGAACCTCCTTCCCTCAGCCAGGGCATTGAAAATGGGTCGTGGATGGGTATTCCAGCATGACAAAGACCCAAAACACACAGCCAAGGCAACAAAGGAGTGGCTCAAGAAGAAGCACATTAAGGTCCTGGAGTGGCCTAACCAGTCTCCAGACCTTAATCCCATAGAAAATCTGTGGAGGGAGCTGAAGGTTCGAGTTGCCAAACGTCAGCCTCGAAACCTTAATGACTTGGAGAGGATCTGCAAAGAGGAGTGGGACAAAATCCCTCCTGAGATGTGTGCAAACCTGGTGGCCAACTACAAGAAACGTCTGACCTCTGTGATTTTGCCACCAAGTACTAAGTCGAAGGGGTCAAATACTTATTTCCCTCATTAACATGCAAATCAATTTATAACTTTTTTGAAATGAGTTTTTCTGGATTTGTTTTGTTGTTATTCTGTCTCTCACTGTTAAAATACACCTACCATTAAAATTATAGAGTGATCATTTCTTTGTCAGTGGGCAAATGTACAAAATCAGCAGGGGATCAAATACTTTTTTCCCTCACTGTATATGGTGTGGTCTTGGTATTGGTCTTGGTATTGTCCAAGAGCAGTAGAGCTAGTAGGGCTAGTAGAGCAGGAGGCCGCTATTACTAGGCTTCGTGGTAGGCACAAGGATTCGTGTTGCCCTGTGGATATACCATTCTTTATTTATTCCCAGTTCAGCATGATTGCGGTCTTTGCATCTGGGCAGCCCGGATGTGGGCCCCAAGGGGCCCCTGTGGCATCTTTCATAGAGATGGTACGGCTCCTAGTAGGTACACCTCAGGGCAAGCTCTCTTACCAGCTCGCTGCCTCCTCCCTTGTGACGGTTTGGTTATACTGTAACCCCTCCCCCTTGGACTCGAAAGATAATGATACGTTGTGAATACAACCGTGGTTATCTGAGAAAAGAAGCACTGTCCAAGGGTTGCAAGGTCGCACAGGAGTTCTAGCTCCCGGCAAAAAGAATACATTTTTGTGCAGACGTCACCTTTTATACAAACAGGAAGTGGAAGGGTCCTGTTTGAGTGATGGGCACAAGGGCCAATAGCAGCTTTGGTAGAGAAATGTCTTTGATACATTCCAGCGATGTGCACTGAAAACCCCTCCCCCTTGGGCAGTGCTTCTTTTCTCAGATAACCACGGTTGCATTCGCAACCTATCGTTTTATGTGATTCGTAGCCTATATTAAACATTATTCTAACCATGTCAGCACACACACAGGTTACATGTACAACACAAGACATCTTGCACTGAATGGTCCAATTCTAAAAACAACAGGAACAGAGAAGTAAATCCATAGGAAGCACAGGCAGCTTGTTAGTGTCTTTGAAAAGCAGGTAGTCCAACCTTACTCTGAAGGCAGAGGATCTTCCAAATTCTCCTGGGGCAACAGTCACTTATCTCCAGCGTACTGATCTCCCTTTTTGTCCAGAGTGTCCTGGAACACATCCATCCAGACAGCTACTCTTTCGCTCTTGCTGTTTGCTTCTCCCCAGGTTTCCCCCAAGCCCAGGCTACCCAATAACAGCCCGCAACTGGGTATAAGAAAAGTAGGATAATGAAGCGGCAAGACACTTCTGCAATCACACCTCCATGGAACCGGAATGGTAACCAGCGGTGCTCAGCCCCATCACACCCTTTCCCAGGCTCTCAGTGAGTGGTTAGGGACACTGTATCTGTTGTGCTCCATTCTTCCACCTACCGTGCCCTGGGTGGGAAGCCGAGCCTCTTGTCCCCTTAGTCCATTGAGCTGACCGTCCCGTCGGCTGCCGCCCCCGCCACTGTCCACTGTCTCCAGTCTATCCCCTTATACTGGCCACTGCCCCTTCATCACCATCTGTGACATAAACACTTCTTTCTAACAACTAACTATGATCACCCAACTATGGCTTCCTTATAGTCAGAGAATGGGTTTGCATTGGAAACACCATTTAAATAGATGTATTTAAAACATTCTAATTGAGTTCAAATGTCTTTTTGCACAATTCACAAAAGCAAATAAGGAAATACAATGATTAACTTATTAATTTAAAAATAAAAAAGTCTGTAACCTTGTTTCCAATATCTTGCTGTGGTTCTGCCAGGTGCCCGGCAGGTATAACAAAGTACAAAGTGTAGTGTATTAAGCACACCACACATGCACTGTGTATAAGCAGATTGAGTGAGCTTTATTGGATATGATACACAATTAATTTAACAAATAAGATGCCATTAGTTACAGGAAGTTATGGTTGTTAATCTTGTATGTGTGTGTGTGGAGAGAGAGAGAGAGAGAGAGAGAGAGAGAGAGTTCTGAATGGTAGTAAGAAGGTCCTGAGGAATGTTAAAATGTTATATGTTTTGTAACACATTGTGTCCGCCTCTAAGAAAGGTGGGGTCTATTGGGTGACATGAATGAAAACAACCCAAAAAATATACCTTCCAACTACACTTCATTAGGGCCATCTCTAATTCACCATCCAAAATCAATCCAATCAATATTCAAAATTTCAGTTACCATGTTTCCAATTCTTTTTCATTCTCTCCTTCAATCAGCTATTCTTTCTCGTATCTCCTACTTCTGCTTCCTGCTCGTAATAAGTCACCTGACTAATCATGGGAGCTGTCTTAGTCAGGTGACATCAGGCTATATTAATTCCCAAAGGATTTCTTGTAGACCATTTTAAATATCTATTCACTTTCCTGGATAAAAGATTAAGCTTTTTGGAAAATACTGACTAAATCTTTCAAAAATTTATGCAACGCCTCTACCTACTTAGGAAACTGAATAGCTTTGGGAAGGATCAGAATATTCTAGAGATGGTATATAAATCCCTGATCGAGAGTGTCTTGTCATTTAACATCATTGCCTGGTATGGGAACCTTAGCCAGAAAAATAGGAGTAAGCTCACTAGAGTGGTAAACATTGCTAGCAAAATAGACCACAATGTCAGTTAGGAGATCTATATGCACTGAGAGCTAGGAAGAAGGCCCAGAGTATTCTGGATGATGACTCGCATCCCTTGTTCTCAGAGTTTGAGATGTTACCTTCAGCAAGGCAATATAGGGTCCCTGAGTCAACCAAAAATGTATACAGGAAATATTTTATTTCCACTGCAATCAGCTTTCTTAACTCAAGATTATCTTAAAAAAGTATTTTAGAATATATTTTTATGTATAATGTATTTATTGACTCTATGTATTGACTTTTTTATGGATTATATGTTGTTGTGTTTTTAATCGAGTGAGACCAAAGGCAAATGTCCACCTTGTGTGGACAATAAAGTAGTATTGTATTGTATTGTATTGTATTGTAGTGTGGCCAAGGTCAGCCATTTTGCTACAGTACAATGTGTATGGATTAAGTTAAATGTTGTTCTGTATTCTGTACTCTGTACTTGAAAATGCCTTTTCTATTGCACATGAAAACATTGATACATTGTTTATTTATTTGTATATATACATAGGTACATACATTTGAGATGGTAAGTTAGCAAATCATAACTTCTAAACTATCATCTAAAGTATGAGAATATGAAAAAAGGTTGTTTCAACAACAGAAAAAAGCAACTCCCAAATTGATGTGTATAGATGTTACATGTAAAGACAATATTAACTTAAGAAGCACATCAAGCTGTCTTGAAATACCTCAGCTAATCAGCTTCCTTTGCATTGTTTGGCAGTTTGTTCTATACTCAACCCTTTGGGCATTAAAAAGAAATCAGATTTATGACTGCAAAGAAAAGAAAAAGACAAGTCAGGAAAATTTATGTAAATAGATTTATTGGAGGGTAAACTTAGTACTACATGTGTCACAGGTTACACTGTGCTTAAAATAACTCGTTGAGGCTACCATGCCTGACCACAGCTGACCTGACAAAGACAAGCAGAGGAAGAGTGGAAAGAGGCTGAGAATTCAAGTGCACAGCTGAAACTGGTTATTGAGGTAGGTTATATCAGCCTTTATTGCTGGATTTAGTGGTCTCATTTTTTTCCGGAAAAAATTAAGAGACCACATAACATTGATTTCTGAACTTGGAGTGGTCTGCCTGAGCCATGACTTTGCTCAAAGTCTTACCAATTTTCTTTTGATGTCATTGTGTTAAGAATGTTTTGTTTGGTGTTTTTTTAATTTTAGAAATTATGCATTTATGACAATTCTACTGCAATAATGATTACTACTACTAGTAGTAGTACTAGTATGTTTTAAATGTTCATTATTAACACATTTTATAATATATGAGTATATAAGATAGCTTTGTTTTACTTTGTGAATAAATACATTGTGAATATATTATTTAAAATGGCTTTTAAACATTTAATAAATTGCATAAGGTGATAACATACTTATAGAGAAGAAAAAAAATCAGTTGCTTCTCTGAATATTCTTACCCAAGTATGTCTAAACAGCTAGAAAAATAAAACCAATAAAATCTTTATTTGATGCATGACATACTTAAGATATTTCATCATATATGATGGTACATAAAGTCATAACAAAATCTGCAGAGCAACATAAATTGTTGTAGGTATACCTTAAGGCTTTCGTTTCAATTCAGGAGTCTGATTAAAGCCCATAAAACACCTGACTGTCATTTTCATGTTTTATGGCTTAATCAGATCTTTAGATAGATATACAGCCTGCATATCTATTTTTATCCATTTACTATAAATATTATCCTATGTTCAGGACAGAAAGCAATGCATAATATAATTTATTTGGTAATACTGCATTTCAGTTTCATCATAGGGTTTAAAACACTCAAGTCCATTCATTAATTTAATATATATTACCATACATTGTACAGTTAGATAGCTGTTGGTTCTCACAATAAGACTTTGTCCTAGTTTCAGTTACTTTTATACTGGTCACTGCCATTTTCTGATGTTGTATATATAGGCAGAGAGTTGCCTCCAAACTATGCATCCTTGGAAACAAAAACTTGCAAAGAAATGGTAAGTGTAAATTCATAATTTTCCACCTTAAAAAAAGTGAATGTTGTTTATATCAATAGTATAATAGTATATCTAAAAATACATATACATTTATAAGTACATGACATTAAAGTCCATTCTTACTCTTTAAAATATTATTGAAAATAATTGCTATTCATGTAATAGTTGATAGCCATGAAGTGAAACAGGTTTTCTATGGCCATGTTGGATTCTGGTGATATATTTTTTTAATTTGCTTTCAATGCATATCAATGAAAATTAGGTGTGTGTGTGTGTGTGTGTGTGTGTGTGTGTGTGTGTGTGTGTGTGTGTGTGTGTTAGGGGGATGGTGGCTAGGGATCTTAAGAGGATAGCTGCATCATACACAGATCTGTGCAAATATCAAGGAATGTCAGGAAAAGATGACAGGAATGACTCAGATTGTAGTAGAAGCACACAGAAATGCTCTAGCCCAGATAACCCCAGATCCCTGGGTTATGAGACTGGGTCTTGAACAAATGCATATGCTATCACAAGCAATGTAACATAATTGTCCTAAGATCTCAGTCAAAAGTAATTTCATTCATTTTAACCATCATAAAAAAAAAGATACTGAGCTGGTTTAATACTGCAAAGAGGAGGATGCAAGAATTTGCACAGAAAAGAGTCAAATTCAAACCTGAGAGTAATACCTGGGGATCTACAAGAAACTAGCATTATTGGGAATGAGATACAATCTATAACGATTTAATACTAATACATATTTTTTTCCACAAATGCATCCCAAACCTTAGATAAAAAACATTGATTTCACTTCATGAACTTTCAGAGTTCTACAGATATACAAAAAATTGTTACAGCATTGTAACAAATGGGGTACATTATTATAATATGTTTGAATCAGGAACAAGTAGAACTCAGAATTAAAGTTTTAAGGTTTTTCCATGTTGGGCATTGTCAAGTTGTTCTGTAGCAGTGATATCAATGTATAGCTTTAAGAACAAATACAGTCATGTCATGACTAAATTATATGAAACAGGTTGAACTATATATTTTTCTGGTAAGACTGTATGATAACATATACCTAAGTTTGGCATTAATCTTGAAATAACTTAAAATTTCAGTTAATAGTTTTATATTAAATGATATGTCTTTAGTATTTAACATACAAACTACTGCTCTGAGTAATTTAAGGTCCAAATTAAACACAAAATTAATGTTTTATTCTTATTACAGTATGAAACAGTGTTAATATGTTTTAAAAAGGGAAGCTGTTTCAAAATCTAAAGACATATGTAATTAAATATAATAAAGACTGTCAAAGTGTGCTGCACTAATCTGTACTAAGAGGAAAGAGGAACCATAAGTTCATTTTTAGAGAAACATTTATTTTCATAACATTAGTTGTCCTCTAGAATGAGATCTGTAATAAGGACAATCTGTCCATGTCACATTAACCTAGCTTATTACTGGGCTTTAATTATTGTGCATTATGATAATTAGCATGAAACAGAACAGAACATGAATGTTTTAGAAAAGTTTGATTCATAATATTTCAGAGAACAGGAAACCCAGAACCCCCACCACACACACACACACACACACACACACACATATATATATGTGTGTGTGTGTGTGTGTGTGCTGTTTGTAATGTCACCTCAGTTTTATTTAACAGTGTAATATTTTTTTAAAGAATGGGGAAACAATCTGCATATACAGGTCTGCAACCAGATTGAGGATAATAATTTGAATCCTTTATTATGAACTAATGTAGTATGCAATCTATTCAAGCAATAAGCTTCAAGATTTCTGTTTGCTTAGGTAAGGTCCCCAGTCAAGCTGTAAATATTGTTCCCCACACGCAATCAGACCACATGATTTGTATACATATTTATGTACTATGTTTCATTCATATTGTCAACTACAGATTATATAGGGGTTCAAATGTGTGAAAAGGTTTGAAAAGTTAAGTGTAGTATTTGGGTTATATGTTTGACAGTTTTGTCTTTTGTCCAAAAAACCAAAGCAAGCACCTACATATTTTTTCAAAAATTAATACTATACATTAAGGATATAATAAAATAATATAACAATTATTCATCATATTAGTGTGCCATAATCACCATTGCCAATCACCCATAATTGTACAGAGTCTTGGTCTTCCTTGAAAGTCCAAAAACTTATGAGCATAATACCCAACTCTTGGTTGTCTTCCAATGACGTGAACTGTTTTTGTGAAGTAGACGTTGGCCCATATCATTAAAATGCAGCCTGACAAAGTTTGGCATATTTGGAAAGCTCTGCTCCAGATGAGAGATTAACCATGCAGCATCTGGCCTGCAAATAATTGGCTCTATTTTCCATTGCTGACAATTTCTCACCTTTTTTGTGGACTAAATTCAACCTGACAGCTGTTATGTAAATAGTATTATTGTCCATAATTGGGGATTACCTCTAGACAGTTTTCTAAGCCAATTTTGATTTAGGTTTTTGGATATTGTTTGTTGTTGTTGCTTTTTTGAGAAAAAGACAGACCAATTATTTTGTTCTTTCAATAGTCTTCAACTTCTCATTGGTGCACCTTATTCTAATACATTTTTTTTTATTCTAATGAAACTACATTTTAAAATATTGTCATCATGCACCTTGCAAGGAGGGTTGACAACATGACTAACTAAGATAAATTGGCAGTATTCAGATAACCTATATTTGTTATGGCAGCTATTATAATAAATGTAATTGATTTAAATGTACATTGTATATATATATATATATATATATATATATATATATATATATATATATATATATATATATATATATATATTTACTCACCTAAAGGATTATTAGGAACACCATACTAATACTGTGTTTGACCCCCTTTCGCCTTCAGAACTGCCTTAATTCTACGTGGCATTGATTCAACAAGGTGCTGAAAGCATTCTTTAGAAATGATGGCCCATATTGATAGGATAGCATCTTGCAGTTGATGGAGATTTGTGGGATGCACATCCAGGGCACGAAGCTCCTGTTCCACCACATCCCAAAGATGCTCTATTGGGTTGAGATCTGGTGACTCTGGGGGCCAGTTTAGTACAGTGAACTTATTGTCATGTTCAAGAAACCAATTTGAAATGATTTGACCTTTGTGACATGGTGCATTATCCTGCTGGAGTAGTAGCCATCAGAGGATGGGTACATGGTGGTCATAAAGGGATGGACATGGTCAGAAACAATGCTCAGGTAGGCCGTGGCATTTAAACGATGCCCAATTGGCACTAAGGGGCCTAAAGTGTGCCAAGAAAACATCCCCCACACCATTACACCACCACCACCAGCCTGCACAGTGGTAACAAGGCATGATGGATCCATGTTCTCATTCTGTTTACGCCAAATTCTGACTCTACCATCTGAATGTCTCAACAGAAATCAAGACTCATCAGACCAGGCAACATTTTTCCAGTCTTCAACTGTCCAATTTTGGTGAGCTTGTGCAAATTGTAGCCTCTTTTTCCTATTTGTAGTGGAGATGAGTGGTACCCGGTGGGGTCTTCTGCTGTTGTAGCCCATCCGCCTCAAGGTTGTATGTGTTGTGGCTTCACAAATGGTTATTTCAGTCAAAGTTGCTCTTCTATCAGCTTGAATCAGTCGGCCCATTCTCCTCTGACCTCTAGCATCAACAAGGCATTTTCGCCCACAGGACTGCCGCATACTGGATGTTTTTCCCTTTTCACACCATTCTTTGTAAACCCTAGAAATGGTTGTGCGTGAAAATCCCAGTAACTGAGCAGATTGTGAAATACTCAGACCGGCCCGTCTGGCTCCAACAACCATGCCACGCTCAAAATTGCTTAAATCACCTTTCTTTCCCATTCAGACATTCAGTTTGGAGTTCAGGAGACTGTCTTGACCAGGACCACACCCCTAAATGCATTGAAGCAATTGCCATGTGATTGGTTGGTTAGATAATTGCATTAATGAGAAATTGAACAGGTGTTCCTAATAATCCTTTAGGTGAGTGTATATATATATATATATATATATTGAACTTTATCTGTAAATGTATATTAATGAGAAAGCTTATGATAATACTAATGTGCAGCACATTTTGTTGTGGCAGTGAAAACCACCAAAGGAAACTGAATTGTCCATTCTTGTCCAACCACCATTCTTGTTATATAAGCTGTGTTATGCGCAGGTCACATATTCATGGTAGGGTAGTACTTATTCATACTTTTTTATCTCAGAGGAGAAAAAAAACCCAGCATGAAATAGTCCTCTTTTTATAGAAAACTACTGATCTAATAACAGCTGTCCACTATCGGGAAAAGCACACAGCTGCTTAATCACTCAAATGGCCCATTTCTGTATTATTATTTCTATTAGTATTATTATTATTACTTTAATATTATTATTATACTTCGTTGGCCATCACATTAAAAATGGTAGAAAATGATCAGATTATAATTTTCATTATATTAATAGTGGATAATCCATGCAAAAGAAAAAACAACAAAACACAGGGGGAAAGGCCAGATACAAAATATTGATATCTTTTAATATGCATAATGTATATATTTCTGTATTATGTTTCTGTTTACTGTTAAAAACCTACTGGACCAGTAGGAATATTGTTTCTACAGACATTGCTTCACCAAACGTTATTGTACCAGAACTAAACATTCTAATAAAATGTGTGCCTAATTAAAATTTTAATTATCAAAATGCACTAAATCGGTAAACCTTATGTTATCAACACATGGTCTGACATTAGTATGGATATTAAATTCCATCTAATATGTGATCTGTAGGATTTAAATTTAAGCAGCATTGAACTCAATTAATACATTACTTTAGAAAAACAAAACAAACAAAAACACAGACACACATACATCCTGTATTACAATTTTTATTAATCAGAATGTGCCCATTTATACTCAGAGAGCAGCACACTGTGCACTTACTTGCATTTGAGTATAGTCAAAGGTACTTAGACCTAAATGTTGGCTTACAGTTCAGAAAACTCTGAAAAGGTATGTTATATGTACAGCATCTCTTTTCCAGATCATGCCAGCAAAGCTTCTGATTGAATCATCCTATCTTTTATGTGGTCTTCCTCAGTCTTTTATCATCTCTTGCAATCTATTCTACAGCTACTTCTGTCCATCTCTGGTCTGTTCTTCTTGCAATGTGTTTGGCCTATTGCCATTTTAACATTTTCACTCTCAATGATGTCACATACTTTTGTAATTCTCTGATCCATGTATTTGTTTTTCAGTCTCTTGTTATTCCACGCATACATCTTTCCATGCTTATTTGTGTTGTTTGGCGTTTGTATTTAGTGACCAGGTTTCACTGCCATAAGTGAGCACTGGTAGTATGCATTGATCAAATACTTTTCTCTTCTCTTCTGGCAAATTGGTAGATTTTGTTTCAACAGCGTGCTGTTTCTTCCAAATGTGAAATCCAATTTTTACTCTTCTTTTGATTTCTGTCATAAGATCTCCATCTGCACTGATTTGTTGTCCAAAATAGACATAACTGTTAACTTATTCATGTATCTTTTGATCTATATAAATTGTCTTACTTTTAACTAAGCCTTTGAACAAACACACATATTAATAAACAATATTAATTCAACTAATTGCATCATCAAATTAAGGGTGTAAATACTTTTCAATACAACTGTAGTGTATGTATATATGTGCCCCTGCATAAAAAAACACCCCCGCACACTGTTGACATGAAACAAAGCATGTTTGTAAAGTATACATTACTTGTAGATTCCAACTTAATTCAAATTAAATGTTGTGTTTGTGACAATTCCAATTCTCTTCTTTTAAAATACCTCTGTATGTGACACCCTACATCTACGCATGCTTACACAACAGTGATGAATCATGCACTTTAGCTTCATATCAGTAAAATCAATTTGGAAAAATAAGAATATACTAAAATACTACAGATTCTTGCAATTGTTTAATGGTTAGTAATGACAATACTCCTCCGACCTTATTTACTATAACAGAACAAGGTTATTAAAATGGTGAAATTTGAATACAAAATGGGAAAACTTTATTATTTCCAAACACTGTGTATGTGTATGCATGGGAGAAAGACTCATTAAACAGTTCTGAGATGTACAGTGAATGTTCTCAGTAGACTCATATTAGTTGAACTTAATGCCATTAGACAGTGATGTCACTGCTGTAGAAAATCAGAAAAAGAGAGCAGGCCAGATGATATCATTAGGATACCAGCCATGAGCTACAGATGTGTTGTTTTCTGTTTTGCATAATGGTGCATAATGTGAGCTTAAAGCATAAATATCAGAAGAAGAAAACAATCTCATAGTTCTTGCGATGGAGAGAAATAAAGCAGGCTTTCCAACACAACTGAACTGTACATCCAGAACTGGTGTAAAGCCAGATGTGACTTATGTTTACCACTTCTGCTTAAACACACAATTAAAAAGCATATCTGTTAATGGAGGGTGGATATTTTGCTCCAGGGAGAATTTCATTTGAAACTTACCAGCAAAATAATTTAAGAAAAGAAACACAGGTGGTGTAAGTATATGTTATTATGTAGAATAGGTGCACATATTCTGTAACCAGTGATTACTAAATGTAAATGATAATTGGCTGTCTTTAGAAATCAGTAAAAATGATTGGAAAGATTTATAAATCTACTTACCCTTCCACTGCAGAGAACGGTCCCTGCAAGTGAGGTTGGTGGGTGCTGTATTCTTGGGTCTTACAGTGGAAAGTGAGCAGCATAGTCTCCATAAGGGAATAATATTATAATCTTGATTTATGTTATCACAGTGTAATACTACTCCTTAATGATATTGTGACATTATGTGTGTCGTGAAATGCCTTGCACATTATTGTAGATGATGATGATGATGATGATTATTGTGAGTGTTTTGGATTAAAAGGGGAAAAACTGGATAAATACATGGAAATTGCTGCAGAACAGAAGGGGGTTGGAGAGGGAGTTTGAAGCACTGAGCCAAGGTAGCACTGTACATGACAGTTTAAGTACAATTATTGTGGGGGGGATAATAAAATAACCTGAATACTAGCCATTGAGCCTTCTTGTTTAATTGATGTGTTGGACTACATTATATGTTATTAATGTATTAATTTGTGTTCCTGTGGCCTCAATACATTTCTAATTCTTACACTTTAAATATGCCTGTTGTCTGTGTCTGACACTACAAGGGACCACACATCTTACAATTTGATTTTAAATCTTGTTGACACTACATAGGGTTGGGGGTTAAAAGTAAAGAATACAGTCTTCCACAGGACATACAATATGATGACAGTGAATTGTATTCTGTGATGGACAGAAGGAATATTAATAGGAAACATATTTTAATGCAGAGCAACATCAATGGACAGGCCTACAGAAAAAGTTTGGGATACAAAAAGGAAAATAACATATACTGTAGACAACAAAGACTAAATGTGCATGATTGGCCTTCATTCATTGATGCACATGCAGGAGGTACAGTAAAGGCATATGACCTTGTCATTATTCCCCTAGTCCTGGGGACCTACTGTCCTGCTTGTTTTTGCTCCAGCAGAGCACTTACTTAGATAAAATATGTTGATATCTCATTTAATCTAATCTTTCAGATACCTGGATATTCAAATTCTCATTTATCATGATATATTTTATTTTAAATTCACAACTGTTAAAATAAATAAACAGTTTTGATTAGGCCAAAGATTTGTTGGATAAAAGGTTCAATTAGGTAATTGAGAGAAAACATATGGACAGTGAGTCCCTAGGACCAGGGTTGAGAACTACTCAACATCATTATAGGATAAGCTGTACAGAAGAACAGAAAAAAAGACTCCAACTTGAATTAATACCGTACAAGAGATAATTGGGACTGAATAGACAACAGATGGTGACACAGTATTAAACCTGTGTGATAGAATGCATAGTATATTTTTATCTATGATTGCTAAAAAGTGGGAGTTGTTGATTAAACGAAAATAGAGTAAAATAATTTTCCCTGTTGCATTATCTCTATAAAAGGTTTGAATCCATAGTTTTTGCCGATCATTTTGACTGCCAACCTGTTTGAGAGATTTTTCATTTCAAGATAAATAACAATAATAATAATAATAATAATAATAATAATAATAATAATAATAATAATAATAATAATTTTATGTGATACTTAATTTTAAACCATGTATCTGAAAAAACATACCACTAAAATTCTTATTTTTTAAAAAAGAAATAAATATATAAATCAAAGATCTAATTTTAAATTCAAAATTTAAAATGAGTACCTTGCACTTCAGAGAAACCAGATTGCTGAGAAGATAATGAAGTGAAGCTCATGAATGGCTAACCACTTATGGTACCTTAATTTGCACAATGTGATGAATGTTTTGCATATTTTATTGTGATTAGAGTCCCTGTAGTCCATAAGCAGAATTAGATACAATGCAAAAGGCAAAGATCCTGAGTATTTCATTTTCTGATTAACCAGGGAAAGCCTGTAATAATTAGAGCATTTGAAAACTGAGAGCTTTGGGCATTATATATATATATATATATATATATATATATATACATTAAGCTACCCAGAAATTCCTGTTTTGGACTCATTTTTATATATTTGTACATTAATTGTGTAACGTGGCAAATCTGAAATATGTTTAGTTTGTTTTTGCTGAAAGAAAGGATAGGGGGGTGTACTGTAAATTATGGCTACAAAGAACAAGATAAAATGTGTCATTCATGTATCCATACCTTCTCAGGGAGTGGTATTCTGGAAGATAAGTGCAGGAAGTCAGTGTGTGCATCATGGAGTGCACACCATAATGAACATATAAAAACATGGTAATTTATTTTAAAAAATGCCTAAGGGAAAAAGAGAAAAAGAACTAAAAACAAGACAGACAGCCTAAGGCTAATCCATTCCCAACCAGATCTCAAATGGTTGCTGATTTCAGTTCCACATCAAATCTCTACATGTCAAAATAAAGAGACATATTTGAGGCACTGGTTTGACAGGCAGAGGTGCAGCTTGAAAAACATTGCTCAGATGATGAATAACTTGAAAAAACAATCTAGAATTATTATAATACAGGTCGGTCAAATTACAAATGGTCTTACTGATAGATGAAAATGTTTGAACTTTGTAAAAATAGGACATTGAAAGATAATATTGTTTTTCTCTACAAATAAAATATTAAGTTATGTGGCTGGCATACAAGCTATTTAGTGAAATAATAGTTATCTTTCAAGTTGAGAATACTACCCAAAGGGGGATGTGATTTCACTTTAACTATGCGGAACTCATGAACTCATATTCCATACAGTGTGAGGTCAGCATTATGGGTTGTACTACACTGTTGTGTCTGCAGTAGAGGTCTTCACGGGTCCACCCGAACCCGAGGACACGGGACCCGACCCGGGACCCGTACGGGTTCGGGTCCATATTTTAAACGGTCAGCCGGGTCCGGGTCGGGTCCCATTCTTGTACTTCGGGTCCCGGGTCTGTTTAACATTGTGTGTAATACCCGAGTTATGCAAGGACTTTGGATTATACATGCACTTTCAATCAGCAAGAAAGGAGCAACATGGATGTTATTTTACCAACTTTCTTGGCAAGGAGGATGGATTGTATGCGTCACAGTCAGGTACAGGAGAGAAGCTACTAATGTTACATTAGGTAAGACACAAAGTTTTATTTTCAAAACTTGTAAATTAACTTGTTAATAGCGATTAGCTGTGGGATCTGTGCCAATTCAATCGGGTCTGTGTGTCCCGGCCGGGTCCAGATCAAGATTTCAAATAATAGACGGGTCCGAGTCAGGTCCGGGTTGTACATTTACGGCACTTCTCGGTTCTGCACGGGTCCGGGTCCAAACTTTCAAATAATAGATGGGTCCGAGTCAGGTCTGGGTAGCGCTTTTCCGGGTCTCTTTGGGTTCGGGCACACATTTTTGGACCCGTGAAGACCTCTAGTCTGCAGCTTCCAACCTTGCGAAACCTGGTAAAACATATTTTCTGGGTAATGTGATTTCTTGTACTCTTATACCCTCCTTTGCCTCATGGTGTGGCAGGTTGGTACTGAGGCATTTCCATGTTTTTATTTATTTAGTTTTATTTTGATTGTTTGTGTACGGGGTCCCTGTTGGTTTCCTGCCCCTCTTTATATTATAAGTTAATAGATCATGTGAAAGGTGTCTGTTATTGTATAAGAGATGTCATCTTGTGCAGTTTGGTCAGAGGACAAAGTGAAACTGAGCATTAAAAAATGTAACAATCAAGGCCCCCTTCTCCCTAAGAATGGTTTGGTCCAGGATCCGCTGTAGCTAACCTACACAGTAGCCAATCTGTTTTGTGTTTTCATGCAAGTCAAAAGTAAAGAAACTATTTATTGCATTTAAACAAATGTGAATCTTGTAAAACTTGCACCATTGGCATTTAACTGTCCTGAAACTTTGTTAGTAAATGAAGAGTTGAAACAGTTGCTCCGATTTGGTGTAGGAATGGTATTAATAAGTATTTGCGGGGGGGCTTACTTGAAGATTGCATGAAAGAGATTTAATTATTATTTAACTCCTGTTTTTGCACTTAATCCGGATTTGTCTCACAATGCTTGAGATTGAGTTTGCTCTTGTGTCCAGAAACTGAAATAATTGTTTTTTAAATCTAATTGGCAATACAACTTTCACCGAGGGTATGTTTTCTGTACCAGATGTCATTTGATATTGTTTTTCATGGAAGTTGGGAAAAAGCTTTGGCTGTTCTGGGTGAAGTTTGGAACATCCATATATCAGTGACATTGGGACTGTCTTTAAGATCACCTTGGTGATTTTTGGTCTGTAGTGCTGTGACATAGTTATAGCCATTGCCATTGGAAAGTACAGCAAAGTTATGTTTACATTTCCTCTTCTACAAAACTGGAGCTTGAAGCTTACCTCATTACCTTATTTTTGAATACTGATAGTTTTCTGTTCTCTGGGATGAGATTTATACATAAGATAAGAGGTATATGCATTTTGAGAAATGCTGCTCTGTGATTGGCTGGTTTGTCATATGTGATTTATAATGTTTCCTTGCAGGCTGTGGTCATTGATCTGTCTTCCTTAAACTGTGCTGCTGGCCTCCCTCACGGGTGGTAGTCTTTGGGTAATATTCCCGACTTGAATATTAACATTAGATTATTAATGCAACTCTGGTTATCTGAAAAGAGAATATTAGCCAAAGGTTGTGAGGTCACGCATGACTCTTGGGCTCTGGCAAAAAGATGATGCATCACTGTATGCTGCAGTATTTAAAGCAGGCAGAAGAGTGTCGGCCTGAGTGACAGCACACAGTGGCCTATAGGTAGCTTTGTTCGAAAAGATGTTAATGAGTTCCCAATGGTAATGAGCGATATCCCAACCCCTGGCTTTGGGTAGTATTCTTTTTTTTAGTTCATCAGGGTTATGTTCGCAACCTGTTGGTATATTAGTATAATTTCATTTTTATATCAGTTTTCTGATTAACATAACATGTAGTTGAAGGGTTTGTTTTTCAACATCAGACTGATCCTTAATACATTACCAGACTGAACCTAAATTACTAAAAGGAAGAACAATATCTATTTTTGAGTGTTTATCTACTGAAATATTAAAGGAAGTTGCAAAAAATAGAAATACTGATATGCACAGAGAGATGATAAAGTCAGAAGTGACTAAAATAGTAAGCACCACTAACTGTACAAGACAGAATACTTTAGTATTTGCAGCTGTTATTGGTAATGTGGGTATATTTAGATAATAATTTTAAGATTTCCAGATGTACCCATCAAAAGAACTTTGATACAAAACATAGTAGACATTGCTAACAGAACTGAGCTGCCTATGCCATTTTATAGATGCCAATCTCTAATTTCCACATCAAAGTTTACTTTATGTTAAGCATTTAGCGTTCTTGTAATACATACTTACTTAGGTCTGTAAGCCCTACACCCTATCTTGTGCAAACAGCTGTTCACCCTATTGACCAATGAATATGAAAGAAATAGCTTAGAAGATGTATGTATACATGCAGGGGTTCAATTCCTATATATTCCCATGTAATCTTTTTCTAATGATGACTATATCTGATTTTAATGGATTAAATGCACTTAGCAGGTTGCCTTTTCAGTGCTCTAATTTTTACTTTCCTGGAAGATAGTTTATTAATATGGGTTTAAACTGCATTAACAATGCTTTAATATGTAATTCATAATCTACTAATATTATATAGATTTCAAATAAACTGCTATGGGTGAAAACGTATTGTAAACTACATTATAAGGTATTTTATCCTCAGCAATGCATATTTGTTTATTACCAAAAGTGCTGGGATAAGGCTTCTGCCAGTAATGGGCAAGTAGTGGAATAGCAGACCTTTCTCCTGGTTATCTATAGGTGGTGGTAGGTGTGTTTAAGACAGCAGCATTAATTGTGGGCAAATAAAATTGAATAGCTGTTCAGTGGGGTTAGCCATTAAAATCAAGACATGGATATTCTAAATTTTTGTGGAGCGCCATTCTCTTCACAATGCCAGCTGGGGTACATATACTGTATTCTCTTTGTTCCCGTTTCACAAAATTCAGATTTTTTTTTACTGCTGACATTCTCAGAGTTCTCACTGCTATCTTCATTTCTTTCAGTCTTCCACAAAGCACATCTTGACAGCAAATTTAAGTCCTTGAAAAGTAATGCTACTCCCTGCCAAGACATGACAAAAAACGCTTTTAATATTACTGTTTACCTGTGATCTCTCAGAATGTTTCATGAGTGAACATTCTCAAATTTACCATTAAAAAAAGTATATAACTAACGGCCTGATGGAAAACAGTTTTGTTAAGTCACCATGCTGTTTTGCTCTCCTCTGAAATCACTAGAGAAATACATCGGTGAACAGAAGAAATCCCCAAAGGAGATAACATTGTAATATGTTACCCCCCTACTACGCTCATAAGGAAAAGTGGACTTGGGAGCAGCTTATGGGGTTCTACATTGACACAAACAAATGTATGTGTCTGAGGTAGTAATAGATCATTATGAGCAAGGGTCCCATTTGTGTTTTTCCTGATTTTGCTCAGGGTGAGCTTTAGAGAGTTGGGTAAGGGAATCATTTTCTAGCATTCAGAGGTTTTTCTCATGACAGAGTTTAACTAGGGACAAAGCAACTGGTATGCTGTTTGAGAGGGCAAGGAAGATGAAAATTGACCCAACTACAATTTGTTCCTAACAATTGCTCCAGTTGAAAATTGAACCCCATGGCAGGTAATCCTGGTAACAATTTGCCACCACCTAAAATGCTTTGGCCCACAATTTTTAAAACAGTCATGAGCCACACATCTCTCCCCTAGCCAGCTTAAATCACATAAGAAAATCATCAGATTGAATAGATAATTAAAACATACACATACATTTTTTTTTCTATAATTCACCATACATTGTGTATATAAATATTGTTATTTATGATCAGTGAGGCAAAGGTTTATCATGGAGAAATTATCATAATGATTATACAAAATCCATCTATTGTTCTGTATGTAGGAAAGTTACCTTAGGCTGGAGTGTTGGAACAGCATTTATTTTAACACTTGCAATACCATTGCTGTATTTTGTGCAGCTTTTGCAATTTAAAAGTGTCACAGTGGCACTCCTAAATTTGTAGCTCCGACTACGCCACTGGGGATTTGCACCCCAGAAATATATTGCCCTTCACCAAATGCTGCCCAGGTTCGAAATAACTTTGAATGGGAGCCACACCACCGACCAAATAACACCCCAGCATAGGCAGCACAAGAATCAATGAATAGTATTTTATTCTCACATAAGAACTCAGACTCTGAGTGTTTGATAGACAAAAGTAAAATTTCACCAAGATAAAATGCGTGATAGGGGATCACATAACACTCGAACCAGCTCAAACAAATAGCGGCCCCTTTAGTCGTATAGCATCAGTAACATGCGGGTCATTAGAATTAATCCAAACTACTCCCGGGCTGTATCAGCGCTCTTTATATTGCACATAAACACCACAAACGAAACAAGGGGATCACTTAACCTAGCGGAAGGGCTCAATATTTTAAGCAATTCATTCTGTGATGATAATTGATATAATTATTTGCTAAAAGACAGCAGAGAGCTACATTTCATATTACATCCTTATACCTTCATCTGCATGAAACTATTTATTTAATATGGCACAACCTACACAAGAGGTTTCTAATACTACACATTAAACACAAAGTGTTGTGGATATATTTATTTTCTGTAGCAGTAAATAGCGATATTATTATATCAGAGATACATGTTTCTCCAGTTCATAAATACTCATAGTTGTATTAGTTTTTATTTATGAATTTATTTATCGTGTTTTGATTTTACAGTGATGAAATTCATGTTTTTAATATTTTATGAAAGATGTATGCTTCCGTGTTTTATGCTTTTTGCTTCTATGCAATGCAGGACAAGTTCCAATAAAAAATAATAAAGCATTGGATTGTATTAACAGTTCATCCCAGAAAACTACAAGTTCAACAATTAAACATTCAATATGGCCTTTGGCAAAAACATGCATTATAACAACAATAATTCATACATGGCTATGTGTAATACATAATGCACACCAGCAACACTTATTGCAAACATAAAAACTGAACTCTAAAGTAGTTGAAAGGTGTATCATCAAATAACCTTTTCCACTTGATCACTGAGTTCTGTCAATGCTGTGACTTTTTCTATGCCCCTTATGTATAAATGTGTACTTTCACAATGACTGTTTCAGTCTTTCCTCCTCTTTTGCATGAACAATCAAACACTGACTGTCAAAACGTGGAGCAACTGATACATAATCCTATAACACATTTTATATGAAAACACACATTTCTTAAAACAAGAGTATTGTTTTTGTTAGTGTAGAGGATAGATGGTGTAGTAGAGGATTGGTGGAATATCTTTCCTGAGTTGATGGATCTTTTAAATGGCTACAGAAAGCAACTTCACAATCTTGTCAAAGCCAAAGAGTCCAGTCCACTCCAGAGACCTTACCACTACTCCACACCACTGACCACATACAGTGAGGGAAAAAAGTATTTGATCCCCTGCTGATTTTGTATGTTTGCCCACTGACAAATAAATGATCAGTCTATAATTTTAATGGTAGTTGTATGTTAACAGTGAGAGACAGAATAACAACAAAAAAATCCAGAAAAACGCATTTCAAAAAAGTTATAAATTGATTTGCATGTTAATGAGGGAAATAAGTATTTGACCCCTTCGACTTAGTACTTGGTGGAAAAACCCTTGTTGGCAATCACAGAGGTCAGACGTTTCTTGTAGTTGGCCACCAGGTTTGCACACATCTCAGGAGGGATTTTGTCCCACTCCTCTTTGCAGATCCTCTCCAAGACATTAAGGTTTCGAGGCTGACGTTTGGCAACTCGAACCTTCAGCTCCCTCCACAGATTTCCTATGGGATTAAGGTCTGGAGACTGGCTAGGCCACTCCAGGACCTTAATGTGCTTCTTCTTGATCCACTCCTTTGTTGCCTTGGCTGTGTGTTTTGGGTCATTGTCATGCTGGAATACCCATCCACGATCCATTTTCAATGCCCTGGCTGAGGGAAGGAAGTTCTCACCCAAGATATGACGGTACATGGCCCCATCCATCGTCCCTTTGATGCGGTGCAGTTGTCCTGTCCCCTTAGCAGAAAAACACCCCCGAAGCATAATGTTTCCACCTCCATGTTTGACGGTGGGGATGGTGTTCTTGGGGTCATTCCTCCTCCTCCAAACACGGCGAGTTGAGTTGATGCCAAAGAGCTCGATTTTGGTCTCATCTGACCACAACACTTTCACCCAGTTCTCCTCTGAATCATTCAGATGTTCATTGGCAAACTTCAGACGGGCCTGTACATGTGCTTTCTTGAGCAGGGGGACCTTGCGGGCGCTGCAGGATTTCAGTCCTTCACGGCATAGTGTGTTACCAATTGTTTTCTTGGTGACTATGCTCCCAGCTGCCTTGAGATCATTAACAAGATCCTCCCGTGTAGTTCTGGGCTGATTCCTCACCGTTCTCATGATCATTGAAACTCCACGAGGTGAGATCTTGCATGGAGCCCCAGACCGACGGAGACTGACAGTTATTTTGTGTTTCTTCCATTTGTGAATAATCGTACCAACTGTTGTCATCTTCTCACCAAGCTGCTTGGCGATGGTCTTGTAGCCCATTCCAGCGTTGTGTAGGTCTACAATATTGTCCCTGACATGCTTGGACAGCTCTTTGGTCTTGGCCATGGTGGAGAGTTTGGAATCTGATTGATTGATTGCTTCTGTGGACAGGTGTCTTTTATACAGGCAACGAGCTGAGATTAGGAGCACTCCCTTTAAGAGAGTGCTCCTAATCTCAGCTCGTTACCTGTATAAAAGACACCTGGGAGCCAGAAATCTTGCTGATTGATAGGGGATCAAATACTTATTTCACTCATTAAAATGCAAATCAATGTATAACTTTTTTTAAATGTGTTTTTCTGGATTTTTTTGTTGTTATTCTGTCTCTCACTGTTAAAATACACCTACCATAAAAATTATAGACTGATCATTTCTTTGTCAGTGGACAAACATACAAAATCAGCAGGGGATCAAATACTTTTTTCCCTCACTGTATGTATAGAGAGATATTCTGACCAAAAGTGATACAATTACTCTAGTAGTGATTATAACACTCTCTTTATATTCAACTTCGAGGTTCTCAAACAGCGGTTCAGTTAATAAGAGATGCTTACAATGCCCACAGATCATAGCTAGGAATCTTAATTTATTGTATGGGCACAACTGCGTTAAATATAAGCTAAATATCAATGCGGTCTATCAAAAGCTAATATGGAATTTGGTTTCAAATGTCTAATGGCAGAATGTTGATTATCTCTCTCGATCTGCAAACATATAGATATATATATCACCATCAGCCCATATCGATTCACTGCTGGATGAGGGCTTCCCTAAGATGTTTTCACTTGCTTCGATCTAAAGCTTAATTTTTCCATGTCACGCCTGCAAAGTTTATTATGTCATCTTCCCATCTTTAATGTGGTCGTCTTCTAGGTCTCTTTGTCTGACTTTAAAATAAATTCTCAATATAGTCTGTGGCTAAGGCTAATATTCTGTCTTGGTTCAGAGTTTGTTTTGGGACTCTAGCAGCATAAAACATAGATTTGTGTTGTGTTTGGAGGTAAGCTGAGGATTTGACATGAAGTTGCAAGGTCTCAGGAAGCTTCAATGTAGCATGTGGAGCGAAGATTCAAAGTTGAGCGCCAGTTTTCAAGGAAAGTTAATGTGAATGCTGAATGGATTCTAGGTTCCAGGCCATGCTCAGGGTCCTTATAGTATGTTCCTCATTGGTGGGTTTTACTTGGGGTAGATGGATCACCTATTAATTGGCTGCTCATCAGTTAGCTGTCAGTAGATTTATGACATCAAACCACCTCTGCTTATAGAATATATAGGAGATCAACACCTTCCAGACACAGCTGGCGCCAATGTGACGGAGGTTCTGTCTATGAAATGATGGATGTTTAACAGAATGTCTGTACTCCCCTAAACTGTGGGATTTAAAGATAACACAGAGTATCTTGATGGATTGTATTGCCTGATAGCAATGACCAGCCTCTGAAGGGTTAGAGGTCTGGAGAAGGAGAAGAGTTAAATAATTTAACACTTTATATAATTTCTTAATAATCAAAAAACAACACAATATGCCAGTCGCTAAAGTGTAAATTTAAATGTGTAATGATATATGGATATATGATATATGAAGTATATTTTTGCAGTTATGACACTATGTAAAACGTCATACATCTGGATGGCATATTAATGGACAGGGCTACATAATACAAAAGACAGAATTATTATACAGTCTATAATCGGAAATCTGCCGGTTATAATTTCTGGGGCTTACCTAATCAATTAGAGATTGCTCTCGACAGACAGAACCAGCAAATGTCTCTATAATCCCCTTCTTTAAGAATTATAGCATCTATGTGGTATTAAGTTAGAAATGTAATTTTTTTTATTGTTGGAATCAATCTGAGTGATATTGTGATATTTCAGGCCCCTGGTGCCCCAGTTCTCTAGAGAATGGGCGAATTTAAAACATCAGAATTAATTGGTAAAATCAATAGAGCGCCAGCTTGAAATTTTAGTCATGACCTTGGGAAGACTCCTGTATCACACAAGGCAAAATAATTAATGGCCTATGTTTTCTTTGTTATTAATATTCCAGAAGGTATTTCTAAGGAAAAGAATCCATACTGAGCTCTAGGAAATGCAACCATTGTCTTCTGTATTCTGCATATCTGAAAACCCCAGAGTTTATGCACACAGTTTTATAAAACAATTGGATCACAGAGATATTGTTCAAAGCTCTTACCAAAACAAACATGTTTCTGTCTTTTGGATGAATTGGTAACTGCTATTGAGTTTTCTTCTCAAAATAGAAAATGTAATTACGTCACTAATACTCCACTACTACTACTTATACTTCTAACACTACTACAATATGGTCATATATATGGCCATATATGGAACAAGTTTCCTAGCTACAGGTTATAATCTAACCAAGGTCACACTGCTTCTTGGGATTACATTGGTTCAATAACATTCAACCACCAATCTCACTGTCATTAACCTCACATTTGTTCAACCCTGCTAGGTTATAATATGTAGGCTGTTTGCTACTTTTTCAATCACTGATATGAGATTTGACTCTTAACATTGACCCAAACGGTTGTAGTATAGCAAGAATATAAAAGTAATTTTAAAGAGGTTAAACAGCAATAGCCTGTTTAGAATGTATGTTCTGAGGTTATTTGTATTGATTGAAATCACATGAAAGTACAAATTTCAGCAGTTAAACTATTGTTTCCCTAGATAAAAGGATTTCAAATTAATTTCCTTAAGGAATCAAACTTATCTCAGATTCCTCTTTTTTCTCTTTTATCTACCTTTTGAAATGATCTTTGTTGTTATTTGCATTCAAAATTAGTCTTCCTATTTTACAAACACATTTTCCAGAGTCACCTTTTGATGAACTCTTTTCATGTTACTATTGTTCTAGAGTATTATTTTGTGATCCTGAAACATACCTGCTGTTCTTGCCCCCACTGGCACTTGCACTGTGTCATCACCATCTACTGCAACAACATTAATATACATACAGGCTTGGTGTACCAATTTTACAGAGCCCTGCCATATTAGAATGACAACATCCAGTTTTCCCTTCATATTTCCCTGCATCAGGTTTTGCATGATTTACAAATCAGTTAGTGCTCTATATTGTCTATATTTGCTCTGATTTGTACGTCGTCTCAGAGTTAATGTTCGTGTTTCATAGATGTTTTATTTAGATCTCAGACAAAAACAAGCTGAACAAAAATCTAACATTTTGAAAGTCAAGTGATCTTGTTATTGTTCTCCATCCATATTATCTCTGTGTCAAAACGACCCACTGTGGTATTGTGGAGTTCTGTATTGTAGTACTGACGAGTACCAACTCTCACAGTGTGTTGTGTGCTCTATTACCCCACAGTTATTAACCTTCTCAGGTAATCACAATGCAGTGCTTCTGCAGTTATGAGCGGAATAAGCCAATTCAATGCAACATCATTTGTAATCACAAAAACACTAAATTAATGAAAACAGAAGAAAGTATCATGGAGCCGAGGCAAATAAAAAGAATTTAAACTGAATGGGCTGTCAGTTTCTAAAGGTTAGTGCACTGAAATTAAACTCATTCGCTTTTATTCTCCTGAGCTTTTTTGTTCTCCAAAATCCATTAACTTTTATAAAAACAAATGAAGTTCACAGACATGAATGTGCTGTTAAAACAAATGTGACACCCTTTAAAGCAGAATAATTGCTTAATATTTATATATATATATATATATATATATATATATAATTTTTTCACTACTTGGGTTTAATGCTATTCCAGTATAACTATTACATTGTAATTATTTTATTGTTCCATCAAGAAAAAAAATATTTTAAACTATCTATCTCCCTGTCACTGCTGGTTGTCTGATTAGAAACTTTTCAAAGGTCTTGAGCTGACATTTTGTTTTTGGTTCATGAAGCGAAATCTCAGTTTTTCATCCTTGCAGTTTTATTCTTGTATGTCTATTCTCCCATCACCAGACCAAAGCCCTTTTCCACATTTAAAATACAGTTCTTCACTTATCTTGATTCCCCAGGTGACAGACTTTGTAATGTCATTTAGTGTTTGATCATGTCTGATTTAGAATGTCTTTTAAACATTACACTGTGGTACCCTCAGTGTCTCCAAGGACTCTTTCTGAAAGTATAGTTTTCCCCCTTGGAGTCATTCCTAGTAGCATAAACATAAATGTCAAATTAACATTCTAATCTGTGATTTTACATCAAAAACTAATTCTGCACAAGAGGACAAGTAAAGAAACTTTATCTGACATTTGAATATAAATATTGTCTTTGTATTGTTTATTTGGGTGACTAAAATAGTTTCCATATAATGCTCCTCACTTAACTTCACCTCCCTGCTCAAAACCCCATCTGAATTGGAATTTCTTACTAATCCCCAGTTAATTTTTACATATAAAAATGATAATCAGCTTATGAAATTAGCATGTTTGATTGAAGCTTTTGTCAGAGTTCCATTGTCCAAATTCAAGGTTAACAGGGGGAGAAAAACATTTTCCATGGATGGGGATGATTTTCAAACCTTCAATGTATGTTGTCCGTACAGTAAAAAGGAGTCTGAAGTTTCACAAATGATCTGTATGCTTTATTTTTGTTTTCAATTAAATTTGTTGCATTTACTTAAACCAAGTAGTTTTAATCTTTATTTGTGGAAATAATTGTACCCTCTCCTCTTACATATAAAGTCTTAATCCACGTTTAAGCTTCACAAGGATTCTTTTATTTTAGCTCCCTGATGCCTTACTGTAAGAGTTACAGAGTGTAAAAGTTTACAAAACGTAGCATTATTTACTGATTGTATCACTGAAGTATGCATGTGTTTTTTCTTCCCTGTCAATTTCATCTTTCTTCATATAAATACAAGTTTAACAACAATGTACTATCTTGTAAGCTGCTGCTACTATTCCTACTACAAATAATAACAGTAATAATGCATTATAATTAGTAGTAGCATACACACACACACACACAAACACATATACATATACAGTATAATGTATTGTTCTTGTTGCAGTGTCTTGTGTAGTATCTCTGGTGTTACCAAAAAGTTTTGAATTATTAAAGTGAAGCTGCATTTGCAAAATAAACCAACAAATAGATATCCTTGTATGTCATTCATTATTTTGGTAGGTACAAGGAAATCCTTCAAAGAAAATGTATTTTGCAATTTTTCTCAAATGATACCACTGATACAAAACCCTGGGGAGTTTCAAAGTAGGCAAATTATGATGTGTTTGACATTGAAAAGTGGGCCTCAGTATCTTATGTGTATCATATGCAGAATTGGAAATTACTATTCATAATATACTTTTTTTTTTCTTGTGAAAGTACTGTGAACTTTGAGACCTTGAATACTAACATGCCAGAAGAAAAAGCAAGTAAATAAAGAAATGCAGCTGTTTTATGAAAATTAACTCCTTTACTTTGAATGGATTGTCAAATGTAATATTTAAAATCTCAGAAACTGTAAATTATTAGAAATTATCCACAGATTTTTAATATAATTTGAATGCATCATCACCACCACCACCATTATCAGACATGTTTTTACATTGTACTTTGCATGTACAATGTTTTTAATCCAGGTCACACCAGCAAATGTTATACAAAATTTCCATCTTTTATGTAGTCTTCTTCTGTGTATTTTTTGATCTGTAGGGATGCATTTTATATATTTTTTTGCCTTTATCTTTCATCTGTTTTTCTTACAATATGTCCATCCCATTTCCATTTTAACATTTGTGCTCTTTCAATGGCACCACATGCTTTGTTTGTTCTCAGATCCATATATTTGTTTCTCTGTCTCTTCTTGCCATGTATACATCTTTCTTCGTGGTGTTTGCAGTTTCTATTTAATTTTTGCATTTAGTGACCAGGTAACAGAGGCACACGTGAGCACCAATACTATGCATTGATCAAATACTTTTCTCTTTAGATCTCGATCTGTGATGAGTTGTTGACCAAGGTAGACATAATGTTTAACTTCTTCAAGTATCTTTTGATCTACTTATATTGTCTTGAACATAAGCTTACTCATGAAAATGAAAATGAGATTCTTTTTGAGTCCAATTTGCTTACTTGTATCTGAGAGTACCTGAAATTGAAGCTGCAGGTCTTTGGATGTTTTGTGATGTGATTTACAAATTGTAGTTTGTGCAAGTAAGCTCCTTTTACCTTGATTCCTTTTCCTTCCGAGTCCAATGTCTTGAACATGTGAAGTGTTGCTGTGTTGGAGATTGTGTCTCCATGATGTAATCCTTTGCAAATCTTAATCTTGTCAATATCTTGGTTGAGTTGAATTGTTGATGTGGCATTGTTGTAGATATATTTAATACAAGGTATGTTTCCTCAATGTTTTGATTTCTTAGAGGCATAGATGACTGAGATTATATATATATATATATATATATATATATATATATATACACTCACCTAAAGGATTATTAGGAACACCTGTTCAATTTCTCATTAATGCAATTATCTAACCAACCAATCACATGGCAGTTGCTTCAATGCATTTAGGGGTGTGGTGCTGGTCAAGACAATCTCCTGAACTCCAAACTGAATGTCTGAATGGGAAAGAAAGGTGATTTAAGCAATTTTGAGCGTGGCATGGTTGTTGGTGCCAGACGGGCCGGTCTGAATATTTCACAATCTGCTCAGTTACTGGGATTTTCACGCACAACCAATTCTAGGGTTTACAAAGAATGGTGTGAAAAGGGAAAAACATCCAGTATGCGGCAGTCCTGTGGACAAAAATGCCTTGTTGATGCTAGAGGTCAGAGGAGAATGGGCCGACTGATTCAAGCTGATAGAAGAGCAACTTTGACTGAAATAACCACTCGTTACAACCGAGGTATGCAGCAAAGCATTTGTGAAGCCACAACACGTACAACCTTGCGGCGGATGGGCTACAACAGCAGAAGACCCCACCGGGTACCACTCATCTCCACTACAAATAGGAAAAAGAGGCTACAATTTGCACAAGCTCACCAAAATTGGACAGTTGAAGACTGGAAAAATGTTGCCTGGTCTGATGAGTCTCGATTTCTGTTGAGACATTCAGATGGTAGAGTCAGAATTTGGCGTAAACAGAATGAGAACATGGATCCATCATGCCTGGTTACCACTGTGCAGGCTGGTGGTGGTGGTGTAATGGTGTGGGGGATGTTTTCTTGGCACACTTTAGGCCCCTTAGTGCCAATTGGGCATCGTTTAAATGCCACAGCCTACCTGAGCATTGTTTCTGACCATGTCCATCCCTTTATGACCACCATGTACCCATCCTCTGATGGCTACTTCCAGCAGGATAATGCACCATGTCACAAAGGTCGAATCATTTCAAATTGGTTTCTTGAACATGACAATGAGTTCACTGTACTAAACTGGCCCCCACAGTCACCAGATCTCAACCCAATAGAGCATCTTTGGGATGTGGTGGAACGGGAGCTTCGTGCCCTGGATGTGCATCCCACAAATCTCCATCAACTGCAAGATGCTATCCTATCAAAATGGGCCAACATTTCTAAAGAATGCTTTCAGCACCTTGTTGAATCAATGCCACGTAGAATTAAGGCAGTTCTGAAGGCGAAAGGGGGTCAAACACAGTATTAGTATGGTGTTCCTAATAATCCTTTAGGTGAGTGTATATATATATCTATATTGACACAGCAGATGATCATATTCTCTGCAACTTTCTTATATTTCTAGGACTTGAAGGTGATATGTTGATATCTTTGTAAATGAGATGGGAAGTATCTTTCTGGATATCCACTGTGATTCCATCATCTCTAGGTGTTTTCCAATTTTTCATCTTCTTTATGGCATATCCCTCTTCTTCTGGAATCACATCTGCTATTTAACTTGTGTTCATTGAGACCTCTTCTTCATTGTTGCTATCATCACTACTAAATATGTTCCTGTAGAATACTTCAACTCTCTTGATAATTGCATCTCTGTTTTTGATTGTTGCTGATCATCATTTTTCAGGGCAATGATTTGAATATTTCCTGTTAGGAGACTTTTTTTAATGAAAGTAACCTACTACTAAAACTGTGATACAACATTTCTACAAATACATTACTGAGTTCTGTGCTTTACAACATATTTCCTAATTTAATAATTTACATACAAGGCAAAACGACAATATATTTAACATACTTCAAAGTCATACTTCAGCAGACCTCTGTGACCTTCCAGTGTATCAGAAACATAATATAAGTGTGAATAAAATGTATTTTGTTACATTAAGAAAACATTTGATCTAGGCAAATATAAATAAGCAGGAAAACCTCCTCCACCACCAATAATAATAATAATGATAATAATAATAACCATTATCAGATGGTATTTGTAAAAATCAAAAGCTTGCAGTATAGTTTGTAGATTGATGAAAAGAGATACCATATGCAGTCACTGCACTGTTTAATAATTAAAAAATAAGTAAAGTGAAACAAATGATGCAATGTTCCTGCAACTGCAGTAATAACATTTGCCTAATAACACGGATTTGAAGAAGACTGTACCTGTTTTTAGTTCAAGGATTTTCATCCATACGTTGTACCTTGTTCAGACTTGAAGGAGTCAAGTGCAGCAGATTGCATCAAAATAAATCAAATTTGAACATAATGAAAGAATAACAAAACAGAAATCCTACATGCTGCTACTGGAGAGGTCCAAATTACCTTGTTTCATGCACATCTAGCATTTTCATCTTCACATCACTGGGATTAGGCATCATAATTCTCCCATTCACAGATACACTTAGGAGCAATGGCGGTGAAATTAAATTGAATGTACTACCAGCAAATGATCCCCTGGTTAATATGGAGCATAACCCTGTTGGTCTAAGTTAATATGGTAGCATTTGCAGCAAACTTACCAACTTCAGGTAGTCCTGTAGTTTGCAATTACAATTATCACCTAGAGGGTATTAAATAATGGGATAATTATAGTCAGTCAGTTCTTTGGAATTGAGAGCTGTTGAATCTTACTAACTTTTAAAATAAATATGTGTACTTTGGGCTATAATAACTTATAATTGATAATTTATCAATAAACAATATCGGAAATTATGTTTTATAAATATGAGCCAACAGAATCTTTAAACCAGTAGTATATTTGTTTCTACAGTTTACATATTGTTTCTACAGCAGAGAGATCTGTAAAAACATGTTAATACTTAAAATATTGTCTACAAAATAGTGATTTTATATTGATCTGTCTCTTAATACAGGTGGGTACCATTTGGTTATAAACTAATTAATGATAGGAAATGGATATTAATAGAGCATTGAAGATACTGAGGGACTCATTATTGTAATGGGAAAAACCTAGAAGCAGTGAGGTAGTAAAATGCTGTTCAATTTAGAGAACTATAACATTTCACAGACACAGTAACTTGGAGAAGGTAAAAAAAAAGAGGACAGACACACTATAAGGCAAAGGGCAGGGGTCTATCACTTATTTGTGACAGAAATCTCTTGGGCCTTAAGCATAGAAGAGAAGGTGCAATCTTTAGAATCCCAGGGGAGCTACTTGAATTGGAGAACTGATTGATTGGTTGACTGCCAAACACTATGAACAATATAGCTGTCAGGACAATTATGTTGTCAGGAAACGTATCAGAGGAGAATATCAAAAAAGAAGAGAGTTACTCTGGACACAATAAATAAGTAAAGTTAGTTGTATAAGCTATAACAATCAAACTAAGGCACACAATGTTATTAAACTTGAACTCTACTAAACACTGGCCTACTATGGGTTCTGACATTGTATAGTGAGTGAAGAGTTTATGAAAAAGCTTTTTATTTATGCAATCAAAGCTTTTTATTTAGTTATTTAGTTATTTGTAAACTAGCAGAAACATGTAAAATAACACTTAGTAATGTAATGCACCCTTCAGCCTGATATAAGTACTTGTATGTATATAGTGTGTGTTACTTTAAAATAATTCACTACCAAATAAGATAACTATTTTATATATTTGCAAAAAAATTTGGGGGGGCAACATACTTTTACAAATGAGAAACTTTGAAGTAGTCCTGGTAGCCTGCCATTCAGTCTCCAGGCTCATATGAGTCTGAGGGTCACCTAGCCTTTAACTTGCTTTTGGAGATGTAAAATAGGATTCACATTACCCTAGAGGACTACAGCTGGAGAGTACATTATGCAGTATGTAGCAAGGTTAAACTATACTCCCTAATTTCTGTGGCACAGATCCCAAAAGAACATATATAGAGAGAAGTCAGATCCATAAGTTATAATATTTAAAGGTCAAATGGTGTTGTAATTTCAAATAGCATAAAGAAACATACCCACATATATATGTTAATATACTAGATATTTGTAGGGGTTTGTGCGCAAACGTGCATTATTTGCCATATTCAAAACCCTGTTTTGCACGGTGCAATCCATTCTGGCTGAAATAATGCATGATTCCTCCTAGATTTGCAGCTGTGTGCCTTGCAAAAAACAGGTTTGCAACACGTAAAATAACGCGTTGACAAGGGTGGCGTTAACTCCACGCACATCACTATTTCAGGGGACAGCGACTGGACAGCGATATTCCATGGGGCTGTCTGTTTTTATTTATGGCTGTATGTGTGCTGCACCAGAACAAGTTCCTAACAGTTTTGACAGAATGACAATACATATACACTCACCTAAAGGATTATTAGGCACACCATACTAATACTGTGTTTGACCCCCTTTCGCCTTCAGAACTGCCTTAATTCTACGTGGCATTGATTCAACAAGGTGCTGAAAGCATTCTTTAGTAATGTTGGCCCATTTTGATAGGATAGCATCTTGCAGTTGATGGAGATTTGTGGGATGCACATCCAGGGCACGAAGCTCCCGTTCCACCACATCCCAAAGATGCTCTATTGGGTTGAGATCTGGTGACTGTGGGGGCCAGTTTAGTACAGTGAACTCATTGTCATGTTCAAGAAACCAATTTGAAATGATTCGACCTTTGTGACATGGTGCATTATCCTGCTGGAAGTAGCCATCAGAGGATGGGTACATGGTGGTCATAAAGGGATGGACATGGTCAGAAACAATGCTCAGGTAGGCCGTGGCATTTAAACGATGCCCAATTGGCACTAAGGGGCCTAAAGTGTGCCAAGAAAACATCCCCCACACCATTACACCACCACCACCAGCCTGCACAGTGGTAACAAGGCATGATGGATCCATGTTCTCATTCTGTTTACGCCAAATTCTGACTCTACCATCTGAATGTCTCAACAGAAATCGAGACTCATCAGACCAGGCAACATTTTTCCAGTCTTCAACTGTCCAATTTTGGTGAGCTTGTGCAAATTGTAGCCTCTTTTTCCTATTTGTAGTGGAGATGAGTGGTACCCGGTGGGGTCTTCTGCTGTTGTAGCCCATCCGCCTCAAGGTTGTACGTGTTGTGGCTTCACAAATGCTTTGCTGCATACCTCGGTTGTAACGAGTGGTTATTTCAGTCAAAGTTGCTCTTCTATCAGCTTGAATCAGTCGACCCATTCTCCTCTAACCTCTAGCATCAACAAGGCATTTTCGCCCACAGGACTGCCGCATACTGGATGTTTTTCCCTTTTCACACCATTCTTTGTAAACAATATAAATGGTTGTGCGTGAAAATCCCAGTAACTGAGCAGATTGTGAAATACTCAGACCGGCCCGTCTGGCACCAACAACCATGCCACGCTCAAAATTGCTTAAATCACCTTTCTTTCCCATTCAGACATTCAGTTTGGAGTTCAGGAGATTGTCTTGACCAGGACCACACCCCTAAATGCATTGAAGCAACTGCCATGTGATTGGTTGGTTAGATAATTGCATTAATGAGAAATTGAACAGGTGTTCCTAATAATCCTTTAGGTGAGTGTATACATGCATAAATACATACATTGGAAACGTAGTTAGTAGCATGCAGCCTGTCCGTAGTAATTGCTAGTACTCGTGTTTATATTGATTGCCCCTATGTCCCCTTCCCCTGAGCTATTAACTATGACTATATCTTATCTACAATTATTAGCTCACAAATCTAGGATGTAGGACTTGTATTAATTGTATATTTTCATATGCTCTTTGTAATTTGTACTGTTTTGATCTGTAATTTTAGACTGTATTACACTTTTACAATGCTCTTATGTTTTGTAAGTCGCCCTGGATAAGGGTGTCTGCTAAGAAATAATAATAATAATAATAATAATAATAATAATAATAATAATAATAATAATTTGGATAGTAATGTTGCATTGTATAGCTGGCAACAGCAACCCCGACAACCCTGGCGAAGATATGCTGCAGGGTGACCGGCCTCACACAGACACAATTCGCCCCCTCATATGTTCTCCACATGAGCTAATGTAACCATGAGTGATTTCACTTATCATAGAGCCATACAACATACACATATACATATACACACACACTTGTTCTAATTTCTTATTATTTCCAAATGTATTTGTGACCATTAGTGCAATCATATACAAATAATTAAGACAGTTATTTGTGGTGGCTCTAGGCTACTTAAAACAGGTTTCACACTTTAATATTAATCTTTGTTGGCACAGTGGTTAAGGAATAGTGCTGTTCAAATCCCGAAGTGAGATGTATTTTTTAAAATTATTATTATTATTATTTAATTATATATATATTTTTTTTTTCATGACGTTAAATGAGAACGAACAATTATAAGGCAATCGATACAGCTTTTACACAGCTTCTCTTAATTAGAATTGCGTTTCAATAACACAGTTCAGGAAATGTTAACTCCTAGCAAATGTATGACAATGCAAGGACAATTAACTAACTGATATCCAGTTTGAGTGGATCATTAATTGAATTCAGCCAAACTAAATGTAAGAAATCTAATAATAATAATTATAGGGCATCAAAATCTCCACTGAATTTAATAACAATGCTTAAGTAAAATAAATAAACAAATAACCCCTTTGTGCAGTGTAAGTAATATATTTTCAAAAGATAAAAACAAGCTTACTTATGGAAATCTAAAGGATATTGCGGCTACACAGAGTGCTACACACCTGTTTTGGACACACAGCAGCAGTAATGCACATACTTTTATGTTTGATTCTGTGACGACCTACATACAGACAGACGATTATGGCTATTGGGTAATATTTATTACTACTATGTCCACAACGTCCACATTCATCCAATAACTGCTCAATACTGTGTTCAAGCTGGGGATAATAGTGCACTGTGGTGGGTTTACGAGGTATGGGGTGCCAAATGTAAAATAGCGTACACTTTTTTCGAGTGTCTTTTTTCACACATTTAACTTAAATCTTGTGATTTTTTCCACATTTAGTAAATACTTAAGCTGTTTTTTTCCACATTTATAAAGATTTAGTTTTTTTTAATAAATACTTAAATAAATGCTTAATCTCCATTTTTGAAAAATAAATATGTATCATTTGATTCAATATTTAACTAAATCCTAAATCTCTGAGTCACAAAATAAATATATAGCTTTTAAATAAATATTTAGTCTAAATATAAATGTTAAATATAAATATAAATGTTAAATGTGGAGTTTGCAAAATAAATATATAGCTAACATGCAAATACAGCCTTTGATCAGGTCAGTCTCTAACAGCAGTGGGGTGGTACATCAGTAGCCCACGTAATGTGAGCCGTTTTGGTGCATTGTCGGGGCATAAAATTGTCTGATTGTGTTATAGTGATGCGGTCTGTGGATTTAATGGTCACTGATCCACTGAGTGGACACTGGCTCCCAGTAAAAACTGAATTAAAAACATTTACCAAACTACGGATTTGGTGGGAGGGTCAGGACAGGGCTTTATATACAGTGAGTGGCCAACGGAGCAGCAGCCAAGGGTTTGAAGTATAAACTCGCAGAGAATCGTTTCACCCTTTGATACACTGGCCCACAATCACACCAGCATCACATATCTCTCCTTTTTTGCCCAAGTCGCATTTTTCTTGTGTGGCACTCATTTTGTGAGGAAATTTCGCGATGTATGAATATCAGGCCCTACATACATTGTTATGTTATTTACAAGTCGAACAAACCTACTGATTTAGAGAAAATAAAGAATTTACTAATACATAACATTGTAACGTTTTCCCCTCGGACTCGCAGATAATACATTTATCAGAGCTGGAAACGTATGAGTGCAGAAATGTTCCCCATGTACAAGGAAAGTGCTTCCCAGCAAGTGCAGTGGTGGTAGAGTGGGATTCATACAGTTCATCAAAAACATAGGAAAACATAATGACTACAATCTGTAAAGTCAACCATAAATATGTGCATGAAGAGGGAAATCATTGGATCTAAGTAGCACTCAGATTAAGGCAGGCCATTTATTGAAAGGGGGAAGTGATAATTTTCTGCTATACATAATATAACAAAACTAACACACACACACATGAATATAGAGAGGCAGAAAAGGGCAGTATCAGTGATGTACAGACAGTTTGCTGTTCTTGAATGGCTTTTAAATAATGTATTATTTGAAGAATGTGAAATTTGACATCACACAGCTGTAACATTCGTGGCTCACAAGAACAACCCTTAGTATTCTTACTTCAAACGTTTCAAAAATAGGTCATCATTGCCTGTCTAATGTTATATTATAAGCCAAACATTGAAACATGTTTTTCAACTGCACAAACTTTCTCTGGCTGTATGAAAGAGGAACGATGGGTTGTGTATGCAACCCCGGTTATCTGAAAAAGGAAGCACTGCCCAAGGGGGAGGGGTTTCTGTGCACTTCTGTAGGAACCTGATCGAAACGTTACTCTATCAAAGCTGCCATTGGCCCGTGCACTCGTCACTCAGAACAGGTCCCTTCCCACTTCCTGTTCTATAAAACGTGACGTCAGCGCAGGTCCCTCCTCTTTTTCTGGGAGCAGGACTCCGGCGCGACCTTGCAACCCTTGGGCAGTGCTTCCTTTTTCAGATATCCGGGGTTGCATATGCAACTTAGCGTTATCTTTCAAGTCGGAAGCACTGCCCAAGGGGGAGGGGTTACTGTATAACAAAATCATCGCAAGGGAGGAGGCAGCGAGCTGATAAGGGAGCCTGCCCCGAGGTGCACCGCTAGGGGACCTCGGCAACACAACTCCAGACAGTGACCTCAGGGGCCCTGTACCCTGCACCTGAGCCGTCCAGGAGTGAGGACCGTAGTCACGCTCTACCGGGAACTGTCTGCAATCAGCATATACAAAGCGGGGCTACAGAGCAAGGCCGGCTGCTCTACTAGTGCAGCTAGGAGTGAGGCCGTAATCTACTTGTACAATGTCTGGCGCGAGCAATCAAGCACTTGTGCGGCCTCCGCGCAATATCATGGCAGTGGACCCCTGATCCAATAGTAGCGGGGCCACAGACCCAATGAGAAAAATACACATAATACATAGCTGGCTAGTCAACAGAGTAGCCAAGCTGAACAATATATACATATCGCGTGACAGCAAGACCTTCATGGTGTCAGCGCGCAGCACAAGAGGATCCAACTCAACTAAACAGTACAGTACAGTACTTAAAAGGCTCCTCTTGTGAACATATCTGAAACCGAAAGCGCAGCTGTACCTCCAGTGCGCAGACGGGATCGAATCGGGAATAGCTATCAATAATAACTAAACACACACAAGACAGAGACGATGGTGAACAACACTATGAAGTGAGCCAGCCAGCCGAAATACGCAGTTTGAATGTTTATTACAAACACAGACACAGACACAGAGAGCTTACGTTCCTGAGTCCAGCGAAGAGGCAAAAGAGGACGAACCTGCACTGATGTCATGTTTTATAGAACAGGAAGTGGGAAGGGACCTGTTCTGAGTGACGAGCGCAGGGACCAATGGCAGCTTTGATAGAGTGACGTTTCGAACAGATTCCTACGGAAGTGCGCAGAAACCCCTCCCCCTTGGGCAGTGCTTCCGACTTGAAAGATAACAAATGGGGAGCTGGAGGAGATGGAACCTTCATGCTCCACTGTCAAATAAAGGTCATATTCTGCAATAACGTAAAAAAGTTGTGGCTCTTTTTATATATGATTTTATATATGTTTGTATATCACAAATTGGGAAATACCTATCTTTTCTTTTTTACAACAGGATGGTTTCACACGGCAGTTGGCATTGGTATCTTGGTTTTGGACAGACAACATTTAGTAGGTATATGGTTATACAACACATTTTTGGAATACACATAATAAATACATTGGAAAATATATTACATTCTATATTACAAACCTATACACCATTTTTATAAGAGGAGAGACAGACCAGCAAAAAGACTGACAGGTAGTAAATAGGAATTTTACAGATCTTTGATTGCTCTCAGCAGCAGCACAGTATATATGATAGTATATAACTGGATTTTATCTCTGTCATTTTCACACATTTTTTTCACACAAAATGTTTTTTTTTCATAGTTTCAAATTCTGAATACAGATACACAATTAACTAGCCTGTGATGAAGAGTTAATAAAAGGCAAATGATACTTTAAACAATGTTCTCTTTCTCTGTTTCAAATGCATACATGTAATGTTTCAAACAATCATAATTATTGAAGACATATTGTTCCTGTGCACCGAATATGAAGGAATTAGCATGTCAGTGTTGGAAGAAAGGTAGTAAAGGGTGGAAGGTGATTTAAAATACTTGTCTTTGTGGAGAATTCCATGTTTAAAGCCAGAGGCATTCTGATCTGCAAATGTGAAAGAAAAAGAAGGAACAGAATTAACTTTTTTTTCTTTTTTGAATAATACTATATTGCATTACTTTTTAGTAATAAAAGGCCTTGTATTTTGAAGCAACATGACACATAATAAGTATTGTGGAGAAGTATATTACTTTTGAGCTCTTCTTTTCACTGGTTATAATTGAACATTTTAATAAAATAGGGAAAGATGCAGCCAGCAGTCCACCGCCTGTGTTGCTAAGTGGCACAGCTGTGAAAAACATTGATTTCAAATGCTGGGTGCGAACACTTTTGAAATAAATTGGGAGATTTTTTCCTTGAAAAATAATTAATTATCTTGAATGTCTCTTCCTTATTTTTAATGAGAAAACAATACTATTATTGCAATAGTATTCCAGGTGAAATATTTAAAGGTAAATTATAGAGATTTCTGTTTTCATATAGAAGGAGAAGCCTAGTTATTGGATACTATATATATATATATATATATATATATATATATATTTCTCAAAAAATTGTTTTGGTGATAGAAGAATACAGGTAGTAGAAGCTCAAACTTAATTATAGTTATCCCTAGCCATATAGGAAATGATTAAGAGAATATTGATTTATTTGTACTTGTTGTTTTACTTGTTCCAGTGGTTTATGGTCTGCACACCTTATATATGTATTGTTTTCACCTTAATATTGATTGTGTTGTTATGAAACACACAGTACCTATTCCAGAAAGAACTGTTTGTGGGTTGCTTGTTTGTGTTACACTCTACTTGGTCATACTGCTCCAGCGGAGTGCAATCACTTGTTAATGAATTTGTACTTTAAATTGTCTCTTGTCTTAAAGTGTCCAGACCAGTACTTACACTATGATGAAATGAGATGCAATTTAACTTTTTTTAAATTTACTGTCTAATATGACCTTAAGTCACACAATTTCTCACTAATTATGTCAATCAGCGGTGTGAATGGTCCCACTATTAAACATATGTTGAATACTATTGATTTGATCAGGTAGAGGTACATAAGACCATCAATTCTTCTTCTTCTAAGTCAGTATAGTAAATATAAAAGGGCAGGACAATTAAGGCAGTGACAGGTGTCTCATTTTTTTCTAGCTGTGTACCCTGTAGATCTCCAGTCAATAGAATAGAAACTAGCATTTGACCTAGTAAACATTCCTACAGAAAATGGATTAAAATAATAATTTGCGGTGATTCAACAGGCAATGGAAAAAACAGGCAATGGAAAAAAGAGAGAAAATATTTTCATATTGAATGTTTCATTTTGTAGGAGGTTATTTTCCTGACAGTGTTGTTATGAAACAACAAAAATGTATTTCTTTGTAGATTCTGGAAAGACAGGCCACACCACACCACAGAAAAAAACAAAAAAACACAAATGGCATTATTTCTTATCAGATCATACAGATCACAACCAAAAAAAAACATGGTTGTTTAAAACAATGACTCATCCCATAACAGTCAGTCAAAGTTATTGAATCAGGGGTCAACACCTGAAATTAATGAGTGGTGGCACGTGCCCAATTTCACACTCCCATCTGTCTTCTAGCTGTGAATGCCTGTGGGGAGAGATTGGGGCATTCAGTATGCCATGTGTTTGCCATGGCTCAACAATGACACCTTGTAGATTAACAGCTCTATATGGTTGTGATTGAACCGGAGATGGGAAGTCTTCATCCTGAATTACTATTCAGTTGGCACTGAACAGAGTGTTATCAGCAGATTTAAGAAGACACTAGGACACTGGATGTGTGTGGGAGAGGGCCAGAAAAGGACATGCAAGATGCAGAGCCTTGGCAGGTGACCAGAATTTGACACAGTGCTCCCTCTGGATCAGGTAAGCCAATGTCATGCAACTGCAGGAAAGTGAGGGGCTCCAGAGTATCTAGATGGACCACCCGTAACAAGCTTCATCGGGTGCTAGGTGAACAGCAAGGGTAACCCCCAACACAGCAAGACACCATCAACTCCATTTAGTCTTTTTAGCAATATTTACACATGTGGAAATACAGTGAGAAATACTTCAATATACATTGAATTTTGTTTGTGTGTACTGCATCTAATGAGAAACACACACACACACACAAGCACACATTCACGCAAACACACACACACACACACACATATAGTAATGGTATAAAAAGGCAGCCTTTTTAGAATACTATATAGTATTTTTGTGGAGTGGAGTATACTATTGATTAATGCTGTCTTCTGTATCTTGACAAGAGTATGTCAAATATGAAAAATAATGTATTATTTATTTATTTATTTATTTATGTATTTACTGTTCCACTATTTGTCGCTATTACTTTTAACACCTACACTGAAATTCCATGTAAATATGAAAAGCTGTCAAGCATTTAGACACCATCAAAGATCTGTCTTTTTAAAGAAATTGATTGTCCAAGATAATTTGGTGTTTATGCTTATCTAACACATTCTAAATTTATGCATTATAAAGTTGTTTTACTCTCTGACAACAAAGTAGCTATTGAGTGTATGTGAAGAACTATGGAAGCTGTCACAAGGTTGACAATAGAGTGTTACAAAAGACAAAATGAACGCATTTGGTTTCCATTGTGTAAACACTGTAAATTTACATTTATCACATTATACAGGAAAAGCAAACAAACATCTTTCACAATTAGCAGGTTTCCTACCTTTCTTATTAAGTTGTTCTGCCAGTCATAGCTCACAATATCCTTCATTCCACAACTGTCACTACAAAAAAAAACATGATTTACTAGCATAAAAAACATGCTTTTGTTTTACTCATGAGCATTTGCAAAAATGTGTGAAACAGTATTGTAACAAAAGCGGCACGAATAAAGTCAACAGCACTCCGCTCCTTGCTCAATCAAAGGGGTTTCTTTATTGAAGCAGAAAGTCACACCTCAGGGCGCTCAACCAAAACCAGCACGGGGTTAGCTCCACACTTCACTGGAACACCAACTAACTAAAACCAAGTGAAACCCCCACTATATACCCTATATATATTATGCGTGACTACCGGCAGGTCCAACCCCCAGGCCGGTAGTACACCTTTCCTCGCTCGTTCACCCTACTTGACCAAACCCAATGGTGAACAGCTCTGAAGCTTTCTTCATATCAGTAAAGTAGCATTGTTTTTCTTAATATACAAAATCTTGCATTTCCACAAATTTGCATTTTTATCAAAAATGCCAACATTTTACAGAAAACAATCCCATGCCCAAATATAAATATCATTCAAGTAGTTAGCAGAGGTGTTCAGCAGTGTCTGTGTTAAATTAAAAATTAATTAATTAAAAAGGTCTAATTGTTCTCCTTTTCTGAAATAAAAGTGCTTTCCATTACTGTTATGTTTGAAAATACGTGACCATTACATTCTTAAAATGTATGTCAAATACACAGCGAATCAGACAAAATACAGGGAAACACTCTATATACTGATATCTGTGGTACCATGTGTCTTTGAGTGTGTGTCCCATGCTATACACTCGACACGGAAGCAAGATATCACTGTCATACAGAGACAAACTGAGCTTATTTTCATTTCCATCAAATTAGCAAAACTGGTTACATTAGAAAAAATGTGTGAATGTCAGATGCACATTTTTAGATAAAATCGAGGCTGTCCCCTTATGATAATGGCTTATAGGTTTCTATAGAATTTGATATATTTACATATGTATTATGTTTATTCCAAGTACATGTTGCATAATCATATACGTACAAAATAGTATCTATCCAATACCAGGATCCCAAAGCCAGCTGCCGTGCCAAGGATGCAAGCATCCTGTGGCAAAAAAACAAAACAAAAAAAAAGAACATATTGATCATGATTATTTATTGGTCTGCGTACATGTGAGCATATTTACTGTTTGATTCTTACAAACACACACATCCATATTGTGGGTCTGTGTTTGTACAAGCACATGTGCATTTATTGTGAATTTCATACTGATGTAAGGTCAATAAGACATGCACAGAACAAAGATAATTTTTCAGTACCGCAAGTTTCCACATTATATGATTGTTAAATAATGTAATTTTTTGTATTCTATTTTTTAAGGTCTGCAGACAAGTTAATGTGCAAAGTAAGAAAACAAATCAAAGCCATGTAAACAAAAATGGAAACAGTTAAACTCCTTCAGGCTTGACGTAGATGCATAACAAGAAGATTGTGGAGTACTGTGGAGGTACTGAAATTGAGTATGTTTTACTTCAACAGCCAGTGGCTAACCTGTCTTTAACATGAATTTTCAATTACACAATTCACAGAGGAGGTAGCAAAAAAAAAAACATTTTGGTTCCTTTCTAAATGCATTGAACAGTTTTCATCACATATACTAAGGTATTTGTAATCATTGTCCGTGCCATATGGGGCGATACACTCGCTAGATTATCACCTCTAAGTTGTGTCACAAGCACAGGGGATTTTCAATGAAGTGAAATAAAGGGGGGGGGGGTGGAGGTATAGTTTGTATATTCAAAGAAACTGTAAAAAAATAAAAAGATTTGCCACAGACTATTCATAACATTTTCTTTCTACTTACTAGTTTATTTTACCTAATTAATGTTATTTCTATATATATTCTGTTCCTACTTGCTGCTGTAAGAATGACATAAGACTGAAATCCAGCAGTAATTAACTTGACTAAAGCACTTTAAAACAAAAGTACCTGTAATTGGGGATTGGATGTTTATTGTATTATAGGGTACAACAGCAGTGTCCACCACCTGGTTGTACCCAGGACCCTCCACTCAGAGTCCAAAGCCCTAACCAGTACTCCACACTGCTGCCCCTTATATATACATACATTCCCTATATAATTTGTAGACACTGTGATTAGATATACCTTGTTAAACTTAGTTATTTATTTGCTCATTTGGATTGTGTTTACTATGAATTAATTATGCCAGTATAGGCAAATATCTATTCAACATAGTATTTGTTTTCCTCTTCTCCTTATGTCCAGTAAGGTTTACTGAAATAAATCTTGTTAATAATACATTTAAGTCCAATATGATATTTGGTAAGTGAAGTGCATAATAACTAACTGTATATTTGTATGATATAATGCACAACAACCATCTTCCGTCCAATCCTGACCCCTAATGACTTATTGTTTCCCCTTTCTAACAATGACTGATCTCCTTAGATTGCTTTAAACCTGCAGTGCCAGACCAGACCTCCTGAGGTTAATTTATCTCGTATTCTCAACATTACAATTTTTGAAATGCCAGCATTGTGAGATAATTCATCTTGTGATTGAAACATAATAAATAAAATACCAAAATGCTGAAACACTTTATCTCATGATCGCAATGTCACATCACAGACTCCAGCATCTGCAGCACCTACGTAGGCAACCCCTTAGAGCCTGTGGAAACAATGTCCTACCAGGCTATATATCTTTCCTGATATTTATGGGTAGGTAGTCCCAAACCCCAAGGGGGCAAGGGAGGGCAATAAGCAGGCAGGTAGGGGAGTGAGAGACAAGAACAACTGAGGTTGTCCAGCTTGATAAGTTTGTATTGATTGAAGAACTAAGAATAATTTACCTTTTCTTTCATGCCAGCACTAATCGTTGCATATATGTTTCAAGATTTTTGTAAAGTTACACATACTAGTTAACAAAATTGTACTGTGATGCAATTTATTTATTTCACATAGTTGTAATGGTTTTTGTTTTTCAAATTAACCATTGTCCCTAATTTTTGGGGGACTTTTTTAATTCTGGCTTGGACAATTCATATTATTTAATGCCAAAAGATTGAACAAATTAGGCATTTTAATTCATAATTACTCAAATCACATGACTTTGTATAAACTCAGGTTGCAACGTGTCAAACGATAAACAAATTTCACAATCAATTCATAAGTACTTATTTAAAACTGTAACTAAACACAACACTGTATATAACACAGTAGCAGAATGACAGGTAAAGCAGGAGACAGGCAGTGTCTGACAGTTTTGTTAGAGTCTGTCAGGACCAAGTTCCTGACACGGCTCATTTTTTGCGACGGCTGTCAGGATTGATGTTTTCTGTAGCCATGGTGGCCTCAAACCATTTGCCTTGGAGGGAATAAGGAGTGTACAAAAGGGTTCTCCAAATTATTACTATAAAAAATGAGGATAAAACACATTTTTAGTACTATTTGCATTGGTGAGCATAGTGGGTTTATTGTTCTCAAATGGAACATCATTTTCTTCTAGTGATTATGTATTGTAAACTCTATCTTTATTTAAATTAGTCTACAGTAACACTTTTAGAGCCCTGTAATTGGGAACCTTTTTATAAGCAAATGTTATCGTTTAATATTTTGTTCTTCCAGCATTTCAAAAAATGTGATACTGCTAAAGCAGTTTTATTATATTTTCTTTCACTTAACTAGCACATTATCCAATCACTGTACATCTGCATACAAACATGTATGGGTTGAGTGTGTTACTTATCTACTTGTACATCTACTTGTCATGTTACAACCCCTAATGGACAAATTGCTTCATTTTAATTAATAGATCAATGAATAATTATTCTCCGTCCTTTAACCTTAATTTCTTCCTTGAATTTTCAAATCATTTTTGGTGTATGGAACATTTTTTTTAATCACGATTCACAGCAAGCTTTCATTTCAGAATCACAAGAATACAAATAATCACAATTTTTTTATTTTGCCAGACATATTTGTATTTTATTTTCTCTGCTTTAAGTGGCACAATGCCCTGCTGATATGTTTCAAATGAAACAGTAACTTAATTTTAATATAGGAAGGGACTTTTGAGTGTGATATATATATATATATATATATATATATATATATATATAATCACAGTCAAAAGTCCCTTCCATAAGTGGATCCGAAAACAAACAAAAGTATATATATACAGTGAGGGAAAAAAGTATTTGATCCCCTGCTGATTTTGTACGTTTTCCCACTGACAAAGAAATGATCAGTCTATAATTTTAATGGTAGGTGTATTTTAACAGTGAGAGACAGAATAACAACAAAAAAATCCGGAAAAACGCATTTCAAAAAAGTTATGAATTGATTTGCATGTTAATGAGGGAAATAAGTATTTGATCCCCTATCAATCAGCAAGATTTCTGGCTCCCAGGTGTTTTTTATACAGGTAACGAGCTGAGATTAGGAGCACTCTCTTAAAGGGAGTGCTCCTAATCTCAGCTCGTTACCTGTATAAAAGACACCTGTCCACAGAAGCAATCAATCAATCAGATTCCAAACTCTCAACCATGGCCAAGACCAAAGAGCTGTCCAAGGATGTCAGGGACAAAATTGTAGACCTACACAAGGCTGGAATGGGCTACAAGACCATCGCCAAACAGCTTGGTGAGAAGGTGACAACAGTTGGGGCGATTATTCGCAAATGGAAGAAATAAAAAACGGTGAGGAATCAGCCCAGAACTACACGGGAGGATCTTGTTAATGATCTCAAGGCAGCTGGGACCATAGTCACCAAGAAAACAATTGGTAACACACTATGCCGTGAAGGACTGAAATCCTGCAGTGCCCGCAAGGTCCCCTGCTCAAGAAAGCACATGTACAGGCCCGTCTGAAATTTGCCAATGAACATCTGAATGATTCAGAGGAGAACTGGGTGAAAGTGTTGTGGTCAGATGAGACCAAAATCGAGCTCTTTGGCATCAACTCAACTCGCTGTGTTTGGAGGAGGAGGAATGACCCCAAGAACACCATCCCCACCGTCAAACATGGAGGTGGAAACATTATGCTTTGGGGGTGTTTTTCTGCTAAGGGGACAGGACAACTGCACCGCATCAAAGGGACAATGGACGGGGCCATGTACCATCAAATCTTGGGTAAGAACCTCCTTCCCTCAGCCAGGGCATTGAAAATGGGTCATGGATGGGTTTTCCAGCATGACAATGACCCAAAACACACAGCCAAGGCAACAAAGTAGTTGCTCAAGAAGAAGCACATTAAGGTCCTGGAGTGGCCTAGCCAGTCTCCAGACCTTAATCCCATAGAAAATCTGTGGAGGGAGCTGAAGGTTCGAGTTGCCAAACGTCAGCCTCGAAACCTTAATGACTTGGAGAGGATCTGCAAAGAGGAGTGAGACAAAATCCCTCCTGAGATGTGTGCAAACCTGGTGGCCAACTACAAGAAACGTCTGACCTCTGTGATTGCCAACAAGGGTTTTGCCACCAAGTACTAAGTCGAAGGGGTCAAATACTTATTTCCCTCATTAACATGCAAATCAATTTATAACTTTTTTGAAATGCATTTTTCAGGATTTTTTTGGTGTTATTCTGTCGCTCACTGTTAAAATACACCTACCATTAAAATTATAGACTGATCATTTCTTTGTCAGTGGGCAAACGGACAAAATCAGCAGGGGATCAAATACTTTTTTCCCTCACTGTATATATATATATATATATATATATATATATATATATATATATATATATATATATATATTTTTGTTTGTTTTCGGATCCACTTATTTGTTTTTCTGTCTCTTCTTGTTAATCCAATAATACATCATGCCATGGTTCTTTGTGGTGTTAGCAGTTCTGTATCATTCTATGTGTTTAGTGACCATTTATATATTATATACAATTATCAGCCTTGGGTGGCACAGGGGTGTGGTGGTTAGCGCTGCTGCCTCACAGCTCCAGGGTCCTGGGTCCAGTGTCCCGGGTTCAAGTCCTGCCTCAGGGGGGCCTGTCTGTGTGGAGTTTTCGTGTTCTCCCTGTATTGTGTGGATCTGGGCAATCTGGTTTCCTCCCATTGTCCAAACACCTGCAGGTTATTTTGATTGGTCTCTCTAAATTGCTGTGTGTGTGTGTGTTGCCCAGTGATGGACTGGTGTCCTGTCCTGGGTGTATTCCTGCCTTGTGCCCTATGCCTGCTGGGGGGATTGGATCCAGCTTCCCTATGACCCTCACCAGGATAAGCAGTTTCAAAAATGGATGGATGGTTTATCAGTATTAAAAAAAGACAGACACATTGAGTGAAATTGAGTGCTTTATTATATAAACTGGAATGTGGATAAAAACGAAAGGAAACCAAAACAAAAAACCTAGCTCCTTGTTGAGCCTTACTATACATCTCTATGTACAACAGGGTAGCTAAGCTGCTTACCTATACACAACAAACAAGCCAAATAAACAAAGCCAATCCAAAATCCCCAAATCTTTGTACCAGTCCATGCTGTCTGTTACCGTGGTGATCACTCACTCTATTATTCTCTTTCTCTTCCTCCTTCCCTCTCCTCACTCTGACTCCATGGTTCTTCCTACTTTTCTACAGTCGCAAAGACTTCTGGAGGACTTAGGTCACAATATGCTATTTTGTCCCGTCACAACACCATTAATTTCAATAGTACCAACAGAAATTCATTCTACTAGAGGTCAAGACAATACTTGCAATATCATTAAGTCCTTAATTATATCTACCCTGGTGGCGGTGTCATGTAGCGTCTGCTAAGAAATAAATAATAATACCCTATAGATTTATGGTGCCTTTACAACACTGTAAATATTTACTAAAAATTCAAGGATTAGATTTTATTCCGGTGTTGACCAGACACATTTTAAGTGAAATTAGAAAGAGATTATTTAAAAGTATTTGTGATACCCCCCCTCCTCTTCCCCTCCCCCAGTAAAGTATATCAATCTACAATATCTTTCTAAATCTATCCATTTATATGAAGACATTTATCACCCCATGTTTTGACAAGGTATTCATCCCATATGTTGCTGAGATGATAACCAATACCTGTGACAGTCAATCATTTACTATCCTCACACATATAAGACAAACCTGGGCTATAATCTTGGTGCAAAGCTATCATTGATTAACAGCCTTCTACTAGTTACAATAGCAGCTATTTATTTTCATGAATCACAGGCTAGTCTCCTCAAAATAGGTGTTAGGACAACATAATTGGTAGAGGAGGATATTAAATCATTGGGCTTTTCACTGGCATCACAGCTTCATAGCTCTTCTATCTGATTTATTTTATCTGGGGTGTTTTATAGAGGTGGGTGACAAACATTGTAATGATGCTAGAGCACAACACGTATTAATTATCTCTATGTTCTCACAATACAGAAAAGTGTATTGTGTTCTTTATGAGAAAATATGCCTTTGAAAACAATTAGCATGTGAAGCAGCATAAAAGCAAAGTAGCAGTGCAAGTTTTCAAATGTCTTACTCTACCATACATTTGTTATTGCAATTGTAGGTTCTTGCAAGCTCAAAACACTTACAAAAAAACTGTCAAGTGGGATCAATTTCAGTAAGAGGATATTTTCAGCACTCCACTTGTATAAGGAAGTGAAGGTGGAAAAGATCTTGCCTCTCCAGAATAGAAAATCACTTCTTATTTACCAGTGAACTGGCTTCGTATAGTTAAGGTCCATCAGGTTGGGGGAAACTCAGTTAAAAGTTATTACCATCAATTGAGATACTAGTTATGGATCATGAATTTGCTACATTGATGTTTATCTTTGGTGATTTGGTTTATTGTTTTTAAATAAATATATAAATCTACTACTGGCAAGGTGACAATATATCTGGAATAAAGAAAAACACCAAATGAAAAAAACAAAAACAAAAACCTTAGGATTACTCTGTATCTTCATCATTGTAAATTCTCCATAAGAAATTAAAGAAATATGTAGTCTTCTGTTTGATATAATTTCAATTTGCAACACACCAAACAAAATGCACAATCAGGAGAATCTAATTACATTGAAATATTGGTAAACACAGTACTAACATGTATCAAACATTGGAAGGGATGTAGACAATTGAGTTACATTTTTCTACACACATTTGAGGTATTACATTATTACAAAAGTGAGGTATTAGAAAATCTGTTAAAACCCTCTTTATTTAGGTTGGGAATGTTCTATTATTAAAATATGCAACCCATTTTGGACTTGCAGAAATATGAAATATTCAGAATATGAATGACCACTGTTCTCTTGTGTTGAAGCATTGATCACTTTAGTCTGGGACAGACTACAGTTAAAATAGAGTGTAAATGTCTGTGGCCTGATGGCTGGACACTGGTTGTTTAAATTCGGGAAGGTGATTTACATGATGATCTGAAATGCTGAATAGGGTGTACCCTCTGTAATCTTGTCATGCAAATCAGTCTCATAATGAAAGCATATGCTAATTTGAGATGGAGACTCGACTGTATAAATAAATCTCTTTAGCAATAGTCAGTATCATGACTTGTAATGCAATGGACTGAGTTTATAGCAAACAAACACAGCTGCACGTTCTTGGTTTAGTGTGTTCAGTTCTTTATTAACATGAGATCTTTAAGTTTGTATGAAGAATAATTTAACGTGATTAATCTGTTATTGGTATTGTATGTGTATGTGCTTGGAGTTATGTGAATTATATGATATCACAGGCACCAGTATAACTGATGTAGAGTTTTATCTTTAATAGTATTTGTCCATCCAGTCTCTGAAGGAACAGAACAGCTGCAACTATTACTGTCTGTTTTCTAATGCCATAAAAACACATAAAAGACAGGAAAAAAGAAGAGGAGTTGGTTCAACTTGTCACTGCTGACATTGTTGTTCTTTCCTAACAGTTTGCTGCCAAATCCAGATGGTTCTAGAAACATTCGTTAACATACCTCCCTTCAAGGCAGTTCTGCCTTTGAAACAGTTCCCATAACAGATTAAGATTATTTATATATGTAACTCCTTTTTATTAACACTGTAGGTGGTCCAGAAATAAAGGCAAAGTTATCTTTGAAGATGGTCTATGAAAAAGGAGCAGTGGTTAGGCTGAGCCCTCCAAAACAATGAGTCAGTGGAAAATTGTACATAGTTCTGCGTCAATTGCCAGACATCCTTGAAGAGAGTTTGAAGACCAAATATATTTATGTATGTGTGTGTAAATAATTTCGAATAACACATGAATGTTGAAATGTTCTATTTGTAATGCCTTATTAGTACCCCCCCACCCAACACACAAAATATAATAATAATAATAATAATAATAATAATAATAATAATAATAATAATAATAATGTGGTCGCCAATTTCTGGGTTACCATTTTTTTTGCTTTGTTATTTTGATTCTGTCAGCTCATGTATTAATGATTCAGAAGTCTGCATATTTCTCAGTTAGCAGTGGCATTTTTTGTACAGCCTAGAACTAAACGTACCAATGAGATAAATGATGTATCTTCTGCTAATGAATGTACAGCATTAAAATAAAATTAATTTAGTATTTCCAGTGTTTCTCAGCATCAGAGTGTTGTAAACTTTGCCTTTTTATGTTTCTATTTACTTTACCACTTATCACAGGCACTACTCGCAGACATTTCATAACTTAGACCTACTGCATTTACATAATGTCTGGCATGTTTTGCAGTGAAACATTGCCGGGAACAAAAGTAACATTTACAGCAACAGCAGTAGTATCTCTAATTTAGGTTTTTCATACTTCTTTGTATTAACATTGGTGCTATCACTGACATAAAGAATAAAGATAGTCTATGAAGCCAACACAACAGCCATTTTGGAAGTGACATACTTGCAATATAATCTCTTAGACAGTAAGATATTGAACTTGGCATCTTTAATAATAAGAACATAAGAAAGTTTACAAACGAGAGGAGGCCATTTGACCCATAATGCTTGTTTGGTGTTTGGTGTAATGCATTTTATTCTTCACAATGAACACTTATATTTAAAACACATGATGAAAGACATGTATTTTAAGTAATGTGCTGCTTGTTACCTATCTTTCAGCACAACAAAAATGTGACGCAAATACGGTTAAATATTGTATCACAGTAAATCCTTATTTTTGAAACAAATGTACTTTTTAATAAGTTATGGTCATGCATTTATTATGTTAAAAAAGGATTGGAGGTTTTGTTATTTAGTGTGTTTATCATATATTCTATCACAGTATATTCACTTTTTAATTTTGCATCTGGTATTTAGGACTAATTAAAATAATGTCCTCTGCTAGCTTGATCAGAAACCAATGCTTTCTTCCAAAGATAACAATAAAGTACAAACACTTTTACAATACTTATATGTTTGTAATCAATTCAACCTGAAATAGTTTGTTATTTTACATATTATTTTTATATTAAAAACAAGACACCAGAATAAGCGATTAGCTGGGTGCCTATTCCTTAAAAATACAATTACAGTACAACAGCCTTACTTAGTTACAGTTATGTATGCATTATTTAAAAACAAAAAAACTCAACCCATGTTTTGCATTGATTTTCACTTGTCATATTTTCAGCTTGACAAGCAAGTTAGCATATCATTATCATTCTGTCTACTTTTTTGCCACACAGTTAAGAAAACCTTTCATTTGGAAAAGTATTACATTTTGACAACACTTGCCAGTTAAAAGGATCTCTAAACTTATAAATTCTACAAGCATAAACCTGTATTTGTAAAGCAAAGGGAGACATTGAAGTATATTAATGTTTTTTGGGGGTTTTTTTTTCACCATGACAATTTTTTTTAACATACATTATTATATACATATATAATCAGAAGCCTACAGAAAGTAGGTTTATAACTCAGAGAAGAGTAGTCTAATATCCGATAGAGTAAAAGAAGAGTAATACAATAAAAACTAGACCAATAGTCCAACTCTGTAGCAATGATCAATTATTCCTTTCTCTACTTCCGTAATGTGTGTATCTATCCGGATTTTATTTCACCTTTAAATTCCCATTGCTTTGAATACATAAATTATATTTTATATTGGACTTTTTTTAAGTCATTTGGCAATCCAGATAAATCATATCATGCTGTGTGCATCTGGCAATGTTTGGACTTTGAATGAAGAAGAACATGACATGATTGAAAGTTTGTGTGTTTGTTTGTTTGTTTTGTTCCCTGCAGGTGGCAGTTGTTTTGTTCTGTTCAATCATGCCAGTGATTCAATGCTACTTCGCCACTCAAACACACACTCACATTTTCACACTGCCAGCAGTAAAATGGATCAATATGTACAGAATTTATCAATTTGTCTAGTTCTTTTGTTTAATTCCTTATACTTCTTCTTCTTCTTCTTCTTCTTCTTCTTCTTCTTCTTCTTCTTCTAATAATAATAATAATAATAATAACAATAATAATTTTGACTGTGTTATCCAAGGTGATTTAAGTTATATAATTCAAATGAATTATATATAGGGCTGCCTACTGTCAACACTTATTTCTGCTGTTACTACCTGACTTCAAAGCTGTAATTTGCATTTCTAATACATGTCTGTTTTTCAATTAAAGCACAGGATCTGATCACTAATCACACATTTATTAATGATTGTTCTTAATTTATGTATTTATTCATGTATTTCTTTGCAGAAGTCCTTACCCAAGGGCAACCTACAGTTTTCACAAGAAACATTTTCAAAACATTACAAAGTGCAGTAAATACAATCAGTACAAAAGTACAATAAGCATATGTCCTAGTACAAATGAGCTAAAAAGGGCAAACACAAGAGTTATGTTCATGGTGTGTGCAAAGGGGTGGGGTAGGCATAGGAGAAGTTACAGTAAAATCATAGAAGTGCTAAAAATACATAAGTAATAAGGAGCATGAGGGAGCATAGTTTAAAGTGTATAACAGGAAGACTACTGAGCTAGGAGATTAGGTTTAGATTAACATGACAATCTTTAATTGCAATCAGGTGTTACAGAGCAATGTGCCTTTGTGAGTATCAAACTAGTCACTGTACCATAGTGTAATTCTCCTGGCACAAACTCAGTTGAGTTGTTTGAAGAAATGAAATAACTGGATTCCCTCTTATCGAATCTCTATTTTATTGACTAGGTAATTCATCTGCATCACCTCGATGCATTTTAATAAAATGTATTATTGATAAAACAATCCCTCGGATTGTAATTGAGGCACTGACATTTATTAAGAACACTAACTGCATCTGTTTAGCAGGTAGGGAGAGCAGAAATAAATGGTTAAGGTCCATAGACCTGATTATATTTTAAGGAATATCACAAAGATGCAGTTAAGTGTAAAACGTAACATTGGAATATTTAGAGATGTCTAAGACAAGATGCACCTAATATAGTAAGATATAGCATTGCAAGATACATTATTGGCGACCATAGCATTGATCTTCTGCAATAAGCAATGTCAAGTAGAGCATCACTTACGATAAAATGTAATAGGATGCAAGACAGAAATAGATAGACTTTATTATCTACAAGTACATCTGTATGGCTAGTTATTGAAGAGGTGATGGAAGGTAGCCTGAGATGGTGAGGTCCTGATGTTTGCAATTAGATGTTTCCATCACTGGGGAGCTAAGGGATGGGGGGGAGAATGAACAGGAATGGGAGGTGGTAAACCAAGGAGAAGATGTTATCAGGCAGCCAGCATACGGTGAGCAGAGATGACAAGAGGAAGTATAGGGAGAGACAAGGGTCTGGAGAAAGGAGGGGGTGGACTGATGAAGGGAGCAGTAGGAAAGGACAAGCTTCTTGAATTAGATGAAACCGGAGACAGATAGTTAGTGAAAAGTACAAATAAGAGGAGTTTTACTGGAGAGGTGGAGCAGAGAAAATACAGAGTTTTGGATAAGCTGGAGGGGTAGGATTGGGGGGAGGGCGGTTGCTGATTCAGGAAGGCCAGCTAGGAAAGAAAATAGCTATATTTCAGCCTAGCAAAAATGCCTAGTTCAAATTAAATAAACATACCAATTACAGTAATATTGTTCTTATTTGCAAAAAGAAAAAGTTTACTGACCTGGAGAGGATCAAAAATGTGTTTGCTTGATATTTAACATTTAATTCACATGTTCCTCTCATTTTCTATGGGGCAGTAAGATTTTATTTAAACTTTTGGGGTAATATATTTGTCTGTTGGGATTTATGTTTGGACTTTTATTTTTGTGTATTCAACATGGAGTCAAGTCGCCACAGATACCCCCTATGTCAGGGATTTCCAAACCAGTCCTGGAGTATTCCCTACCCTTAGTTAACTGAACCGTATACAGTTAGTTTAATTAAAGATTCAATTAAGCAATTAAGTGATCAGTTGGAACATAAACCGGCAGCGCATGGGTTACACCAGGACAGGTTTGAAAACCACTGCCCTACATATTTCTGCTCCTGCTTGAACACTGCATAATTCATGTTTTTAATAACCATTCAAGATTAACAGCACATATCCCCATTCACCCATGATACATGATGGTATACAAAGGGAAAACATTATTTACACACGTTATTAAATAAATAGATGGATAGTTGGCATGGAAGTTGTTTTCAGTCTTCTCCCTTTTTTCACTGCCAGGGTCTATTGATAAATATCCATATTCCCTACATTTGAACTTCTCACTAGTTAACAAATTAATGTATATGATTTTATCTGAAAACTTGCATCTGTCACTTAATTTGAAACATATATTCCTAATTTAATGTAATTCAGAAAATATTCACTCTGTGATATATTTAAAACAAATTCTAGAACTGACATATCATTGGTGGACCATGGACTGGTGGTGAAAATAAAATGCTCCCTTCGAAGGGGTGATGAACATTCTGCCAAAGTGATTTTCAATTTGTAACCCACCAAGCATTGCATGAATCCCACAAAACATTGTATTTTAAGGACAAAATGGAAAAATGCAAAAATGGAACAAGAGAAGATGCATGTCATTCCTACAAATGTAATTTGCAATCAAAACATAACAATATTATATATTACAACACTAATTGCATTATTGCACTTGCCCCTTATAGATAAATAATTAAAACAGTGTCAAGACAAATTAATTTTGATATTTTACCTTTCAGAAATGCAAGGTTTGTTATATTCGATAAAAAGTTAATTTTGTATTGGTGCTTTGTAATTAATTTTAAGCAATGCAATATTTCAACATGCAGAATCCTTCTACACATACAAACAAAAATGTGAATGAGTTCCCAACATATATCCATCTTTCTGTAGACTGCATATTTGTAGGGCTGATGAATAATGATGCATTTTCTCTGTCCTTGAATGATGATGCTTAAGTGTGTTCAAATTGCAACATTTTTGCACCCTGTACACCCTACACACTTTCAAAGTTTTTACTGCTAGGAGTAATCACTGCTGGAAGCAATCACTTTGAAGGGAGGGCATAGAGGGTGAGGTTTTGCAATGGGACACAGGCTCGATTTTACCAAGGCATTGTGTGTTTAATTAATTAATTAAAAGAACTGTATATTGTAATATCTATGTTACCATGTTGGAGAGGCTTTGATATCAACCAAATGCATGATTTGGACACTTAACGTTTAACACTTGTAATGTACAGCTTTTGTATAAGCCATCTGTCTTAATTTTCCTTGGAAAAACCTTCCTTGGAGTGGATTTTTGTAGATTTTGTTGTTCAGAAAGAAATAGAAGGAGTGTGTCTCCTAAAAGTCATGCTGAGATTATATGTGAGAAGGATCATGGATTAAACCTAGGTTTTTGGCAGAGGAATACAGAGGGAAGGTGATATGATAAAGGGATAAACAGGGATTTAATGTACTGCATGCGGCCTCTGTGGCGACGAGACCGTAACAGGGCTCTGACAGCATAGGCTGGAATGTCTTCTAGATCCAAGGGAGGAGGAGGCGGAGGAGAAGAAGAAGAAGAATCCTGAGGAAGATCAGAAGGAGAGGAGGGATCGGGGCATACAGGTTTTAACAATTAAACATTAAATGATGAAGCTATCTTGTAGTGAGGAGGTAACTGGAGACGATAGGTAATGGGATTGATTTGGCGGAGGAAAGGGACCAATAAAGCGAGGGCTCAATTTCTTGGATGGGAGTTTAAGTTTAATATCCCTAGTAAATAGCCAAACCAACTGTCTAGGGTGGTATTGTGGAGCAGGTTGTCGGTGTCGGTCAGCCAAGGTCTTTTGACAGCAAATAGCTCTTTGGAGATGGACGTGTGTAGCATTCCAGACATCTGCACTACGACGGAACCAATCATCACCTGCTGGGATGTCGGTAGACTCCTCATTCCAAGGAAACAGAGGTGGTTGGTATCCTATGACACAGTGAAAGGGGGTGAGCCCTGTGGAAGAACCGTTCAGAGAATTCTGGGCATACTCAGCCCATGGCAAAAAATGACTCCAATCATCTTGGGAGGTGCTACAGTAAGAACGAAGAAAGCGGATGATCTCCTGATTAAGACATTCAGTCTGACCATTAGATTGTGGATGGTAACCGGAGGTGAGACTGACCTTAATATTCAAAGCCTTGAAGAAAGCAGACCAGACGCGGGAGGTGAATTGAGGGCCTCGGTCAGGAACAATGTCCTCAGGAATCCAATAAATGCGGAACATGTGATGGAACAGAAGTTCAGCAGTTTCAAGCGCGGTGGGAAGCTTCTGTAAAGGTATAAGCCGACATGATTTAGAAAAACGATCAATTGCTACAAGAATGGTAGTATAACCTTGAGAGCTGGGAAGATCAGTAACAAAATCAATAGAAATATGAGACCAGGGATGTCATGGAATTGGAAGAGGCTCCAGGAGACCAGAGAGGGGTTGTCGTGAAGATATAGACTGGGCACAGATGGAGCAGGCATTAACAAACTGGGTTGTATCTTGTACCAGAGTGGGCCACCAGATTTTTGTTTGATCAAGGTAATAGTACGATGGATTCCTGGATGTCCAGAAGCGGGGTTAGAATGTATCCATTGCAAGAGAGTAGAACGTTTGGATGTAGGTACATAGATCTTATTGGAAGGACACATAGAAGGGGCAGGATTGGAAAGTTCCCTTTGAAGTTCATCCAAGAAATTCAATTTGATTGGGACGACAATACAAGTTGAGGGTAGAATTGGATCATTGGATAGGGGTTCATGAACCGAGTCAAACTGACAAGATAGAGCGTCTGCCTTGGTGTTTTTAGATCCTGGGCGATAAGTCAAGGTAAATTGAAAACGGGTGAAAAATAATGCCCAGCGTGCTTGACGGGGGTTGAGACGATTTGCTGCTCAAATGTGTTCCAGATTTCTATGATCCGTGAGTACTAGAAATTGATATTTGGATCCTTCCAGCCAATGCCTCCACTCCTCAAAGGCCAACTTTATTGCCAAGAGTTCCCTGTTACCGATGTCATAATTCCTCTCCGCAGGTGATAATTTCCTTGAGAAGAACACACAGGGATGGAGCTTTGGTGGTTGACCGTGTCTTTGAGAGAGCACTGCCCCGACGCCGTTTTCAGAAGCATCTACTTCTACCACGAAAGGGAGATTAGGGTTTGGATGCTTGAGGACTGGAGCAGTGGTGAACAGGGACTTGAGTTTCTCAAAGGCGACCTCAGCAGAATCCATCCATAATAAGCGACGAGCAGAGCCCTTTAATAAAGAGGTTAAAGGAGATGCGACTAAACTGAAGTTTCGGATGAAGCGACGATAAAAGTTAGCAAAACCCAAGAAACGTTGCAAACTCCTTAATTGTTTGAGGCTGCGGCCACTCAGTTACTGCTCTTACTTTCTCAGGATCCATGTGAACTCCACTGGCATCGATGATGTATCCCAAAAAGGCCACTTGCTGTCGATGAAATTCACATTTCTCGGCTTTGATATAGAGTCCATTTTGCAACAAACATTTCAGCACCTGTCAAACCTGGGAGATATGTTCCGAGAGAGTAGAGGAGTAAACCAGAATGTCATCAATATAAGCAATCACAAAACGATGAAGATAAGGACGTAACACCTCATTCACGAAAGCTTGAAAGATGGAAGGTGCATTGACCAGATCAATGGGCATGACTAGATATTCATAATGTCAACTGTCTTCCACTCATCACCTTTTCGAATTCGGATTAAGTTGTAAGCACTACTTAGATCAATTTTTGTGAAGCATCGAGCTCCTCTTACCTGTTCCAAGGTGGCCGGAACTAAAGGTAAAGGATACCTACAGTGAGGGAAAAAAGTAATTTGATCCCCTGCTGATTTTGTACATTTGCCCACTGACAAAGAAATGATCAGTCTATAATTTTAATGGTAGGTGTACTTTAACAGTGAGCGACAGAATAACAACAAAAAAATCCAGAAAAACGCATTTCAAAAAAGTTATAAATTGATTTGCATGTTAATGAGGGAAACAAATATTTGACCCCTTCGACTTAGTACTTGGTGGCAAAACCCTTGTTGGCAATCACAGAGGTCAGACGTTTCTTGTAGTTGGCCACCAGGTTTGCACACATCTCAGGAGGGATTTTGTCCCACTCCTCTTTGCAGATCCTCTCCAAGTCATTAAGGTTTCGAGGCTGACGTTTGGCAACTCGAACCTTCAGCTCCCTCCACAGATTTTCTATGGGATTAAGGTCTGGAGACTGGCTAGGCCACTCCAGGACCTTTATGTGCTTCTTCTTGAGCCACTCTTTGTTGCCTTGGCTGTGTGTTTTGGGTCATTGTCATGCTGGAATACCCATCCATGACCCATTTTCAATGCCCTGGCTGAGGTAAGGAGGTTCTCACCCAAGATTTGACGGTACATGGCCCCGTCCATTGTCCCTTTGATGCGGTGCAGTTGTCCTGTCCCCTTAGCAGTAAAGCATCCCCGAAGCATAATGTTTCCACCTCCATGTTTGACGGTGGGGATGGTGTTCTTGGGGTCATTCCTCCTCCTCCAAACACGGCGAGTTGAGTTGATGCCAAAGAGCTCGATTTTGGTCTCATCTGACTGCAACACTTTCACCAAGTTTTCCTCTGAATCATTCAGATGTTCATTGGCAAACTTCAGACGGGCCTGTACATGTGCTTTCTTGAGCAGCGGGACTTTGCGGGCGCTGCAGGATTTCAGTCCTTCACGGCGTAGTGTGTTACCAATTGTTTTCTTGTTGACTATGGTCCCAGCTGCCTTGAGATAATTAACAAGATCCTCCCGTGTAGTTCTGGGCTGATTCCTCACCGTTCTCATGATCATTGAAACTCCACAAGGTGAGATCTTGCATGGAGCCCCAGACCGAGGGAGACTGACAGTTATTTTGTGTTTCTTCCATTTGAGAATAATCGCACCAACTGTTGTCACCTTCTCACCAAGCTGCTTGGTGATGGTCTTGTAGCCCATTCCAGCCTTGTGTAGGTCTACAATCTTGTCCCTGACATCCTTGCACAGCTCTTTGGTCTTGGCCATGGTGGAGAGTTTGGAATCTGATTGATTGATTGCTTCTGTGGACAGGTGTCTTTTATACAGGTAACGAGCTGAGATTAGGAGCACTCCCTTTAAGAGAGTGCTCCTAATCTCAGCTCGTTACCTGTATAAAAGACACCTGGGAGCCAGAAATGTTGCTGATTGATAGGGGATCAAATACTTATTTCCCTCATTAACATGCAAATCAATTTATAACTTTTTTTAAATGCATTTTTCTGGATTTGTTTGTTGTTATTCTGTCTCTCACTGTTAAAATACACCTACCATTAAAATTATAGACTGATAATTTCTTTGTCAGTGGGCAAACGTACAAAATCAGCAGGGGATCAAATACTTTTTTCCCTCATTGTATACTTGACTGTAACTGCATTAAGTCCCCTATAATCAATACAGGGTCTTAAACCTCCGTCCTTCTTTGCCACGAAGAAGAACCTTGCTGCAGCAGGTGAAGTGGATGGCCGAATTATGCCTTGTGCTAAAGCCTCCTTAATGTACTCCTCCATGGCCTGCGATTCTGGAAGAGAGAGAGGATAAATTCTGCCCCGAGGTGGAGTAGAACCAGGGAGAAGATCAATGGCACAATCCAAAGAACGATGTGGAGGCAGAGAGGAGGCTCGGGATTTGCTGAATACGGCAGCCAAATCTTTGTATTCCGGTGGGAATTCGGGCAGGGTTGACAGAAACGGACTCTCAATGTGGGTAGCTCTGCAAGGTGAAGTAAGACAATTAATAAAGCAATGTTCTCCCCAAGAAGTAATAGTCCCCTTGATCCAAGAAATGACAGGATTATGATGAACGAGCCAGGGATGTCCAAGTATTATATCAGCTCCAGGAGAGTCGATCACTAAAAAAGGCAGTTTTTCAGAATGCCGGTTTCCGATGGACATGGTGATTGGCTTGGTTTTCTGTGTAACTGGACTGGAACCGATGGGTTGGTTATTGATTGCTCTGACATTAAGTGGTGGTAGGAACGGTGTGAGGGGAAGTCTAAAATGCTTCGCAGTTCTTCTGTCTATGAAGTTTCCTGTGGATCCCGAATCTATTAATGCAGACAGAAAGATGTGTTGATTGTGGAGCTGAATGTGTACTGAAAGCATACACTGAGCAGGTGATATCAGGGGACAGGTACAGGTACTGGTTTCCGTGGAATTGCCGAAGTAGATCCTGGCAGACTAGGACAGGCGTCTCGGAAATGGCCAGATTGACCACAATAAAGGCAAAGGCGCTGTTGAATTCTCCTCTGTCTTTCCTTGGCAGGTAGTCGAGTCCTTCCTATCTGCATGGGTTCTGGATCTGTGACAGGGCTAGACTTGAAAGATGATCTATTGAATGACCGGGATGTAGTAGATACAGATCGTTTGTCTTGGGATCTCATTAGGTTATCAAGTCTGATGGCTAATTATATAAATTGCTCCAGATCGAGCGAGTCTCCCTTGCAAGCTAATTCTGCTTGTAAATCATCACACAATCCATGACGAGAGTGATTAATGAAGGCTCACCCCATCCACTGATCTCAGCCAAGGTCCAGAACTCCAGAGCATATTCGGCGGCAGAAGTACCCTGACGGAGAGAGAACAGTTGTTCACCAGTGTCCTTCCCGGCTGTCGGATGATGGAAAACCTGTTTGAAGTGTTCAAGAAATGCTGGGAGAGATCGTGTTATTTCCCCTCAATGAGCCCATACAGCTGATGCCCACTGAAGAGCCTTTCCGGTAAGTAGCGTAATAATAAAGGCAATCTAGGCGTCATCTTAAGGGAAGGAAGTTGGTAGATGGGCAAAATACAAGGAGCACTGTAAGATAAAACCCTAGCATCAGTCTGGTGAGCCGCCATATTTGTCTGGAATAGCCAGATGTACGGATCTGTCGGGAACTGGAGTAGCTGAAGGGCCGGGGTGTGCTTCTGGTGTTGTCTCTCTGGTGGACTCGGGAGATAAAGCAGGTAGTCTTTTCAGTAGCTGTTCCAAAGTGGAGTTGATCTGTCTTAACATTTCGTTATGTTCACCCAATAATTCCCCCTGAGCCGTCAAAGCTGCTGCAACATCTGGTAAAGCCGCTGGATCCATGTTAACGGCGAAGTCTTCTGTGACGTCCTCAAGGACCAAAGGAAAGGATCTAAGTGCAGGCTTAGATATGGAGCAGATCATCCGATAAGGGCAAAATGAGAGAAAGTTAACAAGGACAGTCCAAGGTCAATCGATCAGGCGAACAGGCTAGTAGGGAGATCCAAAAAGGGGATAAACGAGAGAGGGTAGCAAAAGGTCAAATACACGGTTAAGCAAATAAGAAACAAGGCTCAGAATTGATCCGGGAGAGAATGCAAGACTTTGCGAAGAAGCTAGGAAACAGAGGGGTTTAAATACTGTGTAGCAAAGAGGGTTTGAACTAGGTGAATGAATGACTAACCAATGACAGGAGAGGAGGACAGAACAGGTGCACCTGGAAGGAAAGAATGTGGAAGAACTGGTTGAACAGGACAAAGGAAAGGAGAAGCACTAGAGTTAGTATTCGGGAGAGGGAGACCTCTGGTGGTGAACTAAGGTACAAGCAGGGGAGACCGTGACAGTACTGGCTTCACCAGACCCCAAACTTAACCCTACTTGAATATTATTCCATGAACAGGAGGAAGGAAAAGAAACTGCAGCTGGATCTGAAAGAGGCTGAGGAGCAATATACATGGATATAATTTGTTAATGTTGTGTGGAAAAAATGCCTAGAGTATGTGCAGCTGTGACTGCTAACAATATTTTGATAAGAGAAGCTTTCCGTATAATGCTAGTAAAATGTCCTCGGCTGTTAAAAACAAAACAAACATGCAATTCTGTTTCAGACGGCTAATTGTGCACTTTTTCTGGTAAGTCCATTATTGCAGAAAATCACTGGCTCCCCAATAACAGTGCTATATTATTAACAGTCTACTTTCACTGTATCTAAATATAAGTTCACCAAAAACTGCTTAAGCTTCGTTCTGATTCAGCGACTATGCCATTAACAGATTTCCATATCAAGAGACTTAACTGACTCACACTATATTGCCCCTTACTCCTGCTGCTTAGCACTGACCAGGAAAGGTACAATCTGTATACAAAACAAACAAAACCATACTGAAGTGAAGAGGACACTCTCATGAAGCACTTTAGAATGATTAGATGTTATGATATGATCATTAATTAAATTTTAATAAGCACAATCTGCTAGGAGTGTTGAGGAAACAAAACGGATACAGGTAAACAAACAATGAACAATCTATAAAATTATCTCTTGAATCCCTTTACCAAAGTAGTGTGTAAAACAGTCTGTGGAAAAGCTGTTAATCAGCTGTGGAGTCCCTCTACTAAATCTTCATAAATGTCCAGGGTAATCTTCAACAGCTGGGTGCTATTAGAATTTGTGCTAATGGTGACAATTCTGACTACACCAGCCAGTGCGTTTTTGCTGGCTAGCCAGCAGGGGCATGAAATGATGTGACATGGTAATGAGTTGATACAAATGACTTTTATAGCTTTCACAATGCTACCAGGCTGAGCCAGGCAATCATAAAAGCTATTGTCTGCCTTGTGTGTGAGTTTTAATGTGTTCCATTTGATTTAATGCTGCTGTTAGGTAAAATGTGAATGGAAAGTAGGTCACAGACATCTTTGCTTTTTAAATAACAGTAGTGAAGCTATCCAGATCTGAAATGAGGTGGCATTTACAACAGGGTAAACATGGACAACAGGGTAAGATGCAATGTCTAATATAGTCTTGACCCAGGATCACAAAAGAGAGATCAGGTGTTTAAGCAATACTAATATGAATACTCATTAACATATACCAATTAAATATAGCTAATTCATTAAAGTCTCACTGGTACCATTTACATGTCAAGAGTGAAAAGCATTACTAGAGATCTCTCATGCTTTTGTGGGCATGAAAGTGCAATATCCCTGTTTGCATGTGAGTATGTTTTAGAGTGAGAAATTGGGCTTTAAAATGCAAACAACTTCATTATTAATCAAATATGTGAGGGTTTATTTCAATATTCAAATGAGCTGAAGCTGGTTGTGAGAAATAGTTATATATTCCATAAAATAATATAGTTCAAATAATGAACAGGAGTTTGCAGCCATACAAAGGTAAATTCCATCTCCAACATTAAAGAGGATGAATAAGATCTTTATTCAATCTGTACAAATATATATAGGGCACTGTACACTGAATAACCTACATAACCTATGAGTCATATAGAGTGAAATCGAGATGATATTCCTTCACTGAATACACAATCATGCACACACACGTACATATATATAGATATTTATCAACATCATGAACAGCAGAAGCCTTTGTTGGTCAACTATTGAATGAAGGCCTCACAATGATTTTTCCACTGGTTTCGATCTATAGCATCTGTTTTACAGGTTATTCCAGCAAAGTTTCTGATTTAATCTGATCAGTCCCACATGATAAATATGGGCGAGTTGTACAGTATGCGTTACTGTGTTATGCATCGATGTACACATTTGTTGTATGTTTTCCACATGAAACACCAACATCCAACTGATGCCCATCTTACCCATTTGCTTATTGACTGGATGACATAGTCAAACCAGTTTCCTGTTTAGTTGCAATAGCTGTGAGGCATTGTAGTATTCACACACTATAAATCCAAGAGAGTAATACATTTTAACCAGTTCAAGCAGCACGAACATGAGGGTACAGAAAAAAACTAAAAAAACAACAAAAAAAAAACAAGGCATTCAAAATGGTGTTATAAGTCAAAATGCTATATGTGTTGTGTGAAACATCCAATTGAAGATTAAATCATCTCAGACATGTAGGAAGAACATGGCTCATCACACTGCAGTTGCAATATGTGATAACAGCATATCAAACAGTATTACATCTAGAACCAGAAGTTGTATTTTTTGTCATGCATGCTTGGATTAAATCACAGAAATCTAGCACTAAACCTGATGCATTCTAGTCTTCCGCTGTCATGGTAGATTTTCCATGTTAATGATGAAGTACTATAAAAGATGTGATGCTGCATGCAAAGGCAAACCCCATATATTGTATATATGCTTATTTTTAACAGACAGCAGTCTACATATAAAGTAAATTCATGACAACAGCCACAGATATTTTGTACTAATAATATCAATATAAAATACTAAATGCATGAGCATGTATTTTACCCCTGTACAATAAAACTATTTGCATTTATGAACTTGTAGTATTTAATTATTTTTATTTTATGGTTTTATTGATTTACATAAAAAGAATCAGACATGTTTTACCTTTTTATAGCTGACTATTGGTGATGCCATTCTACTCTACTGCTAAACTGAAAAGTATTCCATCTGTCTTTTTCCTCCAGCCATGCACACTCTAAACATTAATTGCAATGCTCCACATGATCTACCTCCTACATAGAAATGATTGATTTGTTTCTGTGGTAGAGATTCCACTAGTTTACTGAGAGTGGTGGGGATTTTCTTATAGTTTCTCCTCTGGCAAAATACTGCAGTCAAAAAAAAAGAGAGAAAGGATTCTGATACATTTTATTCATAAAAGTATTGCATCAGCAAGTAAATAAGTAGGAGCAATCATAGCTTGTATAATGTGGAAATACTCAGTTCAGTGTCAAAGCTTTTTCATATTAAATTCAAATATCTACAATGTGTTAAACAAAATTTCAATCACCTCTCACATTTGTTTGTACCCTGTATGACATGTACACTGCTTTTCTTTTCTTTTTTTAATTGTTGTGAATATACTCCAGCATATGCAATATCGAGGCCATCACCTGCAAATGTACCCAAAGCGCACTCGCATGTTTTGCAGACACGATGGCCAGCAAAAACAAGTCTCGCTCAAGCCAAGTCTCCAATATCCTGGAAAATTCTGGGCAGTGAGTTGAGAAGAGATCCACGTCTGTTCTGCCTTAGCGGCTCCAAATGTGCTGGACCACCAGTGGATGAAAATGCCATTCTGAGGCCAGGGGACCTCCTCTGGAGAGGAGATCTGCTGCTGTGTTGGATAGACTAGGGAGGTGGACTTCATTGATGAAGTGGAGATGGGACTGTGCTCACAGTAGAAGGTGGTGAGCAATGTGAGTTTAGGGAGGTCTCCGGTCACCTATCTGTTGATGTAGACCACAGACTCTGCAGCCATTGCAAACCACAATCCAACCATTGTGGCAAATCACTTGGTAATCCAGTTGCACAGAGGTGGACTCCATTCAATTAATTACGTGACTTCTAAAAACAATTGGTTTAACCACAGCTCAATCAGGTGTGTCATAACAAAGGGGGTGATTACTTATGCATTCAGTTATTTTCTGTTTTGTATTTGTAATTAATTTAGAACAATTTTCAGATTATATTTTTTCACTTTGACAATTATGAACATTTTCTATGATGATTAGCGGCAAAAACTCCTGATTAAATCCATTCTGATTTCATGTTGTAACACAATGAAATGTGGAAAATTCAAAGGGGGGTGAATACTTTTGAGAGCCACTGTATATTTATCTTTATATTTAAATATAAAATAGACACCTTCTCCACTGTTTCCACTGTGATTTGTGGCCTTAGCGTGGTTCCAGCACCCCTCATGTTTACATGTGCCCCCCAGAATCAAACAAATAACTCAACAGGAATTTAGTTACCAGCTCAAGAAAAGGTATTTATGTATTTGTTTGTTTGTAAATTCCTGTAGAATCTACCACTTTGTAAATGGACAATTTAACAACATCTCACATTCACAACCAGGTAAATTAATGTTGCATAGCTGAATCTTTTGGGAAGTTGGAATTACCATGTAACTGAACAGCACATCTCTTAATCATCAGAACATATTACCTACCAACAATTTGCCTGTATTTAAAAAAGCAGTACAATACTTAAAGTTTTAATGCAGAACTCTTGCATTGCTCTATGAGGAATGATTCCATATGATAGAATTGGTATATAATTTATTAAGTTTGATTTGGACATATAAACTTTGATCAAGTTAGTATTTTGATATATGGCATATTCATTTTGCTATATGCTATATATATATATATATATATATATATATATATATATATATATATAATTTTGAACTGAAATAATCATATAAGAAACATAAAAAACATAAGAAAGTTTACAAACGAGAGGAGGCCATTCGACCCAACATGCTCATTTGGTGTCCATTAATAAGTGATCCAAAGATCCTATCCAGTCTATTTTTAAATGTTTTCAAACTTTCAGCTTCAACCACATCGCTGGGGAGTTTATTCCAGATTGTGACAACTCTCTGTGTGAAGAAGTGTCTCCTTGAAGCCCAATTTCCATTTGTGTCCCTGGGTGTGTGTATCCCTGCAGATCTGGAAAAGCTCCTTTGGTTTGATGTGGTCGATGCCCTTCACGATTTTGAAGATTTGAATCAAGTCCCCACGTAGTTTCCTCTGTTCCAGGGTGAAAAGGTTCAGTTCCCTCAGTCTCTCAGTAGGACATTCCCTTCAGACCTGGAATAAATCTGGTTGCTCTCCTCTGAATTGCCTCTAGAGCAGCGATATCTTTCTTGAAGTGTGGAGCCCAGAGCTATACACAGTATCCAGATGAGCTCTAACTAGTGCATTGTACAGTCTGAACATTACTGCCCTTGTTCTCAATTCTACACTTTTGACAATATACCCTAACATCCTGTTTGCCTTTTTTATTGCTTCCCCACATTGCTTGGATGGAGAAAGTGAGGAGTCCACATAGACTCCTAGGTCTTTCTCATGCGTTACTTCATCTAGTTCTATTCCTCCCATAGTGTAATTATAGTGGACATTTTTGTTACCTGCATGTATTACCTTGCTCTTGTCCACATTGAATATCATCTGCCAGGTGTCGGCCCACAACTGAATATTATCTAAGTGCCTTTGAATAACCTGTGCTATTGAGATTGTATCTGCTGAGCCACCTATTTTAGTATCATCTGCAAATTTTACAAGTTTGCTAACTATCCCCGAGTCCAGATCATTAATATAGATTAGAAAAAGCAAAGGCCCTAGTACTGATCCCTGTGGAACTCCACTAACAACCTCACTCCAGTTAGAAGTGACTCCTCTGATTGACACCTCTGTTTCTTATACATCAGCAGGTTCATAATTCATCTACTTACATTACCCTGAATGCCTACAGTTTCCAATTTGAAGATCAGTCTTTGGTGTGGAACCTTATCAAAAGCTTTTTGAAAATCTAAGTATATCATATCATATGCTTTCACCTGATCTACAGCAGCAGTTGCATGTTAAAAAAACACCAATAAATTAGTAAGACATGATCTGCCTCATCTAAACCCATGTTGACTATCTCCAAGAATATGGTTTTCATTAAGATGCTCCTCTATTTTCTGTCTAATCATTTTTTCCAAAATTTTACAAGTAATGCAGGTGAGACTGATTGGTCTGTAATTTCCTGGCTCATATAACTCATATCATATAAAATCATATAACTGGCTTAAATGATGATCTTATTAAAATTACAATACCAAGACATCCCTCACATTGCTTTAAGTAACGTCTACATATCTATGCAAATAGCATGTGCATTTTTAATTGGATTGTCAAGAGATTTCCTCATAGTAAGGACTGTACTTATTTATTGAGCTTTGAGGTATAACCTTAGTGACACACTTGTACATGAATGTGGAGCATAAATTACTTTCTTTCAGGGGTCTGTGTCACCCCTCTCTACTTTAGAGGAAAGGTCTCTACATAACTTCAGCAACCAAGTTGCAACTCTTCACATGAATACATTAAGTCAGCTTCTTGATCAGATTCAAATAATGTTTTGTGCTTTCTACTTAGTAATGGAAGTCAGATATACTGACAAACCATTGGGTTATAAAGCTGAACCACAGTTGATGACAAACAGTGTTATTTACCTGATTTGAGATCTCTCAGTTCTCTGATGCTGAGTTAAGCACCTCCACCAAACAAACAGTTAATGCAAAAAACAGTATTAGAACAAGTGGGAATACAATTTAAGACTGACCAGTCTAAGAATAAGAGTAAAATAAATTCAATTTGTGTGTCAGAAAATAATTGTATAAATCTGGATAGACATGAAAAATATGATTTAAGTATTTCAGTACCACACTGCCCTATGGTCTTTAGGCAAAATAAAACTGTATATAGAAAGTAAACCATACATACATGAGACCAGTTGCAATCTTTAAGACTGCTGAATTTATCTTCATCCCTTAACATAGAACCAAATTTGATATTTTCTTATCATTATGTCTGATATTAAACAAAATGGAGCTGTCAACAAAAATAGAATCTGAGTTTAAGGAAACAACTTTTTCAAACTGTTTGGTGCAGTGTGCAAGCATACTCAGATACCATATTAGGGTATCTGATAAATATTTGATTTCATACTTGTTAAATTGTTTATTTATTATTTCACATAAATGTAAAAATGTGTACTGCTGTATATGGCCACAGATACATGTGGGCATATTTTGAAAGCTAGAAGTTGCAGTATTGTATTGTCTTGATTAAGTTATACATTGAAGATGTGTTCAATGCTAGTAAGCCTAAAAGCTTTTAAAAAGAAGGCCTTCCATGCTGTGACCACTTAAAAAAGTGTAAGAACAATTTGCATGTGGTACATTTCACACACGTCTGAATTCTATATTTGTTGCTAAAGGATGTCTCATTTTCTCATTACCATGCAAATTTGTAAAACCTGCTGATTTTTTTTTTCTATTTTTGAAATTAATTTGCATGAAATGATCATTCTAGAGAAAGAACAGGCAATGGCAAGTAATGAATACACATTATTCAACTTTGCCTTTTGATTAGTGTTTTTGTTTATTTTATTTTGAATTTGAACTCAAATATTTATCTGATCCACAATGTATTTTATCACTCAAATTGCACATTTAGTTCTAATTTAACTTGTTTTTACCAAATCATAAGATATACACCGATCAGCCATAACATTATGACCACCTGCCCAATATTGTGTTTTTCCCCCCAAACTGCGATGCACTGTGTGTTCTGACACCTTTCTATCAGAACCAGCATTAACTTTTTTAGCAATCTGAGCTACAGTAGCTCGTCTGTTGGATCGGACCACACGGGCCAGCCTTCGCTCCCCACATGCATCAGTGAGCCTTGGCCGCCCATGACCCTGTCGCCGGTTCACCGATTTTACTTCCTTGGACCACTTTTGATAGGTACTGGCCATTGCAGACCGGGAACACCCCACAAGAGCTGCAGTTTTGGAGATGCTCTGACCCAGTCGTCTAGCCATCACATTTGGCCCTTGTCAAAGTTGCTCAGATCCTTACACTTGCCCATTTTTCCTGCTTCTAACACAAAATGTTCACTTGCTGCCTAATATATCCCACCCACTGACAGGTGCCATGATAATGAGATTATCAGTGTTATTCACTTCACCTGTCTGTGGTCATAATGTTATGGCTGATCGGTGTATATCCCAGTATATCAGAATGTTAGTAATACATTTAATCCCATTAGATTTATCATATATATATATATATATATATATATATATTGATACCTCCCAATGAACAAAGTTGTTTCTATTTTGCCATGGATCATTAATGAACACAGGACCAGTGATGATTTTTAATCATTGACAGTGTTTCCACAAACAAGTATTTATTTATTTTTTAAAATGTGCTCCCTCACATATCAAAATGATATCTCTATGTACATTACAAAGGGACTGACAAGTGTACAAACTGATGAGTGTATCTCTACCATCTGGATTCTTTATAATGCAGTCAATTAAGATTATTACACACACACACACACACCTTGGAAGACAATTTGATCATCAAAACTTAGTAATTGTTCTTATATTTTCATCAAACTATGCCAATTTAAAGATTAATAGGAAAATGCTTTTCCAGCAAAGAAGGAGACGTACATGGTTATATATCATAAATGTCATGTTCAAGACAAGATGTTTTGTTGTTTGATTCTCATTTATGATGCATTTCAAATGGGAGCAAAATGTCAGGTTTAAATATGTATAGGTAACTGGATATAGCTGACGTTTTTACAATCTTTCTGTTATTCTTGGATTTTTTTTTTTAAATGCCCACCATTACAATAATGTAATATTATTATATTACTATCATTCTTTATGAGTGTTAAATGCATTGCTATTTCTTAATTTGATTATTTTAAATTTTCTGTTTTATTTCCATGCAAGGTAACACATAGGCACAGTGTGAGGTTTTGTTTAAGTTAACATCTAGCTGATGTGCAGTGACAGTATTCACACAGTATTGAGCTAATTATCTTCCAGTGATGTAATTTTACTGATTTCTCTTGCACGTACATTTTTAAATTGTGGCTAAGCACTACACTAGAGTGCTGAAAGAGATGAGTCAGAACTGGAAAGCAGAAGAGATGCTATAGTTTATCTTCCCTACAATGTGTCTTAATAATTCATGATCTATAAAAGACTTGTCTACACACTTTCTGATTTACAAAATCGTATTAGATGGGAACTGTACTCATCACACAGAACACAAAGTCCGAATACTTAAAAATAAACGCAAACCCACAATTGCTAATACTCCAGATACTCAACTAGTCTAAAGAAGGCCAGTTTTATTCCTTCTTTAATCAGCACAACAGTTTTCTGCTGTTTTAACATAATTGCAAAAGGATTTTCTAATGATCAATTAGCCTTTTAAAATGATAAACTTGGATTAGCAAAGACAACGTGCCATTGGAACACATGACTGATGGTTGCTGATAATGGGCCTCTGTACGCCTATGTAGATATTCCATTACAAATCAGCCGTTTCCAGCTACAATAGTTATTTACAACATTACAACATTCTGATCAATTTGATGTTATTTTAATGGAAAAAATGTGCTTTTCTTTCAAAAACAAGGACATTTCTAAGTGACCCTAAACTTTTGAACGGTAATGTATATATTTTTATTATTATTATTATTATTATTATTATTATTATTATTATTATTATTATTATTTAAAAAAAAAGTTTGGTATCTCTGTCTGCCAGATTTCATTGATCTGGAACATATGAATCTATTGTAGCGATCCTGGTGGGTGTCTGTGTGTATGTGCCAGTAGGGCAGCCCAAAGGTTGAAGTGTGTATGCAGGGTGGGTAAGTCAGTTCGTGGACTCTGGCTGCCTATCTGTGTGTGTGCATGACTGTGAATGTGTGTTGCGTGTGGGGTATTATTGTGTTGGGTTAGGGAGGGATGTCGTGGGTATTTGTATCTGTGTGGCTCACCCCGTCTCAGGGTGGTACAGCCAGAAAGCAGTGATTGGACGGGAGGGAGTCACCAGATGGGGGCGTATATAAGGGTGTGGTGACACGCCAGGAGTCTGAGTTGAGTGGGAGTTAAATGAAGGGACGGTTCTGTTTGTTTTGGGAGAATCTGAAGGAAAGAGGGGGAAAGGGGAAGTACCTCTATGAACAGATTAATAAACGACAGTTTTTGTTTTGGAAAACTCTGCCTCGAGTGCTTTTATTTCATCAGCGACCTTTAAAAAGGCAAGGTCGCTACACTATTTTATTTAACTTTTAACTATTAAGTCTGTAACTGTTAATTTAAAGAGACAGATAATCTATCAGTCTACAGTTTAGTTTCTGATCAAACCTCAAACTCCTCTTCTTGAATCAAATTTTTAAACAGAATATGTTTTTCTAAAAGTAATGTGATTTAACATCACAGTCTGCTATGCTGATAATGGGATGATCCAAATATCCACAAAGCAAAGTTCTGTACAGTTGTCATTTTCTGTTCTCTATCTTTCACTCATGCTACTCTCTACTCCATCTCCCAGGCTCTCCTTACTGCCTCTCCACAACAGGAAGTCAGACACGTCCCTGTTTTATAGAGGCATAGAGTCAGTCAAGCTGGGAACAGTGGTGCAGATGTTCTGCTGGTAATTCCCCTCCCCTGGGGTTCGGAGAGGTACAGGGCAGTTCAGGGCAGGTCGGCACCGCACCACAATACATACATACATACCTTACTTACACATGGAAGTAAAATCGTCTTCTACTATTTTGCTAAAAAATAATTCCAGATAATCTCCCTGCAGACAATTTTAAGATTACCTATCATGAGATAGTCAGATAGTTACTGAGACCATATTTACATTCATAATAATGCTTTTACCAAAAACTCAAGGGTGCCAATACATTTTGAGGTGACTGTATATATTAATACAGATACATTATCTGAAGTGTATTTAGATAAAACATAGAGCTTGTTTGCCGGGTACTTCTTGCTTTTTCTGCTTTATACTGTAATATTGTAGGCTTCAGAGTGCCTGTGTGGGCTGTTCAGTAGGAGGAAGTATATTTGGTCTTGGAAGATGAGCCTCCCAATAGAGAAAAGGAGATCCTACAGGTTTGAGCTACAAACTGGTTAAGTCTCAACTTAAAACTGCAGTGTGTCAGTCTTCTGCATGTTTTGAATACATACATGCATGCATACATACATGCATACATACAGAAATATATGTACATATTTTGGACAGGAATGCTATTGGTGCAAACAATATAATCATACACTTATTTGCTTGTATATGTATATATAGGTACCATCCCCCCCAGTTTAGGGGCTCAAAAGTATTTGGAAAAACTAACATAATCATGAATTAAATTATGAGTTTCAATACTTGCTTGCAAATCCTTTGCAGTCAATGACTGCCTGAAGTCTGGAACCCATAGACATCACCAGATGCTGGGTTTCTCCCCGGGTGATGCTCGGCATTTTGCAATTGCCCCAAGAACAAGCAGGAACTAAAGACAGCTGCAGTGCAGGCCTGGCAGAGCATCACCAGGGAAGAAACCCAGCATCTGGTGATGTCTATGAGTTCCAGACTTCAGGCAGTCATTGTCTGCAAAGGATTTGCAACCAAGTATTGAAACTCACAATTTAATTAATGATTATGTTAGCTTGTACAAATACTTTTCAGCCCCTAAAATTGGGGGGACCACCTATAAAATTGGTGTACATCCTACACTATTCACCCAATTTGGATGTAACTACCCTCAAATTAAAGATGAAAGTCTACACTTAAAGCACATCTTGATTGTTTCCTTTTAAATCCATTTTGGTGGCATACAGAGCCAAAACAATGACAATTGTGTCACTGTCCAAATATTTATGGACCTAACTGTATGTAAGCAAATGTTGGTGCGATTTAATAGAACAAACCAGTATATTTTATGTGCTGGTTTGTTTGTTTTTGCTGTTAAGGACCACTAGATATTGAAGGTGTAAGGAAAGCATTTATTGCCATGTATATTGCTACTTATAAGGTTAATAGGTCTTTGCAATGCTGTAAGAAAACAAAACTATACTTATGGTCTGATACAGTGAATAAGTAGGGCATGTTCAGACTGTTCCTGGCATCAGCAAAGCCAGGGAGTATCATTGGGTTTCAGCCAAGTCCATTTGCTATGCCAGCCGAAGAACTGTCAGTTGTGGACATCAGCCGAGCTTACATGTTTTAATTGGAGAGCATTTATACTAGTTATTGCAGATTTGCCAAGATTGTCTACCAATAAAATATATAGCTTCCATGGTTGTTTTTTTAAATTCTGATGTTCTTTTGTACTAACTTATTTCCATTAAGTTATTAAGTTCATGGCATACAAATATGTGCAGCCGACTGCAACTTCATTTTCATATTAGCCTACTGTAAATTCTCAAATTAAATACAATGATGTGATTAAGAATACACATAACAAAACACATCATCTTATACAAAATGTCTAAGTAATGTAATACATTAATGTAATTCCTTAAGCAAATCATTGCCATAGGCATTAGCACTGTGGGCCCAACATATATCCCTGAGTAACACCTAGTTTCTTAAGTAACATTAACTGTATCCAGTTTCATATTCCCTTTCACATAACCTGCAAAGCAATCTGCTGCCCACTCTCTCTAAACCAATTAATCTGAGAAGTTTGTAAAGACTAACAATTTTCAGGTCAATAGAATTTGATAAATTAATAAACACTGTTCTGAATCACCAAAGAGACCTGCACCGCCTGCCACTGGTTCTGGTAATGTACCATGGGTGTGAACATTAGACAATTCTCAGTCTAATTCACTGATTTCGCAATGGATTTTTCTGCTTTTGGAAGTACTGCCAGCTTCAACTTGGCAAGTACTCAGCCTCCATAAAATGTGGATATGCCAATACATTGCATACATACAGCAAATAATGATGGATTGCATTTTAATGGGAAAATGACTCTCTCGTGAGATATGAAATTGTCATCATAAACGTGCTACCTTAGTTTAAATGTTTTTGCTTATTTTTTCCAGTATTAATAATATTGCTTATGTCTTAAATGTGATCTCTGCTTCACTAGTATAATTGTTTTGAAATACTAGTTTAAAAAACACAAGTTTTAAAAATGATGTTAAATGACATGTACAGTTCAGCTAAATAAACTACTGCTAGTCTGCATTGGCCGATAACACAGAATTATGAAACCAATACACAGAGAAAACACAATTTTCATTAATTTACTCATAATGTTGTTTTAAAATCATTTCAGACTGTGTTAAGAAGTTAGACACTGAATGCACACAAAAACCTCCAGACTCCGCCATCTATGATGCAGATAACTATATAGACTTTACATAAAATTCACTTCATGGTTAAATTCCTGAATTAAAACCAGAGTGACACCATGAACTTTAACCATGTATGTATGCTAAATGTATTCAGTGCTTTGGGATCTGTGAAATATAACTCTTGGGCAATGTTACAGATTACAAATGTTACAGATTCAACCACAAAAAGCAACGGAACTATGCAATGTACCTTTTAGACATAAACTATTATTATAATAAACCTATTCATTGATACAATGTATTAGTTATTATGAGCAAACTGCGGTTTCATCCTTTTAATACAACCTCAACTAAGACAATGCAACTTGCAAAATCATTTGTCAAATGTTTTGGGGTTTGGCATAAAATACAAGACTGATGTATTTTGACAGGAAAGCAGGCAACTATTGATGCCTGAAACAACCCCTAACTTGACTGATCCGAGATGGCATCATCACACTGCAAGCAAAAAAAGACATCTACAACACAGATTTTTTTATTTTTTTCACAATTGACTTTTTTTACACTTGGTAATCAAGTTACTTCTCTGTGACGGTATGCTAGAATATCATTCCTTAAAAGTAAAATAATAATAACACTAAATTAAATAACAGTAAATTATTGAATACATTTCATAATGTGAACAAACAGGGCGACATTTGCTTTTACATTAGGTGAATATATTTTCTGTATACAAAATATGAATTCAATTTCCTATTTTGAAATATGTAAACAGGATATGCCCTTTTTCAAGATAAATAACCATGTGAGACATCATACTCACATCAAACGTCATATATATATATATATATATATATATATATATATATATATATATATATATGGATATGGATATTAATTATTTTGGTTAATCATTTTTGTTTGTTAGATTTGTCTGAATGTCCTCAACTTCTAAATATTAATAAACATCTTTCAAATATTGCAGTTCCTAAGCAGCTCATTAATCATACTGTTGTTTATTCCCCAGGGTGAAACATCTCTTTATGCATATTACTAATTACGATCTCAAAATAAAATGAAATTAAAATACAAGATGTGCCATAAATGTCACTGCCTATTCTTGTTAGTACGACGCTTCAACATTCAGCATGAAGCCTTTTTCCTTTTTTTCCACTTTGACAATGTGACAGATGTTCATGGCCTCTTTTTCTAACAGTCTTGAAGTAGTTCTATGTCCTAATGGGGCCATTACAATAATCTTGAAAATAACTACATAGTTATAGTTACAGAAATGCCAAGGGCTGCCTATCTCCTTGCCTCTGTTGACTCTTTCTCCCATGTTCTCTAGCAACAGTATAACCTAGTCTATTAACTTATTTCTGTATTTTACAATAGGGACTTTTAATGGTAAAAAACATAAACAAAGCAAAAGGGAGATATAATAATATAATATATGATTTTTTAAAAATATATTCCCACTTTGTAATTATAAATTGTTAAACTTGGTTTTATGTGCTGGAATCAAAATATTGAAGACAACATATGTATTCTCTGAATCAAAATTTAAAGGACATGCAATTATGTTGTGCTCATGTCATTGTTCATCATAGAACCAATAAAATGACAGTTGTAGTAACACAACATTTATGTAAGGATTTCTAATAACATAGAACACATTTTAAATGAAAAATACATAACCAAGATGTATACATGTAATTTAGTGAAGGACTGCATTATCACAGAAAGATATTTGGAAGGCATACTGCCTGATATTGATATACCATTGGTATTGTTCAATGTAAAGAAAATGCAGCCACTTTTCAGCAGGTGTAAAAAAAAAAAACTGTTGGGTTTATTTTTATAGATAAAGATACAGAAGACTTATATAATCCTTTTTTTTCATGAATTCATTAATGGACATCCAAAATGAAGAAATTGTTTGATTAACCAGCAAAGCAGTTCCTTATGCAGGCAACACACATTTGAAAGGAAAGCTGGAGCCACATTCTAAAATCGATATACACTCAGGAGTCTATAATAGCTGCATTAAATCTTTCTACATTTTGAACCTGACAGTTAAATAAAATACAATATTATTAGGTGATAATAACAGTAAGTAAGCTTAAACATGTTTATATTGTAAAGCTGCAATGCTCTTTTGCTGACACAGCAAATGGTGCTGCAAATGCACAACTTTTCACCACCTTTATAGTAAAGGCAGATAGAGAATTGGATCTTTATGTTGACTAACTAACCCAATGATTCTATACATGAAATGTGTGTTGTATTTGCATATACATGCATATACATGAAGAGTGTCTGTCTTTGTATGCAAGTGGACAGTTTTACATATATGTAATATATATATATATATATATATATATATATATATATATATATATATATATATAGTATATATAAAAGTAAACCTGGGAAAATGGTTCCCTGAAAAAGACTGCCATTACTGAATGGGAAGAGCCTTCTGACCTGCCAATCATTGAAACCATGTACCAAAGCTGCCCAACAGGGGCCCTGCTGGCAGGAGGAAGACCCGCCCCCAGTGTCTGTTCCCTGCACACTGAACTTGTAAGCCTGCAAAGCGCAGGTATTTCCTGTGTGCTGGAAGGATGGGGACGTGGAAGTAGGCGTCCCTGAGGACTATTGACATGAACCTGTCACCCGGCCAGACAGACTGGAGGATACACTGTGCAGTCAACATGCAGAAGTTTATTTTCATCAGAAACATGTTGAGGCCCCTCAGGTCGAGAATGGGCCTGAACCTCCATCCTTCTTTGGTACTAGCAAGCATCCCGAATAGAACCCTGCTCAAGAGTCCTGTGTCGCCACTAGTTTCTCCCGCATCACAGAGATTTCCTGTAACAGAGCTTTCGGACGGGTGGGGGGGGCAGAGTGCAATTGGAGGGCGTATCCGTGGGTCATCGTCGTTTGCACCCAGGAGTCCTTGGTCGAGTCCGGTCGGTCTGTTGGGGAGTGGTGGGGGTGGTGATGATGGCCACGTCCCTTCAGGGACGCACTTGCAGCTTCGCAGGCCGGGGGCTTCCTCTCCCTGGCGATTAAGTCTCCAGCTGGAGAGCCTAGTTTTACCCTTCGCCCATGGCTGGCTTCGGCGACGTTGTTCAGGCTGTGGGCCACTGGTCTGTTGTGGCCTGAGAGGAGGCTTCACTGGTCTCGGCCACTGCCTGTTGGGCTGTTGATAGCTCCACTGGTGCTGTTGTGGCTGCCTCCTAGCCTGCTGTGGCGGCTGTAACTGGGGGTGGTAGTGGGGCCTCCTCTCCTGACAGCAGCCACGTCCACATGTTGTTCAGCATGCACTGCTGACTGGCCAAGGTCTCCATCACTTCCCCAAACTGGTGAAGCATCGTGCTCTTGAACTCCTCTTCTTCCTCTCTCCAGGAAGGAGGTGTCCCTTGCTTTCTAGGGGGAGGGGACCGGTGTGGTGAAACTCGAAGTGGAGTAGAGCTCCGATTTGAGCGGGATCGGGACCATCTATCCCTTGGGGATCTCCTTCTGGGGGAGTGTGGTCTCCTCTCTGGAGGATACCTGTGAGGAGGCAGAGAGGGGGATGCAGACTGCACCCTCGCAGGGGAGGCCCTGGATGAAGATGATCACCGTCTGGCTTGTCTGTCTACCTCAACATTGTCGAATTGAACGTCAACGGGTTGTCCTGGCGCCTTGAAATCGATTGGAATTATCGAGGGTTGAGATGTCGACAGGATTGTCTGGAGGTCGATGAAAGGTCAAATGTCAACATCGATGTCGAGAGGTCGATGGAGTAGGACAAGGTCGACAGCTGTGGTTGAGGTTGACAAGGGATGGTCGAGAGGTCGACAGTGGTGGTCGATATCAACAAGGATGGTCGAGAAATTGACAGTGGTGGTCGAGGTCGATGCATTTGGTAGAGAAGTTGACAGTGGAGGTCGAGGTTGATACGTTTGGTCAACAGTTTTGACAGCCCCGTCGAGATGTCGATGGTATGGTCGAGAGGTTGACAGATGTTGATGTCAAGGGAGGTCGGTCGTGTTGCTCTCATTGTGCCAAACAGTTTAGACTCCTGCCGGCAGAGATCGAGTCAACATGGGGATTTCCCCCGACCGGGAGATGGGAAGAGAAGCGGGCAGGACAGCCTTTTTTCTGTATCACAATGCAGAGGTTTAATTTATGTATATATTTATTTATTTTAAGTACAATTTAGAATTTAGGTATAGAAACGGGGAGAAAGAAAAGAAACAAAGAATATATAGAGGAAATTGTTGGGCCCAGAGGCATCATGGATGGGACGTCAGAGTTGCAAAACAGAGTAGACGTGGCAGTTAAATTAATGGGTGGAGCAGAGGGCAGCCAAGAACTGGAGTTGCGCAGGGAATGATGTCATCAGAGGGGGCTGATGTGGCAACTGGTTACTGTAGAGACCATAGGAGGTTGGTTCTTCTCAGTGTACATGTATAGAGAATTAGTATTTGTAAAATTTTGCAGAATTACACTTCACCTGCGTTAAATTGCAGGCTGGCAACAGTCCAAATCTTGGCATTTGCAACTGAGATCAGTAGCTGTCTGGATGGACCAGGTGGAGAAATGGGTCAGAATTTTGAAGCTGGGCTTTTGAGTGATCCGTGAACTGGGAAGCTTGTTGGCAGGGATAGAAAGCAGGCTTCCGGTGGATGTAGGAGTGGAGAGGCAAGACTGTTCAGGTGAGGTGATGCTGACGGTTGTCTGGCAATCTGTAGAAAGACTTCCGTGAGTGACTGAAGGGGGATCCTCAAGTGAGGGAGCGCTGATGGACGGCAGGAGATCTGTGGGCTGACCTGTGGAAGTGAGCAATGTGGGGCTGGATGCTGTCTGGTCCATATTTGGTGACAAATTCTTTGTTCCTACTAGTACATTAAAATATTTAAATTATTTATTTACACATTCTAACATAATGTTGAATAGGACACATTATTAATAAAGAGATGCATGTACCTGTATATAAATGTTCCTAACTACTGCCACTTAATCTACGCCCCAATAATATAATTATTTTTAATCAACAATAGATATAAAGACTAATTGAGATGATTAATGCAATCATGTGATCATTAATCAACAAGTAGTTTCATTAAGTAGACTACATGGCCACCTTGCGTGGGGAGGAATGAAGTGCAGCCTTAGAAATCAGATTGCAAAAACTCAGGGCCTCAACTATAAGACATATAATGAAAAACACATTTTTTTTGTTTTACCATCAATAGTCATAGGCAAACACAGTATTATTTTTGTTATGCCCTGAACATAAGGAGGGACCAGTCTCAAACAGATTGTTTATTTTTATTTATAGCCAAGAAACACTACTCAAGAAAAAAAATATATATATAGTTAAAGGTATTGCGTGCAATATTCATGATCAAGCTGTTAATAGTATGTATTAATTGGTTTTGCTAATAGAGCTTGCAAATTATCTCTAAATAATGCTGATGCATATGTTATTTTCATTGGTTGAATTCTTTGCATGTCTGTATTATTTTTCCTGCAAAAAATCTAAATTTCTCTGCCAAAACTTTAAATATTGAATTAAATAGAAATGTAGAAATATGTCAAATGTATACCTATCTGGTAATCTATAAGGATCGACGCTTTAAAACCTTTCAAATAAGATACTGTGTGGGTGTGTGTGTATATATATATATATATATATATATATATATACATACACACACACACACACACACACACACACACATTAGTCATTGACTCAATTAACATAATGAGTGGGCTACAGAAATATTAATGTATTCAACGAGACTGAAAGTCTTCATTTCTTGTATTATTGTGTATTTGTTTGTTTGTTTTTTCCCAACGCAAATTAATTTGTTTTCATATCTGTGATTGTGTAGTGATTTGCTTCCTAATCATTCCTAATATATATGTTACAGTAAGACTGAAACATGTTTAAAGGAACCTAAATACTATGGTCTGTGTAACATTGTAATGTTCTAGAAATCCGTTACTTTTACAAGAAAATTCATCATCAACATGTATCACACAACGTAAATTACTAACTAGATATTAATTTCAGTCAAAAGTTGCTCTCTATTTGTATGTGTTGTTTTGCGACTCTGCCATCAAAATCACCCTCTTTGTAGCTGTTAAGGTACAACTTGACTGCCAGTCAAAACCCTTCAGGTACATGTGAATCGCTTCCCAAATTTATCACAGCAACAGTAGGAACCCTTCAGTGCATTACGAGCCTGGGAAGGTAAGTCACCGACACAATGCCAGATCGTTTGTCTTCAGTTTATTTTTGCAACAACACACACTTTTATACATGTCAGAAATCTGATTGCCAAGAGTTCCGGGGCAGGTACATACAGATATTACAAACATATTACAGATCTAGTTGCTAGGCAGACATGAAATGTGTTCGATCTCATAAGTCATAACATTCATAACATACTCAAGAGTTTCAGTTGACACAGCTGCATGGTTTGCCTAGTAGTAGATGACGTGGGATTACAGATCTTATTTCTGGTTTGTCTGAAGAGCAGGATGTATATTGTTTATGTTATTAGCTCTGAGTTGTTCCTCAAAATATAATCTAAATATAGGGAGTTTTGCGGTTTGACATTTCCAAGATAGAGTCAAGAAGGCCATGAGTTCAATTGTCTAGACCTTCACAGAAATAGTTATGCGCGAGTATGATATTTATGATATTATTTCTGCAACAATGACAAATTTTAGCCCCCCTTGCCACGGCAACATTTTCCTCCAGTGAGATATTTTAACAATGTTAACTCTGCAACTTCTGTTAAAGGCTAATCCTACAATAAGAATACAATACAATTAGTTACATGGTTACAGTAGTGTAGCGTTATGTTGGGTGTATTTGGATAAGAGCATTTGGGCTCTGAGCTGAAGCACTGATCTAAAGAAGACCTCTCCCCCCCCAAAGTTATCAGATTTCCTTAGCTCATCAGCTTGGAACTGGTTTGCATCAAAGTGACAGTTTTGGGGAGGATGGCACCGAGAAGAGGCCAAATAGGTTGGAATCCTGCTATGAGGTGTCTGGAGAAAGGGGCCTGTAGGTGATAAAAACTCTTTGAAGTGGATGAGAGCCGAAATCCCGACATAGAGCTACGAACCCGGGCCAACCGGCATTTCCAAAAGATGGCATGGATTGACATCAGTCATAAATCAAGCCCCCCTCCAATAGGACACTGGGGGCTGAAACCGAAATCCAATCTCAAGAACTCAGGAACCACTCACCTATTGATCTGACAGACTATAAGGAACAGCGGACAGTCTTTCTCTCTCTCTCTCTCTCTCTCTCTCTCTCTCTCTCTCTCTCACCTGAACCAGAAACTCGCTGCCACAGCTCAACCTGTAGCTCTGTTGCCAGAACCGGAACCAGAAACCAACGAAGTCTTTGCCGGCAACAGAAGAGTTAAACTGGGAGAAGGAGATTGAGCCGTACGAAGAATTCTTTTAAAGGACTTTATTAAATAAAGAACTTTACAGACTGTGCTGCCCGCCTGTGCCCACCTGATCAGTGGAGTTTTACAGCTGGACAATTGACTAAGTCGACTGTATACGAAAGAGTCAGTCATTTAAATAGCTATTGAGTCTTAAGAAACTTGACCCTTGGAACGAACAGGGCCCTGCTTTCCTCAAAGACTTTGTCTTCAAGTAACTACGGTGGAACCCTGCTTACAAAGAAGATTTTGTGCACAACCTTGGAGCCTTCAAACCAGTGGAAAATCTGTTTGGAAACGACTCTACTTTCGCGAAACCCCAACTTCCAGGTGCATCGACTGAGTGGAAGTTCTTGGACAAAGCCGAACCGGACTGCCTTTGTTCCAAACCACACGGACCTCGTGCCGTGTGCTGTTATCTGAGCCCGAAGACAGAGAGGCCTCTCTGCGACGAAGTTCAGATAAGTTTAACAGTTTGGAGTTTGTGATTCATGACATTTGAGAAATCAATTAGAAATGTTAATCTGTCATTCATAACTCTAGAACGTGTAATATTTTAGAAATAAAATCTGTCAACGCCGAGAAATATCTTCTCATTCCTGTTTAACTGTTTAGTCTGAAATTGACACAAGTTAATAGACATTAGATTATTGGTGCCCCTGCCTATCCTTAATCATTGAATAATAATCAGTTAAGGGAAATTGTGGTAACAAGTAATGATAGGATCTTTCTCGGCACCTAAACGTAAATGAGACTGATATATATATAACGAGAAGTTACCTGACATAAATACTAACCTGCGTAGTTATTTAATGTCTGACTAACAATACTAACGAGAGACTCACCTTCGTCTTACTAACCGGTATTGTAGTCAATGTGTTTATAACCTTTTTTGTTTAACGATTTGTGTTATCATATGCGATCCCATGGTCTTTGATTTAGTCACGGAAGTGATTTGTCTTTGATTTGTTGATCTAGAGTTGAATTTTAATTAGTTTTTCCCTTTTGTATAATTAGTGTAGTGCTACATTTAGTCTTTGTTTTGAATAAATTTGACAATTTATATCTTTGGAATTGGTGTCTGTGTCCAATTATTACAGAAATTGAGTTCTACAAGATTCCAGGATTCGTGATAAGGTGATACTATAAATTCACTTCTTTCATTGAAATTTATAAGTGTACCTTACGCTACAGTAGGTTAAATAATCAGTATGCCCACCAAATTCAATTATCCCCAACAGTTAGTATATGAATATGTTATATAAAAATCCTTACAGTAGCTCCTTTTCTTGATTACTGTAATTCCAAAAGCTTTGCTTTCCTTACCAGGATTTTGTAAAACCAATATAAGACAAATGCTGAAAATGTGAAATTGTGGATGGGACATATTTAAGCGTACATTAAATGCTAGCAGAAATTTTAAGATAAAACAAAATGCTATCAAGATCACATATACCTAATGATATTTTGCATTATTTTAAGTCTAACAGTTAAATTCCACATATTATGTATTTTTCTAAATACATTCACATAATTCAAGTCAGTGATCTAATGTTATAAAGTTAAGGATTTTGAATTCTAGTAATAATAAGGAATACAGCAGATGTGAAAGAGATTAAATAAATAGTACTTGAGATTAAAGAAAATAATGATCTGTATTTGCTGAAGGAAGAAAACAATTTGATTAAGGCAGAGTGTCAAGATAAGAGCTTGAAATGACTGGAAGAGATAGTGATGAAAATTGATGTGTAAGCTGTGTATGTTCAAGAGAGGGTGGAAATATATTCTACCTTTGAGTTGATGCAAAGAATCTTGATGTATATTTTTAAACAACAACTTTAAGATCATATTTCAGGGGGGAAAACTTAACAACAACACAAAACTTAAATGGGAACAATTGTAGGACTTTAAACGGGATCTGGAAAAACTTACATAAACTCATCCAGGTTTCAAAGAGATAGTCAGGTAACACTTCATATACCTGTGGTATCATTGGTATATAGCAAGTCCTCAGTTGTCTATCAGGTTAATTACATTTTCCAATAATTTAACCCTGATTTAACAGCAGGCTATTCTTATAGATTGCATGCCAACAAACTTGACAAATGCTTGAAAAACATTATGGAGATATTGCCATATCTACTTATATTATTATTACTTGTAATTGTTGTTGTTGTTTCCTGAATCTTACAATAGGTTTTGATGTTATGGAAATTATATACCTATTATCTTGGTGTAAGTATGTGCCTTGTAAAATGCAAAATCTGTGATAATACATGGGCCCATATGGAAAGAAGAGTTTGTACTGTTCTCAGAATATTCTCTGAACTAATAAAAGAAGCTTTCATGCTTTTATTCTACAACTTTACAAAATTTTACATGCACAGATACTGGGGATTAAATACCAGTGGCTATGAAAATAAAAACATGAATAAACACCTGCCTTTAATAATTCATAATAATCTGCTTGAGAACCAGAACATTGAGTAATTGTTTGGTTGGGCATCAAAAGAAAAGAAGCTTTAAACACAATATTCAATATGCATCACTATTTGTTAATCAATATGTATTTACCTTGCCCTGTGCCCGAATTCGATATTAATGATATAGGTCTGTGTGACTGTTTTTGATGTGTGTCTAAAGCAACAAGGCAGCTCCGGGGAAGAAACAACATATTTTTAATAGTGATTTCACACAGGAATGCAAGCATTGGCTCAGAATGCCATTGTGCAGGAATTAGGACCTTAACCCAGGAATAAACACAATGCTCATTAGACTCTAGTGTAAGTAGTGGAACATCTAGCACAATCTTTGGATGGGTCTCATAACAGCAACAGAAAGCGTATTCAAATGTTATCAAATATATACAGAGGTGCTTAATCCCCAAAATTAAAAAAAAACTGTATAAGAAAAAGGATCACACTCAAATCGAATAAATCACTACCTTTAATAACTTCAGATGTACAGACATGTAAAAGGCAACGGAAGCCAAATAACACTCAACATTTCTTCTCAGATTTCATCAAGGCTCATCAAGATCACTTTTTCTTATATCCAAAGTTTATATATATATATATATATATATATATATATATATATATATTTCTTAATTTCAAATTATATAAATTAAATATAAATGATCAATAATGACTTAAATGTATAATTGTGAGGTCCCAGGACATGGAAAACTGGATGTGGCCAGTGACTGTTCAGGGATGTTAGCTCAGGTATTATAGTAAGCAGCCATGAAATATGAAAAAGTTCACCAGAGGCAGCAAGGTTACATCATGTTACTGTGGATGAAGATTATGATGACAGAAAAAAAACAAAATTATTGGTAAAAGAAAAATAAACAATCTTTCTCTCAAAAGAATTCCATTGTTGGTTGATTTTGAACGAGGGGTGGTTAGCTGGCTGGGACTATGAGCTTAGTGTACCTATTGGTTTCTTTAACCATTAATGTAATTACATATGTGTTAAACATACACATAAAATAATCTTATGAGTCAGCATAGACTAGACTTGATTGCCTCAATCTTGACTCTTGTCAGAGGGGTTGTGTCTCTCCTTGCCTGTTACTTCAATAAACTCCCCCTTTTCTATAACCTGATTTGCATCTCCCAACCCCACAAAACCTTCATCAGCAAATCCCTCAAAATCCTTATCACTGTTGCTATCCCAATTAAAGATACATTTGCTGTAAAATTCACATTTCCAGACATTTCACTCATTCAACTACTTCAGGTCTCGTGTAAAATCACGATCCAAATGAGATTTCAGTGCTTTAACTTTTAAATATTTTTGAATTACGTCAAGAAAAGTCACCCATGGCAGTATAGAACATGCAGAGTTTAGGCAAATATATTCGCCCCGCGCAGTGAATGAGTTAAGTATGCACAAAAGTCAAAAGTTTGTTTCTGTATAGAGTCCCAGTGGTCTTATGCTGGCATGTATTTTAACATGGCTCTAGGCAGTCATTTGAGTTAAGATAGAAGAACAAATGAGAAGTTGATGGTATATTTCTGTAACAAAGGTGAAAATACAGTAATGATTTAATAAATGAATCATAAAGAACAAATTTAGCAAAGCAAAACCACACAAATGCAGATAAATATTCATACACATTTTTTTATTGAGATGATATATTTGTTTTTATGCAGCTTGGTTTAGTTAAAAAAAAAACTGAAAAAGAAAAAGAAAGCTGACAATTTACTGTGTAAGGATATTGAAAATATATCTTGATAACCATTAGTTGCTGTTGCTACATAATTGCATTTACAATTACAGCTTCTTAAACACATACAATTAACATAAGTTTTTTTGCTAGGCATGGATATCTTTGTAAAAGCTGCAAATACCTGCAAGCAATTATTCATCAGTGACATCCCTTTGTTATGGATAGTTATCAGCTGCATAGCATCTATAAAGATATTTATTTGCCAGGGTGCCAGTGTGAAACCAGAGACACAGTACATCTCATCAAAAACTCATTAGTTAAGGATAATGTATAACACAGAAAGCTAGGTTATTTATACCAGTGCAAAAGCTAGTCTTTGACAGGTACTTGTAGTAACTAAAGTATTCAGGGCCTTGCTGCATCTGGTACAACATATAACTAATAAAGAACAGTGTGTGTTAAAAGGGATAACAGTAAGATAGATAAATAGGCATGAAAGTAATCCTTATTTAGAAACATTTGAATTGATAGTGATAGTGAAGATACATTGCTTAATACTTAGACTGTAACATGCTGAAACTCATTTACCATTACAAAAGAGAAGTGATAATTCTGAGTAAACTAAAATACAGAAACAAAGTTGAATTTGAACTGAATTGTTATTGCATATACTTATTTCATATGTAAACTAATGCAGTAAGATTTTTTTAATATATTCCTGAAATGTGTTTTTATTGTAAAAAATGCTATATACAAATAAATAAACTATTACACAATCTGTCTCCCGTTTGTTCTATTTTGTAAAGGAAAAGGTAATCTGATTGAAAACTACAGTAATTTCTGCCTATCACATGCAACCTATGTTTAAACCTACATTAAAATCTGCATGGCCATGTTTTAATTACTCTGTGTATAGCTGCATATAAATAATGCAATGGCAAGAAGTGGGTTAATGAATGTAACAAAATGAAGACGATTTGTGCCATGAGCCACTGGTAGGTTCTTGGGAGATGCTGTAATGAAAGCTCAGGCTTTTCTATCCTGTTGCAGTTCACAGAGCAATATCTTTGTTTTCCTGTCTTGTTATGTTTTCCATCAAACACTGTTTCAGACAGAGGTGAAAAACATAACAGAATGCTGTTATTTTAAGTTCTCCTGTCAAAGATTTTAGTGACCCCTTTACTGACAGTTAATAATGGAAGTGTGGTGTGTGGTGAAGAACACCAAAGTGGTAGCACCTGCCTTCCTTGCAGGGTTTGGATGAGTGTGTTTGCCATATGAGACTGGCACAATTGAGATTGAAGGCCATTAAATCTATGTTAGGGGTTAAGAAGCCAAGAACAGGAATCAGATATGCCGAGATAAAATTCTCACTTGGCAAATATCTGACCACTCAAACTCCGTCTTTTAGAACAAAACAGCATCTGCTAAAGCTGAATATATCAACAAGACATGTTATAAAAATCCATAAGATAACCTTTTAATCAGGTTTTCATTATGCATTACATATTGTTGATCTGTTACAATATGATGCATTTTCCCTTGCTGAAGTCAGTAATCGATTATGTTGGTGTCATGGGTGTAGCTGACACTCTGTGATACATTTAACAATTTTTGTCACCAGTGATGCCACCTTGAATTTAAAGAGGACCTCTTATCTACTCACTGGCATCCAAATCTTGCCACCTCAACTCTAAATAACTGGGTAACAAGTAATGAAACAGTAAAAGTTATCTGCTGTAGAAAAACCCGTATTGAAACAATCCAGAGAAGGCGACACAACACCAAAACATCTTCCATTGTATTATTATATTTCTTAGCAGACCCCTTTATCCCGGGTGAATTTAAATTTTTACAAGATATCACATTATTTTTACATACAATTACACATGCAGGAGTCCAGAGATTCCTAACCACTACTCCACACTGCTACCTTTTAGCAAACCAACCCCACTTTTCTCACTAAAGTGTTGTCCCCGTTAACAGGCTTGTGGTGTCGATAGCTTTTCATCCTCCATGCTTCTCTGTGGAAGACAGTTGCCATCTGCATTCACTCTGCCCAATGCAGGCAATGTGATGTTATGTTGGCAGGATGTGTTCAATACAGCAGACTGACCAACTCTTTGTCTGCTATGGTTTACACACCCTTGAGCAGGCTTTTTCCAAACAACGTCTGTCTCGTTGAATTGTGGATGCCATCGCTTGGGTTTAGGAGTCAGCTGGCCTCCATGTGCCAGAGAGCGGCTGGTAATGCCCCATTATCTGAGGTCTGTGCTGTGGCAAGCTGGTCTACGCCCACACGGAACACTTCTTGCCCTGATTTACACACTCTTTGCCAGTATGGAGTACTGCAATAAGCCCATCTGATCTTTCATCCACTCTGGAATACCCTTCAAATGTAATGATGTACATAGATCCATACCCATATTCACAAAACTGCAGGCTGAAACATAGAGAATTCCTCTGAGATTCACATTGAAACACAATTGTAGTCATGCATTAATGCATAAGGTTGAGCAGCTTCTTCGGTATTATTACATGCTTCATAAGTGATGAGCAATAAAACCATGATGATAAATGGATAATGGAGTCAACTTTAGTGAATCTGTATAAACTCGGCAGGTATCACAAGTGTTTTGCAGATCCCAAAGGAATTAGTAGAATTGAGTGTTGTTTATAGATAGGCATGCATCCAAAGGAAAAATTACAAGCATAGAGAACACTGATCTAAAATGTACCATATTATTGTATAATTTAATTATTGTGGAATACACCTAACTTACATGTATGACCATGATTATGAGTATTTGTTTTTATAAAAATAAATGTCACTACAGACTAGTTTCAAGTTTCTGTTAACAAGGTATATTCGACTTATTGACATACCAGTATTTTTTATATATTTGTGTGTGTGGGTGAGAGAGAGGAATTTTACAAGCCTTGTTACACACAGAGCAAGAGCAAGTGTCTTCCACTGAGTACTGAAGGTTTCTCCACTTCACAAAAAGCAGATCAGGAGTATAATAATAATTTGAATAATACAAATAATAATACATATTTTGAACATTTAATTATTATAACAGTTTGTGTTAAATGATTTGTATTAATCTTAAATGCAGCAAATAGTCATAGAAAGATATTTTAGAAAACTCTACACAATGGAGAACTGTACACAAGTAAGTATACTGCTTGACTTCATAATACAGGGTGACTTTGAGACACACCAGTAATCTCAGTTCATAATTAACATGTAAAGTGAGGGTGAGCAATTATTTAATTGTCTAGGGATGAAGAGAAAGGCATAATTAAAATTAATCAAAAGTCTGAGAAAAAAAGTTAGCCTGACCAACTTAATTTTTGTTTCCATATTTAATTGTGTTCAGATATTTGTGCATGCTATTTTTACATCCAAATTAATTAAATAATGCAAATCTATTAAGTTCAGATGAAGTGAAGTGATCTAAAAAGCAATATTTCTCTAGATATGGTATGGAATCCATGAAGCTTGCTGTTAATGAGAATGAGATGGTATACTTCAATTATGTAGCTCTATGATAATCTCTCTTATCATACTGCCACCAAATACATTTTTAATATCAACTCTGGTGAGGTTTTAAAAAAAAACAAAAAGTGTTAATTTCCGTACAAAATGTTACTGATTTATGTAAACTTGCCAGTACTTTTCTATATACAAAACACACTGGTAAAACTGTATTGTGCAATGTGATCACAACTATTATACCTAACCTCCACTGTTTCTTATTTCTTCAGAATGACAAGTATCCGAATTCCACAATATTAACAAATTATCAAATTTGATTCATTTTCCAATCTGTGGCACCTTATTTCTGGTAAATAGATTACCAGCATTGAACAACAATCTGACAACATTGAAACATTTTTAAACAACCTATCTGGATTATATATAGAAATATGTATAATGGCATAATATTATTTTAACAATGAATTGGATAATTGGAGCATTAAATATATTCGTCATAGCACACCTGTGTTTTCAAAGCCAGAGGCTTTTATTACCCAGGTGTAACACTATTAGGAACTGCATGTTGTAAAAAACTTTAAGGAAATTACAAATTGGCTGACTTGACTGCATTTGTTATAATTGTATGACCTCTGGCACTATGAAAGAAAACACATTTTAAAGACAGCTCTTTTATTTTATGTTTAAAACATATTGTTTTACAGTTTTTAAAACACTAAGAGGAGAAGCATTTCTCTCTTTGAAACTGGCATATATATCTTGGAGGTGCTCACTGTTAAACCCTAACTGCGTTAAACATTTCGGGACCATGATCAGTATTACAAAAATACTTTCTACAGTGAATTAATTCAGACAGAGTCCCTCCACATATTTACTTTGGGATTACTTTTATTTAGCTTCCAGTGAAAACAAAATATATTTTATACATAAAATGTACATACGTTACAGATTCTTTTAAGGATTTGTAATGGTATGTTACATATAGTTTAATAAAAGAGCCAAACCAGAACATAACTTGACTAGAAAGTCAAGCAGGATGAATCATAGTTCATTTGCTTAAATGTCTTGGCGTATGGAGAATGTTAGGCTTTATATTTGTGAAACAGATTTCAAATTTAATTATTTCGACCTGATTTATTTTTATTAGCATAGATATCAAGTTTACCTTTAAAAATATAAAATGATGAGTGAAGTTAATTGTCCCTCATTATTATTGGACATATTATAATTAACCTGGAGCTGATGTGTTGATTGCTTAATTAATCTTTATCTAATTGTCATTTGAGTAGCTTGATTGACAGATTGAGGTTTTGGACTGAACAATCAAGCCACTAAAAATCACCTGTGAGTGTCCTACGGCCTGATAAGATATATTCATATTCCAGGGAAGTTTGTAGCTTAGGGTGCTTGATTTATATGCTTGTACATTTGGATTCATTGTTATTACATTGTTAGGTTAGATTTGTGTCAGAAAAGCAAAATAAATATATAGAAACAACAGATTCAGAAATTACTTTAAAAAGCAATGAGTATTTTATATAAATGACCAAAACAGTACAGTGTACAATAGTAAGTAAGATTCTCCAGTAGAATGGTAGAGGTAATTGTATTATTAAAATATCCATGCATATAGCTTACATCAGCTTCAATTTTAAATCGTCACACAGAGTATAATTTGTGGTTCTGCAAAATACTTTTTTCCATCTGGACTAAGTACTCTTCTATGTTAAATTACTGTAGTAATTCACCCTTACCTATTTAAATTTGAAACATAAAGCACAGCATTTGACGAAGCTGAAGCTCACATGTAAACACACCCTTATAATAGGCGCACACAATACAATACTTTTCAGTAATGTGGTATATACAAACTCTACAAATGGTTAGAACAGAACAAAGATGTAAATGTATTCCAAACAATTGGAATCACATAGTGAGATTAATTAATTGCTCTTCTATACTGAAATAGGTAAATGACATGGTTATCTGAACTCCACTGGTGATAATAGAGATAAGGGGATAATAGGTACTATAGTCTCTTTACATTTAGTGCTACTTTTTACACTTTTGAAAATTGTGGCAAAAAGGCAAGAACATATTTAAGCAGCTTTAATCATACACTCTTGTCTGTTCATAGAATGTGGCTCATTATTAAAAAGTGTCAAATGGACCAATGTAATATGCAAAGTTTTAATCACAAGAAAAATTATTGAGGATATTCTGTAAAGTTCTTTTGTGCTTTTCTGAGAAGTCCTAAAGGGACTCATCAGTTGTATTCAAAAGAGTAGAGAGAGATAATGAATCAAAGCTAACAGACTTCATACATTGAAAGTAATTTGCATTTTACTTTTTATAGTCTGGAGACACCTACAATAAACGTAGGACAATACAAATTGACTGGAGATTACACCAACATGGAGAGATATTGTTGAAATGTGTTTATAAATTAGCTTATAGGTGGATATGTGTTGTATTGTATTATTTCACTTTTGTATTACTCATGTAACCTGTAAGTCACCCTAGATAAGGGCACCTGCCAATAAATAAATAATAATAATAGCAATAATAATATTTGAAAAAAAATCTTGATTCACTAAGACGAGTCAATTATCTGTCATACTGTACTCTGACCAGGCTGATGAAATTATGTATGATAATATGTAGAAATAGTGTCATTAATTAAGTCAAGGTTGTGCCACTCCACAGTAAATTACCTCTTCCTAATTTGCATGCGACTCTCTGCTGTTAATTTATGCTGCTGAGCTACAAATGCAGCGGATGAAAAGAGGGGAAGAAAAAGAGATTACATCACTACTCCAGTGTGTGCTCCAGGGGAGTGAAGCTGTTTGTTACTTAGGAATGCTTGTTTGAATGCCTTTATTACTTCAATGCATCAGTGTCTATAATGACCATATTATAATGTTTAATAAGTATAATATGAAAGAAGTGTGGTCCTGGGGTGGATGTAATACTCAAAGCAACTACATTATTTAAGATGATACACATAACAATAATTAACGTAGAACTAGCTAATCAGAGAGATCACAATGAGTCTAAGCAATATTCTTCACATATAATGGTTTTGAGGATCCTTATAACTTATAAAAAAGGTATGTCCAGAATGCTCCACCGGGCAACACTCAACTGAGAGAGCACTGTCAGGATCGGATGGGCTTGAAGTTGGCCCAGACTTCCTCAGCTTGCCACACAACAGCAACCCCTGTGGCTCGCTGGGTGTCTGAGAGCCGGCGGCATCATCAGTGAGAGCTGCATTAGTCATCCCTACAGTGCTATAGCTCTCCTGTTTGACCTGTGGATGAAAAGAAGCAGATGACTTGACAGTCCAGATTTTGGAGCATGTATGTGTCAGTCTTCATCTCTCCAGCGTTTGGTACAAGGAGCACAGTGGTGAGCCAAAGCTGTCAGTTCCAAACAGTGAGAGTATACAATTAAATGATAATTGACTATTCCACATTTTAAGTAAATAAAGAATGGATTTATCCCCCCTTAGAACTAAAAATAGGCCCAATTCTGAAACAGCTGCAAAAGGACCAGGTTTGTCTTTTTTCTATTTGCAATTATTACATTTTGATTATTTTATTAAAAACCACCACAACAGCAAATGAGACTGCATCCCACTAATTCACATACCACTCAGGGATTATTATTAGATCATTTCACTGTGAACATGATGCACATCTACAACTGTACTGTGTTCTTTCACAGTATGGTTTAGTCACAGTTAAATAAACCACAGCTTTTGTTGGAGACATAAAGAATCTGTGAAATATCTGGCCTTTTTAATTGCACTTTCATAATACTTTTTAATTGCACTTTCACTTTTCATTATTTAAAGCATTCAGTCATTAAGTATTAAATGCAGTAAAGCTAAGTAAATAAAGTTGGTATTTGGAGGAATGATTGTGTTCTGCCTCATATTAGTTAAGCTTTAACAGTTATAAGATGTAATATTTTCCATCCATGTGTGGTAACTTAATTTATTTCAAAGCCTGTACTCTAGATATCTGGCCTCTCCTTCAATACCATGCAACAGGAAATATTTTTCTGGTATTACATTACATTAAAGAGATGATCTCTTTAATTAACATAAAAATACTTTTCATTTAAAAGACATACATATTTTAATTATAAAATCAGTAGTTATTTTCTGCTTACAGCGTGGGAGTCTTCAGAAATGTTTTTGTAGTATTCATTTATGGTTCAGAAAGCCCCAGGACACAGTCATGTACTACAGGCAGACCATTTAACCGCTTAAACAAAGTATTTTTAAATTGACACTGCTGCAGTTCAGAAATAGCTGGTGAATTGAATCCCGTTAACAATTTCCTCTCTTCCTCCCCAAAAGGTAGTCAGAGCAGGATTCAATGAAATCCCTACCAAAATGTCCTGCTTTTAATGTAACGCCTGTTTTCTCATTCTAGTTTAGAGAAGAATTATATTATGTTACAGAGGCTTTGATTTATTTAATTTTTTCCATTACTGGGAGTCCCAATTTAAAAACTAAAATTGTCAAGGCAACTGTTTTGTACCTTCCTTCTATTGTGTGACCAGTGTGCACCTGAACTTTTTACATTAACTGCTTTCATATTGTCTCTTTGAGAAGATACTTATTAGAAATGTGTTTTCATGGGCTACACTTAATACAAGCTTACTTAAGTAATCATTGTAAATGTGTGCATTTGAAAACAGTGTCTTATGTATAATATAACCCACCTTTACTTGTAATAAACTACATGAATTAACACTAATCTCCAATATCAGTGTTTTCGGTGAAATGTTTTACCCCAAATAATACAACTGTTTTGACTGAGACAGCTCTTGAACAATACTGAATGTATGTGCATTCATTCTGTATTCTTGATTAATTGTGCTCTGTTTATTTTCTAATGTCATAATGCCTCAAGCAGGACTGCGTCAGTACATGATCTGCGGCTGATTTAATTCTTTTGATATATTTTCTTATAAAATTTTTACATTTATATATAGCACACTGCTTCCCATTTAGATTGCACCAAAATATATTAATCACATAATAAATCAATAACATACATTAACAACAAAACAATCATCCTGAGTATGCAGCTCTGACAAGTATAATATTTTAAGGGTTTAGAGATTTAGTAAGTTTCAAGGCCAAACAAAAAAAAAAAAATATATATATATATAGTTGTGTGGCACACATGCTTTTTGTACACATTAAGGAATGCAGAAATGAGATCAGAAGCAAGGATTAATGTTAAGGGTTTTAAAATGGAGGCTGGATAGGAGAATAAATTAAATTGGAGTAAAGCATAGTAGGTCTCATTCTAACCTCAAACCTCCTCACTCCTATCCCTAATCCTCTCTCCCTGCTTATAATTTATATGAATTATAGGAAATTGTACCTCAGACCATTTCTAAATTTCTAAGCGTTAATGGTTTCAGATCCCCCCCACCCCCCACTCGGCATTTCTGCTTGCCACGCTTTCTTTGTGCTAAGTTTCCAAGTTGAAAGGTGTTCATGCAAAACCAGAATGACATGCATTATCAACCACCAAAAAATTGGGAAAGTAAATGCTGAAGAAAAATTATTTAAAACTACTCACAAAAAAAACTTACGCAAATAAATGCAAAAATAATTCAAATATAATGCAGATCTCACAATTAACCAACACTGCCCTCTGATTTCCTTTGATGGAAGAACCATGATTTTATGGGGACTAACAGCTTCCCCACATGATATATGATTCTAGTAGCTGAGTAAAAAAAAAAACAAGCTTCTACTGACATGAAGAAACATTTGTTAATTTATTAGAAACTAGCTGTTGTGTTTAGAAATAAGAATTAGGACAGTGACTTTTGAAAAAAGCAACAACTTTAGTTAGCTAAAAATTAGCTATTTTGAAGAATGCAACAGTGCATTGGCATTAATTAAGTTCAATGCTCATAAACCAGGATACAATAATGTAGTAATTATTGCTTTTGTTTCTGATTTGTACTACCATTATTTAGGAACAATGCAATCTACAGAGCAAATAAGATGATGATATTAATTACAGATAATTTGCTATCTTCTTACTTAATAGTCACCCCCCTCTTTCACCCATACCATCTTCAAAATACTACAACTATATCACAAAATAAGTCATTTGGTTTAAAAAACTGTTTGTATATAATCTCCATTGCCTGCATGTCCTGTTTCTCAATTTTATTTTTCCATTTAGAATGCAACAACACTACAATACACTACAAATAATGGGACATTTATCATGGCACTATCAAAGGGACCTTTCAGTTTGCTTTCCTCTTTTCTTCTAGTGTCACTTGCTGTATATTTTCCATTGTGTATAATAATCTGTATTTCTTTGGTATTACTATTGCTCATGAACTATTTCTCTCTTTGACCCATGTTTTGAAAAAAAAAAGAATAACGCCACTGCTCTGATGGTTGAACAGGCAAAACGCACACATTATATACCCCCACCTTCAGCCTTTTGTTGCCTCAGCCCACAATGTCCTCAATCATCCAAAAAGCCTACCTATGTTCATTAAGTCATTCTTATTACATTTTGATAACCCAGAAGGTTTGCCATTGGCATCAACACTACAGGTAGCTTCATTTAGCATTTGTGGGGTGATTATAGCCCCCCACAAGGGGCTAGCCTTCAGCATCAACACCCTCTAGCTGGAATCTATCTGTAATTAAATTTGTCACTCACTGGGGGGTGGCCTCCAGCATAGTAAGTCTGGAAAGAGTGAGTATTTTACTTACAAATCATATTTGATTTGAAATGTTTCAACATAACAAAAATGTTTTAGATAAGACTTTCATAAAATTTAACTGAATTAGCATAAGAGGTTTTCACTTTAAAAAACAATTGCTACTGACTGATGTCACAACATTGGTAATAGCTGCAAATATGTTAATAATTGCTGGGAATTATGATTTTTGGGAATTATTTTTCCATCCATATTTGCAGTTACATGTTATGTGTATTAAGAAAATGTAGGAAAAAAAATACTTTTTATGCATCAATACAATCAATATAATAGTTTTTAAAAATGTGTTCCGTACCAAGTTGTTTTACTGCAGCTAGATTTTAGGACAGGCTTAAGTGTAAAACATATATGACATATTATATTCAGTGTCCAGAGAGTTCACTAATTAAATTAAAAAATACAATATTTCCCCAGTCAATTTAAAAACATGGCAGATTCATAAAAACATTATTAGTGTGTATTTATTTGTAAGAAGTATTGTACATATACAGTTTATTTATTTATAATTGTCAAATATATATATATATATATATATATATATATATATATATATATATATATATATATATATATATATATACAGGGATCAGCCATAACATTATGACCACCTGCCTAATATTGTGTAGGTCCCCCTTTTGCCGCAAAACAGCCCTGACCCGTCGAGGCATGGACTCCACTAGACCTTTGAAGGTGTGCCGTGGTATCTGGCACCAAGATATTAGCAGCAGATCCTTTAAGTCCTGTAAGTTGTGAGGTGGGGCCTCCATGGATCGGACTTGTTTTTCCAGCACATCCCACAGATGCTCGATTGGATTGAGATCTGGGGAATTTGGAGGCCAAGTCAACACCTTGAACTCGTAATTCATCAGACCAGGCCACCTTCCTCCATTGCTCCGTGGTCCAGTTCTGATGCTCACCTGCCCATTGTAGGAGCTTTCGGCAGTGGACAGAGGTCAGCATGGGCACCCTGACTGGTCTGCAGCTACGTAGCCCCAAACAAACTGCGATGCACTGTGTGTTCTGACACCTTTCTGTCAGAACCAGCATTCACTTTTTCAGCAATTTGAGCTACAGCAGATCGTCTGTTGGATCGGACCACACGGGCCAGCCTTCGCTCCCCACATGCATCAGTGAGCCTTGGCCGCCCATGACCCTGTCGCCGGTTCACCGATTTTCCTTCCTTGGACCACTTTTGATAGGTACTGGCCATTGCAGACCGGGAACACCCAACAAGAGCTGCAGTTTTGGAGATGCTCTGACCCAGTCGTCTAGCCATCACAATTTGGCCCTTGTCAAAGTCGCTCAGATCCTTACGATTGCCCATTTTTCCTGCTTCTAACACATCAACTTTGAGGACAAAATGTTCACTTGCTGCCTAATATATCCCACCCACTGACAGGTGCCATGATAATGAGATTATCAGTGTTATTCACTTCACCTGTCAGTGGTCATAATGTTATGGCTGATCTATATATATATATGTGTGTGTGTGTGTGTGTGTGTGTGTGTGTGTAGACATAATGTAAAAATAAAAGAGTATCTGTGGAGTTATTTTTTTAATTATATTTTCCATCATAGAAAGTCATGATAATTTCCTAATGATTGTATGTAATCCTTCATTTGTCTGTTTTAGAATGTGTATCTGCATATGCAGACCCACCAACCCTAGACATTTCTTTTGAGTACCACATCAGCGACGTAAGCTGAAGTCACTTAAAACCTGTCAACCAGAAAACAATACATTATGTATATGCAGTGTTTCCTACACCGCTATTCTGGAGCGGCGGTATGCCACTGCTGAATCTACACGGCGACTGCAAAACTATTTTATATTTTGGCTGAGTAGCGAGCATGCGGTCTGAGTTTAACTTGTTGTTATCGTCGTCATTTCCATTACAAACATGTGGGGGCTGCTAGGCAATCCAGGTTTGATGTGCAGTGCGCGCAACCCTGCTAACACACAACGCTGCAACAAAGTCGTAGCAACGTAAATTATGTTATATGATGTTGCTACAATGTTGTGGCAACATTGTGTATTAGCAGGGCAGACGCCCCGCCCTCCTACTACTAGGCTACAGCGCAAGATAATACTACTGACGAACAAGGGTGATTCGTGCCGCTTTACTCCGGTATAGCAGTCGTTACCAGCTAGCAAGCTGAGACGAAAAGTAAAGGAACAAGGTAGCTTTCCACCTACTGTGGGATTTAGCTTGAAAACACTTTCTGTACTGTATGTTATGCATGAGACATTGATTCATCCAGTTTTCCTTTTTGCAAAGGTAATGAAAATGAGCTGTTCTTGTGAAAGCATCACCCAATCTTATAGTTACCAATATCTAAAGTGACCTGCTTTTACAGATGAGTTTGCTATGGATAGAGGCTATGGATTAGGGATGTGCATGACAAATATTTTGACTATCGATAATTCCACAGCTGTTGTCCTCAACTATTCGAATAGTCGCCCTCCCCCCAACACCCATTCAAAATGCGACATACGTTAAATAAGAAATAATGCAATGTGACAATTTCTGCAATTACAAAAAGTTGTGAACTTTATTAAAAAATACTTAACTAACACAACAACGTTATTAAATAAACATTAGGCTATGTACAAATACCTTAGTATTAGAAGACGTATGGAAATGCTGTAATAGCAGCAATAACCAGAACTCTCACGCATCTCGTATCAGACTCTTACTGTTTCCCAATATTGTCACAACTTGTACCACAATTTCAAATGAACTATAAAGGTTGTGACTATTTGTTTATAAATAAATATTTTGCAATTACATCTGTAACGGACCTACCAACATGTTTTTATTTTTCAATTTGTATTAATTCAATTTTCATTCAATAATAGTTTAGCAATGTGAGCTGCAATTAAACTGCCTGAACATTAATGTCCTTATGGCAATGTTTTCCGGTCATAAAAGCGAAATACACAATGTATTATGCCCCGTTTCCACTGGCTAAGCGTCCGGACGCGTCCGTGTTTAGTGGAGGTTAAATATCTGCTGCTGGACGCGTCCGTCCCACTGAGGACACGATTCACTTTCAGAGCGGAGGTGTGTGTTTGAGATCAGAGACATTGTGTCGGAAGATATAATCTCAAGTGCCGACTGCGATCACGGAGAAATTGCAGTTTTATTAGCAGCATGGAGTGAAATCCACGTACAGAAACAATGACTGCTTACAGTTTATATTCACAGGACCGGTGCAGTGCCGTGGTTAGTTAAAAATAAACTGAAGGATAATAATCGCCTCGTAGCAGCCGATGGTATTAATATTGTATGAACAGCTGGCCGGTGTTCAGGCTGTGTTGTGTGAATGTGTGCAGGACAGTCAGTGTAAAACCACAGTCAGCGTGAAGGCGAACACAATCCAGTTAACGTGCTCATTTACAAGTTCAATTAATGAATAAATAAATACAGCAGATCTGGGTTTCCCTCTAAAACATTAAGGACTGGTTTAATAAATGCGTCCATAAACGCCATGACTGAGACGCGCACACTTTAGTTCAATTAAAGCTGCTATATTGTATCTGGATGATTAATGTGAAACGTGTGGATTTTGTAACTTGCAACTCTAACTTGCCCTGGTTAAGGACGTCTGACAACTAAATTATACATAATTCGGCAAAAAGTATCGTTTGCAGTTACAAATCTGTAGTAAGTAATACATTAAGGGAGTCACGCTGTGCCGTTTAAAATACATATATACCTGCACAAATGATGACGATAATAATACCAATACATATTTGCTATTTATTATTATTGTTGCACATGGAAACGTATTCTTAAGGGAACATGCTTCTCTGAATATAATGTTGTCTCTACACGTGTAGCTCTTCCTAATATCTCTGAACAGAAACGTGTATTTATTACGCTGTTTACAATCATGTAAAGCACACAGAATAAAACAGACACACAAGTCCTCTCCTCGTCAGGCTGTGTCGCTCGCAGTGTTTCCTGTCTCTGTTTTTAAAACGAAACAAACCAAACCCACCGTCGCTGCTCCTCCATCAGAGGGACGGATTCACAGCGGCCTGGTTTTGCAGAAAAAGCTCTGGGACTCCGGCACGACACGACGGTTAAGCCAGTGGAACCGAGGCATTAGACTATCTATGTATACGACCTACATAAGGAAACTTTTTACTTTTGCACATTTCCAGACCACACTCACACAGAGTGCAGATCTACATTCGGAAACATACCTGTGCATTCGAGTTCCAGCAAATAAAACATAAATAGCAATAGCTGGCTGTGTGTGTAGCTTAATAATATTAGTTTGTTTGTTGCTCCTCTTTCCTTTTCTGCCATTGCTAGTGTCACAGGGGAGTGTTTGGCTTTCAGGTGGGTTAACATACCAGCTGTAGGTTTGTGGTAGTTTAATCGCACTGCACATATTATAAACTTAACAGTGTTTTCATTTACTTTGTCAAAGTATTTCCATGCAGAACGTCTCTGTTGGTCGCATTCTTGCGCAGATCTGTTTCCACCCATCCCATTTGTGCAGTCGTGCAGATCTGCACAGAACTGCGGAAATCAGTGCAACACGAATGCAACCATTGTTAGCCAATCACAGACAAGAAATAACAAATCCCATCCTCCCGTCAATCTTCATTACAGCTACATAGAGAGCCAATCAACAGTACAGGCTTTGAAATAAAATAAATTTATACTATTTTTTAATTATAATAGACGTGTCTTACTACCTATTTGTTGCCTAGATTTAATTTAGACCAAGTGGATAAGCTAGAATACAAATTCATCATTGCACACAGACTAAACATTATACTCTTGATTTGTTGTCATACTAAAGAAATACAATAATCTAAACTGACTTCCCTATGCATCAAAAAGTCACCAGAAGTGACCTTCGGACAGCTGTTCTACAGAGAGCATCTCACGGGAGGCATGCCCCCGGACTCTCCTAGACCAATCGGTGCCCCTGAAGGAAACACTGATATACTTCGGATAACAACTCCTTTATTACTTTGTTTTTTCGTTAAACTGGTGTCCTGGTATCGGTATATTGCTCTCTGATAGGCTTATTCTCAATATAAAGTGCAAGGACATTATTAATCAATAAAAACAGAGCCTCTGTAGCTACCTGAAAACATAAGTATATGTAGCTCATTGCTGTTTACTTTAGCTCTCAATACAAAAAATACAAGATTTAATGAAACAAATAAAGTGAACAGCAACACAGTGAACTGATAACACCTACAATAATAGTGCACGTTTTGTTCTAGCTAACCTTGCTACGCCGTGCATGACTGCAAGAAGGCATCACACACGTTAGTGTTGTTTGCAACAATCAGACATGAGAGTGGGTGAAGATACAACATCACAGTCTGAAGAAGAGCGTCAAAGGCGCTAGAACCCAGGAATGGGGAATAACCTTGGGGTCCACGGGGAAGCCCTGGTGCGGGTTCCAATGGGGGTTTTCTGCGTGGGGACCAGGCATTTTTGGCAATAATTAATAATCAACAATCAGCCCCAGAGCTTAATTCTGCGGTTGATGCTGTTAAATTCAGTATTTGTGATAGTCCTTTCACACAAATAATTACGGCATGTTCTGTGTTCCGTATTATAATGCTCCATGTACACGTGTAAGTTTATTCGGTCTCCTGGGATCTTGCGCAGTGTTGGTGTTGTTTTGAGGGAGAGATACAGCGATCACTGTGCCGAGAACGAGTAATATGTGAAGGGTTAGGGTGTGCAATCTTTCCCAGAAACATTTTTTGTTAAACTGGTTGAAAGTCTCTTCACATTCTGATAGCAATCAATACTTGAAGTGGTGTAAATGTAAATATATCTTCGATGGAAGGGACAGGACTAAAAAATGATCGACCAATCATTGCATTCGGTCCGAATGTAATGATAGGATGTCCTTCCTGTCTGTCAATCTATATTTGCATCCCGCCGCGCAACTTGTTCACGCAATCACACGTCATCAGCGCGGGAACGTTGACGCTGTGCAGAGCGAGCGCGAGAGTGGAAGGCGAGCCGCAGCTACTGTTTTTAAAAACATAATAACCGTAAATAAGTCGTTTACGCTCGTTATTATTGTAATGTCTAACCTGTGAGTGAGACATCAGGTAATATGAAACCGTTGCAATCGATTCCACCAACACGTCTCTCGTCCTGGCGCTGAGACTCTGTTCATGTGTGATGGAGGGGGCGTGGCTTTGGAGACGCCTCTGAAGCGAGGGCGGGCTCTGTGCTTTCAAAACAAGCTTGCTAACGGCTGGCCTCTCTGGATTACACACCCTAGCTTTAAACTATAGTCATCTCTTGCTGATTTAACAGGTGCTTGTAACGAAATCATCTTTTAGCCCTCTAATAACTTATTTACAGTTCATATAAGTGTTTGCAGTTTACTCGAATTATCGCGATGGCTTCGAATAGAGGCTTCTGCTTCAACACGTGTCTCGACTTGCGTGGTATCGACCAGTATCGACCAGTAAGACGTAACTTGGGGGGAGGACTGTACTGACACCCACTCCGCATCGCTGTCACTGTCCCTGCTCACATAGCGGTCCACACACACTTACACATTCACTGCAAGTGATTAAGTGTTTCATAATGTATGAACACTGAGATGCTTTATTTCACGTGTAACGAATATACATTGAGCCCAGACTGTTAGTGCTCGACTCATCCAGCACCGCAGCTCTGCGCCGGGGTCCTGAGACGTGTGATATTGTCAATCTTCCATATTTCGAGCCTGGATTGGATTTTTTTAAATAAAAACAGGTCGGCAGGTCTGCATATATACACTTTATACTATATCCATGAAGTGATATGATGGGAAGTGAGATTGTTGTGTTGCCTGGTAGATAATCACACTAGAAAATGTTTCATCTCATGGCTCCAGTCTCATAAAACATACATGATGATGCATACTGGATTTAACAGGTGAATTTGAAAATATGAAAAAACAAGTAAACAAACACAATAAGCATAGAAACAATGTATCTATCACTAGGCCTTCTTACATAATACGATTTGAATGTTTGAATTAAATGTAATAAACAAGCAGAAATACATTAAAATTGTTAATATTCATGTACCTTTACTGTTTCCAATATTGATTAAAGTCTATACTTTAGTAGTCTCCATGGAGATTAATAACACGTTAGATGGTGTCAGTCAGCTTCAGCATAATGATTGATTTTATGTGAATGTTATATAATTAATGCCCAACCCTACATTGTTGAAGTCGGGGGCAGGAGGGTCTGAACAAATCTAAAACAAATTCACAGGATTAAGTTTTTAACAGGACATACATTAATAACTTAAAATCTGAATAGTTAAATATAATGCTATTTATATCTCATACACCCTGTTCAGCACTAAAATGAGATCAACAACTGAAAAGCAGTTTGATGTGGTTTAGCCTATGCCTAAAACATGACGTCTAAATCACATTATCCAAGTACTGAGATCGCACATGACAATCAGTTATTTTTGCCTTAACTGCTGACATATTAGCTATATAGAGCCCTGTGTGTTTTACAGCTGTAAGAGCTGTCACAAAACACGTTGCAAGCAAAGATACACCTGTATCTCACACCCACTCCCAAATATAAAGTCCCTGTTCTATTCATGCTGCAATATCAATTTCTGTTTTGCTATCAGATATATGCAGCTATTCCCTACTATTTGAGAGCAGCATATTAACACTGAGCATTATTGCAGGTCATTTGTCAGAAAAATAATCAGGACTCTTATAGTCTTTTGTAAAGAAAGAAATAAGTGCAACAATCAAGCTTTAGCTAAACATTGAAAAGCATCATGTCACATACTTCACTCCTTTATATAACCTGCATCTACGCTCAGATGCAATTTGGTGAGTATACCAGTTGTGATGCCAAGATTAATCATTGGTATTCTGCAAAAGCTTCCATCTGGCATTGTACTCTCAAAGACCATATGACTCAGAGTCATCGTGTACATCACTTAACAAACAAATCAGTAATATCCTTTTTTCACTGAGCTAATTAAAAGAAACAGTGCAAATGTGGTATTGTCTACAATAAGAAATAGATAAGCATTTGCTATCTACATTCATCAGTAAAAGGAATCTTATTTGAATTAGCTGAAGCACCAAACATGTACGAGATAGTGTCCCTAATTGGATTTGAATTAAGGGGGTTAAGGGTTTTACTTAACTTAATCTGTATATATTACAATTGATTTAAGATACTAGGTCACATTTGAAGAAACGTTCCCCAAAACACCTTGGCTTTGTAGCATGAAATTATGCTGTTTGTAAGACAGAAGTAACACTGTTTTAGTTATGAGAAAGGTAGGAAACAGAATACAGTGAATGGAAGAATTGAACTTAATTGTTTGTCTATTTTTTTATACTATGGTATCATATCCCATAGAAAAAGGAATCAAGTAAAATTGAGCCTATTTGAACAACTTATTATTTACAAATTAAACTATATTAAGCCCCATTCACACTGAAACAAATGCTGGCTTTTTGGTGGCATTTTGTTGCCGGCAAGGTCTGTGTGAATGGGTTTATGCCTGCATTTCGTTATCACCATTTTTCCACAGGTGATCTTGTCTAAATCCCAGCAATTTTCTGGCAATGTGTCTGTGTGAACGGAGCAGGATTAGGAATGCCGACATATGACACGTCACATCCTTGCGTTGTTGAAGCAGTGCGTCAGCTAAATTAAGTAACCATTCAGAATAGGGCTGCATTTTTTCATTTTGACCAAAACACAACAAGGTTAAGCCTCCTTAACGGACCGGGTCGTTAGAAATGGCGGAGGTTGAAAATAATGCATTACAGTGACACTGACGGTAGTTTGTTTCAAGTTATTTAATTAGATTTTAAGATAGTAAACTTAAAACTCAAACTTAAAAACAATGAAAAAATAAAATAAGTCGTTTTGAGCAATAAATCAATCACAGATCTGCACATCCAGACTTTTGATAGATATAGATATACATACAATGTAATGTCATGTTTTTTTTTTCGTTTATTTTAGATGATTTTACTTTGCTGCAGTATATGTCAAGACCCCACACAATGCCTCTCGTTACGTTCCTACTATTTGCCGGCATTCAAAGCCAGTGTGAATGGGGGTGCAACAGGACAAAAGCAGGTAAACATTGCCTGCATTTTGCTGGCATTTCAGTGTGAATGGGGCTTTAGACTAGTCTTAACCATTAGACTAGTCTTAATTTGATAGACTAACAACTAAGATTAAAAACACACACCCATTTTAGAATTTAATCTTTCCATTGTAACTGCTTTCCTGAGACTATGGCTGGCAATCCCCCCAAATATGGAGACTCCTTCCCAAAGATTTCAATAACCAATCCTGTGGTGCTTTTATGTTATGAAGGTCTTCCTTCAGTAAGTGGATATTTCGTCTGAAGTATTTGTTTTAGCATATTCTTCAAGCGCAGGGGTGTCAAACTCTAGGCCGGCGGGCCGAATATGGCCCCCCAATGGTTTTAATCCGGCCCCTGCAAAGGTGGTGTATCATTAAGTAATTAGGCCCATGACAACTTGTGAATGAGGAAATTGCGTGTGAAACTACAATTCCCATCAGCCACTGCGCATGTCATTGGCGCGAGGTAGGGTTTTAACAGCCAATCACAGGCTGAGTTACTGTCCGCGCTCCTGTTCTTTCATTCATCTGCAATAAACTCAACTCAAACTGTCCAAGAAAAGTGGTGTTTCAGGAAAGCTGGGAGTGGGAATATGTGGTTGTGGAGCAGAATTTAAAACCTGTATGCCTCGTTTGTAAGGAAAGTTTAGCCGTGATGAATGAATTCAATATACGGCAGCACTACGAGACTAAACACAAAGAGAAGTGTGCGTGTTTGGAGAGAGAGCAGAGGCTGCACAAAGTGGCTGAATTAAAAAAAAAAAAACACATCACATTAATACAGCAAACCATGTTCAAAAGGGCAAAAACAGAGAGCGATGCTGCTGTTAATAAAGCGAGTTACATCGTATTCCAAGAAATTGCCAAAACGTCAAGGTCTTTCTATGAGGGTGCTTTTTTAAACAACTGTATGCTTAAGTCAGCCATGTAGTGTGTCCAGACAAAAGGGATGCACAAACGCTATGGTAGGACAATTGTCTTGGGACACTGACACCTCATTGCACTGTACACCAGGACGCGTTGCGTGGGGAGGTGCTGAATATGGATCATGTAAAGCACACGGCAACAAAAACTGCATTTGATCAGGGCTAGAGGTCTAAATCAGCACCGATTCCAGGCATCCCCCCCAGAGCAGCAATTAGGTAAAATGCGTGTTTTGAATAATCTTAAATGTTAAAGATTAAGTATAATTCTAACTAATTAATTTAAATGTAGAGTGTTGCGAATTGTGTTGAAAAGACAGTGAATTATAAATAGGGACGAGCAAACAGGTATGCGGCCCTCAAATGAAACTGCTGAAACTGAGTTTGACAGCCCTCCTCTAGCGGGTTGATGCTGTTACCTTTTTTGTTATTTTATCCCCATGCCTTGTGTTTGGGTGTGTTAGTGCAAGTTTCAGAAATTTTCCCCCAAAGTATATATTTTTCTGAATTATATTCTAATAACTAGTACAGATTTTCAGTTACTGTGAAAAGGAAAGACAATTAGTATCACAGACGATGACAGCTGTTTATCACTTATTATTTGTTTAGTTTCTGCACTTTATTTTAAAAATACTTTTTTTTTTGTTAAAAGTTTTGTTATCATTATTTTTTAGGTGTGGGAATTTAATAAATGATGGGAAGATTCAATAATAATCTTTAATGGAGTGACACGGAGAAGAGAAGCTGTACCTGGCAGCAAGGGAAGACATCTTGGGGAGACACGCATCTAGCAGTGGGTCAGTATAGATGAGGGTCATATATGTGCTGAGCACATGTATTTATTTAATATTCTTAATAATACTTGTGCATAAGTCCACAGCTTTAGTCTACAGTATATGTGGAGTGCATGTTAAATAGATTAGAAAATGAATTGAAATTAGTGGAGCAGAGATATTAAAATGCTAATTACTGTGTTAAAAATAAATTAATTAATCAATTTAGACTGTACTGGAACCATATTAGTGACACCAAACAAAGTAATAGATTTCTGTTGAAGTCTTGTAATATTGTGTTTGTGGGCAAACAGCATATAAGCCTTGGTTTCTAAAGAATGCACCAGATTGATTTTAGCAGATTGTGTCTAGCAGTGCAAAGTGTTGGAAAATAAAAACTGAAAAGCTGTAATCACTTTACAACAAGCACATTTATCTTAGTTATATCCTTAAACCATTCATGTCAATTGTTTCTCATGTTTTGTAACCTGAATACATATCTCATTAATGTCAAATATATTTACCAGGTTGAACTGCTCTCCAGTATTATTATTATTATTATTATTATTATTATATTCTATATAGGCTTGGACCGTCTTATTTCCTTTTGTTTGTTTCCTCCCCCCACCCCCACATTTATACCTGTTACCCTGGATTTGACGTGTGTATATTTAGGTTTCAAACAATTAATATATGGTTAGTGTCAATATCAAGAGTTATAATTTTGTATTGCATTGGTACAAAGATCATACAGAGTAATTTTATATGGGAGAGCAATACTGTAGTTTGTAATTAAATAACCTGCTTTTGTTTGAGTAGCTATGTTGCAAAGATGTTGTCCTGCATTAGCTACATCAGTACTACAGCATATCAAATTTAAACACTTTCTTAGGTGGCCACTTTTTGTTTATCTATTGAGTGTTCTCATTATTCAAAACATATATACTGTTTATTGTTGTTGTTGTTGTTGTTCTTTAATTGTATATTCTCCTCATAGGTTTTCCTTCAACGTGAAGGGTAAGTAGGAAATGCATACATGTTATGTTATGTTAATATCATGGTTTAGTTTTTTTTTTCAAGAGAAAACACACACACAAATACACACAAACAGAACGCAAGGCACATTAATAAAGGCCTATTGTAATACATATTTTTAAAGTTTTTTTTTTTTTTTTTCCTCTCCCAGGGTAATCAGATCATGAACATGTATATCATTAGTATATGTGGAATAATATTTCATAACATGTAATTGCATTTCAGGCGGGTTTCAGTCATGCCAAATGCCATGCTTTAAGTGACTAATTTAAATAGGAAAGACAAAATTACAACAGTAGTGTTACATAGACAAGTCCTTACAAGTTGGGCTTGTGGTTCAGGCTCAGAGCGGATACTTAAATCTGTGCTTTAAACAGTGTCTTCTTACATAATAATGATGTTTAAAACATGGAACAAAAAAATGAATGACAGATATATGATGACAATTTTCATATCGATACCTTTTCTGTCCTTGTGCATGTGTTTACTGCTGCTTTGTTGTATGTGGAACAGTAACAACATTTCCATCACACTGCATGGCAGTTGCAGAGCTTGGTTAGCAATGCAGTTCCTAAAAAATAAAAACAAAAGCTCATCTGGACAGAAATGGTAAGTACTTGTCCATGCAACACCACTGCTGTAATTCATCCTTACCTGTTTGCATTTGTCAGTTAAAGCACAGTATTTGGCAAAGTCACGTGGAAATGCAGCCATAGAATAGGCTGATAATACAGCTGTATTTTTATAATATTAATTCTAATACATATTACTACTATCATTGCTACTACTACTACTACTACTACTAATAATGTTAATGTGTTTTTTAAGGTGTTCCATTGGTACATTATTTCCTAAAGCGTTGAGTAGTTTTTTTTCTTTATGTGAAAAGACTTAACACTGTGTTTTGCCAGCAGCATCAGATGACTTTATGGAATAGAAATAGGAGATATTATCGGGTCAATCTTAAAAAAATAAGAAAATGAAATGACTGAGACACACTTTTTATATTCTGCACCTGTACATGAGTGAAAGATGAAAAACTGAATAGCTGTGAACTGCTGTCAGGCTTTTCTTTGACTTGTCATTCTATTCTATTTTGACACCATGCGTCAGATCTCTGAAGTTGTTATGCAAGGCAAGAAGAGGGAACATGTAGTCTGTGGTAAAACAAAGCGGCTGTGGCATTATCTGAAATAAATATAAGTAATAATAAAATATCCATAATTAATCTTTGATATTTGGGTAAGGAAATTGGCAAACCAAAAAATGCTTTACCTGCAGTAGCTATGAAATGTGCTGGGTAGTTTTTTAAACCATCATTGGACTCCTTCTAATTCCCTTCAAGTATGTAGTAATGGGCAAGCCAAACTTACTGATGTTTGAACCAGGACTATGGCACCAGTTTTAAACACAGTGAATTGTGCTACCTTTCCCATGTAACGTGTATGCTTTTGTGACTATAGTGTGTGCACAGCATCAATAAATCACAATGCCTCTCTGATCTTTTTTTGTGACATTTAACGTCTGAACTGAATTAATTTGGATGTGAGGTTTTCACATTTATTTATTTTTTAAAGAGCATTTTTAATCATGCCAAATAAGCTGTAGTTTTTGCCAAGAATTACAGTCATGTGTGATACATAAGTACAATTGTATTACACTCAGATACATGTAGCATATTATAAAGTTGGTTCATGAATTTCAGTAGGTTAAGCAGTTCTCTAAGAACCATAGTTACATACATGATATGTTATATGCCTGATAAAGAACTTAATACATGATACATGGTTTATTATATATATTTTGTTTGCACACGAACAATATCGTATATGCTTTAAAATATGTGTGTGTGTATAAAGTTGTTTAAATATGTTTTTCTGCAATATATTTGACAGTCATATCATCATCTAGTTACTCACTTTTTTTAACAAGAGAAATGCTTGGCAGAAACTCCCAATTAAAGTCTCGTCTTTGTAAGAAAATACCTGAAAAAGAATATTGACAATGACAAGGTGTTCTGTCACAGTGCAGACTGTCACTAACAGCACTGTCATAAAGTTTTGGAACATTAATGATGATTCTTTAGAATAATATGTCATGTAGATTTAATAAATCTGTCATATGGCTTCATAAACATACTGATATATAATAATTGTAATGGTAATTATATTTTTCGTTAATCATTGAAAAAAAGTCAATTTAAAGATGCATTTACTATTGATAATTTAGTTATGAATACGTCAAACGATAACTACATACAACTAATGGAGAAAATGTAAGTTTGTGCAAACTCTGAGTTTGAATTTTTGCATGTGCCTGTACTCATTATTATTATTATTATTATTATTATTATTATTATTATTATTATTATTATTATTATTATTATTATTATTAATAATAATAATAATTATAATAACAATAATAATAATATTATTTATTATTATTATAACAACTGATTTTTATTATTGTCATTGTTATTATTATACCATGCATTAGACTAACCAAGACCAAGACTATATTGCTGTACTGAAACAGCAATGCTTGTTAGATTTGATCGATCAGGTTTGGTAGCCACAATAGCAGAGAGTATCCAATAGTATCTATGATAAAGCAACATCTGTAAGATAGTTCTGAATCTCCATTGCTAGAATAAATACGAACTCTGCAGGGGACAGATGGAGTTGTAGGTATCCCCATAGAGGTTGCCACCGGAAACAGACTGAGTTCACATAATCAGATTGGACTACTAATGGCTGCAGTCTAACATTGCCTAAATAGCACTGGCAGGTAGCTCCACTCACAGTGATAAATGTTCAGTCTGTGAGCTGCAACTAATTACAAACTTTGGCAGGCTGAAGAAATCTGATAATGAATAGAGACAGCATGTGCAGGCATGTATAGAGATGCCAAAAGCAGTTGGTGAGGCCTATTATCAAATTTAATTTACCGAACAATTATTCTAAAGTTTAGGTTAGAAAAGGTTTATATATCTAAATTATATAATACATCTTCAGGAAAAATTAAAATGTATAAATATTTTTAAAAAAAGCTGTGAGTTGCTGTAATTTACTTACGATTCAGCGCACAATTCAAATTGAACTATCGGGCTCTATTAATTTAGCTTAACTTTTAACTTTAGTGCTCACACATTACACACATTAAGCTCTTACATAGTTAGCACAGACTTTACTATTTGCAATCAAAGGTCTTCTTTGCTTTCCCCATCATCCAAATAATTTGAATAAACTATACAATGGATCTGTCATTATTTTTTCCCAATATAATCATGCAGAATTATTATTATTAGTATTGGTATCATATCTGGGAGTTGCTGGGTTAAATTTAAACAACACAGTGGGCTTGGAGAAATATAAGCTTAAAATCAAGGTTTGGGTGTAAATTAGATTTGGAAGGTATACCTGTAGATAAAGGAAAGGTTTTCCGTTTTTTTTTGCAAGCAAATATTTTTTTTATCTAAGGGGACTGTGTTTATTGTACACAATGCTAGAGTTTCACGAAGAAAACAAAACCATAGTAAATTAATATGTCTTGCATTTGTGGATTTAATCTACCAATTGACCAATCAACATTTCTGAACATCAATCAATCAATACATCATTTTTTATTTGTGTAGTGCTTTTCGCAGGGTAGCCACAGAGTGCTTTACAGAGTGCATGAAGGGACACTTCCATTAAATAACCAATACAATTATACCTACAGATAAAGGCATATAACAGAGGTTCAAATTATAGAAGTGTGTAACATGTACAACATTTACAGACATAAAGCACACACACATATATATATATATGTATCTTGCATTAATATACATGAATCGTTGAATGCATGTTTACAAGAAATACATACAAATAACTTGCATACTCACTGTACCTGGAACATATATTTCAGCATTCCTCTCATAGCCAGAAACACTCTTTCCTTAGTTTAACTTTATTTTTCAATACATTACAAAGCCATTTTCAATAACATTGTCCATAAGAATTATTTTTATTTTAATAAAGGTCTGGTTTCACAGACCCAGATTACCACTAATCTTGGATGATCCAATAATATTGTAGGTATGGTAGTACTTCAATTATATATAATAAATTAACCCCAATGTAAACTGAGGGGTCACAAAGTAATCGAGTCAAATTGTATTGAATTAAGTATTGATGCTTGGATAACATTTTATGATAAGGTCACATTTGTATTAATAGAAGATGAATAACAAGATCATGTCATTTTAAACCTTTATAAATTAATTATTCTTCCAGGAAAGCAAAAGTGAAAGCATTCAAAATGTATTAAATATTTAATCTATTACAATGATGTTACAGTAATTTGACAACAAAGCTCAGGGTATAACATTCACTTACATCTTCTTTAGATTATATATACAGTATTTATGTATGACGGACAATATATTAAGTGTATATATTAATATTTCAATAGATTATATCTCCATTTATTGTTATATAGATTGCCTATTAACAGCTATCGATGTAACCTAATTGTAAAATGTCACTGAAATCTGTATATCAAGGGTTGCAACACACATAGACACAATTATCCCCTCCAAAGGAGAAAGAGATGTTCTTTCATATAAAAAACTGTGGTGTCTAGCCTATATATGGACATAATTTTCATGCTATCTGAATTTGGGTATTCCATGGATGGTTACTATCTGAGCAATCACTCCTTTCCTTTGAAATGTGCATTTTATGGAAGTATAATAGTCTTTAATTTAAGAGGGTGAGTTCAATAAATAGGCTGAATTGTATGTTAATTAGCTATGGAATGGGTGTTCCCATGTTGGTATAAATGATTCATTACAGCCCTTTCGCAAAGCCATTCATTTACTATTTTGTTTAATGAATCACTTGTAAAAGGATTTGCAAAGTAATATCGCAAACCCCCATAATTAGCACTTGTTAATAATGAATACAGCCCCGAGAGAGAGAGAGAGAGAGAGAGAATGCAGAGCAGAGGTGTATGTGTTTAGATGTGAAAGGAAGGAATTTGTGTGCTGGGGATGCTTGGAATTATGAGTCTCAGGGTTAGTATCATAACAAAAGTTCCTAGGTATGCAAATAAATTTCCACTGGGCGTAACTTATTTATTACATGAATATTTAGTAATAATATTAGTATATTACTGAGCATGGCACCTGCATTAAAACTTCCAACAATATTAAAAAGAGAACACATTGATCTACCAGTTAATCAACTAATTCCAGCCATAATATATTTTCCTCCCCTGCACTTGATATGCCTCTTGTTATAAGGGAAAGACAGCCTGAAGATGTCCTCTTGTTTTAAACAGTAACCAGCTACCTAAAACATCTGGACAGCACCATCTCGGATTAACTTGCAAATTCCCTAAACTCTCCCATTTAAAGTATGCATTAGATCTTACAATCTGCAAATAGGAAACTATACAGTATCACAGACACATATCACATCACAAATCCACAAAAAAACCCATTTGCTGCCTATTTTATTTGATTGTCTATTACATTATTTGCTGGTTATTGACATTGATGAAGGTTTCTATCTATTTCCCCAATAGATGCTTGTTCAGGTTATGATCCTGTAAAACACCTAAACCATGAATGCAGCTGATTACTGATTGAGGCAGAAAGTGACAATGTCATGTGCGGTATTGTGCAGTCCAATGAGATTCATTATCGTTACCATTGCGTTGCTGCCCGCATCGCATACCAGCAATTTGGAATCTCCTGATGACTGTTATCAGGTTCATAGCTCTTCCATAGTGCCAACTTTTGTTTTCAGTGGTGGCAGTATCTCGGGTGTCTCTCTGAATCAAAATGATCCTGTCATTGGGTCATTAGATCAGATTTTGGTAAATCATGGATATTTCTCATCTGCTGGCAGTGCATCTGGAGTCAAATAATGGGTGGATGGACCATAAATGCTCTAGCAACTTCACTTTGCAATGTTCCTGCTGGCTACATTTCAACATTATCATTTAAACTAGCCTGAAAAAAGAAAGGAAATACTGGATCCAGCATTTATGCTGCCCCGCAAACAGAACTATGAGCAATTAAGGCAATTATGATTATTGCTATTGCTATTTAAATTCATACATTTAAATTGTGTTTTTATGATCAGAATGCATACTTTTTGTCTGCCAATGCATGACAGCATGTGTGTGCATGGTCATTTTTCTGTGAGAGTATCTTGTCACGCAAGAAAAAATCTCTTAACATCTGGTGTCTGGTGGCCTTTACTTAAGCATGAACTCAGATTAGCTTTGGGGCGAATGAATTTTTAACATCATGTTGGGGTCATCAGCAAGACAACCCACAGCTGAACATGATAATATTTAGGCTTCTAAAAAAGACCAATTAACCTCAAGCTGATGGGGCTGACCTGATTGCGACCTAACATATACTGTTTATGGTAATCTATCAGTATGCATTACTTACGTGCTGACTTTGTATCATACGGTTCTTATAAGTGAATGTGCAAAGTAATAACTACAGCATGGGCAATGGAGTATAACCAAATCACATGTCTCTGCTGCCATTATCATACAGTCAGACTGCAATTCTTTTTACACATTGCAGTTCAGTTTACATCTTTTTATCATTGGGTTTGCAATACCTTTTTCAGTATTTTTCACCATTGTGTGAAAACACAAGCTTTTGTTTTCCACAAACATTAAAAATTACAATTTTAATTGCATCACATTTACAAATGTTTTGCGTGCTAGCCATTCTTTTTTCTGTTCACTGTTCCTCAACCTAAAGCAAGTTCTGCATGAATCATATACAGTATGTTGTGTTTAAAATTAGAGCATAATTATAATTTTACCCCTGAATAATTGCTGGGGGAGACTCCAGTTATTTCCATATGTATCCACAAGCCAATTGTACAAATGTGCTTACAATTTATTATACTGTATATTAAGATAAATTGTGAGACCTTTAAAATATCTCCCTAAATATTTTATAATTTGTTGAGGCAAAAAATATATATGTATTTCTTAATTTATTATCCCTTTGAGATTAATTCATTGTCCTCTTTGAAAACTTTTTATTATCTGTTGTTCTGTTTTGTTTTGTTTTTCTGCATTTAGGAATAGATAACCTTGCAGAGGCGATGGCACATTTCCATTGTTGTTGCAAAAAATTCCATCAGGGCTTTGGAGACTGTCCTCATTTGTATCTGTTTTTAATCAGTTTTAACAGATTAAAATTTCAATTATTACCAAATGAGTAGTCAGAACATATGTATCTCAAGGAATTCATTTCTTGTTAATTTGATTTAAATTATAATGCCTCTGAAATAAGTCATTATCAACACAACAAATAGTATAAGTGGATTGAATTGCATGTTTGAGATATTAAAGCCTTCCTGTTTATTTATTTATTTTTAATTAATGCTAAAGCATAAAGTAATTTCCAGTCCGAATAAATTCCATTGATGTAACTTGCTCATTAAGACACCAGGACAGTATTAACCACAGAAATACATAATCTAAATTATCCTTCCTTGCTTGATCTCATGTAGTGTGAAATTATGCTTTAAGAGCAGAATGTAGTAGTTGTACAGTATTGTATGTGATAAAACATTTTTAATTATTTATTCTAAATTATAATATGAGCTTATTAGTTGCCAACAGTAAGGATGTGTATAGTTGTAACACCTACAAGAGCACTTTTTAAAAGCAGTATAAAAAACTCATTCCCCATTCCCAAACCATTGTGATTACAGAAAGAATTAGATGTATGAATCAAGTATTTTGATTTTTGGATATTTGTCATTGAGGGTGAAGTTAGGGTGCACATTTATTATAATTTAACTTGTTTATTACTTAATTTGCACTAAAAATGTAATCAGAGAGTTCTTGATTTTTTATTTATTAATGAGCTGCACTCCAGGGTTATGCTGTGGCCAAACCCTGCTTTCCTTCCTCAAGTTCTCTCCCCCCTTCCATGTCAACAGGCTTGTGGAGTTGATGGCATTCCATTCTCCTCGGAGGAGGACAGCCGTTTGCATTTGCTTTGCCCTGTGCAGCCATTACAGTGTTATATAGACTGTCCTAGGGGGATCTGCCACATGGACCAATTGCTTGTGTCTTAGTGTGTGGAAGCTGGGACAGGCCCTTTCCAAGCAAAGTTTGTCCCACTGGACTGTGGATGCTATAGCGATGACCTGCAAGTCTGAATGCATCTCAGTACTTGAGCATCTGGTGGCACACAGAAGTTTTGGACCCTTTTTCAAAAGTACCCTCATAACTGATATTTTTGCAGCTTCAAGCTGGGCTCAGCCGCACACATTTATTTGGTTCTACAGATTGGATGTGATGGGCCCAGCTCCCACTATTGGGAATCTGGTGCTGGCTTCAGTTGCGCCTCAGTAGAATGTGTGGCACATGCTCCTGGCCTCTGTTGGTGTTTTGGTGGTCAAAAAGTAGCCTTGTCTCCTGCGTCTGTTCTTGAGGTGGTGGCCATGGCAGTAGCAACCATACCAGCAAGCCATGGGAGAGTCTATGAGATTGCAGGGCAGAGCTCATTCTGTATGGGCCAGTTACAGTGATGTCATCCCTCCTGAACTTGGTACCATTCTCTTTATATTCCCCCTATGGACCTGCCAGACTGCTTCCAGCAAAGCTGTTTAATTTCTACCACAAGCTACTCATCTCTCTTTTAAATGTATTGCTCTAACTGAAACCTAGATCTCTCAAGACAGCACTGCCTTTTCTTCTTGTTCCCATCCCAGGCTTCCAGTCTAACTCCCCATGTTTCTCAGAATGAGGCACAGGAAATTATATATTTTTTTCCCCATATCTCCACCAAGATTTCTCTATATGCTTTGCTCACTATGTTATCACACTTTCAATTTCTAAGGTGCGGAACTGCCCTCCCAATGCCAACTCGTTGTTTGCTATTGACACAATGGACCTCCTATTAATTTCCTTGATGTCCATTAATCTCTGACTTCTCATTTACATTCCTGAAGGAGATTTCAAAGTTCATGCTTTTAACCCCAACCATCTTGAACTCTTCATTGCACTTGATTCTTTCTCTCTATATCGTTTCCCTCACCTCCCACTCACAGAGCCAAAAACATTACCTTGATTTATCAAAATTCTGCTCTTCCCTCTCTGTTTTCCTCCCTGCTTTTTCTGATCTGCATATTTTCACTCCCTACTACCCCCACGGTATGATTTTAGGGTTGTAACCTGAGGTCTGCCTATCCATCCCTCATCCTTTGGTGTTTGATCCAGTGTACCCCACCGGCTGCTTCCCAAAGCAAGTATCTTCTTTGATCCTACACCCACCAGAATATAGATGGATGAAGCAACAGGTACATGAGTAAAATAAGTTTTATATTTTTTCCTGAAATAAAACTTGACAAATGTTGCTCAAAAGGAAGGAGAGTCTTCAGTTCAAGTCAGCAATACAGAAAGAGGAGAGAAGAGATGGATACATGTTATGTGTCTCTACTTCCATAGCTATTCATAGTGAGATAGAAGACAATAGACAAATTCAAGACAATTTGATGATTAATGAAAACAAGATTTGAATAACTCTGATTTGCTAAAAGGGTTATATTATTGTTGTTTTTTATTTGAAATTGCCCAGACCTTTCAAAATCAAATAAGTGATGTACCAGAATACAAAAAACAAGAACAATAAAACAGATGCATTTTGATCAAAAGTGATTTGATCAATGTTGATGTATTATTGTTTTGTTTTATTTATTTTTCTTCTCAATTCAATTTCAAGACGTGCAGATGACAAAAAACAAACACAAGTTTTCCATTTCAGATTTTTTTTTTTAAATCTTGTTTTAAATATATCTACTCTTAGTAGCTTTTTGTAATTTACAGAAAAATGACTTTGTTATCCCTGCAACAACATACGTGAAGATCGTAAAAGAATGTACATGTCAATCAATGCACTGATCAGTGTAATAATCTGCAGGGCCCATTGTCACAGTATTTCATTAATATGATTAATTTACATTATGCAGCTGTAGGACTTTGCATTTTTAGAATGCAGAAGAATGACATTTTCTGTAATAGCATCTATGCATTTTTGTTTATGAATTCAGTTAAGAGCAACAGAACTTAGTGCAATATTAACACACATGCCATATTACAATGGACAATCACCTGTGTCATAAAGTTTAACACTGTTCCTTTTTCCCAACAATAAAACAAAGAACTGTTAGCAAAAATATAGTGTCAATTTTACTTCACCGCTGAGCCCTAAATGTAAGAAAGCAGCCCCAAAGTGAAATAATTTCTTTCATTTATAGCAGAAAGATTATTCAGTGATGGTAAAGCCATTCACCCGAAGCCAATATAATCACAGTAGTCCGAGTCCTGTCCACTGTGACATTAAACCACGTTTTAGAGCTTGATACACATGTGGTGTTGCAATTACACTTTAATTTATTGCTGGGGCCTGTCTAAATTTGGCTTTCAGCACCAAAATGGCTATTGACATTGATATGGAACAAAAACCCTGAGCTGCCTCTGTCAATTTTTCATTCTGTTCCTGGCACTTTAATGCAGATGGAGGGAGGATGTTAGTGCTGGCAGGCATTCGGGTCCTATCAGGTTTAACTTGACCTAATTAGGCCAAGATCTTGTCAGGCATGAGAGTCTGATCATTCTTAATTCCGTAAATGAAAAACAACTTGAAGAGTATTTTCAAGGCTGTGGGCGTATTTAATATGGTTTGCAATCCATAGTCCAAGCAGAGAACTTGTAGTTCTAACAAACAAAACTGTACATTTCATCAAAGTGACTTATACAAGCAGAAATGGAAGAAAGAAAAAGCACTAACTCTGATTTCTTTATTTGATCATCGTGTGGGAGGTTAAAGCTTTATAATGTTCCTATTGATCTGTACACATTTACTTTTTTATTGATAAAGTACAGACAATTAAATTAATTACAATTCTGCAGTTATGCTCTAAACAAAGGAGCTATTCTTGCAGTGGCATAATACAATATCAATAACATTGCATGTCTTGACCATTGGAAAAGCCATGTAAATTACTTCACGTTTTCAGAATTGACTTTTCCTAAGACACTGGCACTTTCCTCATACTGGACTGGTACCCATTAGAATCAACAAGGGGATATTTATAATCAAATGCTAACTGCTGGATTTCATTGCCGTTTGGAGAATGAATTGGAGTGGGAAATATTTTGGATTACTTTTTCCACGCCCAGGAACATGTGATCATCCTTTTTCAGTGTTTTTTTGTTGTTGTTGTTGTTGTTGATTGGGCTTAATCAAGTTTCCTTCAAAATGGAATGCACATCATATTAGTTTAACTGTTACTAATGACCATTTTGAAAGTCACAGAACGATAATGACCAATTGTGGGCTTAAAAATGGTTTCACAAAAAGGTTTGCATTAGAGTTTGTTTGAGGATTCTCACTTTGCTACACAGCACTCACCCTTTTACTGGCTAGGATCTTGCAAGGTTGGGCAGCATCAGTGTGACCTTTGTTTGTCCTCCAAATAGCACTTAAGCTCTGTTGTTTTCATCCCAAGCTTGCAGTGTGAAAAGTAGCAACCAACCTGATAAAATATCTCTGAGGACACTGCGTCTCTGATTTCACCAGGTCCCTTCTGGGGACCAGTGCAAATGCCAAATATAATTAGCAGTGCTAAATTATAAGATATAAATGAGCAAAATATAATTTGTTTTATATTAAAAGCAACAATAAACAAAACATTTTATTTGACCTGACTAAAATAAACATTTTATAGAGATTTAGTGAGCTATTTTAAAGTAACCACAAGGATTCACAGTCTGATTTTATGAACACTACCATAGAATTAGGGCATACAGCAAAAGTGGACAATGTTTATATTTCATTTCAAGATGAGTCAGGTTTCACAAGATGTGAAGCTGTTGTCAAATTCATATATGTCAAAACATATATAAAGGAAATTCTAAAGTAAAAGAAAAAAAATCTGTATTTGGATGCTGAAATAATAGGTCATTATGTTAAACAATATGAGAGAGATTTCAGATTAATTAGGTTTTTTATTTTCGTAAAATTTCTGAGAAACTTTCTAAAATATTCTGTAAAAACTATTTTGGTAAGAAGATGCTAAATTACTTCACAACCAGCAAAACCTGTAAATTAATTTCATGTTAAAAGCCTTGTTAGTCATGTATTCTCATTTGCATTCTGTTTAAATATTCATGTATTTATTTTCATTAACAGACAAGGTGTCTTCTTGAGATACGTCACAGAAAAGTCTTAAGATATCTTATATCTGACAATCTGTTTACTGGTAACAGGCACCTTAATGGAAATGTTTTTTTTTTTTTTCTTCTGGTATGTAAACAAAAAATGAAGAGAACCAGAATGTGAAGATTCAGGCTCGTTGTACCAGTGAACACATTGGAGACATAATAAAATGTGGACATAGATTTGTAAAGGGTCAGTGTCATGCTTTTATTGCATATCATTTAATAATCTGAGGTATGGGTAATGAGTAATAGTAATGAGTCTAAACACATAGCCAGTCTGAACCTGACTAATCACAAATGATATGTTTTGAAATTGCTGAATCGTTACAGTATGATCTTCACAGAATGAAGAGTGCAATACAAATAAATGTGGTCTGGCAGATGACTAAAACGGCATAGTAAAATATAGATGGCTATATACTGCTAATGTTTTGTGACAGAATGCACAGATTACATGCAGCTGTGATTGATAACCATAGAAGATCAAGTACAAATGTTTAGAATACATGGCCTCTGTTGCATTTTATTTTGACAAGATTACAAAATGGTTATATAAATCAAGTTCATGCAGATTCCTCTTTTAGATTCAATAAAAGTGTCCTTATAATGTTGATCAACAGAGTGTGTGATTGTTTATACATTCAATATTATCATTAGTATTGGGATAATAGATACATACAGAAATACAGCTGGGCTGCCCACTAGCTTTTAACAGGTTGTGGGTCTATCCCAGTGGTTTTCAAACCGGTCCTGGAGTACCCCCTGCTCTGCTGGTTTTTGTTCCAACCGAGGATTTAATTGCTTAATTGAATCCTTAATTGACCTAACAAGGCAATATACCATAAATTAAGTAATTAAGACCTAGGTTGGAACAAAAACCAGCAGGCAGGGGCTACTCCAGGACTGGTTTGAAAACCCCTGGTCTATCCTATGCCTTGTAAACTGCTGAAATCCTTTCAACAAATGGCTAGAGACATAACTCTCCTAATCCTCCCGTGTTGTTTTTACTGTCCTGAGAGAAGTTTGTTTGTGTGGTCCCTTTATTATCTGTAGTTTCAGTTCATACCAGAGGTGTTCTATGGGATTGAGGTCAGGATTCTGTGAAACATGGCATGTTGATAAATATGTGGGTCTTAACTATAAAAATATATTAAGGCTGGCAATACTCTTGTCCAGAATATCCTAATATCCTATCCTCTGTCATTGTTTTTTGTATCTGTATTAGTTAAATGCATTATAGTGGGGAACCTTCATCGATTTTTCATTTAACAAAATATTTACAAAAAAAAAAACATTTAAGATTAAAACACTTAGTACCTCAGGATGTTACTTCTCTCTAAGGTTTAGTTGTTTGCAATTTAAAAATAATGTACAATATTTAGTATGTGTCTTCATTGATGTGAAGAAATTATTGTAGTTTATTTCAGTGTAGCTTTCTCCATTTTGTCATGTTACTTTTATAATCTGTCCATTGTGTTCTGCAAATTACTGATTTAATTATGATAAAGCCAGATTGTAGCATAACATGTCTATGAATATGAAATTATAGAGCATTCTAAATATTTCAAGTCATGGGGTAAAACTAGGAATTCATGTTCTGCAAAAAACATATAAAGGGAGATTAGTCACAGTTAAAAGTGTAACAATTCTTTACTGTTTCACAATACATAATTTATGTGCCACGGCACAGAGATTCAAAATATGGTTATAAGGCTTTCAATTGAGACATCATCCTGGAAATAGCAAGGGAAATACCAAAATGCATTTTGCATGGACTCTGTCTAAAGAAATCACAGTTCATGTTTATAATAGACTTGTTTCCCTAATGCACACTGCATTTTAATGAGGCACTCTATATTCCAGACGCTAGGTTACTTGTAAACACAGTAAGATAGTATACTGTGTATTTAAATGGTGTTAAGGACTTCTTCCTTTGTCAGTACCATCTAGTTACCTTAAGTCAAGTGTATGTACTGGCAGGAAAGGCCCTTCCATTTAGTTGTTATTTATTGATTAAACATAAAAGAAAACCAAAGTCAATAGGAAAGATGAAACAAAGATCAGTCTCCAGATGTATTTGATTATATATATATATATATATATAGATGAAAATAATTATTAGTATGTATTTATTGACTTTATGGAAAAACTGAATCAGAAGAGCATACCAGAGAAGACATTATGGAGTAAGTAAAGTTCATAGACAGAAGAGATCAGTTTCCTGGATTTTGATGATGTTGCTCCATATGGTGTTTGAGCAGCCGTTATAGTGGTGCCAGTTTGACATGGATGTGACGTGAAGCGGAGAGGTGAGAGATTACATTTCTGTAGAAGGTGAATGAAATGAACAGGACCTGGACATGGGCTGCTGAGACTCTGTCAGAAGTGGGGTTCACGCGAAGTTGTCTTTGGACGGATGTTGATGTATTAAATCATGGAAGAATGTGGACAAAAAGGTGTATAAGATGTGTAAATAATGTGAGCAAAGGGAGATGCTGATCTGTTATCATACTGCGAAAAGGTTGCAATCGACAAATAGTTTCGATTGACCTAGGACTTTAAACTGGAGTTTGGCTTGTTTGCCTGCTTTCGATATCAGAAGAAATAATAATTGCTGAATAAATTCCAGCGATCTAGTGACCCCCTTAAATATAACCTCTGAGTCCTCTGAAAACAAAACAAGGCTGATACCCAAGTTACCACAATACTTTTACTAATACAAACTCAGATTAGCAGTGCATGAATTCACCTTGAGGCTGTTTTGTTTTATACAAGATATAGGTTTGTAAATGTAAATTGACAACATTTAATGGCAATGGTTGGATAGAAAAAACCAGGGTGGATAAGATTTATAGAGAAAGTGACAGAGATCTATTTACTACTCGAGTTTTGACTCAAGGCCCAAAACATGTAAAATAACAAAATATTATTATTACGCTATCTGTTCCTACAACTTAGATCCTATACACAACTAGGTTTTATGTAACTATGATTGACCTAATCCTTGGATAGTACATGAAATATAATACCTGTAGTACTTGGTGGATTTCATCTGTTCCACTACCAGGTTGTTTTACTTCAATTTGTACGTTTTTAACTTTCTGTTTATATATGTTTTAGACAAAGAGATTCCTTCCAAACTTCAAATTGTTCAGGTTTGGGGTAATACGATTTAAATTCAAATCGAAGCAGTCTTTCATTCCTCTCCCTTGATTCCTGCAGAATTTGTATTGGGGGTGTAAAGGCTTTGAGCAATGTGAACATACAAATGTTACCTAGAGTTTCTAACTCTTTATATTTTCAAGTTTCAAGTATTTTCAAACAAGCCTGGTTAATTAATGCATGAATAATTCCCTTATGAAATGTTAGTTGTGTATTGCATGTGAAATTTATGAATGGCCCAATGGTTGTTGTAGCAAATGCTCTTTCTTTTAAGACCAAATATGGCTTGTGCATGATATAATTACTTAAGTATCATTAAGTTCGTTTTAAGTCACCTTTTCTTGTTTGTTATCAAACTGGGGAAGAAGCTAGCTGAAGCTTCTGTTACCAGCATGTAGTTTGTATTTGGGTTTGTTGCCCAGGTTTATGGAATATATAAAGTACCTTGAATGTCTGTGTTTCACAAAATAATCTTCAATTGGAATTTGGTGCTAGTCTCTGTGGAGAAGGGGCATGGCAGCCCATTTTCAGTTGGGGGGTCTTCCAGCATGGACGTGTTATCTGTTGTGCTTTAGTGAGCACAGGCCTTTATCATAAAACACAGAACTTCAAAGCTGTCTCCTTAATTCCTTTACCAGAAGCCTACATTTCTCAATTAGTAAGGTATATGAATTTGTGTATATATTTGCCAAAATAAAGTTTACAAGTGCGAGCAGTGGGTGAACAGTAACCAATGCCGTAGGTGTCGGTTTTAGCTTGTTTTAAATAGGTATACATGTCACAGTACAGTGTTAGACCCATAATGACAAATCCACATTGTGATCATTTTGTTAGTGCAGGTGGTTACTCACTGCGCCAGAGGAAAACATAAAAGCCGGCAGGAAGAGTTGGTGTTCCAGTGGTTGCAAAACAGACCAGGAGTGTAAATCAGAGTGCAGCCCTTGTCCGGTTCAAGAAGGGAGTCAGGGTTATTTAGCTTTTTTCACAAATGTAAGTAAAACAGGAAAGGAAAGAGCTACTGTGGGGAATTATGCACATAACGAGAGGAGATCACGTTTACTTATTGTGGACTGTCAGTGATTTCCCAAATGTGTTGTAGTTTTTTTACAGGAAGAGAAGCCACATCTTTGCACTGTGCATTTGATTATTTCACTAAAGGTTTAGTTAATGCAGTGATGCACCGAGCAGGAGATTGAGTAAAATCTATCGTGGGTTGCTTGCTCAGCAAAGCATCCATGTATCTGGGTCATAGTGTTAATTGCAAGTTGTGCAAATTATGTAATGATTAAACCGCATGAAATCTGAGACAGACCAGTTTGTGAGTGGTTTACAAAAGTATGATTGGGGAGGTTGTGGAGATAGTGAGGTTATCTGTATCATGGATAGGTTGACATGTTATTTAGGATTTAGTGAAAACTGAAACTGCAGACTTTTTACATATAAGGGCGATGAAACAGCGATGGTGTCCAATAGCTGCAAATGTGGAAAAGATTTTATATTGAGGTACATGCCTACATTGTTGCATAATTGTGTGCATGTGTTACCTGTCGCCTTTCGCTGTGACGGTCATATTTTTGATTTGCTAACGAAGGAAGAGTTGTGCTTGTGATGAGAAGCTGAACAAAAAATGTTTTGGTGCAGAAGTCTGATGTGCGATTAAAAGGCCGGCATATCAAGTAGACACAGCATGGTTTCTGGAGAACTATGTGTGTTAAACAGTTCCATGTCCAAAAACTAACCATGCTGTAGATATAAGTGTGTTTGCGAAAAAGAATTCATGATATTCATAAAATAGGGTTTCTCGGAACCTGAGCGACAAATTGAAAAAGATGGCATGATAAAGGTTTAATTCCAGTCCTCTTTCGGGGAAGCCGTGACGCCCAATATGACGGTAAACACCAAAACTTGAAAGTGACATTCAATTCGGCCAGTGTTAAACATTTGTTCAGCCAGGGGTCTCTGGACTTTAGAAGTACAACCAGACCAACACATTTGATGAACTGGTTATCAACGACGTCCGAGCACAGTCAAATTTAAGCTAAAACAACTTCACTACCTGAGTCTGAATCTGAATCTGTCTGCGGAGCCGAGCGGCACAGCAGCAGCAGGTAAGATGAAGGGAGATCCCGAGACTCCAGGGCCTGCAGCTGGCAGGGATCCAAATATCCATTGAAAAAAGGGCTACAAGCAGTCGTGGTTATAGGGATATCCTGGACGGCCACCTAGAGATTCTGAAGCTGCGACATGGAGCCGGAGGTGGAGAAAAATATGCGGCAGGGGCAAGTGAAGAGTGAACAAATGAAGAGCACAATACATTCAAAAACACAGCAGGGGATGCTGTTTTGGGTGAGTTTAAATACTATTTTCACCTATTCATTTTCTGAGACAGCCAGTAGGCTTTTACCTGCTGTGTATACTTCACTTTGCTTAATATCATGAACATTTAGTTGTATACTTTTGGGGGGGCAAGTTTATTTTCTTTGCTCTGCAGTCAGTATAATGTCCCCTATTGATTTTTACCTTATCGCATTTTAACATAGGCTAAATATAGCTTACAAACACATTTTGAAATCATACAGATTTGGCACATCCATGAATTTCTCTGGCCCACCCAAGACTGGAATACTTAATTGTAAAGTGTTTTTCCCCCATTCTCTATATTGTGGATAGTGTTTTTTAGTTTTTTCTTATTCAACTGGCCAATTAAAATATTATATTAATACTATTTAATGGTGAATCTCAGAGTTTTTTATTTTTACTACAATGTTGAATTTACTGACTCATCACACTCAAAATGTATGGATAGAATCACTGTGCCTGTGCTCTAGCCAATCAGAGGGCTGTATTGACCTAGTTCTCCTAGTGCCCATGGGCGAGCATGACTCTCATAAACAAAAAGGATAATGCAAAAAACACGCTGATTATATGTGTATCATACTTATCAGCAGAGTGGAGAATAAAGGAGTACAGCCTCTTACAGCAGTGCGGTGGCATAAATCAGTCAAAAGCCCTAAAATGGATATAATTTGATGGAGTTGACCGGAAATTGGAAGTGGAATGTAAACACAATGTCAATGAAGATCGCATTGTCATGCTTGATTTTACAGAAACTGGTGCCAATTAAGGTGATTTAATGGAATAAAATAAGATTGGCTTTCACCTGACATGCAACAGACAATTCATAGACAAAAAGATAACGAGTGCTCAAAACTAATTGTACCACAGGGGTCTGTAACCCTTGGATGTCATCATAGGGATCCTGTCTTTTCATCGGGCACTTTTCACAACAAGCTTTTCCTCACCAGCCACAATGAATTACCTATTGACATATTTTTCACCTATTTCATATATATAGAATATTTCTTAAAGTCCTACGATTCTAAAACTTTTTATTAAATCCTACAGTTACCTACGGCACTTGTAGTCTGGTTTTCAATTTCACCCCTTTTTATTTTAACTGTAATCCATCACTCTGTGGGTTTGTTTACATGGTGTGCGGTCACCTCATGCAGACTGTCCTCATTCTGCACAGAATATGACCATTTATACAATGAAGGCTCATACTTTCCACAGTGTGAAGGAAAACTGTTTACATGATCTAATATTCCAGTAATACATAATGGGAGGAATACTTAAATATGAACCAGCATGTAAAGGTAATGTGCAGAACACCAGGTGAATATTTGTTGTGGGCAGATAGATACAGATAGGGAACAGAAAGTGTTTGAGAGAGAGATGGCGAAGGGTGTGTGTGTATGTAGAACCGTCTCGGAAATAAGTGGAGAAGTCGTCGAGATAAAGCAAATAGAACTTTAATCAAGCCGGCTCGGAAGCCCCATGTCAGGAAAATCCCTTCAGTGAGGACTTAATGTTTACAAACATGAGTGAAGCTTTATAGGAAAAATTACGTAGAATCTTGTGGCCGTTCATCCAATCAAAGGCTTCAAAAGATGCAAGCCCTGGAAAGTTTGTAGGCTGTCCTTCCCAAGGGAGGAGGCCATCATGGAGGCAGATGTCTGTTCCTGTTACAGCATACAAACTGTACGTTCTTGTGGTTTTCTTAATAATGAGGTAACATCTTGAGCTTTAAGAGGAGAAACAGGAAATCCACAAGCAGAGAGAATCATTTCTATAGGATGTATCTTTAACAACCACCTAGTTGGTTTTGCAAGGCTATATAAAGCTAATTTGCTGAGTCTGTATACAAACAATTCTAATGCTAACATCAATATAAAACATATACAGTCTTCAGTGTATAAAGGGCTATAGCACAATTGTTAACTTGTTATATTTTACAACGTAAAACAGTTTATACATATTATTTTAATAAACTCGAAATTTGAAAAGACCACAAGTACTGCAGTAAAAATAATGCCAGCAGGGGAGGGTTTCATGCTCTCCACTTTGTCAATGTGTGGATTGTGAAAATTGTGAAGATACTCCAGAGTAATTATCCCTTGATGCTAATGATGTGTTAACTGATGAAATAGATGACTGTCAGTCTGACGCAGGTGAAAGACACTGATTAATGATTATGTGTTCATTGTAATGATCACTGACTCAACCTTAACCTTACTGATAATTTTGCCCTGAAAATGTGTTAAATCCTATGACCTATACACTTAAAAACTTGTAAAAACATATTTTGTATTTATACAATTAAATTGGTTTATTATACAATTGATAAGATAACTCTTTGTATTATTTGTATTATAAGTTGGACTTGTTTTCAGCAAGTTCTGCTCTACACCTATATTGCATTAGATCACCAGTCTAAATCTTAATTTTATATGATTAAGATAATTGATAGTTTGGATTTCTAAAGGTAGTTAGAATGGTTAATGGATTAGCAGGCAGTTTATTTAAAGCTTTAAACACATATAGGTAGAAGACGGTAAAGTATGATGAAGTTGCAATTGTGCCTTTGAGATATTGTACAGAGTGTACTTTTACATTTTGATTTATATTGTACGTACATTGAAAAGCAATGAAATATCAATTTGTGACCAAAAGTACAAAGTTTGATGTTGTATTACTGAAATACTGGAAAGTTAAACGTGGAGGACTTTTATTTCCATGGAACCATATGTCTAGCCACATTATGAATTACAGCTTATTGCCTAAATTATGCTATTTGCTGGTACCTCACCTATTCACATAATTCCTGAATATGTCCTGGTGCTTTTGAACATTACTGGCATATTTTTCTGCTACCTCGCATTGCTTTTTTCATTGGTTCCTATTGAAAAATAAATAAATAAATAAAACGCCTTGTATACAACTTTTATTTGTGGGTTCTTTTACATCATTAATAATTATTGTATATACTCCAGGTAATTTATCTAAAAATGGATGTCTCAGTAAGCAATATGTTTATCCCAAGAGAAAGACAAGGCAAGTCAATTTGGAACTAATGTCTTTTGTAACTAATTTACATTTTAGTGAATAAAAAACAACTACATAAATGTAATATTACTTACAAAATACTAATTGCACCCTTCTGCATAACCAAACTTGATACCGAGATTTAAAAATAACTATGTATATATATATGCATGTATGCAATGTTTAATTTAATACACACAAAAACAACCAGTCAACAAAATACATTTTGCTTCTTAATTCAACATTTGCACTGAAATAAATAAATAAATGCACACATAAAAACATAAAATTGACATAAACCATATCCTTCATTAGTATATATAAAGTAAGAGGTCTCCAAAGTTCTGACATTCAGCATATTAACCTACTGTTTGATTCAACAAGCAACTATCTGACTCAACCAGCAGGTCTTAGACTGCTGCCTGATCCTCAGTCGAGTGCACAGAATCCAAACTGACACCAATTTTGCATAGTGTGGTCAACATTAAATTGTGGTTGACAGTATCAAATGCTTCCTGCGGGGCTTTAAATATTGCTCAAGCAATTTGACCACCCACTTTTAAATGTTTACCCTCAGGAAAGTTTTTTTTTTCTCTCTCTCTGAATGAAGGGAGAAAAAAAGGCAGACTCAGCATAGTTCATAAGACTGATTATGTCTGGGGAGGGGAGGGAGGATATGTTAGTGGTACCTTGCAGAATAGTGTGTTGGGTCTGTAACAGTGGGGATGTATGGACCTTCGTAAATTCTAATTATAAAGGGGAACCTCTCATCTGTACGGACTGTTATTAAAGCTGTCATTGTCATTCAGGGTGTGTCCTGAGAGTGATAAATTTTGGTGAAGCCCGACTGAGTCTGCTAACTAACTAACTGATGAGAAATCTGGATAAAGTTGGATTTCTAGGTCAAATGTGGAATGTACCCACACCATGTAACATCATCTTTGTTTTGCTTAAATCTCAAATGCTGAAACATCCCATAATAATATCTGGTATAATATTTGATTATTTGGTGTCATCATACATGTTAAAGCTTGTGCACATTTTTCTATATTTACTATTATTATATTTAATAAGGTATGCTTATATTTTTACCTTATATACACTTTTATCCATCTGAACACTCTGTTCCTGAATGATGTTTACACCTCAATGTGAGCATGCGTGCTTTGCAAACTAAAGATGTGCTGACACATATACATTATGACATCAACGAGTGGCATCATTTGGAAATGTGCTTCAGTGTGCAAAATTTAAATGATTACGTAATCTCACCTTGCATTTTATAAAGATACATTTCTAATTTGCAAGAGTCTCAATCCATGGGTGTTACCTTTCAATAGGTGCAAAACAAATAATAAATTGTCAAGTAGTGATATATGTTGGATGCTAAAAATGTTCAGATGAATAATGTACAGTATTAACTTTGTATTTTAATAAAATACAATCTGCACATATAAAAATAAACATAAAAACTAGTAAGCCTAAATATTATTATATATGCACAAATGAATTATGGAAGCAGCACTGTGATTATGTTGCTGGTTACTGTGCCTTGAATTCAAGTTTTAATAGTTTCCACCAAATTAAACTTTCTCATGGACAAATCTGAGCTGCTGTCAGAGAACAACATAAAACCCTTTATTTCAAATGTAAATGAAGCTAAAATAATGAACATTCATGGTTTGTTTGATATAAGTGGCACTGCCCTGACAAAGCAATCTTATGTCCTTCATTCTTTTATTTCTTTATAATTTCTTTATTAATGATTTGGTTACAAGTACAGATGTGTTCACTATGCAATTTAATTTTGCACACTCTGCTCCTTTTTAAATGGAAAGTGAAATAGTAAAAGGATTCTATTTAATTAACTTCAATGTTTCATTTTTACAGGTTTACAGTTACAGGTTTATGTGGTTTATTTTTAAAAGTGTAGGATATCATTGAATCCAATGCGTAACATTCTTTGTAGTTCTGTGCCTTTGTCACCATTTACATGTGTTTAAATTCTAGTATACAGGCACATTTAAAAATAAAATAAAAGCATTAACTAGGTTAATTATATAATGTATTACTAAGGAAATTATGTTGTAAATGAAATCAAAAATGTTACAGAAATGTATCTGAAAAGATAGAAATGTACCAATTAAAAACTGACAGTACACATACAGTGGAGTTCCACATGGGTACAATGTAGGTGATGTGTAACTACTTATGGTTTCAAATTATCACATAACAAAAAACATAAACGTGAACGCAACTAACTGTAATTACACTGCAAATAACTAATTATTCACAACTTACATCCAAATATTGCCCACATAAAGGGAAGCATGCTAACCAAAAATGATGGTATTATGTGTACCTACAGAAGTGAATGTATTCATAACAGATTGGACAAAATGTGATAAGCAATAAATCTACAAAAAATAATTATAAAGATTCTTGTGATAAAAAAATACCTTTTAGAACCAATCACCCCCACAGATTAATCTCCTCTGTTGTGGTACAGTAGAAAAGAATATTGCTGTCTTCACTGCTTTTCCAGCAGCCATGGGCACAGGAATGCTTCATGCTGTCTATGGAAACTATAATTACGATCAAGGAGTAAAACCATGAAATGCCAAGACTCGGTTGACTTTATAGACAAATCTGGTGATCGAAGGTATATGAAGGTGTCAAAATTCAGAAGTTTCACGTAGCTGTGTATTAGGAAAAGAAAAAAGAAAGAAAGAAAGAACAAAAGAAATAAAGAAAACACAAGCGAATTACATATGCATACACAGCTATAAACACTCATGTATGTACGTACATGTAACAAGGTGTATCCTTATACATAACCTTGTGCACAATTTTATTTAGTTGCATGTATAGTTTTGCATGATCTATTTGTTTTGTACCTGTCAGAAACTCAAATACACAAACCAGTTCTAACCCCTCTTTTTGTACATGCACTCTACAAGCCATTGGAGCACGTCTGATTTGTGATTTTCGATGGCATCTAATTGTTTGGAAATTGCATGTAAATATGGTAATGATTTAAAACCTAACATAGATGGTGATAGACAGAGCAGGGCATTTATGTGCATGAAAAAGGGAACGTAGGTGCATAAGAAAAAATATTTTGGTAGATTTCAGATGGGAAATCTTAAATGACAAGTTAGACATGTCTAGAACACTTTGTTGCTTTTTAAAATCCACCCCCTGAACCTGAAACCAACCAATTAAATCCAACAGTGTCAATGTTCCTGAATATGGTGTTTGATCACTGCTCCATGCAGATCCCGGGCATTCCCATATAACTGTACCTCCACCAGCTTCACAATAGTTAGTACCTCTGATACGGAGAAATATACTCCCTCAAAAGCACCCAGAGAGCGAGAAGACTCATCTAAAGTGTTTCTAAAGAACTTACTATAATATAGAAGATTACTCCCTTTGGTTGCTGGGCAACTACATAATGTCAGTGAGGTACCCCAAGCTTTATCACCGTCTTCTTTGTCTTTTGAACTCTATATGACCTTGAAAAAGATAGTTGTGTTAATTTTACAACCAGCTGCACAGACACTTGACTGAACTTGGCCTACCTGGAGCAATACACAAAGCTGTAATGCAAATAATTTAAAAAATCTTGCTGCAACAGTAATACAAAGAGAATATGTTTGGCATCTATACAGGGCACTGTCCTGCATCAGCTGTTTCGTTTTAATTATTTGTGGACTGCAATTTTTGTTTTAATGCCACATTTTTGGGGTAGACCAAATCAAGACTGACCTAAAGAACAATTCTGTAACCTTTCACAGTTTAATTTATTGTTCAAAGCCACTTTATACTATTTATACATCGTGATAGCGTACATATTAAAATTGTGTGATTCGGGGATCAAAGTTTTGATTTGCTCTAGCCCTTTGTATGCTTGAATGTTCAGTTACTCAGAATTTTCTTTATCCTTCTCTGATGAGAAGAATTAAGTGAGTGATTGCCAAATATTTTAAATCTTTTAACTAGAAATACATGTAATTACCTTGTTTAGTAATCAACAATAGATAGAAATTACAGAAGGATAGCAGCAAAACTGATCTTCATCAGGGTGTAGTTTCAGCTTTCCAAGGTAGCAAAATATATAAATAGTCACACTTTATGAATTGTCAATTATTATTTTTTCAACTATATTTGCACATTAAATATTGCTTTTAAAAACAATAATTATAAGGGAAAATTTATATTTTGTAATATAGTGCTTCATTTAACCCTGGAAATCTGTAGCTTTAAATTAGAAATTACCAAAATATTGAATGTTGAGGAATGTTATGGGTGTTTAATTATCATATGTTATTACTGAATATAATTAAGTATTAGTTGATACGATTACATTGATTGATTGATTGATTGATTGATTGATTGATTGATTAAGTAAGTGAGATAGTGAGTGACTGATTGTAGAGTTTCTGTTTTGCTGCAGGGATTTTAGTACCTTCAGAGACTTGAATCATATGCCAGCAGTCTATGTAGTTGCCAGGTGTGACTGGGACATGTTTGGAGACCTCTGTCTCCAAAGCTCTGTATCAGCAATTTGAAAAGAAATCTGAAACAAATTCAACTTTCTTTCAAATTGAAGCCCAATGTTAAAAATCACCATGGGATGCAATTAAAGTCACCTCCAGGTCTTACTTGGTAAACTGATGTTTGCCAGGCAGTGTTACACAGGTGATTAAATGATATATCTCTCATGTGGGAGTGGAATGACAACTGATGCTCAAACTTAACTCCCACATTATGTGAAAAGATCTTAAACAAACATTTTAACTCAAGGCTGCCCTCCAGATAATACCTAAATTTACATGTAAGGATTTGGATTGTATTAAAGTTCAAGCCTGGACCATTCTAGTTTCAGTGCTGAATAATTTGGTAATTTCAGTATTTTGTTTAAGAATATAAAAAACTGCTAAAGCATTCAACTTTGTTATCAAAATGTTAAGATTTTGAAAAGATATTGAGAATTGTTTCAGATATATTGCTAAATTATTTATAATCTGCTAACATAATTGTTCAGCCTCATTATGTGTCTCTTGGAACGTAGAGAATTACAAGGGACATAATCCAGAATCTTTCATTTAAAATTCTGGCACATAAACCATGTTCATTTATTTAGTTTGGATATCATAAAAAGCCACAAAGAGAAACGTATTAATTCATTTATTATATTGCATTTGTATCAGATAAACAATAATATGTCAAAATCTGTGAACATCCATAATAATAAAACAATGTGTGTATGTGTATATACATGGGGTCCTCGAAAATTGTTGGGGATGTGTTCTTGAATATCACAACAAATTGCAAAAACACTAATTAAGGGGAATGATTATCCATAATAAATAATGGGACTAGCCATAGATGTGTTCCAACACCGCAACGTAATTTATTTGTACCAATCCAAATGTCTTTCAAACACCATAAACTACTCTTATAATTCATTTTTACTTAGTCCATCTCCAGAGCATTAAATCACATTATGTAAAATCAAGACATAAAAAATTAAGTAATTTCTACTGTTAGTAAAATTAGAGAGAAATTATTATTAATAAAATTGAGCATAGATTTGAGAGAGAGTGAGAGAGAGAGAGAGAGGGAGAGAAAAAAGTTCACTAACCGCACAGGATCACAGTTCACAGGCTAAGAACACACAATGCTGTGGGATGATGAGGGTGTGAGTCTAGCAACAGTTACGATATTAAGATTTAGTGTAAAACATTTATTTTGTACCTTCATAGCCTCCGTAGTTTGAGAAAGATATAAGAATGGGAAGAGACAAAGTAGCAGGAGTTCAAAGATGGAGACGTTTTTCTTTAATTGCTTTCATACTGTAATCAAATCAGTTTATAATATCTGCTGGCCACCATCCTGGGCCAATACTTAGAACACGGAGTGACTTTGAAGCGTCAGCGTCAAAAGCCAATAACAACTCTGCGAGGACAGGTGACGAAAAAAGACGATTAATGAAAAACGTCCTATATTCATTAGTAAGAAATCTGCAAAACAATAATCAACGAGTCGGATTGTGAGGACCCCCATATATATAAATAATCATAACCATCATCAGCTTACATGGATCCACTGCTGGATGAAGGCCTTCCCAATATGTGTCCACTTGCTTTGATCTATAGCTTCCCTTTTCCATGTCATACCTGCACATTTTATTAATTAAGCTTTCCATCTTTTATGTCATCACCTTCTAGGTCTTTTTTTCTTCTCTTGGGATCCATTTGATGGCTTCCTTTGTCCATATTTGATCTGGTCTTCTTACAATGCATTTTCCATTTTACAGTTACTCTTTCATATTCTTGTTTGTTTTTGGACACATTAATTTCTGTCCGCTGATCTACTTCAATTTTCTTAGATTTAACAAAGCATGACATGAACATTTATTGTTTTTATCAGAGTTCTTGAATTTGAAACTGCAGATCTCCAGGTGTTTTTGCAAATATGCTGATGTAACTTATTCAAATATTTAAAAAAATATTTTTCTTCCCAGGCCGAAGTTGAACACTTCAAGAATTGCTGTTGAGAGTTTTGGAGAGATGTGTATTCTTGACATAGATATTGTAGATATATTTTGAAAAGAGTTATTATGAATACCAGAAGTAAGAAAAGGACTGAGTTGCCACTGCCCACAGAAGCAGACAGGGGTGAGCTGTCCTTCATCACAGGATCAGAGAGTGAGGTACTGCCATCCCCAGTGCCAGAGTGGGAGGAGCTACTGACATCCTGAGTTGCCTGAGTGTCTGGAAGCTGAACTGGAGTGGCAGATGGAGGTGCCCCTGATAGATCTCGCCCTGGAGGAGGAGATGGAGATGCCACTCCTTTCATCTGCCCTGGATTGGGAAATGGAGCTGCCTGACCCAGAGGTTTCCCTAGACAGTGTAGAAGAGGAACTCTCGTGGAATGTCATTGTATGACTTTATCATGTAACTGACATTATCAGAGATATATCCAGTGACATTATTAAAAATAACTTCAAATGCATATACACATTTGTGTGTCACTGATGAGTAATTCAGAGTGCAGATTAACTGTATCAGCAAATATTAGTTTCAGTTTGGAGGTATTCAATAGCCCTTGGAGGATGACATTTTTTTTCCTTCATGACAATATATGCAGAAACAAATGCCTCTGTCAAAATGAAAAATAAAAACATTGTTTGCATTCATAACTCTCCTTCCCATATATTTTAATTGCAGGAGTTTATTTAATAGCTGTCAATCTCATCCTTTAATTTTCTATGACATAGTACACAGAGCTCAAACACTTTGTTCATTTTTGTATGGCTTTTCTAGAAAGTAAAATTCCTCATGCAGCAATTGACTTAAGAAAATAATAATCTGAGAAACAAAAGTGAAGAGACAGTGAAAGGTGAAAGATATATTGCAAAATCATGTACATTTACTACATACATAATTAATTAGAAATACTGACTTTCAATTGCCTAATTCCCTTTAAACTTCTTAATACATTTTTTTTATACAATCATTGGTCCCGATATTATTTTGTAAAACACATAATAAAAGGATCAGTAAATACATTTGACAATTAGTTTTGTTTGAATTGTTAAACTTTGGCAGGCTATCTAGTTTCATGACTAGGTTTTTTCCTTCTTTATTTTTGGTGAAAGTCAACATTTCTGAATATATGGAAAGTGATGGAAAGTGGCATTGCTCATCAAAAGGTCGGGGAAAAAGAGTTAAAGGCAACTACTTCAGCATTTCATCAGCCTTAAACCACAGTGAGTCATTAGAGCTCATTTGGTCACATTATTCAATGTGACAGAATGACCAGAAATTTGCTGTTAATGGGGAGTTACATAGCAGTCAGTAAAGGTAGGGGCCAACATATCTTAACCTTTTTCTCCCTTTGGTGCTGAGTACCTTTTTTTAACTTTGCCTTGTAATATGTGTAATGGTAAGTATTCAGTGACATAGACATTGAGATTAAATAGCAAAATATACAAAACAAAAAGGTTTTTATTGTCACAGGAAAATCATTTTATTTTTTATACATCTCTAAGACAAAACAGAACATTATCCGTTTAGTTAATTGCTGTGCATGTTGAATTAATATTGAATAGTGTAATCATATTGAAGGGTATTTTCTGATTAAACTTGAAATAAGTACCTTACTCTCTTATACAATGTTGCTCTTGGATATCTGATGCATCCAAAAATGTTTCCTCAGTGTGTCACCTAGTAATAATAAAACAAAATGCCACCAACTTGTCATTGTAAATTATATATACACACACACACACAATGTGGTAACATTTGATGTATTTAAAGTTTATAGTTCTTTACATAAAAATAAAAAAATGTGTAATCCCTGCAAGCATTTTCTATAATTTGTTAAAAAAAAGCATGCTCTGTGAATTATATAGCAGTATTAAATCAAATCCATCTCACATTGCTAAAATTGCACAGTAAAACAAACAAACAAAAAAGATCTGCATTGAGAAATAACCTTTTCCCAGCTTTTGTTTTGCATGAGTGGTCACATTCCCGATATATATATATATATATATATATAGAAAAACCTGCAAGAAACAACCAGCTCTCATGTATGGCAAGCCATTATCACATTTAATCATCACTTACTTTCCTGGTATCAATAATTGTATTTTTGATATTAGTAATTGCATTTTTGGTATCAAGAATTGCATTTTTGGTATCAACAATAGTATTTCCGATATCAACAGACAGAACCCTTTATGTAAAACTCTGAATAATATATGAGTTGATGTCAAAATGTGAAAAATTATGTCCATGTACTCCAACTTTGGTTTGTATGGCTTTAAGATATTATGGCCACAGGGTTAAAAAGCTATCCACCCTCTCCAAAGCTCAAGACAGGAAACAGAGAGGCAAAAGTACCTTGGACATTTCAAGGTGATACATGAGATATAAAAAGAAAAAAAATGAACAGAAAACATTTGAACAGAGAAAGAAACTGCCACCAAAAAAGTATTGAATCCAACTTTTCAGATCCTTGCTGCAGTCTTTTAAAAAAACAGCACCTTGTTACTTTCAGCTTCTGCTTTGATTCTGTAGTTTCAGATAAAGTCATCTTAAACTCATTGCAAGCTCTATCGCTTACCAACATCCATCATCCAGGCCACCCTCAGAGCAGTTTTGCCCACAGCATTGGTTCCGAGTAAAACAAAAGGTTCCTTCTGGCTGTATAAATTGACTTCCTTTTGCAGATGGCCCCATGTGGTTAAAGGTTCTGCCTGAAACTCATAGTATATATTTTCCAACAGTTATAATGAAAGCTTGCACTGCATAGAAGGAGTGGTAAGCAGCTCTATCAAGTCTTCTATCAACTTCAATTATATACCGATGAGTAGCTATGCTATTTTCATTAAATCGTATTGTTAGTATCTAAAATAAGTATAATTTTCCTTATTCTGTTGTGTTCTCTGTAGTTGGAAACCAAATTTGATTATCGTGGATATAGACATGCATGTCCTATAGACTGTGGTGAGGTACTACAATTTCCACATACAGATCCTTACTTGAAAATCCATGCACACTACTTTCCACTGAAAAGCTATTTCAGTGTTAGCTTTGTGGTGTTGGTAAATGGTCATAGGATTCTAAGACTAAAACTACGAGGTTCAGAAAGATACTGTAGGATTGTTGAATAATGGACTATTTGGCATGTGAGGCTTAAAATAAGTCTACTGCTACCACCCAATGTAATACTCTGTCAGCATTGTCAACCAATACACTAGGGTTTATCTCCTTTCTGGTCAACCTAGATTTATGACCCCATCATAGTCCCACATAGTCTTCTTTGTGTTTTACACTGTGTTCATGGAAAGTCCTATGTTAACTGTTTTTGCACAGGAACTGTGTAGGCACTGCTTCATCAAGTTGTATGTGTAGTGAAACACGAACACAAACTTTGTCACTTATTTGAGAAACACTTGGATACTGACTGGAACATCATCTCCTGATAAAATAAATCCTTCCAACTAGTAATTGGATACCCATTCTATCATTATATCAGGTACTTGGGCAACTTCTAGCAGGCACTTGGGTGCCACAAGGGTTACTGATTTTCTTCAGCTGACCCCTGTAATTCAAACACAATTTGTTGTGTAAGTAATTACAGTTATTTATCGATCAATCAATCAATCGATTTTTATTTGTATAGCGCCCTTCACAAGGTAGCCACAGAGCGAACAAACAAACATTCAATATATAAAATATGTAATTAATTATATATATATATATATATATATATATATATATATATATATATACAAATTATATATTAGGACATCTTAACCACCCTCAGAAACATGTGGTAAAGATTAAGAAACCTACTCAGTATATAGATCTGTGCACATTTTTTGATATATGGTTTACAAATTTGGTGCTTAATATTGTCAGCTTCTACTACTTTGAAGAGCCAGCAGATTCCCTCTAAAAACCTTACCTTGACCGATATTATTCACTGAGGGGAAAAGTGTTTCTCAATAACAGCATTCATCTAAATTACCAGCATAGTTATCTTTGTATGTTTGTAGGAAATCCGTTTTAGACCTGAACAGTTTTGTATGACTAATTATAAAGGCAGAGCAAAGAGATGGAGTGATACAATAGGGTCATTGGAAAATCCACAAGGATAATTATACATTTGTCATGGACACTATCTTAACAATTTTACATTGGCAGAACTATCAATATTTTTTGTGAGACCAAGCATTTCCATACTTTCTTTAAATACCTAAGTATCTATGTTTCAGCTGGTCACTGGCATCTGTCTTTTTCTTTATATATTTCCCTTTCATGCTTCATGCTATATATTAAAAGGTGTCATTTTCAGTTCTTGCTCTGTGACCTACACAGTATTCTCTATGTTTCAGAATGAAAATGACAAATGTTTATTGATGACTTCAAACCCTGACTAAATCCATCACTTTCACGCACATGATTAAACACTTTTTGTTTCCTGAGTAGTTCCCCATAAACCTGATGGAGACAGTACAGGTATAATGCTGTGAACCATATTAGCTTGTCTCCTGAGTACAAAACTGTGTTGATCTTTTCTTTACCTTAACTTGCCCTTGTAAAATGGTAAATCTAGCAGAATTAGAGCACTTGTGGTTCAAGGCCATTTAGTTGTTACATGGTTGACTAGTTTCACTTCTAAAGTTTTACTGCAGGAAGCAGGGAAATTAATGTCAGGTATCTTGATTTTAGCCTAAATATAAGTAGGTGACACTAATTTATTTCAAAAGCATCTAGTATGTATTTTCATTATTGATAGAAAATAAATCCTAAAATATCAAACACGAATTCTATTGTCTATTTTTTGTATAAAACATTAGGTACAGAATAAGTACAAGTTTGAGTATAAGTACACATGTTCTGTGTTTTTATGTGGAAATATACAAACCATTGACTGCATATAAAACCACTTTCTTACTGTTTGAAATTAAGACTCGCATTATTAGGACTTTCAGTTTTGCATAATATGGAAATTGTTAAATAACAGAATGGCATTAGCAGCCTACTATAATTAGGGCCCCCGTGTTCTGCGAAATGTACTATTATATTGACAGATTGTGTAAAGCACAGGGCCCTGTGGTGCTGCCGTAGGCAGTTGAACCATATTGATACATACATGCCCTCTGGGCCAGAGGCGCTGCAGGACCCTGGACAGCAACACTGCAGCCAGTGCAGTACATCACCAATGTGGTGCCACAGAACCAGGACGTTCTAAAATGCTCTGCCGTAACGCATTGAGTAACTGTTTTTGCACGCACTTTAAATTTGATTCCTGCAGCTTACATGCATCTCTGTTCATCCCAGAGGGAAACGGGGAAAATATATCTATATAACTTTGAATAAACTAATCAAGTTGGTTAGTTATTTTACATGTGTTAAACAGTAACGATATTGTATATTAAATAATATAAGAAAGCATATATAATAAGATAACATTAATAAGTTCAGTTTCAATAAATTATACATATTTTAATTATAGGACTGGAAACACTTGTTGTAAAGCACTTCAAAGTTTGAATGTGTGTGTGCCAGAGAGAGTACAGATTTACATTATGGGAAATTACTGGTTGACAATATGCATTTTAGCTGGCATTTTGTTTGTGTTTTTTATCCCATGTTACAGATCTATGTAGGATGTAGATGAAAATTCTCCTTAGTTAGATATTTCTGTATGCAGTAGGAAATGCAATCCCCACACCTAATGCAACAAGGAAGTGACTCAAGGTCTAGTTTTAGTTTTAGTTTTAGTTTTTTAGTTTTTTGAACATGTACATCAGTGAGGATATTGTTTTCTTTCTGTTATTGCATGTTTTCTGAAAAGCCTAAATAAAATGCCAGGAGGTACCTTCTGTACTCCCTGTTTTATTTGTTTTCCTTTAAAAAATAAACCTGTCACAATGTGTATGAACTCACTGCACCGAATACAGTATTACTGGACACTCACTACCACAGAGTAAATCGTCCCATTAACAGGATTACGGTTGTCAAATAAAAAAAAAATGTTACTAGTTTTACATAGTTTCATATGTGCTGTATTACCTTTATTGAAGAATATACGGGTACGTCAATACTCCCAGAGGCCCACCTTTGAACGTACCGGTATGTTCTTACTGCTCAAGGGGTTCATCAAAGGGTCCTTCACCTGAGAAGGATAAGGAGGACTAGATGCAGCTGCTTACTGCCAATCAGCAGCAGTATAAATGGAGGAGCTCCCAACAGGGGATAGAGTCCTTTAATCCGAACTAGCCAGGTATACAGACCTGTTTTCTGCTCTATATGCCCTTATTTAACAGGAGTTGATGGGGAAACCTGAAGCTGACACACCCTGCTGGAACATCTATCTCTGGATCGTGGGGAGTGGACTATCATCCTGGCCCCCTTTTTGACTGGTGAAGCCCTCAACCTAGGACCTCAACTGGCACAGGTCACCAGCTCCAACTCCTAGAGGAGAAGCATACCAGGAGGCTTGAAACTGGAAACTACCACAGGAGGATGACCCAATGCCCACAGACCCGGGTGTAGTCTACCCCTCTCGCCTTCCACATAACCGGGCCTGCCTCACTACTGGGTTCACAGCCCTCCATTGTCTTGTCCAGTTCCAAGATAAAACGGTGAAAGTGCTACTTGACTCTGGTAGTGCTGTCTCCCAGATCCAGCCCGACCTGCTACCTCACAGGAGTACCCGGAAAGAAGTTAACCTCACCCTCACTTTTGTCCATGGAGATATCCATTGTTTCCACTACCTCTTTTCCAACCTTGCCTCCCCAGGGCACCTGCTGCATTACGGCGGGTCTGATGTCTGAGCTACCAGTCTCAATGTCGGTGAGCCAGAATTGCCCCAGGTTGGACTATTTGTACCAGTTGGCCTGTTCCATGGCTGGAAAGCCACCCCACAAAGCCACAGAACAAAAAGGCCACAGAGGGAGGAATAGAACTGGCTTTCACCATGACCGAACATTATCTGCAATACATCCAGTGCCAACCTACCTTGCAGACAAAGACACTGAGGAGGCCTATGCAGAATGTGAGAACCCTAATTACCCTCTTTTTGATCTCCAATTATAGATACAGGATGGGGGACAGTTTGAAAGCACACAGATACAAGACAACTGCCTTCAGAATGTCTAGAGTGAAGTCCACTTAATTGAAGGGGTCCAACCAGGCCACGGTCCACTTCCCCAGGGGTATTTTTCAGTACAATGTGGAATCCTCAAGTATATCTCTCGACGGGGAAATGAGAATGTGTAGTTGCTGTTGGTACCCGGATCTCATGTGAAAACATCTCATGTCCTGGAACTGGCTCACACACACCTTATTGGAGCCCACTTGGAACAGAAAAATACTCTGGAACAGGTAAGAGCTTGATATCATTGGCCTGGTATGTATTGCTCTGTCTTCGATTTTTGCCGTAGTTTCCCAGTTTGCCAAAAGCATTCTCTCCAGAAGGCTCCTCTTGCTCAGCTGATCCCATTGCCCATCATAGAGACCCTGTTCAAGAGGGTCACAATGGACCTGGTGGGACCCCTTCCCAGGTCGGTCAGCAAGGGGGCATCAGTATATCCTTGTGATCTTAGATTATGTCACCTGCTATCCTGAGGCTATAACTCTCAGAACAGCGACCTCCAAAAGCATTGGCTGGAAATTAGTACAACTAATGAGCCAGTTTGACCTTCTGAAAGACGTTCTCACCTACCAAGGGACTTATTTTGTGTCTAAGGTAATGCGAGACGAATACAGGTTATTGGGGGTAAGACATCTGCGCACTTCTGTTTATCATCAGATGGACTGGTATTGAGGTTCAATCGGACCTTGAAGAGCATGCTACTCAAAGTGGTGGACAGTGATAGCTTCTACCGTATGTCCTCTTCGCAATTTGCGAAGTCCCACAAGCATCCACCGGGTTCTCACCCTTTGAACTGCTGTATGGCAGGCAACCCCGAGGACTCTTGGATGTGGTGAAGGAGACTTGGGAGGAACAACCTTCTCCACATAAAAGCCTGCTCGAACATGTGGAAATTATGAGAGACCGCACCTCAAAGGTAATGCCGGTGCTCAAGGAACACATGGAAGCAGCCCAAAGGGCACAACATACCTACAACCATCCAGCCCAACCTCGGGAGTTCCAACCAGGTTTCAGGCTATCTAGCTGGATCCCTTCACCATCCGGGAGAAGGTTGGACCTGTCACTTACTATGCTGACCAACCTAGCCGTAGGAAACCCCAGCAGATCTACCATGTAAACCTGCTCAAAAAGTATGTGGAAGAGCCAGCTCTACTGACATCCTTGGCAAAACAAGAAGAACCAGGGTCAGGGAGGTGGTTACTCTGGGAAAGGACCTGACCAGCCAAGAGGCACAGCAGGCTAAAGAACAAATCGATCTATATGCTGATGTATTCTCATCCTTACCAGGTCAGACGTACCTCATACAACACCACATTACTAATCCAAGTGGAACTGTAGTGAATGTCAGACCCTATTGAGTACCTGAGGCATGGAGACAATTGTGGAGGAAGTGGAGCGGAAGAGACGGCTCAGTGTTGTTGAGGAATCTAACAGCCCTTAGAGCAGCCCGGTATTGATGGTGCCAAAACCAGAGAAGGTGCACTGGACAGCAGAAACTGAGCAAGGGTTACCGGCCCTGAAAGACGCTCTATGTCGCTCCCATGTCACCATGTGTCTCTGGGCCATTGCAGACTCATTGCAGGACCCTGGACAGTGACACTGCAGCTAGTGCAGTTCAGCACCAGTGTGGTGATATTAATTAGATTCCAATCAGCAGCAGTATAAAAGGAGGAGCTCCCAACAGGGGAGAGTCATTTAATTCAAACAAGCCTGCTTTACAGATCTGTTTTCTGCTCTCTCTGTCATTATTTAACAGGAACTGATGGGGAAACCTGAAGGCTGCAAAAACACTGAGCACCTCACAATCACTCTCCAGCTCGGTCACATCTACCTTGGGTCTGGCACTTGATCGTCATCTGCTGGCTGCACACCAACCCCGACCTGCATCTCCCTAAATAAATACACCCTGCGGGGGTACACCTATCTCTGCCTCTTTCTCCTTGTATTGCCTTGCTGTCGGACACACTCACACGGCACCGCAGCCCTAACTATAATATACATCAAAATAAGATTAATAAAACCTGCTGAAATTAGTATTAGGGGAAATACATAATTGTGTTAAAAAGTTTTACACATATTTTTGGGGTTTTCACACCTACAATAACATTGATGCTGTGGGTTCATATCTATAATGGATATTTTATTTTCATACAAATTAATTAATACATAATTATGAATGTGTTTTATATACAACGATCAGCCATAACATTATGACCACCTGCCTAATATTGTGTAGGTCCCCCTTTTGCCGCCAAAACAGCCCTGACCCGTCAAGGCATGGACTCCACTAGACCTCTGAAGGTGTGCTGAGGTATCTGGCACCAAGAAGTTAGCAGCAGTTCCTTTAAGTCCTGTAAGTTGCAAGGTGGGGCCTCCATGGATCGGACTTGTTTGTCCAGCACATCCCACAGATGCTCGATTGGATTGAGATCTGGGGAATTCGGAGGCCAAGTCAACACCTTGAACTCGTGATTCATCAGACCAGGACACCTTCTTCCATTGCTCCGTGGTCCAGTTCTGATGCTCACGTGCCCATTGTAGGCGCTTTCGGCAGTGGACAGGGGTCAGCATGGACACCCTGACTGGTCTGCGGCAACGCAGCCCCATACACAACAAACTGCGATGCACTGTGTGTTCTGACACCTTTCTATCAGAACCAGCATTAACTTTTTCAGCAATTTGAGCTACGTTAGATCGTCTGTTGGATTGGACCACACGGGCCAGCCTTCGCTCCCCACGTGCATCAGTGAGCCTTGGCCACCCATGACCTTGTCGCCGGTTCACCGCTTTTCCTTCCTTGGACCACTTTTGATAGGTACTGACCACTGCAGACCGGGAACACCACACAAGAGCTGCAGTTCTGGAGATGCTCTGACACAGTCGTCTAGCCATCACAATTTGGCCCTTGTCAAAGGCGCTCAGATCCTTACACTTGCCCATTTTTCCTGCTTCTAACACATCAACTTGGAGAACAAAATGTTCACTTGCTGCCTAATATATCACACCCACTGACAGGTGCCATGATAATGAGGTTATCAGTGTTATTCACTTCACTTGTCAGTGGTCATAATGTTATAGCTGATTGGTGTATGTGATTTGATATATTTTGAATACTTTATACCATTCATTGTTCCATTAATTCATTCTCAATAACAAATTAAATAAACCCAATTAATTTTGTTCCCAAACCAAACAATATTGTAGTCAATCATGTTATTACTCAGTAAACTCTGAAATTCTACCACAATCTAATAAATAAATACACAGTATTATTTTCAGGTCTTGAATAGTGATCAATAAAGCTTTGGCTTTTTTAGTCAAAACCCTGGTTATTATTTTACTAACCATTTTAATATCAGCAAAAGATGCAATTGTAATTTTTACTATATTCTACACTCACCTAAAGGATTATTAGGAACACCATACTAATACTGTGTTTGACCCCCTTTCGCCTTCAGAACTGCTTTAATTCTACGTGGCATTGATTCAACAAGGTGCTGAAAGCATTCTTTAGAAATGTTGGCCCATATTGATAGGATAGCATCTTGCAGTTGATGGAGATTTGTGGGATGCATATCCAGGGCACGAAGCTCCCGATCCACCACATCCCAAAGATGCTCTATTGGGTTGAGATTTGTTGACTATGGGGGCCAGTTTAGTACAGTGAACTCATTGTCATGTTCAAGAAACCAATTTGAAATGATTCGACCTTTGTGACATGGTGCATTATCCTGCTGGAAGTAGCCATCAGAGGATGGGTACATGGTGGTCATAAAGGGATGGACATGGTCAGAAACAATGCTCAGGTAGGCCGTGGCATTTAAATGATGCCCAATTGGCACTAAGGGGCCTAAAGTGTGCCAAGAAAACATCCCCCACACCATTACACCACCACCACCAGCCTGCACAGTGGTAACAAGGCATGATGGATCCATGTTCTCATTCTGTTTACGCCAAATTCTGACTCTACCATCTGAATGTCTCAACAGAAATCGAGACTCATCAGACCAGGCAACATTTTTCCAGTCTTCAACTGTCCAATTTTGGTGAGCTTGTGCAAATTGTAGCCTCTTTTTCCTATTTGTAGTGGAGATGAGTGGTACCCAGTGGGGTCTTCTGCTGTTGTAGCCCATCCACCTCAAGGTTGTACGTGTTGTGGCTTCACAAATGCTTTGCTCCATACCTCGGTTGTAACGAGTGGTTATTTCAGTCAAAATTGCTCTTCTATCAGCTTGAATCAGTCGGCCCATTCTCCTCTGACCTCTAGCATCAACAAGGCATTTTCGCCCACAGGACTGCCGCATACTGGATGTTTTTCCCTTTTCACACCATTCTTTGTAAACCCTAGAATTGGTTGTGCGTGAAAATCCCAGTAACTGAGCAGATTGTGAAATACTCAGACCGGCCCGTCTGGCACCAACAACCATGCCACGCTCAAAATTGCTTAAATCACCTTTCTTTCCCATTCAGACATTCAGTTTGGAGTTCAGGAGATTGTCTTGACCAGGACCACACCCCTAAATGCATTGAAGCAACTGCCATGTGATTGGTTGGTTAGATAATTGCATTAATGAGAAATTGAACAGTTGTTCCTAATAATCCTTTAGGTGAGTGTATATTAAATATACTATGGCGTAGGAAGCATCAGAATGTATTAACATATTAAAAAAAGCTGGGACCATTTGAAGCCCTAGGATGAAAAACTGTTGAAAACATGATTACTATACATGCCCAAAAGAAAGAAACAGGGATTAAGTGAAATGCAATATTAACAATCAGAACTTGGCAAGGACTACTGTTAAAACATGTCCATTCATTTTAATGAAGCATTAATATATAATATATAATTGTATATCTATATCTATATCTATATCTATATATATATCTATATATCTATATATATATATATATATATATATATATACACTCACCTAAAGGATTATTAGGAACACCTGTTCAATTTCCCATTAATGCAATTATCTAACCAACCAATCACGTGGCAGTTGCTTCAATGCATTTAGTGGTGTGGTCCTGGTCAAGACAATCTCCTGAACTCCAAACTGAATGTCTGAATGGGAAAGAAAGCAATTTAAGCAATTTTGAGCGTGGCATGGTTGTTGGTGCCAGACGGGCCGGTCTGAGTATTTCACAATCTGCTCAGTTACTGGGATTTTCACGCACAACCATTTCTAGGGTTTACAAAGAATGGTGTGAAAAGGGAAAAACATCCAGTATGCGGCAGTCCTGTGGGCGAAAATGCCTTGTTGATGCTAGAGGTCAGAGGAGAATGGGCCGACTGATTCAAGCTGATAGAAGAGCAACCTTGACTGAAATAACCACTCGTTACAACTGAGGTATGCAGCAAAGCATTTGTGAAGCCACAACACGTACAACCTTGAGGCAGATGGGCTACAACAGCAGAAGACCCCACTGGGTACCACTCATCTCCACTACAAATAGGAAAAAGAGGCTACAATTTGCACAAGCTCACCAAAATTGGACAATTGAAGACTGGAAAAATGTTGCCTGGTCTGATGAGTCTCGATTTCTGTTGAGACATTCAGATGGTAGAGTCAGAATTTGGCGTAAACAAAATGAGAACATGGATCCATCACGCCTTGTTACCACTGTGCAGGCTGGTGGTGGTGGTGTAATGGTGTGGGGGATGTTTTCTTGGCACACTTTAGGCCCCTTAGTGCCAATTGGGCATCGTTTAAATGCCACGGCCTACCTGAGCATTGTTTCTGACCATGTCCATCCCTTTATGACCACCATGTACCCATCCTCTGATGGCTACTTCCAGCAGGATAATGCACCATGTCACAAAGGTCCAATCATTTCAAATTGGTTTCCTGAACATGACAATGAGTTCACTGTACTAAACTGGCCCCCACAGTCACCAGATCTCAACCCAATAGAGCATCTTTGGGATGTGGTGGAACGGGAGCTTCGTGCCCTGGATGTGCATCCCACAAATCTCCATCAACTGCAAGATGGTATCCTATCAATATGGGCCAACATTTCTAAAGAATGCTTTCAGCACCTTGTTGAATCAATGCCACGTAGAATTAAGGCAGTTCTGAAGGCGAAAGGGGGTCAAACACAGTATTAGTATGGTGTTCCTAATAATCCTTTAGGTGAGTGTATATATATATATATCATATAAGATCATTTTAAAGATAATGCTATAATCTGTTATACACTGAAAACTATGCTTTCTCAAATATACTTCCAAAGTACAGTATTTTAAAATAATTCTTCTTGATACAATTATGTTAAACATATGAATAGGGTGGGATGGTTTGTAGTGCTTAATTTAATGTAAGTCAGCATATATTGTGTGCATACTACACATCCCACTTTGTATTGCACTTATTTTGTAAGTCGCCCTGGATAAGGGCGTCTGCCAAGAAATAATAATAATAATAATATTAATATTAATAATAATAATAATAATAATAATAATAATAATAATAATAATAATAATAATAATGAATTTTAAATATAGTCTACGTAAATAATGTAATTCATGTACAAAATGTAAAAATTGTAAAGTAAGTAAAAGTTGTTGAAGACAACACTACTTTAGTAAAAGTATTTCAAAGTATTTAGAATACAATAAGTGAACTAGCAGCAGGTCAGTGCATGAGTAAGGGGTAATAAAATAATAGAGGAATCATTTTTCAGGTAGGTTGCAATACATTATTAGAGTTTTAATGACTAAGATACATTAGTAGAACTGAAAACATACATAAGAGGGGCAGGAATCATGGTCCAGTGTTAAATGTCACATTAAATTGTCTCAGTTGACATATACACATGGGACTATTTTTGACATAACTGTAGGTTAGAGATGAGTTAGAGTTGCTGGTTGTGGTTGAATACTTGTAGGAAAGTCAAAGTTGGCATTCACCTTCACAGACCTAGGGGGGAAATCATCGGCACTGTATAGTGTTCATCTTGCCACAGTGACTGTACTTGCAGGTTGCAATTTCCAGCATTTAGGTTTGTCATGTACAATATGTATCAAAGCCATCCCCATTCTTTATTTTATTTAAATAAGCATTTATAAAATACAAATATATCATGCACTTGTAATTGTCCTATTTAGGGACACACACAGCATTTGGTTTGAGCTTTTTTAAGATGAGTTAAAGGAACTTCAAAGTTGCATCAGGTGGTCACAGCCTACATTCATTTTTTTGCCCCCTCAAACTTAAAATGCTATCTCCAGATGGTCTGACAAAATTGGATCTATCGAAGGGATGTTTCCTTTCATGCACACTTCAAAGGATCTAATTTCATCTTTCCAGTCACACATTCCTATTCCTAAAATCCATACATTGACTCTCTGCCACCTCCCTCAGATGGAATCAGCACATGTGTAGCACCAAAAACATGCCTTGAATGCATTTTACAAAATAACAATGTACAATGGATCCATACAAGACTCAGCTGTTAGCTGTACTTCATAAAACAATTCTCATGAATACCTTCAAATGATTGCATACTTTAAGCATGTAAACACACTGAATTGTTTTGATGCAGTTTTTTTTTTCACTTTTTAGATGTTCCTGTTCTGCCATTAAATTAGAAACTCGTTATCATTATCCATCAACGCTGAATATCTATCCTCATATCTGATAGTAGGTTCAAACAAATGATTTGTCAATACAAATGTAATATTTTGTAGTAATAGTAGTATGTCTTTATTAAATTATTGTATTTACTTTACATATGAAGCAAAGTTTTCTCACTTAACATTTTATAAGTTGTTAATAAAACATGACATGGTGTACAACAAGGGTAACAAAAAATATTTGTATCACTTTTATTTTTAAATTCTTCTCAAGTGGTTTGATTTCATTGTGATATTATGCTGTATACATTACAAACAACGTATGTTCTTTACAAGTCCCATCAGGTTCTTCTGAATATGCTTAGCATTATACTGTGAGACATAGGGGATTGTGACCTGAGGGGTACAAAGGAACAGCTGCTATTCAGGGAAACAGATTTTTTGCTTATTTACAGCAGATATATACAGCAAACCCAGTCTGTCTTGGTGACTGCCAACAAAGTAAGACATACAGTAAAAGTTTGTAAAGGGTTGCCAGTCTGTGGGATAATTTGCAATATTTGGCAGCTAGAGTAAGAGAATATCCCCTGTAACTTCAGCTGTCTGCAAGAGGAATTTAAAGAGAGAGCCAGATACCAAACCAATGTATAACTGCTAATCATAGATAAGTGTCTCCTTATGTATCACAAGTCCATAGGTTTGTCTCCTTAAGTATACAGATGTCTCCACTCACAGTTAGGTGACTTAGCTGTCTTGTTGTGATTATGGACTACTCAGCTACAGAAAACTATCCTCTCACACTCCCAAATACTATGACTATGCCTGTCAAGACAAATATAAAAGGTTATACTGTTGCAAATCTGTAAACATAAGTTTGAGAATGTTGTCATTCTTTGTGCACTTAGCAGTATACTGATAAAATGAAGAGGTAGTTAGAAATGGATAAGGTATCTGTCCACAAATAAAATAACAACGTTTTGTATCAGTACGAGTGGCACATTTTTATCATGTGGGATAATTATGTTTAGCTTTACAATTCAGGCAATATTATATAATGATTTAACTGCTTACAGAAAGTTTACTGATGTAGACTTTGACTTTCTCTATCACACAATGTCCTATCATTAGTTTGAAAAAACACACACTTTTAGTTACCATTTACATACTAGCTGCTCAATATATCAGTGTCTTGCCCCACTGATTTTATTCTCCCTTGTGTTTTATCCTTTGCATAGTGGTCATGCCTAGTGGTTATGCTGTACAATGATGTTATGCACATCCCATGACTTATTTCAATTCCATTTTTGGAAACTTTGACCTTATTTGTCCTTTAACAATATATATTATTAAAATATATATTAATACAGGTTCCCTTTATAATTGCTAAATCATGAGGACAAAATCTAAAAGGAAATAAAACATGAAATGCATTCATGAAAGCTGCCGCCTTAATTGGAGCAGCGATTCTGAGAATTAATATGATTTGAATTAAACTTCTTCTATCATTCAGAGGAAGAGGTGACTTAATAAAGAATTCTGTGGCATAGAAATTCATTTAGTATTTCCATGGCAAGACATCATTTTGAATAATCAGGAGTAAATTATCTGGCTACACAACAAAAATGAGTTATTAATTTAATTAGACTGCATTCCCCTTCTCCACCTCTTTGACTTTGTTCAATTCCTATCAAATTTTCTGAAATTGTCTTGCAGAATTCTTAAGAGTAAATTGACCTAATCATATTATCAGATAAAAAAACAACAACAAAAAAACAGGGGGTTGACTTTATTCTTGTACAATGTGCATACTAATTTTCTTACCTGTACATACATTTAGGGCTGTGCCGGTAAACGGTATACCACCTCACTGTGGTAAAAAATAATGTATTGTCATTACCAGCGATTTGTAATTTTTTTCTTTTTAAAATAAAGCTGTGCTTAATAACCTGCAGCTGCAACAGAAACTATAACAATGTATGTTGTAAAATATTGGAATAAGTGTCTGTCAGGTTGTTCACAGCTGTATCATCAACACATTACCATATAACTATGTCTGAACAAACCTCTTTGAAGACTCTGGTGTTGCAGAAACTCCAGTGCTTCAGTTGTGGTACTATTACTATTTTCGTAATGAGCTATTTTAATTCTGTATGGTGCTCAAGTGGTTAAATACCAGACACATAGTTGAAACCTCTCAGCTAAACAAGAGCAGTTGTGAAACCCAGCAATTGTTATGTGGTTAATTGTGTTTTCAAGTACCAACTTATCTTAATAAGAGATGGATTATTTATTTATAGAAAAAGGGGCTTAATTCAATTGGAACAGAAGCAAGAAGATGCTGTGGGTCTCAAGGATCAGGACTGGTAAGCACAGCTCTATTTATGTACCCGATCAATGTATTTTACAATGGTTAAATCTTACTGAAGGTGTGTAATTAACTGATTTAATGTATCATAGCTCATTGCTACAAAGATTTAATCACATATTTAACTGGCTGTGTGATATACACTAGAATTAATGTAACCAGTTTTGAACCCGATGGGACATGACCGATATTCAATTAGAACTGGATGGGGTCATTTGGGGCTTTTGAGGATCCAAGATTCTGTCAAGTATTCTCCCTGTTGGAGGACACACTGGTGTCCATATGTTATACATAATATTCAATTGAATGTTATAAAGATGTGTATATACAGTGAGGGAAAAAAGTATTTGATCCCCTGCTGATTTTGTACGTTTGCCCACTGACAAAGAAATGATCAGTCTATAATTTTAATGGTAGGTGTATTTTAACAGTGAGAGACAGAATAACAACAAAAAAATCCAGAAAAACGCATTTCAAAAAAGTTATAAATTGATTTGCATGTTAATGAGGGAAATAAGTATTTGATCCCCTATCAATCAGCAACATTTCTGGCTCCCAGGTGTCTTTTATACAGGTAACGAGCTGAGATTAGGAGCACTCTCTTAAAGGGAGTGCTCCTAATCTCAGCTCGTTACCTGTATAAAAGACACCTGTCCACAGAAGTAATCAATCAATCAGATTCCAAACTCTCCACCATGGCCAAGACCAAAGAGCTGTCCAAGGATGTCAGGGACAAGATTGTAGACCTACACAAGGCTGGAATTGGCTACAAGACCATCACCAAGCAGCTTGGTGAGAAGGTGACAACAGTTATTGTGATTATTCGCAAATGGAAGAAACACAAAATAACTGTCAGTCTCCCTCGGTCTGGGGCTCCATGCAAGTTCTCACCTCGTGGAGTTTCAATGATCATGAGAACGGTGAGGAATCAGCCCAGAACTACACAGGAGGATCTTGTTAATGATCTCAAGGCAGCTGGGACCATAGTCACCAAGAAAACAATTGGTAACACACTATGCCGTGAAGGACTGAAATCCTGCAGCGCCCGCAAGGTCCCCCTGCTCAAGAAAGCACATGTACAGGCCCGTCTGAAGTTTGCCAACATCTGAATGATTCAGAGGAGAACTGGGTGAAAGTGTTGTGGTCAGATGAGACCAAAATCGAGCTCTTTGGCATCAACTCAACTCGCCGTGTTTGGAGGAGGAGGAATGACCCCAAGAACACCATCCCCACCGTCCAACATGGAGGTGGAAACATTATGCTTTGGGGGTGTTTTTCTGCTAAGGGGACAGGACAACTGCACTGCATCAAAGGGACGATGGACGGGGCCATGTATCGTCAAATCTTGGGTGAGAACTTCCTTCCCTCAGCCAGGGCATTGAAAATGGGTCGTGGATGGGTATTCCAGCATGACAATGACCCAAAACACACAGCCAAGGCAACAAAGGAGTGGCTCAAGAAGAAGCACATTAAGGTCCTGGAGTGGCCTAGCCAGTCTCCAGACCTTAATCCCATCGAAAATCTGTGGAGGGAGCTGAAGGTTCGAGTTGCCAAACGTCAGTCTCGAAACCTTAATGACTTGGAGAGGATCTGCAAAGAGGAGTGGGACAAAATCCCTCCTGAGATGTGTGCAAACCTGGTGGCCAACTACAAGAAATGTCTGACCTCTTTGATTGCCAGCAAGGGTTTTGCCACCAAGTACTAAGTCGAAGGGGTCAAATACTTATTTCCCTCATTAACATGCAAATCAATTAATAACTTTTTTGAAATGCGTTTTTCTGGATTTTTTTGTTGTTATTCTGTCTCTCACTGTTAAAATACACCTACCATTAAAATTATAGACTGATCATTTCTTTGTCAGTGGGCAAACGTACAAAATCAGCAGGGGATCAAATACTTTTTTCCCCCACTGTATTTGCATGCCATTGTATTAGGATACCTCACTGCTTCTGTAATGTTGATAAGCTTTGTGAATGAAATCCATCCTCTGTACATAAACTGGCAAATTACTGGCAGATTGAAATGATGAGTCTAAAATGTTACACACACAAAACTCATTTATGATAGCAGAAGGTTTAGTATCTAGTATATATACAGTAAGATACACATTTTTGGTTTATTGACATTCATTACCCAACACTGAAACATTAAGACTACAATACATGAATGTTTTCTGTTGACAACATTTCATCTCTGTACATGGAGTGGGATTTACAGTATATTTTGGGTGAAATGAAAACAGTATGATTTTAAAAATACTTGCAGATAACATAATCTAGAATACAGACAAGTTTCCTTATTTCTGCCCCCATATATAAGAGACATTAGTGAAAGTTATCAACATGGTGTAACTGGATTAGTTTGGCAATTTATATTACAAAGTAACATGGAGCTTCCCACACGCTCATTCAATTCGGTGATGCCCTGTGTGCTGATGAATTGTCATACGTAAACTATACTCTTACCAAGGGCAGGATTAAATCAAATTTTTTTGCAAAGTGCAAGTGCAAAAAGTTGCGGAAGAGTCGCAGAGGGGATCTCGCAGCTCAGCTCCTTGCTGAATTATATCTAAAATATAAGGACCTGCGAGGGGGAGGAGCCTGTTCTGAGGGCGTGGCTTCCGGGATGGGCGGGCAGCATGAGAGAAACCGGAGCCAATCACAGAGTCTGAAACTGAAGAGAAACCGGAGCCAATCACAGAGTCTGAAACTGAAGAGAAACCGGAGCCAATCACAGAGTCTGAAACTGAAGAGAAACCGGAGGCGGGAGAGCAGGACGGGCTGCGGGAAGAGCGATGCGTCAATAAAGCAGAGAAACGGCGATCTGGCGCTCCGTGCTGTGAATCCACAGCGTTAATCTCCCCGCTGACACAAAACTACAAGCCTGTACTTCATAGCGGTTACAAATATGAGTAGAAGAAAAAATAATACAATAAAAACCGACGCCACCATTGATGAAAGATGTGTAGTTATTATTATTATTATTATTATTATTATTATTATTATTAGCAGATGCTATTATTTTTGCGTAATCTATTAGTGGGTGGATCATTGGTGTGTTAAGTGATTAACAAATCAATGTAAATATTTAATTCAGCGTCCACTTCCCAGCTAACACACAACATTGCCACAATGTTGAATTACGTTTCTACAACTTTGTGGCAACATTGTGTGTTAGCTGGGTTATGTGTAGTGACGCAGATTCAAAACTAACTGACTCACCGGCTACAAAACTCATAGTGGTTACATTTATCATTGGAAGAAACTAGCAACTAAAAATAAGCCGCAACTGTACATCATGGGATTTACATTAAAAATTTGAAGAGAGTAGCATCTAACTAAACATGAAAGTGCGACTGAGTACAGTGGTGTAGTGTTGTAGTAGCGGCTGTGTGAAAGCTGTGTTTTATTCTCTCGCATTGTGCAAGAAAGGAACTGCGAGAAGGTGGTTTTGCAGCGCAAATCGGGTTAGATGTAATACCCCGATAGTTTAGTAGTGCGATTTCCATTTGCAGACATGCCGCTAATGCTTCTGCGAGCGACTCGCAGCGCGAACATTTTTTATTTAATCCTGCCTCAAGTGTCAGGATTGAAATGCAGGAATAAGCTGTGATGTAAACTGCTCGGGGGACTGGGCAAAGGTGCCAGATTTATACACACACACACATTCAAGTACACACATATACTATAACTAAAGAGTGCTGTTTGCATCAATGAATTTAATTGCCCTCCACACCATTATTGGAGTACCTCATATGTCACTGTGGCAAAATTATCTTCTTCCAAGGACTACATACCACACGTGTCTAAAGGATGAAATCTGACAGAAATAATATTCATCAGAAGAGATGGCAGAAGCCCAAAAGTAGAGAGGATGGTATAGCATCTGCAGGCTCCATTGCTTCAGAAGGATAATTTTGCCAACAGAATGAAATAGTTTGCACCTGGCAGCTCTCCCTAGAACTTTACATATATTTTCTTGACAACATTCAAGGGAAACTTGCTGCTGTTTCCGTATCTCACACTGATTTCAACCAGCCATTACATTTTCCAGTGCAGCCTGAATTCAAAAAACCGAAACAAGTAAAATCAATAATACAAGGACTGTGCCTTGAGTTGCTCTGTGACATCTTGGATTGCTATTTATTTGCTAACATAATTATTACAGAGAATTGATGTTAGTTTACAAGAAAAGCCTAATGGTTGTGCATGAAGTCAATGCATCATGTTAAGAACCAAATCTTCCTCCATGTCTATTGTTAATGTATTCCGGCATCACATTATTAATACATAACTTTTACAGCCCTCCACATTTAGAAACTGGTCTAGACAGGTGATGTTATTTCATGGAAAAATATCACATAATCTGCCTAATTCTGTGCTTTCCTACTTTGTGAGAAGCTGACTCACCATAAATGTAATGCTGATTTATTTGTATTTTATTGTGATAAATAAGAATCTTCATACAAGCCTATGTAGCCTGTGAGATTATATATAATGTAGCACATTACTTGATAAGTCAGGGATAATTTGTTTACTTAGGACACTGCTAGTCTGAGTCATTGGCAGGCTAACTTGCTGACGTTAGACAGGCATTAATAGAAAGCACACAATTGGCATTCATGTTCACAGACTTGGGTAAGAAAGCAGTTGCTGTGATAACTTTCCTTTAGGACAACCATAGGGACGTCAATTGAACACGTGCAGAAAGAGGAGGTGGAGATATTTTGATACAATCCTCAATCCTCCAGGGCAACTTCCACTGATTAGGTTCTCCAACAGAAGAGATTTGGATTTACTGAGATCAGACGACCAACATATGCCTTCTGTCTCTTTTATTGACAAATTGAATTACATTATTACACAATGGACAAAACATCACTCATCAAACAAAACAATAAATAATAAGTGAGCATAATATGACAATATGATAATATGATACGTTAATTTTTTGTAGGTGTACTTTTTGTATAAGATGTACTACTGTATAATGTTATTATATTATTAATAGTGGGATTTATGGAATCTAATGTGACCTCAAGTACTCATGATATTTAATTGGCCTTAAAAACCCATAAACCTTTGACTGTTTTGATGAGAAAGTCATATGTTCCCAGGAACTGAAATTGCAGTCTAGTATAGACTATTGAAGTAGTTGACTTCCTCATTTTCCAGATATTTACATTCTTTGCTGCCCTCAGCTGATAACCATGTTAATTTCACAAAATGGTCCTGATAAGCAAGGGTCCTTGTTTTTGTTGTGCATCTGCAATTTTCAGAACAAGGAAAGGAAATCAATTTAGTAATGAACATTTGAGTGAAATATTTAAATAACTTTTACACTATATTGTAGCTATCTGGGACTGTTATGTGGACAGCAGTGTGTTGTGCATCTGTCAGTTCTGTGTGGGGGCAAGGACATATATAGAAGTGCCCCAGTTCCCACCGGAGAGCAGCAGTAGAGAAACTGTTATTTTGAAATAAACCTGTTGCTCTTAACCCAAATCGCCTCTTCTATTATTTGTTGTTTTTATCAGTGGTGAAACAAGTAAAATAGCAAATGAAATGCTACAATATAGTGCTGTACAATTAGATAATGAGCAAAATATGTATGCATTTTAAGGGTTACAGATCATCTCATGGTGCTGTTAACAAGCAGAATATGTATTACATATGTACATTTTGTGTTCCCAAAAGTACATTTTTCAGCATAATGATTGTTGAAAATTACAAACAGGAGCCCAAAATATATTACTATATTAAATATATTTTTCAGTCCTGCTATTTGATTATGTAAACTTTCGGTGTATTAAAGGTGTATTAAAAAACAAATGTAGGCATAATAGAATTATTGAACTGAACGTGATGAATAATTTCTTCATTTATACCACTTGAGGTTATTGAAGGAGAAATGTTGGATAGTGAGTTATTGATTTTTTTGTCTTTTCCAAAGCACAAATCTTTGTGTAAAATCACACATCCTCTTCAGTCAATTGTTTAAAGATTCCTATGGCCTTCCTAAAAGTTTCTTTATAGTGTTCAAAAAACAGAAAAATCACCATTAGCTACAGGCAAACGTCACTGGGGATTCAGATTTTATGTTTTATATCACTGTGGCTCCAAGCGAGCTCAAGGAAAGAACTCATCACTAAGTGCTTGAGTGAAAAAAGGCCCCTTGTGTTTAAAGCTGTTTTTCTTTTCTTTTTTTAAGTCAAAACATTTCCTTATGATACTGCCAAAAGTATATAAAGATATTCATGTATTATATTTCAATTTTGAAAAATGTATTTTCTATTAAAAACTGAAATCCTTTCCTTTTTTAAATCAGGTAGAATCGTATGCACTTAACATGTCAATTTGCCAATACCTGCAGTGAATCCTATGCACACGAGAGGTGGGGGGGCAGTAAAGAGCAGGTATAGCTCTCTTAAATGGATGAGCTTTGCTATTTATAAATTTCCCTCATAAGGCATGCTTTGAAAAGTTGCAAGTTTCCAAATCATATTACTACATTTATATTCAAAATGATTTTTACTGATTTGAGGAAACATGACATCCAATATGTTCACAACACTTCTAATATTTTCCAATTCATGTTCTAGAAGTACAAAATAATTCTTAACATTTTGGACAGCACATTTTAAAATGTCAGTACAAGATTGTGTAGTGTTGTGAGAATGAAATTAGAATGTTTCGGCAACTATTAATTGACTTTAATATAAAGTTTTACAATGACTATTACAGACAGATTTCCATTAAAAAGGGGGGTCCTATATTATAATCAAGGGTGTCCATGGACGTGCCAGCATGCTGTGCGTGTATGAATTCTGGGCTTGCAAATACAGGAAACGTTGCTGGCTTCCCTATTTCAAAGTTTGTTGGGAAAAGCAATAGATATTTTTAGCAATAGTTTCTCCAAAAAGTATTTTAAGTTAAAATGCTGGAGTCGCACTCACCTTTTAGAACAGCTTCATGTATTGTTTCATCTATAATAGTAAACTAAAACAAAGCAAAAAGCAATCTAAATACATAATTGATCCACAATTTGAGACTCTAACATAGGGATTATATTGCTAAAAACATATGCATAAAGACTGTTTAAACTGCAGAAATGCCTACTGGTGAAAAAGTTATTTTTTAACAATATTAAATAGTTTCTATTTTCACATCATAAACAAGTACACAAAAATAATCCTGACCAGATTACATAAATGTATGTTTTATTGTTGTTGATGTTTACTTGTTTTTAGTCATTATTTGGTTGCTTAAACACTGATGAATTGAAATGTTTTGTCAACAAATTATAATCAAATGAAGGTCACCCTGTAGCACTTTATGTGCATTTAATGATAAGAAAAAATACGCTGTAGCCAGCATTTCATGCTCTCTGTAGTAGGAATATGTAGCAAAGCCTAGAGCAATTAATACCTTGTAGAAAATGCCCTTCCTGCTGCCTTAAATATGATTGTTTAATTAATCAAAATCCTTAATTACAGCATTTATTAATTGGTACAGTTCAGGCAATGTAATTTAGAAAGACATACTGGTGAACAAGGAGGAGGAGGTGAAATTTCCTGAACAAGAACAAGTAATGAGCAATATGAGAGAAACTAACATTCCAGACGTTTACATATACTATTCTGACAAAATAATTTGGTCAATCCCATTAATAAATGTTTCTCACCAAGATGAGCACATCTGAACATTGTGATCATGATCATGTATAATAATAAAATCTGCACGAGCAGATAACCAGGGGGCATCACCATTCTGAAAACAGGCCAATCTTAATTTGGTAGGGGACATGGTTAACAACGATAGGTTGCGTATGCAACCCCGGTTATCTGAAAAAGGAAGCACTGCCCAAGGGGGTGGGGTTTATGCGCACTTCTGTAGGAACCCGATCGAAACATCACTCTATCAAAGCTGCCTTGGCCCCTGCGCTCGTCACTCAGAACAGGTCCCTTCCCACTTCCTATTCTATAAAACGTGACATCAGCGCAGGTTCGTCCTCTTTTGCCGGGAGCCAGGACTCCCACGTGACCTTGCAACCCTTGGGCAGTGCTTCCTTTTTCAGATAACCAGGGTTGCATACGCAACCTATCGTCGGAAGTCGGCCTAAGTCGGAAGCACTGCCCAAGGGGGAGGATTTACTGTATAACAAAACTATTGCAAGGGAGGAGGCAGCGAACTGATAAGGGAGCCTGCCCCGAGGTGCACTGCTAGGGGACCTCGGCAACATAACTCCAGACAGCAACCTCAGGGGCTCCGTAGGGCCGCACCTGAACTAGTGCAGCTAGCAGCGCGGCCGTAATCTACTTGCACAATGTCTGGCGCGGGCAATCAAGCACTTGTGCAGCCTCCGCGCAATATCATGGCAGTGGACCCCTGATCCAATAGGAGCGGGGCCACAGACCCAATGAGAAAAATACAATATAATACATAGCTGGCTAGTCAACAGAGTAGCCGAGCTGAACAATAAACAATACATACATATCGCATGACAGAAAGACCTTCATGCTGTCAGTGCACAGCACAAGAGCATCCAACTCGACTAAACAGTACAAAGTGGAAGAGCTCCATTGTGCTGACAATTTAGATTTCGTACAAACGAACTATATACACCACGGGGTGCAGGAAAGAACTCATGCACCGCCCAAGGAACACAGGAGCAGTTGACGCCTGCTGGTTAGACCGGCTAACGCAGGGCAACATTAGCTCTACTGTGTTAACAAAGGAACTATATACACAGCGAGGCAGCGAAACTCAAGCGCCATCAGCTGGGAACAGCGGCAGTGAACTCCATTCTACAATTTTAGAATGGAGCCACAGTCCTGCTGTTTAACACATGATACATATATATATCACGGGGGGCAGGAGCTGGCTCTTGCACCACACGTGGAACACAGGAGCAGTTGACACCTGTTGAATAGTGCAGCTAATGCAGGGCAACTACAGCTCTTACCGTGTGAGTAAATGAACTATGTACACAGCGGGGCACTGGAGAACTCAAGTGCCCTCCACTGGAAGACAACAGCAGCGGTCCCTGCTCTATGGTGTAATACAGCCAGAGTGGGCCACAGACCTGCTGACCAATATACAGAGCAAGGTACAGGCCAACGCATGCACCACCGCAACACAATTATAATGAACGAACTATATGGAAGGGAAAGACAGGTTCGCTAGCTCCCTCAGGATGCACTTACAGGGGCAGACTGGGAGAGGAAAGGCAGGAGCCAGGGCCCATAGGCTACTGGGGCTTGACTGCAGCCAACACCGTGTTCCCAATGGAAGGGACCGGTCCTGTCACATCCAACCTGTAGAACCGGGCAAATGTAAGCGGCGAAGCCTAAGCTGCAGCCGCACAAATGTCTGCCAAGGGGGCACCTTGAAAAAGGGCCCACGATGTGGCAACGCCTCGAGTCGAGTGGGTCACCAGGTGATCAGGCACCGGGGTCCCAGTAGACTCGTAGGCCATAGTAATGGTATCCACAATCCAATGCGAGAGGTGCTGCTTTGAAAGCGCCTGGCCCTGTGTCCACGTTCCATAAGACACAAACAGTTGGTCTGAGCGCTGAATGTCCTTAGTGCATTCCAAATAGCACCTGAGGGCCCGCACAGGGCAGAGCAGGTGAAGCCGACTCTCTTGCTCTGAAGCAAAGGGAGGAGGATGAAAAGCCATCAACTTAATAGGCCTGTTGATAAGAAATGGAGACAGCACTTTCAGGAGGAATGCAGGGTTAGGCCGTAGCGTGACCTTGGAGCCATCTCCTGCAAAACGGACACACAATGGCTATACGGACAGGGCATGTAACTCACGCATTTTGCAGAGGTGATTGCCAGCAAAAATGCAGTCTTAAGTGACACCAGCTTCAGCTCAGCTGAATTCAGTGGTTCAAATGGGGCTTGGGAAGGTGCGTCCAGCACTACATCAAGGTGCCATGCGGGCAGTGAAAAGGTTCAATGAGGCCGTAGCCGTCGAGCTCCCTTTAAAAACTGCACAGCCAGAAAATGAGACCCAGGAGGCTCGCCATCAATTTGAGCATGGACGGGGACTTGCCCTGGTCCAACAGCTCTTGTTGAAATTGCAATATGACCCCGATGGCGAGCCTGGGGGGCGCCTGCCTGCCAGTGAGACGCTCGCGGAGATCGGCAGGTGGGTGGGGCTGTGGCCTGGGCTGTGGCCTGGGCTGTGGCCTGGGAGCTGCGGTCGGGGGGCCTCCCCGCCGGCGAGCTGCCGCAGACAGCCTGCGTTGCTGAACCTGAGGTGCCACTGGGTACACTCGGGACAGCTGCAGGGACTGCTCCCTCTCCTGAAGAGTGCGCGATAGCATCTCCTCCACAGAGGGGCCAAAAGTAAAGCCCGGTGAGATAGGGGCATCAATGAGGCGAGTCCTCAGGGACCCGCCATGCCTGGGACAGCCAAAGCTGGCGGCGCGCCGCCACAATGGCTTCCAAGGATCGCCCTGTCGCCCTTGCCCCCTGGTGCATCACTGTGACCAGCTGATCCGCCACCGCTATCTCCGAGATGATGCGCCATGTTGCTCTGAGGGCTCCACCAGCTGAGCCAAGTACAAGGCCAGCAGGCTTTCCGTATTTCAGAGGCGAGCCGCTTGGGCTCCAGCCTCAAACACCCTCCGGAGCAGCGTCTCCGTGATGCGACATTGCCTTGGTGGATTTTTTATGTGGGGAATATCCACCAAGCCTGCTTCTGCCACATCCTGGGTCCTGGCATAAGCCTCCCCTCTCCTGGCTAGGGCGGGGGCTGTTGCTGGATGGTCCCAGGTAGCCCTCAGCTCATTGAGGAGGTCAGGCAGCTGTGGGAGGGCCCGTGTGGGCCGCTGCGCGCGCTGACCCCTCTCGAACCTGGAGCGCGGCGGGGCAGGATCAGAGGGCCAGGGGAGCTGAAGAGACTCCACAGCCCTCTGGATGACTGCCCAGAACTCCCTGTCCTGTCCAGGAGGGGCGTCCACGCTCAACGGAGGAGGAGGGGTGGGAGCGACCAGCTCCTCCTCCGTGAGCTCCGCCTCGAGCTCTGAGTCTTCATGAGGACCCAGAGACAGGCGGTCCTCCTCCCAAGTGGCCCGTCTACTGCCCTCCTCCTGGGATGGGGCAGACAGACTCCCCTCAGTCTCCACCAGCGGGGTCTGAGCCGGCGGCGGAGCGTCATGGTGTGGGGGGGGTCGGCACCTGTTGTGCTGCTTGCGTTGCTTGCGTTGCCAGGAGAGCGCAGATTTGATACATCCTGGTGTTGAGAGCAAGGATGGCCTCATTGCGCTCTCTGTCCGCTGAGCCTGACCTCCTTCGCCGACGGCGCGGCGGGGAGGAGGCCAGCAAAGACTCAGAAGAGTGGGAGGGAGCCCGGGGGCGTCGCTCCACCGCTCTTCCTTGTCATTCACATGCACGTCAGGCACATGTCAGGCAGGGGTGACGCGGCTGTCGCAGGGGGAGCAGCTGCCGTGGCAGGTGCGGGAGTGACAGACGGTGCAGCAGCGGGAGTAGGTGGGGCTGTCCCCAGCACTACCATCCTGGAGGAGGAGATGGAGGGGCTCGGGGAGAGGTGGAGATCCAGCGCCCCCGAGGCCCCCCCCCGTCACTGTCCGGAGTGGGGAATCGCTGAGCGCGGCGGTGAGTGCGGTGGCGCCCTGTAAGATGACGGACCTCCAGGCACGCCGTAGTGGACCCAGAAGTCGCAGGCAAATTGCGCCCACTGTTGGTGCCCAGACAGACGGGGCACAAGACCTCCCCACTCCAGGCTGGCAAGGTGCGGTGGCCGCAAGTGGCACACTAGTGGGGGCGAGAGGAGCTCATCGCCGAGCGCACATGTGCGTCCACAGGGAAACGTGCAGCCAAGGCGCTGATCAGTGTTTGCACCGGGGGCACACAACAACTGGAATGCCTCTGCAACAAGTGGGGCGCCTAGCGGGCCCGCCACTGTAAGTGCGTCCCCACCCAGCAACGTTTATATACATGGGGGCTCTGTGACACCAACCACACGCAACCTTGCCGGACTGAACACTGTGTATACCAAGCACCAGGTGCTGGATACAAGTGCTGCATAGGCCCATAGGGTTAACCACACCGTGCGTGCTGGGGTTTCTGGAGACACCGGGTAACGTGGAGTCCAGGGTCTGTGGGGTCCGAGGGTAGTAGACCACCAGCCGTAGCGAGATCTAAAACCGAGGCACGCACGCGGGCGGGCGCAAGCCGGCGGAGCAGCATCTCACGTGGGCAAGATCTCTTACGACACACGCAGCTCCGGCCAGGCAGCCGGGCCGCGGATTTTACTGCCGCTGCTAGCGCTCCTGCTGTGGAGGAAAAAGCCCTGTGGACAAAAAACCAACACAGCAAGCAGTCAGAATATATATAGCACTATAGAAACACGACTATTATTTTTAAAAGGCTCTTCTTGTGAACGAAACTGAAACCGAAATCGCAGCCGGACCTCCGTTGCACGGACGGGACAGAATCGGGATTAGCTATCAATAATAACTAAACACACACAAGACAGAGATGATGTGTAGTGAAAACAGTGGTGAACAACACTATGAAGTGAGCCAGCCAGTCGAAAAACACAGTTTGAATGTTTATTACAAAAACAGACACAGAGAGGTACGTTCCTGAATCCAGTGAAGAGGCAAAAGAGTGACGTTTCGATCAGGTTCCTACGGAAGTGCGCAGAAACCCCACCCCCTATAGTAGTTATGTCATTGGTTCATATGGTTATTGCCTGTTATCTTGTTATTAGTTATTGGTTCATGTTTTATTGTCTTGTTTCCTTGTTTTTCTAGTCTGTGTATTTATAGCCCTCATGTTCTCTAGTCCTTGGTTGAGTATTGTTTGGTGTAACGTTGTCCTAGTCAAGTCAATTCAAGTCTAGTCTTGTGTAGTCTCTTGTTTTGTATTTTATGTTTTGTTGGCACTGAATAGTAAACTGCACTTGGGTTCTCACATTCATCTTGTCATCGTCTTCATCCTGCTCCTGATTGCTCGGCCCTGCTGGAGCATTACACACACCAAACATATGTGTAAAGGAAGAGCACATGCTCTGCCCCTTGCTCTCATTCCTCACGGCTAAACCTGATAGGAAAGCACCCCCACATGATTGCCCCCCCCACTCTTTAATATGTGATTGCCCGCCTTCCCGCTCTTCAATACACGTTAGCTGTTTCGCACACACACTAAACTTAGCCTTGCACTATTTTGAAAGTTGAGGTATGCTTACTTAACTGATTTTATTAAGACTAGAAAATTTAGCTTTTGAGTGATAATACATTAGGTACATTAGGTGTGTGTGTAGTTAATACATATTATTATTATTATTATTATTATTATTATTATTATTATTATTTTTATTATTTATTTCTTGGCAGATGCCCTTATCCAGGGCGACTTACAAAATCTAAGTGCAATACAAAGTGCGTATGGTGACATATTTTTTAATTATTACAATGCACTTTTTTGAATGACTTGCACTATTTTGAAAGAACAACACATTGACTTGGTTAATGAAAAAAAAACATTTATTTTGGTTATTTACATATGTCAAATCAAAAGCAGATCAATATAATGTTTTGGGCCTGGTTATCAATGTTTAACATTAATATTTAGTAATCTACCATTTTATATAAGTTAGAGGGCTCTGCAGTTCAAAGCATTCATTCTCAGAGAATCTCTCACATAAGCAATATTGGTATTGTAATTTCGAATGGAGCCACATTGGCAGAAAACAGTCAATATGAGAGCCGCTCTGACTGAGATCACCATAACCCACATTACACTGTACCGTTTGATTGTATTTTAAATATTCTCTGCCTTGGGAGCTATGGCAAGCCAAATTATCATTTAGAGATTAATTTAAAGATATCTTCAAATAATGCCAGATATCTCTAAATCATTTAAAGATATCTACAAATAATTTAAAGATATCGAATTTAAAATTAGAGATATCTCTAAATGATTTGCAGATATCTTTTAATGATTTAGAGATATCTTGAAATCATTTAGAGATATCTGCAAACCATTTAGAGATATCTAAATAAGGTGTTTTTTAAAGATATCTCTAAATGATTTACAGATATCTCTAATTATATTATATTTAAAGACATCTTTAAATGATTTAGAGATAACTCAAAATATTTGAAGATATCTTGAAATGCATTTAGAGATATCTGTAAATGATTATTTGGCTTGCCATACGGGAGCTGCCAATTGAAGCTTGGCGAGCTGCATGTGACTCTCAAGCCGCGCAATGAGTAACCATGAAAACAACACTTTGCTTTCTGACTGCTGCAGACTCTTTCCCCTTCTTTGTAGGTCCCACACAAAACTACTCCAAAATTTGACTCCTTTGGACACTCCCCAGAAACTTTCTGTACCCCCTGCCGCTTCTCCCAAGCCAGTAACTGTACTCACCGCTGACTTTTTTCTTAGCTACTCTTTAAACAAGAGAGCTACTTTCTGGTAGACATGATTCAGGCAATGCCCTCATGCAGTCACAGGTGCATATAGTCAGAAGATAACAAAAGCATAGTGGTAATTTCATCAATAAATCAGAATCACAATTACCACAATAGGAGAACCATACATAAGGGCACAATTAACCATAACAGAGAAAAAATACATATCTAAATATATTCCCTCAGTTAAATACAAATGGAATACAATGGAAAATTAATTCACATAGTATTATTTAAATGTAAAGCAATAATGACTCATAATATATAGAGGATAACCTGCAACTGAAGCAGAACCATATTGAATCCTAACCTAGGTTCCATCTTATTTGCATAGTGGGCTTGTTTATACTAACATCAATATGCTGGCTGTACTAACACTCACAGCATCCAAGGAGATGATTATGAGGGGCCGTTCAATTAAAAAATAACAGAAAAAATAAATAATATACCAAAGTGCTATATGATATATCCACTTTGGTATATGATTTATTTTGTCTGCTATATGACATATCCACTTTGGTATATGATTTATTTTTGTTATTTTTGAATTGAATGGCCCCTCATAGATGACATCTCTTTTTTTAATGTAGGCCAAGTCCTTTATTTATGCTGAAATCCTATTAGCTAGAGGTTTAGGAGGCAGAGTTTATATGATGTGAAGGATTGGAATTAATTTGCTGGTACTTCCTGCTTACTCTTTCCTTTCACCTTAATCTTGGTTGGACAACAATACTGAAAACATAATCAATGATAAACAAAATATGGAAACAGCTTCTCTTGTGAATCATTTGCAGAAGCACCTATTGTATTAAATCTAATATTGTTTGTATTGTTAAACCTTTGTGGTATTTTAACAGTTTGCAAACATTTTCTATAAGTTATGTAATTCAACTCCTCAAGGGATAGGTTCCTGAAAGTTCTAGGAGGATCTTTCAATTAGTAACTGATTAACTGACTTCCTTTAAGTAATTAAGACCCGAAATGAAATGAAAAGCAGAAACCTCTCTGGCTAAGTACAGCAATATATATTTTTTTCTCTGCTCTAGACCACATTCAGCTTTTGTGATAGTTAATTTTAATAAAAGCCCTAAATGCAATATTCTGAACAAATCTGATACTATAGAAAATAAGTAAAACAATGTTTATACAAACAAACGTAAAATATGTTTTTTTCAAAGTTGTAAATACCCTAATAAATATCTCAGGAACATAAAACTTTTGTAAATACTGTATCTAGACCATTCTAGACAATGCTACCATAGCATCAAAGGGTGTGAATACTTTTAAGATAGTATTATTTTGCTGAAATATTTTAAATTTATATTTAAAATATGTTATTTATATTGTCCACAACTGGCCAAAATATTTTTCATATTGTTTCCTCCTATACATTTTTGGAAATTATTGAAATGTTCTATTGACTATTCAAACTTTAGGCAACTACTGTATGTCTATCTTTATGATCTTTGACAAGTTTTAATTTTAATTATTTGATCAGCCTGCTTTGATATTCTCCCAGCTTTCATAACCTAATGCCTATTTTATTAAGGATGTTGAACTGCTACAGTATTCCTCTTCAAAGTGACAATGTCACATAATTTAATTTGATTTATAAAAACATAACAAAGGTCTCTAGTGTAGCATATGATAAGCTTCTTTGTCTGGAGTGTAGGATGCATTATATAGCCTGGATCTAGCTAGTCTCAAATTCTGCCAACTTTAATTGGGAATTCCCAGGAGGAAGTACACAACTGTCCATACTATGTAAACTTATAAAATAATGTATTTATTGTTGTCCCATTTCTGTTATGCCAACTTGATTGAATTGCATTTTATAACCCATACAAATAAATGTGATAGTTCACTTGAAGAGTGGAGCAATATTTATCATTTAGAATTAGCGTTTCATTAAATTATGTATTACATATTTACAAAAGTATTGAATTCATAATATATGTGTGTATGTGTGTGTGTCTGTGTAGGGATCATTTTAACCATTTTATTCTTTACAAAATAATTCAAAATCAAAGCCCTGTATCCTGAATGGTAGCAGTCAAAACCTCAGTATGGAGTGCATGCTATGTCACTGTAGATGAACTGTGCCATTGTTGGCATTGGCCAGAAGGCAGGGTGTTTCATTATTAGCAAGGAAGACCACCATCACCAACTCCTGCCTGACTGCCAATGTTGCTTGCTCTCAGAATAGTCTACCATATGCAGACAGGTGACACCCTAATCTAGTGCAGTTTTGGATTTATTTAAATTTTCTTTAATAAAAATAAAACAGGTGCAAATTAGAACAATAATTAAACAAACTCAAACTAAAAAGTGAATACAAAGGAATAGAAGAACAATTCAATCAAGTGCAATAAATGTGAAACAGGGCTAAACCAAATCAATCACAAAGTACAATTCTGTACCCTATGGTGGTTAAATGTATTGTCAGAAGCCACTTTGTTCTATTTATAATTCAAAATGTTTTTTTTTTTTGTAGGTATAAAGGAATGAGACATGGTCTTATGATTAGCATGCTCAGAAAAGTTTTGGAAATTGTGACTGAACAAAATGGTGGACTGGATGAAGTTGTAGAAGCAGGAAGCATGTGGTGAACTATAAGCACCAAAGCAAAGCAAGATGCAGGAGAAGAAAGTTATATTGTGTGTCTCGGTAGAAAATGCATACATCATTTTCATCATCAACCCATATCGATCCACTGCTGGATAAAGGCCTCCCCAAGATGTTTTCACTGACTTCGATCTACATCTTCTCTTTTGCATGTCACGTCTGCAAAGTTAATTTCATTTTCCCATCCTTTATGTGGTCTTCTTCTAGATGTTTTATTATCTCTATTGAGATGCATTTGCTACCTTCTTTTATCCAGCTTTGAAAAAAGCCTTTATATACACTCACCTAAAGGATTATTAGGAACACCATACTAATATTGTGTTTGACCCCCTTTCGCCTTCAGAACTGCCTTAATTCTACGTGGCATTGATTCAACAAGGTGCTGAAAGCATTCTTTAGAAATGTTGGCCCATATTGATAGGATAGCATCTTGCAGTTGATGGAGATTTGTGGGATGCACATCCAGGACACGAAGCTCCCGTTCCACCACATCCCAAAGATGCTCTATTTGGTTGAGATCTGGTGACTGTGAGGGCCAGTTTAGTACAGTGAACTCATTGTCATGTTCAAGAAACCAATTTGAAATGATTCGACCTTTGTGACATGGTGCATTATCCTGCTGGAAGTAGCCATCAGAGGATGGGTACATGGTGGTCATAAAGGGATGGACATGGTCAGAAACAATGCTCAGGTAGGCCGTGGCATTTAAACGATGCCCCGTTGGCACTAAGGGGCCTAAAGTGTGCCAAGAAAACATCCCCTACACCATTACACCACCACCACCAGCCTGCACAGTGGTAACAAGGCATGATGGATCCATGTTCTCATTGTGTTTACGCCAAATTCTGACTCTACCATCTGAATGTCTCAACAGAAATCGAGACTCATCAGACCAGGCAACATTTTTCCAGTCTTCAACTGTCCAATTTTGGTGAGCTTGTGCAATTGTAGCCTCTTTTTCCTATTTGTAGTGGAGATGAGTGGTACCCGGTGGGGTCTTCTGCTGTTGTAGCCCATCCGCCTCAAGGTTGTACGTGTTGTGGCTTCACAAATGCTTTGCTGCATACCTCGGTTGTAACGAGTGGTTATTTCAGTCAAAGTTGCTCTTCTATCAGCTTGAATCAGTCGGCCCATTCTCCTCTGACCTCTAGCATCAACAAGGCATTTTCGCCCACAGGACTGCCGCATACTGGATGTTTTTCCCTTTTCACACCATTCTTTGTAAACCCTAGAAATGGTTGTGCGTGAAAATCCCAGTAACTGAGCAGATTGTGAAATACTCAGACCGGCCCGTCTGGCACCAACAACCATGCCACGCTCAAAATTGCTTAAATCACCTTTCTTTCCCATTCAGACATTCAGTTTGGAGTTCAGGAGATTGTCTTGACCAGGACCACACCCCTAAATGCATTGAAGCAACTGCCATGTGATTGGTTGATTAGAAAATTGCATTAATGAGAAATTGAACAGGTGTTCCTAATAATCCTTTAGGTGAGTGTATAAATGATAAATAAATATGTGAGCGTGTAATTTCTATTTGTATAATATATTAATTCACTCATCTTTGCAGTGGTCTGCTGCTTAAGAGCAAAACCTCTTTATACCTACTTACACTGAATGTTAAAGGCTTTTATTCTCCTTAATCATTTAAGCAAACATATCATAGGCCATGGCTCTTCAGATGTTTTGAATGAGTTCACCTTGCAAACCCTGTGGGAGGTTTTTTTTTTCACATCAAAGATCCCGTTTGCTCAATATGCTTTGTAGAGCTTCTTAAAAAAAAAAAAAAAAAAAAAAAAAAAAATGAAAACACTGTCTCTGCAGTTTTTTTATTATCAAATTCACTTGGGCAATATATATAAAGGTGTGGAAAATACTTAAAAATGCGTTATTTACAGCACAGTTACTCTTGTTTTATTATGATTTACAAATACTGAATTGAATCTCTCACCAGATGCCTCCTGAAGCATGCAAAGTAGACAGAACTTGGGTTATGAGGCATCACTTCCTCCTGACAGTATAGCCACTTTAAAGGTCCTGATATGGAGTGTAGACATAACTAAGGCATACTAATTCTCTGCTTTCCCTTATTTGCACATTACAACACATTTTAAGAGATATTTGGAGAGATTTTGCAATTATAAATTATTCTAAATATAATGCACTTCAGGCTAGATGACACGTAAGTAAATATATTAAAATATTTTTGTTTGTTATATTGTATTACTTGCCACATGGGGGGAAAGTCTCCAAACTCTTTTACAGCTCTAGACACCACCCCAGCCCTTCCTACTCCTGCAGCTTCAGTGTACCATTCACAGTTGTTTGGAAAAGGGGAAATCTTTCAACACAATCAGAAGAGGGTGGCTTAGTCTATCTAATTCTCACAGCCATTTTAAGTAGAACAGACAGAGATCAAACTAAACCAGACCAAAAACCCAGTACATACAGTGCAGTGTTTGTGAGAATACAGCAGGTTTCCAATTCATATTTTCCTTATACGCAGTATTGCAGACTATGTGAATATAAATGTTGGCAAGACTATAAACAATGAAGACACAATAAAATACTATTTCCCAATTAATGTCAGTTTTTTTTCCCGAAAAAAAAGCAACTTCATATCCCTTTATTTTAAATACCAACCCCCTTCCTTAAAAAAATAACTGCAATGTTGTACCTATTTTTATGACCCTCTACTTTTCTGTCAGAGGAATATTTTAGTACTCAACATCTTCATAGGATAAATGCTTATATAGCATTCTGTGTTCCTCAATTAAATTGAAGGAAGTTCTTGCTTTGAAGCTAAAGGTCTTCATCAGTTTATGTAAAGACCCATTTTAAAGACATGATGCTTGCTAAATTAAGATGATGCATGTAATTGGCTATTTTTATATGCTTTGCTGATCTGTAATTTCTTCATAAGATGGCAATCTTTGATGTCTGATGCAGTCTTTTCTATCAGCCATTTTAAATTATTGTTAATGATGTACAGTTTCAATGTTTTAATCAATTTAAATGTAATGAGTGGCATTAATCATGTTCAGTTTACCTGGCATATATTTCTGTGCTACTTATTTTGGAAATGCAAATTAAAGATTGTTTTTTATGTGTTGATCACACAGCCTGAGTGTGAGGATTGGGGTCAATAGGAAGAGAAGTCTGAAGAAAGGCTGGAAAAAACTATTCCTGGTAAAGAGCTTTAAAACGGGGAGAATTAGCCCTATCTCTTTTGGGGCCACTTAACTGTTTCCTCTGTCACATTCACACAGGGGAGGTTGTGCAGTGAAGTCCAAATCAAGATCCAAAGCCAGGATTGTAGGTATGCTGCCGAAAGTGTGGTCAATATCATTGGAAATCCTGGTCAAGTTGGGGCAGTCGTGTATTACTTTGTGTTCTCCTCTGTCTCTGTTTTTCGCTATTGTTCTCCAAAACTCTCTACCTGCATTCAACTTCAGGTACTTTGTAAAGACTTAAACAGGAAGTGCCTATTTTATAGTGTTCTGGCACTGGGGACTGATCATTGGCAGCTGGGTCTTCCTCCCTGCAAACTGAAGCCATCTTGTTGCGTTTCGTAGGCTTGTAACCTCACTTAGGTTGAATTGGGGGGAGCAGCCATCCCATACTCCTCCTCACGTCACACAATGTTTTTTTGTAAAGGTGTGCTTTTTATTGGATTGTATCTGCATTTCTCTTTTACTTACAGTATGTTAATATTGATTTCACATGTATGTTGTACACATTACAAAATTTCTTAGCAGACACCCTTACTTAAGGTACACACAATACTTAAGGTGACTCTTTTTAAAAGGACAAGGCTACCTTTTAATTATACAGGTCTTTAATTATGAATGTTTTTAGTGGCTATTTATTAATAAGGGATTATAACCTAACAGTCCTTTATTACCCATACTCTATATGTAATTAAAATATGCAGTAGTGATATATATACACCGATCAGCCATAACATTATGACCACTGACAGGTGAAGTGAATAACACTGATAATCTCGTTATCATGGCACCTGTCAGTGGGTGGGATATATTAGGCAGCAAGTGAACATTTTGTCTTCAAAATTAAAGTGTTAGAAGCAGGAAAAATGGGCAAGCATAAGGATCTGAGCAACTTTGACAAGGGCCAAATTGTGATGGCTAGACGACTTGGTCAGAGCATCTCCAACACTGCAGCTCTTGTGGGGGGTGTTCCCAGTCTGCAGTGGTCAGTACCTATCAAAAGTGGTCCAAGGAAGGAAAAGCGGTGAACCGGTGACAGGGTCATGGGCGGCCAAGGCTCATTGATACACGTGAGGAGTGAAGGCTGGCCCGTGTGGTCCGATCCAACAGACGAGCTACTGTAGCTCAAATTGCTGAAAATTCATGCTGGTTCTGATAGAAAGGTGTCAGAACACACAGTGCATTGCAGTTTGTTACATATGGGGCTGCGCAGCTGCAAACCAGTCAGGGTGCCCATGCTGACCCCTGTCCACTGCCGAAAGCGCCTACAATGGGCACGTGAGCATCAGAACTGGACCACGGAGCAATGGAAGAAGGTGGCCTGGTCTGATGAATCACGAGTTCAAGGTGTTGACTTGGCCTCCAAATTCCCCAGGTCTCAATCCAATCGAGCATCTGTGGGATGTGCTGGACAAACAAGTCCGACCCATGGAGGCCCCACCTCGCAACTTACAGGACTTAAAGGATCTGCTGCTAACGTCTTGGTGCCAGATACCACGGCACACCTTCAGAGGTCTAGTGGAGTCCATGCTTCGACGGGTCTGGGCTGTTTTGGTGGCAAAAGGGGGACCTACACAATATTAGGCAGGTGGTCATAATGTTATGGCTGATCGGTGTATATATATATATATATATATATGTATATATATATATAAATAATGCAACCTCTTTAAAAGCTATTTTATTCACATGCAAATACCACATGGCTTTTGATTTCTCTGCACACAACTTAATACTTGATGCACTGCACTAATTTGAGCAAGTGGTATTTAAATCAATTTTTTTCCAGAGCTGTATATATATATATATATATATATATATATATATACACACACACACACACACACACACACACACACATATATACACACAGTACTGTGCAAAAGTTTTAGGCAGGTGTGAAAAAATGCTGTAAAGTAAGAATGCTTTAAAAAAGAGACATGTTAATAGATTATATTTATCAATTAACTAAATGCAAAGTGAGTGAACAGAAGAAAAATCTACATCAAATCCATATGTGGTGTGACAACCCTTTGCCTTCAAAACAGCATCAATTCTTTTAGGTACACTTGCACAAAGTCAGGGATTTTGTAGGCATATAGTCAGGTGTATGATTAAACAATTATACCAAACAGGTGCTAATGATCATCAATTCAATATGTAGGTTGAAACACAATACTAAAAAGCCTTGAGGCTCAGGCGAAATTCGTACCAAAACTTAGCAAATTGAGGACCAACAAACATTGGCCAAAATGCTTTAATAGAAGTATGCAAAGAAATATCAAGAGAAAGAAAATGTTGTATAGCGCATACACAGGGGATGGAGATGAAACAAAATACATAGAATATGTTGAGCTGCAAAGAGATCTTAAGAAAGGGATCAGGAAAGCAAAGAGGGAAATAGAAAGAAACATAGCTCTTCGACCTAAAACTAATGCAAAGAGCTTTTTTCAATATTACAACAGCAAGAGGTCAATGAAAGAGGAAGTGAACAGATAAAGGGCAAAAATGGAAGTATCTTGGAAAATTATCAAGATGTGGCAAATGTTCTAAATGAGTATTTCACAGAGGTTTTTACAAAAGAAAAAACAGATAACATGCCACAGGTTAACAATCAGTCCAGTCAAACCCTAACAGAGATCAGGATAAACAAGGAGGAGGTACTAAAGGGACTAGCAGAATTAAAATCAAACAAATCACCTGGGCCAGATGGAATATTTCCAACAGTACTTAAAGAAATGAGGGAAAATATTTTTAGGCCACTAACTCAAATATTCCAAATGACACTTAGAACAGGGGATGTGCCAACTGACTGGAAGACAGCAAATGACATACCAATCCACAAGAAAGGAGACAAAACTGAGCCAGGAAATTACAGACCAATCAGTTTCATTTGCATCATCCGGAAAAATTATTAGACAGAAAATAAAGGAGCATTTTAATGAAAACCATATTCTTGGAGATAGTCAAAATGGGTTTAGATGAGGCAGATCATGTCTTACTTATTTATTGGAGTTTTTTGAACAAGCAGCTGTAGATCAGGTGAAAGCATATGATATGATATACTTTTGATAAGGTTCCACACCAGAGACTGATCCAGAAATTGGAAGCTGTAGGCATTCAGGGTAATGTAAGTAGATGGATTATGAACTGGTTGATGTCTAGGAAACAGAGGGTGTCGATTAGAGGAGTCGCTTCTAACTGGAGTGAGGTTGTTAGTGGAGTTCCACAGGGATCAGCACTAGGGCCTGTGCTTTTTCTAATCTATATTAATGATCTGGACTCTGGGATAGTTAGCTAACTTGTCAAATTTGCAGATGATACTAAAATAAGTGGCTCAGCAGATACAATCTCAGCAGTACAGGCTATTCAAAGGAACTTAGATAATATTCAGTTGTGGGTCGACACCTGGCAGATGAAATTCAATGTGGACAAGTGCAAGATAATACATGCAAGTAACAAAAATGTCCACTATAATTACACTATGGGAGGAATAGAACTAGTTGAAGTAACGCATGAGCAAGACCTAGCAGTCTATGTGGACTCCTCAGTTTCTCCATCCAAACAATGTGGGGAAACAATAAAAAAGGCAAACAGAATGTTAGGGTATACAGTGAGGGAAAAAAGTATTTGATCCCCTGCTGATTTTGTACGTTTGCCCACTGACAAAGAAATGATCAGTCTATAATTTTTATGGTAGGTGTATTTTAACAGTGAGAGACAGAATAACAACAACAAAAATCCAGAAAAACACATTTCAAAAAAGTTATAAATTGATTTGCATGTTAATGAGGGAAATAAGAATTTCACCCCTTCGACTTAGTACTTGGTGGCAAAAACCCTTGTTGGCAATCACAGAGGTCAGACGTTTCTTGTAGTTGGCCACCAGGTTTGCACACATCTCAGGAGGTATTTTGTCCCGCTCCTCTTTGCAGATCCTCTCCAAGTCATTAAGGTTTCGAGGCTGACGTTTGGCAACTCAAACCTTCAGCTCCCTCCACAGATTTTCGATGGGATTAAGGTCTGGAGACTAGCTAGGCCATTCCAGGACCTTAATGTGCTTCTTCTTGAGCCACTCCTTTGTTGCCTTGGCTGTGTGTTTTGGGTCATTGTCATGCTGGAATACCCATCCACAACCCATTTTCAATGCCCTGGCTGAGGGAAGGAGGTTCTCACCCAAGATTTGGCGGTGCATGGCCCCGTCAATCGTCCTTTTGATGCGGTGCTGTTGTCCTGTCCCCTTAGCAGAAAAACAACCCCAAAGCATAATGTTTCCACCTCCATGTTTGACGGTGGGGATGGTGTTCTTGGGGTCATTCCTCCTCCTCCAAACACGGCGAGTTGTGTTGATGCCAAAGAGCTCGATTTTGGTCTCATCTGACCACAACACTTTCACCCAGTTCTCCTCTGAATCATTCAGATGTTCACTGGCAAACATCAGACGGGCCTGTACATGTGCTTTCTTGAACAGGGGGACCTTGCGGGCGCTGCAAGATTTCAGTCCTTCACGGCGTAGTGCGTTACCAATTGTTTTCTTTGTGACTATGGTCCCAGCTGCCTTGAGATCATTAACAAGATCCTCCCGTGTAGTTCTGGGCTGATTCCTCACCGTTCTCATGATCATTGAAACTCCACGAGGTGAGATCTTGCATGGAGCCCCAGACCGAGGGAGACTGACAGTTATTTTGTGTTTCTTCCATTTGCGAATAATCGCACCTTCTCACCAAGCTGCTTGGCGATGGTCTTGTAGCCCATTCCAGCCTTGTGTAGGTCTACAATCTTGTCCCTGACATCTTTGGACAGCTCTTTGGTCTTGGCCATCGTGGAGAGTTTGGAATCTGATTGATTGCTTCTGTGGACAGGTGTCTTTTATACAGGTAACGAGCTGAGATTAGGAGCACTCCCTTTAAGATAGTGCTCCTAATCTCAGCTTGTTACCTGTATAAAAGACACCTGGGAGCCAGAAATGTTGCTGATTGATAGGGGATCAAATACTTATTTCTCTCATTAACATGCAAATCAATTTATAACTTTTTTGAAATGCGTTTTTCTGGATTTTTTTGTTGTTATTCTGTCTCTCACTGTTAAAATACACCTACCATTAAAATTATAGACTGATCATTTCTTTGTCAGTGGGCAAACGTACAAAATCAGCAGGGGATCAAATACTTTTTTCCCCTCACTGTATTGTCAAAAGTGTAGAATTTAATACAAGGGTAGTAATGTTCAGACTGTACAATGCACTAGTTAGACCTCATCTGAAATACTGTTCTGGGCTCCACACGGAAAGATATTGCTGCTCTAGAGGCAGTTCAGAGGAGAGCAACCAGACTTATTCCAGGTCTGAAGGGAATGTCCTACTGAGAGACTGAGGGAACTGAACCTTTTCACCCTGGAACAGAGGAGACTACATGGGGATCGAAGTCTTCAAAATCATGAAAGGCATTGACCACATCAAACCAGAGGAGCTTTTCCAGATCAGCAGGGACACACACACCTGGGGACACAAATGGAAATTGGGCTTGAAGGCATTCAAAATGGAAAACAGCAGACACTTCTTCACACAGAGTTGTCACAATCTGGAACAAACTCCCCAGCAATGTGGTAGAAGCTGAAAGTTTGGGAACATTTAAAAATAGATTGGATAGGATCCTTGGATCACTTAGTTATTAATGGACACCAAACGAGCACGATGGGTCGAATGGCCTCCTCTCGTTTGTAAACTTTCTTATGTTCTTATCAGGGAGGCATCTGATTGTCCCCAATTTTATTCTGCAGCATGACAATGACCCCAAACATACAGCGAAAGTCATTAAGAACTTTCTTCAGTGTAAAGAACAAGGAGTCCTGGAAGTGATGGTATTGCCCCCACAGAGCCCTGATCTCAACATCGAGTCTGTCTGGGATTACATGAAATGAGAGAAGCAACTGAGGCTGCCTAAATCCACAGAAGAACTGTGGTTAGTTCTCCAAGATGTTTGGGCCAACCTACCTGCCGAGTTCCTTCAAACACTGTGTGCAAGTGTACCTAGAAGAATTGATGCTGTTTTGAAGGCAAACAGTGGTCACACCAAATATGGATTTGATTTAGATTTTTCTTCTGTTCACTCACTTTGCATTTCGTTTTTTCACACCTGCTTAAACCTTTTGCACAGTACAGTATGCAAAGTGAGTGAAGTGATGGAACTGGAATTTATTGGCTGTAGGCTGTTGTTCCAGTAAAGAACAGACAAATATACATACATTATATACATGATACAGTTCTGCTAAACACAGTATGTATTTAACATGGCTTTAAAAGTGCTGAGGAGTCAAAGAGACTGTATTTAGAGGTCCATATGTGTCTGTTTCCGTGAGGTGAAAGCTTTGGATAATCTGGCTGTCTGACAATAATGCGAAGCCCTGAACTAAACATATAATGTGTATAATTCAATACAGATATATCATAAATATGCAGTGTGATTGAACAATATATTAATAATGTCATACTTTTTTTAAGATAAAAAATAAACTCACTTGAATGAACTGATTGGGGAACCCAGAGAGCAGTGAAGTAAACTCATCTACGGTAATGTACTTTATACAGCTGGAGGGTAAGCATTTGCCTTTACCCTTACCTCTCACAGCTATGTTATCCAATTAAGTCAAAGCTTTTAAAGCTCTCTATGAACCTCTGCATGCAGCACGCAATCTACTAATGAGGTTTCTACTAACTAAAACTACATGTACATAAAATCAATATCACTAGTGTTCAATGTCCTCTTATGTATAAAGGTTAACTAGTTCACTGTTGCCATTCAGAGGCAGGAATAAAATATATATACTACAGGCAGTGCACTTAGAAGTTTGCAGGAGATTTTTATTGATTTGCCTAACAGTGATGTTAATTTATGAAGAGTGCCATATTTAAAAGCATTATAAAGGAATATACATATATTTTGAACTCTGCAATTGCCTCAGTGGAGTTGCTTTGCTATAGAATGCTTACAGGAGTAAACATGAAAAGTAAACATATGCTAAAAAAAGAAAGGTATTTTTCAGTGCAAATTCCCTCTAGACTGGTGATACTATCTCCATATCCTGGAGAGCCACATATCTTCTGCTTTTCATTCCACTCGGTGCTCTTAATTACTTAATTAAGTCAATTATTGACTTAAAAGGTCTAAATTACCACTGTTTCCAAGTCTTTAGCCCATAAGGATTCCTATGAGGAAATGTCCTATAAAATCTGCTGGGCTTTGGCTCTCCAGGTACAGGAGTAAGTATTACGGCTCAAACTAATCACCGAGTTCACCAAGGGAATTCACGACAGGAGCTACACTGGAACAAGTATGTCATATTTGAACAGGATCATTAAGTCACACAAAATAAAAGTGAATGTAATTTGCAATACATTTTAACACAGAGATCTTATGCTAAATATTATTTGCAGGTCTACACACAGATCTGGACCCGATTAAAAAATTGCGAATTGCATTAGCATTAGTGACATTACTGTGAATTGATTTTGCACTGCTAAACTTTCATGTTATTAAATCTAAAATGATTTGCACCACCAAATGACCTTATCACAGATCTTTTCTCGCACAACATGATGGACTAAATCACAGCTTTGACCCACTCGCTACTAGAAATGTTTAGTAAGATGCTACTTTCTGCTCATTTTAAATGTAACTGCTATGATTAGATCTTTGCAGTTTACTGTTAGCGGGTGGCAACATTTTATAGATTATGTCAAACAATCCTTCTGAACACAAATGGTCTATGTCCTGTTCTTAAAATGATTCAATTACAGTGAGGGAAAAAAGTATTTGATCCCCTGCTGATTTTGTACGTTTGCCCACTGACAAAAAAATGATCAGTCTATAATTTTAATGGTAGGTGTATTTTAACAGTGAGAGACAGAATAACAACAAACAAATCCAGAAAAACACATTTCAAAAAAGTTATAAATTGATTTGCATGTTAATGAGGGAAATAAGTATTTGATCCCCTATCAATCAGCAACATTTCTGGCTCCCAGGTGTCTTTTATACAGGTAACGAGCTGAGATTATGAGCACTCTCTTAAAGGGAGTGCTCCTAATCTCAGTTTGTTACCTGTATAAAAGACACCTGTCCACAGAAGCAATCAATCAATCAGATTCCAAACTCTCCACCATGGCCAAGACCAAAGAGCTGTCCAAGGATGTCAGGGACAAGATTGTAGACCTACACACAAGGCTGGAATGGGCTACAAGACCATCGCCAAGCAGCTTGGTGAGAAGGTGACAACAGTTGGTGCGATTATTCTCAAATGGAAGAAACACAAAATAACTGTCAGTCTCCCTCGGTCTGGAGCTCAATGCAAAATCTCACCTCATGGAGTTACAATGATCATGAGAACGGTGGGGAATCAGCCCAGAACTACACGGGAGGATCTTGTTAATGATCTCAAGGCAGCTGGGACCATAGTCACCAAGAAAACAATTGGTAACACACTACGCCGTGAAGGACTGAAACCCTGCAGCGTCCGCAAGGTCCCCCTGCTCAAGAAAGCACATGTACAGGCCCGTCTGAAGTTTGCCAATGAACATCTGAATGATTCAGAGGAGAACTGGGTGAAAGTGTTGTGGTCAGATGAGACCAAAATCGAGCTCTTTGGCATCAACTCAACTTGCCGTGTTTGGAGGAGGAGGAATGACCCCAAGAACACCATCCCCACCGTCAAACATGTTAAAATACACCTACCATTAAAATTATAGACCGATCATTTCTTTGTCAGTGGGCAAACGTACAAAATTGGCAGGGGATCAAATACTTTTTTCCCTCATTGTAAATTAGGATGGGATGTTTCAAATTAACCAAATATGGGTTTTAAAAGCATTCCTAAATATCTATTGATGTAAACTAAATAATGGATAACAAAGGGCAGGTGCATAATCACTCTTTTATCTATATGTTGCCCCAAGCAATGCATCTATGCTCCATTATTGTGTGTCTTAAATGATCAGTGCTGTCAACCTGAAAAGGCTAGCAGAAAAAATCAACTTCTTGGAGCATTAAAAATAGCATGGGATTTAACTGTGTCTTGAATGAGTTGAGAATAATACAGCCAATTACACACAAGTCAAGATTGCTTATACAATGTGAAAAAATAGAAAGAAAAAGATAGCACATTATGTTGCAGAAATGGGCAGCATGGCCTCTGTATGATGAGTACTGGCTGGGATGTTGGGAGTGTCCAACCACTGCTTCTGTTGAAGTAATCTGGACCTGTATAAGTTTTGTTTTCGACAATTACAATGATGCATGTGCTAAATCTAGATAGTCTAATCTTAGAGTATCCTGATTGTATGTTAAAATAACTTTTATGAAGCTTTCCTTTGGTCTCCACTTGCTACTGTGTAAAATAGTTAAAAAAAGAAGCACAAATAGAAAACCATGATTCCAATTGATTAACTGTGTTAAGACGGGGATGTGTATTACCACTATAAAGAAATCAATGGAGTGGCAGTCAAAAGTTCACACACTCCCTGTCTTAAATCAGTTCAGTCAGCTTGAAGCTTTACAGTTTTCTCTCACACATTAACTTGTTGCTGTGGCAGAATAGCACAAAACTCATACAATTTCTGCTGATAATCTAAGAAAAACTAAATATATTTTCTATACAGCACTTTTTGAGCTGTTTGTTTTAAGTTGCACTGAATACTGCCAACATAATTGCACATTTCACAAGATACTTAAGATGTCACCAAGTGTGACTTATAACAGCAAGCTATGGTTTATTGGCTGTTTTCATTATAGTAGATTATTCATATTAGCTGTCCATCTTCTTCACACACCCCCATGTATACTGCTCCAAGGATTGACACCCTTTTTATCTGATATAAAGAGTTTAAAAAGAGTAGTTAGTTGCATAAGTATTAGGATAATTTAATGTGACAAAATACAATTACTAGGGAGGTCCCCTTCTATGCTTATATTTAAACCTTTATATGAGAAGTGTATACTTTTCCAGTAGGCATACATACATTATATATGTATATATATATATATATATATATGTGTGTGTGTGTGTGTGTGTGTGTGTGTGTGTGTGTGTGTGTGTGTGTGTGTGCCTGTGCGTGTGTGTGTAGGTGTGTCTCTGATATTTACTCCAAAGGAGCATCTAAGCATTATTAAAAATAAGAGTGCATACATTTAATCTGGGGAACAATTTTCCTTGCATGGTTATTGTATGACATTCTTAAGTTGATAATTCAAATAATTCTTAAAAGTTGTGAACACACATACATACACATATTAACGAAACATAATGTAGCCTATATCTAATCTCAATAAAATCCACCCTCCTTGGCAGTTGTATGTCTTATGTTTTATTCATCAAATGTATTCCATGCCATTTATTACCTCCCTTATTTACCTAAATAAAAATAGCCCAGATGTCTCAGATGATATTAATGGCAAAAACCCAGAGTGCTTTTATTTCTGTTTTATTCTGTTAACCTAGAACAAATGGGGGAAGATGAGAAAATAGGCTTCAAATTAAAATGGATACATGTACAAGAATAAATAAAAGGATACCAGCAGACGATTAGTCTGGTAATGGAGTGTCACCTCAAACCATCTATACCCCAGACCCCACTATACTTTAAGAGATGCAATAACTTCAAAGCCACAGTGATAATACAATAATTTCTGGTTTGTTGACCAGGGGTGGGGGGCTGCTAGCATTAGAGAGCGGGGCTGGTTGTATCTACAGGTGATATACACACACAGGTGCACCCCCCCTCTGAGCATTATATTATATATTGTCTGTACTGATTACAACATCCACCCACCCACACATACAAAATCACTATTATAATCTCTGTTTCCACTAGTAAAATAAAAATTAAACAAATCATAAACTATACAAATGGCAACCACTTTTTTGTAATTAATATCTAACCAATATTTACAAATTATTTTTTAGATTCCAAGAGTGATTATTTGTTTCTAAGGTAACTGACTAAAGCACAATTAAAAGATAGATCAAGCTAGGGCAGGATTAAGGGCAGGATTAAATCAAAAATGTTCGTGCTGCGAGTCGCTCGCAGAAGCATTAGTGCATGTCTGTGAATGGAAATCATGCTGCTAAACTATCATGGTATTAAATCTAACCTGATTTGCGCCGCAAAACCACCTTCTCCCAGCTCCTTTCTTGCACAATGTGAGAGAATAAAACACAGCTTTCACACAGCCACTACTACAACACTACACCACTGTACTCAGTCGCACTTTCATGTTTAGTTAGATGCTACTCTCTTCTAATTTTTAATGTAAATCCCATGATGTACAGTTTTGTAGTTAAAGTTGTAGTTAATCCCGTCCAACAATACAGTGGCACTGGTTACATTTGTGCTGTATTAAATCAAGAAAATATCTGCTAGAAAACAACCTGAAAATGCTATCACAGCTCCTCTAGTTTTAGACAACTTCAGAGTTGTCTAAAGTCTGTCGCGGTTAAGGCAATGTGGAAAGAAAGTCTGATCAGCACAGGTTTGTGCAGGCGCAGCTCTGGGTTTATTCACAGCCTCCTCTGTGTGTTCAGTGGAAATATCTGCTTATTGCTACAGTAACCGCAATACAGGTGTTTTTAGGTTATTTATGTTCTCATAAATATTGTTGTTAAAATATATCACCCAGCAGTTCAGCATTCAGGCATATATGGTTCATAACTTGCAAGCCAGTACATCCAGGGTATGAGGTTTGTGCAGTGCACATTGGGTGGATTAAATAAATAAATACATAAATAAATAATCCTTGCACAATGTGGTTGATACATTTAGGACTGGAAACAAATATAATCTTAGAAAAATAATCTGAACAGATATTTTTTTTAACAGCCCCCTAGACCTCTGTGCCAGCAGTCAACGCCAGCAGCCTTCAGTGCCCCCCTTCCCAAGGGCCCCATCTCCAAAGGGCAGGGACTCTAGCTGTGGGACTCCAGCGAGGAGAAGACTGCGAGGAGACGCTGCACAGCAACAGCAAGAACATTACTTCCCTAATCCCTCTAACTCATCTCCCTGCCTCACCCCTTCTCCTTCCTCCCCTCTACTCCACTCTCTGGGGGCCTGTGGAACTGCCACTCAGCTTCCAACAAGGCCGACTTCATGTCCACCTTCATCTCCCACCACTCCCTGGATTTCCTTGCTCTCACCGAGACATGGATCTCCCTGGATAACTCAACCACCCCTGCTGCCCTGTCCTCTCTATTTGTCCTGTCCCACTCCCCTCGTCATACCGGGCGGGGAGGAGGAACAGGGCTCATGCTCTCCCCTTCTCTCCTCTTCTCTGTCCCCCCCTTTCTCTCTTCTATCATGACCCACAGCTTTGAATTCCATGCAGTGGAAATCACCTCTCCTGCTCACCTCTTCCTTCTAGTTCTCTACTGTCCCCCTGGTCCACTCACCTCCTTCCTGGATGAACTCAACTTTCTTCTCTCCTCCCTCCCCTTGCTGTCCTGGGAGACTTTAACATCCACTTCTCCAACCCCTCCCACTGTGCCGGATTTCTTCCTCTCCTTCACTCATTTAACTTCTCTCTCTCCCCGTCTCCCCCCACTCACAGGGCAGGCTGTCAGCTAGACCTCATCTTCTCTAGAGGCTGCTTCCCTTCAACACTCTCTGTGACACCCATTTACATCTCAGACCATGACTTCATCTCCTTCTCCCTTTCTCTCCCCTGCCTCTCCACTCCACCCACTCCCTCTGTCAGCTTCCACCATAATCTACGCTCCATCTCCCCCTCCACCCTTGCTTCCACTGCCCTCACTCTCTTACCTTCCACTGACTGTTTTTCCCATCTATCTGTCAGCTGTGCTACCTCCTCTTTGTTCTCCTCCCTCACCTCCTCCATTGACTCTCTCTGTCCTCTCACGTCTCTTCCTGCCCGTCCCTCCCCTCCTCAGCCTTGGATCTCTGCTGTTCTCCGCTCAACCCGAACTAGTCTGCGTGCCACTGATCAGAAGTGGAAAAGGACCAAACCCCCAGCTGCTCTCGAACTCTACCGCTCTCTACTGTCTACATTCTCCTCCTCACTCACCTCAGCCAAGAAATCTTACTTCCAATCACTCTTTGAATCCACTGTCAACAACCCCCGCAAACTCTACTCCACCTTCTCCTCCCTCTTTGCCCCCCTCCCCCTCACTGCTGATGATTTCACCTCCTTCTTCTCCTCCAAGATTGCAGATATCCGCAAGCTCTTCAACAGTCCCCCCTCCTCTCCCATCACACCCAAACCTCCCACCGACCAAGCTTCCTTTTCTTCATTATCACCTCTCTCGGACTCTGAAGTTTCCTCTCTTCTCCTACATCACAAACCTACAACGTGTGCCCTGGACCCTCTCCCTTCTCACCTGCTCCAAGCGACTGCTCCCGATCTACTCCCCTTCATCTCCTCCCTCCTGAACTCCTCACTCGTCTCTGGCTGTTTCCCCTCTGCATTTAAACAAGCTGCTGTCATCCCACTCCTCAAGAAACCAACCCTTGACGCCACCTCTCCTCAGAACTACCGCCCTGTCTCCCTACTCCCCTTCCTCTCAATGACCGTCGAGCGTGCTGTCCACCGTCAGCTCTCTGCCTTTCTGTCCCAACACTCACTCCTTGATCCTCTGCAATCCGGCTTCCGCACAGCTCACTCCACTGAGACGGCTCTCCTGGCAGTCACAGATTCCCTCAGCTGTACTCGGGCGGCCTCCCTCTCCTCAGTCCTCATCCTCCTTGATCTCTCTGCAGCATTTGACACTGTCGATCACTCCATCCTCCTCTCCTGCCTCTCTGACCTTGAAATCTTTGGGACTGCTCTCACCTGGTTCTCCTCCTACTTCAGCGACCGGACCTACCAAGTGACATGGCGAGGTTCCTCATCCACCCCCCAACCTCTCCTCACAGGCGTACCCCAAGGCTCCGTCCTGGGCCCCCTCCTATTCTCTCTCTATACTCGCTCCCTGGACCCCCTCATCGCATCCCATGGCTTCTCCTACCACTTCTATGCTGATGATGCCCAGATTGTTCTGTCTTTTCCCTCTACTGACCCTCTCATCCCCTCTCGCATCTCTTCCAGTTTGTCTGCCATCTCCGCCTGGATGCACTCGCACCACCTCAAGCTCAACCTCTCCAAATCGGATCTCCTCTTTTTCCCCCACTCTTCCTCACCTTCTGCTGATCTCAATCCCCTTGGAATCCACCACACTGTCTCCTTCTTCTTCCACTAAAAATCTAGGAGTCACCCTCGATCCTGCGCTCTCTTACACCCATAACATCACCACGCTGACACGCACCTGTAGATTCTGCCTGAGCAACATACGCCGAATCCGTCCCTTCCTCACCGGTCCTGTCCTGCCTGGACTACTGCAACTCCCTCCTGGCCGGCCTGCCAGCAAATACTACTCACCAACTCCAGCCCATCCAGAACTATGTGGCTTGGTATTCTCTCTGCCCCGATTCACACACGCTACTCCACTGCTCCGCTCCCTCCACTGGCTCCTGATACCGGCACGCATTCAGTTCAAGACACTGACCCTCAACTACTGCTGTCTCGACCACACTGCACCAAGCTACATTCAGTCCCTCATCTCCCCATACATCTCCTCCAGACCACTGCGCTCTTCCAGTACCAGAAGACTAGCTCTGCCTCCTCTCCATTCCCCTTCCTCCAGAGCCGCTCCATCTCATCCCTGGCCCCTAAATGGTAGAACGACCTTCCCATTGAAGTCAAAACAGCAGAGTCCTTGACCTCCTTCCAGTGCTTACTCAAAACACATCTTTTCAGACAGTACTTGTAATATTAGTCCTTTTAATCCCCTGTAAGACAGCACTTCACAACACTTCTTGCATTACTAATATTTGTATTATTGATTGTTTCCTCCTTGCTCCCTTTCCCGTAGCCCTTGACTGTGACCCTACATCTTGACAGCACTTAGCTTTTACTTTCCAGGATGTATGACCTCACTTACTGTACTTACCTGTGTAAATTGGAAATTGTAAAATATATTATTATACTTTGAATTGCTTTGTATAATGTAAAATTTTAATTTGTAATGTTTGATGCCTTGTACTTAACTGTATTCTTGCACTTTGTATTGCACTTATGCTTTAAGTCGCCCTGGATAATCTGATATAAAAATAAAAATAATAATAATAATAATAATAATAATAATAATAATAATAATAATAATCTTCTAGGGGGTGGTCAATGTTTTGCCTTTATCCCAGGCACATTATACGAAGTGGAAGTCATAATTATACATGTTACATTGACACACACACAAAGCAGGCTCGGTGCAGTCGGATCGAGCACGCACACACACACACACACACACACGCACGCACACACACACACACACACACACACATAGACGGACATATTACAAAGGTGTACTGTAAAGAGTACTTATGTATGGAAATGCAATTTAGACAATGGTACAAGTGTAAATATTTCTGTGTAACACGATCATATATTTAACATGTATGTGTAATCACTGAACACTGGTTTCTTCATTATGTATTTTGTCAGTGTGGCCACAGTGCACACATTCTTTGGAGAGAGATGGCAATATGGTGCAGGGTCTACTGTCAGTAGTACACCTTGAGACACTGAGCATAAAGTTTGTGCTTATTGCTTTTTATGGTAGATGGCATCGAGCGGTATTAAAATGATGTACTTTGTACTGATGAAAATTGTAATTGGCGTTTATATCACAACATCGTATCCAGTAGTGGCGTATTTTGGGGGAGGCACGGTGCCATGGCAATTTTGAACAAAATAAACACGGACGGAGCTCCCGCGCAAGGACTTGAACCTGGAGCTCAGGCACTCAGAGTTTGTTTTTAATCTACGTCACTACCCTTAACCCAGCTAACACACAATGTTGCCACAACGATGTAGCAATGTAATTCAACATTGTGGGAAGTGGATGCTGAATAAAACATTTACATTGATCTGTTATTCACTTAACACACCATCGATCCACCTGCAGGACCACCCTACTCTTCTACCTCCGGTTTCTCTTCAATTTCAGACACTGTGATTGGCTCACGCTGCCTCTCGCGCTGCCCGCCCATCCCGGAAGCCACGCCCTACAAACATGTCTCCTCCCCGCACGCAGGTCCTCAAATTTTAGATTTAATTCAGCGAGGAGCTGAGCTGCGAGATTCCCTCCTGCGACTCTTCCACAACTTTTGACATTTGCACATTGCACAGCAGTGGGAATTGTTTTATATTTTAAGCCATTGTAGCCATTGTTTTATTATAATTTACTTTTGTGCATTGATAGCATTACAATATTGGTTACTTAGGTCATTTTCAAGCTTGATTAAGTAAGGCTTCTTTTGACATTTTTGTATTTTCTATCATTAATCCTCAATGCTTGCTATAATGAGAAAATACAAAGTCATTATATTGTTTTTTATAACAGTAAAGTTTTTCCATAAGGTCACAAGTCAAGCCACAGCAAATTAATTAAATTAAGCTCTGAAAAGAAGGAAACTAATTAATTAAGTTATTTATCAATGTCTGCTCTCTATGGAACAGATTGATTCAATCTTTTTTTTATTAGTTCTATGAGGAGATTGGAGATTTGTTATTTTACTCCTTTTCCTGCAATGATATTTATCTCCTCTTTTTGAAAACAATATAACCATTATGGAAACGTCAAGGGTCTGTCTATAAGAAATCAGACCATCTTAAAAAAAAGCACCTAGGAACACTTCTTCGATTGCTGCTGTCAGTCAACTCATGTGGAAAGTAAACAAAATATCTGGATAACCTACAAACATCAGATATGAACAGAGACTGACAAAGGTAAATATCTAGAATCAGGTATTTACATGAATACAAATCCACTAGATAGCTTACAATTTATGCTAGAATATTCATATCTGGTATACTATTGTACATATTCTGTTTTTATTGTTGTTGATTTTTTTACATGGCAATAACTCGTATTTTAAGTATTCTGATTAATCTGAGGAATATTTAGTTGCATGTTAGCATACAGAGATACAGCAGACAGTAAGATATGAAAGGTGGAGAAAAACGAGAAGAACAGCAACAATAAAAACAGAAGTCAACCAAAAATGTATACTAACCTCACCAAACTGTGGGGCTGAAGGAAACTATACAGTTATCCTCTTGTATCGTTTTTTTAAAGACTACCATGGTTGTAATTGATAGGCATTTACTTTTCATAAATTATTTTTGTTTATGATTATATTATCTCATATTTAAATCATGGTCCTCTCAATTTCAGAATATTCTGAATTGCATATAAAGTATTAAAAATGTATAGAACAATTGTGAGAAAAAAAAATCCTAGTCAGAAAAGTTGCAAACTTAAAGTGTTCCTCTCCTCAGTTAATAAAACAAATGTCTTATAATTCATGACACAAAATGCAGGAGAATCCTGACTTATTAAGCCTAGCTCCACAAAAAGGACACCATATGATTGGAGAGAACAGACCAAACCTGACAGGCATTTTAAGAGGCCTCCTTATTACTCTCAGCAGTGATACGTGATTATCATAAGAGACCTGCCAAGGAAAAAATAAAAACATTTACCCATTTACTGCTGTGGACAACAAACAAAATAAGAGAAGCCTCTCTAACACCTTAACATTTTCCCATAAGCAGCTCGGTTCCGCATCATTCCCAAGAGACATTTCATTAAGTTAAATGTGACATATGGGGTCATTGTTAGTTTGAGTCACGTTTTCTGTAAAGCTATGTATAATTATTCAAATGAATCTGACCCACAGCTGGTGGGGGGCGGGGTGGTGTTCACCGCATTCACTGTACTTGATCGTTTTATATATAGGCTCAAACTTATTTAAACCTTTTATTATTGTGATCAGTATTTTATTATGATTTTATTCATTTTCACTTTTCAGTGATTTCTTCTTGCCCTTTTCTTGTTTTACTCTGATATATCGTTTTATTAGTTATACATTTTCCCATCTCTCTACCTGAATAGTTTTTTAAGCCTACTGCATTTTTGCCGGATTGGAGAAACGTAAAGACTTTGTTGTTGGTAGGACTACAGAAAAGAGATACCTGAACATAATTTATGAGCCTTTACTGGACACTGTTCAAAATTAAAGTTGGAAATGTACATTGGAACAACGAAAACACAAAGGAAATGCAATATATACGGCTTTTAATGCCAGTACTTATGCTATGCAAAATTAAAATAGATAAAACCGTATATTTTACTTATATTTCACGGTTTCACAATGAAAAACTTACAGCTGATCCACACTTCCACATTTCCAAACTGCAGTATTACTTACTTAGTAAATTACCCAATCAGTGAAGCGAGGTTTTGAAAACTAACTCTGTTAGGACTGAACTGCTCCAGGGGCTGAACTTATCTGATACGTCTGATTGGTTATTGGGCTTTAAGAAGGCAGGAAATACAAGGTGCAAGTTTTGAAAGATGTGTACACATCAAGACGGCTCCGCCCCCATGTCTTGCTGTCCTCTGCGGTTGCACACACTTGCTCAATGAGCGAGCCTGACCTGGGTCCGGAAGAAATGTAAATTAAATATAACAATGAGAGGAAGTCTCACTAAACATTCCATTCATCGACGCAAGTAAATGTGAGGGTGGTGGGTTTGTTTTTCAGAAAGAAACACATTTTGAAAATGATGCCTGTCTGAGCCTAAACCGATTGTTTTAGGATGAGTTGGATAAATGATTGAAAATCAATCAAACATTTAAACCAGCATATTAATGCTCCAGGAAATGATTAGGGGCCGGATTAAATACAGACTTTCCTGCTAATAGCAAGCTACAAGCCTGTACATCATATTGGTTAAATTTATGAGAAGAAAATAGCATCTTACTCAATATGAAGTACAGTTTTGTAGTTTTTATTATTAGTGGATGGACTACCCTGCTCTTCCACCTCCGCCTACCATAATTATTAATGTAATCCCCACCTAGGTCTGAATGGACAACAACAAGTGGTGATAAACTGTGACATATTTGTGACAAAAAATCTATGTAATCTATATTTAACTGTAATGGCTACGGGGGAGTATAGTATGATGAGAAAAGTTTGTAGTAAAATGGCCACAGGCACTTCAGTTGTTGCATTTTCTTGTCCATCAATCAATATATTATGCTGATTCTTTGATTGTTATGGGCCTAGTCTCAAGCACTATTTAAGGGAATGGACTTCAAAATGGGTTTATTTGTTTCTGAGCAGATATTTTCATTTTGAGATGTGTAAAGCATTACATATTTATTTTATTGCTGGCAAAAGAAAAGAGTAACCCCCACTCACCATTATCTACACACCTGAGGAATCTGTACCAAAATTCAAATAAGGTAGAGGACCACATCCAGCCCTAAACCACAGTCACAGGAGCGTTGTGTGCTTTTATGTGCATAGGCCCCTTGGTTTGACTACTCATTTACTCTGTGGATTGTATTATTATTATTATTATTATTATTATTATTATCTCAGACTATTGAAGGAATACATATTGTAAAGATATGATTATACTGAAACAGACAGCTTGCATCCTCTATGTTCTATATCCATAATTTCTGGTCCCTAATCAAGTATTACTATTTGTTTCCTCTGTCTCTCAAATGCTCAATGAAATTTAAATTAGCTCTGAGCTGCCCATGTTCAAATTAAGCACATTTGCATCTGTGGAAATAGCATGAATGTTGTCTTGATTTAACGAAACTTAGAAAGAAGTCTCCTATGTGTAAACCTGTGTCTGAAAAACAAGGGTCAGATGAGAATACAGATGGAGGATATCCAAAATTCATCAGGCAGGGTTATGTCTTAACTCAAGTCACAAAAGACATAAAAAATGTAAATAGTTAATGTAGATTCATTGCTGATCCTGGCACCTGCAAATAAATAATCTATCATTTACACATAAAAAAGTCAAATCAACCTTTTCCACAAGGTTCTCCCGGCCACAAAGAGAATTTAAATTTAAATCTTTAATGGTGGACTTAATATTTTTGATTTTGAACAGATCTTGGCACATCTTTGTTGCTGAAATAAATCACTGCAGAAATAGCCAATTTGTATCGCATCTCCACATACAAAGTTTTTGCTAAACAACATTTTTTTCTTATTTGTTTTTGAAAAAATGTTTAGAAAGTGTAAATTTCAACAGAGGTGAACATTTGACTACAGCTGTATATTAGAATTACTTGCAAAGTATGATTAATTTGATTTCAACTTGATAATGTACCACTTTGTTTTGAGATAGGTGAAGCGGTACCAAAGTAGCATATGAGTATAATTGCTTGTAATTAACAAAAGTGCAAGTGAAATTAATGACAGAACAGATGCTTATGGATTATAGATCATCATTTTCAGTATTCACTAACTAGTATAACACATTTTAATGGCACTATAAGACATATTGCACTGCCCCATTGATCAAATGAGGACCAAAAGAAGCTGGGGATATGCTGTCCCATTCATTTGAAGCCTTTCAATGTTTAAGATAACAGTGCAGTTGTTATTTGATTTGTTTTGGTTACGCAGGGTAGTAGGCCACTGGCCGAAGCGGAGCCCAGAACAAAGGCAGCCCACACAGATGGTGGAGCGCAGCAGAGCTCGATCGCAGCAAGCTGAGAGAGAGAGATCTCCTACATCCACAGTCGCAAGCTGTAGAGTGGGCACAAGCCGGCGGAGGAGCACCTCACCTGGGCGAGATCTCTTACGACAGACCGAGGCTTAGGCCGGGTGGCCAGGGCTCAGGTTTACTGCCATTACTGATGCTCTTCGCTGTGGAGGAAAAGCCCTGTGGACAAAAACCAACACAGAGACTAGTCTGTAAATAATATAATACATCACAATAATTATATTAAATGACTAGATAAGCCCTACGTCATGTATTTTAAAACTGAAACTCAAGCCGAAGTGGAGCCGGACCTCCGGGGCGCAGTCAGCACAGAATATACACACAGAGACAGACAAATGTGGTGAATTGGTGGGTGAACAGCACTATTTGTGCAGCCAGCCAACCGAAAGCACAAGTTTGTGTTGTAAACAAACACACAGAGCTCTCACACGTGATTTTCCAAATGCTAAATGGCAAAAGAGGAAGTTCCTGTGCAGACGTCACGTCTTATACAAACAGGAAGTAGGAAGGGACCTGTTTTGAGTGATGTGCACAGGGGCCAATGGCAGCTTTGATACAGAGATGTTTCGATCGGGTTCCAACTGAAACCCCTCCCCCTTGGGCAATGCTTCTGCCTTGAAAGATAAGAGCAGGAGAAGATTGTTCATAAACCCAGCTTTAAATGTACAGATGAAGATAATGTCATTGCATAAAACATTGACAAGCTTCTACCGTGAAAACTGTGACCGACTGGTCTGTAAACCATTTCTAAGGGCTCAAATTGTGCAGCAGGAATTAATGGCAATCCCTTTGAGAATGGCTGATGATATCCTCCATACAATTTGAACATTTGTTGCTGCTCCCTAGTTACAGTGTATTTATATAGTAGGTACTCAGTAATTACATTTGTAGTTACTCATAAGTACAGTGTAATTATGCATTATTACAATGTACTTAATGTGTAATAAGTGGGTCAGGCCCAGTATAGTTCCAAAGGTAGCCTCCCGGTGGGCATCCTTACCAGACAATTGTGTACTTATACAGTTAATAATTTTTACGCATTAAGTACATTGTAATAATGCATAATTACACAGTTCTTATATGTAACTACGGATGTAAATACACTGTACACTGTAACTAGGGAGACCTATTTTAATGTGTTACCAATAATAATAATATCATTAAATATATTTCAGCAATCCATGTGTTACTATAAAGCCATATCAGTCCTGAAACTGGAAACATATAAAGGTATGTAGTACTGCGCAACCAGAACTTTGTTAATAACGTACTAAACCCAAAGGAAATCCATAACCATAAAATGTTTTAGGGTAACTGCAATTATTCTCCCTTGAGAATACCAACATATAAGATTCATAATATGTCTGGTGTCCTGCACAACATGAATTTTGTATTTATTTTTTAAATGTAAATTAAGTTTAGTTTCTCTGCAGTACAAAATGTTTGTTTTCTTAGTATGTTAATACTGCTTGAAAACTGAAGGACAAAAGAAGAAACAGACAAGAGGCAATTGGCAAGTCAGGTAAGCTTTTATCTTCCAGCAATTTATCATGTAAATTATGTTTTCTCTGTTTTATGAAAATCTGAAAGCAACTTTCTGCATGACTGAAGCTTTTGCCAAATAGGCTGTCTCACATTTCTGAAAAATGTTTCTTCATCAGACATATATGAATTTCGAAGACAAGCTCATTTGTTTTTCACTCCAAAGATTAATTTTTTGCTGAAATGTCATTTTTCTGTGATGTTGTGCGTTAATATCCATACATTTACTGAAACATGGGCAATTGCATCTAGAAGGCTTATTTTATATAGATTTTTATTTTTGATGTCAGATTTTCATGTATATATGTATCATTTAAAATAAGGAATGCTACGTATCTGTAATTGCAGTATATACATACTGTACTGTGGGAAGAACTGTCATTTCACATTACATTTGATATATTTTATTGTCAGCAATGATATAGTATTGTTTTAGAAATATTATGATATATTTAAATTCAGTACTGCATTCAACTAGCAAAGGCAGCAATACAAAAAATGCATATTAACTATGTAAAATAGATTCTTGCAACGTCAAGCCAAATGTTCAGAGTGTTCTGCTTACTGGATTCTACTGTTTAGTTATATTTACTAGCTTCTAATTACAATTGTATCAGTTTTGGTGTGTAACTGGCATAGCAATACATGGGACTATTAACTATACAAATCAATTACCAGCATTGGACATGTTTTATGTTTTTTTTTTTTTTCAGTATGCTAATATTGAATTTGATTCAGTTTTAATCAGTTGCATTGACATTACTATAACTTGATTTTTATATATACATTTTTCAATCTCAAATTACTGTGCCCTTTTCCATTTGTGCATTCAAGTAACATGCACAATCTGGATCATTAGAGAGTGACATGTCATGTATGTGTGATAATAGCACAACATTCAGAACTTTTAAACTTCCATGTAAATGTAGTTGTAGCTTACTAACCCTGTTGAATATTGTCACTATATCTGAGAAATGTATCTATAGGGAAAACAGTTCAGGGAAGTATTTGGTCATTCTTTAGCCCCTGACTACACTGTGAAAGTGAGAAAACTGGTTGTGGAGCATATTCAACCTCATAACTACAATTCAGTTTTGCTTTTCACAGATTAAAACCTAAGGCATTGTTAAGGATTTTGCTTTCAGAAACAGATAAATGAGACATGTATGTGTATTTTACCATTGAAATAGGAAGGAATTGAGAAAGAATTCAGGCACATAAAAAAACAGAATCATAACCTACTTTTACTATACTAGAGCATTGCTGTTAAGACTACTTAATGCTTTAAAAAAAATACTATAAAAACAATTTTAAAATAGTCAAAACATCAAAAAAAAAATACTTAAAATGTTAAAAAGAACCCGTGGGATCTTTACCAATCACTCTGTAAAATAGTACTGGTCTAACAAAACTCCCATCCAAATTAAGATGTTATAATCCTGGGTATAGTACATGACAAAATAAGATTATTAAATAAGTGTAGCATAATTTATACCACTTTGAAGGCAGTAAGGGTAAATACACCCCAAAGAAAAACAGATATGTTTAATTAAAATATTCTTTCATGAATATTGAATGTTTTCGGCATACTAGTCTGGCATACAAAAATGTTATTCAATCTAATATGGTAGAGAATTTCTGAATAATGGTTATTCCTAGGGCCGGATTAAATCAGAACTTTGACCCACCCGCTAATAGAAAACTACAAACTTGTATGTCATAGCGGTTACATTTATGATTAGATGAGAGTGGCATCTTACTAAAACTGAAGCCACAACTGATTACAGTTCTGTAGTTTTCTATTAGCAGGTGGGTCAAAGTTTTGATTTAATCCAGCCCCTAGTCTCTACCCTTGGTATCCAAACAATTGTTTTAATCACCTGGAAGGCTGTTCTTAACATGTTTGGAGATATACCTGAAATATCTGACAATATTAAATAAATAATGACAAAAAGCAGAAAAAGAAGGACCTTGTTAAAAATATCACAGAGATAAATGGTGACAAGGATGTAAAGTTCATCCTGACTTTGTAAAGTGTTACTCAACCCTTAAAACTCTTGAAAAGGCTGAGATTTTGAGCTTTAATGTGAATCTTGCACCAAAATATTGAAGAGTCCTGTAGAGAGTGCTTGCTATGCCTAATTGGGCAAAGACACAACCATGCCTCTTGATTTAAAAAAAGCAGCCTTTCTAATACTCAATTTGTAAATGACTTGAGTAACATATAACCTCCCACTACCTTTCTTTTTCATTAACACTAACCACTAGTGATTATTAAAATATAATGATTGCAATATTTCTCCTATTGGCTATTGGCAGTTATTAAGATCTCCAGAGGGTTCTTTTTGAGAGGTGCAAAGCATTTGATGACACCTTTCCTGTTATTTTCCATTCAAGGCATAGCTCCATGTGGTAATTTTCAGAATCATACAGCTCCATGCTCCTAAATAAACTTTCATCTATAAAATACATATTGTAATTTGTTGCATTTTGTTTGTTTCCTTGATTTTTTTTTTTTGCATTTGTAGCATGAGCTATTTATATTATTTATATGAGTGTTCCCACTGGTGGCATTTCCATATATTCTAATCATACAACATTTTGAATGAGTCGATGTAAGCCCATGAGGTGCTTATATTTTTAATCATACAATTGTATAGCTTTTTGAATTGTATTTTTATTGAAAATATTGCACTTTGTACCTTGTACATTGTTTGCTGTGTAAGAGAATTTGAATGCTTGGTTTTTCAGTCAATCTAAATAAATAGTTGAACTGAAAACTCATAGGTCAATTGGTTTCTCTTTTAAGATTCTTTTTAGAGGGAAGATGCGGTCAAGTCACAGATGTGCAATAATCATTTATTTTGACAAAAATAGGAAACTAATATCATTCAATTATATTACTGAAAATAAGTAATATTAAGCTTCTGCTGGATTACAGTAAGAAACAGATAATACCCATTTTCTTCTTTCTCCTCACAGTACAGCTTATAGGCCAGTCTGGTCAGGCAGGAAGCAGTGTGTCTCTCTCTCTCTCTCTCCTCTCCAGCTCTGTCTTGTGTCTCGTTGCAGGATGAAGAAGTTAAGAGAACTCAAATTCTCTTTGTTTTCCCTTTTATAAGGTTTCCTTCCAACCAATAGCATTTTGCCACCACCATGACTTGGGTGCCTTATGCTAAAGTAATTTAGAAGTGGGGATCATTTCGAATTTGGCTAGGAGCCAATCAGAGGACAGGTCCCTTTTGTTCTCTGGTCATAAAGATAGGGTTACCAGGGCTACCAGGGAACTTAGATAAAAGGGAGGAGGTCTGTTTCCTCTACCAAACCAGATGGTATAGAATTTCCCATAGAAAAATATATTCTAACAAATAATATCTTACAGCTGTTTGTCTTTTGTCTGTCGTTTTGCTTAAATAATTGTTTAGAGAAGGATCTGTTTTTACAGTGTAGTTAGACTCAAGATGTTTTTTTTTCTTTTCTTTCACTCCAGCACCATAAATAATTCTGCACCATTGCACCATGCAACACCAGTCTGTTTCCTGGGGCCCCACATATTAAAATAGCCCAACACCGTGGCAACCCCTATGGTGTCACATTATATAATATCATATAATATATAATATACACAGAGTTGTACAGGCATGAATATATTCCCTCATCCCTATGTACAGCATAATTCAATTTAGATTTACTGTATAATTATAAAACTATAATTATTGTTTACGTTAAACAATATGGCATTTCAAGCCTGTTTAGTTAATGGCTTATTTTATATAACTAGAAAGAAATGAGCATACAGTGACTATAGGAAATATTTACCCCCTTGGACTTTTTCACATTTTGTTGTGATTTTTTCCTTTGATTAATACAACCTACTCAACACTTTAAAGAGGCAAGAGATGTATTATTGTGAAACAACAATTAATTAAAATAAATCAATAAATAAATGTATTGGTTAGACAGGTATTCACCCACCTGAGTCAATACTTGTTAGAACTGCCTTTGGCAGCAACACGGCTGTGAGACGTTTGGGGTAAATCTGGATATTGCAATTTTTTCCCATTTCTTTTGACAGAATTGTTCAATGTGGAGAACAAAATGGGGGGTGGGAGGTTCAAATCAATTAAAAATGAAACCTGAAAGGTCTTAATTAGGTACATTTTCACCCTTCTGCAATGACACTGCTATATAAGCTCAGTCCAACTGGGTGCAATAAGAGTGATTCCTATAGGCACTGTAGATGGCAAAAACACTAGGAAACTCACAAAAAGGCCTCCTTGGAAAGCAAATTTAAAAAGGTAATATATTTAGTAATTTATCAAATAATTGAAAATAATAATCTGTTAAATAACCCTAAATCAGCTTATAACACTGCAACTAATTAATGAAAAATAAGTTTAAAAATGAAAACCATACCATACCACTTCATTGACTGAAATGATTGGTTTCTTAATTGTAAGATTTCTTAAAAAAACTAAAAAAAATGAATACATTTTGGTATTGTTGTGCACTGAAATGTTATTTATTCCCCACAATGGTGTGGGGGGTAAAAGTTTAGGCTCTGTCTGTTGCTTTATTAACTGCATGATCTGTTTCTTACTAGTGACTTACAAGCTTTCAAGGTTGTTGTTTTTTTCGAAGTTGTGTTTTCTAGCATCATTACAGTAGATGTCAGACACAATCATTTGGCACAGGTTTGTTACATTTCTTTATTATAAAGAAAAAAAGTTTTTCTTCCCAAATGAAAACTAAGATGTATTATGGCTTGTCTGAGACCTGATGAGATTTTCAACTAATTTCACCTGTAATCCAACAAATGGAAGTCATTTTTACATTTTACATTCACTGCTCTGGTTCTCTTTGTGGTTATAGCATTATTAGTTTTTTCAAATTTTACCATGATTGCTATACTCATGCAAAATGTTTTTTATTTTGCCTGTGTGCTCTTCTGGACAATTTAACTAACTAGAATAGAACACAAGAGATATATCTCGTAAAAGAAGACCACATAAAAGATGGAAGATGAAATAAGACGTTCTGCTGCCGTGACCTGGGAAAGAGATGGAAGTCTGAATGATGATAATATATACTATATATACATTCACCTAAAGGATTATTAGGAACACCATACTAATACTGTGTTTCACCCCCTTTCGCCTTCAGAACTGCCTTAATTCTACGTGGCATTGATTCAACAAGGTGCTGAAAGCATTCTTTAGAAATGTTGGCCCATATTGATAGGATAGCATCTTGCAGTTGATGGAGATTTGTGGGATGCACATCCAGGGCACGAAGCTCCCGTTCCACCACATCCCAAAGATGCTCTATTGGGTTGAGATCTGGTGACTGTGGGGGCCAGTTTAGTACAGTGAACTTATTGTCATGTTGTCATGTCATGTTCTCATTCTGTTTACGCCAAATTCTGACTCTACCGTCTGAATGTCTCAACAGAAATCGAGACTCATCAGACCAGGCAACATTTTTCCAGTCTTCAACTGTCCAATTTTGGTGAGCTTGTGCAAATTGTAGCCTCTTTTTCCTATTTGTAGTGGAGATGAGTGGTACCCGGTGGGGTCTTCTGCTGTTGTAGCCCATCCGCCTCAAGGTTGTACGTGTTGTGGCTTCACAAATGCTTTGCTGCATACCTCGGTTGTAACGAGTGGTTATTTCAGTCAAAGTTGCTCTTCTATCAGCTTGAATCAGTCGGCCTATTCTCCTCTGACCTCTAGCATCAACAAGGCATTTTCGCCCACAGGACTGCCGCATACTGGATGTTTTTCCCTTTTCACACCATTCCTTGTAAACCCTAGAAATGGTTGTGCGTGAAAATCCCAGTAACTGAGCAGATTGTGAAATACTCAGACCGGCCCGTCTGGCACCAATAACCATGCCACACTCAAAATTGCTTAAATCACCTTTCTTTCCCATTCAGACATTCAGTTTGGAGTTCAGGAGATTGTCTTGACCAGGACCACACCCCTCAATGCATTGAAGCAACTGCCATGTGATTGGTTGGTTAGATAATTGCATTAATGAGAAATTGAACAGGTGTTCCTAATAATCCTTTAGGTGATAGTACATTGGCACAATATATATATATATATATATATATATATATATATATATATATATATAAACATGTATTTATTTATTTACTTTTAACCACAATTGTTAATCAAGTTGGGCAAAGCTGATGGCTTAGTGTTGCTTTGGTTGCTATACCATGTTGCCACAGCAACAGTGTTGTAATTGTCTTCTGTGCATTTTCAGTCTTTATACATTAAATTAATCACAATATTTTTAAGTAATATATTTTTCATGAACATATGACTTATTTATTAATTCTGATTTATTATGCTCACACAGTCTATGATAAAACCAATTAAAATAAATGAAAGTAGGTTCTTCCCTAATGTTCTGGGATCCTGTTTGTCTTAAGTTCTTGTCTATATGAACTTATATGTAAGTTATTGAGACTTACAGAATTTTTCAATCATTAAAGAGTCATGCAGGGTTTTTATGAAGGGTTCATTAATGTATTTTGCCACTGAAGAAAAAAGGTTGTCATGCTACAGTAATTCTACAATACATGCTACAATAATGTTTTTTTTTTTAAATAAAGACTTGTTTGTTTATCTTTACACATCAGAAATGGGATTTTAATTTGCAGATACATGTGATATATTGAAAGCAAAGTCTTTCACTAAGCAAGAAAAATGTCTGTTTTCTACAGTTTAAGTATATTTGCAAATAATGAATGTATCTTACCATCTTTAATATTGATTATTCTTTTACAAACTGCTCATTGAAATGAATTCTTTCAGATAATCATCTTGGATTTTTTTTTTCATTAAGCTTATCATCTTTTACACTATAAATAAATCAGATTTGCCAAGTTGTTCTGAATATTGTAAAACCAACAAGTTCTTAATTCTGCTTAAAGTAGGAAAAGTAGCAGGAACAACAGGATCTGTGCTTTGCAAAACAGTAAACTACGGAACTAAGGGTTCACACAAATTCATCCACCCTGTTGGCTGGTATGGTTTCCTGTATATATCATGCATGTGATGAGAAAAGTATTTTGTCTGGTTTTGTAATAATGTAGGGTTTATTTTTCATGTTTATGTATTTATTTATTTATTTATTTATTTATTGTTCATTTCTTAGCAGATGCCCTTACCCAGGGCAACATAATTCTGCACGATATGATGGGTAGGGTCCTGTGGTTTATGTGACCTGTGTTCTTAGGCTGAACTTTATTCCTCCCAGCACAGCATGGTCATGCAGTCTGCTTAATTATACCACCATCTCCTGATTCCTTTAATCATCTCAATTAGTCATTCTATTAAGCTGCATTGATTCAACGGCAGCAGCTATGCACATTTATTTAAAGGGACATGCATCCTTTTATTACAAATGTCTTATTAAATATTAATTATTGCAATGTGTGAATAATTAAAATGTTTCAGTTTACTAGTAGGAACACATAATTTGTTATAACAACACTGATTCCGAGAACAATTTATGTAAATACTGAAACTTTAACTTTAATATACTGTATAATGTAACATATGTATTGAATTTGGCAGTAAACCTTGAAGAACGTAATTGAATGCCTTGAACATCGGAGACAAAATCAGTCACATTATTAAAATTTACTTAAATTGTGTTTAAACATTTCACAATGCTCTGTGCCACCGATTCACTCATTGCAGATTAACTTTATCAGCTAATATTACTTTCAGTTCAGAGGTATTTGATTGCCCTTGGAGAACAGGGCAAAAAGTAATCAGTTATTGCAGAAACACTGTCTTTATCAGTTCATGATTTTCATCATTCACCTGCTCTAGGAATTCCCCCACATTCAAATTTTCCAGGGAAATATTAGCACAAATAAATGCCTCTGTCAAATCAAAAATAACATCTCATTGGCATTCATCATTTTATTCCCCTTCTGTGTTTTACTGGAGGACTCATATCAGTCAATCACAGCCTTTCATTTTCTTTTTTTTATTAATGTTGGTCTATTGTTGACTTTTGGGTGTGGCCTAAATATATACTGGAAATTGCAAAATAAATTCTACCTATAACCTATAATGTACAGAACACCAGGTGGATGTTGTTGAATGCTATCGCTCAGTGAAATTATTTATTTTTCAATGTCTTTGATTCCATGTTTAGGTCTCTCAATGTTTCTTTTAACACATCAGTTTATTAAATTATTGTTTATATTAATCATAATTAGTATATATTTTTCTAATTGTCTAATTTTTTTTTCATTAAAGATGAGAAATGCAATATGCAATATACAATCATCAATACTGCTTACTGGAAACAATCTATAATACACCCCCTCTTCCCAGTCCTAGACATGGAGCCGGATTAAATCAAAACTTTGACCCACCCACTAATAGCAAACTACAAACCTGTACATCATAGTGATTACATTTGTGATTAGAAGAAATTATACCACAATTGAGTACAGATCTGTAGTTTTCTATTAGCAGGTGGGTAAAAGTTTTGATTTAATCCCAGCCTGGGATTAAATCAAAACTTTGATTTACTCGCTAATAAGAAAATACAAAACTGTACCCAGTTGCGGCTTCATATTGAGAAAAATGCTAATTTATTTTAATCATAAATAAAAACGCTGTCATATACAGGTTTGTAGTTTGCTATCAGTTGGTGGATCAAAGTTTACATTTAATCCAGACCCTAATTTCACAAGCACGTTTTTAGTGACAAATCAAAACACAATTGGTTTTCAAGTTAATGTGTAGCAAACATGAAATGATGAAAGATGAATTAGTGTAATCTAATTTGAACATGTGTTATAATGTTTTATAACCTAGATTGTGTTTGAGCATCCTGCATCCCACAATAAATAATAAAAAAAACAGTAAAACAAAAGAAGCAACAAACAAAACTTGGCTTTATGCATTTCAATTCCAATTTGTATCCTTTATAGCTGCCTTAGTTTAGCTTGATTTACAGATGCATCTTCCTGATTACGTCATCTTAGAAGTACCTTGACTTTAATACAAAAAGTGATATACAGCTGTGCCATTATCTTTACCTATTTAGTTTTCATGCACAATTAAACATTGATAACCATCTGTGTATTCAGAGTGGATCTTATTATCCAGTCATGAATGTTTTAAAGGTAATATTAGTATAAATTTGTTACTCATATTTCTAACAATACTTTGATTTAATTTTCCAAACTCACACTTTAAGTTTTCAGTTCTTTCACTGAGGTATGCATCAATGCCCAATATGCTGCTGCAGTGAAAAGAAAGCTTAATTCCCAGCAGGTCTTCTGCTTCTTTTTACAGAATCAAGGGGACAGTCATGGATCCAAATAGCACCAGGGACACAAAAGCATTCAACTGATTCAATCTACACCAGCAGATTTCAGTTTTCTCTGGAGAGCTTATCTGCCTTGTATTTTTGTGGTGTCTTCATTCATCTCATAGCCAGGTTATGGATCAAAGTTTGAACCTCTGTATGGCCTCTATTGTCAGAATCACTGGAGAACTCCTAAAGAATTTTCAGTCTCTTTTTTGCCTTTTTTATGGTCTAAGATTGATAAAATGTAATAACTTCAGGTGTAAAAAGTAATCTTGTGCTTCAAAGTTTGGTGAGCTAGTTTTCCTCTTTCTGCTACATTCTTTCTGGGTTTTTTTCACATTAGTTTTTATAAAAGCGTTCTTTAACAGTGACAAATAGCTGGAGGAAAAATAACCATAAGAAAATAGTTGAAAATAATTCAAGAAGATGTATCCAAGAAAATATATATATAATTCAACATATTTAGCTGTGGTGATTGTTATGATTAGACTGCAAATTAAGTGATCTTTGATAATAACAAATGAAAACATTGAATTGTTAGAAAATATGCAAAGACTTTGATTTAACAGGCAATAACTGAAAACAATTAAGCTTAATTAATTAATGTGTCAAAACTTGTTATTTGTTACTTAAGTATCCTCCAAATTTGTTATGACACTTCTGTTTTTAACTTAGTTCATGGGTTAGTTAGACAAGCTAAATGAAAAATATTGAACACACTTACAATCATGTCATATGTATTCCTCACTTTTCCTCATAAGATTAAATAAACCATTATATTTCAGAAAATATGACTATTAGAATGAATATAAGAATAAACAGACTATATAAATAATATATATATATATATATATATATATATATATATATATATATATATACACTCATCTAATGGATTATTAGGAACACCATACTAATACTGTGTTTGACCCCCTTTTCGCCTTCAGAACTGCCTTAATTCTACGTGGCATTGATTCAACAAGGTGCTGAAAGCATTCTTTAGAAATGTTAGCCCATATTGATAGGATAGCATCTTGCAGTTGATGGAGATTTGTGGGATGCACATCCAGGGCACGAAGCTCCCGTTCCACCACATCCCAAAGATGCTCTATTGGGTTGAGATCTGGTGACTGTGGGGGCCAGTTTAGTACAGTGAACTCATTGTCATGTTCAAGAAATCAATTTGAAATGAATCGACCTTTGTGACATGGTGCATTATCCTGCTGGAAGTAGCCATCAGAGGATGGGTACATGGTGGTCATAAAGGGATGGACATGGTCAGAAACAATGCTCAGGTAGGCCGTGGCATTTAAACGATGCCCAATTGGCACTAAGGGGCCTAAAGTGTGCCAAGAAAACATCCCCCACACCATTACACCACCACCACCAACCTGCACAGTGGTAACAAGGCATGATGAATCCATGTTCTCATTCTGTTTACGCCAAATTCTGACTCTACCATCTGAATGTCTCAACAGAAATCGAGACTCATCAGACCAGGCAACATTTTACCAGTCTTCAACTGTCCAATTTTGGTGAGCTTGTGCAAATTGTAGCCTCTTTTTCCTATTTGTAGTGGAGATGAGTGGTACCCGGTGGGGTCTTCTGCTGTTGTAGCCCATCCGCCTCAAGGCTTCACAAATGCTTTGCTGCATACCTCGGTTGTAACGAGTGGTTATTTCAGTCAAAGTTGCTCTTCTATCAGCTTGAATCAGTCGGCCCATTCTCCTCTGACCTCTAGCATCAACAAGGCATTTTCACCCACAGGACCTCCGCATACTGGATGTTTTTCCCTTTTCACACCATTCTTTGTAAACCCTAGAAATGGTTGTGCATGAAAATCCCAGTAACTGAGCAGATTGTGAAATACTCAGACTGGCCCGTCTGGCACCAACAACCATGCCACGCTCAAAATTGCTTAAATCACCTTTCTTTCCCATTCAGACATTCAGTTTGGAGTTCAGGAGATTGTCTTGACCAGGACCACACCCCTAAATGCATTGAAGCAACTGCCATGTGATTGGTTGGTTAGATAATTGCATTAATGAGAAATTGAACAGGTGTTCCTAATAATCCTTTAGGTGAATGTGTGTATATATATATATATATATATATATATATATATATATATGTGTGTGTGTGTGTGTGTGTGCTAAAACAAATTACACTGATTTAATGTTTTTATACAGTTTTATTATTTATACAGTATTTAAATGTGAGGCTAGGCTTAACTAATATTTTTTTAAAAATGCATTGGGAGTGAATTCAGTAACCTAAGATATCTAAGATATACTATTTTACCCTAAATTAACTTGAAAAAGTTGAACCACTACAAATCCAAGTTATAGTCATGGGCAGTGATGAATGTCAAATAGCCTCACATCTGCTGTGAAAAAAGTACTATGAACTGTGAGTGACCCACTGTCAGACAGAAACATGGTGAGATTAGAAAGTGAAGGTTATTCCTTGGCTCATATAGGCCCGAGGCAACCCAGTGCTCCTAACAGTGTCCATTCTCTTGTGAAAAAAGGTTTTATCTCTTTTAAAGTGATAACTCTTTATATACCCTAGCACATTATCAGCTACTGATTATTGAGCTCCTTTAACCTTTTTAATTGTTACAATGTTTGTCTTGTACAGAAACTTGATCTAAAAGATATCAGCTTGATTTAATGAGTGACTTTATGTCTGACATGAGACCCCTCTGTTCAGGTGTCCCCCAAGGCTCTCTGGTACGCTTAATATGTTAGCATTTAAACACTTCATTGGGAATATGTTATTGGGATGTTATGTCTTGTTTCCAGTGCTTGTGTGGCATGGCACACAAAAGAAAATACATTTCTGACATTAGGATTATGGGATAATATTGTGGTGCCTTTTAAAAAAAAAAGCACATAGTAACACATTCAATAATAACTTACAAAGCAAAGAAATTGAAAGAAGTGTTCTCAATATTTGTATTTATGTTCTATTCACAGTTGTAGAGAGCATTATCAAGACCCAAATCGATACTAAAATAAATGTTGAAAATAAATTCATAGTTCTGCCTGGGTCTATGTATCTATTATAGGTGTCCATCTGTTTTGATTCATGTATAGTCTAATGCAGCGTAACATAAATTATTATGTTATATAATTAAAATTAATTTGTAGTAGTACCATATTCAAATAGTTTAGCTCCTTTTCATATATATATATATACATACATATAGTGTTAAGATAAACAGGGGGCCAGACCCCAAAAAGGTGTTTAGAAAATGGATATTGAAGATATCCAGTACATTAACATAATCTTCAATTTAATTAAAAGGTAATTCAGTGCTAATTAATGCTTTTCCAAAAATTAAGATAGATATTTAATCTATAATTAATTTAAATCTATATAACTGTCCCCCATGTATAAACCAAAATACGAATTATGTTTGACAATGTAGTATACATGTTGCATTGATTCATAGTTTACTGTGAATGTAATCGGTCAATGAGGAATGGTTAAATATATATTAGTTACTCTTTCAGGTCTTGCGTGTGTAACATGCTTGGTCTTATTTTAAAATGATGGTTTAAAAAAATCCTTCTCTGTCCTTGCACTGACATTGTGATATGGCCTAAACTCTGTCACATGTTCCAAAATCAGTTGATATAAAAGCTTACAAAAATGTTTTTAATAACTGAAAGCCCAAAATGATCTTCATACAAGCTGAAGAAAAATATTGCTTAACATAATCAAGTTTAGCCTTGTTAAGAGAAAGCAGTCGTATTCAGATTTTGCAGCTTGACTCAAAATAAACCTGAGAAGTGTTTTACACAAAATAAGAAGCTGTTTAAGTAAAACTAGAATAAGAAATAAATAAATAAATACATGTGATGACCCCAAAGTCAACAACCAGTACTGCAAATGTGGATTATTTAGTCCTTAATAACTCATGAATGCCTTAATCAGATGCCTTTGACTGAGTGATAAACATCTCACTATGTCAATAAGTCTTCATTAATTGATAGAGGAATGTCATTAGCGACCTTGAGTCATGCTGAAGTCTGGAGTATCAATGTCTTAAATCAGTGCAGAAAGGTTGCAAACATTAAAATGATTACAAAGTTAGCCAAAGATAAGATATATTGAGAGGTATTATCAAAAGCACATGCATGATACAAATGCAAAATTGTAATTACAATATCAGTCAACCTATATGTAAATCACATTTACCACTAATGTGCCATTGTGTCAACATGCACCTCACACATTTTCTATACTATAGTTTGCATTGATTTTAGTATGATCAAAACCTTGATAAATCTTCCACTAATTGAAAGCTGTTAAGATTATATTGCTGCTTTTAAGAATTTAGTTGTCGATCAATATGACATTTTTCCAGCTGGTACTTACATGTATTGAAACGTAGGCCTACAGCAGCTCTGCTATACAAAGCAGGGTAACCCAGATAAGGGATATCCCATAATGCGGTGGTCACAATCTGAATTGAAAGAGAACTGTATATACTAGCATTAGCTGAGACAATGACGTGAGGTTGTGGGTAGATGACTCACTCAGTTACACATGTATACATGTAAATAACTTGGACTTTGTATATCAACACATATAATTTCTGAATAAGTTTATTGCCCTGGAAATGCATTGGAAATAAATAGTATAGAATAATGAATCACTTCAGAATATACCATTTTCATTCTAGAATCTACAGTACCATATTTAAGCATTATTTTGAAAAAAAAATAAAAAAGCTTTTTGTAAAATTATAGAAAAACATGGCCTCTGTTGTAGTTTGTTTAGAGATTTAAATTACAATTTAATAAAATTCAATACCTGCCTGGTTGGGCTTCAGTATATTTATCCATAGTTTGACATAACTGGGTTATTGTACATTTTGAAGATAAACAATGAGAAAATGGATGATCCCCCCCCCCCCCTTATTATTACTACGGTAAGACGTTAATGACATTGCGTCCCACGGGAACACCGAGCCATACAGGCATACTACTACTGAACGTTATCACCCAAGCTGCTGCTTGTATGTGTTGAATCATCACATCCTGAAACACTGAAGAGCTCTCCTTTGGGGTATTTATAGTAGCCATGATTGTGATGTAACTCATCATGAGCAAAATCATACAATGAAATAGAAAAATCACAGATACTTTACTTATACACTCCTACTAACATATGAGTACATATAAACCAATAATTGTAGGACTATGATATTTTTTGTGGTCTTATTTCCATCCTTTTAGGTCAGAAATATCTAATATGGCTCCAACAGCATAATACGTCAATCACCTCATCTTGTTAAAACATATTTTCCAGGAAAGGTGTGCATCTTATTCTTGCACACATTGCTTCTTCATCTGAATATCTTCATACTGTTCTTTGTTGTGCTCACATTAGCCTGCTGTATGTCATGCTGCACCTTATCTCAGTCTGAGTGCTTTCTGGATGTCTCAGACAATCATACCTGACAGTTTTGCTGCTATTTTTCTGTTCAGTTAGGCTTCCATAACTGTATGCATTAACACTTAAATATCAGAATAATTATTCTGGTTGTGTTCATTTAATATGATCTAATTAATCTTACATGCTTAAACTTATTTTCAATTTATTATGATCTCTGCACTGGATTACTGCATTGCTATTTCACACTATTTCAGAGACCTTTGCCTGTGCTTGTAAGATAAAGTAAAAGTGTTTCCCTTATGTTAAGATTGTGTCAATGATCACAACAAAACAATGAAAGAACATTGTACTGGAATAGGCAACATACAACAAAGTAGATAGAGTTTTTATTTTGTTTGTTTGTGTGTCACTTGGTGTGAAGTATTTTAGAAGTTTTATCCAAGAAGGAACTGGATTGTCTCTATAATTATGATTTTAGTAATGTTTTGCCCACTAATGGAAACAGCAGAAACCTTTAACCATTTAATTGAACAACAAGGAGAAAGACTGATGCTTTTTAGAGCTAAAATGAATAATATATATTGTAGCGATCTGTGTCTGGGGGGGGTCATGTGGGCTATGTGTTTATGTGTTTAAGGGTTACGTTCGTGTTATGTTTATGTAACTGTGGTGTTTAGTTACTTCCGGGAGTCAGGGGTTGGTCCAGCACAGGAACACGAGTGACGCCATGATTGGGGGAGCCAGTCACGGGGTACAAACTAATAAAGAGGGGTGCCCCAGTTCCCACGGGAGAGTTGAAGAGTTGGGGAGAATGGGGAGTTGGGAAGAACGAGAGAACCAGAGAGAACATAAGAACATAAGAACATAAGAAAGTTTACAAACAAGAGGAGGCCATTCGACCCATCGTGCTCGTTTGGTGTTCATTAATATCTAAGTGATCCAAGGATCCTATCCAGTCTATTTTTAAATGTTCCCAAACTTTCAGCTTCTACCACATCGCTGAGTAGTTTATTCCAGATTGTGACTACTCTCTGTGTAAAGAAGTGTCTCCTGTTTTCCGTTTTGAATGCCTTGAAGCCCAATTTCCATTTGTGTCCCCGGGTGCGTGTGTTCCTGCTGATCTGGAAAAGCTCCTCTGGTTTGATGTGGTCGATGCCTTTCATGATTTTGAAGACTTGGATCAAGTCCCCATGAAGTCTCCTCTGTTCCAGGGTGAAAAGGTTCAGTTCCCTCAGTCTCTCCAGAAAAACGCATTTCAAAAAAGTTAAAAATTGATTTGCATGTTAATGAGTGAAATAAGTATTTGACCCTTTCGACTTAGTACTTGGTGGCAAAACCCTTGTTGGCAATCACAGAGGTCAAACGTTTCTTGTAGTTGGCCACCAGATTTGCACACATCTCAGGAGGGATTTTGTCCTACTCCTCTTTGCAGATCCTCTCCAAGTCATTAAGGTTTCGAGGCTGACGTTTGGCAACTCGAACCTTCAGCTCCCTCCACAGATTTTCTATGGGATTAAGGTCTGGAGACTGGCTAGGCCACTCCAGGACCTTAATGTGCTTCTTCTTGAGCCACTCCTTTGTTGCCTTGGCTGTGTGTTTTGGGTCATTGTCATGCTGGAATACCCATCCACGAACCATTTTCAATGCCCTGGCTGAGGGAAGGAGGTTCACACCCAAGATTTGACGGTACATGGCCCCGTCCATCGTCCCTTTGATGCGGTGCAGTTGTCCTGTCCCCTTAGCAGAAAAACACCCCCAAAACATAATGTTTCCACCTCCATGTTTGACAGTGGGGATGGTGTTCTTGGGGTCATAGGCAGCATTCCTCCTCCTCCAAACACGGCGAGTTGAGTTGATGCCAAAGAGCTCGATTTTGGTCTCATCTGACCACAACACTTTCACCCAGTTCTCCTCTGAATCATTCAGATTTTCATTGGCAAACTTCAGACGGGCCTGTACATGTGCTTTCTTGAGCAGGGGGACCTTGCGGACGCTGCAGGATTTCAGTTCTTCACGGTGTAGTGTGTTACCAATTGTTTTCTTGGTGACTATGTTCCCAGCTGCCTTGAGATCATTAACAAGATCCTCCCATGTAGTTTAGGGCTGATTCCTCACCGTTCTCATGATCATTGAAACTCCACGAGGTGAGATCTTGCATGGAGCCTCAGACCGAGGGAGACTGAGAGTTATTTTGTGTTTCTTCCATTTGCGAATAATCGCACCTTCTCACCAAGCTGCTTGGCGATGGTCTTGTAGCCCATTCCAGCCTTGTGTAGGTCTACAATCTTGTCCCTGACATCCTTGGACAGCTCTTTGGTCTTGGCCATGGTGGAGAGTTTGGAATCTGATTGATTGATTACTTCTGTGGACAGGTGTCTTTTATACAGGTCACGAGCTGAGATTAGGAGCACTCCCTTTAAGAGAGTGCTCCTAATCTCAGCTCGTTACCTGTATAAAAGACACCTGGGAGCCAGAAGTCTTGCTGATTGATAGGGGATCAAATACTTATTTCCCTCATTAACATGCAAATCAATTTATAACTTTTTTGAAATGTGTTTTTCTGGATTTTTTTGTTGTTATTCTGTCTCTCACTGTTAAAATACACCTACCATAAAAATTATAGACTGATCATTTCTTTGTCAGTGGGCAAACGTACAAAATCAGCAGGGGATCAAATACTTTTTTCCCTCACTGTAAGTCACTATACACCCATGGTTCCTCTTCTCTTCCCAGGGCTTCCAGGATAGCCCCTCTGCATCACTGATGGAAAGATTGGTGGCTCAGAGTAGTCAAGACTGGGAGTTGTGGGCGGTGATCCAGAGGACCGTGGACTGCTTGCAGATCCCCTGGCCCTCTGACCCCATCCCCCCATGCTCCAGGTTCGAGAGGGAACACTGGCCACAGCAGCCCACAAGGGCTCGCCCCGCTGCTACCAGACCTCCTGGATGACCTGAGAGCCACCTGGAACTGTCCAGCAACAGCCACCACCCAAGGCTTTTGCCAGTACCCAGGGTGCAGCTGTTCTCCTTAACCCCGCTGTCTGCAGAGTCACGTGACTTAGCCTGTCATGATAGCCAATGTCGCGTGATGGAGACCCTGCTCCAGAGGGCCTACAAGGCTGGAGCCCAAGCGGCCTGTCTGCGTAACACCAAAAGCCTGCTGGCCCTTTACCTGGCCCAGCTGGTTGAGGCCCCGGACCCAGCCACTGCATCACAGGCCCCGCCCTCTATCAGAGAGATAGCGGTGGCGGCCAACCTGCTGGTCAATGTGATGTGTTATGGCATAAGGGCAACTGGATGCTCCTTGGCAGCCATTGTGGCGGTGTACCGCCAGCTCTGGCTGTCACTGACAGGACTTGCCTCATAGATGCGGAGACACCCTCAATTGGAGATGCTTGAACCGCCACCTCAGGGTATTGCGCTTCAATATGCTCAACCTGCACACCATGTCCCAGGCCATCAAGCCCGGCGACTGGCTCATTACGGTGGATCTGAAAGTTGCTTACTTTCACATCCCTATTGCGCAGGTGCACAGGAAGTTCCTCCGCTTTGCCTACGAGGGCCGAGCGTTCAAGTTTGCTGTTCTCCCCTTCAGCCTGTCGCTAGCCCCATGCACTTTTTCCAAGTGCATGGATGTCATGTTCGCCCCTTTGCGTTGCCAGGTTTTCCACATCTTCAATTATGTGCTGGTGCCAGAGAGAGCCTCCATACACACATGTCTCTCCCTCTTCTGACTGAGAGCTTGCGTCAGGGTATCCCCTTGCCAGAGGTTGCTGGGCCTCCTAGTGGCAGCATCACAGACCAACCCCCTCGGCCTCCTCTGATTGAGGATGCTGCAGTGGTGGTTCAGGTCTTTACAGATGTATCCTTTACACCTGACATGGTGTCCGAGGCAGGTGGATGGAAGCCACACAGGCCCTCCATGTCAATGAACTGGAGTTAGAAGCAGTGCTCCTTGGACTGTGTCATTTCTTGCCTGTCCTACGGGACAAGCATGCTGGTTCAGACGGACAACACATTGGGGTTGCCTATATCAACAGGCAAGGAGGAATCCAGTTGTACAGTACTGTACTCTCTAGCACGCTTTCTGCTTCTATGGGCTCAGCCACGGCTCCGCTCCATCAGAGCAGTTCACTTCCCCGGCCTATGCAACATGGCGGCGGACCTCCTCTCTTGGGGAGGCCCCTCAGTTTTGGAATGGTGTTTCCACCCGCTTGTGATACAACAACTGTGGAGTCGGTTTGGCAGAGTGGAAGTGGATCTCTTTCTTTTGGCAGAGTCCACCAACTGCCCACTATGGTTCTCCGTCCAAGAGTGCTCAGGAACCCTAGGGATCGATGCGCTAGCCCAAGCTACGAGTTCCCACCATTCCCCCTTCTCCCGATGGTCCTGGAGAATATCAGGGGAGAATGAGTGACAGTTCTGCTGATAGCCCCACAGTGGCTTTGCAGATTCTGTTTTGCAGACCTTGAGCCTTGGTAACTCCCAGGTGCAGGGCACGCTTTGGCACCCCAATCTGGGCCTTCTCCAGCTCTGGGCCTGGTCCCTGAGTGGGAGTGTTTAATTGCCTGGGGTCTATCAGATGCAGTAGTAGCCACTATTCAGTCGGCGAGAGCTCTCTCCTGGTGCCAAGATGGTGGTCAAGAACCAATTAATTGCACCTTTGGTGTCATATTACAATTTTTACAAGAGCTGTTGGACCAGGGCAAGTCCCCGTCCACGCTCAAAGTGTATCTGGCAGCAGTCTCTGCATGTCATGTCCGAATTGATGGTGTAGCATTAAGTGGGGGTGTATTTTGATAAGAGCATTCATAGCTCTGAGCTGAAGCTCTGATCTGAAGAAGACCTCTCCCCCAAATTTATCAGATTTCCTGATCGGCACATGAACTGTTCTATATCAAAGTGGCAGTCTTGGGAGGATGGCACTGAGAATGGGCTTGGAATCCCTGCTGTGAGATGTCTGGAGAATAGGGCCTGTAGGTAATAAAAACTCTTTGAAGTGGAAGAGAGCCGAAATCCAGACACAGAGCTACGAACCCAGACCAACAGGCATTTCCAAAAGATGGCATGGATTGACATCAGTCATAAATCAAGCCTCCTCCAATAGAACCGAAATCCAATCTCACAAACTCAAGAACCAATCATCTATTGATCTGACAGGCGTATAAAGAGTAGCACATGACATCTCTCTCTCTCTCTCTCTCACCTGAACCAGTAACTCGCTGCCACAGCTCAACCTGTAGCTCTCTTGCCAGAACCAGAACCAACCAAGTCTTTGCCAGCAACAGAAGAGTTAAACTGGGAGAAGGAGATTGAGCCGTACGAAGAATTCTTTTAAAGGACTTTATTAAATAAAGAACTTTACAGACTGCGCTGCCCGCCTGTGCCCACCTGATCAGTGGAGTTTTACAGCTGGACAATTGACAAGTCAACTGTATACGAAAGTGTTCAGTCATTTAAATAGCTATTGAGTCTTAAGAAACTTGACCCTTGGAAACGAACAGGGCCCTGCTTTCCTCAAAGACTTTGTCTTCAAGTAACTATGGTGGAACCCCTGCTTACAAAGAAGATTTTGTGCACAACCTTGGAGCCTTCAAACCAGTGGAAGATCTGTTTGGAAAAGACTCTACTTTCGCGAAACCCCAACTTACAGGTGCATCGACTGAAGTGGAAGTTATTGGACAAAGCTGAACCGGACTGCCTTTGTTCCAAATCACACGGACCTCGTGCTGTGTGCTGTTATCTGAGCCCGAAGACAGAGAGGCCTCTCTGCAACAAAGTTCAGATAAGTTTAACAGTTTGGAGTTTATTATTCATGACATTTGAGAAATCAATTAGAAATGTTATTCTGTGAGTCATAAACTTTAGAATTTGTAATATCATTTAGTATTTTCTTAAATATAAATGAGTGTTGCATTAAACTGTTTTGTTAACCCGGGTTTAGAAATAAAATTTGTCAATGCCGAGAAATATCTTCTCATTCCTGTTTAACTGTTTAGTCTGAAATTGACACAAGTTAATAGACATTAGATTATAGGTGGCCCTGCCTATCCTTAATCATTGAACAGTAATCAATTAGGGAGAATTGTGGTTACAAGAAATGATAGAATCTTTCTCGGCACCCAAACGTAAATGAGACTGATACATATAATGAGAAGTTATTTGACTAAAATACTAATCTGTATTAGTTATTTATTGTCTGACTAACAATACTAATGAGAGACTCACCTTCGTCTTACTAACCGGTATTGTAGTCAATGTGTTTGTAATTTTGTGTAACATTTTGTGTGTTATCATATGTGATTCCATGGTCTTTGATTTGGTCACGGAAGTGATTTGTCTTTGATTTGTTGATCTTGAGTGAATTTTAATTAGTTTTTCCCTTTTTTTATAATTATTGTAGTGCTACATTTAGTCTTTGTTTTAATAAATTTGACAATTTATATCTGCGTCCAATTATTACAGAAATTGAGTTATACAAGATTCCAGGATTCGTGATAAGGTGATACTATAAATTAACTTCTTTAACTGAAATGTATAAGTGTACCTTACGCTACAATGGCGAGCCTCCTGGGTCTCATTTCCTGGCTGCGCAGCTTCTGAAGGGAGCTCGACAGCTACAGCCTCCTCGCATGGCCGACTCGTACCATGGCTTACGAGTCCACCGGGACCCTGGTGCCTGAACACCTGGTGGCCCACTTAACTCGAGGCGTTGCCACATCTTGGGCCATTTTTCAAGGCGCCCCCTTGGCAGACATCTGTGTGGATGCAGCTTGGGTTTCGCCACTTACATTTGTCCGGTTATACAGGTTGGATGTGACGGGACGGCTCCCTTCCATTGGGAACCTGGTGTTGGCTGCAGTTGAGCCCCAGTACTCCATGGGCTCTGGCTCCTGATTTCCCATGAAAGCATGAGTTGAGCATGAGTTGGTTCCCGCGCCCCGTGTTGTATATAGTTAGTTTGTATGACACTGTAGAGCTGGTGTGGCCTCACTCCTAGCGGGGCTAGTGGAGCAAGCGGCCAGTGCTCCCATGTTATGCAGAGAGTGCATGAACGGTTTCCTGCACACCGCAATGTTTATGGTTTGATTGTCATGGTAGAGCCTGCTGTTGTCCTGCATTAGCTGTGCTAATAGGTGACAACTGCTCCCTTGTTACGTGGTGGTGCATGATCTGCTTCCTGCACCCCACGATGTGTATAGTTGTTATGACAGCACAGTTGAGCTGGCAACTCTCTACCGTTCAGTGAACGTGATTTCTCCTGTGCTGCGTGCAGGCAGCATGAATATTCCTTCTGCCACGCTGTATATTATTATCTGATTTCTTAGCAGACACCCTTATCCAGGGTGACTTACAATTGTTACAACATATCATATTATTTTTACATTTAAAAAAGGAAGCACTGCTCAACGGTTGCAAGGTCGCGCGGGAGTCCTATATCCCAGCAAAAGAGGACAAACCTGACATCACGTTTTAAAGAACAGGAAGTGGGAAGGGACCTATTCTGAGTGACATGCGCAGGGGCCAATGGCAGATAGAGTGACGTTTTCGATCTGGTTCCAACGGAAGTGCACAGAAACCCTCCCCCTTGGGCAGTGATTCCTTTTTCAGATAACCAGGGTTGCACTTATCATTCACAAGGTTCCGTGGTAACGACATGGTAGTATCTGGGTAGTACATCTTGAAAGATAACTTTAATTTTAAAGCTCACAAACAAAAAACACCTTTCTTGTGAACTCAGATTGATATTTAATGTGATTGCTATGCAATCAATGGAATCCATGCATTTCCATCAATCTTCAAAGCATGTAAATAACAGCTTTGGACACATACAGTGCATCAGGAAAGTATTCACAGCACTTCACTTTTTCCACATTTTGTTATGTTACAGCCTTATTCCAAAATGGATTAAATTCATTATTTTTCTCAAAATTCTACAAACAATACCCCATAATGACAACGTGAAAGAAGTTTGTTTGAAATCTTTGCAAATTATTAAAAAAAAAAAAGCACATGTACATAAGTATTCACAGCCTTTGCTCAATACTTTGTTGAAGCACCTTTGGCACCAATTACAGCCTCAAGTCTTTTTGAGTATGATGCTATAAGCTTGGCACACCTATTTTGGGGAGTTTCTCCCATTCTTCTTTGCAGGACCTCTCAAACTCCATCAGGTTGGATGTGGAGTGTCCGTGCACAGCCATTTTCAGATCTCTCCAGAGATGTTCAATCGGGTTCAAGTCTGGGCTCTGGCTGGGCCACTCAAGGACATTCACAGCATAATCAACAGCATCACCAATATACTAATTCTTACCTGTAATAAAACCTGGATGTTTACATTGATCCTGTTTGAATTAGTATTTTACCCAATAAAAACATTGTTCTCTTTAGGGCTTACACTCAGGTAAGAAAGTTAGTATTTAATTGTTTTTCATTTTTACAATGCAGCAAATGACCACTACAGAGCAACACACCCTTACCTATTTCAATGTCCTGAAGCAGGGAAAAGGTGGTTATTTTTATGAATGTTACCATATATCTTATGTTCACCTGCTACACTTTCCCATGTTAAAACTGTTAATTTTCTCCTTATTTGTTTTATAGACATTTCATTTGTTTTTGTTCCATTCAATACATGTGTAAAACTGATGGACAGTGCACTTAAATAAATTAAATATGACATGAAATTACATTACATAAAATAAATGTTCTGTAATTTTAATGCTGGGCTTATTATCAGATGACCTCTCCTCCAGTCCCACCAATCCATCTAAAAGCCCTCAACGCTATTATGCTTTCTGTATGATCACGTCACCTTTTATTTGGGATGTGGTGGATGCGCTTGCCAGACTGTTACGATTAGCAGAATTGGATATATTATTGATGTGTACACCTTTTTAACAACATCAACATAATAAAAACATAAATATGTATGAGTAAACAAAACACTAGATAGTGACGTATAGTTTTATTAAAACAAAAGGGTGTTCATAAAAGTGTCTGTACAAACAATGTAGAAGCCTGCTTCCTTTCTGAAAACGTCTGACAGATAATGCATTTATTCAAACTATATCATCTATCACTATGTAAAACCATATCATTAAATTTATTGTTTGTGAGAATTTGCAAGTCAGAAACATGTTTTAATATAATCAGCTTCATAATGAAGTGCTTATTGCTTATACATTAGGATATAAATTCAAACTCTTTTTGCCTAATCTCCTTTTTTAAGCCTTCCTAATTGAATTGCATTTGATTCAAGAGCTTTTATAAATTCTAAATTCTTATTTTGCCTTTCAGCAAAGTGAGCAATTTGTGGTTTTGTTTACTATTATTATGTGGGAAAAAAATACAAATAAATCTGATAATTATATGTTGACTGCTGAAGTGGCATCATCATGTATGTCTTCTGTCCTGTTAGCTCACCTTTCACTCAATTGAATGGATATAGATGCCACTGCAGCTTAAAGGGTAAGTCAATGGTTACCAAAACAAAACAAAAAAAATATTTCTATCTTGCTGCTGAGGTTGTATTTAATTATTAAATAATACAATTGTGTTAAAAATCATATTCATAGTGCAACTGTACCCATCTGGCTGGGACTGGTTTCTAAGAGCAATTGTAACATGAATTGCATGTACGTTCAGCACTTTACTGAAATGCATCATAAAGAAGTGTCATATATCTATGTTGTCCGTACAGATTCTTTCTATTTTTGCCAAGTGCCGTTGAAATGACTGCACCAATAAAGTGAATTGTTCTCATTACCATGAATAATAACATCAAGTTTGAATGAAAAAAAGTTCAGTGTTTGATACAGCTTGGGATTTGAAAGTTGCTATTAAGATTATCAATTAACATGCAAATTAGGTATTCCACTTAAGATTAATATTGATGTTTAAATGTCATGCCTACATGTAACATTGATCAGCTGTTCACAATTCCTGCTGCTTAGCAGGTGAGCAATGTACTGATTGACCAGGAGAAAACTTACCATTTAGCTTTTATAATGGTAATGTATTAATTAATTGGTGTTATACAACGACTTTACTGTATTAAAACCCTTGGGTATGTACATTCTAAATCACACTACTGGGCCTAAGAGGAGTTCATGCTTTATCACACCTTTATGCTATAACCAAACATTTTATTCTCAAAGTATTAGCTACATCTTTGTACCTGTTCCTGCTTTTCATGGTGTATATTTCCACACTCGAAGTTGCATTATGCTTGCTGAGATATACAAAACCAATCACAGATGTTAGCATCCTAAAAGGGTGGACTTAACAGGATAGGACTATTTTTATTTTTATTTATTTTTCATTTGATGTGCTCCCATTCCTACTGTGACTGGCACATTTTTAGACTTGCAATATGTTTGGGTAAGAGTTTTGTCTGAAGATTGTGCAGTGATCACATGGAAACCAGCCTTCTCTGGAAAATCTATTCAATAGCTGCCAGGTGTAACTACAGCTAACTTTACATATATAACACCTGAGGTAAATTTGAAAAAAACAAAACATTTAATTATTACATTATTGTCTTGTTTTTCGTCTTCCTATTTTTAAGACTGCACAAAGATTGAACAATTTTAGACAAGCACATATTGCAAGAACTAACTACTGTACCAACACAGATTGGACCTTCAGCACCATTAATAATATTATATCAATCTGACCTAATGAAATAGAGACCGGTGAAAAGGTAAAGATTTCTACTTCATTGATGACTTCTATCTTACAGTGTAGAATTGTGAAGCCTAACTGTAGTTCTGTTTGGTAATGTCCTCGGTTTGCATTTCAGTTTGTTCTTTGAAAATTCTAAATGTTTAGGGTTTTGAAAAATGCTTTTAGTGCATTTCATCCAATAAATGCAGTAAGATGAAGGGGTAAAAAAAGATTAACAGTTTTTAAATCACAGTTATAGTGTAAGTGAATCCTCCAAAGCTCCAGTGTGACAGTACTACCTAGGGACCAGTCAACAACATGAGTAATTCACTTTCCAGCTCCTGCCGGACAGTAGATCAGTGAGTACTCCTTGTGAGTCTCCGCCAACCACCTTTTTCCATTGCAGGAAGCAAGACGCAATCCCTGGGTCTTCAGTAGGCTGAGGTACCGGGCTTGATTTTTACTATCCGTACGGCTTCCTCTCTCTCCCTGAGGCTTAAGCGATATAGAGACCTCGACTCTATCGAGAAATAACTTCTACTTTGAAGTGTGACCTGGAGAATCAAATTTGCATCTCCTCGAGCTTTTCTCAGGAAACTTGTGGTTTCTCTCGAGATTCATTTTTCTTCTTGTGTATCTTTTGAGATTTTCTCGACGGACCTTGAGTTTAGTTAACTCATCCTTGAGCCATCTCTAGGGAGACTTCGTGTTCCATGGGTGACAGTTTGTGTACAATGATTTCTCAGAGAATTCTGGATGGATCTTGAGTTTTACATCCTCCTTTTACATCAACTTTCCCTTTCTCTAAATTTCTCTGCATGTCTCAAGAGTGGCACAATTGTCTGTCAACATTATGGAGTCTTTCAAGGTGCTTGAGGCCAAGGAGGCTGTTGACGTCGTATACACAACCACAAAGTATTTATTATCCCTTTAAGCCTTTATTTACTAGTATCTGTCAAAATGCTGTCAAAATACATTTAATATATGGCAGAATAGTTAAAAAAAAAAATTACAATTTCAACATTGTGTGAAGCAAGATGCATATATATTTTTGGAAACACAATATTGAAGATGGAAAAAAGAAACAAATACATTCTCATTATATAGTGTCATTTAAAAGTAATTATATCATACTTCCAAATAATTTTATAATTAATTGACAGCATATAAATGGTGGAAACCATTATATTATCATAGTTACAGGTTTACAATGAAACATAATTTTATTGATTGAGTTTAGTTTCTACATTCCAACAGGCTTCTATGCCTGGATAATCCCCATTCAATGTGAATGATGATTGGCTATTAGCTCTGAATAATTTCCTTATATAATTTAAAATACTGTAACTATCTCCCTGTGGCATGGATAACACCTAACAATTATTATCTACAATACTGACATTTCTAATGTGATTTCCATTATATTAAACATATCAAATGTTTGTAAACTTTGAGTTGCTATGAGAGAAACAATTTATTTCAGTTTCAGAAATATTCAAAATGTCACTTATGGACAGATAAGAATTACCATTTGAGAATTGAAATATTAAGAACCAGTCACAACATTATGTACCACAGAGTGAAAATAGCATGTTATTTGAAAACATACATATTTAACAATACCAGATAAGATGAGAAGGGCTCTCTCTCTCTCTCTCTCTCTCTCTCTCTCTCTCTCTCTCTCTCTCTCTCTCTCTCTCTCTCTGTGTGTAAATAGTACACTGAAGGAGGGATTACATTTGTGTTATTTGAATGCAGCATTGAATGCAAACACTACTATGAACAACTTGCTTATGCAAAATCAATTTCTGTATTGTTTATATTATTATTATTTATTTATTATCAGACACCCATACCCAAGGTACAAAGGTTCAATTACAGTAAAATGTTATAAGTGCTAACAATACATAAGTAATCAGGGGCATAGTTTAATAATACATTTTTTTTATAAAGTTCATAAGAGTGCTGAACAACCCAGGAGATTAGGCTGCTATATAACAGGTACAGTGTGAACAGATGTGTCTTGAGTAAATGCTGGAAGGTAGTCAGGGACTGGGGGAAGTGGGAAGGTCATTCCAACACTTAGGGGTGAGGGTGGAACAGGAGCGGGCTCTGGAGGAAGGGGAGCAGAGAGGGGGGACAGTGAGTCTTCTGGCGCAGGAAGTCTTCATTATCATAGACATTTTACATTTATATGAATTTACTTCCAAGGAGGTTGGTGACATCCCTAGACCAGCCTGCAATTGAAACATTCTTAGGCTTTTATAACCGTGTGATGAATAAAATTAGAAACATACATTTTGAAACAACTTAAATTGACACAATTCCTAAGATCAATAAATTACATACATTTATTCACAATTTCATCTTCTTCAGTTGATTAATAAACCCAGTTTTTAGCACTATAAATGAAAAGAGCAACTCACTTCAGTTTGTAATAATTTTGGTAAAAAAAATAAAAATAAATAGATACTGAGACATGAAGAACACATAATTAAAATAAGTTGAAGCAATACTCTCCAGTATAATTAAAGACTGGTTTCACTTCAAAACAGTGCAAAACATTATTAATTTCAATTATTCAAGGACCCTGCATGGAAGACATCAATATATTTGTATTCATTTTTTCCCTTTAAATTGTTCTTCTTAAGAGTTTGTTTATGTTTTTTTTTTTTATTCAAATCTGTTACACTAATGTTTTCTAAAATAACTGACACCTTAATGATATTGAGACATTATTGTGTGTTGTATTATTTCTGGATTCTTAGTCCCTGCAGTAAAAATAACATTTTAAGGTTCATGGACAAAAGACAGTCCATTCAGTTCATCATGCACATCCAGTAGATCAAAGTTTATTGATCCTAAAACCTCATCAAGTTGTTTGTTGAAAGACCCTGGTATATAAGCACCCACAACATGGGTTGCAAGGTAATGTGTTCTATATAGCTTCCACACTATTTTGTGTAAAAAAGAAACGAAAAAAAAAAACTTTCATGTTTAATTTAATTCCCAGCTCTCTTCTGACTACAAATTACAATAAAATACAATACAAAATATTGATTCAAAATAAATACATTAACTCATTCCCTGCCCTGGGCGGCCAAACACTGAATGTTCTACCTTGGGTGAATTTTCTTGACAGAAACATATAATTCATGATGATTACCTTTTCTATCAAATCAGATTCACGTTGAAATGCATTAAAAAATACTGTTCACAAAAATATGAGTTCAAGCAATGAAACCTCATTTTTAATATAGTTTGAAGGGGTATATCATAATTGTATGAGTTAAAAGACGAGATTTCTAGTAGTCCAATGAGATGTCAGGAAAAGTACATTTCAGAACGAGCAGAGAGTTTTGTCTTTAACTGGGATAGCAACAGTGATGAGGATTTTAAGGGATTTCCTGATGAAGATGAAGATCTTGTGGGGCTGTCAAATGCAAATAAGGGTGCAGACATGGATGAATCTGAGTCATAGGAGGGAGTGACAGAAAAGTAGGACACTGGCAGGCTGGCACAGACAGAGGAGTCAGGTCAGGGGGGGTGGACGTTATACAGACAGGCAGGGAGCCTCTCTGATTTCAATGCAATTGATCAGGTACAAAAAGAATATGGAGTAGTATTGGCCCGTATGATTCAAAGGTTGACCCAGATGTAATTGAACGAATGGTTGCAGAAACCAATAGGTACTCAAACCAGGTTCATGCTCCTGGTAATTTAGCCCTCCAATCCCAGTTGCATGACTGGAAACCTTCTGATCGCCCAGAAATTGAAAAATTCCTCATAATTCAAACTTCTGGTTCTGGTTGCAAAACTACAGTTATCTTATTACTGGTATAGTAATGCACAATCAGTGACCTGGTCAAATTTGTCAAAGGTCATGCCGAGAAAATGCTTCTTAATTTGATGTTCTTTTCTTCATTTCGCTGACAACAGCCTGCAAATTAAGAGCTCCCTGTTATATATATTTTTTTTTTTTTCAAAATAACTTGTATGAGAGAACTATTAAATTATTAAATAATAAAATAGTAACTTCAACAATAAGAATAATTCATGTGAATAATCAACTCTTTAATGAATGCCAATATATATATTTATACTAAAAGGAAGTCATTACTTTATGAACTGTTGAAATCTGTCTTCAAAGACCTAATCACTTAATCAATTTCTGCAGCAAGGAAGTGTTCAATTTTTTAACACTGCTTAATGAAGGTGTATAGTGTAATTAGAAGCAATCGTGTAGTTCTGATTACATTAGAAAACATCCTAATGAATCGACAACCAGATGATCAATGCTTTATGTGGACAAAGGTTGAACAGAAATGTACATTCAAAGCCAAGTGTTAGAAATCCTGGGATTCAAAAGGATTTGATATTTTACCTTCTTACATTAAAAGTACATATTAATCATTGTTTTATTAACCACTCTTGTTACTTATTTTTATTGATATATATTTTTATATGTTATTAAATACCCAATAAATACATTTTAATTTAAAACAGACAGACACACAAAAACAGTTTTTTAATGTTTGCCTAAATAGAGGCCTTAGAGCATTACAATACAATGACATTTCTTGACTCCCACATGTATTATATATGTATTATATATTTAACATTAACTTATTACCAAATAAGGTAAATTGCTGCTTAATACAGTACTGTTACATAATGTGCAGAATAGCTATATAAGTGGCAAAACAGCATTGTTGTAACTTGGAGAGAGGTGAGACAACTGTAACAGAATACAGTATGCATTCAGAAGCAACATTTTCTTCTACTAAATCAGGATTATAACTTTTGACCTATTGTTTATTGTTTTTTTTTTAAATTATAAATTCAAAATATCATTCACTTTCATATTAGCTTCCCAGGTTACTGACATGGCCTAGATGACCTACACATGGAGGAACATTGCAAAGTAATAATAAAAGAACAAGGCTGACATTTAAATATTTTATTTTTAGGCTTATGTGATCACAAAAGTCCTGTAACAATCTACTAATTCAAACACTGAAAAATACTTGCAAAGGGTAAGGAGATGAGTTACCTAAGCCAAAGGAGTGTGCAACGGTAGCACTACATCCAGCAAAAACTGAAAAAGTGGAACACCTGCTTTGTTGCTGTTAAGTGCCTTGGCCAAAGAAGAAATAGTGTGTTGCAAGAACTTGAAAGAATGATTTCAGATGCAACCAAGTGTTTTCAAGATTACATTGAAAATTAAATAACTGATGGTCTTGCTTAAGACACATACTCAGTTTTCAGAAGAAACCACTTAAGTATTTCAATATATTGAGAACAATATAACATCTAATAAAAGTAATTCATTGGTGCACCTGCTTCATTTGGCTTTTGACAATTTAGCTGAAAATGAGAAGTCCGTCAGTGATACTGAGAGTGGGCAACTCATTATTAAGGAGCCGTTCACACCTACAGTTTGATGCAGATTGAAATGTGGTTCGGCTCATTTCGAGCTATATCTGAAACCTCTGATGGTGACAAATTGCACCAGGATGCGGATCAAACCAAACGTGCCGAGACCACTACAAAGGGGTGGTCTCGGTTAGTTTGAAAGCAAGCTTGGTATGATTGCTCCACCAATTGTTTTGCATTGTGCAAGCAAACCCATTCTTGTTCACTTGGAAAGTAAATGCTCCAAACAGTGACCCTAACTGTGGATGTGAACTACTGAACTACAAAAGGATCTCCCCAGCCTTCATGGTTATATTTTTACTTATGAAGTATGTTTTTGCTTCCTTATTTTGTTGTATCACCTTTCTTTTTGTATAATTGGTTTATTGGGTTTAGATTGATGTATTGTTTTTCTTGCCAAGTGCACACCACCAGCCCACATTCTCACCTGGGCCCAGTTGTTCAAAAAGTTTAATCTGGATCAGAATGATCCGGATTTGGAAATCTCATGTTTTGCTATCCAGGATCAGGTAATCCATCTTACTTTTGTGACGGTTTTTCAAAGCAACATTGGATTGGATCACCCTGATCTAGATACAAACTTTTCAAGATTACCAAATCAGGTTTACCAATGCTCTAAATGGGACTCCATATCACAATGTAGGCTACTAGCTATGTAAAGAACAACAGGTAGAATAGCCAGTGTGAGGTCACTTTAAGTGTTTTTATTTGAAGAGACAGAAAACAGCACAATAAAACAATACAAACATTCCCTTCCATGTATTTATTTTAAACAGTCAGACCCCTCATCTGATAAAATAAATAACTGCTTTTGACAGGTTCATCTCTGATGATTGTGTCATTGTAATTAATATACAGTGATGAATGACAGTTAAAAATAAATATTTTATTTTTGTTTGGTATTCACAGCTGTTTGGGGGATATATTTTTATTTACTTTACTGAAAGGCTTAATAGGTAGCCTAATGTCTGCTGTATCTACTTTATCACTGTAATGGTTAAACAAATCAAGTGCAAAATATAAATAACTTTATATATACTACATGATACAAATGTTGTATTATTTGACCAATTTTAAAGTTTTATTACATTTTGTTCCTGAAATCCACCCTGAATCCACCCTTCTGCTGGGATCAGGATAATCCTGATTTTTGGATCAAAGGTATTCCAATCCTACTAAAAAGTTCTGAACAAAACATACTGAAGGTTGGATCCAGATCAAAACCAAGACTGGATTACATGATCTAATCCGATTTCAGAATCCTTTTTTCTTTTGAACAACCCATTTTCAATATCTGATCCAGTCCGATAGCCGAAATCCGATCAGATTACTTTTGAACAACTGGGCCCTGGACTCACCTGCACGGTCTCTCTTAATTACCTTCACCTGCACCCTTGGCTGTTTGTTTCAGTATTTAAGCTGAGATACCGAGTCATTCAGAGCACAAACTGATCAAGAGACACCACTACTTAACAAGTAGCATGGATGAGCAAGGAGAGAGAAAGCCAGGGCTGGAGAGGGGCAACGTGGAAACCATTGCGGAGACAGATAGATAGACCTTTTTCTTAATTTTCCTTGGTGGATTATAAGTGGAGATTCTGAGCCCCGAGATGGTGATAACATACATAAAGGACTTAGCAGCAGAGCATTGACGGCACGGGCTTCGAGCAGCTAATCTATGGTTTTCTGTTGATTGCGCATGGGTAAAATTGGCACTGGGTAAAATTGAAGAGACTTTAAACACGGCAATTAGAGCCACAGGCATTTGCACTTTAATTGCAACTGGCTTTATTTTGAACTTTGTCTGCATTACAGCGAGGTGACATACACCTCCTGTTTACCTCCTCCCCCTGGCATTCTCCTAACTGAATTGCACCTGGAGAAAGAAAGAGTATTATTGTGGATCAGACACTAAAATTTGAGTCGAGAAACCAACATTTAAATACTGACAGTTCTCATCCTACCTGAGGTTCCACTGCCACTGGGTCAATTAAAGAAGCCCCACTGAGGCAGATTGAAACAGGGGCTGTAGGTGTCCGTTTGGCCAATGGGGCGCTGGCTGGGCTGCTGGAAAGAGAAAGCATGGGAGATCCACCTCACTTACCTGTGCGGGTCAAGCGCTGATCACACCTGTGAAAGAAAGGGGAAGAGAGTTATTAGTGTCCTTGCATGTTTGTGTTATAGTTGTATGGAAATAGTAGATTTATAATATTTTACTTGCTTCCTTTTCTTATTTTCTCTTTGTTATATTTTTGGGTAGGGTTTTTAGCATTTTAAGTGCCCAGGGATTAAAGGTGGTTTTAGCTAGGTTTTATTTATAATTCATTTTTACATTGCTTCTGTACAACTTGTGATATCTAGGACAGTCTTCATGCCCTGACTGGAAATTCATTTAATAAACTTTGTTATTCCTTTTACCTGTGCGTGTGGAGATTGTCTTGGGGTCCTGTCGAGCCTGTCCTGTCGAGGAAAGAGAGTGGGTAGTACGAGTTCCTCTCTCGTCAATCAAAGGAGGTAGAGTGGTCTTGTGTGTCACCCCTATTTACCCACTAGGCGATGAAAAGACCATAGCATCTAAAATATTCTCAATTTATGATGATTATTTTTATGATGATTATTACAGAACTGCAGCTCATGTAAACTGCAAGATAATTGAGTGTGCTTGGAAAAGTGCAATGTGAAACCAATAGAATTTTGGCCCACATGAAGCTGCAAGTTGAAGAAATGTACTTAGATAAAATTCAATTTCCATAACTTTTTCCTGGTCTTGAATCAAACCAAATCTAAATTGGAATTATTTGCAAGTGAACTAGGTGTAAAAGTGACCTTTGTTAAGAGTGTGATGCTTCCTTCAATTCATGACTTGGGTGACATTTCAGCAGAGAGGTATTCTTTGTATACCAGGAAGGTGAAACCCAGTGTGACTCACAGTGGTCATTGTCAGGGAAAAATGTCTAGTTTGTCATCAACAACCAACCAATCATGTTCCACATTTGTAAAAATAGAAAGAGCTGATGTTCCTTTATTTCAGTCTTATTAGATTAGTCTTACTGGTGATTTATATATATATTATGTATATTATATATATATTATGAACAGTTTGAGAAGAGACGGACCATATATAGCTACATAATAATTATGTTGCACTGCACCATGATACAGCAAAGAAAACCTTGAATTATGTTTTGTTTTGCACTTTGAAATTAAACCCAAAATACCTACCTATCTATTTCTAAAGGGAAGATCAAATTATGTTATTTTTATATTAATTTATAAGAATATGAAAGTATCTAATTTAGCACTTTCTACACATTATTCCTTGATTTGTAGTACTTACTCTTGGAATGTAAAATTATCAAACTTTGTGTCATGTGTCCATAACTTTATTGTCCAGTGTTCATGTGAGCAATTGTTTGGTGTGTAATGCCTACAGTACATGATAAAGTGTGGTAACATGAAGATTTCGTACTGTTGTGTGTCCCATATGTGTGTAAAACTTTGAGGCATGTAAAATTATTTTTATTTTGCTTGCTTTAGTATTGCATCTGAATCAATGGTAATTAACAAAGATGTACAATTTATTTAGGTATTGTCTTCTGCTAATGGTAGGTTTTTGGAGGTTTAAGCCTAAAACATCAATAAGCAAGTATGGGGAGGGGTTTGATAAAATCACAACAAAAATCCCAAATCCAAAAGGGTACTATAGTTCCTTCTCAAACAAAAAAGAATGACGATGGGTTGCGATTGCATCCCCGGTTATCTGAAATAGGAAGCACTGCCCAAGGGGGAGGGGTTTCTGCGCACTTCTGTAGGAACCCGATCGTAAATGTCACTCTATCAAAGCTGCCATTGGCCTCTGCGCTTGTCATTCAGAACAGACACCTGTCGCAGACTGCTCCCCAACCTTGTTTGGAGGCATCTGTCATCATCAACACTCGGTGGCAGGCTGGTCCTAGGGGCACACCGAGGGTCAAAATGTAAGGGAGCACCTTCCAGCACTTCCAGTGATTGTGACTCGGAGTGCTTGATCGTGGCAAGGATGCATCTGTAAAGACCCGATCCACCACTGCAGCATCCACAATCGGAGGAGGCCGAGATGGAGCAGCCTCTGGCAAGGGGACACCCTGACACGAGCTCTCAGTCAGAAGAGGGAATAACATGTGTAGCATTATGTTGGGTGTATTTTGATAAGAGCATTTTAGCTCTGAGCTGAAGCACTGATCTAAAGAAGACCTCTCCCCCCAAAGTTATCAGATTTCCTTAAAGTGTGGAACTGGTTTACATCAAAGTGACAGTTTTGGGAGGATGGCACCGAGAATAGGCCAAATAGTTTGGAATCCTGCTGTGAAATGTCTGGGGAAGGGGGCCTGTAGGTAATAAAAACTCTTTGAAATGGGCGAGAGCCGAAATCCAGACACAGAGCTACGAACCCGGGCCAACCGGCATTTCCAAAAGATGGCATGGATTGACATCAGTCATAAATCAAGCCCCCCTCCAATAGGACACTGGGGGCTGAAACCGAAATCCAATCTCACAAATTCAAGAACCAATCACCTATTGATCTGACAGGCGTATAAAGAACAGCGCACGCTCTCTCTCTCTCTCTCTCTCTCTCTCTCTCTCGCTCACCCGAACCAGTAACTCGCTGCCACAGCTCAACCTGTAGCTCTCTTGCCAGAACCAGAACAAGAAACCAACTAAGTCTTTGCCGGCAACAGAAGAGTTAAACTGGGAGAAGGAGATTGAGCCGTACGAAGAATTCTTTTAAAGGACTTTATTAAATAAAGAACTTTACAGACTGCGCTGCCCGCCTGTGCCCACCTGATCAGTGGAGTTTTACAGCTGGACAATTGACTAAGTCGACTGTATACGAAAGTGTCAGTCATTTAAATAGCTATTTGAGTCTTAAGAAACTTGACCCTTGGAACGAACAGGGCCCTGCTTTCCTCAAAGACTTTGTCTTCAAATAAGTACGGTGAGAGACCCTGCTTGCCAAGAAGATTTTGTGCACAACCTTGGAGCCATCAAACCAGTGGAAAATCTGTTTGAAAAATACTCTACATTCGCGAAACCCCAACTTCCAGGTACATCGACTGAGTGGAAGTTCTTGGACAAAGCCGAACCGGACTGCCTTTGTTCCAAACCACATGGACCTCGTGCCGTGTGCTGTTATCTGAGCCCGAAGACAGAGAGGCCTCTCTGCGACGAAGTTCAGATAAGTTTAACAGTTTGGAGTTTGTGATTCATGACATTTGAGAAATCAATTAGAAATGTTAATCTGTCATTCATAACTCTAGAACGTGTAATATTTTAGAAATAAAATCTGTCAACGCAGAGAAATATCTTCTCATTCCTGTTTAACTGTTTAGTCTGAAATTGACACAAGTTAATAGACACCAGATTATAGGTAGCCCTGCCTATCCTTAATCATTGAATAATAATCAGTTAAGGGAAATTGTGGTAACAAGTAATGATAGGATCTTTCTCGGCACCTAAACAAAAATGAGACTGATATATATATATATATATATAACGAGAAGTTACCTGACATAAAAACTAACCTGCGTAGTTATTTAATGTCTGACTAACAATACTAACGAGACTCACTTTCATCTTACTAACCGGTATTGTAGTCAATGTGTTTATAACCTTTTTTGTTTAACGATTTGTGTTATCATATGCGATCCCATGGTCTTTGATTTGGTCACGGAAGTGATTTGTCTTTGATTTGTTGATCTAGAGTTGAATTTTAATTAGTTTTTCCCTTTTGTATAATTAGTGTAGTGCTACATTTAGTCTTTGTTTTTGAATAAATTTGACAATTTATATCTTTGGAATTGGTGTCTGCGTCCAATTATTACATAAATTGCGTTCTACAAGATTCCAGGATTCGTCATAAGGTGATACTGTAAATTCACTTCTTTAATTGAAATTTATAAGTGTACCTTACGCTACACATGCGTGTATGAAGGCAACTCTCTCTGGTGCCAGTGCATAATTGAAGACATGGACCACCTGGCAACACAAGATGGCGAACACAAAAAAGTGCATAGGGCTAGCAACAGGACGAAGGGGAGAACAGCAAACTCGAATGCTTGGCCCTTGTAGGTGAAGCGTAGGAACTTCCTGTGTACCTGTGCAATAGGGATGTGAACGTAAGCGACTTCCAGATCGACCGTAATGAACCAGTCGCCGGGCTTGATGGCCTGGGACATGGTGCGCAGGTTGAGTGTGCTGAAGCGCAACACCCTGAGGCGGCTGTTAAGGCATCTCCAATCCAAGATGGGGCGGAAACTGCTATTTTCCTTGGGTACTAGGAAGTGTGGGGATTAGAATCCCCCATGCAGCCCTAGGGGGGAGCTTCGCAAATTGCTCACTTCTCCAGGGGAAGTGCCACACACTGCAATGGATCCCTCCACCGCTCTTCCTTGTCACTCATGTGCTTGCGCTGGGGCATGTTTGGCCACAAGCATCACAATGAGAGGAGCTCATCACCGAGCACACACGCCCGTGACCAGGGAAACTTGCAGCGGAGGCGCAGGTCAGTGTTTGCACCAGTGGCACACAACAACTGAAACGCCACCGCGACAAGTGGAGCGCCTAGAGGGCTCGCTGCTGTAAGTGCGTCTCCACTCGGCAACGTTTATGGACACGGGGGCACTGCAACACCAAGCAGACGCAACCTTGTTGTTGCCGGACAGAACACTGTATATTCCAAACACCAGGTGGCAATGGCAGCTTTAATAGAGTGACGTTTTCGATCGGGTTCCTACGGAAGTGTGGAGAAACCCCTCCCCCTTGGGCAGTGCTTCCAACTTGAAAGATAACTTTGAATACACAGTGTACTAAAAACTGGACCTTTCATTTTACAGTACTCACTGCTGCTGAGAAGAGGTTTCCTTACTATATATGAAGGCCCTTACTATACCCCTGTTCTTCACCTGTCTTTTTGTTTTGTTCTGTAAGGAGATACATTAGTAGTTACATAGACACACAAATGGTACAAATATATTTCTATATTTCTCACAGATCAATGTCTATTATTTCAACTTTGGCCAGCAAGTGTCTCTGCCTTCCATTTAAGATATTATGAACACAGGAACCAACAAAACTGACAAAAATGCCTTTTGAACCATGATTACTCTTCCTTAGCAGTACAGGTTCTGGTAGTAACAGTGAGGAAAATAACTCCATAATGCATTTTTGTAGTGAATAAATTCAGGAAAGCCAAGACTCAAACTACTGATGACTACTGAGAATATATCAAATGTAGTTATTTTAATGTACTAGTGCTAGTAGGAGGAAACTAGTATGCTATGGTTTATTCCGATACAGACCACCTTTTATTACACACAGACAATACATGAATGCATACCAATAGTTATTTATTATATTATTATTTTTCTATTGATGAACATGGTTAGTTTACTCTTTGACTAAACTACACTAATTATGATAATGTTTTACACAGGAGTGTTTTTTTAAAGGCGAAGAAAAATCTAAAGCTCTGAGAACTGTGGGAGTCAGAAAACTATTTTGCTTTGTCAATTAATGTGCTTCAATCAAGTATCAACAATTACTCCAGTATTATTTTAAACATCTTTTTTTTTTGTCCACTAATATGGACATAGGGTCAGCCATAAAAGCTTTTCTTCATAAAATTAATGGAATGTAATTTATCTACAAAGTTTGAAGTTTGTTTCAAACAACTGAAATGTACAATTTAATAGTTATATTTTTATAAACAGTATATTCTTAGATTTTATAATCATTACATTTTAAGGCCGCTGATTGTGCTGCCACTGTTTGAACAGACAACAGGGCAGGGTATTCAGGCTAGGGGACCTGTATTTGATCGCACGCTGAATGATCACCAAGAAGTCCAGGAATGCAGAGAGGGTTGGGTGGGGGGGGGGTGTAATCTCCTTGTGCAATCCCTCTGCGTCAGGCTTAAGGAGAGATGCAGATCCCAAGATCCCAAGTAGCCACAGCCATGGGATTGAGCCCATGTTTAAGATGGGGAAGAGTCCCTTCTGCAGCACTGATCTGAGCAGGAGTCCGGACACTCAGCAAGGCCCAGCAGAGATCTTCCGTGAGCTTCTTGCAAATTTTTTGCTGCAAATAGAAAGCCTGGAAAGCAAGGGTGAGCTCCCCCCTGCCACATGGACTTGCTGTGCTGATCTGGGAGGCTTAACTTCCTGATAGGCCAGCTTGAGAATGCAGTAAATTATCTTATTTCTACAGTTTTTTAAATGTACTAATTTTATAATCTTTAGATGTGATTATTTTGGTGTTAAAGTTAATTGTTTTTGGGATGGGAAAATATTAGCAACAAAGTAGTTTTAATATATGAATCATCTTTTAACCATCTGAACTGTATTTAATAAATAGATTAATATAAGCTTTGCATCCCATTCATTCCCTGACCCTGACATACGTAAAAAATTCCTAATCCCCTTGGTTTAACAAATGTGCTGGCAGCATCTACGCTACTGATTAAATTTTGGCACAGAGGTTTATTTTTGTACTTTATTAAATCAGATTTAAGTAAGATACTTATTTTTGTATCTTTTATTTTCAACTATTAGTTTAAACATATCATGAGTGCGACCTTAGAAGGAACAGTAGTACAGTGTGGAATTCTGAATGCTACTTTTCAAAAAACATTTTCCAATTTCACAAATGGGATTTTTTACTTTAAACATAAAGCAGGGCTACTGCTGTGGCTCATGTTGAACATCTATTACACAACTCAGATATCTTAATTTACTGTCAATGATTATTTAGTCTTTACTCAAAGGAAGCCCTTTGTTCAAGTTCCATGGGAAATGAACCATCATCAAACCCCTGAAGAGAATAGTTCCTGAAGGTCATTTTGCAAAGCACTGACAAGCCGTGCAGGGACATCTGCTTATGTTCACCCCTACTGTGTGATATATTGGGGGGCAGAGGGGTCATGCTCCTACGCAATAAATCCCTCACCTTTACCAGGTACAACATCTATCATCATTTGCTTCAAAATCATATTTTATGATTCATTTTGTGGAAAGTGTAGAAAAAGGGACAGGCTAACCAACTGTTCAAAAATTACAATTATTATTATTATTATTATTATTATTATTATTATTATTATTATTATTATTATTATTATTATTATTAAAAAATATTGTTATTATTATTATTGAGTATTCAAAGAATATGGTGTCAAAGCCTGAGTTATAGAGATATGGAGCCTCTGACCACAATCTGGGTCTACCTAATATAATTACATATTTTTGTAAGTTGTAAATTATTCCAAAACTCCACCCAAAGTATTTTATGAACTAATTCCAAGACCACGTTGTCTTTAATATCTGGGACATCTAGATGTTGTATATAATAAGGCATTAACTAATAAACAATTATACTTTCTTAATATTGATTCTATAACTTGTGTAATAGAAGCCAATGACAGGATTAACTAGATGCTGATCAGAGGATGTACATATAATTGTTGCCCTGATTTATAATAAACATAATTTGCCCATTTAAATTTTAGTATCAGTTACAGAGTTACATTACTGTAATGCTGAGATGTGTGGATATTATAAAATGCCTTTTGTTGCACTATATATAGGAGATAATATAATGCCCAAGAATAATTGCACCAGACAGACCTATTACGATTTCTTAAATTAAGTTATATTATCATATCTCATTTTATTTTGAAAGAGTGCAATCAAGCTAAGCACATTATTTAATGCATGTCATTAAGGAACCCAAACTGACACTAATTAGGCAGTCTGATTATCTGTTAATGTGGTTGTTGAATGAAGACACATGGGGCATCACTGTCCATTTTAGTTAGATGGCAGTCAGGTAATAAAACAGGGATAGATTTCTTGTAGTGCTGGTGAGCGGCTGAAATCACCCCACCAAATACTTTTATCTTGGAGATAAAACACACCTATCATTCACTTCACAAAAAAACATTTCACTGACTGAACACTTTAAAATAGTAGGACTAATATCAAAAAGTGAACTTGAACCAATATACATACATTACTTGTTTGTGTGTTTGTAAATAATTCTTAATGTTTTGATCATTTAAGATATAAAGAAAAAATACATGAATATCTGTTCTTTTCAGAAAATAGAATCCATCGCATACAGGCTGCTCACTGTGTGAAATGGAGCATATTTTATTCATGAAAAGAATATGGTTTAGTTGAAAGTATACAATTCATTCAGAGTCTGAATCCAACCATTACTGTTTGTAACCAGCTAATTAAAGGTGATGTTTCAGGGAACACGTGCGCATGATCAGTGTTTGTGGAGGTTTAAAAGGAAACCAAGGAAAAAATTATTTTGTGATTAAAAGAGGGAGGTTGTTAAATGAAAAGCTTGTGCAGAACATGCAAAATACTATTGAATGTATTGTTGTTATTCACTTTATATATATATATATATATGGCTCCGATTTTTGGGGGGCAGTGAGCAAGAGCATGTTTTTGGGTTGTATGTGGGTTTGTGGAAGACCCTTCCCAATGGTTAGCTGTAAAGGATATATTTTTTTATTTTTTTCCTTCCCTACGTTGTATGAAAAGTGAGCAAGTGCTATTGTTATTCATGTTATTTTATTTATTTGCTCCCCATTTTTATTTTTCCTTTTTGTATGTTCCGATAAACCATGCACACTCAATACTTGTCTTGCTGGCATAAAATTAAAACTTCTTTCCCCTGAAATTTTGCTCAAGTTGCCCCTCTCTGTAACAGCACTCCAAACTTACACTGCTATATAACTGCAAGCAATGAATAGCTATAGTATACTAGACGCACTACAAATTATACATTCAGCAGTCCTCCAAAACCAGTTGATGAAACCATTAATATGTTTTAGTTCTTTGTAAATTAGTAAGATAACCATTATGTGAATTGTGTGCATGATTCCATACATTTCAAGATATAGGAAGTCTTGTACTATTGTATTTTAACCCTGCTTACTGGATGAAATGTCCTTGGTACTGCATCTGATTGTGCGGATTGGTTAGAGGCATAATTTGCAGGCACAAACGTACTATATTGAAGGTCAAGGAGAAGTAAGGACTGTATGAGGCCTGGAACAAATGAAAACTTCAAAATATCAGCATTTAAAGAATGAGAATAAGAATAGAAAATATATAATCAAATTAAATATATATAGTGATTTTCTGATTGTTTTCTTCAATATGAATCTCTTCTCACCTTGTAAACATTACAAATTCTTCCTGTATTAATTGATAATTTCACATATATAATGAACCTGTATGCTGGGTACCTGATTGTAGTAAAACATTATTTACTCTCTGCTTATTGTATGTATTTATCTATATATAAAATGTGTCTCAGATGATCTACAACATGCCTACATGGATACTGGACCCAAGTCCAAGACACATCATGGAAATAACACTGCAGAACTTTATTTTATTGTATTGTACATATGTATACATAAACTATGCTGTTAAGCTGTAACTATACTATGTGAATCTTTAGGAACTTGGCACAGAGTACAGATTTTTTAATAAATGCACATTATACAGAATTGAACACTGTAAATGCATTTTTATAAATACATATTAAATTAATTAACTATACATTTGGAACTAGAGTCATGTGTCTAGTTCCTTGGAAATATGTTATAATTACTTAAAAACCACATGTTATGTTACAACAAACACAATTTCAATACTTATTTTACTGAACATTTCAACATTTCTGCTGAGTTTGAGTGCACTAACCATTTTTAACTAATGAAGAAAGTTTTAACTTTGATACTGTTAACTGTGTCCTTGCGTTAACCTTACTGTCTATTCCAGATAGGAGCATGAATGCTGAATAGATTCTCCGAGACAGAACATTTGGAGGGAATACTAAAGGATTCTGGCATTGAATTTGGTGAAACAGATACTGAAAATTGAATGTGTTTTCTCGGATTAACAAGGAGACACCAAGGGTCATATGTTCCTTTATGAAACGCAAAACTTAATTTTTTATTTTTGTTAGAAAATGACAGACCTCATAAAGATCTAAACTGAAACAAACATGCAATGATATATGTGTTTCAGAAATCTCTATGAGATGCCAATGATTAAACAAAAGAAAAAGTCGTTTTATATATATAGGTTTAGACACAGAACTTTATCTGTCTGAAATCCAAGTGCTGTCTCTCAAATCAGTGTTTCCACTACATTTCCTGGCAGAATACTTATTTTGTATCAAATCACTTGTTAATCATTCCTAAGCACTTGAATATTCCTCAGTTGTAAGGTAGGTAGGCTGCTTGGTTGTTTACTACAAATATAGAATGAGGTGACAAACATAACATAAAAATGAATAATGCTGAAGTACACTTCCAATGGAAAATTATGAGATACAAAATACTTATAGGTACATACTCTCATATCTACAACAGTCAACCAGTGGAATCTCTAAATGCAACAATCATGTAAATCTGATCTATTAGACCAATATAAATCAAACCTCAGTTATGTCTACCTACACCCACTCACATACATTTATTAATTCATTTCAATTCATATCTCAGACCGTATTAGTTTAATAGTTGTAGGTGTTCAGCTACTTAATTTTATTTGATTCCAGATGCCACTATTCATGCTCCAGATTATTATTATTTTTTATTTAATGAATTTACAGTATAACAAAATACTAATAATTAATAACTAATAACAACAAAAAAATCCAGAAAAAGGCATTTCAAAAAAATTATAAAATGATTTGCATGTTAATGAGGGAAATAAGTATTGGATTTTGTTTTTGTTATTCTGTCTCTCACTGTTAAAATACACCTACCATTAAAATTATAGACTGATCATTTCCTTGTCAGTGGGCAAACGTACAAAATCAGCAGGGGATCAAATACTTTTTTCCCTCACTGTATCTATGAATGTGTTTCCGGTGCACTGTTAATTACAGGGGTTTGTGTGCACCAGCAATACAGGTTTCACCAGAACGATTTCAGTATATTAGACTTCCTTTTTATTAGTATTGATTCTATAACTTAATTAATTTGTGATTCCCTGATTCTTAATTATAATAATAATAATAACCCTACATTTACTACATAAAAATATTGAAAGCAGGTGTATGCTAGCTAAATGTTTTTGTATTTTCTATTCCCATAGGTGTAGGTTGGGGGGGGGTTTCTTGTCCCCATCAATATTGAGAGTGCGTCAAGTTGTTCCCTACACTCATAGGCCTAATTTACAGGGTGTTGGAGAAGACATACCCCACCACACACTTTTGAAATGTGTCAAAATCGCCCCCTTTCATGTTAACAGCTAGGCTCTGGCGTCCCATACACCTGTCAGCTCCAGTCAGAGAGCCACACCTGTCAGCACTGATGAATGACGCCCTATAATAGGAGGATGTCCTCGGCACCTCATTGCATTTCCCCTAAGGGAAAGTGCAGGAGGGCGTTGGGAGTGCTTTAGAGCAGAAAAAGAACTGCTATTTACAGACCTTTATTTGTATCAGGAATGTGATTTGGCTACCAACCTGGACTGGAAAACGACTATAATTACAGCTTTGTGAATTGGATCCTTGCTTGATTCAGGGGTGTAAAAGTGTGTGAGGGGGGGGAGGATGGTGCTGACGATGTTTTTTCCGGTGTCGTGGGAGGGTTGCTGACAGTGCTTTGTGGAGTTACTTCTTCATTCTTGGATTCTTTTGTTGTATTATTCTTAGGGGGGCTGAAGCCCTGCTGTCATCCAAGCCCAAGACCCTGGCTCTGGATCCACATCTCCCAATCCCACCATCACCATCACCAGCCTAAATTGATCCAGTGCTTGGTGAAGGCCTCCCCAAGATGTTTCCACTTATTTAAATTACCAGCGTCTCTCTTACAGGTCACATTAGCACATCTTAGTTAATCTTTCCATCTTTTATGTGTTCTTCTTCTAGGTCTTTTCTCATGTCTTGTGGAAGGTGTATGGCACCACCAAGGCCCTACCTAGATCAGGCCGTCACTCCAAATGGGAAGACCAGCATTAAGGAGACTAATCAGAGAGTCTACTTGGCCAGAGAATCCAAATTAAACTTTGCAAGAGCTACAGGCTTTTGTGGCCAAGACTGGTCAATGTCCATGTGACAACAATATCATAAGAATTGCATAAATCTGGTCCATATTGTAAGTTGGCAAGAAGGAGTCATTACTCAAGAAAGCCCACCTGAAACACTCGGGTGATTCTGTAGGCATATGGCAACATGTTTTGTGGCCTGATGAAACTAAAATAGAACTTTGTGGCCTAAATGCAAAGCATTATGTTGGCGCAAACCCAACACCACGCATTTCCCAAAGAACACCATCCATACTGTGAAGCATGTTGGTGGCAGTATCATGTTATTGGGATATTTCTCATTGGCAGGGAAAGGGTACTTGTCAGGATAGAAGGGCAAATGAATTGAGCAAAGTACACAAAAGTCCTTAAAGAAAACCTGTTGCCCTCTGCAAGAAAACTGAAACTAGGATGAAAGTTTACTTTTCAGCATGACAATGACCTGAAGCACATAGCCAAAGCTACAGGAGTGGCAATTAAAAAAAAAGGGTCTTAAATCCAATCGAAAATCTGTGGCATGACTTGGAAATTGCTGTGTATCAATGCTCCACAAGGAACTTGACAGCACTTGTACAGTTTTGTAAAGAAATAGTCAAATATTGCCGAATCTCACAAAAATATCCCAAAAGATCGACCAAGTATTAACTTCATATTAAGTTCAGACTTATCCAATTATGATATTTCAGTTTCAGGCACTGACAGCAAAATGTGAAAAAGGTTCAAGGGGGTGTATATATATACACTCACCTAAAGGATTATTAGGAACACCTGTTCAATTTCTCATTAATGCAATTATCTAACCAACCAATCACATGGCAGTTGCTTCAATGCATTTAGGGGTGTGGTCCTGGTCAAGACAATCTCCTGAACTCCAAACTGAATGTCTGAATGGGAAAGAAAGGTGATTTAAGCAATTTTGAGCGTGGCATGGTTGTTGGTGCCAGACGGGCCGGTCTGAGTATTTCACAATCTGCTCAGTTACTGGGATTTTCACGCACAACCATTTCTAGGGTTTACAAAGAATGGTGTGAAAAGGGAAAAACATCCAGTATGCGGCAGTCCTGTGGGCGAAAATGCCTTGTTGATGCTAGAGGTCAGAGGAGAATGGGCCGACTGATTCAAGCTGATAGAAGAGCAACTTTGACTGAAATAACCACTCGTTACAACCGAGGTATGCAGCAAAGCATTTGTGAAGCCACAACACGTTCAACCTTGAGGCGGATGGGCTACAACAGCAGAAGACCCCACCGGGTACCACTCATCTCCACTACAAATAGGAAAAAGAGGCTACAATTTGCACAAGCTCACCAAAATTGGACAGTTGAAGACTGGAAAAATGTTGCCTGGTCTGATGAGTCTCGATTTCTGTTGAGACATTCAGATGGTAGAGTCAGAATTTGGCGTAAACAGAATGAGAACATGGATTCATCATGCCTTGTTACCACTGTGCAGGCTGGTGGTGGTGGTGTAATGGTGTGGTGGATGTTTTCTTGGCACACTTTAGGCCCCTTAGTGCCAATTGGGCATCGTTTAAATGCCACGGCCTACCTGAGCATTGTTTCTGACCATGTCCATCCCTTTATGACCACCATGTACCCATCCTCTGATGGCTACTTCCAGCAGGATAATGCACCATGTCACAAAGGTCGAATCATTTCAAATTGGTTTCTTGAACATGACAATGAGTTCACTGTACTAAACTGGCCCCCACAGTCACCAGATCTCAACCCAATAGAGCATCTTTGGGATGTGGTGGAACGGGAGCTTCGTGCCCTGGATGTGCATCCCACAAATCTCCATCAACTGCAAGATGCTATCCTATCAATATGGGCCAACATGCTTTCAGCACCTTGTTGAATCAATGCCACGTAGAATTAAGGCAGTTCTGAAGGCGAAAGGGGGTCAAACACAGTATTAGTATGGTGTTCCTAATAATCCTTTAGGTGAGTGTATATGCTGTACGTATTTGTGTATGTTAATGTCTTTTGATGGAATGAATAATTCAAAATGTATTTATTTGATGGTAAATACACAGATCTTACCTATATTGTTTAGTTACTGGGAAGGTTTTCTAGATCTCTACACAGAGTTTACCATACTCATGGTGAAGATGACAAACCTGACAGTAATCTACATTTCCTTCTAGGTCTAAGTATAGTTGGATCTGGTGCCTTTCTTATCTCTTTGATTTATTTTGTTCAAAGGGAGTATTGCATTTGCCCAGCAGTTTTGCATCTTAGCCTCAGCATCACCTTATTTCAATTTTGAATTAAATTCTACCTTGAAGTATGGTGCTTGCCTTCTGGCACCATAGGTGCAATGGGTTTTACAAGAACAGACACCATCAAAATGATTAGACACTGCTACCTTCCAGCAGTATTTTAAATCTCTTTTTAATCTTCCTGTAAAAGAAAAGGGTAAAAGGTCTCTCCTTTTCTCCCCCTTTGAAATTCACATGGCTACAAAGGACTGTCTGTTCAAACATACAAAGAATATATTTCAATCATCAAAACCACCACAAAACTTTGAAAAATTACGACATCTATAACTATTAACTTATTCAGGCTTTTTTTGGTCATCTGGTGACATACTTTGTGTTTTTCAGGTTATATAGTTGTAACTAAGTATAATTAGGGTAGATAAGATACACAAATACAACAAAGCCATTATCAATCCCTGCCATAACTAATCATGTTTCAAGCTTTACATATATGCATAAAGAGCAGCAATAATGTTTCATCACTAGCAATGCTTCACTTTCAGGGGAGTCTTAAAAAATATAAAATGAATCTTATTCCAGTGAGATGACACTTGAATTCTTAATGTGCCTGCAGGCTTGCAATTAGCAGAATTGTTTAATCTTTTATAGTACATCGTTTGATTTCAATTCAGAAAAATTGCCAAAGTCAGAGTGATTCTTTCACACTATCACTTGCTTTGGAAGAACTGAATAAGGTGATGGGTATGTAAACCTAAATATATGACAATATAACATTGTCATTGTTCCTAATACAAACATTCTGCACACAACATCCCTTATTGATGCAAACATTGGTTTAAAAATCAGTTTTCATGTGTTTATATATACAAACCATAGTTTGCATTGATATTTTCTATACTAATGTCATCATCAACTTATTCCATGGATACATTTTACCTCTTAACCATGTTTTCAAAGAACAAGAGCATTTAAATCTAAGACCACAGCAAATGTATTAATTTTCATATTATTTGCAGTAGTGTCTTTGCCATTTTATTGTGTGGTCATTTCTCCCAGTGGGTATAAATGGAAGAGAATTACAAGACAGATTTGTATAGAAAATGTCCATTTTGATTACTATGCCATTATATGAAATGGCATAACATTTTCCATTTAAAGCAACAAATTACTGGCTGTGGCAAGACAAAGCAGAAGAAATACACATTTATATCAGCCATAAATTGCTCTGGCATTATCAGTACATAAGTATTTTTATGCTAAGAACTGACTTGTGCCACATTATAATTCAATGTCATTTTTAAGCATTTTATTGCTATCAAGAGATAATTACTTTTCCTTTTAGTGAAACACTGGTCCATGCTGTACTTCTTTTGAAGGGTATCAGCCTTCTTTGGAGAGAAGGAATCATTAAATATGTTAGACAGTGTATGTAACATAATAGTGGTGTTGTTTTCAAACTGCTTGTTCATACAGGATCATGGAGTATTAAATAGTCAATGCAACACTCTTTGAATTATTTGAAATAGTCCTCCACAAAATAGAAAATACAAAAACATTTAGATGGCATTGAATACGATTTCTACCAGCACTACCAGTTAAATTAGTAATACTTCTACTACTAATACAAATATTTTATTTTTCTTTAAGTTACATTTCAATCAAGTGGTCACTGATTTAAAAAAAAAAAAAAACGTTTGGTTCCATTCCTCATAATTTTTTTTCATCTGAGATTTTTTGATGATCTTTTCCAGAGCTTTGAATCTCATCCTCCTATACAATTATATATTATATATTACCCTGCACAATCAACCCTTATTTTGCTGCCACACAATACAAATTAAAAAAATCCTGACAATTATTGCTCAAGTTGCCTCGTCTCTGAAAAGGCACACGGCTCCACACTTACATATTGTCAGGCCACTAAACAGTTTCCCAAAAATCTCTTTCTTAACCAGTGGTAAGCAGTAGGCAATCTTGTGGTTGTTATCTGTGAGGTGGGGAGGTAGGGAAGCCATAAGCGGGATTGGTAGTCTGTCCAGGGTCGATTACACAAAACGGTGTCTCACACAAAAACAGCGTTATAGCCAGGATATTAAAAAAATATATTACCTCTAGTCTTGTTTTCACACTCCTTCAGTATCCTGAAGTTCCCTTGCAGTAAAATGCACTGATACAGCAGGAGAGTGGCAGTTATAGCAGGCAGGTATCACTGGCGATTCAGAAACGGGTGGCATGGATCATCGTGAGGTAATTTGCTGTAGGTGTGCAAAGGGAAGTGCTTTTCTCACTCTCTCATACCTCCCATCAAGAACCATGCTCCAGGATATGTCACTATATACAGTCACTTCCAAATTCATTGACACCCTTGTTAAAGATGAGCCAAAAAGACTGTTTAAAATAAACACAGGTAATGAGCTATATTGTATGTTCATGTATATTTTTAACAATTCATAATTTTTATTCTCAAAAAGATGGGTGTCAAATTGACTGACACCATAAAGATTCTTATAAATTAAATCAAACATACATATCAGTCTTAAGGAACTGTATTGTGGCTTTCTGTATCTTCCTGTTTCACTGGGGTATAAAAATTATACCTGCATGTAAAATCCATTTGTTATCCATCACCATTGGGAAAGGCAAAGAACTCACCAATCAAAGACAAATGTTTTTGATCTTCATAAATTCAGCAATGGGTACAACAATTCCAAAAACATAAATATACTACTTACCACCATTAGGGCAATTAAGAATTTCAAAACCAGTGGAACATTGATAAACCTGCCTGGTACAGGACACAAGTGTATCTTGCCCCCAAGCACAGTGAGGAAGATGGTTCAGGAGGTAAAAAATAAATCAAAGGCCAAAGCTGGAGAAATACAGAGCATCTTGACCACCAAGTCTCCACATCTACAATTAGACTCCACCTCCATGCCAAATGCCTATTTGGAAGATTTGCCAGAAAAAAAAAGCCTTTATTCAAAGCAACCAATCAATGTAAATGCCAAGAATTTGCAAAACAGCATTTACACTTCGATTGGAACCAGGTGCTATGGTCAGATAAAACAAAAGTAGAGCTGTGTGGCATCGAACAAATTATGTGTATGCAGAAAAGAACCTTATATTTACTTTTAAATATGGTGGTGGATCTTTGATGTTAAGGAGCTGTTTTGCTTCCACTGGTCCTGGGGCCCTTGTAAAGGTCAACAGCATTATGAGCGTGCTGCCTGCTATGGCTGTGCTCTCCAATGCTGCTCTGCTTGAGCTCCAGCTCCTCCCTTTTTAAAGCTGTCTAATTGCGGGGGAAGAATGTGCATGTGCAAATAATCCTGTTTGTGAGAGTGAGGCAATACTCTAGTCTAGCCACAGGTGTGTCTAAGTAAGTGGATATAAACCTTAGTAATAAAGAAATAATCAAACATTAATTAAACCCATGCAAATAATATAATAAACTCTGATTCAATAATGGAAAAAAAATGAAAACAAATAATTACATCAAATAATAAGTCTAGTGCAAAATCAAATATAAATTACATTACTGAAATTAAACCGAGTATTTAGTCACCTCCTGTGACACTTAATTGCTTCAGATATTGTTCAGGGCTAGTTAAATAATGTGCTACTGTGCAAACAGAGAGGATAGAAGGAGACTGAAGGGATTCAAATGTTGTGTAGGTAAAAAGTACTGCCTTAAGTGGAGTACATGGCATGACTGTTTGGGATGTATATGGTAGATTCAGGTTTTGGATAGCTAGTTGTGAATGGAGAGAATGAACAGGGAGACATAAAGGAGTAAGATATTTAAATATAGGGTGTAAGTTTACATTTTCCAACACATCCAGCATTACACACATCTATAATTATTTCATTATTATTATTTATTTATTAGCAGACGCCCTTGTCCAGGGGGCAACAAAATATAAGAGCAATATCTAGAGTATTTTGTGTCTTTAATTGTTCCCCATGTTCCGTGACCTGTTGAAATCTCTAATGAATAATTCCACTCCAAAACCTGAACAATTGTTCCTCTAGGTAATACTGAGCTACTGCCTCTTTGTCATCTCTGCAAAATCAAGTTAGATATTTAGGTAACACTTTACAATACGGTACCGTAATTCCTCCTGAATTAATATATGAATACCATAGAATTTAAACATCAACACATCATGATCATAATCTGAGTTCTGATGTTGGGCACATGAACACTAACCCTGTTATACATGTGATTAACATAAGAACTCAGATAAAGTGCATGACATATTCATGTGTTTTTCCTGTCGTATTCATATATTAATTAATGAGGAATCACAGTACCTTATCGTAGACTGTGACCGATATTTATTTTATTATTTTATAAAAATGCATATGTAATACAGAATTGTTAACAAATGGCAGCATGTGTGATCTGTTACAATGTTTTGCAAAGATACTTTACGTGTTACAGACATGATTACCACAAAAAGTGGCTGAATGCATTTCCTGCACATGTTAATTTATTTCCACTTAAGATGTGTTTTACATTTAGTTTTATTTTTTCCTATAGAAACCACTCTGTGAAAAGTGCTACACTGACCACCTTTGGCAGCCAGAAATTAATTCACTTAACATTTGAAGAAAACACTTGGATGTCAATACAACCCTCAGTGGCTTGTCTCTTTTTATTGAAGTTATATTCTGTTATTGTATAATTTGGAAATTCTGTTTTAAAATCAGATATCCTTTCAATTCTCTACAGTATCAAATAACAAATGAAGGGCTCTCCTACTGGAATGGACTTTTATGTGTATAGGATTTCCTAGGAGTACATTTCCGAGCAAATTCTTTATCTACCTCAAGTCTCTTTCCTAGACTTGACATCTGAATTTCCAGGGATTAAAATACATGACCTATATCCCTTGTTACTAAACTAGAAAAGTCTAACTAGGCTGAAGCGTGGGGTGATTTGCTGTCATATCTTTTTGCTCCATTTAATGTCATGTGTTCCCTGTAGCCTTTTCTTTTGCTTACCAGGCTCCCTCGCTTTCTAAAGTACTGGTTAAAAAAAATGTTTTACTAACAATCATAGACAAAGTGCCTTCGTGCCCTGCAAAAATGAAAAGATATATATATATATATATATATTTTTTTTTTTTTTTTTGAGTATCATTCCCAGACAGAGACAGATGCAGTTATAAGAAAAATCACTCATACGTTTTAGTATATACTTGTTTCTCTTACATTCCATTTAATCAAGTTAAGTTTTGTCACATCAAATGTTTCACTTATGAAACTGGGTGGAGTATTTTGTACTTTTTTTGTACTGTTTTATTCATTAGGAAGTGTTGAAGATGTTAATATTGAACACATTATTTGATATTATATGAACAACTGTATGTATGACAAGAAAAGAAGAATCCATGTCCTCTTAAAATGTTTCTAGCATTATTTAGTTTAATTGTAATTCTTAAAGTATATAAATTATATAATTCATAAAATATAATATAATTATTTCCATAACATTAGAGTAGGTGTTAAAACTTAATGCGTACTTAAACTCAGCTCTCGAAACAGGTGAGATGCTTTACCACTGAATCCAACATCTCAGAGAAACTGGATTGTAGAGTTTATCACCAGCCTCTCCCTGGTGGTTGCTCACCTGGACATAAAATTATGTCCTTTGCATGTAATATTTAGAGGCAACGTGTTGATCATTTTAAGTTTCTCCACCAATGTTGAGCCCAAACATCACAGTACTTGGCCATGACGCCAAGTAAACTATCCTTGGCTGAGACCCACATTAGATCCTGTCAAAATGTACCTTAAAGTTGCAGGTGATGTACACAGAGGACACAAGGGATGCTCCCCTATACCAGAGCACTTAATGTGGCAACATGCATATCAAGCTTTCAGTACATTGTCAAGCCACCACTGTAGATAATATGCTAACAAGGAATTTCAAATACCATAATCATATGCTGTATTAGCCCTACTTTATTTTCAAAACATTTCTCAAGGATGCGTCGTTGGGTCCATGGAGTTTCAGAATCTGACTGTATGATCTCCCACTGTACTGTATATAGCCAGCTGTGGCCCATTTCATTTTTGTGCTCTGTGCAATTCGCCGCCCCGGCGTTTCCTTAGAAACCGCAAAACACCATTCCAAACACATAGCAGTACAACCATTGACCACGGAGGTGAAATAAAGCAATCACATATTTTACTATATGAAACTTAAGCTCAGTTCTACATCTGCATATACAAAATATACACAACATAATTCTAATTTGTACAGACCAAACCCCCCCAAAGCATTCACCTGACAGCAAGAAAGCAACAGTATTTTTACCACTAATAAAGTTGACTCGCCTGGCTTTGCTCCCTGCAAAGGTGCCTACAGTCTCTGTTAAATCCAGCTGTTGAGCCATTTCATGCTCAATAGATATTCACAGTCCTTTCTTTTGTTTTCATCATGTAGTAAAGGAAGTTCTTAATCAGCTGTAGTTTTGAAAAGCTGCGCTCGCCACATGCATCGGTGCACCTGATCTGACTGTCATTGGTGCATTAATTCATTGATGGGACAAAATCAAGTCCAATCAGCCTGCTGGAATGGTGTCGTTTCATCCCCCATAAACCACACATGGGGTCCGTTTGGTGATTATGAATGCATTGAATGGTGTTTACAGAATTCATACTGTACTGTGTTCTGTATTTTACACTGTATTTGCACTGTATATTAAACTCATATTTCATGATTTCCAGATGATCTTCAGCCGATCGCCTGCTTCCACAACGTTTCCAACCTTCAGTATAACTTTCTCCTGTATTTTTCTTTAAAATAATTCTAACATGTGAAAGGCTCTCTGAACTGTCACTCTATCTAGTCCAGCCTTCAAGCAGAAGTAAGTGACCCAATCAGTGAACAAGATTTTAGAAACCTACTCTGTTAGGACAGAACTGCTCTGGGTGGCAGAATGTATATGATGTGTCTGATTGGTTACTTGCCTTTAGAAGGCAGAACATACGTGACACAACCTTAGTTTTGAAAGGTTAGTAAAAGTGGAGACGGACACTTGTGCAATGGGAGAGCCAGCCCTGTATATCATGGAGTCAATGAGATAACAGTGACTGTGCTTTAAAAAAAGATAAACATGCAATGTTATTTTATTTTTTTCATGTCACGAGGAGGTGTTGGAGCTGTGCTTTCAGGTGCTGGAGCATGGACAGTCTCAAATTGAGCCCTGCTTGGCACACTTAAAACTCTTTGGTTAGAGAGGAGACTGATAGCTGTAGCATTCCTTTAACATAAATGCCCACTCTGCTGAGACAGTGTGAAACTCCCAACCATTTCCTGATGTATGAACTAATTAACGCTTCCAAGCTTCTCAGTCGTTGTCAGGGGGACCTCGTACACAGTCTATGACCACAACTGCCTTGGCAGTAGACCAAACTGAAAGCAGCAGAGTTTCAGCTTGCCAGGTCAAGCACTCTTATGCTCTTAAACCCTTTCACTGCTTGTTTTCTTGCTTCTTCCACATGAACTGTGTCCTTTAGGTACCTGTCATATAATCTTCCTAGACTTTTTACTGGCTTCTCAGACACTGTTGGTATTGCCTCATCATTAATGTAAAAGCTTTTATCAACTACTTTAATTTTGACTATGGATCTTGACATTACAGGCTTGTACTTCACTCACGCCCATTCAGGAATTTTCCCAATAACTGATTAGTGCAGGCTACTGTTGTAGTCATAGTTGTCATGTCATCCATATATGCTCAAATTGGTAACAACTGCATTCCAGAAACCAAGCGTTCTCCTCCCACTACCCATTTTGATGCCCTAATAATTACATGTTTCAGGCAAGAACCTTTTTTCAGATAAATATATATATATATTTATCTGAAAAAAGGTTCTTGCCTGAAACATCAGATGTGCTTCTTAAGACACATGCTGATTCACATTTGGTCAGTAGAGGATATCCTAAACAGTCCATAAGAATACATGAAATATTTCACTATTTACTTAAATTGCACTTTAGTATGTATTATGTATGCCTAAGATTATTCAGTTGGTGACAGTTTTGAAGGAAAACATCCAGAATCCTTTAAACAAATCCTATAGTTCTTAAATATATTTGTTAATATTGTGGTGTTGGTAGAGGCCTGTAATGCATACCTGAGGTAATACAAATATCTTTAAAACATCTGTGGTTATCTGTAAATTGAACTCATGGTAACACAAAATACAAATAGATATTTCTCCTAGGAATCAACACTACATACTTTTGTATCAGATGTAAAACCTTTTAATGTTTTCATAAATCACAGGAATGCCAGAAGTCCACAATAGCATTACAGTGTTGGTATTTTATTTGTCATTATTTGTGTGAACATGAATTACAGAATTTTTGTTTACAAAAAATAAATGTTCCAATGCTAGGAGGCATATTGGTCATTTTGCTTGTTTATTTGCTAGAAGCTTTATTGTAGCAATTTCTCAAAATATCCAGTCTCACATTATAAAAATGGACGGCCATGACTTATGGAGTATGAAATGTAGTGTTCTCAATCGTAAGGACAACTGCATTCCATCTTTACATTCAGCCTTGTTTCATTGCTAATTATCAAGTCATTTTATGGGTTATGGATACTTCAACTGAATCCCTACATCATTTCCTCTGTACTGTTCCAGAGCAAAGTATGTACTCTTAACTGAACCTTTCAAAGCTCTTTAAAAGAACCAAACAAAACAAAACTAAAGACTAAAATATGAATATTGCAAGGATGACATAAGTTGCTTGAAAGGAATGCCTTACATTTTTTTGCATATTGTTATAGGTCTACTTTTATTGTAGACCTAGGGATAGACCAAGTCAAATTGCACAGTATATATCTGTACATATTGTAGTTGAATGTATTGTTAGAAGCCATGTTATACTATGTATAAATCAAAACACAATGGGGTACAACCTGGGGTTGGTAAATGTCTTGATTTGATCTTGCCCCTAAAATGATTATTAAGTAGGAGGGTTGTCAGGATTTACAAAGAGTACAATTCATTAATTTCATTGACATGTTACTTGCCCTCACAATTTCCAAAAACAAAATACGTGCTTTTCAAAATAAAGATTTATTAAGCTTTCAGCAGTTTTTCTTAGTGCATAGCATATCTCACACAATACTGAATCATAATATTTCCCATCACAAGAAACACAACAAACAAAAAACATTTCAGAATGGTATTAATTTTAGAATTAAATTAAAAACAACTACACTAACCTCACATATTACATGCCTGTGAGATTATCAGTGCAAATGAAACAGTATATAATCCGTGGTTAGTGTATTAAATAAACAAAATTATCAAAATTATCAATTTGAAATAGACATTATTACCTAAGCTTAGGTCTTATAGATTAGAAAGTTTTTCATTTCATTTGCATTTAAATCTGTTTTATTAAATCTGAAAATACTATCAGATAAAGATTTATTACCTTTGAATACAACGCACATTTTATACACAGGAAACCAAGGCATAAAGGATTATGCAGGAAATTGCTTATTTCACCGGACAGAAATTTCCATAAAGGTGTCACCTTTGAGTTCTTAATGTTCTATTATTTTGTATTATATCCTCTAAAATCAAGTCAATTAGTCATTAAAATAGATTTTAAGGTGCTATAGGTTAGGTCATTTAGCTAAGATAAACTAAAGGCTACATTAAATTAAATGTTATGGACTTTCAAGAGACATTACATTACTTTACCTCCTCCATAGAATTGCAACCAAAACTTGTTAACGATAGGTTGCATATGCAACCTTGGTTATCTATAAGAGATAAACACCCTAAGGGACTGTTCTGTAATTCTGCATGTAGTGAAATTTGTGAATGATTTAATAGGAGCAGGGCACCTGAAGCTGAGCTTAGAGATTCAGCGAGGCTTGCCACGTACAATCTGAGCATGCTGCTGGTGTTGCCTGAGCCTCAGCCAAGCTGCACTGTCCCTACACTGCCTGTTAGGAGAGGAAAGATCCTGGGGTTTGGCGGACACAGGTGGAAGGGACACCATAGCTGTGATAGATGAGTCCACCATGTTCAAAGTTATCAGTCCCGCCTCCTGTACCTCGAGGATGCATGCAAACAGCTCCCTGCCATGTACTGGTGAAAGTCCAGCAGCATGGGAAGAGCTCTAGATTTACACTGGGAGCACTGGTGCCACTCAGAGAATGAAAGATTGAAGGGGCACTGGGTCTTCCAGCTAGGGAACCTGCAAGTGGTCAGCAGCCTGTTGCATAACACTTTGACTGCTAATTGCAATTTACAAATCAGGGTGTGTGTTTTATCAGTACGAAGCTTGTAATAGTTTGACGGTTTTTATTCAACTTGACTTTTACTGTTGTTTAGTTGTTTTGTTAGTCTAAAACACTGAAAGTGTGCAAAATAACCAGAGAGAGACCAAACTAAATTAACCTATTACAGTAACGTATGGTTGTCAAATTATAAAAAAATGAAAATAAGTTTTAGCTAGTTTTATATTGATTCATATGCACTGTATTACCTTTCTATTGTAGAACATAATGGTATGTCAATACTCCCTGAGGCCCATCCCACTCAAACCCAAGGGAATGGTGAAAGACACAGGATGTCCATGCAGGGGCGTAGCCAGGATTTCTGGGCCCCATGAAAGAAAACCTGCAAGGGCCCCACCGATATGACGGGCAGCGCAATAATTTATTTTCACCATTATTTAATTATTTAAAGTATATATAAATATTTATTATTTCTTTTCATGCAAACACTATGTTGGGGACATATCCGCCAACAGCTGGCACTGCTGCTAAACTATTTCTTATTTTTCACCCTCACTACTCTCTCCTGTATCTCCATCTGGCTGACAGCATATAACATTTACATTTACAGTGTACATTTAACTCCATATCATCACAACATGTGTGCTATTTTGGCCTAATTGTGACTTGTATCTTTCTACAGAAATTTAAGCATATTACTGATGGCTGACATTGGGGACAATATGTGAACAAATAGATATACCCTTTTATCAAGACACAATCAAAATTACAAACTTTAACATTTTAATTTAAACTTGAACTTGAACATTTGTTTGCCAAATAATAATGACAACAATAATAATAAATAAAAGCTTATAGGCTGCATCTACTTCACATATTAAATATGATGGATATAAAAATGAAATTCAAAGTGCATATTACCATAGTGCATGAAAAGAAAAAGCTGTTTTATCTGTTTTTTGTTTAAAGCCTACTCCCCATGAGCCCAACGCCGAGCCTTCTTGCTGGCAAAGTCATTGATGATGTCTTTAAAGTAATTTTTTTTGCTTAATTGGCTTTCAATTGAAAGGTGGGCAAAGCTGTTCAATCTTTCCTGCGTTATTGTACAGAAAATGCGAATTGCTATACGCATGTCCCCCAAAATGCTCTCAAACTGCATTTTATAGATTGCATTCAGCTGTTCTAGGGGGGGAAAGAGCATATGTATTTAGCTGTTATTGTCACACCACTGTAATCAATAGGTCAAGAGCTTTCTTTTAATATATTGGATGTCTATATTAGAATATGTTTTCAACCAGTTGGGCTTAAAACAAGAAAGAGTTCCCATAGACACGCATGATGTTACAAAGATGAACCAGTCATATTAACGGCGTAGGCCAAAATGTGCTTGAAAACTTGTTATCCACTGAATTAAATTGCCTGATAAACGCACATTGTTTTGAAAAGAATGTTGTCAATAACTGCCTCTTTTCTTTTTCTTAGAGCCCGATTAAATGTTGTAGTAGCAGACATGATGCCAATGCAGCCGACAAACAGCCAGTATGTTGTGCAATATCAGTACCAGGAGAGATCTGTGTTACCCATTTTTGGACTAAACCATTTTGGGGAGGGGGAGATCAGAAAATTACATGTCTATTTTCATCACAGATCAAACAATTTTCATATTGTTTTATTAAAATTTTTAAGGGAAAATAGCCGTATTTCATGAGACTATAAGAAACTTTACAAACAAGAGGAGATGATTCGACCCATCGTGCTCGTTTGTTGTCCATTAATAACTAAGTGATCCAAAGATCCTATCCAGTCTATTTTTAAATGTTCCCAAACTTTCAGCTTCTACCACATCGCTGGGGAGTTTATTCCAGATTGTGACGCCTCTCTGTGTGAAGAAGTGTCTCCTATTTTCTGTCTTGAATTCCTTGAGCCCAATTTCCATTTGTGTCCCCGGGTGCGTGTGTCCCTGCTGATCTGGAAAAGCGCCTCTGGTTTGATGTAGTCGATGCCTTTCATGATTTCGAAGACTTGAATCAAGTCCCCACGTAATCTCCTCTGTTCCAGAGTGAAAAGGTTCTGTTCCCTTAGTCTCTCAGTAGGACATTCCCTTCAGACCTGGAATAAGTCTGGTTGCTCTCCTCTGAACTGCCTCTAGAGCAGCGATATCTTTCTTGAAGTGTGGAGCCGAGAACTGTACAGGCAACTGTATCCAGATGAGCTCTAACTAGCGCATTGTACAGTATTGACATTACTTTGCTTGTTTTAAATTCGACACTTTTGACAATATACCTAATATTCTGTTTGCCTTTTTAATTGCTTCCCCACATTGTTTGGATGCAGAAAGTGAGGAGTCCATGTAGACTCCTAGGTCTTTCTCATGCGTTACTTCATCTAGTTCTATTCCTCCCATAGTGCAATTATAGTGGACATTTTTGTTACCTGCATGTAATACCTTGCACTTGTCCACATATCACACAATTTCATCTGCCAGGTGTCGACCCACAACTCAATATTATCTAAGTCATTTTGAATAACCTGTGCTGCAGAGATTGTATATGCTGATCCACCTATTTTAGTATCATCTGCAGATTAGGTTTGCTAACTATCCCAGAGTCCAGATCATTAACATAGATTAGAAAAAGCAAAGGACCTAGTACTGATCCCTGTGGAACTCCACTAACAACCTCACTCCAGTTAGAAGCAACTCCTCTAATCGACACCCTCTGTTTCCTATACATCAACCAATTCATAATCCATCTATTTACATGACCCTGAATGCCTAGTTTCCAATTTGAGGATCAGTCTTTGGTGTGGAACCTTATCAAAAACTTTTTGAAAATCTAAGTGTATCATATATCCCACATAGCACAGCAGCGTTGGGCCAATGTTGGCACGACAGGTCATGAGTGGTTGGACCGACATTGGAAGACGGACCTTGATCTCTAGGATTTCAACATGCTGACAATATCCAGGAAGGCAATCAACTGCTTAACTTTCTGTGACCAAGCAACAGCACAACTCTTTCTCAACAGCTGCTTTTGTCTACCTGCCTCCAGTTCACACCTAACTGGCTCCACCTGGCACAGAATTCCTGCTAGTCCTTGACTAAATCACCTTTCTATCATGACCTACTGATAAATCATACATTATTTAAATTCCAGGGTCCACCTTTCACCCCTTTACCACGCCGCTGTGTCAACGAGCCGAGATAGTTAAAGCAGGCAAAGGAAGGGTTTGCTTGAGTCACAGCATGTGATGGCCTATCGGCAGCTCTGCTATAAAATCATTCACAAATTTCAATGCATATGCACAATTACCCATAGTCCCTTTGGGTGATATTCTCGACTTGAAAGATAACCCTGAATTACCTATTTCAGTGCTGGTTAGAGGTTTCATCCTGTTAGCATCCTCTACTGCATAAAACCAGAACTCAACTCCCACTGTTAAAATGTTGTTGCACTGTTTTATCAGTGGGAGTTTTGTTATTTCTCCCTACAAACCCATATCTGTGTTTGTGCTCTGGACTCATAGTAGGAAGAGGAGCGGATGGCTTATGTGTGCCTGAGAGTACACATTTCAGAGGTTTTGTGTTCATCTATACTGTATTGTAACATGGATTTGAACTGCTTGCTGTTTTACTAGTGAGCTTAAAAAATGATAGGTTGTTTTTCAGTTATTCCTGAAGGCATTAAACATTAGAAAACTGTATTGTCACAATGCATCAAATAATATAAATTTGCTTTATGCTTGAGAGGAAAAAAGGGGCCAAACTATGATTTAAGTGCAGTTGCTCTATGTGTGACCTATTCCACTTCAAATATTATAATGAAACAGATGGCTTATACAGTGAAACCTTTTTGTTCTGTATCTCCTATTCGTTTATTGCTGTAGTCTCAATTTTAATTTATTCTTTTAACTTTGTTAATGTATTCTTCTGATGGAAACTTATTATAATTTTCATTATAATTTACATTAAGATAGATATTTAAATCAAAGGGTATATTAATTCCTGGTGACCTTGTGAGAAATGTATGACGCTTTACATGAGACTTTTGCAGTGATTGTATAGCATAGTATTTGACACACAGTTAGAACATTGTGGTGTAAATATTTGACTTGAATTGTTTTTGTCCAGTTTCTTATCATAAAATTGTCTATTCGTCCGTAGTATTGTGCATTTATGGTAATATTTTATTTGAATTTCTACAACGCTATCTTTTGCTACAGTTGGATTCACAAAAACACTAAACAAAAGTTATTTAAAAACATTGACAATGTCTTGCTGTGCAGTTGGGTGTCAGAATAGGAAGGGCAGGGAGAAGGATCTTCAATATTACTGCATTCCTTCTACCTGGACCGCTTTTAGTGCAAGAAGAAGAACTCTGTCTGCAACTGTGAAACGTGCAGACTAGGCATGGGGAATGTAAAAAAATGCCCATCTTTGCAGTATACATTTTATATCAGGTAAGATGGCTGTATAATAAAGATCTTCTATGGTATGCTGATAACAGTAATATGTTTTTAAGAAGAATTGAACTCTTAGTATTAGCTGTTTGTAATTCACGTCAGTTGGCTAGAGTTAAGTTTAATTAAGGGTTAATTTAACAAGATAGCCTATCTGTAGTCTAGCCTACTAGACAGGGGTTGATGTCAGTACAGGATGCACACAGGTAAATTGTGTTAGATCAATAGATCAATAGGTTTGATAAAAATTTGTTGGATTTTATTAGCGATGTATCACCACTTACCCGGCCATTTACGTACAATTTGCTGTCAGAATATAGTTGCTGGACTTGTTGAGAATATCCAACATCTGCTTTATGCCTGTCATGGTCCCCTAGCACTTCCCCTCTATCCCCACTAGGGGCCACCAATTCCCTGCCTTTCTTACCACCCTCCCAGCAATCAGTCTATTAACATACCGGTCAACCATGTGCACTCTTGCTTCCATCCCTCTGTTCCCATTTGCCCTGCACCTCCCAAGCCTGGTTTCCTGTTCCCTTATAATCTCCTCACTTCCCTCAGTCGGGGCAAAGATTTGTCAGTTCCAACTGCAATCCCTAGCCTTGTCCCAGTGCTTGTTCGAGCCCTGTACCTGGCTTGTTCCCTTGACTTCCTGCCTGTCTTCCCGACCACGACTCCATCTCGCCTTTGCCTGTTTGTACGCCTGATTCCACGACCAACGCCTATGACCACAACCACGTTTCCGCCTTTCCTGTATTGCCCTGATCTGCCAGCACCCGACACGTGCCTGTCCGACCATCCCGCGATCCAGCACTGCACTTGGGTCCTCAGTTCCTGAGTCCCCCCGCGAAACGTGACAATGCCCCTGCCTCTGGTCTTGATACATAATGTCCTGGATGTGCCCACACAGAACATAATTGTACACATCCTGCCACTTGTAAGCATTCATCTTCTCCTTAGTGTACATACTAGGTGTCTCAAACAGGTAAGCATAAATGTCATGCCACTGCAACAATTTTTAAAAGCCAGCATCTCCCGCCTTTCACAACCAAGACACGCCTGGGTTTCTGCAATCCGGCTGTGCACGGAATGGCAATGTTTGAAAACCGTGAAATTCATCTATGAGAATTCTCTGTCAGGGAGGCAATCTGCAAAGAGAAAGATTGGTAACACTTTACATTGTGTCCCTAATTACTGTGTATTTACACTGTAATTACCAGTGTAATTATTCCTATTTACATTTATTTTTAGAGTATTTGTGCATGCTTGCAATGTATTTACTGTGCTCGGGTAACACTTTACACTGTCCCTAATTACTGTGTATTTACATGGTAACTACCACTGTAATTATGCCTATTTACACAGTATTTACACTGTAACAAGTAAATACAGTGTAAATGTGCATTAATTAGGGACGCACCAGTGTCTGGTAGATGGTAGACGCTTAGAAAGAAGGCTAATATCGGTATTGGGTATTGGGCTCTGGCATCATCTGTTCATTTGAATAGTTCAGTTTATATGGTAGGGCTGTTTCATGTTCAATAACCATTACTATTTTGTAAGTTAAATTGTATATTTATATCTGCACCAAAACAGAACTGCTCTACAAAAGGGTTCTTTCACTGATATAATCAATTATTTTGAAAAGATCCACACAAAAACAAAACTGTTCATTAACATTTTGAGTCATTCCACCTCCCTCCAGAATCCCCCTTTTTAACATATGCAAATTATATTTTATGTACATTAAAAAAGTAAAAACGAAACTGCAGCTCCTGGAAAAATGTTAGAGAACAATGATTTTCTTTACATTTTCAGGCAGATAAATAATTGCAGCCTAGACTTAAGTGTAAAATATGTGTTATCAATTTAGTTTGGAGCAAGTTTGTTTCTTTTGTGTTTTTTTCAATACAGTAAATGTACATATATAAATGCTCAGTTATTTTCTTAATTTTCTCTAACAATTAAACAGTGGTAAAATACAATTTACACATACACATAAGGAAAACTGCTATACTATGATTTGTGACTTTTATAAGGAAGCATCGTTGCCATTATTTATTTTGGAACAAAATAATTCAATGTAAATAGTGTGTGCTTGAGCTGTGAGGATTTTGAAATGTAATGGCCAGTGCATATCCATCTGTCAGGGCATCACAATGGCCTTGCAAATCCCTGGACATGAAGCCCATTGGAAAAGCATTGGGTTATCCTCAACTAATTTCTGCAAAAGCAGCCAATTAAAGCTACTTTACTGGTGCCCTTTGTACAGATTTTGTGCCAGGAGTGGGCTGCAATCCTACAGACCAGGACTGCTGATGTAACTGTGTTAGTGAATTGTACCCTTGCATGGCAGTGGACTGTGTCATAGATTATAAACTCTACTATTTTACAGTGCTATATATGGCTACAGAATTAACAGGTATTCTCTCCAAAGATGCATATCTATTGATATCTAAACACTACAGTCAGGTTCTCTGCCAAGGTCTGCTACGGTACTCACACACACAGTGTTCAGTGTTTCCTATTTTGGCTTCTGGTACAGTGTGTTTAATAGCTGTGGGAGACCTATTGACAAAACTCTAGTATTAAATATTTCCTATTTTTTGATGCAAGCTGTTTAATAGGCATTTGAAACCCTGCTCTCTTGCAGCCACAATTTCCTTCCTGTGAGACTATACTATTACACTATGATTTAAGCCAGGTGATTGCAAAGGCCAATGTAGCATTTTGATCCTTACCCTCTGACCATCTATTATGTCATTTAAAATGTTGTATTTTGGGTAATTTAAGAAGTTGATTATAAATTAATTTCTAAAACCCCATTTTGGTCATTGGTTTCAAAAGGCTCATATCAAATGTATAATATGTCCACTTTCTGCACCAAATGCAGAACTAAATAAATCCTGGGAAATTCCAAGGACATTATGGAATTTTATGATGAGCTACATCTATAGTTTTTCAGTATATCTTTGGCCTAAACTCTTTTACAATTAGATGGGTGTGGAAATACAGAATTAAACACTCCTTACAGACATTTTTCCCTATTGATTTTAAGCGAGTCATTACGTCTGAAGCTAATTCTTCTGTTAAAATGGAATACTATGTATGTCTGCATCTAAGTGATTATTATTTGACAGCACTGCATTTTAAATTAACTTTTGTTCTCATAAACCTAACCTATCTATATAACAATTAGATTGCTTTTTTGTTTTCCTTTATCTACATCCCACTTATCAGTGTTCTGTTTTTCTTTTTTTTTAAGTAAGTGAATGACCACAAGGGAGAAATTATTATGCAGGAAGGTGGTGTCTTCGGTATTCTGTCAATGTAAACTCCACCACTACACCTGAAATCCCTTTTCATTATGTTTGCAACATGATAAAATATAATATTCTGTTATAGTACTTCACAGAAAAACTGAACAGTCCTTCAGATACCAAATGTGTAGGAGGTACTTAATGGTTAACGGGTTTAATTCTGTAAGAGTAATCCTGATAACGTTACGGGTTGCTTCCAATTTAATTAGTCAAGTCTTTATAATTCCACATGTACAATATATTAATCATTTAATTTTAATTAATTTTAATGCACAAACAAAGCTCATTTGCATGTTTAAAGGCAAGGACACATCTTTGTTCATGCTTTACTTATTTAAAACTTTAATTAAAATGGAAACTAACAGCAATGTGTAGAAGACCATGACTCTTTATATTTTAATAGGTTAAGCAGAGAACACTGTCTACTTTTATTTACTGCCTCTTTCCTTTGTAAGAGTATATGCCAAATCAATCACATTTTAGAAAAATAATCTGGAAACCAGGGGCATGTATATTGCAAATACAAAATGTACTGTATGAGATCATATTTTCTTAATAGATTTATGTTCATTTCCATCATTACATAAAAGTAGAATAATGCAAGCATTCGAGACATGTTAGCATCCAACTTCCTTCATTGACTGTACTGTCAGTTTGTAAATGTAATGGTTTACAGTGTGAAAGCTTAACAATCCTAGCACATTTGTGTGACACTAGTAATTACAATTTCTGCATTTGAATTTTATCTACAAGAAAAAAAACATCCAGATAAAATTCAAATTATACTACTTATTCTAAACATTTTCTTTTCCATTAGCCACAGAACAAATATTGTTATGTGGCCCTTGACTTGGTCTGAGTTTTAATGTAATATTTCAGCATACAAGCTTAAAGAGCCTGCAATTCAGGACAACATCTAAAGAACTGCAGGCTAGCCTCAGCTAAGGTCAGCGTTTATGGTTCGACAATAAGAAAGAGACTGGGCAAAAATGGAATTCATGGGAGAACTGCAAGGCACAAACACTGTTAACTAAAAGAAACATTAGTTCTCATCTCATTTGCAAAAAGCACAGTGATGACCCCAAGCCTTTTGGGATAATGTTCTGTGGACAGACGAGTCAAAAGTGAAACTTTTTGGAACACATGGGTCCCGCTATGTCTGGCATAAAGCAAACACAGCATTTTACAATAAGAATATCATACCAACAGTCAAACATGGTGGTGGTAGTGTGATGGTGTGGGGATGCTTTCCAGCCTCAGGGCCTTGAAAACTTGCCATCATAGAAGGAACCATGAATTCTGCTCTCTACCAGAAAATTCTGAAGGAGAATGTCTGGTCATCAGTTCGTTAACTGAAGCTGAAGTGTAATTGGGTTATGCAGCAGGAAAAAGATCCAAAACGCAAGAGTAAGTCCACCTCAGAATGTCTCAAAGTCCTGACTTGAACCCCATCGAGATGCTTTGCCAGGACTTTAAACAAGCAGTTCATGCTCAAAAACCCTCCAATGTCACTGAATTACAGCAATTCTGCAAAGAAGAGTGTGCCAAAATTCCTCCACAGCGATGTGAAAGACTGATCTCCAATTATAGGAAGCGTTTGATGGCAGTTGTTGCTGCTAAAGGTGGCAAAAGCAGTTATTAAGTTCAGGGGGGCAATTACTTTTTCACACAGGGCCAGTTGGTGTTCGATTAACTTTCTTCCGTAAACAAATCAAATTATCATTTAAAAACAGAATTTTGTGTTTACTTGGGTTGCCTACGTCTTACATTACATTTTGTATGGAGATCTAAAACCATTCAGTGTGACAAATATGCAAAAATGGAGGAAATCAGCAAGGGGGCAAATACTTTTTCACAGCACTGTAGGCTGGAAATTGGTCAGTTTCCTAAAGAAGTCCATGGAATATTTGTATGCAAATATGTAAATACAACTCCTTGGGGATACATTTAAATGATGTTCCTGTGGAAAATATCAGAGGGATTCCTGTTTTTTATAAAGTAACATTAACACAATTTTCATATATGACCCTCACATTCATTCCCCTTCCCCATTTCTAATTGAGAAACAGAGAATAATTATAGTACTAGCCTCATAAAAACATGCTGGTATTGTTTGCATTAGTCTGGGGAGTTAAATTATCAGTGCTTTGTATGTTTTCTTTTAACCACATTTCTATAAACTATGTAAATATTTATTGTTGTAGTGAAGAAAATCAAAGAGGGTGAAAAGATGAAAACGTATGGAAATTTACATCAATATAAACTATATAATGTTTTAGTTGCTAAAAATGAGAGCTGAAAAAGCTCAAATTCAATACATTAAGTAAACTGCATTAATACATCACATACAGTGCATCTGGAAAGTATTCACAGTGATTCACTTTTTCCACATTTTGTTATGTTACAGCCTTATTCCAAAATTGATTAAATTAATTATTTTCCTAAAACGTATACAAACAATACCCCATAATGACAATGTGAAAGAAGTTTGTTTGAAATCTTTACAAATTTATTAAAAATAATAAAGTATTCACAGCCTTTGCTCAATATTTTGTTGAAGAACCTTTGGCACCAATTACAGCCTCAAGTCTTTTTGAGTATGATGCTACAAGCTTGGCACACCTATTTTTGGGCAGTTTCTCCCATTCTTCTTTGCAGGACCTCTCAAGCTCCATCAGGTTGGATGTGGAGTGTCGGTGCACAGCCATTTTCAGATCTCTCCAGAGATGTTCAATCGGGTTCAAGTCTGGGCTCTGGCTGGGCCACTCAAGGACATTCACAGAGTTGTCCTGTAGCCACTCCTTTGTTATCTTGGCTGTGTGCTTAGGGTGGTTGTCCTGTTGGAAGATGAATCTTCGCCCCAGTCTGAGGTCCAGAGCATGATGCTGCCACCACCATGCTTCACTGTAGGGATGGTATTGACCAGGTGATGAGCGGTGATGCCTGGTTTCCTCAAGACATGACGCTTGCCATTCAGGCCAAAGAGTTCAATCTTTGTTTCATCAGACCAGAGAATTTTGTTTCTTATGGTCTGAGAGTCCTTCAGGTGCCTTTTGGCAAACTCCAGGCGGGCTGTCATGTGCCTTTTACTGAGGAGTGGCTTCCGTCTGGCCACTCTACCATACAGGCCTGATTGGTGTAGTGCTGCAGAGATGGTTGTTCTTCTGGAAGGTTCTCCTCTCTCCACAGAGACACGCTGGAGCTCTGTCAGAGTAACCATCAGGTTCTTGGTCACCTCCGTGACTAAGGCCCTTCTCCCCCGATCGCTCAGTTTGGCCGGGTGGCCAGCTCTAGGAAGAGTCCTAGTGGTTCCAAACTTCTTCCATTTACAGATGATGGAGGCCACTGTGCTCATTGGGACCTTCAATGCTGCAGAAATGTTTCTGTACCCTTCTCCAGATCTGTGCCTCAATACAATCCTGTCTTGGCGGTCTACAGACAATTCCTTGGACTTCATGGCTTGGTTTGTGCTCTGACATGCACAGTTAACTGTGGGACCTTATATATACAGGTGTGTGCCTTTCCAAATCATGTCCAATCAACTGAATTTACCACAGGTGGACTCCAATCAAGTTGTAGAAACATCTCAAGGATGATCAGTGGAAACAGGATGCACCTGAGCTCAATTTTGAGTATCATGGCAAAGGCTGTGAATACTTATGTACGTGTGCTTTTTTTGTTTTTTATTTTTAATAAATTTGCAAAGATTTCAAACAAACTTCTTTCACATTGTCATTATGGGGTATTGTTTGTAGAATTTTGAGGAAAATAATGAATTTAATCCATTTTGGAATAAGGCTGTAACATAACAAAATGTGGAAAAAGTGAAGCGCTGTGAATACTTTCCGGATGCACTGTATATGAGATTAAACTATATGCACAGTTATTACCTACCTGAAATGTAATTCTACTGATATGAACTTCTTGAACAGCAGACCATACAGTTACACAGACAAACAGCCACACATAATACAATAAAAAAATGTTCCCTCCTACATTAACTTGGCAATATCAAAAGGTAAAACAACAGATATGTAATGTTGAATAAAATGCATTCTGACATCACCCAACTGCCTGATTTATTTCTACAAAATAAATAAATAGAGTGGACAGTTTATCAATAATATCAGTTATTATCTGGTGAAAGTACAAGTAAATAGTGACAAACTGTCACAATGTGTATTTCTAAACCCTCAAAGTTTGTGCAAAAAAAAAAAAAAACAGAACCCTGTCAAGATATGGGAGACCTTAAGAAATGGGAAATAATATACAGAATGATTTGAAATAATCTGAAACATCAGTTAATTTGAGAAGACTATAAGAAATGAACAAGCAGGGATTCAATTTGGATGCTAGCCTTTTCTAACTAAGCATTTACAATATGACACAATTTACATAGACGTCTGTAATTCAACAAAAGACAAAAAGGAGAGAATACACTACTACAAGTGAACCATACCTATTCTTAAACATGGCATCAGATCAATCATAATATGGGCCTGCATTTGTTCCTCTGGGACTTGAAACCTTTTTTGTGTTTTAAAAAAGCTTAAACACACCAAACCGCCACAGTTTATTACAGACTGGAGTGATATCTAATACTAGTAGGTGCTTTGGCTATAGATACAAAATCGGCACAGTACAAAAACAGTACAAACAAGTACACAGCTAAGTGAATCACAGAATATCTAAATGAATTAAATGTATGGATATGTTAAATCACAATAAAATAAAATAAAAATCAGTTGTACACAATGAGGTTTGTTTGTTAATATAATATACAGTATATTTGTACAGTAGAGTCCTGATTATCCGACCTAAACGGGAGCGATAAATGGTCGGATTACAGAAAATGTGGGATAGTGCGGAAAAGGGCCGGGGGCAAACAAATCGCAAAAGTGCAGTATAAGTATGAAATAAGGTTTATGAATAATGATTCTACAGTACAACTAACATAATGCAATATTTACTATACAGTATGGCAAAACACACCACTTTTCTAATTCACTTATTTTCCTCATTTTCAGCCAATACAAACTATAAAAAAATTCAGCTTTTGTTCAGCCAATCAGCACTTTCCTCCCTGCTTTGGTATTATTTTCCCCTAGTTGCATCATCATAAGTTACATTGTATGAAATAAAATGCTGTACAGTGGACTGCATGTTTAGCCACATTGTTATTTAAAAAGAGCAGTCGATAGTGTTAAAATAGGAATCGTTTGATGTCGGGGGTGGGGGTGGAATCGAATTATGGCTTTGCCACCTGTCATCTGTTTGGGAGGTGGGCAAATGTAAGCAGAGTTTGGAGAAACGGATGTTGTCAAGATGTGCCCAATTTTAAAAGACTTTCACTTTTGCCTGTAGGGACTGGCCAGCAAGCTAGTGACGAAGAACAAGTGAAACTTTGATAAAACTGACAGTGCTTTATTGCTGACTGGTATTATTTCTGTTTGTTGGCTCATTTTCTTTTTTCCTTTTTTCTTAACATCAAATATTCTTTTTTTAAGCAGTCTCACTCCATTAATGTTTAATTATTTTATTTTAAATCATTTATTTAATGTTTTATTGTGTTAATGTTATAAATAAATGCTTTGTTTACCTATACTGTAGCCATCATGTATCATCCCTGGGTAAGAAAGTACACAGAAGGCCATTAAATCAGTGTTAAAATAACAGCATTTTTTGCTGATTCTCATAGCACTGTCTTCCACTAGAATGCATCCTAAGCGCTTTGTGGAGTATACCTGTGTGTGTATATATATAGAATATATGTAGAATGTAAATAATGCCTTTCAACAATGCATAACTGTTGTTGACTGTAAACATGGACTCTCAGTACAGATTTGGTGTTCACCAAAGTTTTACTTCTTCATTGGATTTTGTGAAATAACAATTTATTTTCCTTGATATTTCTCCATTAGATGCACCGTTTTTGCTTTTGTTTTAATGTAATTCCCCATTTGTAATTATATAAAACAGAAAAAAAACATTTCCCTTTAACTTGATTTTCTGTAAACAACGTGTTGCAGCAAACACACTTAGTTACATATGGCAGCCTCTTCTGCAACAAAAGAGCAGATGCTTTTATGTTTTATATAAATCATTTTTGCATTAGTTTATGTCTACAACCAGCCTCTGTCATCCCTCTTCTCAAAAATAACACTTTCAACCCCAACCACAACTACTGTCCTAGGAAGTACACCACCTTCTCTCTTATCTGCAACTTTCTTGCTGAACTATACTTGTGCTGCCCCTTCTCCTCCATTTTCATTCTCTTCAATCTCTCTACTGCCGTTGATACTGTTGACCACTGCTGACATCAGAATCTGTGGTATTGCTCTTGCCTGGTTCTCCTTTTACCTCTCCGCATCTACCAGGTGACGTGGGCCTTCTCCTGTTCTTTCTGTACCCCCAGGTCTCCTTATCGTTTCTTATAACTTCTTATACCTTTTGATATGCAGATAATCATCAGATATACATTTTCCCCACTTGACCCCTCTCATTTCCTCTACCTATCTCAATTGCTCTATAATCTGCCATGCTCTCTCCCTCCTCTTTGTCTAAGAATCTTATAGTCAACCTAGGCCCCGCTCTCTTCTACTCCCAGCACATCGCCACTCTAGTTTGCACCCTTCATGAGCAATGTACAAAGAATTCAGGCCTTCCACACAGCCTACTTCACACAACTCATCAGTATTGTCTTCTGTATAAAATCGTGTTTTGTGTTTTTTGGGGCATATTACAAAAGAAAGCCTATACATGAAGCCTATACTAAAGTCTGCATTGTTTTTGGAAGTAAAAGTTGTACTCTTTCGTAAGTAGATACATTTGTTGATTGATAGTAGAGCCAAATTTATTTTCCAAAGCTGGAAAATACTTTTCTGTAAAGAAGAGTAGCTAAGCAACAGGATCAAAGGCAGTCACAGATCTGTAGGCATATTAAACATACTGCACTCAAAAACTATAATTTAAGTATGATTGTGTTCTTGTTTGTTTAGCAAAAGGAAGACCGAAATATTAACAAGAAATCTTAAAAATGAAGAATTATAATAAGCTGTATAATGTATTCATTGTTTGTAGTTTTAATTTTTACAATTAGTTGATGCTAATGTCCAACACATCCCACATAATTAAAGTTCCTTGTGGAAAGAGGACAGAGACTATCAGCTCTGAAACTCTGCTGAATGAATGAACCTCACAATACAAAATTAACATAATTTAAGGCAGTAGTTCAAAGAAATAGCTCATGGCATTCACAGGAATGCAAGCATAGTCTGCCACAGCTTTGAAAGGGCACATTTGCTTTTAGTATCTGGCAAAAGTGCTTGTTTGAGCTCTTTTTATTTGCAAATCTTTAACTGAAATAGATTATTGGGAAATTTGCCAAAATCCATCACCCTTGACTTATTGTTTAAAATGTAATATGGAGGGGTATCCACAAAATGTTTGTTTCTTTGTCTTGTATAGTTGAATGTTCAGTTAAATGTTTAAGCACTTCTGAAATCAGCATTCAAGAGGGTACAATATAACATATAGTAGGGGAGAAGTATAGCCAACAAGTAATCATTGTTTATGTTTAATGACATACAGGTCCAAGGAGGACATAGCCAGCCCAGTACCCCCTCACACAGGGCTTTTAGCAAAGTGGTAAAGTGCTTAGTTGGGCTATGGGAGACCAGTGTTTGATCTCTAGCACAGCTTTACTATATGAACACAAATGTGTGAGAGTGTGTGTGCATGTGTGTGTGTGTGTGTGCATACTTAATAATCACATACTTGTCTCTAGTAAAAAGAAAGAAAGGAAAAAAAAACAGGAATGCTAACTGAGAGCGAAAACGCTTGGCTCCCATGCACAGTCGTGAACAGTACCTCTGAAACCTCACACAGGGCCATAAAAATTCCAACAAATCCATGCAGTGCTTCAGGTAAAGATTATCGCCATAACAGGTCCCTATGTGCTTTTTCCAGCATAAATAAAAGGGAAATGGAGGAATGCATTACAACACAGCAGTACTTATCAGTATAACTTCTGAAGATTTTTCCACTGCACTTTTAACCTTGCACTTTTTTTTTACCTATTACTGAGCAGAAGAGGGCACCGAACTCTCAGGCAGGAGATAACGGCTCATAAACAAAACATAAAGCCTTCCCTTGATCTGAAATTTACAAATCACAGTGGGAGTTATCTTGATTCATTGCTGTACATACCTTGACTCAAAATAAATAGATGAAATTTAAAACTCCCTTTTAGTAGAAACAGAGTTCAGAAATAATCTCTGTGCCTCAAATCCTACAATTTACGAGATAGGCATCTAAAACAAGCATGTAATCCTAAACAAAGTCCAACATATTTTGTTATATATTTGAGATTTGTTGCCACACAACAGCTTTCTTAAAGATCTCTGAGTGTACAAATATATCAGTAAAGTGAAATGAAAGTGCATACATATCAAAATAATTATTATTTTACCTTCACGTTTGCTATTAAAATATATTTCATATAGACCCTAAAATGGCCCTGGAGGATTAATTTCATCATCAGTATCAGTTTTGGACCACATATATAAAAAATACACTAATGAGGAAATAATTGCAAACATAAAAAACAATCGATATAGAGAAGACAGTAGGTTTTCTGTGCCTAGAATTACATTTTTCAAGCAAGAGATCCTCTCCCATTATTAAAATTAGAATTTGCATTTAACAAAACAGCTGCTACAAATTATTTCTATTTTTAACATGTTTAAAACAAAATATGGTTTCCTTTTTCAGAACAAACTATTATTTTGTAGTAGGAACCAAATGCTGTACCATAGAGATGAATATAAATGTAATCAGTATTGTTTGTATGAAAGGGTGTGAATTTCCACAGGAATGTATAGAGGTGCTAATAGGTAACCACATATAATTTATATAAGCAAAAAAGCAATTATCACATCCGCTATGAGTTAATTCACAGCTGTTTGATTTTCACATCCTAGAGAAGCTTGTGAGCACTTGAACTTTATATGAAACCAGCTACTGTCAGCTTTTGAAAGAGCGCACAAAGTTCTCACATGTTCAATATGTCAGTATGTGAAAGAAGCGGTAGATTTCCAGGCTGTACATCTACAAAAGATTAGCTTATAATTAGATTATCTAGCTATATGAATACAGTATATTTTTGTATAAATCCACAGACAGACATATATTAATTAAATATTCAAAACAATGCCAGTTTAATGATGATTTTGAAAATTCACACAGAACAACAACAATAATACTACTAATAATTATTATATTTACTAACATTTTAAATTCAAAGCACAAGTTTTCAATAGGATTCAAATCCAGGGACTGACATGGACATGCTGATGTTGATTTTGTGATCAATTAACCATTTCTTTCTGGATTTTGAAGTGTTCTTTGGGTCTGTGTCTTGTTGGAAGATCCACTTGCAGCCAAGTTTCAGCCTCCTGACATCCTCCTGCACCCCATAACATGAAAGATCCACCACCATATTCTACAGTAGGTATGAGGTTCTTTTCTGCATACATATCGTTTCAACGCCAATAGTGGTAAGTGATGTATCTAGGTTTTAGCATTTTACATACCCATTGCCTGATTTATGAAGATCAACAACCATTTGTCTCTTTTCGTTTCTCAGGTCTTTGACTTCCTCAGTGGTGTTGGATGACAAATTGATTTTACATGACTGTTTACTAATTTTTATACCCCAGTGAAACAGGAAGCCATGGAAGGCCACAATTACAGTTCATTAATACTGATATGTATTTATGTACAGTACTGTGCAAAGGTTTAGGCAGGTGTGAAAAAATGCTGTAAAGTAAGAATGCTTTTAAAAATAGACATGTTAATAGATTATATTTATCAATTAACTAAATGCAAAGTGAGTGAACAGAAGAACAATCTACATCAAATCAATATTTGGTGTGACCACTCTATGCCTTCAAAACAGCATCAATTCTTCTTGTTTTTCTTTACTCTGAAGATTGTTCTTAATGACTGTCGCTGTATGTTTGGGGTCATTGTCATGCTGCTGAATAAATTTGGGGCCAATCAGATGCCTCCCTGATCGTATTTCATGATGGATAAGTATCTGCCTGTACTTCTCAGCATTGAGGAGACCATTAATTCTGACCAAATCCCCAACTCCATTTGCAGAAATGCAGCCCCAAACTTGCAAGGAACCTCCACCATGCTTCACTGTTGCCTGCAGACACTCATTCGTGTACCGCTCTCCAGCTCTTCAGCAAACAAACTGCCTTCTGCTACAGCCAAATATTTCAAATTTAGACTCATCAGTCCAGAGCACTTGCTGCCATTTTTCTGCACCCCAGTTCCTGTATTTTCGTGCATATTTGAGTTGCTTGGCCTTGTTGTCACATCGGAGGTATGGCTTTTTGGGGGCAAGTCTTCCATGAAGTCACTTCTGACCAGACTTCTCCGGACAGTAGATGGGTGCACCAGGGTCCCACTGTTTTCTGCCAATTCTGAGCTGATGGCACTGCTGGACATCTTCCGATTGTGAAGGGAAGTAAGCATGATGTGTCTTTCATCTGCTGCAGTAAGTTTCCTTGGCCGACCACTGCGTCTACGGTCCTCAACGTTGCCCGTTTCTTTATGCTTCTTCAGAAGAGCTTGGACAGCACATCTGGAAACCCCTGTCTGCCTTGAAATGTCTGCCTGGGAGAGACCTTGCTGATGCAGAATAACTACCTTGTGTCTTGTTGCTGTGCTCAGTCTTTTCATGGTGTATGACTTTTGACAGTAAACCGTCTTCAGCAACCTCACCTTGTTAGCTGAGTTTGGCTGTTCCTCACCCAGTTTTATTCCTCCTACACAGCTGTTTCTGTTTCAGTTAATGATTGTGTTTCAACCTACATATTGAATTGAATTGAAGATCTTTAGCACCTGTTTGGTATAATTGTTTAATCATACACCTGACTATATGCCTACAAAATCCCTGACTTTGTGCAAGTGTACCTAGAAGAATTGATGCTGTTTTGAAGGCAAAGGGTGGTCACACCAAATATGGATTTGATTTAGTTTTTTCTTCTGTTCACTCACTTTGCATTTTATTAATTGATAAATATAATCTATTAATATGTCTATTTTTAAGCATTCTTACTTTACAGCATTTTTTCCACACCTGCCTAAAACTTTTGTACTGTATGTCTTAAAAAGTAGAATGTTAATACAGATTTAATTTTGTTTGCATGTATTTATAAGAATCTTTAGGGGTCATACCGAACTGTTTGATGATAATTATTATTATTAATATTATTATAGATAATAATAATGTTCCATGGGCAATTGTATTAGTGTAAAATAAAATAGTTTTCCAATATCTTTGAGCATACAATATATCTAACTACCTGTGTTTTTTTTTGCTCATCTTTATTAAGGGAGCCAATAATTTTGTGTGTGCTGTGTGTGTGTGAGAGTATAGATATAGATAGATAGATAGATAGATAGATAGATAGATAGATAGATAGATAGATAGATAGATATACAGTGGGGGAAAAAAGTATTTGATCCCCTGCTGATTTTGTATGTTTGCCCATTGACAAAGAAATGATCAGTCTATAATTTCAATGGTAGGTGTATTTTAGCAGGGAGAGACAGAATAACAACAACAAAAATCCAGAAAAAAACATTTCAAAAAAGTTATAAATTGATTTGCATGTTAATGAGGGAAATAAGTAAATGACCCCTTCGACTTAGTACTTGGTGGCAAAACCCTTGTTGGCAATCACAGAGGTCAGACGTTTCTTGTAGTTGGCCACCAGGTTTGCACACATCTCAGGAGGGATTTTGTCCCACTCCTCTTTGCAGATCCTCTCCATGTCATTCAGGTTTCGAGGCTGACGTTTGGCAACCGAACCTTCAGCTCCCTGCACAGATTTTCTATGGGATTAAGGTCTGGAGACTGGCTAAGCCACTCCAGGACCTTAATGTGCTTCTTCTTGAGCCACTCCTTTATTGTCTTGGCTGTGTGTTTTAGGTCATTGTCATGCTGGAATACCCATCCACGACCCATTTTCAATGCCCTGGCTGCGGGAAGGAGGTTCTCACCCAAGATTTGATGGTACATGGCCCCATCCATCGTCCCTTTGATGCAGTGCAGTTGTCCTGTCCCCTTATCAGAAAAACACCCCCAAAGCATAATGTTTCCACCTCCATGTTTGACGGTGGGGATGGTGTTCTTGGGGTCATTCCTCCTCCTCCAAACACGGCAAGTTGAGTTGATGCCAAAGAGCTTGATTTTGGTCTCATCTGACCACAACACTTTCTCCCAGTTCTCCTCTGAATCATTCAGATGTTCATTGGCAAACTTCAGACGGGCCTGTACATGTGCTTTCTTGAGCAGGGGGACCTTGCAGGCGCTGCAGGAGTTCAGTCCTTCACGGCGTAGTTGTTACCAATTGTTTTCTTGGTGACTATGGTCCCAGCTGCCTTGAGATCATTAACAAGATCCTCCCGTGTAGTTCTGGGCTGATTCCCCACCGTTCTCATGATCATTGAAACTCCACGAGGTGAGATCTTGCATGGAGCCCCAGACCGAGAGAGACTGACAGTTATTTTGTGTTTCTTCCATTTGTGAATAATCGCACCAACTGTTGTCACCTTCTCACCAAGCTGCTTGGTGATGGTCTTGTAGCCCATTCCAGCCTTGTGTAGGTCTACAATCTTGTCCCTGACATCCTTGGACAGCTCTTTGGTCTTGGCCATGGTGGAAAGTTTGGAATCTGATTGATTGATTGCTTCTGTGGACAGGTGTCTTTTATACAGGTAACGAGCTGAGATTAGGAGCACTCCCTTTAAGAGAGTGCTCCTAATCTCAGCTCGTTACCTGTATAAAAGACACCTGGGAGCCAGAAATCTTGCTGATTGATAGGGGATCAAATACTTATTTCCCTCATTAACATGCAAATCAATTTATAACTTTTTTTAAATGCGTTTTTCTGGATTTTTTTGCTGTTATTCTGTCTCTCACTGTTAAAATACACCTACCATTAAAATTATAGACTGATAATTTCTTTGTCAGTGGGCAAACGTACAAAATCAGCAGGGAATCAAATACTTTTTTCCCTCACTGTATATATGTAATAAGGGAATGTAATATTTGGGTACTCTTCATATGCATCAATACACTGTACTTTAAACACACATGCCTTTTATTAACTAAGATGTAGGGCAAATAAACAAGATTTAAACAACGAGTAGGCAAAATAGAGAGCAGAAGAAATAAATATAATTTGACAATGGATGTTCTTTTAGGGCATTCTGAAAGAGGTTATAACATATTTCAGTATGCTGATCAGTATGCCATGCTGGAGGATTTACACATTCTCCAAAGGCAGCAGAGACACGTGGGGAGCATTTTTATCCTTGAAAGAAAACACATTCAAGTTTCCCAGTATGTCTGGTACAATCTTCTAGCATAAATCTGACAAATGTAATACCATTTCAGACAGAAACCAACTTTTGTGTAAAATGCATGTATTTTAAATTGTTCCTTGCTGTGGCCCAGTGGTCTTGTTTCTTGGAGCATCCAACACAGTAGCCTTTAGTCTACTGAAGAGGCAGGCAGTGAATCAAAGGCTACCCCCAAGAAAGGGCCATCAGCTATGAAGTGGAGATGGTGTTGGAGGGACAAACAAACCAACATGACAAGATGGTAGGGGGGATAGGGGGGGAGGTGAGTTTAAATAATCTTTCATTGACTCCGATTGGTTAGTTGGATTCACTTTTAGTTTCCTTCCAGATAAATCATAATACATATATTTTGCTTTTTATTATTCTGACATTTTCTTTTGAAACTAAGTGCCTGTCAGACATGCCACCCTGACAGTTGGCATAATTAAATGTTTCATTTGTGTTTAATTTGTTCTTATTTATTGTGTTTATATTTTTTACTTGATTGGTTAGTTCCTCTTAATATTATTCACTAATGAGGTGTATCTATTTTTCTTTTGTCTTCATTTTGTGTTGTTGCTTTTTTAAAGTTTGATTTAAAATCTTTTTTTTTTCCTTTAATTAAGCTAAAGGCCACTAATGGTGTCCACCTGCTGCTGGAAAGGGACGGTATTTGTTCCCATGACAACACACACTTGTACTTCTTCCCAGAAGCAGGAGAACTGGGGGATTCAAGAGGGGAGCACTTTATTTTTGAAATCTGTGCTGGAGTGCAGAGAACTCTGTAGGATATGAGTAAAGAGAGCTATGGAAGCAGAAATGACTTTATGTATCCAGGTTGGAAACCTGAATTATGGACTGAAAGAAGGGTTTATGCCGCAGAGAAGGAATTGAATGCAACCAAAGCCAAAGATTATTTACTATTTGAGAGTATGCGGAATTCTCTACAGTAATTGCAAGCACACTGAGCTTTTAGAAAGAAAAGGGAGATTATCGTGAGGTAATGAAGTAAATGGTTGCTGAGAATGAAAGAAATGTTGATTTTTATTAATAGTAGCTGAGTCTCATTGAGCTGGTGAAAGCCTGTGTAGTAAATCATTGTTTCTTGTACTTGCCTGTATCTGTGGAGCTGTTCCCTCCTAGTCCGAGATGCTAGTGGATCTTTGCTGCTGTAAAGGTTCCTGTAGGGAGAAATGCAAAGCAGATAGAGCATGAAGGTGATAAACTGCGGTTATGGAATGAATAAATGATCATCAGTCACTTACCTTTTGAGCCCTAGTGAGTGGGGTTTATTGCTCAGACCTGCTATGTTCTCCCCAAGATCCCGTTCTTCACCTGTGGGTTGACAAAGCTGCGTCTGTGACAGCTGATTCAGCAACGTGGACAGTGGAGTTGCTGATGAAAGCAGTGACATCCCCTTTCCTTTTTTTTTTCTCTTGTACGATCATAAGGAATAGACTGTTTTAGTCATATGGAGATTAATAGTTATTGTTTTGTTTTTTGCTCTGTGAACTACCTATTGATGCAAATAAAAAGTAATTTGTCGACTTACCTCATGTTCATTGTAGGTATCTGGAAAATCGAGCCAAACTTGTGCAGCGATGAATTAACCAGTTCTGAGGTTCTTGATATTATAATTTGGGATGATGTAGTCCAAAGAAAAAGGGGGGCAATGACATTTGGGTTTTCATACTCTATAGTGAGCTCTTCTGGTTCTGACACTTAATCTCTCTGAGAACCCGAATAAATTAACGCGACTCCATGAGAACCGGTGAGGGAGTCGCAGGTTGGAATACAGCAACGCCACCTCTGGCTCTATTAAGTCTAAGATTTCTCAAGCTGCAAACCTGGGAGGAGACATGCTTTGCTGGTGGGGCTTCCATAATGCGCAGCAGGAAGAAAGCCACTCCGAGTCAATCAAATGAGTTGTTATTCAAGCTAAATCTAAGGGTGGAAGCCACAAGATGATGCAGTGAGAGACTACAAAGTAAATAAAAACATTTGCTAATTTAGTAAACTACAGACATGAACATGATCACAGTAATATGTATAAATAGAAGAAGTAAAAGTAGGGGAGCGTAAGTCTGGGGTTGCTCTGGTCCTGTCCTGGATCGACCCGAGAAAAGAAACCAAGAGGCTGATAAGCACTATTGCACTTTCATTGTATATGCTTGACTAACATGACTGCTGCTGTGTCTTGGACTAGGGGATTTTTTTTTAGATGAGGTTTTAGGTTAGTTTTGTTTCGCTTGGTTATTTTCTTTTTGTAGAGTTTTAGCTAATAAAAATTATAATTATTATATATAGATAGTTTATTCAATATAGGGGGGTGTGGTGGGGTGGCTGAGAAATGGAGGCTCAGAGAGACCTCAGGTAACAAGAAAACACTACTTTTATTAAATAAAGTAAACCGGTACAAGGGCCAACCAAAATGATATACAAAACAAACTTAAATACAGATAGGATGGACAATGTCTTCACTGTGGCATAACAGAAAGAAACCAGGATGCACCCACTTGCTTCCACCACCAAACTCCCAATACTAACTCCTCCAAACCATCTCCCACACCCCAATTTCCTTATGGACGGCTGAGGCCTCCTTATACAACAGGTGGCAGGGGTTGATTAACCTTAATTGAACAATCACCCTAACCACCTGCAGTTCAAGAGCAGGCAGGGAGGGACAATTAACCCCCTCCCTGCCACAGGGGGATTTCATTATGACACATATAGTATACAGTACATTACATGTTTCACTGCCAAACCATCTAATTTTAGAGTTTACAATTCAATACAATTCATCCTATTTATTGTTCCCACAAGCTTTTTATTTGAGATGGCAAAAATGATGACAAAATCCCCTAAAACAATAAGATAAATTTATAATATCCCGATATTAAGTGCACAGATCTGTAATACTAATCCTCGTTTATCCATTCTCATCATGGGGTAGTTCTTGAAAGCTAAAGTAGTCATCTGATGTAAGCTAATTCCATAGATACAGTGTCCATTTTTACTTCTGCTTCCCATTACTGCGTGTCAGAACATGAAAGTAGCACAATGAATACATAACAACTTAAGTCTCCAGAGTATCCTCCAATCTGATTTTCTGGACACTGTTTTAGACTTGAAATAATTACAGTTGAAGAGGCATCGTGGCATTTGTATGTATCTATCTACTTTGTTTAAAGGTGAAATTACATATCCATTTTAATACCAGTCTATATAGTCATAAAAAAATGTGGAGCTGTTTTGTACCTATGAAACTACTCCTAAATTAACATAGTGTTAAAATGGATTTCTGTGTACTGTGCATGTTGTTGAAAGTAACTTCTTCAGGTAAATATGTGCCAGATACAAAAGAAGCACATAGTGAAATGTTGTGCACTTTTAAGTAAGGTCTACAGGGAAGATGCTGTCAAAATGATGTCTATAAACATTTTTTCTCTTCACATTGCTTCTATTTTTAATGGCATGTTGTGTTCTGTTCACATGAAGTGAAATATGAATTCTAATTATGTTTATTTTAATAGTTAACCTTTCCAATATCTCTCTCTCTATATAGATACATATATAAAACTATATATATATATATATATATATATATATATATATATATATATATATATATATATAATTAGCTAAGCAATCATGCATATATATATATATATATATATTACAATATGCAAATTCACATTTAATCTTAAGTATCATTCCTTTTAGTGAAAATAATTTTTCACAGTCCACATCTAAATGCTTAGAGCTGACCACTGTCCTGAATAAAATAGAAAGAAATGTGTTGTCCACACCCTACCATTGTCCTTAAGTGTAATCCAATTCATTTAATCCAGCCCTATGTATTTGTACGGTAAGTATGTCATTGTAGGAATCGAAAACGCTAAAGACACTTGTTTGGCTTGACCAAGTGGAGTAGCTTTAAAAACATTGTAAAATCTCATCATTAAGTAGAGTGTACTGCTAAGGTAATACACTCAAAGCAGATTACAGGGATTAACCTTAATATAGGACTATGGCAATTTGTTACCAGTCGTTCTAATTCCCAAGAGACAACCAAGTAAATGTGTAAATAAGTATATGTATATATCTTTTTGGCAATACTATGACTTCTCTGAAAATAAATACAGCTAACTTAAAATTTATTCTATAATGTATTTCATTATTTATCTCCATGAAGTTCGTAGAGACCTTAATTCAGCAATTACATTAATTTGAATTAGAAATATAATGCACCTGACAAGGAGCTGCAAAATTAAATTACTATTATTTATTTAATGAAAACAAAAAACAGTTATCTTTATTATTATTATAATGACTTGTGTTTGTTAATTGCTTTTCAACTTGGTGTATAATCATGATAATAACAACAACAACAACAACAACAACAACAACATGTTTTGTAATACATTATAAGGATTTAACAAATGTTTGGAGGATTATGTTATCTGTGTTTAAGGCAATAGAAAACAAAACAAGCACTGCTAGTGTGTGTGGGTTACATTTGAATGGGGAGTCCTTGGCTTTCCTTGATGAAGCAAACTCTGATGCCAGCTTGGCATTTCTGAGACATGCATAGTAAATGTTACTTATGCCTGTCCTCTGTTTGTAATCTAGGATCCATTGTTTCCATTCTTCGTATAAATAGCAAAACTATCAAATAGGCCTGACAGCACATATCACAGCTTGTGGAGAGTGTGCAAATAGATAATCACTGGTAGAGTGATGTAGTACAGGTCCCAGATACAACCACTGCTGCAGGCCCTGTATCCCCCTAGGTTGTGATTTACCATCACCCCCCTTTTGCTTTCCTGGAGACTAGGTGCCGCCACCTTGCCTCTTCAGCTCTCCTGTAACAGCCGACCCATGAAGTGAGCTCACTGGCTGTTACTGGCTCCAACTAGCTATATCTCAGTCTTTGTCCCTGTAGTGGAATACTTCTATTGTCAGCCTCTCTTCTCTATGCAAAACTGTATTTCCTCTTTATAAAAATAATAATAATACTCTCTCAACAACCAAGGCATGCCAACTTCCTGCCTTAATGCAGGAGTGAGGCCAATCAGTGGAGTCCTGTGGGTCAGGTGCTCCCCTAAGTTGATTCATCCCCCAAGGCTTCTGGGGGATGTTGTTGGTGGCCATTTTGTTCCCCATCCAGGACTACACCATATATATATATATATATATATATACAGTGCCAATAGAAGGTGTACACCACAGAATACCATGCAGATTTTTTTTGTTTTTAATCTACACATCCTACACCACAATTTCCCAGTGAAAAATATATTCTAAAAAGTTGTAGAAAATGTATTAAAAGTAAAAACTGAATTAGCTTGGTCTAATGAGTGTCCACCCCCCTTGCAATCCATTGGCAATATGTTTTGTGCAAACCTAACAGCTTCCAAAGAACACCATCACAATTGTGAAGCATGGTCGTGGCAGCATCATGTTATGGTGATGTTTCTCTGGGTCACTGTCAGGATACAATGGGAAATGAAAGGAGCATAGTATAGAAAAGTTCTTGAGGAAAACCTGCCACCATCTGTAAGAAAGCTGAAACTGGGATGGAAGTTTACTTTTCAGCATGACAACAACACGCAGCTAAAACTACAATGGTGTGACTAAGGAACAAAAAGGTAAATTAACTTGATGACCCAGTTAGAGCCCTGACCTAAATCCAATTGAACATGTGTGGCATGACTTGAAGATTGGTGTCCATCAATGCTCCCCAAGGAACTTGACAGAGCCTGAACAGTTTTATAAAGACAAATAGTCACATATTGCCAAATCTAGGCGTGCAAAGTTGGTAGATTTGCTTTGCCAAGACGATTTGTCTTGACTATAGTAAGTTCATTTCTGTATTGTGTCATTAACAGTGAGCAACTACTAAGAATAAAACAAATAACAATCGTGTCCACAGGTGCTGATTAAGACTTTGTATTGTTAATTCCATATCATTCTGGATCTCTAGATACATCAACAGTATAAATATCTTTAAATTACAGGTAGTTATTTACTACTTGATATTAAAGTATTATATTTATTATCACATTGTTTTTGGATAGTATAATAGCAATGCATTACCTACAATTAATTGGAGTTTGGACTGGAGACAGTCAAGGAAATATGGGTTTAATAAACAGAATCTGTTTGTAACAGTCTTCTTGGTTTTCACTATAATCTCCTCCCCAACTCTGACCCCGAAACATTAAAGAAAAATTAAAGATATGACAGTGGTGTCATTTGTTTTCTTATTTTGAAGATGAGTACATAGGCGGGTGAAGTAACAATAAGAAGCCAAGATTAAACAATCCAACAGAAATAGAACCCATGTTTGCCCTTTTGATTTTTGCTTCAGAATCATGTTGATGGATGTGAAACATTAGTAGGTAGGCTTCCTGAGATGTTCGCTCAGAAACAGCAGGCACTGTGACAAACAATAACATGAAGAGTAAACATTTTAACAGCAACATCATTAAAGAACACCTTGCTTTAAAAAAAACATGTGATGCCTTTGTACTGACATAGAGTACAAGGCTCTTCTCAAAAAGGAATGCAAATTTCCATCAACTGGAATGAAATATTACAATTTTCAAACATCCTGCACAACACTGTAGAATGGAAAGAAATTCCTAATGAGAAAGAAACACAAATAGGACATTTTAATCTTTTAAAACCAAGGCTTACAGCACATTGTTATACATACAGGCTCTCAGGTTGTTTATTTGCTTGCTTAACCCTATCTTATAAGGTTTTATTTCTCAATGCTCAGTTGGAAAGATTAACAAGACTGAAATGCAGTGTAGAATTATTCAATTATGAGAGACAAGGAATGCTGTTTGTCTGACCTTATTGTCAATCAGCAAGACAAAACATGTCAAAGGACTTAAAACCAGACCGCATTTGTTCATTATTATTCATTGTCACTGCTTTGTAAACAGATCATACATTTGGTTATTAAGTTTAAAAGCTTCCTAAATTGGAAGATGACATATGGCATATTACTGGACACATCCAGAAACATTAGATGTTTTGAAAGATGTACTACACTTTATATGTTTGAGATATACACTCACCTAAAGGAACACCTGTTCAATTTCTCATTAATGCAATTATCTAACCAACCAATCACATGGCAGTTGCTTCAATGCATTTAGGGGTGTGGTCCTGGTCAAGACAATCTCCTGAACTCCAAACTGAATGTCTGAATGGGAAAGAAAGCTGATTTAAGCAATTTTGAGCGTGGCATGGTTGTTGGTGCCAGACGGGCCGGTCTGAGTATTTCACAATCTGCTCAGTTACTGGGATTTTCACGCACAACCATTTCTAGGGTTTACAAAGAATGGTGTGAAAAGGGAAAAACATCCAGTATGCGGCAGTCCTGTGGGGGCGAAAATGCCTTGTTGATGCTAGAGGTCAGAGGAGAATGGGCCGACTGATTCAAGCTGATAGAAGAGCAACTTTGACTGAAATAACCACTCGTTACAACCAAGGTATGCAGCAAAGCATTTGTGAAGCCACAACACGTACAACCTTGAGGCGGATGGGCTACAACAGCAGAAGACCCCACCGGGTACCACTCATCTCCACTACAAATAGGAAAAAGAGGCTACAATTTGCACAAGCTCACCAAAATTGGACAGTTGAAGACTGGAAAAATGTTGCCTGGTCTGATGAGTCTCGATTTCTGTTGAGACATTCAGATGGTAGAGTCAGAATTTGGCGTAAACAGAATGAGAACATGGATCCATCATGCCTTGTTACCACTGTGCAGGCTGGTGGTGGTGGTGTAATGGTGTGGGGGATGTTTTCTTGGCACACTTTAGGCCCCTTAGTGCCAATTGGGCATCGTTTAAATGCCACGGCCTACCTGAGCATTGTTTCTGACCATGTCCATCCCTTTATGACCACCATGTACCCATCCTCTGATGGCTACTTCCAGCAGGATAATGCACCATGTCACAAAGGTCGAATCATTTCAAATTGGTTTCTTGAACATGACAATGAGTTCACTGTACTAAACTGGCCCCCACAGTCACCAGATCTCAACCCAATAGAGCATCTTTGGGATGTGGTGGAACGGGAGCTTCGTGCCCTGGATGTGCATCCCACAAATCTCCATCAACTGCAAGATGCTATCCTATCAATATGGGCCAACATTTCTAAAGAATGCTTTCAGCACCTTGTTGAATCAATGCCACGTAGAATTAAGGCAGTTCTGAAAGCGAAAAGGGGTCAAACACAGTATTAGTATGGTGTTCCTAATAATCCTTTAGGTGAGTGTAAAAACTTAATAAGACTGATTGAAACAAATAACATTTTCTCAATGGTTTTACTATGCCCAACTTGTATTAGCTCACAATAAATGCACTGGTGTTGAAATGATTGGGATTCTCAAATGGTAGGCAACATAATCAAACTAAATTTGACAACAATTGTAATTTTATCAGCTGAAGTATATTCTTAAAGGTGACTATATTATGCATAGGAAATGCAAATTTAATGGCGTTCATACGTATATCACAATTCTTTCCCGACCCCGTGTCACTGAATATATTATATTTTATTTTTAAAGCACAAAAGTGTAAGAAATATCAGTAAATTTAAAAAATATGAATTAACATTACAGAAAGCAGTAACAAAACTGTACAAAAAGTAATGTTTATGATTTGAATGAAAAAAAAAAAAACATTTTATATTTAGAAATTTTAATATTTTCTTCCATATTTTAAACTGTTATGTTGTCACTGTTGGATATTTTAAGCAAAAATACCCCTTAACATGAAAATATTAAGCTTACTACAAAAATGTTGTTCTACACATAGTACTTGCTTATGAAGGGTAATTATGGATACACAGTCATCATAACATATTGAGTAGATTAAAAACAGTCTCACCTGCCCCCTGACTTTTGGAACCTTTTGGAAATGTTAAGGGATAAGCTTCCCAGAAGGCTAACTAAGAAAAGTGAAGCCAGCTCAACACAAATATTGCATTTGAATAGGAAAAAATAGGCAGCAATAGACCACTACATTTGTGTGACAGAATGCTCTCAGTTTCTATGTCTATAACAAGTCAACAGATATTCTAATGAGAAATGTTTGCAGGGAAATGTCAGCAAAACATCCTTTTTATAATTTTCTTTTGATTTGTTTTCCCTACAAACTAATAGTTTATTCTGATCCCTCTTCTATATGTTGTGTTTCTTAAAGACTTTGAGGAGAGCCCTTAATTTTGACAACCAGATTATATAAATACATTTTGTTAAAACTTTTCAAAACTGCTAAGAAAGGAGCTAGAAGGCATAGCAACATACTGTTATTCCCAACTGATTTGTTATCAAATATTGTTATGGCACCTGTCCTCTAAGAAGCATCTTTCCAAAACCCAAGGACCTGCTGTTATAAGCCTCTCAGCTCAGGCCAACCTAGTGGCTAAACAAAAGCTTTCATCTTGACAGATGTCAAAAGTAATGACTGAAAAATTCATTTTCTATAATAAAACAAGTCTGAGGCAAAGACCAGCCCTGGGACCAAAAGGTCATACATTTTCATAAGGTATATGTTAATTAATGCACTCCTTTGGCTACCTTTCTTTTCAGATATGTTATTAATATTTTACAGTCTCTGAAGCATAATTTCCCTCCACAACATCAGTGAATATAATTTCATATTGTACAGCTCCTGCAGCCTATCGATAGCTTCTTTATTTAACAAAGGGCCATTTTAAGCCTGATGCTATTACCTTTGTAAACCCCTCAGTAATCACAACACCTTTGTGGCATTATGATGTGAACTGGGCTGTTAATGATACAAGTTATCAAGTAGATGGGATTGCTGTATCAAAGCAATCTCAGTTGATGCGATGAAATGGAATGCAATTTATTCTACACCTGTAACTCCATTACCACCTACATAAAAGAGGGTAACACACAACACACTGTGAAGACCATTTATAGTATATGAAGCACACAAGAATAAACGCCTTTGCAAGCATCTTGCAACATTTAAAAACTGTGTTCTCTTTATTTACCTTGATTTCATCATCTTAAAATTATATACAGACACATGACAGCACCTTTAAAGCTGACTGTCAAAATGATAAGAATAAGAATAAAATATTCAGTAATCCAGTTATGAGTTACCTTTCAGGTTAGGTCCAAAATGTCTTTACTGTTCGGAAATCCAGTACTTCTGTGTAAATAAAACAATATATACAATAACAGTTAACTCATTATTAAAGTGCAATGCATTATTTGTTTTATAAAAATTGGACATAGTGATTGAACAGATTTATGTAAGCAACTTTTTTCGCTAATCAAATATCAAATAGTAATATGTATAATGTATCACATTTCATTTATATTTTTCTCTAATATTATTAAAATTAATAGCTGTTTCTGCAGTAAAGTCTGTATCAAACACAAAGCAGGACATTATTAGCTTATTTACAGTTCTTGTTTAATAATTTCATTTCCATTGGTAAGCTAGCCTTAGTACATTTAACTGCTATTATAATACAGATTTACTTCCCCAGGTAGATCCTTCCATGCACTATAAAAAATACAGAGGTAAAATAAATGGGTATTTGTTTTTCTTTGGCTCTGTTTCTGAGTGATTGGCAAAAGGGTGTTTGATGGTAATTGGCAAGGACTAGTGTAGCACAGGGAGCTTAACCTCAATAAACATCTACTAAAATGAGCTTTACCCCTGTCCTAAAGAGACCTTCCTGAAGTACAAATAGGAGAATGATGTCATGCCAAGACTTTGTTTTTGCAATTACAAGAAAAGTGTGCCATCTTAAATCAACTTTACAGCCCTATAGATGATAAAGAATATAGCTGACCTCAATACATCTATGTCTGTTCTGTCAATATAGTTTTGGTACATCTTCTTTTAAGACTTAACTTCTTTGTATTATATTTCTTAGCAGACAACCTTATATATTTTTTTAAATTACAATTGATACAATGTATTCACATTATTTGTACATACAATTACCCATTCATACAGTTAGGTATTAACTGGAGCAATCTAGATAAAGTACCTTGCTCAAGGGTACAACAGCAGTGCCCCCCACCTGGGACTGAACCCACGACCCTAGAGGCCTAACCACTACATCAGACTGCTGCATAAATTGTGCATACATTTAGAAATACATTTAATTATTTAATTATTTTCTAGGTTTGATTTAATAAATATTACTAATAAATTAAAGTTTTGCAATGTGTTGAATGATTGCACATTGCTTAATTAATTCAAACTGTAATTAATTAGTACTGTAGCATAAGGTACACTTATAAATTTCAATTAAAGAAGTTAATTTATAGTATCACCTTATCACGAATCCTGGAATCTTGTAGAACTCAATTTCTGTAATAATTGGATGCAGACACCAATTCCAAAGACATAACTTGTCAAATTTATTCAAAAACAAAGACTAAATGTAGCACTATACTAATTATACAAAAGGGAAAAACTAATTAAAATTCAACTCTAGATCAACAAATCAAAGACAAATCACTTCCGTGACCAAATCAAAGACCATGGGATCGCATATGATAACACAAATCGTTAAACAAAAAATGTTATAAACACATTGACTACAATACCGGTTATTAAGATGAAGGTGAGTCTCTCATTAGTATTGTTAGTCAGACATCAAATAACTACGCAGGTTAGTATTTATGTCAGGTAACTGCTAGTTATATATATATCAGTCTCATTTACGTTTAAGTGCTGAGAAAGATCCTATCATTACTTGTTACCACAATTTCCCTTAACTGATTATTATTCAATGATTAAGGATAGGCAAGGCCACCTATAATCTGGTGTCTATTAACTTGTGTCAATTTCAGACTAAACAGTTAAACAGGAATGAGAAGATATTTCTCTGCGTTGACAGATTATATTTCTAAAATTATCAACAAAACAGTTTAATGCAACACACATTTATATTTAAGAAAACTAAATGATATTACACATTCTAGAGTTATGAATCACAGATTAACATTTCTAATTGATTTCTCAAATGAATCACAAACTCCAAACTGTTAAACTTATCTGAACTTCGTCGCAGAGAGGCCTCTCTGGCTTCTTCTTGGCAAGCAGGGTTTCCACCGTAGTTACTTGAAGACAAAGTCTTTGAGGAAAGCAGGGCCCTGTTCGTTCCAAGGGTCAAGTTTCTTAAGACTCAAATAGCTATTTAAATGACTGAACACTTTCATATACAGTCGACTTAGTCAATTGTCCAGCTGTAAAACTCCACTGATCAGGTGGGCACAGGTGGGCAGCGGAGTCTGTAAAGTTAAGGCTCAATCTCCTTCTCCCAGTTTAACTCTTCTGTTGCCGGCAAAGACTTGGTTGGTTTCTGGTTCCGGTTCTGGCAACAGAGCTACAGGTTGAGCTGTGGCTGTGAGTTTCTGGTTCAAGTGAGAGAGAGAGAGAGAGAGAGAGAGAGAGAGAGAGAGAGAGAGAAGAGAGAGAGAGAGAGAGCATGCGCTGTTCTTTATACGCCTGTCAGATCAATAGGTGATTGGTTCTTGAGTTTGTGAGATTGGATTTCGGTTTCAGCCCCCAGTGTCCTATTGGAGGGGGGCTTGATTTATGACTGATGTCAATCCATGCCATCTTTTGGAAATGCCGGTTGGCCCGGGTTCGTAGCTCTGTGTCTGGATTTCGGCTCTCGTCCATTTTAAAGAGTTTTTATTACCTACAGGCCCCCTTCCCCAGACATTTCACAGCAGGATTCCAAACTATTTGGCCTATTCTCGGTGCCATCCTCCCAAAACTGTCACTTTGATGTAAACCAGTTCCACACTTTAAGGAAATCTGATAACTTTGGGGGGAGAGGTCTTCTTTAGATCAGTGCTTCAGCTCAGAACTAAAATGCTCTTATCAAAATACACCCAACATAATGCTACAGTACTGTACTCTAGAGGGCACTCTAGAACTGCCCACGTGGTATGTGTATGGTTTCCAAAGTCACAAAAGGTTAAGTCTGTTTTAGTTACTTGTGGTAAATTGTTGATATCCTAAGTGTTGGCATTAGAGTCATTAGGTGATTAATCGAGTACTGTTCTGTTGGGTTGTTACTGAATAGCCAAAACAATGATTACCCAAATGTCCCCATGTGAAGCATTGATTGTAAAGGTACCAGGAACAGAGATTCCTGAATTCCTTGGACGCCTAGGCAGTAGAGTCGCGTCGAACTCAGTTGTTAAACGACACTACGACGCAACTCGAAAAAGAGGAGTCGATAGAGGTGGTGAAAGTTATGGCTAGCTTAGCACTTGCGAGCTCAAGGTTAGTGAACTGGAGCATAAGCAAGTTTGAAAAACTGAAAAAGCTAGGAGAAAAGTATGTGAAAGCGAAAGAAGAAAGAGCCAAACTGTATGGAATGGATTTAGAATTTGAAGGAAAGCTAGATACTTGTGGAAAACAAGTCATTGTGTTGCATGCTGAAAAAGAGGACTTAATTGAACAGAGAGCAATTAGGAAATGATTTAAGACAATGTCAAGACGAATTGGAAACAACTCTAATCCAAGTAAAAGATCTGCAAAATGACAGATGTAAAGCAGTTGAAAATGAAAGAATAGTTTTGAAGGACCGGGATGTTTTGGAAATGCGTCTTTGCAAAACAGTCAGGGAGAAAGATTTGGGCACTGTAAAAATTGAGATATTCGAATGCGAGGTCATACATTTAAAAAGGGACAGTGAAGAAATGAGGAGAGTAAATCAGGTGCTTAGGGGAGAACTCAAATCAACTGAAGTTGAAAATGAGCGTCTCAAGCAACAAATAGGGGCCCTGCAAGCTGCCTCTCGGTGGGCTGCAAAGCCGACACCTGACAGCAAAAAGGAACAGCCGGAACCGGCCAATGCATGTGTAGCGTTATGTTGGGTGTATTTTGATAAGAGCATTTGGGCTCTGAGCTGAAGCACTGATCTAAAGAAGACCTCTCCCCCCAAAGTTATCAGATTTCCTTAGCTCATCAGCTTGGAACTGGTTTGCATCAAAGTGACAGTTTTGGGGAGGATGGCACCGAGAAGAGGCCAAATAGTTTGGAATTCTGCTATGAGATGTCTGGAGAAAGGGGCCTGTAGGTGATAAAAACTCTTTGAAGTGGATGAGAGCCGAAATCCCGACATAGAGCTACGAACCCGGGCCAACCGGCATTTCCAAAAGATGGCATGGATTGACATCAGTCATAAATCAAGCCCCCCTCCAATAGGACACTGGGGGCTGAAACCGAAATCCAATCTCAAGAACTCAAGAACCAATCACCTATTGATCTGACAGACTATAAGGAACAGCGGACAGTCTTTCTCTCTCTCTCTCACCTGAACCAGTAACTCGCTGCCACAGTTCAACCTGTAGCTCTGTTGCCCGAACCGGAACCAGAAACCAACCAAGTCTTTGCCGGCAACAGAAGAGTTAAACTGGGAGAAGGAGATTGAGCCGTAAGAAGAATTCTTTTAAAGGACTTTATTAAATAAAGAACTTTACAGACTGCGCATGCCCGCCTGTGCCCACCTGATCAGTGGAGTTTTACAGCTGGACAATTGACTAAGTCGACTGTATACGAAAGTGTCAGTCATTTAAATAGCTATTTGAGTCTTAAGAAACTTGACCCTTGGAACGAACAGGGCCCTGCTTTCCTCAAAGACTTTGTCTTCAAGTAACTACGGTGGAACCCTGCTTACAAAGAAGATTTTGTGCACAACCTTGGAGCCTTCAAACCAGTGGAAAATCTGATTGGAAAAGACTCTACATTCGCGAAACCCCAACTTCCAGGTGCATCGACTGAGTGGAAGTTCTTGGACAAAGCCGAACCGGACTGCCTTTGTTCCAAACCACACGGACCTCGTGCCGTGTGCTGTTATCTGAGCCCGAAGACAGAGAGGCCTCTCTGCGATGAAGTTCAGATAAGTTTAACAGTTTGGAGTTCATGATTCATGACATTTGAGAAATCAATTAGAAATGTTAATCTGTGATTCATAACTCTAGAATGTGTAATGTCATTTAGTTTTCTTAAATTAAACTGTATTAAACTGTTTTGTTGATAATTTTAGAAATAAAATCTGTCAACGCAGAGAAATATCTTCTCATTCCTGTTTAACTGTTTAGTCTGAAATTGACACAAGTTAATAGACACCAGATTATAGGTGGCCCTGCCTATCCTTAATCATTGAATAATAATCAGTTAAGGGAAATTGTGGTAACAAGTAATGATAGGATCTTTCTCGGCACCTAAACATAAATGAGACTGATATATATATAACGAGAAGTTACCTGACATAAATACTAACCCGCGTAGTTATTTAATGTCTGACTAACAATACTAATGAGAGACTCACCTTTGTCTTACTAACCGGTATTGTAGTCAATGTGTTTATAACCTTTTTTGTTTAACGATTTGTGTGTTATCATATGCGATCCCATGGTCTTTGATTTGATCATGGAAGTGATTTGTCTTTGATTTGTTGATCTAGAGTTGAATTTTAATTAGTTTTTCCCTTTTGTATAATTAGTGTAGTGCTACATTTAGTCTTTGTTTTTGAATAAATTTGACAATTTATATCTTTGGAATTGGTGTCTGTGTCCAATTATTACAGAAATTGAGTTCTACAAGATTCCAGGATTCGTGATAAGGTGATACTATAAATTCACTTCTTTAATTGAAATTTATAAGTGTACTTTATGCTACAGTACATAATTCAGGAAGGCAACAATCAGCTTTCCTTATCAGCCTTGAGTTTGTTTACAATCTATCTACCTATTTATTAATAATTGTATCCATATGTTTTGAAATGAATGTATACATTGTATAGGTATCCCGACTTGTTGTAAACCATCTTGATACTGACTGATGACACTGACTGTTTTTCTATGAAAGGTGTCATAGGAAAGGGTATACTTTATAAAAACATGAATATAAAATATGATAAATAAACTTTCCCCCCCCAATAACTTTTATATTTAGTATTACAAATATGGTGTAATTACATATGCTAGTAACTCAGAAATTGATTTCTCACAAAATGTAAATCATAGGTCAATTATTTTATCAATTTAAATTTTTACAATAATAATGCATATGCCTGTATCAGCTCATCCCTCCAAACGGAATGACCAAACAAGAAGCAGAATGATCAGAGAGGCTACCAAGAGGCCAATGGCAACTTTGCAAGAGCTACAGGCTTTTATGGCCAAGATTGGTCAAAGTGTGCATGTGACAACAATATCCCAAGCACTCCACAAATCTGGAGGCAAGAAGGAAACCATTAAAAGGAAGCAAAAAGACACTCTGGGAATTATGTTACCATCTAGCAAAATGTTTTGTGGTCTGACTAAAGTAAATTGGAACCTTTTGACCTAAATGCAAAAGTATGGTGGTTCAGCATCATGTTATGGGGATGTTTCTCATTGACAGGGACTGGGGCACTTGTCAGGATAGAAGGGATAATGAATGGAGCAAAGTATAGAAAACCTGCTGCTATCTGCAAGAAAGCTGAAACTGGGAAGAAAGTTCATCTTTGAGCTCGACAGTGACTCAAAGCACACAGCCAAAGATACACTAGAGTGCCTAAGGAACAAAAAGGTAAATGTCCTTACGTGACCCAGTCAGAGCCCAGACCTAAATCCAATTGGAAAAATGTGGCATGACAGATTGCTGTCCATCAACCCTCCCCAAGGAACTTGACTAACTCAGTGGGGTGGAGACGTATCGAATTATGATATTTCAGGTTTTTTTTTCTCTCTTAACAGTGTGGAGAATGATGTGTAGATAGATAGAAACAAATCAAAATTTAAATGCATGAGGCACTGACATGAGACAATGGGAAAAAACGTTCAAAGGAGGGGGTAGACTTTCTATAGGCGCTGTATATAAAAAGTATCGTAAGTTAATTCATGTAGTTTACATATGAGGTAGAAAGTATGAGCCTTGGAAACAGCTCACAGCAGTTCAGAAGGTTGTTCATATTAAGGCTGAATTGTGCATTAATTAAATACATGACTTGGCTTTCACTTCAGTATAATTCATATATACACACATATTTAAATCAAGCTATTAGCAAATTATGCATACTTGTTTTAACAGTGATGACGGTAAACTATATTTAAAAAATAAGGAAATCAGGCAACAAAACACAGTTGCAAGTTATTAATTTTATTAGCTAACTATCTCTATTAGTTTGCAGGAAATTGAGTGGGCTCATTAATAAGCAATTCCAGTAAACTGCCAGACACTGCTATAGTTTTAATACTGTGGTTAAAATGCAAAAACATCCTTAGGTCCAATGGCTCCTACAAATGTCTTCCCCATCGGCAAATAGAAGTCTCATTAGTGAAATAAGTTGTAAGCATATTGATTACAAAGTTTAATTTACTCCTCCAATGAATAACAAAAGTTCCTAAAAAAGAACATTGATAGCCTTGAGACTGTAATCATGATAGATCTCAAAACAGATCTATGAGCCTAATGCCCTTTATTAACATAGGTGTTTTACATTTATCTTTTATCCAAAGTAGTCTCCTTTTTTCAGCGCTATAAGGAAATGCATTAATTTCCAAAATAGTAAAATCAGAAGTACTGAATGCTATCACTGAATTAGGCTGATCTCCCTTTCTTTGTCTGTGTATCTATCTATATCTCCAGATTTGTAAATAAAAACATACTAGTAAAAACGTAATGAATCTCTACATTTCTACAAACAAGAGTTGAGAATTACTTTTTATAAGGTGTTAATATGTGTAGATATATACAGTGTTTTCCCCTAAGCAATGTAAAAAGTGACAAAAAAAGGCCTTCTGCATAAAGTCAGGAACTGATTCCAGTCAAGAGTAAAGGACAATGTAAGCTTTCCTTGCAATTTTCTTGAACGGCAGTAATAGTGCAATGTTTGAAAATCATCAGCAGTTTAGTTTAAATTGATTAATGTATGATTTTCTTACTAGTAAGGAAACAGAATTACATTTTTTTTTTTTTTTTTTACTTTGCAATGTCAAACAGTAGAGGGCTTTTGTTAAATTGTGTTTAAAAATACCCCACATGGAATAGTGAACATTTTACAAAAAAGTAGTGGCATCAGAACATTATTGTGCTTACTCAGATGCTGAGTCCATTGCTTACTGGAAAAAGAATTTGATTTAGAAAATTGTTCCACAACACAAATTGACTATACTGTTACTGCTGAGACACAAGACTAAAATGAAACCTGTGAAAGCATTTTGGAGATTTCCATTATTCCACTATGTTATTCTTTTGTCATTTGGCCTGGAGCTTTTTACAATATGCTTCCATAGTGGGTAGTTCATAAACTAACTATGCATATACATAGCATTATAGCTGCCCACTGAAGCAGCCCAAAAGAATGTGCCTAGTGAGATTTCAGCACAATTCCCCTGTGAATAACATTTGAAATTCTGTGCAGGTTCCAAAAACAAATGAACCTTGGGCATAATGTTGAAGGGCACTCAGTAGGCATTAATGTTCTTAGAACTGTAGCATTCAAATGAGATATGAACCAAGTTCTCTTTTGTATCTTTTATTTTAAAGTAGGTCCTTAAATGGCCTGATTTTCTGAACTGGTTTTGCCTTAATGTGTTTTTCTTTCTTATCTGTTGTTACACAGCTAGTTTGTATGTTTTTGTCTTAGCAATTAACAGTGTTAAATGACAAAGAAAACGTTTATAATTTATTAAAAAAAAAAAAAAATGAACCTTGCTCTGGGCTTTCCAAGGAAAGGCTTTAAATTGTAGCCTATTATATGCGAGAAACAAATCAACGTTGTATCACATTTCTCTTTATATTGAAAAAGTCTTCCAAATGTGAATACATACGTATTCACAACAACATATGGTATTTCATGACAAATACATAGATAGATAACTAAATAAATAAATCAAACAATTGACTATTGTATCCCCAAATAACAAATAAACAAACAAACAAACAAATAGGGACTCTATGTAGATGTTTAGTGGGTGTTTTTTTTTTAATGAGTGTATAATTATGTAGGCATAATGACCTCTCATTCATGATTTAAAAACAGATAGCACTGAATGAAAATTAAACTGAATTCAAATGCAGTACACTGGAGTGTGCCAGAATGATAAACATAACACACAAACTGCATAAATGATGTCTAACACATTTGAAATCGACACATACATATTTTATGTAATGTGTAATTATTAATAATATTTTTTTATGGTATGTACATATATTGCTTTTCTTCATGCGTTACATGTTTGAGCACATGCATATGTTCAGCCACTGAAAAAAACGTATGCTTCTTTCTTTTCAAAGTCACTGAGCTTCACACATGGGTTGTAGGCTTTAATTGTTGCTGGACCAACCTTTCTTTGGGCATAACGGTCGATGTTCACACGGTCAAGGGGTGGAAGAGAATTTCCCTCTAGAGAGAGACAAATCTTGAAGCTGACTGCTTCATTCTAACTTTTTAAGTAGCTGCTAATCAAGACTAGACATTTGAGGTTGTTGCCCTGGGGAAGCCCAGAGCTATTTTCCAATTAGTGTCACTGGGGAGCAAAGCAAGGAGAATCTTACACAGCACAGAAAAAGATAGGTCAGATTAAATTAATTTGACAGCTGTCTTGATAAACATATACACAGGGACAGACAGATAGATACCTACAGACACGTAAAGATACACAGAAAGATACGCACATATGCCAAAGAAGTTGTTGTAGGCCATATTATATTGTGAATGTTTAATTTCCACTACTGCCAAAGCCAAAAAGAGCACTTTGAGTTCTGACTTTGGCTCTACACGTGTGAAACATATTCTGAGACAGAAATGTCATGCTGATAAAATGACACAATAAAATGCTAATGTTGTCATTTTGAAAGCAGGGTGTTCAAAAATGTATTAACCTGCCTATTGTTGAATATTGGTGTATTTAAATTATGCCTATTCAGTAACTTTTGTAGATTTCAAATACTAGGTACCCCATGACCTTGGGTGCACATATTCTATAAACGGAAGCCATAGCAGAGTAGCAATGGCTATGGGAGTTATGAAACTCCATCTTTGTTACAAAGTGAAATAGTGTAGTAATGCATAGTGAAAACATGTAGAAATCATAGGAAAACCACCATAAATTTATAGTAAAACCTCTGCATGGGTAATGTGATAGAAATACAGACATTATAATATAAAAATATATATCCAAATGAGAGCATGCTCTGTGTCCTATCCTGTTTATCTAATGGTTCATAAGGTTTAATACATTAACCTTATCAAGACCATTGAAGGCTTCAAGTTACAATTATTCACATCATAAGAAACATTTGTTTTCTGTATGCCCACAATCCTCTGTGTAATCTCATGTAAAGTGGTGGCTCAGTCATGAAGTTAAAAACTTAAACTTAATTTCCATGTTTACCCCTGAATGTGGAGAATGGGTTTTGAAAGAGTATGATTGCTCTACTGAGCGGCCTTTTATAGGCTAATAATGTAGTGAGTTGGGGCCGTATTTATTTAAATGTCCTATTTTATTTGTAAATTATTAATCACTTCAATTTTATAGAAATTAACCTTCACTGATTGCATGGGGCTGGAGTCAATTTAAAGCTTATAATGACTTTTTTGCTTTGAGAAGATCATAGTCTTAGGCTACAGCACCATTTCTGGAGTAATCACTTGATGGGTATCATTGACATTAGAATCTTTTCAAGGTCATAGTACATTTAAGTCCTGTGTAACATACCACAGTAGTTTTGTAAGGCTTGACAAACATGTCACTGTGCTGTTGTTTTTTGTTGTTGTTGTGACATTGAATGTATAGTCTCCTTATTCAAACCATGTAAAAATGAATTATTACTTGATCATGGAATTGTTAAAAAAAGAAGTCAAAATTAACAAGATATTAAGAAGTTTAACTAGAAGTTTAACTGAAAATTAACTAGAAGATATCCAAGTTTTCAAAAAGTATACTTTTTTTTTTTTTTTTTTTTTGACCAGCAAAGCAATATCCCTGGCCCAGAACCTCATGTCATGCATAAATCAGACCTTGTGGCATTTTACATCTACTGAGAATATCTGAAGTAGCAGAAATCCATCAAGAGTAATGGTATTGGTGTATGCCTGGAGGGCAGCCATCTTATTGCTTACTCCCAACGAGAAGCATAAAGTATGCAATCAGAGTCCTACTTGTGCAGCAACAGGAAAGCAGGTCCAATAAAGGCACCATGTCTTCATGCTCTATTTAAAGGGAATCACATTTTTACTTTTCAGCTTTTTACCAGGTGTATTATTGCTCTCATTTTCGTGCTGTTCTTGATGGTCATGCATTCCAAATGCAGCTATTCATATTGCAGGTCTGTATTATAAAATACTGTGTTGCAGTGAATATCTTAGTATTAAAAAGCTAAGATTAATGCAAAAAAGGTAATTCTGGCAATGTGCTTTTGTGAAACAAGCAGTTTTAAATGTTTAGTATTTTATAAAAACAAGTGAAACTTGTGCTGGTAACCAGATAGATTGCAATGCTTATTAGAATATTTTACCATAATGTGTATTTATATATGTGTATCACATTCAGATCTGAATATACACTGAATTATGTTCTGTCTTAAGTAGTTTTTACTTTCTGGTTTTATTTTATGGCCTAAAAAAGTATTGTTGTCTCTTCCTTCCAAATTTGACATAACTAATAAACATTAAAAGGCTAGTTGTATAAGTTAAAGTGAATTTCCACAACCTCGCAACCTGGTACATCAGTTCAAAATGTTCTGTATCGTATTATGCCAGTACTATGAGAATATCAAAGAAGTTATTAAGTACAATAATACTCCTTTTTATTGTCGTCCATGCGTCGTCAATTATTTACAGAACAAACATTTTCTGCGTTGTCTAACGCCGTTCTGCCCCACTTTCCTGATTTGTCCTCATGCACACAAAGAGTTATGGATGTTCTCATTATTTTTCCTCACCAGGGGAGTATAAAACAGTATGTAAGACAGCGTTCCCACAAGACTCTGAGAAATGAGCACATGTTGCCATCACTAGACTGGACATAACTCTGAATCCCAATTAGCATCAGAATTGGGGTTCAAGAACTGGACTACAATGACACCTAAACACACCTATGCATACCATACCATACCAATCCCATCTGCACAGATGTATTCAACAAGAAGGAACCACTATTAGAAATAACTAAGATGTGCAAATAGCACTCATAAAGAGGCCGTGGGAATGGTTTCGACATGTCCTTAGAAAAAACAGCTCCATCATGGTGGACTCCACATGGCAGAAGCAGAAGAGGTTTCTGCAAGACAACCTGGAGTAAAACTACAGGAAGTCAACATAACTGGGGCACCACTGAGGAGCTGGCCAAGGACAGGCATGAGTGCAGGAGTTTTGTTGTTACTCAGAGTAGCAGCCTGTTCACCAGGAAGGAATGGGTGCATAAAGTGTTTGTTTTTTTAATATATATATATATATATATACACACACCAAACAGCCATAACATTATGACCACCTGCCTAATATTGTGTAGGTCCCCCTTTTGCTGCAAAAACAGCCTTGACCCGTCAAGGCATGGACTCCACAAGACCTCTGAATGTGTGCTGTGGTATCTGGCACCAAGACGTTAGCAGCAGATCCTTTAAGTCCTGTAAGTTGCGAGTTGGGGCCTCCATGGATCGGACTTTTTTGTCCAGCACATCCCACAGATGCTCGATTGGATTGAGATCTGGGGAATTTGGAGGCCAAGTCAACACCCTGAACCCGTGATTCATCAGACCAGGCCACCTTCCTCCATTGCTCCGTGGTCCAGTTCTGATGCTCACGTGCCCATTGTAGGCGCTTTCGGCAGTGGACAGGGGTCAGCATGGACACCCTGACTGGTCTGCGGCAACGCAGCCCCATACACAACAAACTGCGATGCACTGTGTGTTCTGACACCTTTCTATCAGAACCAGCATTCACTTTTACAGGAATTTGAGCTACAGTAGCTCGTCTGTTGGATCGAACCACACGGGCCAGCCTTCGCTCCCCACGTGCATCAGTGAGCCTTGGCCACCCATGACCCTGTCGCCGGTTCACCGATTTTCCTTCCTTGGACCACTTTTGATAGGTACTGGCCATTGCAGACCGGGAACACCCCACAAGAGCTGCAGTTTTGGAGATGCTCTGACCCAGTTGTCTAGCCATCAGAATTTGGCCCTTGTCAAAGTCGCTCAGATCCTTACGATTGCCCATTTTTTCTGCTTCTAACACATCAACTTTGAGGAAAAAATGTTCACTTGCTGCCTAATATATCCCACCCACTGACAGGTGCCATGATGACGAGATTATCAGTGTTATTCACTTCACCTGTCAGTGGTCATAATGTTATGGCTGATCGGTGTATATATATATATATATATATATATATACACACAGTATATACACAGTACTGTGCACAAGTTTTAGGCAGGTATGAAAAAATGCTGTAAATTAAGAATGCTTTCAAAAATAGACATGTTAATAGATTATATTCATCAATTAACTAAATGCAAAGTGAGTGAACAGAAGAAAAATCGAAATCAAATCAATATTTGGTGTAACCGCCCTTTGCCTTCAAACCAGCATGAATTCTTCTAGGTACACTTGCACAGTTTGTGAAGGAACTCGGCAGGTAGGTTGGCCCAAATATCTTGGAGAACTAACCACAGATCTTCTGTGGATTTAGGCAGCCTCAGCTGCTTCTTCATGTAATCCCAGACAGACTCAATGATGTTGAGACTCCTTGTTCTTCTTTACTCTGAAGATAGTTCTTAATGACTTTCGCTGTATGTTTTTTTTTTTGCACAGTACTATATATATATATATATATATATATATATATATATATTAATAGTCTGTAATAATAATAACAATAGCAACAATAATAATTCAGCAAGGAGACAGCTGTAGGGGTACTATGAGCCACAAATCTGATACTGACACAAGGAACTTTTTGTTTCTTATTTTGCATTGAAGTAATATACAGACAAAAAAGGACACTTACAGATAGGGATTTTAAATTAGCACTTTTATAGGTATGTGGAAAAGGCTTCGCCTGCTACAATGTATAAATGTATTGTACATATTTAGGCATCTTTAAAAGTACAAAGTGATCCCATTGTCTCAAGAAGTCTTCCTCGGGGGGCTAATGTTCTCTGAGTATGCACAACCATAATGCTACTATGAAAAAAATAGCACTTTGCTGAGGTGCTCTGAGACAGGTTTTGTTTTATATATCAGTTAAAGACTGTGGGTAATGTCGTTTAATCCTTTTTTGTTCTCTTTGTTTAGGACTATGGAGGGATACAATAGTTGATTGCTGTGTGGATTGGTATGGACACACTGTGAATGCAATGACTGTGGTAGACAGTGTAGGATGTGGGTAATATATAAAATATAGATGCAGCAAAGGAGTGTGTTCCAAGTCTGTAAGGTCGCTTAGGTGTAGGGTGAGGCCCTGGCAAGACTCACTGGACAGGTGCACCTGTGCATGTTTTGAATAGCTTCAGCTGTGTAAATCTTGTTTTCTTGTTGAATACCATTTGGGACATCCTTCATTGTTTATTTGTAACTGAAGTTTACAAGGATATTTTTTAAAATCATTATTTTACAAGCATTGCAGCATTACAGTTTCCATGGAATTACTGACACAATATTTTAAATCAGCTGTTATGTTACGATGACATAAAATTACACAAATGTTCAGAATGCATTTTCACACTTAGGGAGGGTTCTGGTGCATTGACAGAATGAGGATGAACAGGACAAAAAATAAAAAAATGTGATTCACCCTTAAACTGAAAGATGTTGCATAAACAAAGCAAGCTCATTGTACTTTGTAGAAAATTCTTCTATTTCTTCTCAAATGACAGAAACAGATTTCCATCAGTTCAATCTCTTTCTGACAGCTTAGCCTGGAAAGGCAGAATTGGATTTTCTTAGCTGCCTTATTCTAATAAATTCCCATACAACCCATTTTTTTCTTATTCGTAAAATACAGTTGATCGCACAAGCTAATCTCCCAAGCATGGAGAAGTTTTTTTTTTTAAGAAAACTAAAACAGAATATAGTATACAGACAAATTGCAAGAGATTGCCAAACACATTGTTGAAAAAGAAAAACACAAGACAGTATCTTGTCTTTTCCATTTAAGAGAAGAGAAATAAGAGCGTCACTTTCAAGTCAGATCATGCAAAATACTTGTATTTACATAGGCAAGCTGCAAAAGACCAGTTGGGTAGATCATGGTGACATGACACAACAAGCACTTTGTGTCGACGTGGATTAAAGGACAGATTTGTGTCTTAGCCAGTTTAATGCCGTGTCAAATTATGTAAATCCCTTTCAAAAGAATGCAAAGGGAATATGTCTGTTTTCACCAGTATATAGTAGTCTCCACAGTCTGACCTAAATCAAAATGTTATGTTGCTCTTACTCTCTTTATATATATTAACTATATATATTTGAATACATAGTTTATCATAACATTTATTACAACATTCACTAATCATTATTTAAATATATATAAATAATGTTGTATTTCTATTGACCTTTCAGAGCTGATGGTCAAGTTTCTTTGTAACCTTTTAGCCCATGATTCTACTCTATATATTGATCAGTGTACTATATACCAATTGGCTGGCGATACAATTACATGTAATTACACAAGAGAAGGACATCTGTATAACCATGTGGTAGATTATAACAAAGCATCAATTCCAAGTCATCAGTGATGTCATAAGATTTTGCAACATGAATGAAGGTGTAATATAATTATGCTACACTTTATTTGGATAAAGCACACTACATAGTGGTTGACTATAGCTGTTTAGGGGTTCTAGTTTCAGTTTAATATGGCGTAGATTCAAGAAAACTGCTCTCCACTGTATTATTAATATTTTTTCTCGCATCTACACATAACTACTCAATATTATACTAAAATATTTAAGTTAAACTCACCAACTAAAACACCACATCTAAATCAGCGTCTGCAGCTCACAAATGATTTGGACCACATTCCAACACGGGAAGAGTGTGTAGGCCCTACTGCAACAAACCCTTCACTGGCTGTGCAAATTTGCGCTCGGAAATGTCCTGCTTCAAATCAGAGTTTCTCAAATTCAGGGATGACACTCGCACTGAATCTCACTTAAAGAAGCACTGATGCCCCGCATGCAAGATCTTGAGTGCCCAGTGACAGATATTGCTGGAAGGGTTACCTAACAGAAAATATCGATGATTCAGAAAATCACTCCAGGAGGCAGAACTTGCACATTATTGGCATCCCCAAATGAGAAGAAAGCAATAATCCAATGGCTTTCATGTCCTCATTCTTTTCAAAAGTCCATGAAAGATCCCGAAGTCAATGAAGCTCACAGATCTCTCGCTCCCGAAGCCTAGAACCAGGAAGAGACTGAGACTGATTATTGTCCGGATGCACCATTTCCAGGATTTAAAAAAAAGGAAAGAGAAAAGAGTCTGCTAACATAACATGACAATACAATCCACATTGTCCCTGATCTCAGTGCAGACCTGACATGAAAAAGAGCATCTTTCAATGGAATTAAGTCTCAGTTATGAAATGCTGGGATTCAATATAGCCTTTTACACCCAGCTAATTTATAGATCAACGTGAATGGCACAGCACATGGCACACTTTGTTAGATGCAGATGATGTACAGACATGCTCACATTTGTTGGTACATCTCCACAAAAAATGAAGAATGCACAATTTCCTCTGAAATAACTTGAAACTGACAGAAGTAATTGGCATCCACCATTGTTTATTCCATATTTAATAGAACTCAGACTTTGCTTTTGTTTTTGTTTTTAAAAATAATATTGTAAATAATAAAACAAATAAAAATGGCATGGACAAAAATGATGGGACCCTCAACCTAATATTTTGTTGCACAACCTTTTGAGGCAATCATTGCAATCAAACATTTTCTGTAGCTCTCAATGAGACTTATACACCTGTTAACAGGTAGTTTGGCCCACTCTTCCTGAGCAAACTGCTCCAGCTGTCTCAGGTTTGATGGGTGACTTCTTCACACTTCAAGATTCAGCTCTTTCCATAGGTGTTCAATAGGATTCAGATGTTTTGTTCTTATCCATGCTTTGGTGCTTTTAGCTGTGTGTTTTGGGTCAAAATCCTGTTGGAGGACCCATGACCTGCGACTGAGACAGAGCTTTCTGACACTGGGCAGTACGTTTCGCTCCAGAATGCCTTGATAGTCTTGAGATATCATTGTGCCCTGCACAGATTCAAGGCACCCTGCACCAGGCGCAGCAAAGCAACCCCAAAACATAACCGAGCCTCCTCCATGTTTCACTGTAGGTATGGTGTTCTTTTCTTTGAAAGCTTCATTTTTTCCTCTGCGAACATAGAGCTGATGTGACTTGCCAAAAAGCTCCAGTTTTGACTCATCTGTCCAAAGGACATTTTCCCAGAAGGATTGTGGCTTGTCAATATGCATTTTAGCAAATTCATGTGGTGGAGTCCTCCTGGGTTTCTTCCATGGAGACCACTTTCAATCAAAAAGCAACGGATGGTGTGATTACAAACTGACATACTTTTATCTTGGAGTTCAGCTTGTATCTCTTTGGTAGTTATCCTTGGTTCTTTTTCTGCCATTTGCACTATCCTTCTGTTCAATCTGGGGTCGATTTTCCTCCTGCAGCCGCGCCCAAGGAGGTTGGCTACAGTTTCATGGACCTTGAATTTCATAATATGTGCAACTGTTGTCACAGGAACATCAAGCTGCTTGGAGATGGTCTTGTAGCCTTTACCTTTACCTTTACCATGCTTGTCTATTATTTTATTTCTGATCTCCTCAGACAACTCTCTCCTTTGCTTTCTCTGGTCCATGTTCAGTGTGGTGCACACAATGATACCAAATGGCACAGTGACTACACTCCTCCATTTAAATAGGCTGAATGACTGATTACAAGATTGGAGACATGTGTGATACTAATGAAAGGAACGAATTAGGTTGAAATATCACTATAATCCAATTATGTATTATCTTTTCTAAGGGGTACCAACAAATGTGTCCAGGCCATTTTAGAATATCTTTGTAGAATGAGCAATAATTCATCTCTTTTCACAGCTTCTTTGCTTTATTCTATGACATACCAAAGGCATGCAAGTATACATGATGCAATAGCTTTTAATTTCATCACTTTTCAGGAGGAATGTAGCATTATTTCAATGAGCTCTAAGGGTACCAACAAATTTGAGCACATCTGTATACTCTCTACTTTAAGAACCACATTCTACCGAGTCATACTCCGGTGGTCACTTCAGTCAAGTCTTAAACTAAAGGACTTAAACTCGGGATGATTGAACAGATTTTATTTTTGTGAACAAATATTTCTATTGGAGGAACAGACAGTGAGGTGGTGCAGTAGAATTTCCTCAGTTTAACAGATTTGATTAAAGTAATATCAATCAATCAATCAATCAATATGTTTTTATTTGTATAGCGCCCTTCACAGTGTAGCCACAGAGCACTTTACAGACTGATAAACATACAGCAAACGTACAGCAAAATAAAATACATAAATACAATAAAGTAAAATAAAAACAGACCTTTAAACAGTTTACATGATCTAAAATAAATTAAATTAACATTTAAATAAATAAACCATTTAGGCATGGAGAAGAGAAAAACAAAAAAACTCCTATGGATGGCATGTAGGAGAAAATGAATCTCTGGGGGTCCATGGCTTAGGGCCTAGGCCTAATGGTTGTCTCCCTTCCAGGCAGTATAGTTATTACAGCAGCAAGAAGATCAGAAAGTTCTTGATCGGTGGTGCTGGCTGTGGTCTTCCCTCTGGTGGGGGTCTTTCGCCGGCCTTCGGGGGTGGGGGGGGGGTTTGGATGGCAGTGGCTTGTCAGACCTTGGGTGTGGATGCCCCATTGGCCCTCCGTGGTGGGGTGCCTCGGATAGGGGTTGTGCCTCCTCAGACTCCCATGGTGGGAGATGAGGTGCCTTGTCAGACCCTCAGAGGGGGCTGTTGCTGGAAGACAAAAGGACAGTTGTGCTCAGATACTGGTCATGCAATGCAGGACATTTCCAAAGACAATTGTGCATTGCATGTCCATGGCACACTGGCGGCACTATGGGCTAGAAAAACAGAGACTGAACAGATGAGTCTTCAGCCGTGATTTAAAGGCTAAGACAGAGGGGGCATCTCTTAGATTGCCTGGAAGATTGATCCACAGTTTTGGGGCACTACAACTGAATGCTCTACCACCTGCGGTTTTCTTGTGTATTTTAGGTACTACTAAGTAACCAGCTTCTTGGGATCTCAATGGCAGATCTGGAGTGTATTCGATAAGGAGATCTTTTAAGTAGGGGGGTGCCAGTCCCTTTAGTACTTTAAATGCTAGTAAGAGAACTTTAAAATCTATCCTATAGCGCACTGGTAGCCAGTGAAGAGAAGCCAATACTGGAGTGATGTGTTCATGTTTTTTTTGTTTTAGTTACAATTCTTGCAGCAGCATTTTGAACTAAATGAAGTGCAGAAATAGCTCTGTTTGTGCTGCCTGACAGAATGGCATTACAGTAATCCAATCTAGATTATCTAGATCTAGATCTAGACAAATGTGTGTATCAATTTCTCAGTGTCATGTCATGAGAGGAATTGTCTCAGTCTTGCAATGTGTCTAAGCTGGAGGAAGGAAGTTCTCGACACATTCTGAACGTGTGATTCAAAGGATAGATATAGATCACAGATGACACCCAGGTTTCATGCCATCTCCTTAGGGGAGAAATATATATTTTCTGGGCATCCCTGGACAGTAATAATGGGGAAATGAATGTGGCACAATTCTAGTTTTGGTGTCAGTTATGAATGTTTATACGTACATAGTTTATTCTAAGACTATAGCTGTTTAGCGTTAATAAATATATTTTACTTACTAAATACACTCTTTATACTGTAATTATAAGGTAGTTATACTGTAGTACCTATATTATAAACTGTTTACAAAAACTATATTTTCATTGTGTTATTGTTGGAAATACAGTTCTACCAGGAACATGTATTTGATTAAAAGGATATAACACATCTGTCAAATACTTACAATACCTTTGGACTTCTGAAGAGCAGTGTTGAGCAGGTACTCTGTTCTAAATGTTGTTTATAAAGCCTCAAAATTACAAATACAAGCAAATACTAGTAAATACTGTCAATACAATAAGCCTAACCAATGAGAGTAAGAAAGGTGATCTATGACAATTTTGCTAAAAATTATGGCATCCAAATAATTTGTAGTGTATTCAGCAACACGTATGAATAAATTATAAAAATGTAACATTGGATTTTGACTTTTGGTGACCAGGGCCAGGTCATTTAAGTAAAAATGAAAACACAACTGTAAGTGGGATGTGTTTGCAATTAAACAATATAACCGGTTCCAAAACATCATTCATATATCTGTAAATTGTCCATGATTAAATGTAGGATGTGATACTGAGATCTACAATATCAACCCAATGTCAGGCTTGATGCAGTATTTTCTTGTTGTTCATAATAAAAGATCAACATTGTTTGGCACTAGAACAAAAAAGGAGAAACTTGGTAGTATAGTTGAATATTTATGTTATAGTTGTATCAAACTTTATAGTACAGTCTAACAAGGATGCATATACCCAATTGTAGATGTATTTTGGATTTTGTTGGAAATATATTGTGTCTCTAAAAGTATTTTATCTATGTTAGATTGTCATTGCCCCATGCCAGCGAGCTTAAAGCGTTCCTGTAGTGGTTGGGAACAATATGTTTTTTTATATAATATACAGATATTATATTCTGTTTTGGAGCAAATTTACACATTCATACCAATATATTTTTGAATGTTGAGTTGTGAAATATTAATAGCTCAAGAAGAAAATTTGGTCATGCAGAGAGTGACAAGGTGTGATATTTTGTTGAAGACTTAAACTTCTGCCCACATGATTCCTGTGTTAAAAAATAAAATCTGAACTGACAGAATTAACTAAAGTGGGCATACTTTCCCAACTTGAATATAAAATACACATTTTAATGAAGACATAAAATGAATATATTAATGTGGAATGATATCTGTATCAAACATTAGGGGTGGATTATTAACATCAATGTGTATCTGAGAGCGAGCCAAACAATGAGAATGAGGGTACAGGATTCCTCTCAACAATCCTACATCACACTTATCTTTGACACAGGCAAGGAACATGGGAGAGTGAACAAAATAATTAAATACTGCCTTATGTGTGACTTGTTAACAATGCCCATACACCAAAATGTATTAACCTGATATTTGACAAATTGCTGGCTTTTTGTTATTTTTCACTACAAGTACTTTTTATGGTGCAAGCTTCTGCAGTACACCTGGTGTTATTATAGGTTGATAACTTTGGAGCAAGGCATGACATATAAAGACACACATTATTTTAATCAGACAGACTTTTAAAATGCAGTAATTGGGTAAACAAAAGTTTTGAATAAGGTTGTAAATTGACTGAGAAGCATAAAGGAATACAAGGAGACATGTCTTCAATAAATGCTTAGAAAGGCCGCCTTAGGAGGAAATGCAGGGACTTAGCATTAGTTTGCATCTAAACAAGGAGGAAAAAAAAAAAGTACACCCACTCATTTATATATCTCACAGCCTCCAGTGTTTTCCTTTGGTAACTGTATCTGGTATGAAACCAAAAACATTTTGTAAAAAATATAATATGGGATGAAATTGTATATATTTATTTTTTAGATCAAAATATTAATATTGAAGGAAACTTAATGTCACATAAAAATTGTATTTCTTAATGTATTATTCATGTGTGTCACTACAACACCCACCCTTTTTTAATTAATGCTGGATATATCCTCTATATAATTTGCACATAGAACAACTAAGAAGGTACATTTGGATTAAGTCAATGTATTGCATTTTCTTATGGCCAGGAAGAAAAAAAAAAACTAACTAACAAAAAAAAAAAAGCACAATCATTCATTCAAGCATCATTATGAAGTTTCCTGAGGTCTATGGCTTATCTTATTCTTGAGGTGGAGGTATGTTGCGGATCTTGTTTTGAAACTCCATGTTCTAAACACCATGTTAAATTCCACATATGATTGCTAGACAGGGCATACATTTAGCATTGTTTAGAAATAATATAAAGCAATAACCATAGAAAGAAATATAACTGTTTAAAGTAAGGCATATTTAAATACATAGAACAGCATAGGAAAGGCAATAAATAAAACAATAATAAAACTACCTTTGAAATGCACAGATTTTAGCATAAAGTTCAATTTTTGTATTATTATCCAGTTATTTATATTGTTTATTTATTTATTAATTCATAAGTTAGAACTCCATGAGAACCTTTTGATTATAAAGGTGAATTAATTTGAATTTCTATTTTGAGCTCTTTTAAAACATGAATATATTTGACAGTTGTAAGATGCAAAGCATGATGATTCTATATAGTTTATATCTATTTATTTGGACAGGGCTGAGTTATTATACAAAGTGTCTGTTGACTACCATTTTTGGTTGATCTTTCAGGGCAAGTTTGAGACCCAGGTTACAAAGTAAAAATGGCCACTAAGCATATTGACAGAGAATTACAGTACTTTATGACAAACAGTTAATAAACCAAAAAATAAATCGGTAATGGGTCTGTTATATTAACCGTTACATTACTTATTAATTCTTCACCATGCTATTAGTTTCACATCTGTTTTTCTTTCCCAGAAATGTGAGCCACCATCCTATTATTCACCATAACTATTTACATGAATCCTCTACCTCATTGTCATTATTTATATCTTTAGCATTTGTTTATGCAGTTCTAGATATATCTGTATGGATTATTATACTCTTCATAAGTAAGTATTTTGGAAACCAAACACAGCAGTATATAATTAAAGCATATTTTGCAAATAATGTTTATAATGATGATACTATTACATTCTTAGCAAACACCCTTACCCATGGTGCTTTACAGTTGTCACAATATTTTTTATACTCTTCTAATGTTTCTTGAAATGTATATATATATATACATATATATACATATATATATATATATATATATATATATATATATATATACATTTCAAGAAACATTAGAAGAGTATAAATAAGAAAATACGATATACAACTCTAGAGTAAGTACTAACTATGGTTTCTGATTCTATTTGATCATGAAACATTGGTGTGAATGGAGCAGTGGAATATAATTTTCAAAATTAGCATAGAGCTGTGGTTCTCAATCTTTGTTGGGTGGTGGAACACTTATCCATATGAAAAGAAAAAGCGGACCACTTACCACCAAATTTCTACATTTTACATTTAATTTAATTAAATAAATATTATCACTTCCATGTGTATTATAGCCTGGTATGTGCTGCTTAATGGGATGAGTAGTGTCGATGTTGACGAGACATGATTGCAGGGATGTCTGGAGACAAATCTGAGAGTCAGAGACATAAATCGGGTTCAATGTTCAGCCGATTCCGCTTTTTAGTTTTCAGATCAGTTATCACCAAAAACCTGAGCGTGCAGCTGTACCTGGTCACAAAGGGCAGTAGATGCTTCAGTGCTTCATCAGCTAGCCATGAATATTCTGATAGTACATGAAGCCAAAAGTCTGCAAATTTCTTCCTTTTGAAGGTTGTTTTTAATGTTCCATCATTTGCTATATCTACAAGTTGATCAATCTCGTTGGGTGGAAGGCTGATACTGACTGCTTGAATATAAGCCTTGTCTCCAAATGGATTTCTGATGCACTCCATGCCAGGTTCTGGATCAGGTAAGTATTTTCCTGATTGTGAATTAAGTCCTTGCAAATGCTCCTTGAAGGCCTCAGTTGTGTTCACATCAAGCTCCTCATCTGCAGAAAGGAGAAAGTCTGCAAGTGTGGGGGAAACATTAAACAATCGATGGTCAAGACAGCCACAACACAGCTCAATCTTCATTTGCATTGCTTTGACTGTGTCGCTGACGGAAAAGACAATTACAGCTTTACCCTGTAATGACAAATTCAGTCCATTCAACATGCTGAATCTATCAGCAATGTATGCCAGCCGTGCCAGCCACTGAAAGCAACGTATTCGATCAACCAGGTATTCACTGTCGTGCAGATACATTTTCACTTCATCTCTCAATTCAAAGAGACGAGTGAGCACTTTCCCACATGAGAGCCACTGAACCTCCATATAAAAGAGTAGTGTCTTGTGTTCACTTCCCATTTCTTCACACAAGCTATGAAACAACCGAGTGTTCAGTGGTCGTGCTTTGATAAAATTCACAATTAGCACAGCCTCGTCAAGTACTGTTTTAGTTGAGGGGACATTTTCTTCATAGCGAGTTGTTCTCGATATATGCTACAGTGCATTGCCATTGCAATGGGTGCAACTGCATGTATGCGAGCAAATAATTCCCTCTTTTTGCCAGTCATTGCTTTAACACCGTCAGTGCAAATGCCAACACAGCGAGTATAGTCCAAATCATGTTTCATAATTAAATCATTCAAAGTGTAAAATATTGCCTCTATTGTGTTAATTGGCAGAGAACGACAAAAGAGGAAATCATTGTGAACATCCCCCACAAAAATGTACCTAACAAAACATAAGAGATACGTGTCATTCACTATGTCAGTGGACTCATCTACTTGAAAAATACTTACTCTGGTGTATGTGTGAAACTAGCTGGCTCTGAACATTCTCTGCCATTGAAGTAATCCTCTGCCATACAGTATCATCTGACAACTGAATTTTGGTAATTATATTAGCCATCACTTTGGCAGCTCGCTGGCCAAGTTCTCTCCAGTAGTGTGGTCTTTTCCACTTTTTGTGATCAACAGAGATACCTCATATGAAGCCTCAGTAGCTTTCACATTCTCCCCTGAATTGAAAAACCTTTTTGCATCTTTTCTCACATTGTTTCACTTTTTAAGTGGAAAAAAAATGATGGGTTTCCAAATATCCTCTTAGTTTTTGGATTCCATTAATCCCATTTGAGTTTGGAGGCTTTAATGGCCTCGTTGGCTTACGTTTGAAAACATAAAACACATTGTGGGATTGGATCTTCAGTTTCCCCCATCCAATAGAATCCAATTTTTAAATACTCATTGTGTTATTCTCATTTTGCTTTTACACAAGCAGGTTGGCCAATTTAGCAAAACTAGCAATAGAACTGGACTCTCCATTAACGGGGATGCAGGTTTTAGCAATTTCTGTTGTGGACTTGCACTTTGCTAGCACTATCTGGGCTATCGTTAGATTTGTGCTTTAACAGTGAACCAATTTTAATCCACTGATCCATGGTTAATGACAGCAACTGGGAAGTTCTTTGGCACAATAGTGCACAAAATGTGTGGAAGCTCGCAAGAGAGTAACGGTAGTAGGCTAATTATGCAGCGTAGGCAACTTCATTTTCGGTGTGGAACAAAAATAAAATGTGTAAATTTTTGTGCAAATTGAAAATAAATTCTGGTAACTTTTCTTTTTAATACTAGAACTGCCTCAATGTGTAGCTCCTTTATATAATCGCTTTGAAACAAAGTGAAAATCAAACCGTTGAATCAAAACTTAATATCTGTACTTATGAACATCACACATAACATTTTCATGGCAAAAAAACTTAATTTGCATTGAAAATAATAGTATTTCTTATACAAATACTGTACATAAACATGAAACAATTTGAATAAAATAAACTTTAGGCAGTGTAAACAGGTGTAGAAATTGGTTTGCACATATCTTAGAAGACAACATTATTCAACATAAATAACCTGTTCTAAATGTAGCATAAAACAAACATATAACATCTTATGCAACGTGAAAGCACTTTGAAATGATCTGTCTATTACAACTGGTATGCAGCTATTCAACACTACATCGCATTTGCCACAGACTGCCTTTTCACATCGTGTGCGGACATCAACAGTGCTGTTTGTGTTGTATTAGCAACATGGCAGTGTCTTTATTCCATGTGCCAGTGGGCCGCACTGGTTGAGGGGTCAGGGGCACATATTAACGCTAACACCAGCCTGTTGCCAGGCCCACACCTAATACAAAATGATTAGCATACATGGTCAAATTCACATACGCAGAGATATTTACATCTGAATGGCAAAAGCCATTTAAAATGCAGATATGGCTGTGCTAGTGCTCAAACATTTAGTATAGTCCGTTGTTTTATTGTATGCTGAATTAGGCTATTTGATCATATCCATGTAACAACTGTACGGCTATTTTCTCAATATCAACAAAGCTTCGCGGACCACTAGTTGGAGCTCATAGACCACTGAGTTTTGTATGAAATTGAGTGGGCAGGTGGTGGACGCAGGGAGGTCAGCCAGGAGGGAGTTGCAGTAGTCTAGGTGGGAGACTACCAGTATGGCAAGCATAATTATCAGTAAGAGATATCTCTAAATCATTTAAAGATATCTGTAAATATTTCAAGATATCTTCAAATAATTCTAGACATCTTCAAATATTTAAAGATATCTCTAAATCATTTAAAGATATCTAATTTAAAAGCAAACATTGTGAGATATCTCTGAATGATTTGCTGATATATTTAAATGATTTGCAGATATCTCTGAATGATTTGCTGATATATTTAAATGATTTAGAGATATCTGCAAATTACTTCCTGATCATTTAGAGGTATCTCTAAGTCCTTCAAGATATCTTCAAATCACTTCCTGTATGTAGCCCCAGATTATCACATTTCTGTGTAACTGAATGAGGAAACAGGAAGTGATAATCTCGGACAAAATACAAGACGTCATTTCAAGATATCTTGAAATGATTTAGAGATATCTTTAAAAAGCACCTTATTTAGATATCTATAAATGGTTTGCAGATATCTCTAAATCATGTAAAGAGATATTTAAATGATTTAGAGATACCTTGAAAAATGTGAAGATATCTTGAAATGCATTTAGTGATATCTCTAAATGATAATTTTGCTTGCCATACACCAGTGCCTGGATGTGGAATTGTGTACTCTAGATAGTGAGAAAGGGAAATGTTGGATTATCTTGATGTTGCCCAGGATGAACCAGCAGGTGCATGCTACATGGTATGTGCTGGGAGCAGGAGAGGCAAAGATTAAGGGAAACTCCAAGGTTCTTAGCTGAGGTAGGGGGAGTGGTAGATTCCAGAATATTAATCATCATCATCAACATTATGATGAAGGACTACAGACATCAAAATAAAATAATGAATAGATACTACCAAAAAACAAAACATAACCAACCAAAAACAATTAATAACATAACAGTAAGCTTTGACAAACAACCAACAAAATAAAAAATAAGCATCACTGCAAATAAATGTAAAGCAAAAATGAAACAGTAAGATTGTACAGATATATTAATGGAATACATAGCATACATAAATATATTTCCTTAACATGTGGCTGTAAATGAGTTTTACAACTATTAATCTGTAAAGCTGTTACAAAGCTGGTTGTGCAATAGATCATATACCTGACAGCTACTTTGTGTGTGTGTGTGTGTGCGTAAGCTTCAGCTGAAAATGCTGTTGAAAAATTATTTAATACCATATTTTATAATAGCTATACATTTAGCTTTCACATATGTAGAACCGTCTCAGAAATAAGTGGAGAAGTCGCGGAGATAAAGCAAATAGAACTTTAATCGAGCCGGCTCGGAAGCCCCACGTCAGTAATAATTCCTTCAGTGAGACTTAATGTTTACAAACATGAGTGCAGCTTTATAGGAAAGTGACGTAACATCTTATGGCCGTTCATCCAATCAGAAGATACAGGTCCGGGTCCGTTTACGATCTGTCCTCCCGTGAAGAGGTGATGGATCCAAAAAGCAGATGTCTGTCTCTGATTGTGCACTATGAAGATGCGATCCCACGGTCGTCATTCACCTAGTGTCAATCGCCCATTAACAGAAACAACAATCTTGAGAAACGATTAAGTCATAAACAAATTCACAGCAGACATCTGAAGGCTATTTCAGCACTGTGTAATCTTTCATTACTGACAGGAGATTCTAACAAACCAACCTTGTTGACCCTTTACTTGTCCTGCTAAATCTAATCTGCTCAGTCTGTATACAAACTACTTCTAATGCTAGTATTAATATAAAACATTATATAATTATCACAAAACACTTTCTTCAACTTCCTATACAGAGTCTTCAACATACATTTCAGCACACATCTACACTCACCTAAAGGATTATTAGGAACACCTGTTCAATTTCTCATTAATGCAATTATCTAACCAACCAATCACATGGCAGTTGCTTCAATGCATTTAGGGGTGTGGTCCTGGTCAAGACAATCTCCTGAACTCCAAACTGAATGTCTGAATGAGAAAGAAAGCTGATTTAAGCAATTTTGAGCGTGGCATGGTTGTTGGTGCCAGACGGGCCGGTCTGAGTATTTCACAATCTGCTCAGTTACTGGGATTTTCACGCACAACCATTTCTAGGGTTTACAAAGAATGGTGTGAAAAGGGAAAAACATCCAGTATGCGGCAGTCCTGTGGGCAAAAATGCCTTGTTGATGCTAGAGGTCAGAGGAGAATGGGACGACTGATTCAAGCTGATAGAAGAGCAACTTTGACTGAAATAACCACTCGTTACAACCAAGGTATGCAGCAAAGCATTTGTGAAGCCACAACACGTACAACCTTGAGGCGGATGGGCTACAACAGCAGAAGACCCCACCGGGTACCACTCATCTCCACTACAAATAGGAAAAAGAGGCTACAATTTGCACAACCTCACCAAAATTGGACAGTTGAAGACTGGAAAAATGTTGCCTGGTCTGATGAGTCTCGATTTCTGTTGAGACATTCAGATGGTAGAGTCAGAATTTGGCGTAAACAGAATGAGAACATGGATCCATCATGCCTTGTTACCACTGTGCAGGCTGGTGGTGGTGGTGTAATGGTGTGGGGGATGTTTTCTTGGCACACTTTAGGCCCCTTAGTGCCAATTGGGCATCGTTTAAATGCCACAGCCTACCTGAGCATTGTTTCTGACCATGTCCATCCCTTTATGACCACAATGTACCCATCCTCTGATGGCTACTTCCAGCAGGATAATGCACCATGTCACAAAGGTCGAATCATTTCAAATTGGTTTCTTGAACATGACAATGCGTTCACTGTACTAAACTGGCCCCCACAGTCACCAGATCTCAACCCAATAGAGCATCTTTGGGATGTGGTGGAACGGGAGCTTCGTGCCCTGGATGTGCATCCCACAAATCTCCATCAACTGCAAGATGCTATCCTATCAATATGGGCCAACATTTCTAAAGAATGCTTTCAGCACCTTGTTGAATCAATGCCACGTAGAATTAAGGCAGTTCTGAAGGCGAAAGGGGGTCAAACACAGTATTAGTATGGTGTTCCTAATAATCCTTTAGTTGAGTGTATTTCAACTCATTAATTCAACATCACATATATATCTATGGGAATGTGACATTTGTCAGTTATCTGTGTATACTTTATGTGCATACATTGGTTTATTAATATGCCCTTTGTCAGTAGACCTACTATACATGTATAAACTATTAACTGTTTAATAATATCACAAAATAAGGCATGTATTGGCACTGAATCAAGCTTTACAAGAACCTTATCACACCTGTGCCTTATTAATTCCTAATTGTGTTAATTAAGCATTTGGAACCCCTATTCTGAAGTAAAGACGATGTTGGGCCAAAGTAACAGCTTATAAACTGCTTGTTTATCACGTATACCATAGTAATTAAACCACCAATCATATGCAACCTCAGTCATTCCATGGTATGAGGTACTTATAATTCTCTAAATAGGCTTAAACATTAATGTTTTGTGTCCAGCTGTTGTTTAACTGCACATTCAAAGCAGAAAATCATAATACAAATACATAATAATATGAATAACAATGATAATAATACTAAAATATTTGCTTTATCAATGCTATGTGTTATTTGTTTACTTTATCACTACTTGCTTAGCAAATCTCAGCATCTCACACAATTACATCACAAAAAAGTAGAAGTGCAGTGCATTGTATCGTCTGCCATAAAAAAATATTCCCTGTCTTTGTCACAATATAGAAGGAAACACACAGGTGATATTTTCCAAGTCTGTCCGCTTCCAGTTCCATTTTCTATGAAATCTCACTGCATACTCTTGTACATAGCGATGGTAGTGCAATGCAAGACAGCTTGACCATATGACTCCATAATCCCCATGTCATATTCCCCAAGAAGATTTTTCTGTGAGCTTCTTTGTACAGTACATAACGGGATGCCAGATCACTCTCCAACATCACCTCTTCTCACAGTAGGATGACCATATGACTTCATAATCCTTGGGACACTTTTTGACAAGGTGGGATTTTAAATGTAACCATAAATGGAGTTACATTTACATTTAGCTTAGTGTCTTGTTGCTTTACCAATGCGCTCTACTACTTTCAAGGTGACCAAAGATCAACATGAGCTGCCAAAATATAGAAATAGACATAATCATCATCATCAAGTTATTATATTAAACTCCTGTTAGTCTACTAAAACTTTGTTTCCCAGGATTGTTTTAAATTCATATTCTATTAAACTAAATAAAATAACATTGTACAGTTAACGTTTTCAGTGCTACCCATCCTTAAGAAATGTGTGAGATAAATAATGAATGTATTTGGTAATACTTACATCCAGTACATGTTGTTGCATTCTGACATTTAAATTCACCCTGTAGATATTAATACTGTGTCTATACCTTCTAGGTGTATATACCTTTTATGAGATGCTTAATGTCTGCAGGTGTTCCTAATTATTCATAATATATCTCTGTTATTGTTGAAATAGCTCTTGTCACTTTAAAATTGAAGAAAGCAAGAAAAATGAGCAAGAAGGCTTTCAAGTTTTGTTTATGTATGATCAAGAATTTGACATATGTCAGATAATGTAACCATACAAAAATAAAATGATTTAAAATATTTCATACAAAGAGAGCTCCACAATAAGAAAGAATTATGTTATGGTCTCTGAAATAAAATCTCAAACATATTCTTGTTTTCATATAAATATACTGTTGCAATATAATATATACTTACAGTTTAGTTATAATAGTTTTTGTTCACATATTTGTGTTCTATACCATTTTCAGCTAGAATGATCAGAGAGTCTATAATGGGAATAATACATTCTGCAGGCAGCCTTCCCTAGTGTTTAAAGGTATTTTCAATGCAATGAATGACATTGGACAGTATACATTACAGTATACACTTTAAGGGTGATGAAATTGTGTAAAAAGTGATGCTAAAATAAGGTTTTACAATTGTCTCTGCCACCTGTTCTTTGCCATTAATGATATGCAGATAACACAGCATGTGCTACAATTTACAGCTTGCTATCAACAGAATAATTAATTATAATTTAAATAACATATTATATGTGTCAGTACCTACAAGGCTGTACATTTGAAATGTCTCCAGAGAAAAGGTTACATTTCTTATTATGAAACTTACAACACAATTTAACTATGATTAAATATTAACAACATAATTTCTATATTCTTTCTGTGACATTTCATTCAGTCTCATAAAGTAGTGTTGGAGTTACAAATAGTATGCATAAAATGAGGTTTTATTATGACCACATCCCATACTGAAAAATGCATACTAAACACAATCTATCATGTTTACAATTAGAATGTAATTTTATAAGAAAGATTGAACTTTGGAAATGTCTCACTTAAAACCTTATGTGCATTATGTATAATTTAAATATGAGCTGGAATAGCATTTTAAATGGCTTTACATTTATATGAATTTTAATTCTATTAAGCAATGTGACCAGTAGTTTTTTTACAAGTTGTTAGTCAAGTCAGTGCTCTTAATAATGAAATATAGAAGAAAACTAACATGAATAAAGAAATATACCTCTGCTATAAGGATACAACAAATATTATGGTTAAAAAACAATAATAATAATAATAATAATAATAATAATAATAATAATAATACATTCACTCAAATAATCAGTTGTAGGGCAAACAACACCTAGATGGGTCATATTTTGAACATAGTTTAATAGATGCACATATCTATTAAATGAAACAATAAATGAAAATTACCTCAAATATTAATGTGTACCTTTTAACATTTATTGATTACCAAAAAGCATGGTCTAATTATTTATTCCACTTGCTTTAACAAGTCCATAATCTGTGCTACTTCATCAGTTTATTTCTCAATGTTCTTTTGTTAAAGATAACAACTGTAATTTGATGGACGTTACAAGCACACAAAGTGAACTCCTAAAAAGATATTGTCAAAGACATGTATATAAACATCAGTTAAAACAACATACAAAATGGAATCTCATTAAATGCGTGTCAATTTTTAAACAGCAGAAGAAGCAAGTAATTAATTTCCCGAGGGAAAGTGAAGAGTATACACAAATAAAACAAAGCAAAATTCAAATGCTCATAGTTTAACTTCTACCCAAGTGCTATGCATTAAAGGATTGCATTTTCAAAACACTCGTATATACCTCAGCAAAAGTATGTTTTGTAATAATCTGGATGTGTAGCAATGAAAATGGTATAAGAGATACTTTCATTGCAAATAAAAAGTATTACATTTTCCATTTGCTCTATTGTTAAAACACTTTAGGTTTCTGGGTACCATGCTGTGAATGGTTCAAAGTATTGTTTGTCATCACACTCCCCCCAAAGAATCATGTGCTATTATTTATAACTGTTTATTTACATGTAAAATTTTGAAATTCTCAGAAATAAAGTATGAAGAGTCTCTATTCTTGCAGTGCTCTAAATGCCCAGTCCAGACTGCCCTAAAAGACTGGAACACATCCAAATTTCACACACACACTCTATGTTGGTTGCAGGAGCTCTTTCTTACTGATACAATCTGTGTCATGCTGTATTTAACCAGCAGGTGGACGTTTCTAACAGTGTCTGATCTGATCTGAGAAAACTCACCAAAAATGCTCCGCTGCTACTGAATGAAAAAACAAAACAGAAGAAAACCATTTCACAGATAGCACATGCTATAAGATAAGACATGTCTTTCCAGATTTACTACTTGACCACTGTGTGATAGCATAGCATGGTCTTCACATTGTAAAAAAAATAAAGAATGGTATGAAAGTATGTATTTGTTTTAATGTTTGCTTGTTTATGAAATTACAATTTGTTAGGGGTGTTAAGGATAGTTAAAAAGACGATGGCAAGATGTCATTAGGAGCTGCAATTGCTACTCTGTTGTAAATATATGACTAGTAAACAGTCTGCTGCTATGCCTTGTTGCTGAAATTCAGTATTTTGCCTTTTTCCTGTAATTCGCCATTTAGTCCACTTTGTGACATTGTGTTTGTAACAATAATAATTATAATTTAAAGACACTACTGACTTTTTATAACTACACCACAAATACTCTGTAACTACACAAGTAATTATGTATTACTTAAAACCTTGAAAATACCAACTTAATGTGAAGAAATACCTGCTATGCATCCAAGTATCCAAGTTACAATTTTTAACTGGTTATAATGTATTTAACATTCTAATGTTTGTTTTGTTTTTGTTTTGTGATATTTGTCAAAGAAAACTATTTCTTGAATGTAATCACTCTCTGAGTAATTTCAAACTTAAACTAATCCTTCAGTAATGTATTTTAGCAATAACACATATTATTCACAGTGGTGTATCAGTCAGATCCAGAAGGCATCTGAGGCTTTATATATAGTGATTCCTTTATTATCATCTGTAAACATAAGCAGGTGATAATCATATATGCATAATTTGTTTAGTGAAAACCACAGACAAATTACAGTTGAACTTAGCTAGACAATCATTCCTCAAAATAACTCTTCAGTATATCTGTTTACAGATTGGCCTGTTGCTAATACAATCATTGTGTACTGTGCTGTGTAATTCAGAATTTAGGAACTGTAACAGCAAGTCATGTAAATGTTACAGATGCAAATATAGACATTCTACAGTTCCATGTACTTAATATTTAACAAAACAGAATTTCTGCCACTCCCCAGTTCATTCTACTCATGGGATTCTAGGCTAACCACTGTTTAAACCATAGAGAATCATCTGTTTTGCTCCTCTAAAACATATTTTTTTATGTGCACAAAAATGACACAACTCACTGTAAGTTTTATTTTCCTGTAATGGTTCCCCTTTAGAGTTTAGAATAATAGTTGTTATCCATTTCCTTAAGTAACTAGGCATAACTGTGCATGCAATATTAAATCTATTTATTGTTAACTTTAGTGCAGTAAAGATTTCAACAAGACTGTCAGGGATCTATGCTGGGGGCTATCCAACAAGTAATGCCCCTTGGCAAGCCTTCAGCACTGCCTACCTTTTAAATCTAACAGCATATCACAAAGATCCAAAGACACATCCATCTTTGATATGACAAAATAAGTGGTGCAAGACCATGTCATGTTAATTTAGGGATTACACCATTTAATTTAGATCGGGAGGGAAAAAAGCTGATTATTCCAAAGTAATCAGATTGAACAAAAACTCTTGCCTGACCAACTACAAAGCAATGGCTATCAGTGTTGACATAAATAAAGCAAACAAAACCATAACATTCACCCTCTACTCTAAAATGGTGTGGTGAACACTTACACATGTACAAAATTAACATTGAAAAGAAGCATAGCCACATTTAGTGTACCTCAACATGCTGTTCTGCTGCTTGGCTGACCATTTCTTCCCTGTAAGGTCAAACAGAGTTAAAGTTCAATCAAACAGAGCTGACAATTCTCAACTCAACTCTGAAGCTAAAGTAATAAAAAAAAAGTAGGTCATTATTGGATAGTGAGGAAATCAATGTCCATCAAGCAGTAAAACACAGATAAGGATTCATCATTGTTGAATCAGTTTGTGTGATGGACTTTAGAACATTATAAACGTGATGAGATTAATCTCAAACACTTTGTATTCTCATCACAAATCAAACAAAATGAGTTGGTTAATTTTGGTTAACGCTGAAACTGCTCACATTGAATCTTCTTGAAACTGAAGACCTGAAGCATTGTTACTGAGTACAGTGGTGAACGAAGCGTGTCTGCTAAACAGTGAAATTCTATGAATACATGAAGTAAAAGAAAGTTCAGATTGACCGATGAAATGTATGCAATATTTTAATGACTGATGCTCATGAAAGAAACTGTTAACTAAATGTGTTGCTCCAGAGAGAAAGTGATTCACTCTGCATTTATCATTTTACAGATGCTGTACACGCCACTATACTGAACATCAGCAATATAGTTTGAAATTTATAAATACAATTTTGAATATCCCCTCTGCAGTCCAGATGTGTAACAAATCCTGCATGTTTTCATTTACTATTACTATTATTTGTTTTTTATACACCTTACATTCTGAATCCAGAGCTGCAATATCCTGTATCCCAAATATCACTGCAGGATATTATTACCAGTGGAGTATGAATATTCCAGATAATCACCACCGTGACAAGTAGAGCCATATGGTATAACTTATTTTGTTCTATGTTTCAACATATTTTATGGTCTGTTCTTATAAAGCTCAAATACATAATCAGAATTATATGACAGGATAATTTTCCTTGACCTATAAAATTACTGTTCAGTATCTTCACTTGCCTCAATTATTAAAACACCACCCGAATGCTGCTGGCACTTTGTATCTGTTTCTGCATGGTCTGAGAGAGATTTTGAATGGGTCATTAGAGGAGTTTCAGCCGCCTTTGGAGTTCAGACCACCAGCAGTCCTCCACGCAGACACTTGTGCTCTATTATTATCAACTACCTATGTATCTAATAGATTCAATTTTAAATTTTAAAATGCTTTATATTCCAGTACACTTGTTATCTATTTTTTTTGGCCATCTCAAGGTGTTCAGAGATGTGTGTATAGACTATATTTACCACTTCAGGTCTTTGATTATGGAGATCTCCCAATCCAAATCTCATTATGTTATGTTACTGCCGGATACTGCTTCTGAATGATAGATAAGCATAATGGCTCTAATAAGCCCCTTTTAGAAACTGTGAATTGTAGTGTTAGCACCACTGTTCCCCACCAGGTATGAGTCCAGTATTAAAGTTTACAGGATAGGGATTTCATTTTCCATTTTCAACATGTATCGAATACAAGACTATCCTCCCAGAGAACTATGCAGTGCAATTGGTACTTCTCTAGGAACTTCTAGATGCCTAACATGATAAAATAACTAAATAAATATTAAACAAAAACACGGTTTATAATGAATGGAAAAGCCATTATATTCTATATATTCATATATTCTATATAATCAATTATTAATCTTTTAAGTCACACTTCTATGCCAATAACAGCATGAACAGACTCAATGCATTCCAAAAGACGTGAAATGTCAAGTTGCAAATTCCAATCCTGAGCTTTTTCACTCATTGGATCAGGGAGGGTCCAGCGGTGTGCTGTTTATTCTTTATTGTATAGAAGGGATGGACATTTGAACCTCAGTTAATAAACCAATCAGAACACCAAACAAAATAATGCTCTACAGCAGACAAATCCAGATCCTGATACAAATGCAAAAGCTAAACATGACTGATGTTCAACTGAAAACTAAGCTGAGCTCATATTCAGCTTCAGATTTGGATCCATGTCCAATTGCAGAAGAGAGGGAACAGCAGCAGTATTATTGCAGTGTTGCAGTGAAGCTGGTGTTTCATGCTGGGACTGTTTGAGAGGCCTGCAGAGCCGGCGGATTGGCGTTCCAGGGAGTCTAGCAGGGAGAGACTAGGAGGATATTTCAAGCTAGATGGAGGAGCTGTGAAAAGAAACATACAAGCTTAGTATTGTGTAAATGGTTGTGTAAGGGGATTTTTTTTTTTTGTAGTGCTTAACAATTATTTATTTAATACATTAAATAAAAAGAGTGACTATTATTTATTGGTTGCCACTGGACTCGCTGCTTGCTGCCATTTTATATTCCCTGTGGGTTATGGCATCTGAAAGTGAAAGAGGAAAAGCTATAGTTATTAGGTTGTGTCCATGGAAAAGAAAAGCACATGTATGAATACGGCATTCAATTATGTGAATGGGAAAATTAATTAAAGCCCTTTCTAGTCACCTGTGCTTTTCCTGTGCTTTGTCTCCCCAAGGTTTGGTCTTCATCTATGTACTGGATGGAGCCACAACCCTGGACACCACTGGAGGGAGGGAGTAGCCATATATGTTTCCACTTATAACAGATTGGACTAAGGATTATGGGAAATAACATTTTTAGCATAGGCTTTTATCTTTTAGGGATTGTTGCTTTTCTTTTTCTTTTCTTCCTTTTCCCCTTTATATTGGGTTTCTAGCTTAGTTATATTTATCCAGTGTCCATAAAGGTGGGTTTTAGTATTGCTTAGTTTTATGGATTGTTTTCAACTTTTTCTGCTTGCTGTTATTTTGTACATAGTGCAGACTTCATGCCCTACACTATTTGCTGTGAACTGCTGTGATGTATTGTCTACCTGTGGTTATCTGAAGAGAATAATAAAAGAGAATATTGTTTTCATGTACCTTGTTGGTGCTCCAGTATATCTGGACTCTGTGAGGGGGACCAATTAGGGCGAAGTTGGAGGTCCTCCACCTCATTTAAACATCAGGGTTGGGATAGTCGCTTAGCTTGTGGTGAGAGTGTCATCGTCACCCCTGACAGATGCATTGATTGTATAGCCAGGGGTGGATTTATAAGTCTTATTTACACATTTTCACATTATGTTTCTCAGTCTTCCACATTGCGAGTGATAATTAAATTTTAAAGCTGTAATGATCATTCCCTACACTGGATGATTTTATTAACACAATTACAGGAAATAATTTGCATCAATTCAAGTTGAATTGATTAAATGTTCTTAAGACAGATGCATTACATATTACCTATTATATGTTAAGAAGACAACTACTTGGAAGAGGGCTCTTTTTTTTGGCAGAGCTATGTGTTCCAGCTACTAAACTGATTAAAAAGACAATGAAACTGCACTCTGATCTTACCAAAGAATAATTATCAAAACTAAATTATTGGCTTACACACTCTTTGGTGTTTATATTTTCAGATTAATTTTCCTGTAATGAGATAATACAAAAGCAATTTTTGATAGCACTCAGTGTCTGTTGCTTTTGTTAGTTGAGCATTGAGGTTTAAGAGCTGCAACTCTTTAAACAAAATGTATTATCTGAAGTTTTGTTTGATGTTTGAATGCCTTGTTTGCATTTAAAACATTTCACACAATAGATCCTTTGATCACTGCTGACACCACACACAGCACAAACAATTATCATGGTGCTTCAAAAATATGTGTAATATTTTTTTTATTTTAAAAGACGATAAATTCATAATGTATGTATTTATATTTTTGGTTGACATTAAAGAGGAATCGAAATATAATGGGTACCTAAAGCATCAATGCCTGGATTTTCACGTGAGTTTCAGTAATGTCAAATGTTGTACTATTAGTGACAAATTTTATTGGATGAGGTTGAATTACAACAGTGGTGTTACATAAAGATTGACCATTTTGGGGCAGATGGGCTCACTGTACTGCTTTGACAATGGCTCAGGCTCTGAGGGAGAAGTTAAATTTGATGAAAATTATATGTGAAAACATGGATTAAAAGCATAATGACTTGAATATATGGTGATCACTTTTCTTTTTTTTCTTTTTGTGTATATGCATGTGTTACTGCTACTTTGTTTAGTGGCTTGACGCATATTCCATTAATCATTAGCATGAAAATGCGATAACAACACCAACCCTCAAAAATACAGCAAATCCATCTGGACAAAAATGGTAAGTCCAGTAGATGCTCATTAACAGCAACACCTGATAAGAGCAACCGCTGCCCATGATTGGATTCAACCCCATTAAAAACCAGTTCTGTAAATGCCACATACCTGCTGTGATGTTGTGTCTTCATATTACCCTGGCTCAAATACTTTTTTAATGATAAATTGCCTCGTTGTCTTTCTCAAAAAACAAATAGTGCAGATTACCCGTAACTGTAGAAATTGCAGTGCCCATCCATAGGGTGGGAAGCACAGGGTGGGAAGCACTGTTTTCAATAATTAACAGTCTTTTTAAGGTTTTTTACTGATCTTTTTGTAAGTTTAGGGTGTCTTCCCCAGAATCCCAGGATTTGAAGTAATGGGAACAGGTTCTTCCTATGAAAACATTGCAGTATCTGTTCTTATATAATTATACATATCTAATTTTAAAACTGAAATTAAATAAAACAATATGTGTCACTTCTTAATGAGATTCAGGTTACCCATTATAAAGTACTATGTAAATAATTACTACAAAGGTAATGGCACTTATAACGTTTGTAGGTTTTCTTATGGAAACAATTTACAGTCAAAATACAAAATTGCTTGGCTGCAGAAATAGAAAGACATTTTAGCATGCAACAGTTATGTGTGTAGCATTTTAATTGGATTTGCACTCCTTCCTAACATCCTAACTGTATTAATTTTTTGCTTCTCTTTAGTCAACTGAAACAATTGCCAGATGGGTTTGATACAACACATGAATACCAAAATGGAAGTATTTATATAAAGCAAAGGCTCAGAGGCTTCAGTTGTTAACTGTTCCATTGCAACAGAAACATGCTTTATCATAAAAAGTCAGAGATCATGCTTCTTCCATTTAATCTTTCACAGATATGAATATTAATACAAACTCATGCTATCTTGTTTCTGTAGAAAGTGAAACATTATAAACATAATTGAAGCCACCATAATACATGCAATCTTTATATAGAAATAATTATTAGAGAAACATATTATTTCACTGTAAAGCTGTGTTGCAATACTGGATATACTAGTGTTTTTTAGGGATTGTAAGGACATTTCAAGGAACATTACACATAGTTCCCTTAAACGGGATTGCACATGTATACTTGTAAATATCATTAAGAAAAAAGCATTGTGTGCAATTTTTAAGGCTGGCATCTCTGCCTGAAGGAAACACATAGATACTACTATTAATTCTGGAAAATGCATGTGTTTCAGCTTCTCGGTCTACATGGCAAATAATGAAAGACATTCTGACTTATTTTAGACATTATGTTGCTCACTCTCACTTTATTGTTCCGTGTTCTAAATTTCCATCAATTTAAATTAACAATTGGTGACCAGGCAGTTAAACGAGACAAGGGCCAGGCATAATGCATTTAAAACTGATGGTTATCAGGTTTTTGAATAGAGACTTTTCCAGCAGGTTTAATGTTCTCATCACATCAACGAACATCTTCAGTTCGTTCTCATTGCAAACACATAATGGCTAGCAAAAAGAAGCCAGTTCAAAGTAATTTATTATGCAAACCTCTCATAAAAGTATGTTAAAAAAGAATGTGACGAATATAGATAAAATACATCAATATAATTAAAATTTCATAAGGACAACTGTTATGTATTGCCAGTGTGTAAGACACCAACTAAAATAATTTTATATATAACATCACAGGAGTGTTTTGATTGCTAGACCATTGTCAATCAAATTATAATCATAACTTATAATGCAATGTTTGCAAACGTTTCTGTGTTTTTGACATGTATTTATTATCATAGGTATTAACGTATTTTTCTCAGTTGGTCAGTCTTCATCTTATAATATTCCCTTCAATAAAACATTACAAATACATCATAGTACTTGTGTTACCCACCAATTAAAACATTGTCAACCCCCTTTTCCAACTAAATATCCTCATAATTGAAAATAAACTGTAGAGAAACTGCTATTTTAAATGTTAGAGTTAGAATCAAAGTTAAATTTGTCAATGCTTATTCACAAACACACACACACTATACATATATGAGTATCTTAGAATGGTCCAAATTAAAATACAACCCAAACAAATATATTATAAGACATAAGATATGCATTGAGTCTACTGATTATGTAAATTGTTTCCAATAAAAAAATATTATTAAGAGCAATGTAAGAAATACATTGAGAAGGATAGACTATGCTTCAGTTTGGTACTTCTGTGTTGTTGGAAGAAGGTCAAACACAATCCAAGAACACTTAATCATGATAAGGTTTGACAGTAGTGTTGATCTATTTAAAACACCTATGAATAGAATCAAACCTAAGACACATAAGGATCAGGATCGCACTATTAAAGACTTGATTTAGTGGACATGCATTGCCACACAAGGTTGTAACACAGTTTTATTCTTCAATTTGCATTATATAGGATAGGTTCCCATTCAAGGTTTAATGCAATGTATACAGAATTAAAATATATTCTATTGAAAGACACTTGATACAAATTTAACACAGAAATCTTTATTTTGTGAGGATTAAATTGTTATTAACCAAATATTTTATTTTATTTAGCCATCCACAAATGTGTAAACCACTTAGAGGATGTATTTAAAATGAATCTTATAAATTACAAGCAGTGGCTCTGATTTTCTTAGAGGGCTTAGATGTTTTCTCCAAAATATTTGAAGAACCTACTGGACCTCTAGGATATCCACTGTACACTGCCAACATTGAAGAATTAGTATTTTCCACAGGGGTTGAAAGTGTGACTGCATCACAACAAACAGGAAACATGCTCAAGCAAATGGTAGTCAGTGTGTTACTAGATAAACTGACCTATAAAATGTGATACTGACAAGACTTAGATTTTTTCTATTGTTATTTCCAAAGCAAGGTCAATATGTAAGCAGTTTGACATGGCCTGTATCTACAGCTGTGCAAACTGCTATATAAAATGGCAGTATCATAAACAAAAAGGGAGAAAGAAAGCAACTGTCAGTATTATGGCAAATGTCAAAAGGAATTACTACATGTCACAAAGATGAGCCATCAGCCGTCATTTGATAGCAGACAAGGTGCCTGCTGTACAAATTGCATATGGCAAGTTATTCCATGAAGTCGGAGCCGTACTGGAGAAGCCCTTGTAGCAGTTGTGTATAATAGGAAAATTCACTGAACCGTTTCTGTGTAGTTGTCTTTTTGTGCAGGGTTACCATTACTAGTTTGGCTGTATATAACTGCTTTCTCTTTCACACACATTTTCAGTTTTCTGTGGACACCTTGCAGACATTTTACAGATTCGTGTTGATAAGATAGGAACTTGCTAAATTTAACATGGAGAAAAAAAATCACCTGCAGTGGTGAATACAATATGAAACACAGAATGTATTTTGCCATAAACGTGTGAATAAAAGTATATTTTGTATTTACAAATATACAATTTGTGAAAATCTGATTTGATAATAGAAACATTGTCAGCACATTAAGAGAAGGCAAGTAGTATGGAAATAAGTAGACATGATGTATGGAAATGTACTGTGATTAATATTCATGGAAACAGAATTGAAAACAACAATTGTTTGATTTAACTGGCCTACTTTATTAATTGAAGACCACATATACATGCACCACTAGAAAACACAGAACTCAACACATAAGACAATTTAAATGTAGCTTTTGAGATTCTGTAAAACTTCTAGAGTGGACGTTATATTGCAGTACTTTATCCTTGATGTCTTACTCTCCATTGGGGTTCTGTTAATAAGTTGTACTCTCATCTTGAAAAAAACCCAAGCCTTAGCTTTTCAAAGATAAACAAACCAGTGGTTCTCATTAAGAAGGTGGGTTGTATGCCCTGATTTCAGAGGTTAAACCACAGACAAATCCCTTTTTATGGTCTTATTTATTTATTTATAGTTCATTAAAACCCTTAGAAGCATCCTAGTGGGAGAAACACGGCAGGGATAGCCTTAATTGTATTATTAAACAAAGTGATGAACCAGCCGGAAATTGAATCAGATCGCTGCCTGCAGGTGGGTTTCCATTGAAGCTCCTTTAGTTTAACATATAGCAGAACCTAAAATATAATTACATCTCACAATATCCATATCTGACCCTTTTTAAAGAATTCTCAAACATTTAACAAAAAATGTAATCATCAAATACATTGGAATTGTTGTGTAACAGTCTACAAATCAAATATAATATATATCACTGTTTTCTTATTATCACTGATATTTTATTTTATAAAGAAGAACAAATGCAAAGTTCATGGAGTTTGTTTCTGTGTAAATCACCCTTATAATCTACTAATAATGTCAACCATTCCTAACTGCAGAATGGAATCAGATTTTTGTTTTTAAATGCACATAATAAAGGACACGTTCAACATGCATTCATATGTTCACGCTGGCTCATTAGTATCTAGTGTCATAGATTTGGTGAGAGCATGATGATTGATTATTATTTTAATTGTTTTTGTCAGCATTCATTATGGTCTAACTTCAAAAGACAAAGCATAAATACAAAGCAGCATCTATACAAAGCAGCATATTATCTGCATTCAGAGTAGTTTTGAGAATTTATTAACACCTATATTAGGGTCTGGGAATGTTTGTGTTCCAGGTGGATACTGAAATATGACTGAAATTATTTGTTTTGTTAAACAACCTCTGCTTTCACAGTTTATTTAAAATGAAATACAAAATACCATAATCATGATCTTAACATTGCTATGTCATAAGCAAAATGAACTAAATTAAATGATTTACCACGGACATAATGTGAGTAAAACCAGAAAAATAATTGCACTATGGTGAAAGGAAAGGACCACTTGTTAAGTAACGTTGTGAAGCCACTTCAGAAGTAGCTGAAAAAAGAGAACAAGAACACAGAGTTTTTCAAGAGGGATCCGGGACAGCAGGGAGAGCAGAATGCTTGCTGTGACTAGAGAGTGACGAGGAGACCATCTGCAGGCTGCTTACCGGGATAAAAGGAGGGCAAACCCGCTGGAGGCCTCTGCTTATATTCAAAGAGAAAGACAGACCTTCTACAAGTTTAACAAAAGGGAGCACAGATGGATATAATCAGTGGTTGAAGGGAACTAATATAGAAGTCCTTCTTCTTAATATGGTATGCAACAGTTCCAGTTCGAGCAGAAAAAAAAAATGAATATGAATATGACAAAAATAGGTGAGTATGAGAAAGACTGTGGCAGCTGGAGCTTCAAAACTGAAAGTGAACATGTCCCTAAAGTTAACCAACAAAGAAGTGCACCTCTATCAAATAAGGAAAAAAAAGGAAAGGACAGTAGGGGCAACTTCTAAAAAGGTTTTCATTTGAAGGAGGCGAGAATTCCCACAATACCACGAAAAAGACAATATAAGCAAGTGGAAATGTGAGGGAATACAATACACAAGGTGCATCAATAACTGGTACAGATTGTATTATTGTCCTGTGGCTGAAATATGTTTCAGTAGGTAAATTAGGTTTAAATAAATTACATAATGTGTGATGTTTCATTCTCAGAAGTTGGTTGTAAAATATGTTTTTACATTTTGTTACATTTAAGGTTCAGTTGCTTCTGTCATTTATTTTGACAACAGATACACAAATATGATTCATTCTGGTTAGCTGGTTATCCAGACTATTTTGATGCCATTTCTACATATGGACCAAATAATATCCACATATAAAAAGGAACATCTCTAACTGATGTCATGAACAGTATAAATCATGTTATTTATTGTCTTGCATTATGCACCTCATAAACGGTGTAGTTATGTACTTAGCTAAGTCTTTCCTAATGTCTATAGATTGTAAAAATATTTAACAGAAATGTCAAAAATTATGTAAATGTATTATTATTAGTAGTCGTAGTAGTAGTAGTAACTAAATTAAAACAACCCCCACAAAACTACACTACATAAGGTGAATAGCAGAATGCAACTATATTTTAGACCAAAGAATGTCAATGTAAAAATAGAGAAAAGCAAAATGTCACGGTAATTAGACACATTCCAATAAAAAGAAGAAAAACTACATAAAGGTATCTACTGTTGAGTTAAATTTTATTTTTATTCCTGTCAGACCATTATTTTGTAAATCTGATCCTTGCTGACAGTTTATGGCTTATAAATAACTTGGATCATTTTATTGTTTTAAAGAAAGTTACGTTTAGGTAGTTCTAATTGTCTCATGCTTATTTATACTGTTCTTAAAGTGAAAATTTGTAATACATTGTCATTCTTAATGATAGCTTTCATTTGATTGCATAATACAGGTTATCAGATTTACTGAATACAAAGTATATATTTTTTCTGATATGTCAACCTGTGTACTTACTTGCTTGCTATGATTGTAATTCCATTTGAAATTTTCACCCCAGCAGCTTCATCTTAGCCTGATTATGCCAATCATTAAGTTTAATGACTCGAACACAATACTTTAGAAGTTTGGATGTCAGATTGAAAACAAAGATTTTCCAAGGAAGAGTGGCAAGATTTATTTTAGCAGCTACACATTTCCCCCCATGCTTTTTTTCCATTAACATCATGCTGAACACTAGTTGTTATAACATATCCAGATTGCAATGGGACACCTACAAAAGCCACATACAGTATTTACAAGGGCATCTGTTACAAGGAAATAAGTCCAGTCAAGGCTATGTGCTACTTAAGTAAGGTAGAAAAACCTTTGAGAAAATTAGAGCTTGAAAACACAATTCTTTGGGGATTTTAACTTTGTAATTAATCACCCGATTTGAGATGATAATGTTTTTCTTCTTCTTATAACAGTGTCAACCTAGCTGTAGCTTGCAAAACTAAATGTTTGTACTAGTTGTGACTAAATGTACACACAGACAGTGCAATCAAACTGTTCCTGGAAATTTAGGAGAGGAATAGTGTTCTAGGAAGAAAATGCAAGCAGATGTGTGCACGAGCGATCAAATGGGACAGGAAATCTGCACACGAGTGGTGTTAGGAGCATACTAAATTTAAAATGTTGTTGAAAAAAACTAAACAAATAAAGATATCGAACAAGTAGATTAGTGGAAATGTTCTTGAGAATAAAAAAATGTCATCAACATATAATTTGTACAAGTACAATATCCTCTAATAATGAGGTGCAATACCACAAAAGCTTATTGCAATATTTTAAATACAGAAAGTAAATGCAATACAGTATGTATTAGTAACTATACCAAATCAGAAATACATGTATTACGTAACATGCATCTATTGTTGGCTTGGTGGTTATAAGATTGTATTATTGTTGTTATTATTATTGCTTTATTGTTGAGGTTTTGGTTGGAATTGTTGTTTCTGTTATATAGCCAACAATGCATTTTTTGTAGGAATAACAAATACATATTTTTAATTTATGTTTGGATTATGTAAGTTAGTAGTAGGTGTTTAATCTCTCTTAGGATAATGTTCCCTTTCAACCTCACTAAATTCCAGAAGCAGATGAGTAATGCAATGAAAGGAATTTATCTATTCCTTTCACACATACCAGACGAAGACCAATAATACAAACTGGAAGTATTTTTTAGGATGTCCATGCAGGGAATACTACTGCTCTTGTTTAATGTAGGAATTTGCAATCATGAATATTTTATTCCTACTAAATACAGTCACAGGTTCCCACCAAGGAATTAACTGTAGAACTTAGCCTAGCCTTTACATCTCCAATGACTTCTTTTATTCTTTCCTTCTTTTCTTTTTTTTTAGCAGATTTGCATTCATTCTGCTCAAATTTAATATTGCATTAGAACCCCAACCTTTTATTTTAACACAGAGCAGTGACTATCCCAGAATCTTAAAGCTGTTTGGGATTTGCATTTTTAGTGCTCTACTATGTAGGGTGAGAGAAAGCGCATTGAGGATTTCAGTCCTGTTTTTAATCACCCATCAACTGTTTAAATCTCTCTCTGTATCCACCTATTCATTCACCAGCTGCACAAAGTCACTGAAAGTCTCTCAACTTCTTAATAAGCAGCAGACCTCCCCTTAACTTGGAACATTTAACAACCTATGATTATCAAAAGCTCTGAGACAGACCTTTCCCTAATGCTACCCATCAGGGTGCAAAGACCTTTTTATAAGTCTTGCCACCAACAGATCTATTATTGAGAATAATAATACACCACCAAAAAAATAGTCATTCACAGAGATATGAAATGAAAATAGTAATAACTGTCAACAAAAGGCAAACATTTTGACTAAAAGTCAAATAGGAAATTCTGCACTGGGGTAACTGTGAATAGACTATGCATCTAAAGATTCCAAATTATTTATTAACCTTTCTTTCGTCCTTGAACAAAATAAAATCTCTCAAAACACCTGCCTTTTATCCTTAAATGTATTCAGTGCCCAGAAAACATGCAATGGGCAAAGTATAAACGGCAAACAGAGAGCATGCTGGGATTAAAGGATGAAAAACACCGCAATGTAATTTATAACACCCCGAGTGAACTGGAATACATTTGAAATCTGCAGTTTGAGACAATGCTTCAAAACGTACAGGAGGATCTTAAAAGGATTTTATTTAATTTTTTATAAAGCAAAATTGCACCCTTTTTTCTGAAAGTCACTGAAAATTATTAAAAGAGAAAATTGGTATGGAAAATATATATTCAATTAATATATGCAGTTTCAAACAAAACTCTATCTGCAAATTATGTATTAATATGTATTCAGTGTTAAGATCATCTTGAGTCACATTGCATATATACACTCACCTAAAGGATTATTAGGAACACCATACTAATACTGTGTTTGACCCCCTTTCGCCTTCAGAACTGCCTTAATTCTACGTGGCATTGATTCAACAAGGTGCTGAAAGCATTCTTTAGAAATGTTGGCCCATATTGATAGGATAGCATCTTGCAGTTGATGGAGATTTGTGGGATGCACATCCAGGGCACGAAGCTCCCGTTCCACCACATCCCAAAGATGCTCTATTGGGTTGAGATCTGGTGACTGTGGGGGCCAGTTTAGTACAGTGAACTCATTGTCATGTTCAGGAAACCAATTTGAAATGATTGGACCTTTGTGACATGGTGCATTATCCTGCTGGAAGTAGCCATCAGAGGATGGGTACATGGTGGTCATAAAGGGATGGACATGGTCAGAAACAATGCTCAGGTAGGCTGTGGCATTTAAACAATGCCCAATTGGCACTAAGGGGCCTAAAGTGTGCCAAGAAAACATCCCCCACACCATTACACCACCACCACCAGCCTGCACAGTGGTAACAAGGCATGATGGATCCATGTTCTCATTCTGTTTACACCAAATTCTGACTCCATCTGAATGTCTCAACAGAAATCGAGACTCATCAGACCAGGCAACATTTTTCCAGTCTTCAACTGTCCAATTTTGGTGAGCTTTTGCAAATTGTAGCCTCTTTTTCCTATTTGTAGTGGAGATGAGTGGTACCCAGTGGGGTCTTCTGCTGTTGTAGCCCATCTGCCTCACGGTTGTACGTGTTGTGGCTTCACAAATGCTTTGCTGCATACCTCGGTTGTAACGAGTGGTTATTTCAGTCAAAGTTGCTCTTCTATCAGCTTGAATCAGTCAGCCCATTCTCCTCTGACCTCTAGCATCAACAAGGCATTTTCGCCCACAGGACTGCCGCATACTGGATGTTTTTCCCTTTTCACACCATTCTTTGTAAACCCTAGAAATGGTTGTGCGTGAAAATCCCAGTAACTGAGCAGATTGTGAAATACTTAGACCGGCCCGTCTGGCACCAACAACCATGCCACGCTCAAAATTGCTTAAATCACCTTTCTTTCCCATTCAGACATTCAGTTTGGAGTTCAGGAGATTGTCTTGACCAGGACCACACCCCTAAATGCATTGAAGCAACTGCCATGTGATTGGTTGGTTAGATAATTGCATTAATGAGAAATTGAACAGGTGTTCCTAATAATTCTTTAGGTGAGTGTATATATATATATATATATATATATAATCTAACCTGAATCTTAAAATATGCCTTTTAACCCTCTCTGCATTTGATCTAAAATACCTGAAGTAATTATATATTACAAAATTGAAATAGTGTTTCTACTGAGTGTCACATAACATCTTGGGTGTAATTATAATTTTCTTAACTTTTCTTTCCCAGCCCAGCCCTGCAACTCCACTCGGAGTTCATAGTGAGTATATATACATTATAAGTGTCACGAGAGGTGCTTGCTGAGCTCATTTAATTAATTTATTTGTTTTCACTTCATAGATGTATTTATTATTGTGTATGTTTCTTTATTATTCACTTGTTTAAATCACTTATTGTTGCTTTACCGGTTGGCTTAATTCACTAATTGTTTAATTCTTCACGTGCATTTTCAATTACTTGCACAAGTTAATTTCAGCACTAAACAAGGCACACCTGCCTGGACTAAATGAGCGTCCTCCCCTCACCCAACCATCACCAATCACTCCAAGACTAAAACTCTCCTGGTGTATAAAGATATTGCCAACCTGATGTGGTGGAAGTGAGTGGCAATGGCAACATGTGATCACGATCCATAAAGAGAATTTTGGTCGAACCAATGCTGTCTAGAGAACGATATCACCTGGTGCCTCCTTCATTGTACCAAGAACTGCGGGTTCTTCTCCAACAGATGGAGGGTCAGGGCGTGATTCGGGAGAGCAGTAGCCTGTGGGCTGCATCCTTGTAAAGAAAAAGGATGGATCTTGGAGATTTTGCATGGACTATCGGAGGCTAAACTCTGTTACATAAAAAGACGCATACCCCCTACTCCGTATTGAAGAATCCTTGACCACCCTGACCGGCGCTGAGTGGTATTTGACCTTGGATCTCGCCAGTGGCTATTGGCAGGTGCAAATTGACCCCCGCCACTGCGTGAAGACTGCCTTCACCACACCACTGGGACTCTGAGTTCAAGAGTATGCCTTTTGATTTATGCAACGCTCCAGCGACCTTTCAATGGTTAATGCAGCGGTGCCTGGGGGAGCAGGTAAACAAGTCTCTACTAATATATCTTGATGATATTATCATCTGCTCCCCCAGCTTTGAAGTCCATCTACAGCATCCTGAGCAGGTCTTTGTGACCTTGGGCCAGTATGGACTAAAACTGCAACCTCGGAAGTGCCTCTTTCTATTGAAGGAAGTAGGCTATCTGGGCCACCAAGTGAGCAGGGACGGTGTGGCCCCAGATCTGTAGAAAGTGACGGCAGTGGAAGGTTGGGCTGTGCCCACGACAGTAAGGCAGGTGAGGTCTTTCCTGGGGTTAATTGGCTATTATTGGTGCTTTATCCCTGCCTTTGCAAAAATAACCACTCCCTTACATAAACTGCTGGTAGGCGTTGCCCAGGTTTAGAAGAATGCCATGATTGTCTGGACTCCCCTGTGTCAATAGGCCTTCGAGTTTTTTAAGGGTAATGAAGGAGATGACCAGGTGCAGGCTGTGGTGGCTGAGGACAGTGCTGGCTGACCGGAGCAGGACAGGATGAGGCTTTTCCTTGGGTCCAGTGGCAAAAGGGGGACACTGCCATCCAGCAGGTAAGGGAGTGGGTGCTAGCAGGGAAACGACCTTCCGGTGTTGTACAACAGTCCTCCACTACAGGAACTAAGCAGATTCTACAAAAATGGCCAGAATTGAGGGTCCGCCAGGGCCTGTTGACCCAGGGGAGATTGACAGCAGGGGAAGGGACTGTCCAGATCATCGTCCCATGGAATTGTGGAATGGAGCTGTGGGAGAAATACCACAAGGTGGTCGGTGATTTAAGTAGTGTAGCGTAAGGTACACTTATAAATTTCAGTTAAAGAAGTGAATTTAAGTATCACCTTATCAGGAATCGTAGAATCTTGTAGAACTCAATTTCTGCAATAATTGGACACAGACACCAATTCCAAAGATATAAATTCTCAAATTTATTAAAAACAAAGATAAAATGTAGCACCACACTAGTTATACAAAAAGGGAAAAACTAATTAAAATTCACTCAAGATCAACAAATCAAAGACAAATCACTTCCGTGACCAAATCAAAGACCATGGAATCGCATATGATAACACACAAAATGTTACACAAAATTACAAACACATTGACTACAATACTGGTTAGTAAGACGAAGGTGAGTCTCTCATTAGTATTGTTAGTCGGACATTAAATAACTAATGCAGGTTAGTATTTAAGTCAAATACCTTCTCGTTATATATATATATATCAGTCTCATTTACGTTTAGGTGCCGAGAAAGATTCTATCATTTCTTGTAACCACAATTCTCCCTAATTGATTACTGTTCAATGATTAAGGATATGCAGGGCCACCTATAATCTAGTGTCTATTAACGTGTGTCAATTTCAGACTAAACAGTTAAACAGGAATGAGAAGATATTTATCGGCGTTGACAAATTTTATTTCTAAAACTTAAAAAAAGTGTACCTTACGCTACAGTAGCCTCCAGACTCAATCCATTTTAAGAGAGCTACTTCTGGTACGGGATGGGGGAAGACTCCAAAACGATGGACGGCTGAGTGTGCCCGCTGTTCCTGGGCCAAGGCGCAGCCGTGGGCCAGTTTTGAGTCCCAGTTAATTGCAGACTCGGACAACCTTTATGGGATTAGAAAGAGCAGGACCACCCCCTATCATACCCAGGGTAACGGCACTTGAGCATATGAATCAAACCTTGCTTTCTTTGTTGGGAACCATAGGGGAGGGAGAACAGCATCATTGTCCTGAGAAGCTTCCCGAACTCCTGCATGCCTACAATAATGTAACTCATGACAGTACCTGCCACTCACCCTTTTGTCTTATGTTTGGTAGGCAAGCTCGGCACCCGATCAATGTGGTTACGGGGGCCTTGCCAGTGGAGACCTCTCAAACTTTGGATTTGTGGGTGGCCGGTCATGGCCACAGGTTATGGGAGGTGTATCATGCTGTGGCTGGTAAGGTCCAGCCGCATCATCTCAGAGATAGCTGGCACCAGAACCAGGGAGACAAAGGTGTTCCCCTGTTGCCAGGGGAAGGAGTCCTGATTAGGTATTTTAGAAGAAGGGCACAGGGGAAGTTGGCCCCACATTATCGCCCCATGTTATTAAAGACGATTTTTAACTGTAGCTTAGTAGCTTTAGCCGTTGATCGTGTGCAGCAGATGTTGTGCCCTGCTGCACCCCTGTTGCTGTAGTTGATTGTGTAAATAAACCCATTTATCTGTGCTCAGTTGTCTGTGGTGCATTCCTTGAGATTCTGCTGAAACTGCATGGGGAGAAGGGGGATTTACGAGCCCCATCTCGCTGTAAATAAAATATCTGGGTGGTGTAGTGAAATTAGTAATTCAGTGTGCACGTACCCCAGTGGCACTGTCACCTATATATATAAATAAAGATAATTTGCAGACACCTGCTGTGGTACTTCATGTTCTTATGCAAACTTTAAATATGAGTTAATTACAAATCTATCTTATGCTGTATTTTGAATCTATGTGACCTCAAGGGATGGAAGCTTTTTAAAATGAGCAAAGCCTGTCCACTGATGAAAGAACTACAAAAGAAGAAAAACAAGCTCTTGCTTATCATGGTGGTAAATACAATTCAGTCTCCAGTCAGATCATTAAAAGCAAGAATAGTTGTGGAAAAAATTGTCACCTAAATAAATGGCACAGTAACAGCCCTGAAAACTATGCAATAACCCTGTCTGTGAGAAGAAATCATTGAACATGAAAGTGGATAATTTGGAATGCAGGAGCCACAGGCAAAAGTTGCAAGTAATCAAAAGGAATGGAGGGGCAGCACCCACAATCTTTATGTTGAGAAAGCTCCTTTCCTTTACTGGATCATGAATGATTGTTTGCTAGTTTCAAAATTGTACCCAGCAGAATGACTTTGTGCCATGACCCAAAAATCACATCTGTATCAAGTCAAAGAATATGCTACATTGTACTGGAGACTGAGACCACCATAATGTGAGGGTAGTATTTTTAATTTTTATATTCTCCAAAATATATACTTGAAATTCAATGCAGAAATGGTGGAGAAACGGGAAACCTCTAAAACCATGGCTCCTCTATTAAAACATTTAAACATACCCTCTCATCATTGACATATACATTTTCATAATTGTCAAATGTTATGAATAGTTGTATAATGATTTATTTCCATAACACACTGCCTTGACAGACAATTAAGGTATTCCCACAGTTAAAAATTAGAATACTCCTGATGAAAGACAATTCCACATTGTTAATTCCATAATCAGTAAGTACTAGCCCTGACTCTCAACTGCATAAATCAACATGCTCTAGTAATATTAAGCTATGTTAATAAAATATTAACACACATTTTAAAATGTGTCATAGCTACTTGACTTTGAACTATGACAACTTGAAGACATTTATTGAGGAGGTAACCCACATGTGCTATTGCTTTCAATATTACTATAAATACTTTATATGCATCATCATATTTAATTATCACACAGTACAGTTTTATTTAAAGCATGTTTGTTTTTAAGAAAAAAAACATCAGTAATATTTACTCTCCTGAAGAGCATTGAATGTTGTTTACAGACAATGTTTTATTTTTAGGTTAAGTATCCATTTATGTCCTTGTCAGAAACTCATAACTTTGTACATAGTAAAATAACATCATTTTGGTGGAAGTAGTATGATAGTGCAGTTTGGTTTGCAATTTATTCATTATAATTTATAGTCTGCTTTTGTCTCCCTGCACTCTCTGATGTCAACAATATTGTGAGACCTGTCCTCCTCCTGTTATAGTAACATCAACACCAAAGTAATCTCTTAATCTTTCAAAACAACAATGATTATCCCCACAATCCAAATGCAATTAAAAACATTCTGTTTCAATATGTGATTGTATTGTGTACTGACCTGCTGTATAGCCTGATCTTACCCTGATTTATCACATGCAGGTAGAGCTAGGTAAGACTGTTCATCAAGCTCCTCCAAATAACATCTGGCAGCTACTTAACAGATTGAAACAAGGCCTATATGAAATACCTGTGCCATTCTATGCCATGCCTAATTCAAGCCCGTGTCCCAGCTAATGGTAGACACAGCCAAGAATGGTTGACTGACTGAAAGGCTCCATTTGACCTGGAATGTTCTTTTCAGAGATGTGTTTATGCATTAAGAAATAATGTCACAGACAGGACCTACTGAGTAAACCTTACTATCTTAAATGTTTACCTTGAATGTAAGGCTATGTTTCCAAAATAATCCAAACGGTGCTTTGTAAAAATATTTAATTGAATAATAATAAATAAATACATCCATAATAAGAAATATTAGCCTTTATTTGATGTATTTTGTCATGGAGAGTTGTACAAAATAAAACAAAATCTACTGTGGTCCTTTTGCAAGCCTACAAACCTTGATTCTGTTTTTGTTCAATCCACTCCTGTTTTTAGTCACCCACTTTCTTTTTTTCAGTAAAACCCATCTGTGAATTGAGGAATGTATTGGCATACCATTGTGAATGCTGGGGGCATCTTTGAAACCCAGACAGTAAATTGGTTTCCAGATGAAGTGCAATCTTCTTTTAAAAAAATAATTGGAAGGCTATTTATTGTTTAGATGGGAATTAGAAACTAAATAAAAAGAAGCACTGATAATTCACTTGGTCACCCTGAAATCCAACATTTCAATTTTGTAAACCAAGATAAAGGTTAAGTCAGGAGAGGATGAGAATTGTATTTATTTATGTATTATTTTGTAGTTTGTTTTAACCAAAAATACATAAAAAACAATAGATGAGTCTGCAGAATATGAACATCTGACTGAATTAATAAAAGCTTTCTAATACAAATCTATTTTAACATGCTTAATTTCATTATCCCCTGCATAGATAGAGAAAACATGGGGCAGCATAAAACAAACTATTGAAATAAAGTATCCAGTTTTTAAAGCACTGTATGTCAGTGTCTATGAGTCCTTAGGCATGGGATTGGAGGCTTGGCATGGCACGACATAACACAGCACCCACTAAAAACAACACTCCTACTTTTGGACCAAACACAATAATAAGTAAGTAAGTAATTAAAGTGATTTAAGTGAACCTTGTCACCTCCCGTGACATATGGGTATATATTTGGCTTTGCAAAGCAGAGAAACAAAATCTCGTTACAGTAATCCCTCAACCCTGGCTATGATGTAATACACTTCTAAAATGTTCAAGCTGTGTCGGGCACAGCAGCCTGGTCTCTCGGGTACAAACATGCCCCTGGGCACCACTTTAAGGACCACTGGTTTAGATCATTTAAAATAAATATAAAGGTTTCTCTGTGCTATGACTTGGTCTGACACTTATACAGTGGTTTCAGATAGATGTGTCTGCATCTGGCAAACAAACAGAAGCTTCACAGAAAGATCTTCAGCTGTGTGATTTCTTCAGTGAAAATATAATGTATATATTGTGCTTTCTGAGTATAACCAACTGAATATGAAGGCAGGACTCTACAGTTTCACAAGGGTTTTAATATTCCTTATCTCACATTAGTATTACATTTCAGTAATTATCTGTTATTTATAAAATGAAATGAAGAGTATGCCTCCCATAATAAAGCATTTTAAGTTTGCAATAAAAAGTAAATTGCAATCAATTTGATGTTGTATTTGTTTCATTTTACTTTTATAACTAGCACAGATTTGGTTTTAAACATCCTTCAGAACAGTCTTTGACAGCATGGAGAGTAGAATTTTCATTTATTGTCTGTAATTACTAATTGTCTTCTATAAAGCTGTCAGTTACTAAGAAATGTGGATTCCTGCCCGAAGACATTTTAAATATGCAGTTGACAGTAGCACATATAGATAAGTACATTATTCTGTAACTGGCAGTTCAGTGAAAAAGTCAAAAGAATAGAATCATGGATATGATTGCCAGAGAAATGACAAGACAGCATTAAAAGGTGATTGAAAAAGTTAAGACCCTAAAATAAAATAAAACAAGAGCAACCGTTACTGTTTCAGGTACTTTTCATCCATACTGAATATAGTCAGACAACTCAATAACATTTTACTACGTTGCTTTGTTTCATATTCACACTTAACTTTTTGCGGGTAGACTGCAATTATTACTATATTTTGAAAAATATTCATATATCAGGAACATTGAACAAATAGATCCTCACAAACATGTTTTGAACAGTTACTTTTGAATAATACACCACCCCAGTGCTGTTGTGGGGATTGAAGTAGTGGGTGTACTCTATAAGCTGGTGTTTCTCTTTGAAATGTGGGTATACACAGTTACATGGGCATACGCAAAAATCCCTTGAAATGAAGTGGGCATATGGCATATATGCCTGCGTATGCCCTTGACTACACCACTGCACCACCCAATGCATCTATTAAAAGGTAGACTGAATTATGTAATCTTTAAAGAAAGGCACAATGTTGGTACAGGGTTTGCCTGAGTGGCCTGTTACTGTGGTGAGAAATCATCAAGGTGCAAAAGAAGATGACTCTGCTGAAAAATAATGTGGTGGATAAGTGAGTATAGAGAGTCTGGCTATCAGGACACCATGATTACCATGAGTGTCAAAGTTTAAAAGTATATTTTTCTCCATATAACACTTATGAATATATGTGCAGACAGTTATCATTTTACCTTGGGGATTAGAGAATTCTCTAGGTTACATTTAATACTGCAAATCATTTACAGTATACGTGTTTCAGTCTGTTTCTTAAGCCCCCTGCTGTACGCCAGGTTACAGACTCAGCCACATGCTGATTTTTAATGGGTTTAGAATGGTAGACAGAAACTGCTTTATGGACCTAAGAATACAAATATTCTACTATTGTTTGGTATTATTTTGTACAAGCAAGTGGATTTTATTTCTGGCCTTTGGGATAGGCACTGACAAGCCCAGTGTTATTTTAGACCTACAGTGCAATAACAGTGATTGGACAAGTGACCTCAATTTAATTTAATGCCCATTATTTCATATGAAAATTCTTCAGAGCGCTCCAAAAGCTTAATCCTAATACATGGGAAGGACCCAATGGCATTATGAATATAAGCCCCTGCACTTTGCAGCTACAGCTATTTGTTATCCATTGCTGAGATATTCAGCCTGTCTTTTTCTAGAATATAGCACAAACTATTAATGTTCTTTATATTTAATGAAACTGTTGATTGTAAGCAATCTTTATATAGGCCACTGTGAATTAAACAATTTTAACACAAACTATAGCTCATTGGGAATATAAAGGGGTTTCCATTTCAATTTACTAAGGGCTAACTGTGAATCTAGTCACCTTTGGTTCTCAGGATGACAACCAGATCTACCGATCTCTCAAACAGTCTGGCATTTCTTTACATATCGAAATAAAATAATAATTTATTAAGAGCTGAAGCTCGACCCTTCAATGGAGGAAGAGGTCACATTTCCACACACTAGTCAGACAGGTTTTGAATAGCTATGATCATAACCCATATCATAGTGTGGGTTCATATCCATATCATATCATCTTTTGTGTGGTCTCCTTCTAGGTCTTTTTTATCTTTTTCATAGCAGCTTGTGTCCATCTTTGGTCTGTTCTTTAGCCCATTGTGTCTAGCCCATTGCCATGTTAACATTTTCACTTTTTCATTGATGTCACATACTTTTGTTTGTTCTCAGATGCATTTATCCAGATATGTGAGAGGGGATAAGAGAGGGTCAGAAGAGGGAAAAGAAAGGAAGCCATGGGCATCATCTGCATGTAAGTGGTAAGATAACCTATTGGGATGTATTGAGGGTCCAGGACAGATCCTTTGGGCACACCTGTTATGAGAGATCACAGTTTGCATGAAGATCCACGCCATGTCACCTGGTAGGTGCGGTGGTGAGGTAGGAGACCCCAGCAAGAGCAGTGCCAGAAATTCCACCATTGGTAACGAAGGAAAGGAGAATAGAGTGATTGACCATGTCAAAGGCTGGAGAGAGATCAAGGAGGATTTGCACAGGAGAGAGAGAGTCCACATGAGCAGAGTTAAGCGGGTCAGTGACAAATAGGAGAGCCATTATAGTGGAGTTACAGGTTATAGTTGTATATTTCAGTATTTCAGTATTCAAGAAAAATATATACTTCATTGAATGGAAGAAATATTATCCTGAATGATATTTACATAATAAATAAATAAATAAATAAAACAATTGACTGGTTTGACTGTTGGACATATTGAATGTCTCCAGAGCTGCTCCTTAGTCGTCCCTGGCCCCTAAGTGGTGGAACGACCTTCCCACTGAGGTCAGGACAGCAGAGTCCCTGATCACCTTCCTGCAATTCCTCAAGACACATTTGATCACAGTGTACTTGTAAATAGCAGTTTTTCAGCACTCCTGTAATTTTGCACTTTATATAAGTGTGCTTCCCTAGTTTCCTGCTTACTTATACATTGTTAGATTTCCTTTTGTTTACTTTGATTTCTTCTATGCCCCCACCTTTAGCACATACCTGGGACTTAACTGCATAATGTCTGCACTTGTTACCTCTTTGTACTAGGATGTACCGTTTGTATTTTATATTAACTGTACTTTTTAATTCATAAATCATACTTTTTATTGATTACACTACTGTACTTTTGTATAGCTTACATTTTATTTTGTACTGATTTGAATAAAAACATAGACAGCCTTATTTTTCTCTTTTTGTTATTCTAATCATACATATTTCCATGTGTGTTTGTAATGTTTTGGAGTTTCTGTGTTATTTGTGTGTTTAATGACCAATGCAAATGAACTTTTCATCAAACCATGCATGGCATTTAGCAACTGATTTAATTGATATCTTTCGAATTTCCTTTTTTAATCCCTTCATCTATTTGTACAATATTATCAATACATGTACTGAAAATAATGTGTGGACATAATGGCAAATGCTAATGAGCAGGATAGGAACTCAGCTGTTCATCGGAGAGCTGAAAATCTGCATTAGAGGTTTACAAATATGAATCCCTACAATTATCTGTCATAATACACTTGCAGCTTTCTAGAAACTATGAGACTATACTGTAGAATACCCACCCTATCACAGCCAATGATTCACATGCAGAACAATTATATGTTGTTTCATGTCCTACAATATATGTAGTACTTATACACACAGGTATATGACATTTTGAAAAATAAAATGTTCTCTGGAATGTGGTAAAATAAGTTCAAATATGCATGTATGGTGCTACATTCAGCAAAGAAGTTGGCATATTTATTAATAATGACTAACACATTTTCTATTTGATGGACGGAAACTCAAGCAGCAGGAACAGGAAGAAATATTTCCCTGAAGCACTAATGCATTACATCAAACTACTAGTGCTTTTTAAAAATCGTGTACAACAGTTATTGTTTTCAAAAGGTCTATGTATTGGCATATAGTCTACTTAAGTCATGAGATTATTGACACTTTATAGTAGCATACAATATACATTGGCTAACCTATGACTTCAAATACTCAGGAGACCTCAATTTCAGAATACAAAGCACACTTTAGTATTGGGCAGACAGCAGCAGGTGGCCTCCTAGGGGTTAATGTAGAAAAGGGTTCTTTCACAGCACAGCTGGAAAATTCTCACAGCATATTTTCTATTTAAACCAATTGCAGCAAGTAATCCCCAAGGAAAGCTTTGAGTTGAGCCAAACTCATAGAATTAGGAAAGTTATTTTCAAGGATTATGATTTCACTCCATTTACTCCCATGTGCTATTATTAGTATTAGTATATTATGTAGCATATATATAATCTATAATGTATATTATGTATGTTTATAACCCTACTCAAGTGTACTTTATCCAATAGTTGCTCATGCTTAGCAATCCACACCAGTTAACTGCTGTTTCCAAGTTACACAGGAATGCATAACTATAATAAAATTATGTCTATGAAAAGAAAATGGCTTAAACCTGAATTTTCACCTGTCTTAGATCATAAAACAGGATGTTCTGTTATTAATGATGAAACACAAACATTTTCCCTCAACCAAAGACTCATTTGAATTCTGCCAGCTTTGCATAATTCTAACATGATTTATGACTCTGGCATTACATGTAACAAAAAAAAAAAAAAAGGTTGAAAAGTATTGCCAGAATGCTGGCAATATTTACTCATCATTTACATAATTTATTAAGTGGAGGCAAAATATAGCAGGCAATCACTTTTTAGAGCAAATAACTGGAAAAATATAACCACTCAGCCACTTTCTAATGCTGTTGATGCTAGATTTGTGGCAAAGTACCTGAACCTGCTCTCGTGGGAGACTGGGTGTCAAACCTGATGGGTGTAAGATAAGCTTCATTATTATAAATCTGCAATTAAGCTCAGAGCTGGATAATGTTGTGTATTGTTATTTTTACATTGTCTTATTCATTTTGAGAAAAAGTTCATAAGATGGTTCCAAACCATGGCTTTCCTGTGCTCTGTGAATGTCTCATTGTGTTTGAGAATATGTTACAGTAAAAAACTACAATCATAAAGTATATTTTTTCATTACGAAGTAAGAAAAACATGAATATGGATCTAGTCTCATAGAAATTAGTTGATCTTTTAAGATACAGATATGTTTTGGTAAGAAAGTAAATAAATATTATAGACAAATACTGTTATTATAAATCAAATAAAGTTTAGGAATAGTATAGTATAGTTGAAATGCTCACATATTTTTTCAAAATGTAATGGGACATGCCTTTTTCAGTCAGTACTGAATTGTACCATATGCTGCATAAAAGCTTATTAATTTTATTTCAGACAATAGTGCACTGTTCCCACTGCTGGGGTGTTATTGGGAGGGCAAATTATTACAATATTGTTTTGTAACATCTCCAGTAATAAGTAAACAAGTCTTCTAACTAAAATAATATAATAGATATAGCATGAAGTAGTACATTTATAGGAATCAAAATATTCCCACTTGAATCTTATCTAATGCTTTCTAAAAATTGAATCATGCTGTTTCATGAACATATTTAAATTTCGACTTGAGAGTGAGTGGAGTTAATTATAATCAAATTAGTATTTCAAGTAGCTATCCAATTTGGCAAACTTCCATTTCAGAATAAGACCCATTAAACACAATACACATTCTATAATACCGTATTATACAAGTAGGAAAATACAACTTAACACATGGGTAGTAGAAAAACATGATCTAACAATAATTTGAGATCATATAGGATAAAACAGCAAAAAGTACAGCAGAAAATGTTATTTTGTAAGTTGTTTTCTTGCCCCAGAAACCTGAAATAGCATGAATGATTATATACTAATTGTTTGTATCTTTTTGTGAATTAAAATGACTTTGTATTGGTCATACAAATATTTCATTCACCCCTCACCCAGCAGAAATGTCATGACAAACTCATGGGAAGGAAGTGCTTCACATTCAGACAGTGATTAGAGGGGACGTGGGTGATGTTAACTAAACAGACAATGAGTGTGATGATGATTAATCTCCATGAATTAAGATCAGCTAAAATAAATGTTGTTTAGGGCAATTTACTGTCACAAATGAACAGAGAGATCATTACAAATTGCATTGAAGCAGCATGAAACTAGGGACTCAGGATCCACAGAATCTGAAATACACTTTGTGTATATATATATATATATATATATATATATATATATATATATATATACTTATCCTTCAGTATGAACTATCTATCCATTTAAAGTAATACAAATGTGAAAATATGGCATAGACAAATTGTGTATTTATATCAAAATACATTGAACATGAGATTTAACTGATACCACATGATTCAATGCTTTGTTTTATACTCTTTCAAAGAAATACAAAGAATTACATACTGGTATATAATACTACCCACAACCCTCGCCAGGATAAGCGGTTTCGAAAATGCATGGATGGATGGATATACAGTATAATACTAAACTACATCAATAGAAAACTCTTTGCCAGACGTTTGAAAGTAGTATTGATCAAGAAAATTATAATAGTAGGCCCAATTTGTCAGCATCTCTCTAATTTACTGTAACAATGGTGTACCTTTGTTGTGCTTGAGAGCAGGTTCAGTGAATATTTCACAAAAGATAATATATTATGATGCTACTTAAAACCAGAATACCATACAGAAAAAGTTGTGAGAACCTACAGTAGACATTAGCCCCATTATAGTCTTTAATACTGAAGCTCTACTTAACCGTTACAGACTGACAATGTGCTTACAGTATGTACTAGGGTACATACAAGCATGAATATGTGAATTACTAGGACTCGAATGCATTATCTCCCTCTTATAATGAAATAATAATGAAACGAGAATATGGTAACACTTTATAAGCATCACTTAATTAGACATGTGTCAGTCACATATGTAGAGGTTTTGGATTTCAAACTTTTAATTTGAGAAAAAATAAACATGGTGTATTCCTTTATGGAAGCATCAATTGTTATGAATATATGATTTGGCCGCGACTTCCGGGTCCGCTACGGCACGCCCGGAGGTCCGCCATCTTACTGGGTGCCGACACACTCGTCGCCGCGCCCGGCGATTCCCCACTCCGGTGAATGACGGGGGGGCCTTGGGGGCGCTGGATCTCCACCTCTCCCCGAGCCCCTCCATCCCCTCCTCCAGGATGGTAGTGCTGGGGACAGCCGCACCTCCTACGTCGGCGTCCCCACCTACTCCCGCTGCAACATGGCACATCACCCACCCCACCCCCTATCTCGGAGATAGCGGCGGCGGTGGATCAGCTGGTCACGGTGATGTGCCAGGGGGCAAGGGCAACAGGATGATCCTTGGCAGCCATTGTGGCAGCACGCCGCCAGCTTTGGCTGTCCCAGGCACAGCAGGTCCCAGAGGCACCTCAGGCTCAACCTCTGTGCCTGGCCCCTGAGCTGGAGCGATTGATTGCCTGGGGTGTGTCGGACGCGGTAGTTGCCACTATTCAGTCGGCGAGAGCTCCCTCTACGAGGTCACAGTATTCCTACCGCTGGCGGACGTTTAGCACCTGGTGCCAAGACGGCGGTCAAGACCCAATGAATTGCCCCATCGGGGTCATATTGTAATTTCTACAAGAGCTGTTGGACCAGGGCAAGTCCCCGTCCACGCTCCAATTGTATCATGTTTGGATTGATGGCGAGCCTCCTGGGTCTCATTTTCTGGCTGTGCAGTTTCTAAAGGGAGCTCGATGGCTACGGCCTCCTCAAACCCTTTCACTGCCAGCATGGCGCCTTGATGTAGTTCTGGACGCACTTTCCCAAGCCCCATTTGAGCCACTGAACTCAGCTGAGCTGAAGCTGGTTTCACTTAAGACTGCGTTTGTGCTGGCAATCACCTCTGCAAAATGCGTGAGCGAGTTTCACGCCCTGTGCATACACCCATCGTGTGTCTGTTTTGCGGCAGATGGCTCCAGGGTCACGCTACGGCCTAACCCTGCGTTCCTCCTGAAAGTGCTGTCTCCATTTCATGTCAACAGGCCTATTGAGTTGATGGCTTTTAATCCTCCTCCCTTCGCTTCAGAGCAAGAGAATCAGTTTCACCTGCTCTGCCCTGTGCGGGCCCTCAGGTGCTATTTGGAACGCACTAAGGACATTCAGCATTCAGACCAACTGTTTGTGTCTTATGGAGCGCGGACACTGGGCCAGGCGCTTTCAAAGCAGCGCCTCTCACATTGGATTGTGGACACCATTACCATGGCCTATGAGTCTACCAGGACCCGGTGCCTGATCACCTGGTGGCCCACTTGACTCGAGGCGTTGCCACATTATGGGCTCTTTTTCAAGCTGCCCCCTTGGCGGACATTTTTGCGGCTGCAGCTTGGGCCTCGCCACTTACATTTACCTGGTTCTACAGGTTGGATGTGACGGGACCGGTCCCTTCCATTGGGAACCTGGTTTTGGCTGCAGTAGAGCCCCAGTAGCCTGCAGGCTCTGGCTCCTGCCTTTCCTCTCCCCTGTAAGTGCATCCTGAGGAAGCTAGTGAATGATGTCTTTCCCTTCCACTGGACTATGCCTTCCAGTCGAGTACCCACGCGAGCTGCTCCTGGATGTACAGACAGCCCTGCCATAGAGCACCAGCAGTGTACATAGTTCATTTATTTGCACGGTAGAGCTGTAGTTGTCCTGCGTTAGCTGTGCTATTCGACAGGTGTCAACTGCTCCTGTGTTCCACGTGGGGTGCATGAGGCAGCTCCTGCACCCCGTGATGTATATATGTGTATATATGTATTATGTGTTAAACAGCAGGACTGTGGCTCTATTCTAAAATTGTAGAATGAAGTTCACTGCTGCTGTTCCCAGCTGACGGCGCTAGAGTTTTGCTGCCTCGCTGTGTATATAGTTCCTTTGTTAACACTGTAGAGCTAATGTTGCTAATGTAACCAGCAGGCATCAACTGCTCCTGTGTTCCATGGGCGGCACATGACTTCGTTCCTACGCCCCGTGGTGTATATAGTTCGTTTGTACGAAATCTAAATTGTCAGCACAATGGATCTCTTCCACTTTGTACTGTTTAGTCGAGTTGGATGCTCTTGTGCTGTGCGCTGACAGCATGAAGGTACTAACGGCAAAGGGTAGTGGTATTTGACTGTGATCTTGTTTAGCCCCCGATAGTCAAGACATGGCCAAAGTCCTCCATCCTTTTTGGTCACAAAAAATAAACTAGCAGCAGCAGGGGAAGTTGATGGATGAATGATCCTGAGCTCCAAAGCCTCCTGTATGTATGCCTCCATAGCCTGGGACTCGGGAATGGAAAGGGGATAGACACATCCCCTGGGAGGCGATGTACCAGAGAGCAGCTTGATGGCACAATCCCCTGGGCGATACGGAGCCAGGCGACAGGTATAGGCGGATTGGCCATCGGGCAATTCTGGTAAATGCTAGAAGGGCCAGTCCATTTTTTTAGTTCGGTGGGCTGGTCAAGTCCCATGTGTGCCGGTTGCCCCATGTAGACACCCGGACCGCACATCGCCAACATCCCCCCCCAAAACGCAGTTCGTCAGCACCCAAAACCACACTTCGGCAACCCCCCCCGGACCGCACTTTATTGGGACACAGACTTCACCAACTGTCGCCCCCCAGGGTAAAAGTCCTGTCAGTTTTTTGGTCCCAGTCCGCCCCTGCTGGCAGGTCTGTGTATTCCAGTGGGATATCTGGTGTGGTGGAAAGGAGTGGGCTCTCTACATGTGTAGCTCGACATGGCAGGGTGAGACCCCATGAGAGAATATCACTGTCCCTCCAGGATATAGTCAGCTCATGGTAGGAAAGCCTGGGAAGCCCAGGGATGACGTCAGTGGCAGGAGAGTCAATGATGAACAGAGAGAGTTTCTCTGTGTGAAGGAGTCTGATCTGCAGGGTGATGAGAAATGTTTTTCAGGTGATGTTAGCAGTGGCAATGGGTTGATGGTTCACAGCGGTGATATGGAGAGGAGGAAGACAGGGAATGAGGGGGATCCCTAGACATTCTACAGTTACGCTGTGTATGAAGTTCCCCGCTGACCCTGAGTCCAACAAAGCAGATACAACGAGACTTTTAGTACCCCACGTGACCTGAGCTCATTTGTGACTGTGTGACATTGTCAGTAAAGGACATGATTCTGTACTCACAGTGGAATCCTGGGAAGAGTTGGGACGAACTGAACAGGAATCATGGAAATGACCTGCCTGACCGCAGTACAGGCAGGGACGGTGTTGCATCCTCTGCTGTGTTTCCTCCATGGTCCGAGTTGCATGAGTTTTGGAACGGAGACAGGAAGGTATTGTGGAAAGAATCTGGTCGCTTGCTGGGAAAAGTCAGTGGTGGGAGGCCTTCGTCTGGCTTTTCGTAGGTGATCCAGACAAACCGCTAATTTTAATGAGTTCCTCCAAATCGAAATCCTCATCCCGACATGCCAGTTCGGACTGCAGATTGGAGTGCAATCCCTGTCTGAAGACGGTGAAGAGAGCCTGATCATCCAATCCACTACTAGCAGCCAGTGTGCGTAACTGCAATGCATAATCTGCTGCTGAGGATGTTCCCTGTCGGAGAACCAGGAGTCACTCACCAGCATCTCTTCCCTCTGCCGGGTGATTCCTTCCCTGTAAGCATTGTGATAATGAAGGCGATCTGGGCTGAATAATCGTGGAAGGCAGCTGGCTGGTGTGAGAAGTACAGGGAGCACTGGAGGAGGAAACACTCACACGTGTCAGGTGATCCGTCATATTTTTCAGGCATTGGGAGACGGACCTCGATTGCATGAGCACTGGCAGAGGCCGATATGGGAGGGCTGTCTTGTCAGTCGTGCCGGAATCTGACGGAGGAGTTGATCCACTCTGATGGCGATCTGGTCCAACTTCGCCTCGTGTTCACATAAGCGAGCATCCTGCTTAGTAATCGCCGTCTGCAGGGTGGTCAGCTCTGCTGGGTCCATGGTCAGGCTACATCTTCTGTCACGTACCGGTGGCCAAGAGAAGGAACCCAGGTGCAGAGCGTCAGAGGAGTCCAGGAACAGGCGAGGGTCGTGGGCCGGTAAACAAGGCAATAGGGACAGTCCAGGAAACGGAGTCAATAAGACAGGCGGTAGGTCAATCACGGGAGGAACAAGACAATCCAGAAAATCCAGAAGAAGAGATCAGTACCAGGAAGACAAAAGAAGTAGTGCTTTGAAGTGAAACCAAGGGAATACAAGACGCAGCATAGAAGGAAGTGACCAGGGGGTTTAAATAGTCAAGCAGGTAACTGTGGTGGTCAAGTAGGTGAGTGAAGAATGAGAGCAGAGAGTGAAGAGCGGGTGCACAGAGTGTAAAGGAATGTAGAGTGACTGATTAAAACTCAGGTGATGCTGACCTCTGGTAGCGGACAGTGAAAGTGTGGGCAGCTAGTGTCACAAATACATGATGGAGTACTAATTGGCTTTGTATGTGGCCATTTCATAATTTATATTTTGATATGTTTATATTTTTCCAGAGTAGTTTGTTTAGTATTAATATTACATTTAATAACACTCAAATGCCTACAGTTTACCCACACATTAACTAAGAAACTATTTTATAATATATTGTTGTTCTGCAGTTATGCTAATCATTAACAACTATAAATATTGAGCCATCTTTACCAATAACAAGCTCCAATCATATCATAACTAATTTCAGTTGATATTAGCAGTCTGAGCCACAGTCTTAATTATTGCTTAAGGGAATAGATAGAAAGACTTGCTTTTTATTTACTCAAAATATAGATCTGTATCTCAGGGAGAGCAGATGCTTTATTCAAATAGAGGCTACTTGCATTTCACATTTGTTTCTACGGCTAATTTACAAGGAAAAAAAGTGATATCTAATTTGCTATATTTCAAAGTAGACTGAAGCACTTGATTTGTGACTTTATTATTTTATTTCAATTACATAAACATAAGATTTGGAGTCATATTATTAGTTCATTAGAAATGTAATTATTAATCATGTCATAAAACAGTAATTGGCATTTGGAAAAATACTGTATTTCTCCAGATGATTCCATGAGTTCTAGTTTATAGTGTACTTGTCACTTGATAAGTAAAATTTCTTCATGAACTTCAATTTATACCATTCAAATTCATTTTTCACATATATTCCTAGCACTTTGAAGACTGGGTGATCTCATGTACTGTTTAGAACTTCGTCTTCCTGACTGACAGTGAAGTACTGTAAGGCAAAACGAGTCTCTGCTTGTGGCAGGCACACTAAAAAGTACTTTTTGCGCTCCACTGATTATGTGTTCTCCCGACCTTTGTTAAATCAAATCATTGACCTTAATGCAGAGAGGCTGCTGCTTGATGTGCAAAAAAATATGAATGTTGAAATGAACACCTATATTGTTTTATATGTTCTCAATCCAGTGTATCCTAGTATTATGAAAAACATTAAACCAATTTTTAGTTATGAACTTTATAAAAAAGAGGAACACAATTCTTTGTTCTTAAAGGGCTAATGAAATGTCATATATACCAAATTATATGGTTATTATTTGACCTTTGTGTTTTAATAAACATCACTTTAAAATGTATTTACAGAACAGATCAGGGGAGGGGCAGTCTATCTGTCATTTAGTTTGTGCTGTAGTATTCAGAAAGTTCTTAACCTTGTTAGTTATCAGAGGTGTGCATTTGGGAGTTGGTTATGCTTCGTTTGTTTGTTTAATAGGCTTGATTACAAGGCAGACTCCAACATCTGGACGATAAAATATCATAATGTATCTCTTCTGTTCTTTGCTGTAAAAAAAAAAGCTGTCACCCATTTTCTTTCAGATGGATGTGATAGTTTGGCAGTAGTGAATTCAATTAAAGTGCTCTACTATGAGAAATACCTTTAGTTAAAAAACTGCCAAGAAATACAATTTACATCAGCAGTTACCCATGATGATAATCCATACATTTATGTTACAATGAAGTAAATTTTTATGGTTTTCCAGTTATAATTGACAGCAACTTTAATATTTATCATTTTTTCCTGTATGTTTTTACTTTATTTGTTGAAATTAAGAGGTTACTCCAACTGGACCTGGCTACAGAATGCTTTCAGAACAGGACTGTTGATTTCAGCAAAGTGTATAGGTTAGCTCCATAACATATAAAAGGATAGGTTGCGTATGCAACCCCGGTTATCTGAAAAAGGAAGCACTGCCCAAGGGGGAGGGGTTTCTGCGCACTTCCGCGGGAACCCAATCGAAACGTAACTCTATCAAAGCTGCCATTGGCCCTGCACTCATCACTCAGAACAGGTCCCTTCCCACTTCCTGTTCTATAAAACGTGACGTCAGCACAGGTTCCTCCTCTTTTGCCGGGAGCCTGGACTCCCACGCGACCTTGCAACCCTTGGGCATTGCTTCCTTTTTCAGATAACCGGGGTTGCATACGCAACCTATCGTTATCTTTCAAGTCAGAAGCACTGCCCAAGGGGGAGGGGTTACTGTATAACAAAAATGTCGCAAGGGAGGAGGCAGCGAGCTGATAAGGGAGCCTGCCCCGAGGTGCACCGCTAGGGGACCTCGGCAACACAACTCCAGACAGTAACCTCAGGGGCCCCATAGGGCCACACCTGATCCATCCAGGAGCGAGGACCGTAGTCACGGTCTACCGGGAACTGTCTGCAATCAGCATATACAAAACGGGACTACAGAGGTTAACTCTTACGCCCTCCTCTTACAAGAGCAAGGCCGGCTGCTCTACTAGTGGAGCTGGGAGTGAGGCCGTAATCTACTTGCACAATGTCTGGCACGGGCAATCAAGCACTTGTGCAGCCTCCGCGCAATATCATGGCAGTGGACCCCTGATCCAATAGGAGCGGGGCCACAGACCCAATGAGAAAAATACAATATAATACATAGCTGGCTAGTCAACAGAGTAGCCGAGCTGAACAATATACAACACATACATATCGCTTGACAGCAAGACCTTCATGCTGTCAGCACGCAGCACAAGAGCATCCAACTCGACTAAACAGTACAAAGTGGAAGAGATCCATTGTGCTGACAATTTAGATTTCGTACAAACGAACTATATACACCACGGGGCACAGGAACGAAGTCATGTGCCGACCCATGGAACACAGGAGCAGTTGACGCCTGCTGGTTACATTAGCTCTACTGTGTTAACAAAGGAACTATATACACAGCGAGGCAGCAAAACTCTAGCGCCATCAGATGGGAACAGCGGCAGTGAACTTCATTCTACAATTTTAGAATAGAGCCACAGTCCTGCTGTTTAACACATAATACATATATACACATATATACATCACATCCACACGTGGAACACAGGAGCAGTTGACACCTGTCGAATAGCGCAGCTAACGCAGGACAACTACAGCTCTACCGTGCGAATAAATTAACTATGTACACTGCTGGAGGACAACAGCAGCGGTGCCCTGCTCTATGGCGTAATACAGCCAGAGTGGGTCACAGACCTGCTGACCAATACACAGAGTATACAGGCCTAACGCATGCACCACCGCAACACATTTACAATGAAAGAACTATATACAGGGCGGCCTCGTAAGGCAACATGCCTGTAGGCCGCACGACAAGCCCCGGGAACACATCGACAGGGCTGTCTGTACATCCAGGAGCAGCTCGCGTGGGTACTCGACTGGAAGGCACAGTCCGGTGGAAGGGAAAGACATCATTCACTAGCTTCCTCAGGATGCACTTACAGGGGCAGACTGGGAGAGGAAAGGCAGGAGCCAGAGCCTGCAGGCTACTGGGGCTCTACTGCAGCCAAAACCGGGTTCCCAATGGAAGGGACCGGTCCCGTAACATCCAACCTGTAGAACCAGGCAAATGTAAGGGGCGAGGCCCAAACTGCAGCCGCAAAAATTTCAAGCTGCCCCCTTGGCGGACAAAGAGCCCACAATGTGGCAACGCCTCGAGTCAAGTGGGCCACCAGGTGATCAGGCACCGGGGTCCTGGTAGACTCATAGGCCATGGTAATGGTGTCCACAATCCAATGTGAGAGGTGCTGCTTTGAAAGCGCCTGGCCCTGTGTCCGCACTCCATAAGACACAAACAGTTGGTCTGAGCGCCGAATGTCCTTAGTGCGTTCCAAATAGCACCTGAGGGCCCGCACAGGGCAGAGCAGGTGAAACCGACTCTCTTGCTCTGAAGTGAAGGGAGGAGGATTAAAAGCCATCAACTCAATAGGCCTGTTGACATGAAACGGAGACAGCACTTTCGTGAGGAACACAAGGTTAGGCCGTAGCGTGACCCTGGAGCCATCTGCTGCAAAACGGACACACGATGGGTGTACGGACAGGGCGTGAAACTCGCTCACGCATTTTGCAGAGGTGATGCCCTGGTACAACAGCTCTTGTAGAAATTGCAATATGACCCCGATGAGGCAATTCATTGGGTCTTGACCGCCGTCTTGGCACCAGGTGCTAAACGTCCGCCAGCGGTAGGAATACTGTGACCTCGTAGAGGGAGCTCTCGCCGACTGAATAGTGACAACTACCGCGTCCGACAGACCCTAGGCAATCAATCGCTCCCGCTCAGGGGCCAGGCCCAGAGCTGGAGGAGGCCCGGATTGGGGTGCCAAAGCGTGCCCTGCACCTGGGACAACAAGTCCACTCTCACTGGGAGCTGCCAAGGCTCTCCGTGGAGGAGGGCGATCAGGTCCGCGAAGCAAAATCTGCGAGGCCACCGCGGGGCTATCAGCAGAGCTGTCGTTCGTTCTCTCCTGACCTTCTCCAGGACCACCGGGAGAAGGGGGAACGGTGGGAACGCATAAAGGAGACAGCGCGGCCACTTGTGAGCTAGCGCGTCGATCCCTAGGGTTCCTGAGCGGTCTTGGACGGAGAACCATAGTGGGCAGTGTGTGGACTCTACCACTAAAACAAGCGGGTGGAGGAGCCATTCCGAGACCGGGGGGCCTCCCCGAGAGAGGAGGTCCGCCGCTGTGTTGGACAGGCCTGGGAGGTGAACTGCTCTGATGGAGCGGAACCGTGGTTGCACCCACAGAAGCAGAAGGCGACCGGAGACCTCCTTGCCTGTTGATATAGACAACCACCGCTGTGTTGTCCGTCCGGAGCAGCACATGTCTGTCCCGCAGGACTGGCAGGAAACGAGACAGTCCAAGGAGTACTGCTTGTAACTCCAGGATGTTGATATGGAGGGCCCGTGTGGGCTCCGTCCACCTGCCTCGGACTCCACGTCCGTCGCAGACTGCTCTCCAACCCTGCTTGGAGGCATCTGTCGTCATGACTGCTCGGTGGTAAAATGGCCCCAGGGGCACACCGAGGGTCAAATTGTGGGGGCTCCACCACCAACGGAGCGCCCTCCAGCACACCGGAGTGACTGTGACTCGATCGCGTTGAGGGTGCATCCTGAAGGACTTGAACCACCACTGCAATGGCCTCAACTGGAGGAGGCCGAGGGAGAGGGTCTGTGATGCAGCCGCTAGGAGGGCCAGCAGCCTCTGGAAAAGGGACACCCTGACACAAGCTCTCAGTAGGAAGAGGGAGAGACACGTGTGTATTTAGGCAACTGTCTCTGGCGCCAGCGTGGCGAGCATGGCAACGGAATCAAGGCGCAGTCCGAGGAACTGTGCCTGCTGAGTTGGCGTCAGGCGGCTCTTCTCTCGATTGACCTGAAGGCCCAATTCTGAGAGGCGGCCTAAAATCTGGTCCATGTGAATCCGAACCTGCTCCCTCGAGTGAGAACAAACCAGCCAATCGTCTAGATAATTGAGGACGCAGACCCCCTGGCAACGCAAGGGGGCTAGCACGACGTCCATGCACTTGGAAAAAGTGTGTGGCGCTAGCGACAGGCCGAAGGGGAGAACAGCAAACTCAAACGCTCGGCCCTCGAAGGCAAAGCGGAGAAACTTCCTGTGTGCCAGTGCAATGGGGATGTGAAAGTAAGCATCTTTCAAATCCACCGTGGTGAACCAGTTGCCAGGCTTGATGGCCTGGGACATGGTGCGCAAGTTGAGCATCTTGAAGCGCAGCACCTTGAGGTGGCGGTTCAGGCGCCTCAGATCCAAGATGAGGCGGAAACCGCCATCTTTCTTGGGCACAAGGAAGTATGGGGAATAAAATCCCTCGTGCTGCCCTGGCCCTGTCGCCCTTGCCCCATGGCGCATCACCGTAACCAGCTGATCCGCCGCTGCCACTACCTCCGAGATAGGGGGCGGGTTGGGTGATGCACCATGTTGCTCCGAGGGCTCTGCCAGCTGGGCCACGTACAAGGCCAGCAGGCTCTCCATATTTTGGAGGCGAGCCACTTGGGCTCCAGCCTCATACGCCCTCTGGAGCAGCGTCTCCGTGACACGACACTGCCTGTTGGGGCAGGCCTCACAGACAGCGGAGGTAAGAAGACGAGCGCGGCTATGGTGGAATTAACCTGGGGAAAATCCACCAAGCCCGCTTCTGCCACGCCCTGGGTCCTGGCATAAGCCTCCCCTCTCATGGCTAGGGCGAGGGCTGTTGCCGGATGGTCCCAGGTAGCCCTCATCTCATCAAGGAGGTCAGGCAGCAGCGGGAGGGCCCGTGTGGGCCGCTGCGCAAGCTAACCCCTCTCAAACCTGGAGCGCAGCGGGGCAGGATCAGAGGGCCAGGGGAGCTGAAGAGACTCCACAGCCCTCTGAATGACTGCCCAGAACTCCCTGTCCTGTCCTGTGGGAGCAGGAGGGGCATCCACGCTCAACGGAGGAGGAGGGGTAGAAGCGACCAGCTCCTCCTCCATGAGCTCCGCCTCGAGCTCTGAGTCCTAGTGAGGACCCGGAATCGTGGCCAGACTGTGACCGCTGTCGGTGCCCAGACAGACGGGGCATAGGATCTCCCCACTCCAGGCGGGCAAGGTGAGCTGGCCGCAAGCGGCACAGTGGCGGGGGCGAGAGGAACTCATCGCTGAGCCGAGCGCACACGCACATGCACAGGGAAACGTGCAGCAGAGGCGCCAATCAGTGTTTGCACCGGGGCACACAACAACTGGAACGCCTCTGCAACAAGTGGAGCACCTAGCGGGCCCGCCACTGTAAGTGCTCGTTCTCAGCTAATTGAGAGAGCGAGATCTCCTCACGTGGGCGAGATCTCTAACCAACACAGCAAGCAGTCGGAATATATAAGACACTATATAAACACGACTATTATTTTTAAAGTGTGCTATTTGTAGCCGAAACTGAAACCGAAGCGCACCGGAGCCCCGGAGCGCGGATGGAACAGAGTCGGATTAGCTATCAAAGATAATAACTAATAACACAAATAGACACAGACAATAATAACAACGGTGGTGACAGAACAGCCGTGAAGCCAACCAACCAAGCAATAATAATTGTTAATAAACAATCAAAGTCTAATGCACAAGATAAGACACGGAGAGCTCACGTTCTCAGGTCAAGGCGAAGAGGCAAAAGAGGACGAACCTGCGCTGAAGTCACGTTTTATAGAACAGGAAGTGGGAAGGGACCTGTTCTGAGTGATGAGCGCAGGGGCCAATGGCAGCTTTGATAGAGTGATGTTTCGATCAGGTTCCCGCAGAAGTGCACAGAAACCCCTCCCCCTTGGGCAGTGCTTCCGACTTGAAAGATATTCTTGGGCATTGAAGTTTAGTCAGTGTTTAGTCGTACAACAGATATGTGTTTATCGCAGAATTGGAAAATATTTTGTTATGCCAAGTCTCCAAATATTTTTTTTATACCAGTTATAATAGTTAACAGAAGTATTTATAAGTTGCCACAAACAGACACAGGAGAGTACAGGTGCAGCCATCTTTTGTTTTCCTAGTTTCAGACCAGTCTTAGCATTCCTCATATTGTTTTAACTTTGCCTTAATTGAAGTTAATCTTGTCTGTAGTTTGCCTTAATTGAAGGTCCAGTCAAATCCTAAGAGAGATCAGGATAAATGAGGAGGAGGTACTAAAGGGACTAGCAGAATTAAAAACAAACAAATCACTTGGGCCAGATGGTATATTTCCAACAGTACTTAGGGAAATTATGTATAGGCCACTAACTCAAATATGCCAAATGATACTTAGAACAGGGGATGTGCTGGAAATGTCATACCAGCAAATGTCATACCAATCCACAAGAAAGGGGACAAAACTGAGCCAGGAAATTGCAGACCAATCAGTCTCACCTACATCACCTGTAAAATGTTGGAGAAAATGATTAGACAGAAAATAGAGGAGCATCTTAATGAAAACCATATTCTTGGAGATAGTCAACATGGGTTTAGACGAGGCAGTATCATGTCTTACTAATTTATTCAATTTTTTTGAACACACAACTGGAGCTGTAGATCATGTGAAAGCATATGATATGATATACTTAGATTTTCAAAAAGCTTTTGATGAGGTTCCACACCAAAGACTGATCCTCAAATTGGAGCTGTAGGCATTCAAGGTAATGTAAGTAGATGAATTATGAACTGGTTGATGTATAGGAAACAGAGGGTGTTGATTAGAGGAGTTGCTTCTAACTGGAGTGAGGTTGTTAGTGGAGTTCCACAGGGATCAGTACTAGGGCCTTCTAATCTATATTAATGATCTGGACTCTGGGATAGTTAGCAAACTTGTCAAATTTGCAGATGATACTAAAATAGGTGGCTCAGCAGATACAATCTCGGTGGAACAGGTTATTCAAAGGGACTTAGATAATATTCAGTTGTGGTCCGAAACCTGGCTGAAATTCAATGTGGACAAGTGCAAGGTATTACATGCAGGTAACAAAAATGTCCACTATAATTACACTATATGAGGAACTGAACTAGATGAAGTAATGCATGAGAAAGACCTAGGAGTCTATGTGTACTCCTCACTTTCTCCATCCAAAAAATGTGGGGAAGCAATAAAAAAAGGCAAACAGAATGTTAGGGTATATTGTCAAAAGTGTAGAATTTAAAACAAGGACAGTAATGTTAAGACTGTGCAATGCGCTAGTTAGACCTCATCTGGAATACAGTTCTGGGCTCCACACTTCAAGAAAGATATCGCTGCTCTAGAGGCAGTACAGAGGAGAGCAACCAGACTTATTCCAGGTCTGAAGGGAATGTCCTACTGAGAGACTAAGGGAACTGAACCTTTTCACCCTGGAACAGAGGAGACTACGTGGGGACTTCCCAGGCCTGTGCAACATTGTGGCGGACCTCCTCTCTCGGGGAGGCCCCTCGGTCTTGGAATGCACCTCCACCCACTTGTGGTACAACAACTGTGGAGCCGGTTAGGCAGGGCGGACGTGGATCTCTTTGCCTCGGCAGAGTCCACACACTGCCCACTATGGTTCTCCATCCATGACCGCTCAGGAACCATAGGGATCGACGTGCTAGCCCACACATGGCCGCGCTGTCTCCTTTACGCGTTTCCACCGTTCCCCCTTCTCCCCGTGGTCCTGGAGAAGGTCAGGACAGTTCGAGTGACAGTTCTGCTGATAGCCCCACAGTGGCCTCGCAGATTCTGGTTCGCAGACCTGATCGCCCTCCTCCACGGAGCCTTGGCAGCTCCCAGTGAGAGCGGACTTGTTGTCCCAGGTGCAGGGCACGCATTGACACCCCAATCCGGGCCTCCTCCAGCTCTGGACCTGGCCCCTGAGCGGGAGCGGTTGATTGCCTGGGGTCTGTCGGTCGCGGTAGTGGCCACTATTCAGTCGGCGAGAGCTCCCTCTACGAGGTCGCAGTATTCCTACCGCTGGTGGACGTTTAGCACCTGGTGCCAAGACGGCGGTCAAGACCCAATGAATTGCCCCATTGGGGTCGTATTGCAATTTCTACAAGAGTTGTTGGACCAGGGCAAGTCCCCATCCATGCTCATAGTGTATCTGGCGGCCATCTCTGCATGTCATGTCCGGATTGATAGCGAGCCTCCTGGGTCTCATTTTCTGGCTGTGCAGTTTTTAAAGGGAGCTCGGCGGCTACGGCCTCCTCGAACCCTTTCACTGCCCACATGGTGTCTTGATGTAATGCTGGATGCACTTTCCCAAGCCCCATTTGAGCCACTGAACTGAGCTGGTGTCACTTAAGACTGCGTTTTTGCTGGCAATCACCTCTGCAAAACGCGTGAGCGGGTTACACGCCCTGTCCGTACACCCATTGTGTGTCCATTTTGCAGGAGATGGCTCCAGGGTCACGCTAAGGCCTAACCCTTCGTTCCTCCCAAAAGTGCTGTCTCCATTTCATGTCAACAGGCCTATTGAGTTGATGGCTTTTAATCCTCCTCCCTTCGCTTCAGAGCAAGAGAGTCGACTTCACCTGCTTTGCCCTGTGCGGGCCCTCAGGTGCTATTTGGAATGCACTAAGGACATTCGGCGCTCAGACCAACTGTTTGTGTCTTATGGAGCATGGACACAGGGCCAGGTGCTTTCAAAGCAGTGCCTCTCACATTGGATTGTGGACACCATTACCATGGCCTACGAGTCTACCGGGACCTCGGTGCCTGATCATCTGGTGGCCCACTCGACTCGAGGCGTTGCCACATCGTGGGCCCTTTTTCAAGGTGCCCCCTTGGCGGACATTTGTGCGGCTGCAGCTTGGGCCTCGCCATTTACATTTGCCTGGTTCTACAGGTTGGATGTTACGGGACCAGTCCCTTCCATTGGGAACCCAGTTTTGGCTGCAGTCGAGCCCCTGTAGCCTGCAGGCTCTGGCTCCTGCCTTTCCTCTCCCAGTCTGCCCCTGTAAGTGCATCCTGAGGGATCTAGTGAACCGTGTCTTTCCCTTCTACCGGACTATGCCTTCCAGTCGAGCACCAATGCAAGCTGCTCCTGGATGTACAGACAGCCCTGCTGATGTGTTCCCGGGGCTTGTATGCGGCATACAGGCATGTTGCCTTATGAGGCCGCCCTGTATATATTTTGTTCTGCACCCTGTGATGTATATATGTGTATATATGTATTATGTGTTAAACAGCAGGACTGTGGCTCTGTTCTAAAATTGTAGAATGGAGTTCACTGCCGCTGTTCCCAGCTGATGGCCCTTGAGTTTTGCTGCCTCACTGTGTATATAGTTCCTTTCTTAACACAGTAGAGCTAATGTTGCTCTGCGTTAGCCGGTCTAACCAGCAGGTGTCAATTGCTCCTGTGTTTCATGGGCGGCGCATGAGTTCGTTCCTGCGCCCCATGGTGTATATAATTTGTTTGTATGAAAATTGTCAGCACAATGGAGCTCTTCCACTCTGTACTGTTTAGTTGAGTTGGATGCTCTTGTGCTGCGTGCTGACAGCATGAAGGTCTTGCTGTCACGCGATATGTATGTATTGTATATTGTTCAGCTCGGCTACTCTGTTGACTAGCCAGCTATGTATTATGTGTATTTTTCTCATGGGGTTGATATTCCCATTATATTGCGCGGAGGCTGCACAAGTGCTTGATTGCCCGCGGCAGACATTGTGCAAGTAGATTACGGCCTCGCTCCTAGCTGCAATAGTAGAGCAGCCAGCCTTGCTCTTGTAAGCGGAGGGCGTAAGAGTTAACCTCTGTAGCCCCGCTTTGTATATGCTGATTGCAGACAGTTCCCGGTAGAGCGTGACTACGGTCCTCGCTCCTGGACGGCTCAGGTGCGGCCCTACAGGGCCCCTGAGGTTACTGTCTGGAGTTGTGTTGCCGAGGTCCCCTAGCAGTGTACCTCGGGGCAGGCTCGCTTAACAGCTCGCTGCCTCCTCCCTTGCGACGGTTTTGTTATACAGTAACCCCTCCCCCTTGGGCAGTGCTTCTGACTTGAAAGATAACGATAGGTTGCGTATGCAACCCCGGTTATTTGAAAAAGGAAGCACTGCCCAAGGGTTGCAAGGTCGCATGGGAGTCCAGGCTCCCGGCAAAAGAGGAGGAACCTGTGCTGACCTGACCTGTGTTTTATAGAACAGGAATGTTCTAATGTGGGAATCTTCTAATACTTCACAAATCCACTTAATTGCTATCAGCTTTGTCCATTATTCTGCGTAACTATTTCTTCCAGAATATTTAACATGAAGAATAACAAACTGAAGATGAACAACAGCTGTGAATCATGTTGCGAAAATTCAAATAAATATGCAACAAATAATGGCAATTGGCAGAAACAGATTTGTGGATGCAAAGTATTTTAATCCTGCAGTAAAGAAACGCCTCACAAGAGATGTGTATTGGAAGAGGATTTGGTAATGCTAAATATTAAACGTTAACAATATTTGTTTGTGTTTTTTTGGAAATAATATGCAGTTTATAATTCTTTACTTTTTGCATTTGAAGATTTAAGTTATTAACTTTTGGATTAACAGCTATATTTTCATTGTATTTCATTTGCATATATGTCAACCAAGAGCATTGTAGGAATCAGTGAGGATTACTTAAGTGTATTTCTTAACTTGCAATGATTAGTGTCTTAGTAGGTCACACAGTCATGCATGGTTTACGAAGTAACATGATTAAATTTAGCATAAGGAGAAATCACATTGTCTGCCTACATCAAAACATGCTGTGTGCTTCTATGTTAAGGAGAGGCACCACACTGTTAAAGGCACTGGGTTCAGCTTTCCAAAAGATAAGAATGTTTAAGTTTAGCATTCAAATACTTGTCAGCGGATTAATATTACTAAACTCTTCTTATATATTACAGAAACACATTTAAGTTAGGTGTTTTTGGAATTGGATAAGCACATATATGACCAGGTAAGATGTATCCAGTCTACATTTTATATATAAAATACTTGATCTACTTTCACTTTTTAAATGTTTTTATATTTTCAATATGAGCAAAACCTCTCCACATTATATGTTTATCTGGAAATAAAGAAATCTGAAAAATCATGTGAATAAAGTATGCAAAAAGTAATCGGTAACACTTTAAAATAATGGGTATTAATTCCGATTGTACAACAAAGGAAAAACACATGAATACATGATGTCATTCTTGTCAACTCAGATGAAATTCATTTGTAATTCAAGTATGTGAATTCGTAATGATTTAAAGGCTCTTATTCATATGGAATTCATGTTTAATAAATGAAGTAGATCATATATATATATATATATATATATATATATATATATATATATAAAATCATATCTTCACACACTATTGGAATTCATGAGGAATTAATGCCCATTATTATAAAGTGTTACCAAGTAATTAAAGTATATACAAATAAAACAAATAAATTAAAATGAAAGTATATATTTATACAATATGAAGTCATCCTAGCTTCTATAAGAAACAAAACAATACCTCTGTCAACCAGCTTGTCTCACTGACCAGCAGCATTTTCCATCAAAACTAAATTTGGATGAACATTTGCTAGACTGTAAATACTTTTCTACTATTGTTATTCTGCCTCCTTTGAAGCTATATTTTCTCTAAATTGAGAAACGCTCCAAATACTGTTATTCTGCTCCCTTTTTACTATGTCTTCCAGATGACAGATTACAGATAACCTTGTGCATGCCATAGGTATCCAAAATTGCTTCATAGACTGGACAGTGACTCATGAGCAAATTGAACAAAGGTGCAAATAAACTGAGTATAGCTGATTTGTGTGTCTCTGAAGTCTGCTTTGCGAAGACCAGTTATCCCCAGTTGCTGTGGTTGACCAAGTGCAACATTGCCTTTCATATCCTTGGACATTCCAGGATTGTAAATGACTGCACAATCTCTGGACATGGTTTGACATCAAGAACTATTGATGATCTTTGAGACTGACCTATCATATAAATTCCCATTCCACATCAAAACAATGGAATAACCCACTCTTTTTGACAAGGTTCATACCAATTTTTTGAAATGTTTTTTTTAAGACCTAGTTCCCTAAAAGTGACATCATCCTCTGACACTCAGTGCTTCACAGTTATTAATGAAACACAGTGTGGCAGACATAGACTATGGTCTTGAATTGTGTCACCATGTGCATTTAAGTATTTCATACTGTACAGGTTCATAGAGAACCTGTGACCTTTTTGATGTGATAATGTTCAAGATGTACATTCAATCCCCATTGCAGAGTAGTTTTTTAATGGCAAAACAGTATTAATTAAATGCTGTTATGAAATATGCCTCTTTAAGGAAAGGATGGATGAAGGACATTATTTATAAACCATATTGAACTACAGAACATTGAAAAACTACTGCTACTATTACAATACATATTTTGTTCAATTGTAGTATATGTCTCCATTTGCTGGAAATGAGCTTAAAACCTAGTGTAAAATAATGATGCAGAGTAGAGTTTAAAAAGAAAAAGTCATTATTGTTGTATTATCCAGTAAGTTTAATATTTCTTTGTTCAATCATCTCTATATACATTTTGTCAGATTGGACAACAGAGTAAACATTTCTAAAGCATCCATATAAGCATTTCTGGCACAAAATACTCTAAGTATTTTCTATAAAGGTTAAGGCCATGGGAATCTTGTCAAAGCAAGGAACTCAGTACCTTATTTCCAGTCCACAGTTGCATGATATCCACAGGGCATTTTTAGTACTGTGAGAGATTTATGAGTTTACAAGGTATTCACTTGTCTAACTGAGTACAAAGGTAGGAAACATCTGCCTGTATAGCTTTTCTTGTGCCATGTCAGGTTCAATTATGTGTTGTCATTACATTATTTGTCTCAGTGTCATTTCATTTATGTTTTATTCTTTTGACGTAAGCACTGGGTATTTTCAAGGTGTAGTGTAGTTTTTGGAAGCCTCGAGACATATGTATATATATGTATATAGACATAGTTTCCCATGTGTATCAAGGATGGTCCACCACCTAAAGGACATCCAGAAAATGGCAGCCCAGTGGTTAGAAACATCTCATTGATGAAGGGCCAAAGGAAGCTAACACAAATTGTGCAGAGCAACAGATGGGCTAGTTAGTCAACATACAGTCCAGTGCGACACTGATACTGAAAGACCCATAAAAGAATGCACAGCTCGTCGTACCTTGACACAAATAGAATATGGCTGCCAATGACCTAACAGAGTTCAACTTCTTTCAGCAAAACACATGAAACTGTGGTTGCAGTGGGGTAAGGAACGAAAACACTGGACACTGGAGGATTGGAATAACATTGCCTGGTCTGATAAATTCTGGTTATTGTTCAAGTCAGAAGCACTGCCCAAGGAGAAGGGGTTTCTGTGTACTTCCGTAGGAAGTACGTCACTGTCAAAGCTGCCATTGGCCCCTGTGCACATCACTCACAACAGGTCCCTTCTCACTTCCTGTTCTATAAAACGTGACATCTGCGCAGGTTCGTCCTCTTTTGCCATTTCGCTGGACAAGAGAACGTGAGACCTCTGTGTCTTGTCTGTGTAGTAGACCTTATTATTATTATTACCACTGTTTTGTTTGGTTGGGTTCATGGCTGTGTTGTTCACCACCGTTATTAGTGTGTGTGTCTCTCCATTTTATTGCATTAGTTATTATTGATAGCTAATCCGATTCTGCTGCAGCTGCACTTTCAGTTTCAGTTTCATTTTAAATAGAGCACTTTATATAACTATAAATAATAGTCCTGTTTATATAGTGCCTTATATATTCTGTCTGCTTGCTGTGTTGGTTCTTTATCCACAGGGCTTTCCTCCACAGCAGGAACACTAGCAGTGGCAGTAGTATCCAAGTCCCGGCTGCCCGGCCTGAGCCTCGGTGTGTCGTAAGAGATCTCGCCTGCGTGAGGGGTTCCTCTGCCAGCTTGTGCCCACACTACAGCCTGCAACTGCGGCTGTAGGAGATCTCGCTCTCTGAGCTTGCTGAGAAAGAGCTCTGCTATGCTGACTTGTCCGTCTGTGCAGGCCTCGGTTTTAGATCCCGCTACGGCTAGTGGTCTAATACCTTCGGCCCCTTCCGACCCTGGACCCTGCGTCACCTGGTGTCCCCAGAAACCCTGGCACACACGGTGTGGTTAAGCCTATGGGCCTGCCCGGCACTTGTATCCTGCACCTGGTGTTTGGAATATACAGTGTTCTGTCCGGCAACAACAAGGTTGCATCTGGTTGGTGTTGCAGTGCCCCTGTGTCCATAAACGTTTGCTGGGTGGAGACGCACTTACCGGCGCCCCCGCTGCACGTTTCGCTAGTCACGTGAGTGTACACTCGGCGATGAGCTCCTCTCTCCCCCGCCTTTGTGCAGCTTGCGGCCGACTCCCCTTGCCTGCCTGGAGTGGGGAGGTCCTATGCCCTGTCTGTCTGGGCAAGCTATGGTGTGCCCGGCGTCCCAGCCTCCCACTGTGTCCAGTGATGGTAGGGGTTCGTGGTGCTGGATCTCTGCCTCTTCCCAAGCCCCTCCATCTCCTCCTCCAGACACGTAGCTGAGGGAAGTCTATCTGCCCCATCCCCGGATGAGAGCAGTAGACAGGCCACCTCGGAGGAGGACTGCCTGTCTCTGGGTCCTCACGCAGGCTCAGAACTTGAGGCGGAGCTCATGGAGGAGGATCTGGTCTCACTCACCTCTCCTCCTCTGTTGATCGAGGACATCCCTCCTGCTCCTGCAGGACATGACCGGGAGTTCTGGACAGTGATTCAGAGGGCCGTGGAGTCTCCAGCTCCCCTGGCCCTCTGATCCTGCCCCGCCATGCTCCAGGTTCGAGGTCAACGCTTGCAGTGGCCCACTATATTTTTACTTGTACCATTGCCTGAATTGCATATCCATACATAAATACTCTTTACAGTACTCCTTGTAATATGTCCAGGCTGGGGTGGTGGTGGCCTGCTTCATGTATTGTGTGTTTGTCAGTGTAACAGTGCACAACAAAATTCATACACTGTATTGTAGTTACTGTAGCAATAAGCAGTTATTTCCACTGAACACGCAGAGCCGCGGAGGCTGTGAATAAACACGGAGCAGTGCCTGTGCAAACCTATGCCAAACAGGCTATCTTTACACATTTCCAAAACCAGAAGTTGTCTAAAACTAGAGGACCTGTATTTTGAGGTTGTTTTCTCACAGATATTTTCTTGATTTAATACAGCGAAAATGGGACAACTCCTACTGTATTGTTGGGCAGGATTAAATACGACTTTAACCAGCCGCTAATAGCAAACCACACAACAGTACATCATGGCGTTTACATACATTTTTGAAGAAAGTAGCATCTACCTAAACATGAAACCACAACTGAGTTCAGTTGTGTAGTTTTGTAGTAGCAGCTGTGTGAAAGTTGTTTTATTTCCTTGTGTTGTGCAAGAAAGGAGCTGCGAGAAGGTTGTTTTGCAGCACAAATCGCGTTAGATTTATTACTGCAAAAGTTTAGCAGTGCGATGTCCATTTGCAGATATGCCGATAATGCTTCTGCGAGCAACTTGCACTGCGAATAATTTATATTTAATCCTGCCCTTGGTTTCTCATCCATGGGAAGCTTCATAACCATATGCAGCCAGTAGAATACTCCATCAGTCTTATAGACCAAGAAAGTGCCATTGAACTATTGGGTGAGGAACTGTCAGATTCCAGGTCATTTTGCTTCCTTGACAGGTTTAAGGAAAGCAACCACAGATTTGAGGGTAACTTCTTCTGCATTAATACATCCAATGAGAAATACTGGTTGTTTTCGAGCAACAGGGTGGTAATACATACATGCTGCTGTAAAAACTAAATCCAGCATATCAAATGTTGAGTTTCAATAGCTTGCTTCCCTGACATTTTCAAACTTTTCTGCAGACCAGAATGTTTGAAATATGCGACCAATCTTTTGACATCTGCAATAAGTTATGCAAGCAGGGGTGTGTTATCTAACACATTTCGGTCAAAGGCACTGGAAAGAATCAGGTTCAGAATGTGTACATTGCACTTAAGCCTGGTATAGCCACGCTGGGCTGCAATAATATTTGCACTGCGATCGGTGACAAAGACAACTTGGTTTGCCAGCAATGTAGTATCAATTTCATACAAGCAGAGCTTTTGTACGAGTAGGGTGTGGATATTAGCAGTTTTGGAAGTACCAGCTTTAAAAGGAACAGCAAATAGAATTCTTGAAACAAGCTTGAAGTAGTCATTTATGTAATGGATAGGGGTGTATAAGAATGGCGTCTTTCAGTAATTTTCTATTCAAATATCAATGGTGATTGCACATCCATAATTTGCAATAATCTTCTTCAGTTCTAATACCATAGTTTGAGCAATTCGGTAGCTCTGTCTGGGTGTGTCTCGTGTGTCAAGTGCTGAGCAATCTGAAAGAAACTTTTGCCAGCTACAAAATTGTATGGTCTAAGGTCAGCACAAACATTTACACATTATTCGATCAGTCGTTGTTTGACAGTATTGGGGAGTGCTGATGATTTTGCACATTGTGTGAGCTCACAGGACATATGATTTGAACTGTTACTGGTGCTGCTGTTAAACGCACAGGTAAATAAAACATAAATAAAATGTGTGTATATATACAGTGAGGGAAAAAAGTATTTGATCCCCTGCTGATTTTGTACGTTTGCCCACTGACAAAGAAATGATCAGTCTATAATTTTAATGGTAGGTGTATTTTAACAGTGAGAGACAGAATAACAACAACAAAATCCAGAAAAACGCATTTCAAAAAAGTTATAAATTGATTTGCATGATAATGAGGGAAATAAGTATTTGATCCCCTATCAATCAGCAAGATTTCTGGCTCCCAGGTGTCTTTTATACAGGTAATAAGCTGAGATTAGGAGCAATCTCTTAAAGGGAGTGCTCCTAATCTCAGCGCGTTACCTGTATAAAAGACACCTGTCCACAGAAGCAATCAATCAATCAGATTCCAAACTCTCCACCATGGCCAAGACCAAAGAGCTGTCCAAGGATGTCAGGGACAAGATTGTAGACCTACACAAGGCTGGAATGGGCTACAAGACCATCGCCAAGCAGCTTGGTGAAAAGGTGACAACAGTTGGTACGATTATTCGCAAATGGAAGAAACACAAAATAACTGTCAGTCTCCCTCGGTCTGGGGCTCCATGCAAGATCTCACCTCGTGGAGTTTCAATGATCATGAGAACGGTGAGGTATCAGCCCAGAACTACATGGGAGGATCTTGTTAATGATCTCAAGGTAGCTGGGACCATAGTCACCAAGAAAACAATTGGTAACACACTACGCCGTGAAGGAATGAAATCCTGCAGCTCCCGCAATGTCCCCCTGCTCAAGAAAGCACATGTACAGGCCTGTCTGAAGTTTGCCAATGAACATCTGAATGATTCAGAGGAGAACTGGGTGAAAATGTCATGGTCAGATGAGACCAAAATCGAGCTCTTTGGCATCAACTCAACTTGCCGTGTTTGGAGGAGGAGGAATGCTGCCTATGACCACAAGAACACCAAGAACTCCAGACCTTAATCCCATAGAAAATCTGTGGAGAGAGCTGAAGGTTCAAGTTGCCAAACGTCAGCCTCGAAACCTTAATGACTTGGAGAGGATCTGCAAAGAGGAGTGGGACAAAATCCCTCCTGAGATGTGTGCAAACCTGGTGGCCAACTACAAGAAATGTCTGACCTCTGTGATTGCCAACAAGGGTTTTGCTACCAAGTACTAAGTCGAAGGGGTCAAATACTTATTTCACTCATTAACATGCAAATCAATTTATAACTTTTTTTAAATGCATTTTTCTGGATTTTTTTTGCTGCTATTCTGTCTCTCACTGTTAAAATACAGCTACCATTAAAATTATAGACTGATCATTTTTTTGTCAGTGGGCAAACGTACAAAATCAGCAGGGGATCAAATACTTTTTTCCCTTACTGTATGAACATGTAGGTGACATTCAAGAGAAGCTCAAGCAAAATCAAGTGTGATTTCTCAAATAGGCTACATTAGAGATATTTAAGTAAAGTAAAATTAAGAAATATGTAGAGTTTCCCCACAATTTACTGCGGTTTTGATTTTGCTTTTTTTGCCCACCCAATCATGCAGGAAAGCAAATTTCGTCCCGCTCCTGCTATTAAACCATGTGGGACCTGTGGGATCCCAGTACCACTGCAGGGCTCAACTGCTGTTGGCCCTACAATTCAGTATTTAATCAGGACTGAGAAAATGCCCCTCACCCTTCAGCCACTGGCACATGGAATAAAGACAGTGCCAGGTTGCCAAATGCAACAGAAACAGCCTTGATGACGTCCATGCATGTTGTGAAAAGGCAGTCTGTGGCAAATGCGCTGTAGTGTTGAAAAAATGTGTTTTCTGCATTGATATACCCAGCTGAAATAGACAGACAGCGCAATTTCAAAGCCCTTTAACATTGCAAAAGATGTAATATTTTTGTTTTATGCTATTTTTATAACTGGTTATGTAGGTTTAATAATTGTATAAGTCTGCTAAGATGTGTGAATACTGTTTTCTACACCTGTGTACACAATGTATTGCGTAAAGTTTTATTTTATTTGTTTTTTCATGTTTTTGTATATGTCCTCATTTTGAAAAAATAAGAAAAATACTTTAATATTCAATGTAAATAGTGTTTCTGCAGTGAAAATGTTATGTGTGATGTTCATAAGTAAAAATGTTACAACTGTTTGTTTTTCGTCTCACAGCTGTTTTATAAAGTCCAAAACCTCAGTGATTCTACTGTTTAAAAGCTTTTCACTGGAGAATCTAGACCTATGATTTTATTAATCAAACACAACAATACAATAAATCATTGTATAAATAAACAAAATAATAAAAGGGGAAAAGCTGATTACAGAATGTAAATATTCTTGCCACATTGTAGAATTTAATTAAACTTCTGACTTTTTTAATACTGTTGGGATTTTTAATAGTGTTGTGTGTGTGTGTGTGTGTGTGTGTGTGTGTGTGTGTGTATACATAAGTTATTTTTCTTAATATTATTTGATTACACAGAGTATGTGTTGGCTTGTTGTTTTTCCTTTCCCCCCCCATTGTTTTGTTAATGAAGAAAACTGTATTCCAAAATAAAACTAAAATGAATCTGACACTGTCTCTTGCCTGGATGTAATGTGCTATATTTAAGCAGCCTTTTTATTATTCAAATTGTATATTTATTCATTAGTCCTGCAGCATCCTCTGCCTTGGAAACATTCTGTGCTTGTCACTAAACCATGATATTGAATGCTCCAGCCCCAAAGTCCTATATGAAGGACATTCAAAAGTTGAGCTGGGTCTCATTATAGCAATATCTGTGCTACCTTTTACAGTTGTCAATTTACCAAAAGAGTTCATATCAAAATTTTCCCTCCAGCGAGCAACTTGTCACTTCAATAAAAACATCATACTGATCACACAGTGCCTGGAGTAATGCACAGATTTTAATCTGCATGAACTGCCAACAAACACAATTAAAATGAAGCATAATAAACTGGAACTATTTTAAATGTTTTAATGTTTCAGAAGACGTTAACATTTTCATCACCAGATCATAAGGGAAAAATATACTTGAATTCTTTAATTTAAGCTGCCAGCCTTTATTATCCTTGCAGAAGTTCTAAATTGGGCTAGTTTGTTGTTTTCTTTCATGCAGACATAAAACCTGGCCTTTTTCAGTAACTGGAAAATACTGACAAGAAGTGTGAACATTATAATAAAAGCAGCATTTTTATAACAGAAAGACTTTAGCAGTGATTAAGCCTATTTGGATACCACTGTGGGTGCACTGAAGCACACTTTCATTTGTACTTCCTTTCCTGTAAATTAAAAATTCCAGGAATGATTGACAGTACTGGTCTTTTAAACAGTCAATTTAAGTACAAAGAAATTGAAAAGCTTTAGCTTTATAAAGATAAAAAGATCAGACATAATTGTGTTTATTATTAATTTTCCCAAATATGTATGTATGTGTGTGTGTGTGTGTGTGTGTGTGTGTGTGTGTGTGTATATATATATATATATATATATATATATATATATATATATATATATATACACACACACACACACACACACAGTATATCATGGGCTATGAGAAAATACGTGATTCAACATATACAAACTCAGTTTTCAGGGCTCTAAGAAATAAAAATGACTCTTATGTCATTAACAAGGTCAAGATCTGCAAGTGAAGGAGACGCAATCTCTCCAAAACTCTTTACGGCAACTCTTGAAGAAGTGTTTAAAATAAAGAAAAATAAATCATGATTTTTGGAAAAACATCTGAAGACCTACAGATTCAAATTCAAGAATTCGGATCCAAACTAGAAAACTAGACTTAAAATTAACTTGTGTAAAACTAAAGTCATGTTTAACAGCTTTATTACATAAAAAAAGTAGATCAATAGATATTGAAGAAGTCATAAGTTATGTCTACCTTGGACAACAAATCAGCACAGATGGAGATAGTAAGGAAGAAATCAAATGAAGAATGAAAATAAGATGGAGTGTGTTTGGATAAAACAGTATGTTGTTGAAAGGAAATCTACCCATTTGCTTGAAGAGAAAATTATTTGATCAATGCATACTATCATTTCTCACGTATGGCTCTGAAACCTAGTCCTTAAATGCAAAAATGTTACTGAAAGTGTGAATGATACAAAGACGCATGGAAAGATGTATGCTTGGAATAACAAAAAGAGATATAAGAAGAAATGTAATGTATCGGATAACAAACAAAAATATGTGGCATCACTGAAAGAGTGAAAATGTAAAATGAAAAAATAGCAACGGGTTGGACGCATTGGCAGAAGAACAGATGAAAGATGGACAAAGGGAGCTATCAATAGAATCCCAAGAGATTAAAAAAACTAGAAGAAGACTACTTAAAAGATGGGAAGATTAAGTAACACATTTTGCAAGCTTGACATGGAAAAGAGAAGCTATAGATTGAAACAAGTGGATACGTCTTTGGGAGGCCTTTATCTAGCAGTGGATCCATGTAGGATCCTGATGATGATATAGTTGCATGGTGCTAGAATGGGCACAATATTGCCAACAAGCCAAAACTACACCTCTCAGAAGCCCATAAGGGCTCCCATAATTGGCTAGTGCCTGCATAAAAGCAGGAAGCAGACATACCCATATTGCTGGGGGAGTAAGAGTTGGGAGAGAATGCAAAGGATAACCTGCTACCTGATCCTAGTTTTCCTTAATATTATATATATATATATATATATATATATATATATATATATATATATATATATATATATATATATATATAATACATATTTAAAAATCATCATGAATTGTGTATAATATTGATTTTCACACTTTTTTTAAGAGAGTGTTCTGAAATGTATACATGTATACTGTCATATGCTTACAGGTCTATTATGAGCATTATTGAAGTGGTAAAGAAATAGTAAAAAAAATACATTTTCTATAAAGAAAGAATAAAAGCAGAGAAAAGATACAGAAGAGAGCATAATATTGAATTTGACACAGGAAAATCAATCAAGGCAAATTTAGGAGATTGAAACTGGACTTGTCAAGGTAAGAATTCCTTCTGTAGACACATGACACGAGCCCTATTGTGTATCACAGGAAAACAACATACTTGAGCTGAAGGCTAAAACACTGCTCATCACAGCAGCTTTGAAATGTCATTTCTCAGCATTTGCAATATGGCAGGGAAGTAACGTATGCCACAGTGAAGTAAAAAGGAGCATTTTGCTGACCTGGCCAGGTTCAACATGATTAAATCAGAGCAGACCACATATGGAAAGTAGAGACTATCACATTGTTCAATGTAACAGCTTGGAAATGTCATTTGTCTGCATTTTCGAGGATGATGGAAAGATTGTGAAGATCAGAGGGAGAAAGTAGGTATTGCTGACCTGTGGAGATCATCTCCAGATGAAATCAGAGTTGACAAGGTTCAGCAGACTCTGATGCACATCCAAGCTCACTTGCTTTTCCTTATGTGACTGCCTTTGCATATAGTATGCAATGGATTCCGATGGAATAAGTAGTTAAAATGTAATCTTTTTACATATCTCTCTCTCTCTCTCTCTCTCTCTATCTCTCTCTCTATATATATATATATATATATTCCCCCTATATTTTTTCCTGGCTTTCTGGTGGCTTGGCTGTTTACGCTCAGATGAAAAGAGTGTGACTTACTTAAATTATGTTTGTCGTATTCTGGTGAATGGTACCTTCCTAATGCACTAAAAAAGTAGTTTCTAAAGGGTTATGCCTGCAGTTGAATTTACCAACTATATAGCCTGCCAGCCTAAATAACTTAAATATTTGTGGTTTACACATCTCTCTCTCTCTCTCTCTCTGTGTCTCTCTATATATATGAATGTCAGAAACACAGAAGCAGAGTTACACTTTTTGTTTTTTACTTCTCAATGTTCTCTGTAATTGAAGCAGAACATCGAAGGAAGGTCAAGAGCAATTACTCCAACTATCAATTTTTCAGCTAGCTCTTTGAGTTGGTGGTGATGGGTTGAGTTGAAAGGAAAGAGAGTTGAGCACAGTAGGTAAGCAAACAGAGATGTTAATGTCAGAAGGGTGATTTTTAAAATGTCCCAAAACAATGACAGATAAGGAGGAGGTGAAAGGTAAGAGGAAGAAGTCAGCCTTATCCATAAACCAGATAGATGAAGGTGAACAATAAAATAATTAAGAGATAAGGCAAGTGCTGGCGAGAGTAAGAGTGAGAATGAAAGAAGACGACAGCTAATTCACAGCATAGAACTTTGCCATATACAGCCAGATGAGTTAAGCACAATACAGAAAGGACAGTACAAGATCATGTTTCTGATATGCAGCTGCTTCTGGGAGTCAGTATGCAGCAAATTAGTATCAGTGCCATAATCTGACTCATACTACAATAAACAAATTGCCCTGCTTCAGACACATACATTTGCACATTTTACAAACCATCAAGACCAGGACCATCTGAACAGCAATAACATAGAATCTTAATATGTCTATGGTAGCCATATATTTGCAATCCTTTTTGTGGAAACAACCCTTGTTATGTAGGAGAGTCTAATTTAAGCACAATGATGCCCATTTAAAAATGTCCTAAAGTTGTAAAACTTCCTTTATGATGTGAAGTCTAAATTATCTGAAAGCAACACAGGGGTAAGGGTTCTCCCACTACGATCAACATAGTTAATAAGTATTAACAGCAGACAGTATGTCATATATTACCTCCATGAAGTTGATTCCTTATTCGTTTTTTGTAATGGGTAATGGGTATTCCTTATTTCAGATATTGCAGATAAAAATGGGTAATGCTTACTTATTTTTTTTATTTAATTCATATTCCTGTTTTTAGTTTTTCAACAAAGTAAGTAATGGTTCCTTATTTCCTTATTTTATTAAATAAGTAATTGTTACTTATTTCTTATTTGCCTGTTTCTGAATTTTAGGACTTATAGGACAACACTATTAATTAAACATCGATACAATAGCATATTGCAGAGGGTTAGTATGGGTGCTTGAAAACTTTGATAAAGGCAAAATCCAGTACTGGAAAGTGCTTGAAAAATAATATTTTTTGGCAAAGGTCATTGAATGTCCTGGAAATATATTATTCAATGTAAATCAATGGATTTTATTAATACTTCCTCAGTTCATAGACTATTGGTAGGTCAGAGCATTGAATGTCTTCATGCCTAGAAGTCCGCCAAACTTAGTTGAGAAACTTTCAGCTGTTGAGCGTGAGTAAAGTGTGGGAAGTCACTTATAGTTTGGCTATTGAATGTTTCAAAATGCCTGGAAGATGTCATTTTAATTAGTCATGGCTGGAAAAGAAGGAATATAAAGATTGGCTGCAAGAGGATAGACAGAACAAACAGAAGGCATGGTGGCGGTTTTGCCAGAAAAGCATCGATATTAGCAATATGGGTGAATCGGCGCTCAAAAGCCATACGGTAGGGGAGAAACATGACGACTTGGCAAAGACCAAATTTATACAGGTAAAATCCTTTGGTCTCTAAAATGTAATGTAAAAAATAATACTACTATAAGTCTTGTGAGGGCATTAGTACCTAATTTCAACAAATGTTCCCAGACAGTGACATTATTATTATTATTTTTATTTCTTGGCAGACGCCCTTATCCAGGGCGACTTACAACATAAGTGCAAACAAGAGGCCAGGGATGAGAAGGAGCGGCTCTGGAGGAAAGAGAGTGGAGAGGAGGCAGAGTTAGTCAACTGGCGCTTGGGAAGAGCAGTGGTCTGGAGGGGATGTATGGAAAGACGAGGGTCTGAAGGTAGCTTGATGCAGTGTGGTCAAGACAGCGGTAGGTGAGGGTCAATGTTTTGAACTGAATGCATGCCGGTATCGGGAGCCAGTGGAGGGAGCGGAGCAGTGGAGTAGTGTGTGCGAACCGTGGCAGAGAGAATACCAGACGAGCCGCAGAGTTCTGGATGAGCTGGAGTGGGCGGGTAATAGATGCAGGCAGGCCGGCCAGGAGGGAGTTGCAGTAGTCCAGGCGGGAGAGGACCAGTGACTGGACGAGCAGCTGAGTCGAGTAGTCAGTGAGGAAGGGACGGATCCGGCGTATGTTGCTCAGGAAGAATCTACAGGTGCGTGTCAGCGTGGTGATGTGCTGGGTGTAGGAGAGCGCAGGATCGAGGGTGACTCCTAGATTTTTAGCGGAAGAAGAAGGAGAGAGTGTGGTGAAATAGCAGACAAGCAGGAAGAGCGGCCCCAGGATGGAGCCTTGGGGAACGCCTGTGAGGAGAGGTTGGGGGGTGGATGAGGAGCCTCGCCATGTCACTTGGTAGGACCGGTCGCTGAGGTAGGAGGAGAACCAGGTGAGAGCAGTCCCAGAGATTCGAAGGTCAGCGAGGCAGGAGAGGAGGATGGAGTGATCAACGGTGTCAAATGCTGCGGAGAGGTCAAGGAGAATGAGGACTGAGAAGAGGGAGGTCGCCCGAGCACAGCTGAAGGAGTCAGTGACAGCCAGGAGAGCCATCTCGGTGGAGTGAGCTGTGCGGAAGCCGAATTGCAGAGGATCAAGGAGTGAGTGTTGGGACAGAAAGTCAGAGAGCTGACGGTGGACCGCCCATTCGAGAGTCTCTGAGAGGAAGGGGAGTAGGGAGACAGGGCGGTAGTTCTGCGGAGAGGTGGCATCAAGGGTTGGTTTCTTGAGCAGTGGGATGACAGCAGCTTGTTTAAATGCAGAGGGGAAACAGCCAGAGAGGAGTGAGGAGTTGAGGAGGGAGGAGATGAAGGGGAGAAGATCAGGAGTGGTCGCTTGGAAGAGGTGAGAAGGGAGAGGGTCCAGGGCACACATTGTAGGTTTGTGACTTAGGAGGAGAGCAGAAACTTCAGCATCTGAGAGAGGCGAGAATGAAGAAAAGGAAGCTTGATTGGTGGGAGGCTTCGGTGTGATGGGAGATGAGGGTGGAGTATTGAAGAGCCTGCGGATGTCTGCAATCTTGGAGCAGAAGAAGGAAGCGAAATCATCATCAGTGAGAGATGAGGGAGGAGGAGGGGGAGGGGGAGGGGGAGGGGGGGCAAGGAGAGAGGAGAAGGTGGAGAAGAGTTTGCGGGGGTTGTTGACAGTGGATTCAAAGAGTGATTGGAAGTAAGACTTCTTGGCTGAGGTGACAGAGGACGAGAATGTGGACAGTAGAGAGCGGTAGACTTCGAGGGCAGTTGGGAGTTTGGTCCTTATCCACTTCTGTTCGGCGGCACGCAGACTAGTTCGGGTTGTGCGGAGAACAGCAGAGAGCCAAGGCTGAGGAGGGGACGGACGGGCAGGACGAGACCTGAGAGGACAGAGAAAGTCAAGGGAGGAGGTGAGGGAGGAGAACTAAGAGGAGGTAGCACAGTTGACAGATAGATGGGGAAAACAGTCAATGGAAGGTAAGAGAGTGAGGGCAGTCGAGGCTAGGGTGGAGGGGGAGACAGAGCGGAGATTACGGCGGAAGGTGACAGAGGGAGTGGGTGGAGTGGGGAGGGAAAGGGAGAAGGAAATGAAGTGGTGGTCCAAGATGTCCATGGGTGTCACGGAGAGTATTGAAGGGGAGCAGCCTCTAGAGAAGATGAGGTCTAGCTGGTGGCCAGCCCTGTGAGTGGGGGGAAACCGGGAGAGAGAGAAGTTAAAGGAGTGAAGGAGAGGAAGAAATCCGGCACAGTGGGAAGGGTTGGAGAGGTGGATGTTGAAGTCTCCCAGGAGGATGGTATGTGAGGACAGTGAGGGGAGGGAGGAGAGAAGAAAGTCGAGTTCATCCAGGAAGGAGCTGAGTGGACCAGGTGTATGGTAGAAAACAAGAAGGAAGAAGTGAGAGGGAGAGGTGATTTCCGTATGGAATTTAAAGCTGTGGGTCGAGATAGAGGAGAGAGAGGGGGGACAGAGAAGAGGAGAGAAGGGGAGAGCATGAGCCCTGTTCCTCCTCCCCGTCCAGTAAGATGAGGGGAGTGGGACAGGACAAACAGAGAGGATAAGGCAGCAGGGGTGGTAGAGTTGTCTGGGGAGATCCATGTCTCGGTGGGAGCGAGGAAATCCAGAGACTGGTGGGAGGCGAAGGCGGAGATGAAGTCGGCCTTGTTGGAAGCTGAGTGGCAGTTCCACAGGCCCCCAGAAAGTGGGGGAAGACTTGTGTTTGCTAAATATTGGGAGTCATGGTTTGCATATTGTCAACATAGCATTTACAAATGGCTTTAATGCATGCGACTGGGCAGTGTCACAGTTTCTTTCTAGTATAATATTGGCTGTTCAAAGACACTCCAGCTTGGAGATTGAATTACACTGGATCCTCATTTGGTGGTGCTTTTCCGTTTTGCAAACACAGGTCGCTGGAAAATGTTCCTGTCACTGAAAGAGCACTGGAAATACTGCTTAAGATTAAGTTGTTTGTGAAAGACATTATCAAGAAGAAATATACTGACCCAAAGACAAAATCTTTTGAAACTGTTAAAGCAATGTGCCAAGACCACCGTTTCCCCGCAAAGCTTAACTTTTTCTTTACAGTAGCAAAAGAGCTAGTCACTTCTTTGTCTGCTTATCAGACAGATCACCCTTTCATGTGTGAAGACATGCATTGCATAATCTATGGACTGATGCTAAGATTCAGTGAGTGAGCTTAGGGTGCTTCAGTTTAAAATAGACTATAAGAATGTTTTGGTGAAAATTGTGAGCAAATTACTTGAGAAAGCTCCTATCATCAGTACTCTCTTGTACGCAACATGACTTGACCCAAGATAAATGTTCTGTGACAAAGATAAATGTGTCACAAGCATGAAGGTTTTAGTTGATTCCAAGAAAGTGAAAACAGTTTAATAATTTAATTGATAATGTTTTTACATGCACCGTGACCGGGTTGATTTGCTTTTACGTGATCGAATGGCTAGTAATTCTCGTATGCAGATATTTAGAGAATTTGTCGTTGCCCGTTGCTCTTATCTCACAGTCAAGTGACCGTGGACTGTGGCTTTTCTATCAACAAGGAGATGGAAACTGAAAATTTGCATGAGGAATCAAGGAATGATTGTTGATCACATTGTTTACACCGCCAATATTTCCAATGTAAAGATAACAAAGGAACTTGTGCAGTTTGCATCTGGCACAGGGCAAAAACACATGTCCCACCTCGAAAGCGAGAGTAGTGAACGAAAAGCACAGGAGACGCAAACCTCAGACCTGGCTGGACTTGATGACCTCAGGAAAAAGAAAAGGCGACTGAAAATGGAAATCAACAGTATGTTGAAATCTGCAGATGAATATGCGCTTAAGGCAGAATCAATTGGTGAACTTGGATTACCAAATCTATCAGCATGCGCCGAACTACAAAATAGAAACAGTGCGATGTTCAGGGAATAAGGGACAGAATAGATCAGCTCGCCAAAACACCACAGAAATAAGATAAGAAGGATATTTTTTTTTAATGGTCATACATTTTTTATTACATTGAAAATGAAATTGAAAGGAGTAGTATGATTATTGATCTCAGTTACCCTAATGATCGCCAGTGCATGTTAATGTAGGCCTAGCACATTTTGATCAAGAGCGAGTATTGACGTTCAATTGCATGAATACTAGGATGCTTGGTAAATTACCTCGATTTCTGACTGATCTTTTATACTAGCTTAAATAACAATATATAGTGCTGGGTTTTGCCCTGGGTTGAAAAAAAAATGCATTTAAGGTCTTGGATATCTTTTGAATAAGTCCTTTAAAGTACTTAAGAAGCCCTTCAATTTGAATCTTCTAAAAGTGTACCATTATTTATTTCTTGAGAAACAGGGAAAAATATAAAAATAAGTAATTATTACTAATAATAATAATAACTTGTTTTGCAGAAAAACTGAAAACAGTAACAAGAAAAAAGAACCCATTATTTATTTTGAGAAAAATAAGGAATAAGGAAATAACTTCACGGAGGTTATGATATTTGGATTTGGCCATCAGCAGGTAGAGCAAAATGAGAAAATATTGTAATATTCACCTCACTAAAGTATGTGACATAATGTCTCATGTATCTGTTGAGACCTAAAAGAATTCAAACAAATTTCTATCAATAGCAATTTGAAAACAATCACAGGAAAGCCGAACAATCTCACCACTGTCAGCTTGGACACAGTGATTGGTGCTTTTTTAGGATTGGGTGTCCCTCAAATCAGTTAAGGTATTGATTGAGGTGTCAATTAAGTAAGTTGGCTCAGATGCTGTGAAATGGTAACATTTGCAGAAATGTATAACTCAAGGTACAAGAGGGTCTTGACAGATCCAACCCAAAGATGATTGGAGCTTATTTTGTCAAGCAGCAGTCACACCAGAAATCCTCAAGCATCATTCATTTCAACATGAAGGGCAGTCTCCTCAACTTTGAAATGAAATTGCACTTGTCATTTTTAATAGATTTTCTTTTAATTTGACAGTTATTATTGCAGGGGTACTTTGTGAAGCTGAAGGTATTGACAGAGCTGATTTTTGATTTGCCAATCCTGCATATGTGTCTGTCAAAGTAATTTTGAATTTTAATCAAAAGCATTCAAACACATTTGTAAATCATAAATTATGCATAAAGACCTTAAATGTTTTTTTTTTTTATTATTATTTATTCTGTTTATCTTGACAATCTTTCCTTAGCACAATGAACAATGTATTTTCCTTAAAAGAAACAAACAAATTAAAAAATACAATTTAATTGACTTTATGATATACCAGAAAACAATGTAAATGTAATGTTCAGGTTGATGGCTCTCCGCCTCAAGGCCTACTAATAGTTACAGTTTAAAACCATTAGCTCCACATGACATACAGCAGTCTCGTACCAACATTTTATTTAAAAATATATATTTGTATTTTATTTTTACCTTAAAGTATTAGTGACTGTTAGTTATTCTGATACAGTGAAAGTACTACATACAGCTGCATACATGCTTTAAATTGCATCTGACACTAACCCAGCCATACCACTTTGTATAGAGTTACCTCATTACAAAGGTTTCCTTCCCTGCAGATCTGCTGCTGTAATTTGTATTGCAGTCTATAAAGTTCTACTTCACCATCTTCCAAAAAGCAAAAGAGCAATGAATAACAAACATAGCATCTGATCTGAAATGCTGAAATAACATATCACTCTGGGCCGCCTGCATGCGTTCAGCCTGCCACCTGGATTCAGTTAAATTGACTTAAATAAAGATCAGTCTTGGAGTTCTGGAGTTCATTACAGAACAATATCAAAAATAATATCCATCCAGCAGTGGAAATGATAAAGACTGAGGAGGACGATGTGAGAGAATGCACACACAAAGCACATTGGGTATATACAAAAACTAAATCTAAATACTTGTGTACATTCATAATGATTACATTGTTCTATTCAAAACCTGCAAGTCATACCACACATATAATTTAGCATAGAGCAATAGCAAATATTGAAGTAATGTCCACATGAGCGGAAGAAGAGCAAAATGTATAAAGGGCTTGTAATAAATTAAAAAAATAGCTTGCCTCCGAACAACTGTTCTCAAAGGAGTTTACACCTACCAAATTTAGTGAATGCATTGCACAGGGGATGAAATGTATGAGGTAATTCTTAGCTTTCATATGGGCTTGTAGCCTATTATATTTCCCTGACATATTTGATGCATTATCGTAAGACTGGGCGCTGTGATTAGCGAGATCCAGGCCAAGATCAGTAACCATTTTCACAACAGACTTGGCCAGACTCGACCTCGTTTGTCTCGAAACCGATGAAATGCTCCACTGCCTTGCCTCCCTCAAATTTTACAATGAAAGTACGTTGATCTAAATCGGTTGTAGAGTCCACAATCAATGAGAAATACCTTGCACGCCAGTGGCGGCTGGTCAGAGGAGGTAAGGGAGGCTGAGCCTCCTTAAAAATAACTCAGAAATGATTGTAGGTAAAGCAATAAAATTGACTTTTATTTTAATCACTTTCTTACAAAATTGTTCAAACCTTGATGACGATGACCATAATATATATAGAGATTTTTTTTCTTTTTCATTTTCCAAGATACGCAGGCGATATCATATTCACATTCATTGATTTTATTGCACGCAGGCCAGAGGAGGCTGAAAGCATAATGGCTCCTCTCGGTACTAAATTGACCAATCAGAATTGATGTTCAAATATTGCAACGTCATTTGTTTCCATCAAAAATGCTTTCAAAAAAGGCAGAAGGGAGGCAAATTGAATTTAGCCTCCTTTGGCATAAATAACCAATAAGCATTGATCTCACATTCCTGAACCAATTAGCTTTCATTATCATATTGAAACAAGCCTGCCAATGGTTGGGAGAGTGAGCGGCAAAACCTCACTTTAGCCAACATGGCTGTAATCGCTAGTGTGGGTTATTTGTTACAAAATAATTTTTGAAACTACGATTTGATCAGCAATTAGAAATAAAAAATGATGGGCGACCAACTCCACAACTTAGTATTACACAACAGGGAGGACGGAGCAATTTTCGTACATTCAATACATTTGCATTAAATGAAGGAGCGGAGGATGGAGTTAATCTACAAATAGTTGAGTAGAAGTGTTAGCTCGAATGGGACCCTCCATTAATACTTTAATAAATTATTGTATTGGATTGATAATAATCTGTAGACAACACTGTGATTTGTTCTAATAATTTCCTACTTTGACAAGTGTTGGTGATGGGAAAGGTTTAAATTCAGTCAAGACACTCACATGATGATTTGACCATTTATGGATACCATAGACATGGAAATCTGTTTGACTTTGGCGGAGTGGATGTATACAGAGGAAGCACTCCCTGCCTCTAGCATTAGCGAGCACATACATAGAAAATGAGATAGGGAGCAAATAGAGTAAAAATCCCCCTGATGGATAGCAACATACAGACAACACGGGGGAGATGGGGATGGTGGAGGGTGGCAGCAGCGCAGAATAATACAGCAGCCGGGGGTGAGTGTATGCGGTGCGACTTTTACACTGCCACCTTATCGGACATGAACCTCTGGGCTGAGCAGCTACACAGTGATGAGCGAGGTGACGCGCTACCTGAGTGCCATGCCTGAACTAGGCTTCGCTCATGTGTTGTCAGTTATCAAATCTTTATATACTATCTGCATATAGGAGCTTAATTATCACAAAAAAGGTGATAGTCTAATAATGTTTTGTCATAGCTAATGATTAATTCCAATTTACACCTCAGCCTCCTCAGAAAATTCCCCCACAAGCCGCCATTGTTGCACGCTGCAGTTCAGATGCAATAGTATCTTTGTTTTTTGAGACATTAAACTGACAAGCTCCTCACAAATTGTTGAAGATACGTACTTCTGAATATGTTCCATCAAAAACGGGTCAGTTGACTTCACCTGGCATTGTGAGATATACGGTGAGAGTGTTACTGATCTTATGGCCAGTTTGTATTTCAGCGGTCTGTCTGCCATGCAGTAAGTGCACAACTGTTCCTGTCTATCTGCCTGCATGACGCCTGCAATCCTGCTCTCAGAATTATTGATACAATACTTAGATTTTTACCTTTCTTAATTAATAGAAATGCATCTTTATGCAATTAAATGCGCTGTTTATGTAAAAACCGTATGATCTGTTTAAATTACTGTATTGATCATTCCTTTACATATTTTTAAGATTATGCGATGGAAATCCAAGACTATCCTTTAAAGACAAATAGTAATTACTCATTTAACAGAAATAACCAATGTCAAATGTCAACATATGTATACGTGTATCCCCCCCGCCCCCTCATTCTCTTCTCCTGTATCCAGTGTTGCTCATTGCTTCGATCCTCATCCTGTAGCCTCCATCTGCTGCACATTTCCCTGTGCACATGCGTGTGCACTCAGCTCAGCGATGAGCTCCTCTTGCCCCCGCCACTGTGCCGCTTGCGGCCAGCGTACCTTGCCCGCCTGGAGTGGGGAGATCCTATGCCCCATCTGTCTGTGCATCGACAGCGGGCGCAGTCTGGCCGCAACTTCCGGGTCCGCTACGGCACGCTTGGAGGTCCGCCATTTCACCGGGCTCCGCCGCAATCGCCGCTGCGTTCAGAGATCCCCCACTCCGGCGAGTGACGGGGGGGCCTCCTCCTCCAGGGCTGCAGGATCAGAGACAGCCACGCCTGTGTCTCCTGCTGCCCCCGCTGTTGCGCTGGCTGCCGCTTCCGCACCTGCCATGGCAGCTGCGTCCCCCGTGACAGCCACGCCCCCCCTGCCTGCAGTGCCCACGGTGCGCACCGCCGCGTGTGTGCACGTGAGCGACAAGGAAGAGCTGTGGAGCTCCCTCCTCCTTTTCCGAGTCTTCACTGGCTTCCTCTCCGCTGCGTTGTCGGCGAAGGAGGTCAGGCTCAGCGGACAGGGAGCGCGATGAGGCCATCCTTGCTCTCAATAGCAGGATGTACCAAATCTGCGCTCTCTTGGCCACGCAGGCAGCGCAGGCAGCGCAGGCAGAGCAACAGGTGCCGGCTTACACCGCGCCGGTGGAGACTGAGGGGACTCGACGGCTACGGCCTCCTCGAACCCTTTCACTGCCCGCATGGCGCCTTCATGTAGTGCTGGACGCACTTTCCCAAGCCCCATTTGAGCCATTGAACTCAGCTGAGCTGAAGCTGGTGTCACTTAAGACTGCGTTTTTGCTGGCAATCACCTCTGCAAAATGCGTGAGCGAGTTTCACGCCCTGTGCGTACACCCATCGTGTGTCTGTTTTGCGGCAGATGGCTCCAGGGTCACGCTACGGCCTAACCCTGCGTTCCTCCTGAAAGTGCTGTCTCCATTTCATGTCAACAGGCCTATTGAGTTGATGGCTTTTAATCCTCCTCCCTTCACTTAAGAGCAAGAGAGTCGGCTTCACCTGCTCTGCCCTGTGCGGGCCCTCAGGTGCTATTTGGAACGCACTAAGGACATTCGGTGCTCAGACCAACTGTTTGTGTCTTATGGAGTGCGGACACAGGGCCAGGCGCTTTCAAAGCAGCGCCTCTCACATTGCATTGTGGACACCATTACCATGGCCTATGAGTCTACTGGGACCCCGGTGCCTGATCATCTAGTGGCCCACTCGACTCGAGGCGTTGCCCTTTTTCAAGGTGCCCCCTTGGCGGACATTTGTGCGGCTGCAGCTTGGGCCTCGCCGCTTACATTTGCCCGGTTCTACAGGTTGGATGTGACGGGACCAGTCCCTTCCATTGGGAACCCGGTTTTGGCTGCAGTCGAGCCCCTGTAGCCTGCAGGCTCTGGCTCCTGCTTTTCCTCTCCCAGTCTGCCCCTGTAAGTGCATCCTGAGGGATCTAGTGAACCGTGTCTTTCCCTTCCACCGGACTATGCCTTCCAGTCGAGCACCGACGCAAGCTGCTCCTGGATGTACAGACAGCCCTGTCAATGTGTTCCCGGGGCTTGTCGTGCGGCCTACAGGTGTTTTGCCTTAAGAGGCCGCCCTGTATATAGTTCGTTCATTGTGATTGTGTTGCAGTGGTGCATGCGTTTGGCCTGTACCCCGCTCTGTGTATTGGTCAGCAGGTCTGTGGCCCACTCTGGCTGTATTATGCCATAGAGCAGGGGACTGCTGCTGTTGTCCTCCAGCGGAGGGCACTTGAGTTCTCCAGTGCCCCGCTGTGTACATAGTACATTTAACAGGTGTCAACTGCTCCTGTGTTCCACGTGTGGTGCATGAGCCAGCTCCTGCACCCCTTGATGTATATTTGTGTTAAACAGCAGGACTGTGGCTCCATTCTAAAATTGTAGAATGGAGTCCACTGCCGCTGTTCCCATCTAACGGCGCTTGAGATTCCCTGCCTCGCTGTTTATATAGTTCCTTTGTTAACACAGTAGAGCTAATGTTGCCCTGCGTTAGCCGGTCTAACCAGCAGGCATCAACTGCTCCTGTGTTCCATGGGTGGCGCATGACTTCGTTCCTGCTCCCCATGGTGTATATAGTTCGTTTGTAAGAAATCTAAATTGTCAGCACAATGGAGCTCTTCCACTCTGTACTGTTTAGTCAAGTTGGATGCTCTTGTGCTACGTGCTGACAGCATGAAGGTCTTGCTGTCATGTGATATATATGTATTGTATATTGTTCAGCTATTATTATTATTATATTGTATTTTTCTCATTGGGTCTGTGGCCCCGCTCCTATTGGATCAGGGGTCCACTGCCATGATATTGCGCAGAGGCTGCACAAGTGCTTGATTGCCTGCGCCAGACATTGTGCAAGTAGATTACGGCCTCGCTCCTAGCTGCACTAGTAGAGCACCCGGCCTTGCTCTTGTAAGCGGAGGGCGTAAGAGTTAACCTCTGTAGCCCCGCTTTGTATATGCTGATTGCAGACAGTTCCCGGTAGAGCGTGACTATGGTCCTCGCTCCTGGACGGCTCAGGTGTGGCCCTACGGGGCCCCTGAGGTTACTGTCTGGAGTTGTGTTGCCGAGGTCCCCTAGCGGTGTACCTAGGGGCAGGCTCCCTTATCAGCTCGCTGCCTCCTCCCTTGCGACGGTTTTAGTATAGAGTAACCCCTCCCCCTTGGGCAGTGCTTCCGACTTGAAAGATAACAATAGGTTGCGTATGCAACCCCGGTTTTCTGAAAAAGGAAGCACTGCCCAAGGGTTGCAAGGTCACGCGGGAGTCCAGGCTCCCGGCAAAAGAGGACGAACTTGCACTGACGTCATGTTTTATAGAACAGGAAGTGGGAAGGGACCTGTTCTGAGTGACAAGCACAGGGGCCAATGGCAGCTTTGATAGAGGTTTGATCAGGTTCCCGCGGAAGTGTGCAGAAACCCCACCCCCCTTGGGCAGTGCTTCCTTTTTCAGATAACCAGGGTTGCATATGCAACCTATCATTGCATTTATACTGCTCCAACTTCTTTAAACTTTTGTTAATCTAACAAACACACAGCAGGAAAATAATGTTTCATTTTACTTTAAATGTTAACTGGTACTGTGTAGTTTAAAAGATACAGACTATTGTGTGCATCCAAAATTAGAATAATTTTATACCACCGCATAACACAAAATAAACCAACAAATAAACAGGTATAAATGGGGGTAAATAGAAAGTACTGTATATGTGCTATACCAATTAAACACCTTCTTTCCCAAACAGACATTGCTAATAATTACTATATTATTCTTACACAAGAGTCTTTCACTCTTTTCACTGCCAGTTTAACAGTAACAACCTACTTGATCACCTACTCATTTATATGGATCCTGTAAAACATTGAAATAACAATGCTTTTAAATAATACTCCTAAATATATAATATGTTCCAATGCTAAAGAATTAGCAACTTCAGAATATTTAAATGTAACCTTCATACAAAAGAAAAACAAATCAATAATTAAAAGCACACTAATGTCTCATGAAAGAAAAAATACCAATAAACAGACTAATTACAAGATATTGCTGCACAGCTGATATCTAAGCAGGTACAAAGTCTGTTCTCAAAAGGACTTTATATTCTTATGAAAAAAAAGTATTTTACCTTTGGATCAAGCTTTGTAAGCGCATCTGTTAAAAGAACTGTAGCATCCTGATGTGTTTTGCCATGCAGCTAATTTGAATATATTTAAATGTATTCAAATATATTCAGTATCTCTGCTCACCTACTCTTGATTTGCATGACATTGAGTCAGAAGTGATTTTGGCAGAGGATTTTAAAGGGGAATCTTTTCAGGGAGGGACACAGTAAATCACTTTGGCCAATGTTATAAAACGACATCATGGAAAGTGATTATATGCTTTATTTTGATATGTGCAGGCCTTGGATACATTGCACTAAGTATTTTAGCTATATACTAAATTAGTTTCTTGTTTCAAAATGAATTAATGAAAAAACACTAAACACTTGCAAAGAAGCTTCAAATCAATAACTGTTTTGTGAAAATCTAATTTAATGTCCTTCAAAAGAAAACAAAAATACAAAGAAAGGAATCAAGATCAATAGGGAGAAAGGTTATAAATAAACTGTGAATATTATAACATTTTTACACAGTAATATACTGGCTCTGAAGGTGTACACATTAAGAACTCCGTTGTAGACAACTACTGTACAGAGAAAAAGGATCAATAAATACGACAAATGTTAGGGGCTGTGGAAAAGTGTGTAGCATTAAAAACTCCTAAAATATAACACATTTATGCAATCAGAATTAGTTTGTGTGTTTGATACACTAGATTGTAATTAAAGTATGTTTTCATGTAGTGCTTTCAAACAGCTGTTACAGCACATGAACAATTAACTTAGTTCAAGAACATCTGTCAAATCATTAATGTCTGATTCAACCAATGTATAGAATCATTAAATACATGTTATTTAATGATTTGCTTTACAAGAAGTTCAAGAGTTATTAATCAATTCCAGTAATAATTCAGTAATAGGAAGAGATTATGAGAGGGTGCCTGTTTCTGAGTGTGATTGACATATACATCAATGTTTCAGCAGCATTTAAATGAACTGATGGAAGATACTTTGATAAACTGAAGTATTTTCAAGGTGTGTGATAACGTTTGTGAACAATTAATAATTAAAATCTCATAAATTGATATGAATGTAAGATTAACATGTTTTATCTGTTTGTGACCATTCATGAATTGTTCATAATTGTTCACAAACTAATTGACTATTCATTAAAATTACTACATGCAATACACTTCATGTAAATGACAGCTAGGTAAGCTTCTTTTTATATCACCTCATGTATGTATGCTCTTATTGACATGGATGAATGTGACACTAAAGAACTGATATGATAAGTGGTACCCGCGTTGCCATAGCTTCCCATTTTTCATCTCCTGGTGAATGCATTCCTAAAATAGTTTCCAAAGCAATAAACAGTTTCACAATTATTACTGTTAGTCACATTTCTCATATGTGAACTAAACCATGCATAATCCTTTCACATCCTTTCATCAGAATGTACAATGTTTACTGCCACCTGTGGCAGCACTGCTTGGAGGTTTGACTTGTGATGCATCTAAAATGATAAATTATCAGATTTAGATAATGGATGTGAGTGATAATGGAACGTAGACAGGTGTCACATAGAGGAAACCAGCAGGCAATAATATTCTGATTGCTGAGAAGTACACTTTTTTTTTTACATGACTTATCCAATAATTAGCACTCCCGAGCTTCTAATAAGAAATGTTTTAATTGAGTAAGTTTAAAAGGTCATGTTAAGGAATGGTGATAGGAGAAAACATGTCACATTTTTATGGAAGCTGGAGGTATGTATTCTGATTAATCAAGGACAACAGATCAAGGATAGCACATTATGTTTGTATTTCCAAAGAAGTATGAAGGCCATTCAGAAAATGATTAAACAATCATGACCCTGGCACAATGATGTAGAATGCAAAAATATGTATGATTATTATTATTGGTATTTGTATTACCAGTACTATTAATTATTTTAGATTATCTTTACATTTAATTTAAAGAATAGAGTTTGGATGGTCTAGGATATTTGTTTTGCGTGTAGCTTGCATGTTGCTTAAAAAGGGGAGCAGTATCCAAATCCTTTGATGCTGAAACATAATTTATGGATTTAAATATATGTATGAATAAAGCTAGTCCCCATCCAAGTTTAAAGGGATGACTTATGCAAGTGTTTTTTTCTTTCCTATTCTATTCTACTCTTAAAATTCAGCTTCTTGGCAGGAGGAAATTTGTTTCTTATATTACACATTAGCAAGACATTTTAATATACTGGATTTCTACTTCAACCATACATCAGTGAAAGGTGTTCATAGTTATTACACAAATTTAGCCATTTTTCATCCTCAAAGAGAAGAAATAAATACACAAGTACGCTATTTGAGCCTAATAAATTTCAAACTAATAGAATGTAGGCGAGAAATGTGTTTAATCTGTTACAGTTAGTGACACTTTAATAAAAGAATTCATAGGGTAATTTAATCATGAAAAACATATTTTATTAACTCACTACTAAACCTGTGCCTTTCATAATCCTCATCACTCCCCTTAAAGTTGCAGAGGATGTGAAACCGCAATGGGTAATGGGGAAAAGTGAAAGCATAACATATTTTTATTACTTGTTACAGTTTAGGATATTAAAACCTGCCAGTATGTGAAAACTTATAAACTACTAGTCATATGAGTCTCTTACCATTAAAAGGATAACACTTTCACTTGTTCACAAATATTTGCACATTTTCTTTCCTTTCAAAGGAAGAAAATACTTTACAATGAGATGAGTAAGACATAGGAGAAGAAAATGCATAAAGATTACTAACTGAAAGGCATGAATAGAATTTTCAGAAAGCTATAAAGATGTAAATATACCATACACAAAAGAATTGTAAAAATAGGAGGGTGTGTACATTTTGTATATGAATATGGTACAGTCAGTGGAATAATGAAGTAATATTAAAATGTTACAATACTTTTTAGGCTAAAAATGTCAGGCAATGAAATGTTAAAACTGCTACCAAAACCTTGATGTTGTATCTTACAATCTGCTTCCAAAACGTTTCATTTTTTTACACTTTCCATGAATTGAACGTTGACGCTTTGCAGTTTGTGAGTGAGAAGTAAGTATGAAACTGCTGCCAAGCTAAGAGTGGCATCAGTGGATGTCTTAAAAGGACAATTACTTGGAATGACTTTAGCTTTAAGGTTTAAGTTTGTAAGACATAATTTACCTTCTATTTCAGTTATTTAGGATACATGTATTTCTACTACAGATGAGCATTTTCAAACACTTAGTAGGGTAGTGACAGTGCAGTTATGCTATTGACACTTTAAAAGCTCTTAACATAGTTATTTTAAACAATATATATATATATATATATATATATATATATATATATATATATACACAAATAATACCATACAATAAATGTACTAACATATACCACACAGTAGAAACATTAAAAAGTAAGATTTTTACAGCTTGGGATAATCTTATAGTTATTCTGATCTGTATTCAAGGTCATATAAACACAACATGTAGCAAACTAAAGAGAAATTGTTTTCCAACCAGTAGTTTTTATTATAAATAAGAAAAACAGGATTTGAGAGGTTATTGCAGTGAGAGACACCCTTTAATTGTGTTATTATGTGAAAGGCTTCATTTGATCTTTGGTATTTATGTTTTTATTTGCTTATAATTCCAAACAATTTCTAAATATTTTGCAGGGTTAATGCAATCATGTTCTACTCTACTACGGCAATGGCAGAGAATTAACCAAAACAAGAAAATGTACACACACAAATACTAAATTAAAAAATAAAGAAGAGTCGGATTAATACAGAATGAAAAGCTTGCAGATTTCTTACTCTTTCTTGATTTGTTCAGCTATGAAAGACTATGTTAATAAGCTTCAGGGGATACCCATTCAATATTACAGGCTTCTTAACATGTTGTAATTTTGAGTCTGATTTTCACGGTTATTTTGGCAGCAAGAAAGGTCTCTTGTCAGTCAAAGATCTATGAAACCTGATGTTTTGACTGCACCAAGATAATCTTAATTAACATTTAAATGCTGGTAAAAGAGCAGAATTTCAGTGCACTCCAGTGGGAATAAAGCCTCTCAGTTTCATGGTTATTCATACATCAAGAAATGCCGGTAGATGCGTTCAAAGACAATGCAAGTTCCACATGTCTTAGCTGACATCAAACCTAGTTTTTGTTAGGTATATTAACGTATCTTAGCCAATTTTCACCATAATGAAGAGGGCTTAAAAATGTCTCTGACTGCAAGGAAAAGAAAAAGAAAATGTCTGAATCTATTTGAAACAATGGCAACTCTAAAACAACCAATGTTTATCACATATATCTATCTATCTTAATATATAATTCTCCTTTAATACTTTTTAAATTAAACGTATAAGAAAGTACACTTTTGAGGAGAACCTTTTGAGGCAGAAACAAACATTTAAACAGTTATATTTCTAATGCTCTTCACATATAATTTTAGTGTATATTTGTGTATAGTGTATATGTAATCAGTTAACTTAGTCCATTGTGTGCTTGTATTGATATATTGGATACCATAAGTAAACCTCAATAGATTTGGACAGCATGTTAATTTTTATGTATTAATGTATTGCATTGAAATTACAGGGAAGCCCAACTGGTGAGAAAAGCAAGCCCAATATATTGCATGTATCACATAATCCATTGACTGTTTATTTGTGTTTTCCACATTTGATCAATACACCATCTCCCCGGGTTCATTTGTATGGTGGTCTAACAAAGAAAATGTTAAAGCAGTCTACAATGAGTTGAAGAAATTAAGGCAGTTATGAAATGGTGTGCTGCTTAACTTTGATGGTCTACTCTTACAACCGTTATCATAAAAACTTTGCACCACGGAGCAATGACCATTTGGTAAACCTATAGATAGGTCTGTGGCCATACCATCATATTGCCCTCTTGAACAATGAACAGTTCCATGCAGCTGTGTATCACTAGCTTCCAGGCATCCAACCAATCATGGACAGAAATTATGTCGCATTGAGAACCATCTGTTGTATACGTTTGTATCCATGGGAACCTGTTCCAAGTGATATTCCTCCTTGGTCTAGTTCTGACAATACAGTGATTTGAATAGGTCAGCTAACATAATTGGAGCATCAATCAGGTTGCAAAGTGCAATCATCACAACCTCATCAGTCCTCCATCTCATGCATTGTCTATGCTGTTTGTATTTGCTCTTTAAAAATACGTTTTTCTTGCAATATGATTGTATATCTTGTTGCATGTTGGTTGCATAGATTAGTTGATAAACAATTTCCAATTCCAAATTGGGTAGCATAAACAAAAGACAGATAGATGAATAAGAAATGAAAATACTGAATATAATGAGTCTCACTATGCAATGTATGAAGGATAAAGGGTATAACCAATTTAGATGTTTTTAAATGTTATTTTGAACATTTGAGAATCGACCACCTTTGAATGTCAACGTATGCTTGTCAAATTACATATTGTATCTTGCGTGTCAATTATTATTTGACATTGCAAAACTATTATGTCATAAATATATGTAGTCTGTCAGCAGTTTTAAATGTATATTACTAACTGACATATAATGTAGCTTGTGTTTACACAATAGCTTTTGATTATTGAAAGTATTGAACGTTAAACATCTGAAGTACAAGAAGATAATTTCTAAAGATATATAATTGTACAGATATAAAATATAAATTAAAAGTCTACCTAGCTCTCCCTCATTCAGTATTTCACTAATAAGAGTATGGGTATAGTGATACACTTTCAAGTGGATTTAGCCTGTGCTTTAGGTTTATTGAATAGGAAAACAATCTCAATGCAGCTTCTTTACAGACATCAAAAGGATTAATATGCCACTTGACTGGGTGGCTGGTGACATATGGGATTAATCTGCATTTTTCAAGTTTTTGTTTCAATTCTGTGAAAATAATGGGGGGTTCAGAGCTTTTGTTGCAGTGCATATTTAGCAGAGATCCTGAAAAGTCTTTCTTTTTGCATGTTTATCAAAATACTTTTTTTTTTTACTCCAGACCTGATAATCCTTTTCACATTTCTTAACATTCCTTTAGCACTTATTTTTTTATTGAGAGACAGTACTATACATACTTTGTGCTCTACTATTAAAATTCACATTACTTTTACACTGGCTCTACATTATATATCAATTTCTCTCTCATATATATATATATATATGTATATGCACACACACAGATATATAGGACATTCTGTTGTTCTATTGTGTGTTTCTTTTCAATAAGTATATCGTATGATCAAACACTGCAAGTTTATTTTCATATTCCAGTTAACCTTGCTCATGTAGAATGTGATGCAACAACATCTGTGGAGTGTAGAAATGAAAATACATCATACTAATCATTTGCATCAGTTAACATTTTGCTTGTGTGTGTTTTAAGAATCTGCTGTACGTAAAAAGAATACCTAGAGTAAAAACAAGCAAATAAATGTATTAAAAACACATAGATGTAAATCAAAGCTAAAAATAAACTCCATTTTACATTTTAATAAATAAAATGCTCATTATACTTTGTAATACTGAATGAAATTATTACTCAAAACTGATTGCAATCATTTCCTTTGGATAAATATGGTACCACAATTTAATGTTTGACTATGCAAACGTAAGTTCCTTCTATTTAAAATGTGGCAACGTGGAATCCAAACAATAAGGTTTAAGAGACAAACAAGTGAAACCAACATACTAGTCTTAAAAACACTGCAGTTTTCAATTTCAGTTTTAATGTATTAGTTTTAGATTTTAAAGACCTTGTTTAAAATGTTTCAGGCCTTTATCATGCTTCATTAAAAGTGTATTGTTCAGGACAATAACAGTCACCATTATCAGTCTATTGTGTACTAATCAAAGGTATCTAAATTAGGAATACATTAGTACCATTTGTTGTTTTTGTAATTTATATCATTGGGTGATAGAATTATTGTATTAATTAATTTATTCAAAATATGTGACAGAAGTCTAGACAGACTAAAAATAAGCTACAAATGTATTATTATTTGTATTCAGAGTCTAAGGAGAGAAGATATTAATGAAGGTATAATAATGGTTAAATTATTATTATGATTATTATTCATTTATTAGAAGACACCCTTATCATGGGCAACTTACAAAATATAAGAACAATACAAAGTGCAATAATACAGTGCAATAAAATAGTGCAGTTCGGGCATAATACATTTTACAAATTTAGAATTTACATAAGTGTGTACCAGATACAGTAAGCAATATATAAGGTCTTGCATCCTAGATTGTAAAATCTTTTACAAGCTTTTTACAGCTAAGTGCAAGATGTTAAGTCAAAGTTAAGAACTAAGGGAGAGGGAGCGTAGGGGAAATCAAAATAAACAATACAAGTGCTAGTTATGCAAAGAAAAGAGTATGACAGAATGTTGTATAGGTGTAATCTTACAGGAGAATGAAAGACTAAATTACAAGTACAGTCTGAAAAGATATGTCTTGAGTAATCGCTGGAAGGCGGTCAAGGACTCTGCTGTTTTGACTTCAGTGGGAAGGTTGTTCCACCACTTAGGGGCCAGGGATGAGAAGGAGCAGCTCTGGAGAAAGGGGAGTGGAGAGGAGGCAGAGTTAGTCTTCTGGCCCCGGAAGACCGCAGTGGTCTGGAGGAGATGTATGGGGAGACAAAAGTCTGCAGGTAGCTTGGTGTAGTGTGGTCGAGACAGTGGTAGGTGAGGGTCAATGTCTTGAACTGAATGCGTGCCAGTAATGGGAGCCAGTGGAGTGAGAGGAGCAGTGGAGTAGCTTGTGTGAATCGTGGGAGAGAGAATACCAGACGAGCTGCAGAGTTCTGGATGAGCTGGAGCAGGCGGGTAGTAGTTGCAGGCAGGCCGGCCAGGAGGGAGTTGCAGTAGTCCAGGCGGGAGAGGACTAGTTGACTGGATGAGCAGCTGAGTCGAGTAGCTGGGGGGAAGGGTCGGATTCGGCGTATGTTGCTCAGGAAGTGCTGGGTGTAGGAGAGTGCAGGATTGAGGGTGAGTCCTAGGTTCATAGCGGAAGAAGAGGGAGAGAGTGTCGTAGTTTCCAAGGGGATTGAGATGGAGAGGTTAGCATGTGAGGAAGAGGGGGGAAAAAGAGGAGATCAGATTTGGAGAGGTTGAGCTTGAGGTGGTGTGAGTGCATCCAGGTGGAGATAGCAGACAAACAGGAAGAGATGTGAGAGGGGATTAGAGGGTCAGTAGAGGGAAAAGACAGAACGATCTGGGCATCATCAGCATAGAAGTGGTAGGAGAAGCCATGGGATGCGATGAGGGGGTCCAGGGAGCGAGTATAGAGAGAGAACAGGAGGGGATCCAGGACGGAGCCTTGGGGTACGTCTGTGAGGAGAGGTTGGGGGGTGGATGAGGAACCTCGCCATGTCACTTAATAGGTCCGGTCGCTGAAGTAGGAGGAGAACCACGTGAGAGCAGTCCCAAAGATTTCAAGGTCAGAGAGGCAGGATGCTGTGGAGAGATCAAGGAGGATGAGGACTGAGGAGAGGGAGGCCACCTGAGCACAGCTGTGGGAGTCAGTGACTGCCAGGAGAGCCGTCTCAGTGGAGTGAGCTGTGCAGATGCTGGATTGCAGAGGATCAAGAAGTGAGTGATGGGAAAGAAATGCAGAGAGCTGGAAGTAGGACTTCTTGGCTGAGGTGAGAGAGGAGGAAAATGTGGACAGTAGAGAGTGGTAGAGTTTAAGGGCAGCTGGAAGTTTGGACCTCTTCCACTTCTGTTCAGCGCCACCCAGAGTGGATTGGGTCCAGTGGAGAACGGAAGAGATCCAAGGCTGAGGAGGGGAGGGACGGGCAGGACGAGATGTGAGAGGACAGAGAGAGTCAAGGGAGGAGATGAGGGAGGAGAACAAAGAGGAGGTAGCACAGTTAACAGATGGGAAATACAATCAACAATACAATGGAAGGTAAGAGTGAGAGCAGTGGAGGCAAGGGTGGAGGGAGAGTCAGAGCAGAGATTACGGCGGAAGGTGACAGAGGGAGTGGGTGGGGTGGGAAGGGAGGGGAGAGAAAGGGAGAAGGATGTGAACTGGTGGTCTGAGATGTCCAGGGGTGTCACAGAGAGCATCGAAGGGGAGCAGCCTCTAGAGAAGATGAGGTCTAGCTGGTGGCCTGCCCTGTGAGTCGGGGGAGATGGGGAGAGAGAGAAGTTAAATGAGTAGAGGAGGGGAAGAAATCCGGCAGAGTGGGAGTGGTTGGAAAGGTGGATGTTGAAGTCTCCTAGGAGGATGGTAGGTGAGGACAGCGAGGGGAAGGAGAAAAGAAGGTCGAGATCATCCAGTTATAGAAAGTTATTTAACAGTATGCATGTTTTTATGTATACATGTGCAGTTCAATTATATAGTAAGAATGAAATAACTCTTGTAAGATGTTTGACAAGTAGAACTAAATTCATTAGAATAGATCAGACACAAAATGTACAATTATTTATTATAAAACAAAGGTAGGCTAACTGGGAAGTTCAATATATTTGTATGATAAAAGGCACAAAAGTTACTTCTTATGATGATATTAACAGTGACAATATCCTATTTGAAGGTTACTCTTATAATCCAATATTGTTACTCCAAACCTATGTTGGTTACTTCATATGTTAGTATGGGTTACACCATGCACACAATAGACAACTTTCAAAATCTTAACTTTACCAAGCCTCTCAGAAAGTCATGTTGTTTTGTTTGTTAGCTTCTGCCTCTTCCACCTGGTGTGCCCACGAGCTCTCATTGGCTATTGCTGATCACATTTCTAAACACCTGTCGTTGCACCTCTCACACTACAAGAGCATTGGAGATTTTGTGCCAATTGCGTGTCTGACCCACTCATATTATATGAGAGTTGGTGATGGTCCTGTGCCCCAAGTAGGCAACAACAAGGGGATATTGTCTCTGATCTTAAAAACTTGTAGGTGACAGCTAAATTGGGGCCAGAATCATCTACTGTTTGTTCAGCTTTAGTTATTTCAAAGTTTGTTTAACCAGTCTCAAACACTGGTTCAGGAGAAATGCTCATGATGCCACCCACCGGTTACCAATTGGAAATCTTTCAATTTATGCTTGGGCACCCTAGTCTGGAGCTTGCAGGCATGTACTCAAGGAGTGTGTCCACATGGTGAAGAATGATGGTCCGGTGCTGCCAGGTTTCAGCGGAATATTGAAAATTCAAAGGATGATTGCACTGAAGCAATGACTCTTCCTTGGGCTCTACAGGTCTCTGAGATGAGTGTGATGCTGGTATAGCAAGGATAAACAGTCTTTAGCACAGATTGAGTAGCTACTGGACTGAAATATTCAAATTCAGTTGAAAAGGTTTTAACTAGGTGCTATCCCGGTGATCAAGCAAGAATGCTAGCTGGAGGAATGCATTATACACAAAGTTAAATGACTATGTGAAGAATTATGGCTTAGGCTGGGCTACTGGCTGGGTTCAGAGTTCGTTCTGAGATTCAAGCACCACGAAGCACAGATTTGCATTTTGTCATGAGTACTTGGCTAAGTCTCAGGTATCTGTGTATTTGCAGAGTCTGTGTAGAGCATGCAGAGCAATTAATTTATTTAGAATGCCGCATTGTGCAAGAATTATTCGTGCGCTGATTGGCTTAATTCCAGGCATGGCCTGCGGTCTGGGTCTCGGTCTGGATCCCTTGTGGTGCATTCCTCATTGGTGAATCTCACATGAGATAGACACATTGCCTGCTGATTGGCTGCTCATCAGGTAGCTGTTAAAGGATTTATGACCTCATGTTCTCTTTGATGGTGATATGTGGCCAGGGTGATCAACACCTTCCAGAACAGAATTGTAGATGTTGATTGTGTGAGAAAGTGTCAAACTGGCGCTGAGCTGGTGGAGTTCCCATCTCCTGAATGATGGCTTTCTATCCAGATGTGTGTACCCCCCCACCCCCCTTTAAAACTGTGGCCTTTAGAAACATCACAGAACATCTTTGATGCATTTTATGGCCAGCTAGAACTGATCAGACTCTGAAGGTCAGAGATCTGGAGAGGGAGAAAAGTTAAAGAATCACCACTTCACATCAATTCTTATTCACCAACACAATATGCTGGTCACTAACCCCTTCAAATCATAATACATCTCAATGATCTGTTAAAAAAAATAGTAACTGCATAAAGTAAGCAACACGCATGGGCTTAATGTATACAACAGGGTATCATGTATAATATTTTCATGTTGATTGGCTGTAATGCACTGAGCATGGTTTAAGGGTCTCACATGCTTTGAACAGCACCTACTTCCACATTAATTATATTTGAAAACATGGAATAAAAACATAATGATATAGGATTCCATTTATTTTTCTGTCCATGTGCATGTGTTTAGTGCTGCTTTAATTTACATGGTTTTAATGATATTTTAATCACACCGCTTGAACTGTGTTCTGAGAGCAATCTGCATATCAACAGAATGGCTTGGGTAGCAACAGTGTTTAAAAAATACAGCAAGCCCGTCTGGACAAAAATAATTACTTGTCTATGTCAGACCATTTTTGTAATATAGCATTACCCATTTAAATTGGTCACTTAAAGCACATTTGGCATGACTGAAATTTGCATGAAAACACAACTAAAACACATCTACTTCCCACCTTTCTCTGTTGCTGCAGCCACATACATTTTTAAAAATTAACCATTCCTAGCTTAATCTAGCTAAAGTTACATTTTGAAAAACACATGGGTTTAACTCACTGAGTTTACAACATTTTTCAAAGTTTTAACTGTGGGATTTGTTTTAAATATTTTAATTGGTGCCTCATTAAAAGGTTTTAAAACACCTAAAATCATCCATATAAATGTACCATACGAATGGAATAGCATTAATGTCTCAGTACTGAAGATAACTTCTGAATTTCCTACATTAACTTCTGTAAAACGAATATGGAAAAGTATTTTATTAAAATAAGATAATCACCATCTTATTTTTAAATGCTGACAGCCAGGTTGATTAGATTTTTTTTTCTAACCTTAAAAAAAATCTAAAAATGGGAACAGGCATAATGAGATTTGTTATTCTGCATATAGATGTCTTACATTTCATATTCGTAGGTTTCTCACACGTTTGATCACCTAACATGCGATTACTTTACAGTGGGGGATTAATGTTCTGTGAACAGCCTTGTACCTTGGGTGTGTTTCTTCACTGTAAGAAGCTTAAATAAAAAGTATGTAGGATAATAGCCTTACACTTTTTAGCATTTATTTAAAAGTGATTTCCCATCTTTCTAAAAGTGATTTGTCATATTCATAGCATAAGCTGTAGAGAAGGTTAACATTACATTAGTAGTTGAAAAACTTTGTTTAACACATATTTAAATGTTAATATTAAAACCCTCTATTGCATGCATCATGAAATAAAGGAGGAAAAAATATTTTCTTTGGTTTATTTTATTTAATTTTCTATAATACAAAAACATGTCAAAATATTTTTGAAAAATATCTTTAGGTTTGTTACCTGGAAGTAACATTTTTTAATTGAAGAACCGAAACACTACATTCAAATTATTATATATACTATACAGTCTTTTCTGCAAACCTTTCCTTTACACCTGAGCTTGGCTTCCCTTGGCTTCTGTTGGTGCCATGACTTTTTTATTATATTATTACTTGCACTTTTGTTATTGACTTATTTACACCTGATTTTGTTATATTCTTTTCTTTCATGGATTTATTGTTTTGACTAATTCAATTTTTCAAGTTTCACTCAATTGGTTAATTCTTTAATTTGCACATGTGCTTTAGTGTACTAGCACAGATGGTGAGAGACGGAGAAGTGCCTCTCCCCAGGCAAGAGAGGGGCCGGTTGTTGGACAGGGTAAGGGCAGGGAGGAGAGGCAGCTGGAGGAGGGATGAATGACCCGACTCTCCGCCTGGGGCCGAGTGGGCAGAAGAGTGGGTGAGCAGGAGATGAGCAGGAGATGAGTGCTGGCCCTTACCGTTCACAGTAGTGCCTGTGGCAGCATTCTAGATTCCCTGAACGCTCACTTGGGGGCCTGGGAATGGGCGGGGAAGAGTCAGGTCACTGGAGCCGCATGCCCCTGCCCACCGTGCCGTGGGTCCCCAAGCCGGAAGAGTGGCGCAAACGGGCAGGTGAGAGAGAGTCACAGTCCATTCAGCTCAGCACGGAGACAGTGTTCTGAGCCGGGGGTCAGCAACAGAATAAATCTACATAGGAGGGGGGCGACAGGAGCAAGACAGCGGCCGAAGACGAAGGCAAGCGACTGGGATCTCCTACAGCGTGGAATCCCTTGGCAGTCTGCAAAGGACCAAGTGAGATGGACCTTTCCCAATATTAAGTACTCGTTGTGCACAAAAAGGAAAATTGTGACAAGACATTTTCACAGAGAAATAAGGCATTCGTTGTTGTTTTTTTTGGAGATTCTTTATTGACCTGCTTGCCATGTGGTGTGCCCACCTTCTTTTCCTCTCTTCTTTTCAGAGCCCTGTTGCATCTGGACTGTCCTGAAAGGGAAAGAACATTGTTAGCGACAAGACCATGGCACTAGTCACTTTGGAACTGTACTTACTGCAGGCTCCAGGCTCTACTGGGCTAGGATGACTGCATTATTGGCAGCTGGTGAATATGAAAAGGAATTTAAGAAGAGACCATTGACTCTGTAGAATCTAATCTAATTTATTTTGACACTTATTTGCCAGCGCTGTTGACCTGTGAAGACTGTGAATCTAAACTACAGGACAGAGACTATTGCAAGTGGGAGAGTGTACAATATATTTTACTAATGTCCTTATTTTCTGTTTATTGCATGTGCTTTTTTGGGTTTCATTAGGGTAGGGATTTGAGCTATTTCATCACCCTCAATTCAATTTTAATATAGGTTTTAGAATTGTATATTTCCCATGTCTGGTTTTAGTGCAGACTTCATGCCCTGTTCTAGTAACAATGGTATTGTAAAACAACTGTTTAAAAGATTTACCTGCCTGAGCCTGTTGTGTGTCCTGGGGTCTCAATATGAACTTGGGTGGCACTAGTGCCCTCTCTCATTAAAAAGAGTGTGTGGTACTTTGTGGTACAGCAGCCATGAATCTACAACAGTCCAGCATTTGGAAGATAATTAGATTATACAATTTCCTGGATCTGACTTTGGTCCTGTACAATGAAGGAAGTCCACACCTCACATTAATTGTTGTACACCATTAAAACACTGGGGAAAAAGTAGGTGAACATAAAAGTCCTGGAGCTGATTATATTTGCAAATAAAAGTGTTATTATATAGATCTTTCCACCCTGCAACTCATACCAAAAACAATCATCCAGGTAAAATGGTATTACCTTTGTGAGGATTTGTACAGGCCCTACACTTTCTGTATGGTTAGCTGATGAATCCCTTTCATTTGCACAGTTACAAGTCTAATTGCAAATCTGTATTTTGGGCATGTAGCCTGACTTTACTGTGCTGAAAATAATTTGAAAGCATAATTACTGGAAACAGGTATTATAAATTATTGATCAATTTTTGATATCACCTTCAGTTTATTGCACTTTGCCTATTCTGTATCTGGTTTGACAGAAAGTGTAAGGTTTCTCTGTGTAAGACCAAAATAAAAGCGTAAACCACACAACGTGAGTACACATCACCCACTTCATGCGCAAGAGGTTCAGACCAAAACCTTCCTGACTACACCCCAAACTGATTGAAGAAGATTAGTATTTCCTGAAATGTGAGAGCTTCAGAATCCAGGATCAATGCCAATATATAACCCACTGAAGGAGGCCATGATGGGAGGGGAAGAAACACACACACACACAAGTCCTTCGGGAATCCCACAGAGAAGATGCTCTTGGTTTATTTTTGCAGGATACGATTCCTGCAGACTGCCTGAATACATGACTGTTGTGGCTGTTCCTGCTGCCAAGATTAAGCTAATCTGACCAAGGATTGTACAACAACAGCTTGGTTGCCGTACAGAATTAACTGAATTAATTGATACCACATCTAATGACTGTCCAGCTGTCTTTTAGACTGAAGTAAAATCATTGCTAAAAGTATTTTAATAAAAGTGTCAAGAAAGTAGTAGGGTTGTCATGATTACACTTATGTTGTTTATAAAAATGAAGCTACTATTTAGAGATACAATTACCCTTAGCAGATAACAAAAAATAATTCTCAATTAGAAAGGAAGGGTGTAATGTTTACATTAGAAAGGGTAATATTTAAATTGAAATCCATTAACACAGAAAAAATAAACTGTTGGAACAATGAACCTGTCACCTGTCAATGAACACTTGTTTCATTTTGTTTATTATTATTTTTCTGTGCAGACTGAAGGTTGGTTCCATACAGACATAAATCAACTTGTTTTACGAGTTGATAGGACATTAGGAGCCAAGTAGATTTGGTAAGAATGTACAAACTGCCAGTCTTAAATATGTCTAATACTACATAATCTAAGATGCTGTTATTTTATTGATTTACTAAGAAATGTACTTTTTTTTAAAAGCAGTATTTTGTGAAACCACTTTGATAGCACAGAGGAAGCACGTCTTTGTAGCCTTTAAATGGGTTCATCAGCTTTTTGGGATGGATATTTGACCACTCCTAGCTCATCCAGTGCTTGTGGACTTCTTTTTTAGTTCAAACCAAAAATGTTGTATTGAATTGAGGTCTGGAGATTGTGTTGGCCAGTTAAGAGCTTTGATTTTGAGCTTAGTCATTTGTCCATAGACTTGGATATGTGCTTTGGATCATTATCATGCTGTGGAATCCATTTGTGACCAGTCTCTTTACAGAGGGCATCAGATTATGAAATATCCTGGTATATTGTGGAATCCATCCATTCCTCAATTATAACAAAGGTACCAGGACCGGAGGATGCAGCTCTGGGCATGACAGCTTCTTTATGACACTCTTCATTCACATAACCATTCTCTGATGTTCAGCTGGCTATGTGACAACTTCAACTAACCTATCTCACTGCCATTATAAAATTGAAAACTCAAACACTTTGGTAATGTTATTGTGTATAATTACCATATATATTAAAAAGGTTAAATGTAGCATTCAACATTTAGCACTTTAGCAGGGAATTTATGATCACTACCTATTTGAATAGGACCTTGTTAAATATGATGTTTTTCAGACACAAACTATATGTTGCCCCTTTTGAGGAGGACTCTTATAGTTCTGATCCTGGCTTTGTAATTAGGTTTGACTGCAGCTAAGCTCTGCATACAAATATTTTACCTTTTCCTCTTTTGCAATTAAATCCTATTAATGAGATAGTTCCACCAGATGACAGTAAAACCTAGGGTTGGGAAGCTGGGAGAAATCTGGAGTGAAGGTGCTTTTTAAATCCATTCTAAGAAAGCCACTTGGAGTAAACACTTTTAAACAGTTCCTGAAAAAAAAATGGATATACATATTTTTGGCAAAATGTCCGTAAAAGGTCTTAGATATGTATTAGTCTAAAACAGTAAATTATATATATATATATATATATATATATATATATATATATATATATATATATATATATAAAAATATAAGAGAAGGTAAGTAAGGTATAGAAACATGGCATGAGAACTTGGAACACTATAATATAAATAAAAAAACTAAAAAAATATATATATAACTAAACATGTACCAGTCCTAAAGAAAATCTGTTCAGTAAAAACTATAAAGTGAAGGCCCAGTACAAGGAAGGAATATAATAACAAAAAAGAAGAAACTGCACTTCAAACACAGCTGTCAGCTCAAAAGAAATGCTGATCTTCTGATTTTCCCGATCATAAGAGGTGAAAAAGAATAAAAAAAATGTTTAACTCATCCTCAAGGATTAATATTGTGCCATGTAAGCTGACCTTGTTATCATAATGAAGACATTATGAAACCTGTTGATTTTTTCAGATGAGGCACAGCTCAGGTAGAGCTAGACTAATCCTCAAACAGACACTGAAAAAATGGAAATTGCATATGATTGAGCAAATTATATTGTCTTCTAAAATAAAGTTTTGTTCAATAAAATACACAGAAGTTGTGATTTATTTACAGACATACTTCAGCTAGAATATGGGTGGCATGGTGACATGGTGGTTAGTGCTGTCTGTGTGGAGTTTGCATGTTTTCTCTGGGCACTCTAGTTTCCTCCCACTGTTCAAAAACATTCAGGTTGGTGGATTGGCCTATCTACATTGCTGTGTGTGATGACCTGGCATCCTGTCCTGGGCATATTCCTGCCTTGTGCCCTATGCCTGCTGGAATTGGCTATGGTTTCCCTGTGACCCTCACCAGGAGAAGTGGTTTTGGAGATGGATGGATATACAGGGCATGGCTAAATATTTACACAAGTAAACCATCCTAAATAAAACATGAATGCCAAAACTGTCTAGACAGATATGTGCCTGTGCAATTACAGGTTTGTGAAAATGGCAAAATTGGTGCACTGGGGGTATTATTATTATTATTATTATTATTATTATTATTATTATTATTATTATTATTTTTATTTCTTGGCAGATGCCCTTATCCAGGGCGACTTACAACAAGATATGTGATGGGTATAGTTGTAGACCAGTGGCCAAATTAAATCGAAAACTACAAACTACAAACATGTACATCATAGCAGTTATATTTATGAGTAGAAGAAAGTAGCATCTTACAAAAGCTAAAGCCGCCACTGTGTACAGTTTTTTTATTAGAGGGTGGGTCAATGTTTTCATTTAATCCCACTCCAGGTTCTATTCATATACATTTTTCGAATACTGTGGTAAGCTCTGTACCATTTGTACTAAATTAATAGGCTACAAGGAGTTTGAATGTGATTTTAAAATTGGCCATAAATGGAAACACATTAAAGTCTAAATGAAGCATTGCACCATTGCAGAAATTAATAGGTTCCAGCAACTCTCTGTTCAGTTCACACTCTTGGATCAACAGATTGAAATATAATAATAATAATAATAATAATAATAATAATAATAATAATAATAACAACAAATAACAAATAATATATTGCTATAATAACCTTTTTATAGTATATGTACTGTTATACACAGATATATTGTTGGACAACTTCAGTTTGTCAACCCACATTTGACATTTACAATCATGACAGATAATCAAAAATAGAGAATAATTGCCTGCCTGACCATGATACAATTATTATTAGTTTTGTTGATATATAACATCTTACATTTTCAGTTTCTGCTGGTTTTAGTATGTATTTATTTATGTATTAACTGATACCCTTATCCAGGGTGACTTCCAATTAATACAAGACACATTTTAAAGCATTACTAGAGTGGAGTAATACAATCAATACAAAATAGTAAAGCATTATAAAAGTGCAGTAGTACAATCAGTATACAATACAATGAGCATACACCCCAATTTAATGAGATAACAAGTGCAGACATAATACAGTTAATTACTATGTATGTGCTAAAGAGAGTGGGGGGAGGGGCATATGAGAAGTCACAGTAAAATAGTAGAAGTGCCAACAATTCATAAGTACATGGGAGCATAGAGAAGCATAGTTAAATAAAGTGCATCATAGCAAGAGTGTTGAGCAGCCCAGGAGATTAGGCTGCTGTATTACAGGTAAAGACAGAACAGATGTGTCTTGATTTGGGTGGGAAGGTCATTCCACAACTTAGGAGTCAGGGTGGAAAAGGCACAGGTTCAGGAGGAAGGGAAGCAGAGAGTTGGTAAATTGAGTCTTCGGGCGCAGGAGGACCGGAAAGGTCTGGAGGGAGCGTAAGGAATGATATGTGCAGTCTGGTCGAGACAATGGTAAGGAAGAGTCAAAGACTTGAACTAGAATGCAAGCTGAGGTCGGGAGCAAGTGAAGGGAGTGGAGCAGTGGAGTAGCGTGTGCAAACTGAGGCAGAGAGAATGCCAGACGAGCAGACGAGATCTGGATGAGCTGGAGTGGGTGGGTAGCAGATGCAGGCAGTCTGGCCAGAAGGGAGTTGCAGTAATCCAGGCAGGAGAGAACCAGGGTCTGGACAAGCAGCTGATTTGCAAATATTGGTATATTTACTAGAACATGTCCTTAATCATGTGTAAATGACTTTACCAACTTTGAAAAATAAGATTCTATAAATCCATCTATTTCATAGCATTTCATACCGACTCATAATAATTCACTGTTTCAATTGTTCATGAATGTAAGGCCAGTCAAAACAGTCCTCCACTCCTAGGTAACAGTGTTACACTGTAATTTGTGGACAGATTAACTTTAGAATTTTGCTAATGGAGGTACATTTGCATAATGATGCATAACACTTTCTCCAGAAGTGTGGACATAATTGCCCTATACAAAATAATTTAATTCAACTTTTTGCAGTCATGCAGGGAAAAGACTATGACCATAGTATGCCAGTTTGGACACCAATTATTGAATATCTGTATTTCATATATGCAACACCCTTGCAAAAACATAACTAAATAAATGGCATGTTTTTCAAATAAATCATGGTCTTTTCAGTATCAATCCATAATGTTGTCTAGATATACACTGACCGTGTTCACAGTATTTGAAAAAGTCTGTGACTAATCTATGAGAATATTCCTCAGCCTAGATATTCTGCAATGTAAAACATTCCCTAAGGTTCACTGAATTCTTTAAAATGGGATGTACAATATGAAGCATCTCATAGCCCCCTTAAAAGAGTCAATTGAATTAGAAGTCTATTGCTCATCATTCCCTAATGCCCACGCCCAGTCAGTATTGTAAGATTAGAAAACAATAATACAAAATAAAAAAACACACGTATTTTGTTATGCTCACTGCTATTATAATTTGTGAAGTTGCATGCATGCTTTCTTGATAGGAAGGTTCTTATATATATGATCTCATCTACCTACCTTTCTTAATCCAGCAGAGAATATAATTAACACAAGAGACGTTTTCCAATACCAAACCAATCCTGAAGTACTCCATTTTGAAGCAATATGCATTCCCGTTAACAAAGAATGCCACAAGCTCTAGGGAAACAAAGCTTGATTTATTCAGTAGCCCACAATGTATTAACAGCTGTTCAGGAACACTCTAATATATCAGACTGCTTTGTATTTATAATGATGCAATTACCAACTGAAGAAAAGAAGTACCACTCATCCACACAAAGGCACAAAAACAGGACCCTACTGAAGGTATGTTTAAATGTATGATTTTATGTTTGATTGTATTTTGCCATTTAGTTTAATACAATGAGCAAAATGCCAACATTAACTGGGGCTTTCCATTTCTTAACTGTTATTGTAGATTTCCACCTATATTTTACTAAATAAACCTATGATTGCTCCTCCATAGTAAACAGTAACAGTGCTGACAAGATTTGTTCAAATTCAACCCAGCCATGACAGGCATGTCCTGAAGACTAATCCATGGTCATTTAGTGTCTAGAAAAGAGCCAAGAACCAAGAACCCACACGGGCAGAGTCTATAAGTGAGTCTTGATTATGATTGTCAATGATACCTTTGGGAGTGTGTTTTGATGATACGATGAGAGCACCAAGCATTACATTTCAGAAAATAGAGCTTTGAATCTATACCTTTGCTCAGCTACCCATTGATCATGGCATTGGCAGGCTGAAGTCACATGCACGTCTTTCCAGTGGCATCTTTATGTGAATCAGTGAATGTTGTTTGTCTCTTTTGCCAAAAACAAGTACAGTTACGGTATTAATTTATTAATTGGCAGTAGCTTCAAGATCAATATGAAAAAAAATGTTTTATTGCTCCTTTGTTGATGTTACTGCAATATATATATATATATATAAAATTAAGACTTTGGGAAAAAGGTATGCACTACGTCTTTGTATAAATCTGTATTTACATTTCTGAAGAACCTCATAAACAAGCATGGAATGTCAGGGGGAAATAAGTTGCACAGTCCCAAGAGTAAATTACTTCAGATCATCTTTATCACATTTTGTAAGTTAGAGAAGATTGTATTAACATGTCAGCAATATAAAAGTGAGGGACATGCAATCTCTATATAAAGCACAATTTCCTTTTTTTAAACAAGATGTAAAAATCTGAAAAACAAAACACTTTTTAGTATTATGTGTGTTGACAAACAAACAAATATATAATAAGACTTACACTTAAACAAGCCTTACCCCAAACAGTATGTGCAGCTGCCCTAGAAAAATGTGGTAATGAATGTTAAATTGTTGATAAGGAATATGATATATACACAATATAAAACCTGGGCAGCTTAAACATTTGTACACCTGGTGTAAATATACTTACTGGAGCCATGATAAACCTGATTCTAAAGTTAACTGGTTAAATGTAGATAAGAGACACAGAGTGACTATCTCTACATATGTAATTCTTGTTCCAAGGATATTTCACATAAAGAATTTAACTGCTACTAATTAAGGATAAGTACCTAGGAAATGTAAAGGTAAATTAAAATTACATCACTAGCCTGTTTTTTAGTCCCAACCTCAAGGTATTGTGCAAGCCACTCTATGGAAAATAATCTAAAGAATAATAAAGTAATTCACATATCTACTAATTATAAAATAACTTTAAGACATTCTAATCCTAATAGATACAATTCCCAATGATGCTCCAATAAACTAACATTTAGTAAAAGGGATTATCAAAACAAAAGCAAACGCCTTCTCTGATTACCCTGAACTTTTGAATTCTTGCTATTTTTTACTAAAAGTATGTCTGTTCTGATTACTGTTAAACAGAAATGTTGAATATTCAACACATTATAGTTTTTAAATTATACTGGACAAAAGAATATCGACATCTATAGATGTCTCTGCAGCCTCTCTAGTTATAGTAATCGAACTCATAATATCAACAAATTGTGCTTTGACTTAATACAAAAATAAAAAAAGCTAAACATTTGTATAAATGTTAATTGAATACATTGATGAGAAATATTGACAGACCATGTAGTCAAAAACATTCATGTATTCAATGTATTTTTCACAACTTGAAATACATTTTTAGATAACACTTGAACATCAACAATAGACCAACATTTATCACCAGAAAAAATCTAAGAAGAAAGGCATATTGACAGCTGTTAAACGCCCTCCTCAAGTAAAAACATAAGGGGGGAAAATATGAAAGCTGACAAGATGTTATTTTAGTTTTAAGAGAGGCATTTGTTTGTGTTAATATTCCCATGGAAAAAAATAGTCTCAAACTATGTGCATTTCTGTACAAACATGTAATAAATGCAGGAGTAATTTCTACAGCAGATCAACTGAAAAGGGAATATCTACTCCAAATTGCTGATTTGCACAAGAAAAAAAACATATAACTGCTAAAGTTGTGTAACAGTGTATCTGCAGTCAGTATGTTTTGTACATTTTGTTTGTTCTCCAAGAACCATCAAATACCTCCAAACTAAAAGTAATATTAGCTGTTAAAATTAATCTGCACTGCATTTGAAGTTAATTTTAAAAATATGACTGGATTTGTCTCCAATAATGCCAGTTACATGATCAAAGCCTACAATGACATTCTTTGAGGTTTCCTGCCAAATTCAATACATCTGACTTGTAATGCCAACATTTAATAGCCCTTGCCAGCAAAATTTGGGTAAATCATTATCTGGAAGCAGACAAACTGAAAAATATGTATACATTGCCAAATTCGGAGACCACCTTATACTTCACCCATAGTTGCCACTTGAGCCATGCATAACACTGTGCAGTGCTTGGTATTCTGGTGTTGGAAATCACTCCAACAGCAGAATACCAAACAGGACATTTTCTTGCATGGAACTGTAAGTGACACTTAATGTGTTGCTTGTGAACAACGTTGCAATGTTATTATTATATTTGTAATACACATGTTACAGCATTAGTATTATTTCAGTATTTTATACACATTTGTCAAGGAATCTGTTTTGTTTTGTTTGTTTTTTTATTTGTATGTTCCTACTGGTCAATTAAATAATTTAAATTGATTGTTTACACAGTCGTAAAAATAATATTGAAAAAGATGTAGTAATAAAATGATGCATGTCCCTTTAAATAAATGTTCATAGCTGCTGCTTTTTAATCAATGTACCCAAGGCACCTTAATAAAAAGACAAATTGAGATGATTAAAAGGGATCGTGACATTATTAATCAATAAGTGGTTTAATTAAGCAGACTACATGACCACCTTGCACGGGGAGGAATGTGAAGCCTTAAAAAGCAGGTTGCATTAAACACAGGGCCCTACTTATACTCATAAATTACTCAGAGTAAGTTAATGGCTGGAATAATGAAATAATCTACATAGAAATGTACAGAACACTTTGGAAGTCAGTGTTAGGGAAAGCTACAATTCAAATTATAATACAGTATTCAACGTGCCCAAAATAATCTGTGCTTAAAGATAAAATTAAAAGTTAAAATCTATAGTAAAAGGTGAAAAACAACAATTAAAAAAGTGTTATTCTTTTTATGTTACCTTAAAGTGCATTCTGATCACGTAGAATTATGACAAAATAATACAAGCATTACCATACAAACATTATTACTGATAACTTAAAACAGTAAGAAATGTTTAAACAACATATCCACTGGATTGAAAGTAGTGAAATGAAGTAGTGTGCTACAAACTGGCATGTAGGATATAAACTCTTAATATTCCATCAAATGACTATTTTATTATTATTATATTTATTAGCAGATGCCCTTATCCAGCCTGACTAACGATTTTTTACACATTATTTTTACATACAATTTACACATTTATACAGCTCTGTTTTTGCCCTAGGTAAAGCACCCTAACCACTACTCCACACTGCTGCACATGAGAACTGAGAATTTTACACTTCAGTCCAATATTGATTTTCTTTTCGGGAGGTATGACATAGATCAGTTAACAAATATCGTGGACTTTGACAACTGCAGCTAGCAAGCTCATTCATCCCCAGCAATAGCCACAGTGAGAGGCCTGTGAGAGAGAAACTAGCAATTTCACGCCCCATCTCCTGTCTAAACTAAATTTATTTAAATACATTATTTTAGGGATGCATTTATAAGTATAAACGGTGTAAAATGTCTGACAACACATGATTTGTATCAATCTGTAGTTATCTATTAGAATCATAAATGACCTTTTTGATGATGTAGAGTCACATCATAATTTAAGGTACATATGGGCCGTCTCAACATGCCTTCTACCACAACAGGTTATTTTCAAAGTCATGTCAGGATTTTCAGAGAAAGAGAACCCAGCTCACTTTTGGATAAACTACATGACTCACAGAAACATTATGCAAACTATTTTTTGTGTGTGTTTCTGTGTTTGCTTTGTCAGTTCCTCACACTGGTGTGATGCTCCTCCACAAAAATGATGTAAGCGAAATGTCCTACATTTTGTTTGTCTTTAAAGAAACTGATAAATAAAATGTATTAAGCAAATACATTATAGCAAATCACTAAGTTATGATAACTATGATAATGTATTCTACAGTACTTTCACAGTGCATTTATTAACCAATCATCCTATGTGTCTATAGGACCTAGTATAACATATTCTGGAAAAAAGGAAAAACAACAACAATAAACAGCGGACTAACTGCTGTGCAATAAGTATCACCCTTAGTTTGAACCATATTTATTTAAATTAAGATAGCAATTGTTAATCCACTGCCCTTTGAATGCACATGTTCAGTTATAACCATGACAAAACATACATTTACACAAGACTAAAACAAAAATGGGCATTAACCTGTTTTAAATTGGGTGTAAATTGTGTTTTAAGCCAGCAAAATGTTGCACAAGATCATTATTATTTAATGAATGTGAACCAGGCAATGTAAAATGTCAGCAATGTAAAGACATTAATTTACTAAAGCTGTAGGGGTAACGCAGGCCTGGTACTAAAACACACATTTGCACTGTGGGATTCTTGCTCATTGAGCTATAATTACAATGCTAGAATTCAATTGGAATACAGTTTTCCCTCAGTAAAATCTGACTATTTTACTAAGGAATACAAAGTTAAATATTAAAACAAGAAAACATCCATTAAGCTGTTCTTGTGGGAACATGCTGTCTTCTATGCAGGAAAGTACAAGAGTGTATACAATAAATCTGAAAGCTTGAAAGAAGGACATTCATGTGTATGAAGAATCATGATTAATAAAAAAGTAAAATAAATGCACTGTTACCTGAATACACCTTTAATAAATACTGTGCCGACAAAGAAAATTGTCACCAAAGAACACAGTGATTAATTCCCCTGAAAATAGTATTACATTTCTGAAGAGCTTATATGCTATTTGAATGTAAATGAGAGTTGATTAATATATTAAGGTCAATATAGAAGGTAATGTTGCCAGATAACTGCATGCAGAAAATTGTTATATTAAAAATAATAATACATTCTAACATGGCAGTTTTATTTTTTACTTCAGCTCTTTATATACAACAAAAACAACAATACAGCTGTGAAAAATAATATTTTCCTCTGGATGTACTTACATTGGTATGAAATCCATACAGTTGAGCCTGTTCCCATTTATTCTGAAAGCTACATAAATCAGCTTATCATCTATAGAAAATTGGTTCAAAATGTCTTAGTTGTGGTTGGACTTCTGAATTTTGCATTATAAAGCGATGTAAGTGCCAACTTGGCACTTTCTGTTTACTGTTCTGTTCAAGGAAGCAATTGTCTCAGCTTTCTGATTGCATGTGTCAGTAAAGGTTTTGGCTTTTTCAAAATGTATGAATATAAAGAATATAAAATGATATTGAGGTAGAGCATTACAACACATTACCAGAACCACATTAAGGACCATATTCAAACTAAAGATAAAACTGCAAAGAACAGTGTCCTTCCCTAGCTTTTTCAGAAAGATGTTGTTATATATAGAACACAATCTTTGTATCTCCCTCCCTCTCTATCTACATACAAACATTTATATGTTGTGTGATAATCTGATTGTCTACTGTGTTCAGTGCTATTGAGACATATATACCTACTGAGACTGGTTACCTTGAAGGGATTAGGAAGATGTATTGGAAAATGTGGGGCAGCAGATCACTTAATTGTCCAGAGAACAAAGAAGACATGACTGCTAACACCTACAGTTGTAGATGAGCTATGGGAAAACATCATTCTTCTGGGGCTTACTCCAGGAGGTTCAATGGACTCATTAGGAATTAAAGACAGACATGCCAGGGAACAGTAGCTTTACTGAATGAATGATCACTGTCAAACCCTTAAACAAAAATAAAAGCAATAGTAGAGTGATGTATTTGGAAACCATAATATTCTTTGTCATTCTGTTTATTTTTAAATAAACATTTGTTCTGTTGTTTTTTTATAGATAGATTAAAGTGTTACATTTATATAGTATATAGTAAAAAGCATTCACATCCTTCATTTGAAGCAGTTACTTGGTGATACGTTTATGTCGATTATGTCAATTGTTAAATCTTCTCTGATTCAGCCTAGAAGAAACTGAAAACATTCCACTTGACCTATTTGACATGGATGTGTAAACTTTTGACTAACAGTCCATAGAAATCAATGAATGTATCTGAACTGATACATAATAACACTAGTCAGAAAGATGTGATAGAGAAATAATGGCACTACAGGTGTCCTCTTTTAACTACAAAAGCTTTACAGATTTCCTAGAAACAGGAGGTAAGTGGACTGCTATGACACTTCTGAGATAGCTTGCTCAGCAGTGGCTATTGTGAGGGTCTAAAGAAAAGTCAGTTTTGTGTTTAGATGTAGAATGGTATTAGCTATTCTGTGTCGTTACATAATGTATATACACACATATATTGGTAAAAATGTATACCTCTGCATTTGTATAAAATATGCATTTGCATCTGTTAGGGTCTGGTCAGGTTATGGCCAACTCCAGGTATATACCCCCAGGTTATTGACCCTCAGGTAACTCTTGTAGTGAAATATCTTGTGTTTTCATTCCAGGAAAATGTGTAGTTAATAGCCTCAGGATTGTTAGTCTGACTCCTTTCCCACTATTTTGATAACTTTCTAATAATAACATCATTATAAGCTTTAGGGTGTTTATATATCATCAGAATTGGTTTTCTTTGAAACTATCACTTTATGTCATATTACATACTGATGCGAACCAAGGGGGTTTTAATAAAAACTTGTAATGAAGAAATGAAATGTCCATAAACAAACCCCAGGGCTACAGTGCTAGGGGAAAGGGGGTGGGTTTTAAGCCATTCATAATGCTGGCAGAACCATTTTAATGGTCTTCCATCTGCCACTGAATGGGAGTTGAACGATATGTTGTATTTGTGCCAGTTGGACAAAGACAAAGGCTTAGACCTAATAAAAGTACCCATGAATCGTGGATTTAACCGAGTTAAAATAATAATCTCAAGGAGAGAAATAATCCCCAGGTGGTGTATATGGATGTTCTTAAAAAAAAAAAAATAGTGCATCCGCATATGCCATTTTGTTAGCGAGCTCCATGAGTACTTGTGCAGGAATCACTGGTTGTGTGTAATTATCCTGCAGGGGAATATCAATACACTTTTAAGATTGACTTTCTTATCATACAATTTTTGTTTCATAGCTAAATACATTTATATAAAAATGTCTATATATATATACATTGAGGAAACCTATATAACTCTTATTAAATCTATCTACAACAATACCACATTAACAGTCCCACTTCACCAAGACACTGACAAGATCCATCCATCCATCTTCGAAACCACTTATCCTGGTGAGGGTCGCAGGGAAGCCAGAGCCGATACTGACAAGATCAAGATCTGCAAAGCAGTATGTCAAGAAAACACAATCTCTCCAAAACTCTATGGCAGGGGTTCCCAATGTCTGGTGATGGAGGGCCAATTTCCAGAGGTTGCATGGGATGGGGGGACCACAGTAGAAATTGAACCACCGATTTTATTTCCTATACATTTCTGTTAGGGAACATTTCTTAACTTTAATTATTTTTTTATTATTTTCCCCCAAATTACATGTGCAATTTGTAACAGAAAATTGTAATGAAGTGTAAAAATACAGAAAAGCTTCAGAAAAAAGCGTGGTTGAAGGTTGGTTTTGGAGGGCCGCACCAAACATCCACAGGGCCACATTTGGCCCCCGGGTTGCACTTTGGGAACCCCTGCTCTATGGCAGCTCTAGAGGAGCATTTTAGAATCTGGACCGGGAAGAAAAATAAATCAGATTAAGCAAAGCCTACTATTTGCCAAGGACATTGCCATATTTGACCTGCAGCTTCAAATTCAAGAACTATCAGATGGAATCAAGAAAACTGGACTTGTTTAACAGCTTTCTTATCAACGGATACTTGAAGTCAGAAGATATGTCTACCTTGGACCAAAAATCAGTGCAGATGCAGATAGTGTGGAAGAAATCATAAGAAGAATGAACATGTATTTGATCAATGCATACTACCAGTGCCCACTTATGGCTTATCACTTATCATCATCATCTTCATTATTCTTTAATCTTGGATATGAAGAATAATATCAGTGAGTCAGGGATTTAAGGTTTCAGTTAAATATTTATTTAGCAAGATCCAGATTATGAATTCAATTAAATATTTAGTCAAACAGCAAGTATTTATTTCCATTTTGTGCCCCATATTCTTATCTTTTATTTGTAATTTTTTAAGGATCTACATCCTAACAATACAGTAAATACAAAATAAAAATGTAAGAAAATAATGTGACTCAGTTTACTAAAAATAATAAATATGCATAATCAGCACATGAAGTATCTTCTTGATGATGAAACTGAGCTTCTGATTTATGAATCATCAGCAAAATCCGCTTTGTTCACTGCAGTTTAATTATTGACTCTTCAAACCTGAAGTAGAACAAAATAGAACTAGGTGTGCTTCGCTGAACTCTAAAAGTAATGGATTTCATTGAAAATGTTTTAAAAATACAACTCTTTGCCTTTAGTTTATCAATGTCAAAAATTCACAAAATTTGAAATAAAGCATCCCCTATTATTTATTTTTGTATGTATTACTTCACAGTGTCATTCCAATGCATTCTATCTGCCATATGAAGTGAAAAGCTTTTATATTAAGGTACATTTAACTAGGAAGGGTGCTGTCTTCCTGTCTGTTATTACAATTAGTTTATTTCACCATGCAATATAAGTAAACAATGTACACTACTGAGACATATCTTGTCTGCTTGAGTAGCACAGTACTGTCAAGAGACAAACATATGTATTCATTTCTGTACGTATTTGTAAAGTCTTGTGTGTTAAAGACATTGCCACAACAAATAGGTTTACTTTTGTCATCCTGGTTCTCTGTATTATGACTCAAGGTCAAACCACATCATATGATGGAGAACAGACCACCTTATTTGAAAGGGAGTTCTAAATTCTGTCAACAGATACATTTTAGCCTCAGGTATTCCCTTCAAGCTAATATGTCTCAGGTGATGTCTTTTTAACTTGCTTGCTTAATGAGACATACCATTTAAATTCCTTCGGCAGTTTTAAAGACCAACATAAATGAGCAGGTTTCGGTGAAGAGAAAAAGTAGGGGAATAAGAATATTGGACAAGTACAAATTTGTTGTTGTTTTTTGTTTTGTTTATTTACAGTCTCTTGAGCTTTTGTTATGATTACTGACGTGCAGAACTGATGTAAACACACAAACCCACTTTCTGTCGACTGGGTTCTTATTGTGGGCTGATTTCTTTAGATGCTTTTTAGAATTGATTGGATTCACCTGTGACTACTACCAGAAGTGTGACCAGATAGTTTCTCTGTACTAAGTGTCTTGACAGCTGAAGCAAGATTTTTATAAAAATATTATTTTTCTGTTTAATTCGTATTTATTAATTCCACTAGGGTGAATGCAATACACACTGAAATTAACACACTCACACACACACATATATGTGTGTGTGTGTGTGTGTGTATATATATATATATATATATATATATATATATATATATACATACATAATTTTGTAAGCAGCTTTTTCAACATCATTCAGCTTCATTATGCTTTCAAAGCACATTTTCAAATGCTTTGAAGTACCCCTACTTGATATTGTTGAGGCTGTTTTTAATGTGTGAAAAACCTTAAATGAAGAGCTTCTATAGCCAGAATTGAAAAAGATGTGTTGAGAAGATTCCAGAAACATATCCTTTTTCAAAGCATTCAGAGTGCTGATTATGAGCAGAGAAGGATTACCAGGTGACACTGGCATCCCTTTCTAAGCAGTTATGGTGCTTCCATTAAATCTAAAAGCAAAGGACCTTAAAAATAAATAGGCATGCTCCCAAAAGGCAACATTAATGGACAGCAATAGTAAATTACCTTAATGGCAATTTCTTCATACACTGCTTTCCTCACAACACTAGATACAAATGCCACTTTCCCAACCCCTACTATAAACATATACAAGTAGACCAAATACACACATTTACATATTTATTGTATTGTTGTTAAAAATATATATTTTAATTGAAACATACACAGTATTGTGTTGGCATACATGACCATATCTGAAATTTGAACTTGACATATTGTTGAAATTTAGATTAGAATCAAAAACTGAGCAGCTCTGCATTAATGGATACTAGCAGTTGCAACTTACAAACCTAGGAGTAGTCAGGAAGGCTTGTATTATTTTAAGTTTTAATTTACAGGTTTAATATAGAACCAAAATAATGTAGATTTATTATGCATTTTCATTGCTTTATTTCGTTTATTGGATTATTAGTAATTGCGTATCTTTACAAAAGTGGGCAGAGTTTGATTGATTCTGCCCTTGACTATGATGAGGCCTTTTTGGTCATTTGGAGCAACAGGATGACACGCCTCTTTCTGACAAATTGGTATTCTGACGATTAAGAACGTCAAAGAGGAAGCTAGCTCATGTAAGCAGAAACAATTTCAGGATTTTTCAAACCTGTTTAAGTGAGTGTGTGTTTCTCTGGACTAAAAGAATACAGTGACACTTTACATTAAGGTGCTGTGATTCCTCATTAATTAATATATGAATACCACAGGATAAACACATGAATATGTCATGCACTTCATCTGAGTTCTTATGTTAATGACATGTATAACAGGGTTAGGGTAAGTTCTGGTTCATGTGCTCAACTCAGATGATGATCATGAGGTATTGATGTTTAAATCCTATGGTATTCATATATTCATTCATGAGGAATCACAGCACCTTATTATAAAGTGTTACCAATAAAACAAGATCAATAGATTCTTTACTTCAATGTTTTGTTTTGCTCATTAACATTCAACATTCAACTTAAAATTAATTGATACCTATGTTATTTTTCAGCATAGATATTTGTGGGATTTTTAAATGATCTGCGGCCATCCTCCCTGTCATTAGAGTGGATACTCGAGAGTCTACCTAATGTGTGTGCGTGTGTGTGTGCGTGTGCGTGTGTGTGTTATAAATACCTTAATGTATTAACTACCAAATTCCAAATGTGTTAAAAAATACATTAAAAACAAAACATGTATCATAAATTCATGATTTATTATAGTGCAGTTGGATTCACTTATGTACAGAGATTTCCTTTACTAGTGAAGTAAGCTTACTTGAAGTTGATATCATGATGACACATCACAGTGTAATTAGCAGCTGTTAGAATTATATATGAATGCCAGTGACATTGAAGGTATTAAAGAAAGGAAAGAGATTCTACATTTATGTGTTTTTCAAAACTGATCTGAAAAGAAAATAAGACTACTGTACGAAGGGTATGAAATGTTATACAGTTATACAGAGATTGTTTATTGAAAGTCTTATGCTTTTAAATATGTATACTTCATCTAAAAACATTTTTTTTGCAATTGAAGTTGCTAGTTAACACAAATTCTGATTGCTAAGAATGTGAAAGGAAATCTTGTAGATGCACATAATCGGCAACAAGGCCAGAATGACACAAACAGCAAATAACAGCTGTAGTCAATTGTAGAAGTTACAAAAAGGAGAATGGTTACTGAAAGGTAAAACATGAAATCCTGTTTTGCAGTTTTTCTGTGAAGTATTTTATGTTTAATTTATATAATGTTGTTGTGATTTAGAAAGATAAACTAATGTTAACTATTCAATTTTGTACTTGTATATTGGAGGGTGTTTTCAACTGATTTGTTAAAATTATCATTTGTTAAAACATTGATACTGATGATAAAATACTTTAGTTGTACATTTTTGGATTAGTTTATCTTTGTAAATTAAATTCAGCACATAATAACTCAGCTGTATAAATGAGTAATGTATGTAAATATATAATGTTAAAATAATGTGTATAAATACCAATGCATTTTTTCCCAGGTATTTTAGCTATGGGATTTGCCTATAGTAGAGCATGACTTTTCACTATTAGCTGCTAGTGACTAGTAAGTCTCACTGTAAGCTACATTTAATCTGAAATCTACTGTTATACTCTAAGGATTTATTTTTTGTTGTTCTTTATTCACTGAGAGATAAAACACATCACTTTGTTCCTCTGAGACAACACCAAATAAAGTGCACTTACAAATACAAATATATTTAATATATGGTATATGGTTATACAAATAAAATATCAAAATTACATTGAGGTAGTGGCCCAGGGGGGTAACACTGGTAGACAAACACTCCCATTCACCTAAATGAGAAGTGATTGTTTAACCATAATGAGGACTTGATAATTTGTGGAAGTGCAAAAAACATACCCTTTTTTACAAAAGGTAATCACAAATTTATTTATTTCACCTCAATTAATTGTGAGAAATATCAATAAAATCGTACTTAATACAGATAGACAAAATAATGAAAAATGGGGCACTGAAAACAATACTACTTTTTTTTAATGATGAGAGGTGAAGATCTCCAATTAATCACTTTAAAAATAAACACATGGTAGGGTCAGTGGCGTGCCATGACAAAATTGAGTGGGGACATTCTTTGACTTGCCTATTGGTTATATTTGCTCAACTGAAACAGAGAATACCTTGGTATATATAAACAATCAGCTCAAAACATGAACATTTACGAATTTACCTGAGCCGCTGTGACCCGATTCTGCTTGGAAGCACACTGTACACAAGTGAGTGAAGCAACATAAAGTCATGCTTAGACTAATGCATTCTTTGATTGATTACAGCAGTAAATTAGGGAAAATTAGGGAAAAAAATTGGAAACTTGTTTGGAGAAAAAATGGGTGATTAATAAATAAATAAATAGAAGATTTGACTGATGGTTTACTTGGCCCTGAATGGTCAGCAGAGAATACCCTGAAGGTCCTGATGGCACACCACTTATAGAGACTCAATTTAGAAGGGACCCTCCCACAATCACATGCACAGTGCCCTAACACTCCCATTGCATACGGCGTATTCATACACCGATATGCCAGAGGAAGGTATGGTTTGCCCTACAACACCATACGTAGTACTAGATGAGAGTGTAGCCCCCTGACACTCTACAATAGTATAGAAAGCTTAACATTAATATCACAGGACAAACTTTCATGAGTATTTTATTCTGTATTTCTCTTGTTTGCATGGTCTAGCAGTACTGTCAGTATAGTGCTGATGAGTGTCTTTAAAATAAATCAACAGAATTACACTACATTCTCTTTTTTAATTATTTTAAATGTCATGAGTCTTCCAAGTGTTTTACAAAGGCATCACCTGGAAAGCTTCCCAGAGAAGACATTGAAAAAAACAGTGTAGGCTCCGAAAAAAAATATTTCTGTTTTTTAAGGGATTATCATAATTATATGGTGTTACGAACAGTCATGAATAACATAAGGTACACGCTGCTTTGCATGGATTTTAGTTTTATGATGCTTCCTCTCAGAGGAGCATTAAAAAAAATAAAAAAGGTACTATAACAGGGCTCTCCTGCATTTAACAATAGAAACATCTTGGTACTTCACACTGCATTGCATCTTTGGTCTTGAGGGACTTACTAGCAATTAAAAAGGCCAATGGATGCTTCAACAAACATATCTGCAAGTGTTAAGTACAAATTTAAAGATGTTGAGCCAAGGAAGTAGAAAGTACTGGTGAAACGCCTACGTACAAAATGACTCTCCAGTCGGTGTACTTCAGATATAGAGAAAGATTTAACTAGATTTATCCCAAACTAAAAAGAACCATTTGTAAGATGATACAAGCATTCAATGTAGAACATAACAAGGGCATGATTTACAGGCTATAGTGCCATTTCAGATTTAACCTACATCCACAGAAACGTAATTTAAAAATAGATCCGTATGTCAATATTTTATTTATTCATCTGTCAGGCTATACAGACTCCCTTGTTAGTATTCTACTTTAATTTATTATAGCACATGGCTGTAAGTGTAATAATTATATAATCTATGGGGAGATCAACTATGTTTCCTACAAAGTCTTTTTGCCTTTTTGCTCCTTTTAGCAAAGGATGACACTGTCCCAGCATTTGAAAGTGTGAAACATGGACAATAATCAGATTCTGTCACAAAACTGTATCAATCTCATGAGCTACATTACAAGAATTGTGACAACATGAAAAAAACAGACACAGTTTCACAGAGTACTTAACTGGCTGATCTTAATGATAGATATGGGTACAATATCATCATTCCACCTATAGTATAGTTTATATTGCAGAAATAGAAACTGGTGTCTTCCAAGTTCAAAATATTAGCTCTGTCTATCTATACACATCTGGAAATGGTATTAAATTACTGTGATCCTATATGTGCAGCCCTGTTGCATGTGTGCACTGAGGACCTGAAAACCTGTGGTCGAGTTCAACTTAGATCACAAAGAAATGGTCTTGATATAAAGTCTGTGAATATAAAAATAGAAACAAATATTCAGAGCATGAACAAAAAAAATATATGATGGTTGAAGTGGAGAAAATAAATACGGTACAAATATATAATTGGAAAATAACATCAAACGGTAATTGTTTTACAAAGCTGGTGCATTTTCCATGGGGTGATATACCCTACTGTAGAGTTATAAGATGTCCTGGCATCCTTTTCACTGAACTTGACTTCCTGCTGGTGAGGGTAGAAGTAACATATGTGTATTTACAGCGGTACTATCATCCCCATCACATGGTACCAAGCAGATGAAAGCAACAGTATCAGAAGTTGACAACAAACTGAAAATGGGCTCATGCGTGAGGACCAAAGCCATATCAGTTGGCCATATGGTGAATTTCATTATTGTCTATGCCAAAGCAGTTCAGCTGCAGCAAGATTGGTTCCAATTCATATGAAGAAAATATTTTGACACTAGACGACGGATCATGCAGAGAATCTTTTCACTACATTGATACTGATCTGCTAAACTGTTCATACGTACAGTAAGTTTGGATGTTACACCATACCGAACTCTTCATTAACTCTTCATATAAACATGTTAGACACTAATAAAGAAAGCCACATCTGAAACATAACTGCACTCTTTATATATTAAAGAATTCACATTTGCCAAACGTTCTTTTTCTATTAATACAGAGTACTGCATCATATTTCCACATGCAGTGTTCCTATGTCATCCAGTCAGTAAACTGTTAACAGCATGATCATTAACATTCATGTGAAACATTATTTGAACATGACATCTGGTAGAATATTATTATTGAATTGTATTGCCAACTGATCCGGTATTTAATTGTGTGAGAAGTCAAATGTATTTCAATTAAATATAGTAGTCAATTCATAATAATTGACAGTGTAGGCATTGTTGTCCCAGACACAATTATTTTTTGTAAGTGTGATGCAACATCTATAACTGCCTCAAGTTTGTTACTAAGAAGGAAAATATATTTTAAAAAGTTAAAATCTTAGGAAACCCTGTCAAAAGTTCAATTTGCTGTAACAGCGTTTTTTTTTTGTTTTTTGTTTTTTTAAACACACATTGGTGGTATTCAGACAACATGACATCTTTAGCATGGCTAAGAGTGCTTCTCCTTCCTGTGTTGTATATTGTAAGTGCTAGTTGATGTCATACTGACCCAGGAGAGACTTTTTGCACATTTTCCAGTTTTTAGCTAAGCTTGTTGCTTGGAAAATGAGTTGACATGTCGATACACAAGCAAGCACGACAGCTATTCTCCTGATACTACAGCAAGCACATTGCTGATGGCAGGCTTTGTTTAGATCACTGCACTACAATGTTGCACTGGCTGTCTTGTGTATTTGAAATCAGATGTATAGATGTCCTTTGTGTTTTATCATCAAAGTAGATTTGGTTAGGTTTGAAGAAGAATGATAAAAGATAAAGTAATTCTTTTGATGTTTAAGAAAGTTATTCCAGCTCTACCCAATCTGAGCCTCCCCACAGAATGGTATCAGTTCTCTCGACAGGAAATAAGAAGCTTCCCTAAGCTTACTACACTCTTCATAAATTATACTTTTACTTTTCACCTGAACAGATAAGGAATGAATACAACAAATCCACTTTTTAATTGTAAATCAATTAAATCTGTGAGGCAGATCCTTTTGTTATGGCTTTTTTTTGTCTCTTCTGCTTACTATTGGCTGCCACAAGAATGACTACAGATAAATATGTGAGGTTGGGTTTGGGGGTGTGGTCTATTAACATTGCACACTCACTGAAATATAAGACAGCATTTCTGTACTTTTGGAAAATAAATTTTCGATAAAGGTTTTGTCTCAGATATTTAATTGCTTCACCTAAAATCAGTATATGTAAGAATACAAATAGCCCATTTTCATTTAACAAAATATGTCAATAATGGAGGCCATAGAGTTAAACTAATTATAACGATTGCTCTATTGGAGGAAAATTGTTTTGAAACTAACCAGGTAACTGAAACTGAAAATCTCATTGTATGTGTTACAGCCTGTTATAAAACCAGTGTTGCATGTGAATTGATTGCCATATTAGATGTTTAAATCTGCAGTTTGTTAGAGGTATATTGTGTCATTTCTTGACTAACATAAACAACTTATAATGTAATAAAAATCTGCAGATATACATTCTTAAATGGCTTCATGTTCATCCTAATACGTGGTTGCTAAGGTTAAGTGGTTTATAGATTTCCAAATTTACCAGGATATTTTAGCAAATTCAGCATTATACTGATCTGAGGTACATATCCAAGTGCAACCTGGAAGAGTTTGGGAGTCTCTGCATAGAGGAGTGGTTATCAAAGTTAAAGTGACTTGTTTGCTTTCTTATAGTGCTCAGGTTATAATATCCCCCCCTCCCAAAAAAAAGCAACAGAAATATTACCAATTATTTTGCAGAAGGATTAAATGTACATATATATATATATATATATATATATATATATATATATATATATATATGTGTGTACATATGTATATATATATATATATATACACTCACCTAAAGGATTATTAGGAACACCATACTAATACTGTGTTTGACCCCCTTTCGCTTCCAGAACTGCCTTAATTCTACGTGGCATTGATTCAACAAGGTGCTGAAAGCATTCTTTAGAAATGTTGGCCCATATTGATAGGATAGCATCTTGCAGTTGATGGAGATTTGTGGGATGCACATCCAGGGCACGAAGCTCCCGTTCCACCACATCCCAAAGATGCTCTATTGGGTTGAGATCTGGTGACTGTGGGGGCCAGTTTAGTACTGTGAACTCATTGTCATGTTCAAGAAACCAATTTGAAATGATTCGACCTTTGTGACATGGTGCATTATCCTGCTGGAAGTAGCCATCAGAGGATGGGTACATGGTGGTCATAAAGGGATGGACATGGTCAGAAACAATGCTCAGGTAGGCCGTGGCATTTAAACGATGCCCAATTGGCACTAAGGGGCCTAAAGTGTGCCAAGAAAACATCCCCCACACCATTACACCACCACCACCAGCCTGCACAGTGGTAACAAGGCATGATGGATCCATGTTCTCATTCTGTTTACGCCAAATTCTGAATCTACCATCTGAATGTCTCAACAGAAATCGAGACTCATCAGACCAGACAACATTTTTCCAGTCTTCAACTGTCCAATTTTGGTGAGCTTGTGCAAATTGTAGCCTCTTTTTCCTATTTGTAGTGGAGATGAGTGGTACCCGGTGGGGTCTTCTGCTGTTGTAGCCCATCCGCCTCAAGGTTGTACGTGTTGTGGCTTCACAAATGCTTTGCTGCATACCTCGGTTGTAACGAGTGGTTATTTCAGTTAAAGTTGCTCTTCTATCAGCTTGAATCAGTCGGCCCATTCTCCTCTGACCTCTAGCATCAACAAGGCATTTTCGCCCACAGGACTGCCGCATACTGGATGTTTTTCCCTTTTCACACCATTCTTTGTAAACCAAAGAAATGGTTGTGCGTGAAAATCCCAGTAACTGAGCAGATTGTGAAATACTCAGACCGGCCCGTCTGGCACCAACAACCATGCCAGGCTCAAAATTGCTTAAATCACCTTTCTTTCCCATTCAGACATTCAGTTTGGAGTTCAGGAGATTGTCTAGACCAGGACCACACCCCTAAATGCATTGAAGCAACTGCCATGTGATTGGTTGGTTAGATAATTGCATTAATGAGAAATTGAACAGGTGTTCCTAATAATCCTTTAGGTGAGTGTATATATATATATATATGAATTTAAAAATAATTGAAAATAAATATAGATAAATTGACAGACTTGTTTACATGTTATCTTGAGATTTACTATATAGTGACAGCTTGAAAGAAAAAATAAATAAATGAAAGCAACCTTTATAGGTCTGATTTTTTTCTTGGATATTTAGTTTTTGGTTGAAATACGAGTATATGCTCATTTCAGCTGGGCAGGCAGTTCTGAATGACTTATAGCATAAAAGCAGAGACTAACACCAAATGACAATTCTAGACAGCCATGCAGAACAATTATTCTCAAGGCAATTCAGTGAAGGCTATGACTGAAACGAAAAGAAATAATGGTACAGGCAGATAAGAAAAAGGAAAACACAAGCCAATTGTGTAGTCGTTCTGAAGTGGCATACTAAAGATCCAAATCTGTAGTGAAATTGATTGGCACTAAAAATAGGTGAAAGAGGGCTAAAATGACATCTCGCAGGGCATCCTTGCATACACATATAGAAATGCATACAAACATACACAATGGGTGAAATGATATTTCCTTAGACTGCATGATTAAATATTAAACAAAATAGTGTATACATCGTACATGCAAATATGTATTTTTTAATGACTCATGAAACTATGATTAGTGCCCTCTTAATTTGCGTTATTGTGGAAATTATGGAATATTAGTCCTTTAACGTAATATTTACACCTAGGGTTCATCATCAGACCGTGTTTTGTCAATTCTTAACAGCTGTAATACACTACTTTCCATCCATATACTACCATGTACTATATGTACAGTTATGATCTCACAGTGTGTGCTTGTTGCTAGGATGGTTGATTACTAGGGGTGATATTGTTAAAGTACGATGTATTTAAGAAAATAGTGAAGTCTCATAAAGATTAAAAATATGTCAGTGCGTTAGATCGTGCAAGGAAGTATCCTAAGGAATTACATGTGGATGGAAGAAAATAGTTTTGTACAGCCTGCAGTTTCACCTTAGATCACAATTGTAAGTGAAATCTTGTACGTTTAAAAGCAGATCGCCATCAAAATGTGAAAAACGAAATGCAAAGCTGAATCTGCTCACAGTATTGACAGTCGTGACACCTGAAAAGCGGCACATTTTGAACTTGTGGAAGCCTTCACAAGTGAAAAAATGCTGCTGAAAAAATAGGTAACACCAGGTAACATCTCTCTTCTGTCCTAATCTTCCTTGATCTCTCTGTAGCCTTTGACATTCAATTACTCAATTCTCCTGTCCTCTCTTGCCAACCTTGGATTCTCTGGCATTGTTCTTGCCTGGTTTTATTCCTACCTCAATGACCTTACCAGGTGACTTGGCACAGGTCTTCATCCATACCGCAACCTCTTCTAACAGGTGTGCCCCAAGTCTGTTCTAAATTTACACCTGTTCTCTGAGTCTCTTGACCACATTCTTTGGGCTCTCTTACCACTTCTATGCAGGTGATGCCCAGATCTTCCTTTCTTTTCTCTCTTCTGGCCCTCTAATTCCATCTTGCATCTCTTCCTGCCTCTCTGCTATCTCCTCCTGGATGTACATGCATCATCTCAAACTTAATCTTCTTTCCCTCCTCCTCCTCCCTTCTATTGACCTCTCCATTTCAATTGCACTGGAATCTACCTATTTTTTCTTTAAGAATCTTGGAATCACCCTTGACCACGCTTTGTGCTCAACACTTCTCCACACTGACTCACTTCCCGAGCAACATAAGCAGAATCCGTCCCTTCCTCGTCAACTACTGGACTCAGCTACTCATCCAGACACTGTTTCTCTCTTGCCTAGATTATGACAAGCCTGTCTGGCTTGCCCGCATGCACTACACACCCGCTCCAGCTCATCCAGATCTTGGTTTACCATTACCTTACCATTACCGTTACCTTACCTTAACTTACTGTTGTTGCAACCAGACTGCACCTAGCTACCTACAGACTCTCATCTCTCCTTACACTCCCTACAGACCACTCAAGTCCTCTTGTGCCAGAAGACTCATTGCACCCCCTTTCTGCAACCCTTCCTCCAGAGCCCGCTCATTTTCCATCCTGAATTATGTTAGCACCTGTTAGCTCATTGTACTATCCTGTATGTGTAACCGGTTTCATCTTGCGCTCTGCTACATTCTGGCTGGTTATTACTTCAAAAGGAATCAACAACAACACAGGCCGGTGGGTTCATATGACATTTATTTCTGAGGAACAACAGAAACAAGCACTTCATACATCAACATATTTCTCTCTCATCAGGCAATAGCAGATTTTAAACTAAAACTGATACATTATTATGTAATGTATTTCAGTGCAATACTGTGTGATCGTGTTTTTTTAATTTGTTCCAATGCAATGGAAAACAACATCCTTTTAATTTAATTTATATTTTTGAAATTGAATTATTCAAAACTCATCCATCAATATATGCATTGCGATGGCCCATGTTTACAGGAAAGTTTTACAAAACCAACAAGAAAACAAATACAGATCGCATTAGAGAGGCCAGTTCAGCAATTATATAAAATACAAAATAAAATAAAATGCCTTGTGGTTGGAACAGGCACATCATACAACACTATATCCCTCTCTCCTATTCATAAGTCAGGAAAATAAGTATACTAAACTCTCATGAACAACAGGATGCATTTTTTCCATGTGTGTTAAAAACAGAACCTGACTGCATTGCTAATCACAGGTCACACATAGGTGTATGAATAAATAATTAGTAATAATAATCGTACTATGTTCACTAAAAACGATAACATTCTTATTCATATTTACAGATGGTTTAATAGATATTTTGAATATAATTTCAACAAAATAAAATAAATAATATGGAGCAAACTAATTAACCATTGGGTAATAGCACATTTTCATTTTCAATGTTATTATTATTATTATAATTTGATGACAGATTGTGAGCCAGTAAAATCATTAACTCGGTTAAGGACAGTACTATCCAAAGTGCTGCAGTTTTTCTGAGCCACACACAGTACAGCAAGAAATTACAGGACATAATTAGCTTCATCATCTGTTGACTCATCAAACATAATGCATATGGAATCTTTTTTTTAATTTGTTCCATCACCTCCTTCTTGTGTACTTCAAGCACTTATGGTAAGTAATCCTGGCGAAGTTTGTTAGGAATAACGATGAGAAGACTACAGCTGGATGTAAAGTGCTAGTATACACTGTCTGTAAAATGTAGCTAACTTAGCTACATTTTACATGCATTAAAATGATCAGCACTAGCAGATGTACTGCAGTGTGTTTGTAGTGGAAAAATATGTATTTTCTAATAATATCACAAGGTGTAAAATTATATTTTGTGTAAGGTATCTAGTTCCAAAAATGTTTTGTTGTTGTCTCTGGGTACGATTAACATTGTTGTTGTTTTCTTTCAATTGCTGCAGAAAAGTTTGGAAAAGTATAAAAAGGCTTTAACATGCTTAGTGTTTAGAGTTTTCTATTGTTATCACTTTTCACATACACATGATAGATATTCATATTGCCTTACTGATATATACTGTATTCTGCTCATGTCTTTCTTAGGTAAATAGTAAGATTATGTTCTTTGATTTATTTCTAAATAATAATGAAAATGACACGCTTTTATTTTATGCACACAAAGATGCATGTAATATTACATTTTTTTTTTATTTTTTTTTTTTTATTATTTATACATTTGGATTCTGCTAAGCTTGATTTCAATATATTTCAGCTGAAGTATGTCAGTGTAAACCTCTGCCAGTTCAATGATTAATCAAGCTCATATGCCTTGAACATATCAGACACCTCTCAAGGCAGGATAATTGTGACATTGCTAATAATTTATAACCTAATTTTCCTCCACAGCAACATTGCAAGTAATTATAGCTTCATGATTGAGATGATTAATAGAGTTTAATGTATGTTTCACACAGCAACATAATTTTCTGAGCTACAGTCCTGAATGATATATATATATATATATATATATATATATATATATATATATAGTGAGGGAAAAAAGTATTTGATCCCCTGCTGATTTTGTACGTTTGCCCACTGACAAAGAAATGGTCAGTCTATAATTTTCATGGTAGGTGTATTTTAACAGTGAGAGACAGAATAACAACAAAAAAATCCAGAAAAACCCATTTCAAAAAAGTTATAAATTGATTTGCATGTTAATGAGGGAAATAAGAATTTGATCCCCTATCAATCAGCAAGATTTCTGGCTCCCAGGTGTCTTTTATACAGGTAACGAGCTGAGATTAGGAGCACTCTCTTAAAGGGAGTGCTCCTAATCTCATCTTGTTACCTGTGTAAAAGACACCTGTCCACAGAAGCAATCAATCAATCAGATTCCAAACTCTCCACCATGGCCAAGACCAAAGAGCTGTCCAAGGATGTCAGGGACAAGATTGTAGACCTACACAAGGCTGGAATGGGCTACAAGACCATCGCCAAGCAGCTTGATGAGAAGGTGGCAACAGTTGGTACGATTATTCTCAAATGGAAGAAACACAAATAACTGTCAGTCTCCCTCGGTCTGGGGCTCCATGCAAGATCTCACCTCGAGTTTCAATAATCATGAGAATGGTGAGGAATCAGCCCAGAACTACACGGGAGGATCTTGTTAATGATCTCAAGGCAGCTGGGACCATAGTCACCAAGAAAACAATTTGTAACACACTACGCCGTGAAGGACTGAAATCCTGCAGCGCCCGCAAGGTCCCCCTCCTCAAGAAAGCACATGTACAGGCCCGTCTGAAGTTTGCCAATGAACATCTGAATGATTCAGAGGAGAACTGGGTGAAAGTGTTGTGGTCAGATGAGACCAAAATCGAGCTCTTTGACATCAACTCAACTCGCCATGTTTGGAGGAGGAGGAATGCTGCCTATGACCCCAAGAACACCATCCCCACCGTCAAACATGGAGTGTTTTTCTGCTAAGGGGACAAGACAACTGCACCGCATCAAAGGGACAATGGACAGGGCCATGTACCGACAAATCTTGGGTGAGATCCTCCTTCTCTCTGCCAGGGCATTGAAAATGGGTCGTGAATGGGTATTCCAGCATGACAATGACCCAAAACACACAGGCAACAAAGGAGTGGCTCAAGAAGAAGCACATTAAGGTCCTGGAGAGGCCTAGCCAGTCTCCAGACCTTAATCCCATAGAAAATCTGTGGATGGAGCTGAAGGTTCGAGTTGCCAAACGTCAACCTTCGAAACCTTAATGACTTGGAGAGGATCTGCAAAGAGGAGTGGGACAAAATCCCTCCTGAGATGTGTGCAAACCTGGTGGCCAACTACAAGAAACGTCTGACCTCTGTGATTGCCAACAAGGGTTTTTCTACCAAGTACGAAGTCGAGGGGTTCAAATACTTATTTCACTCATTAACATGCAAATCAATTTATAACTTTTTTGAAATGCATTTTTCTGGATTTTGTTGTTATTCTGTCTCTCACTGTTAAAATACACCTACCATTAAAATTCTAGACTGATCATTTCTTTGTCAGTGGGCAAACATACAAAATCAGCAGGGGATCAAATACTTTTTTCCCTCACTGTATATATATACACTCACCTAAAGGATTATTAGGAACACCATACTAATACTGTGTTTGACCCCCTTTCGCATTCAGAACTGCCTTAATTCTACGTGGCATTGATTCAACAAGGTGCTGAAAGCATTCTTTAGAAATGTTGGCCCATATTGATAGGATAGCATCTTGCAGTTGATGGAGATTTGTGGGATGCACATCCAGGGCACGAAGCTCCCGTTCCACCACATCCCAAAGATGCTCTATTGGGTTGAGATCTGGTGACTGTGGGGGCCAGTTTAGTGCAGTGAACTCATTGTCATGTTCAAGAAACCAATTTGAAATGATTCGACCTTTGTGACATGGTGCATTATCCTGCTGGAAGTAGCCATCAGAGGATGGGTACATGGTGGTCATAAAGGGATGGACATGGTCAGAAACAATGCTCAGGTAGGCCGTGGCATTTAAACGATGCCCAATTGGCACTAAGGGGCCTAAAGTGTGCCAAGAAAACATCCCCCACACCATTACACCACCACCACCAGCCTGCACAGTGGTAACAAGGCATGATGGATCCATGTTCTCATTCTCTTTACGCCAAATTCTGACTCTACCATCTGAATGTCTCAACAGAAATCGAGACTCATCAGACCAGGCAACATTTTTCCAGTCTTCAACTGTCCATTTTTGGTGAGCTTGTGCAAATTGTAGCCTCTTTTTCCTATTTGTAGTGGAGATGAGTGGTACCCAGTGGGGTCTTCTGCTGTTGTAGCCCATCCGCCTGTACGTGTTGTGGCTTCACAAATGCTTTGCTGCATACCTCGGTTGTAACGAATGGTTATTCCAGTCAAAGTTGCTCTTCTATCAACTTGAATCAGTCGGCCTATTCTCCTCTGACCTCTAGCATCAACAAGGCATTTTCGCCCACAGGACTGCCGCATACTGGATGTTTTTCCCTTTTCACACCATTCTTTGTAAACCCTAGAAATGGTTGTGCGTGAAAATCCCAGTAACTGAGCAGATTGTGAAATACTCAGACCGGCCCGTCTGGCACCAACAACCATGCCACGCTCAAAATTGCTTAAATCACCTTTCTTTCCCATTCAGACATTCAGTTTGGAGTTCAGGAGATTGTCTTGACCAGGACCACACCCCTAAATGCATTGAAGCAACTGCCATGTGATTGGTTGGTTAGATAATTGCATTAATGAGAAATTGAACAGGTGTTCCTAATAATCCTTTAGGTGAGTGTATATACTAAGCTTTGTTCAATCTAAGTAGTTCAATGGATACTTTAAGTAGCCAAAACTTATGTCTAGCTTGAACAATAAATCAGCACACATGGAGATATTATGGAATAAAAATGTGATTGAGTGTATTTGGAAAAAACACATTGCTGAATTTAAATCTACCAAATCTATCAATGCATTGTACCAGTGCCCACGTATGGGCGTGATACCTGGTCACTAAATACAAAAATGTTACAGAATCTGCAGACAACACAGAAGCATGTAAAGATGTATGTTTGGAATAACAAGAAGAGAAAATGAATGTGATGTAATGTAGTATGTGATATCACTGTAAGAGTGAAAATGTTAAAATGGCAATGGGCTGGACATATTGCAAGAAGAACAGATAAAAGATGGGCAAAGGAAGTTATCAAATGCATCCCAAGAGATTAAAAAAGACCTAGAAGAAGACCATACAAAAGATGGAAAGATGAATTAATTTGTGGAGGCCTTCATCCAGCAGTGGATCGATATACACTGATGGTGATATATATATATATATATATATATATATATATATATATATATATATATATATATTTATATATTGTTATAGAGAAAGAAAATGTGGGATATTTGTAGTGGGACTTATTTAAAAATTACCACAAGGGATGTACCACAGTTTCTTGGTTAATTTCAGTGTAATTACATATATAATCCACTTTGAAAACACTGAAGCAGAAATGAAACAATCAACTGAAGATGAGCTGAAATTATGTCAACAAAAGGAATAGGACATGACATTTCCAACAGTTCCCAACAGGACTGTAGTTTGATTTGATTCCACATTACATCTGTACATTAGTCTTATCATTCTCTGTCTTTTATTTAATTACTGTGCGAGTTGCTCTTCTAGCAGGCTGAGAATAAGGGGTGGATATGAAGAAATGTTCCCAGACATTAATGTAATGTTAAGTGCATTCTCCACCATCTGCACACTGGGGGAAAACACAATTAGGATAAAGGGGAGCAAACTGTTATCTATTAAAGGCTTTCCAATTAACTTTAAATATGATCTATAACATAATACTAATCTGTTTTACATTTTGAAGATCATTTTTTAATGTTTTATAAAATTCCTTCAAGAAATGTCTGGATGAGTTTCTAAAATTGATTAACTGCTACAAGTCAGATTTGCAAGGTTGACCAAGTGGCCTCTCATGTGTTAATTTTTTGGTGTTGGCATTCATATGCTGTTCCATCATATTGCATTACTCCTATTGTCTTTGAACCTGCCTTAATTTCCTCCATCTCCTAATTGAAATGTCCACTGCCTGAAAAATCTTGGTCAGTTATGTCCAATTAGTATTCTAATGTATGCTTCAATGTTTTGAGAATATAATGTAAATGTACACTAATTTTAGACAATCAAATAGGGTCCTTTCAATCTTTTTCCTGTTATTTATGCATATAATTTAATGTTTTGCATTATGTTCCTTTAATCATTTTGATTGGAATATTGTAGCATATACTGGAAGATGTGTGTGATTGTCATGTCCTCACATTTCTAAATATAAGTGTATGAATCCTGTATCGTAATCTGTTGCATCAGATTTAACAGGAGTTGTTCTGTAGTTTTGTCTAATTTAAAGGAATCTTAGTATAAGGGATTTATCTCATCTTCTATCAAGATTGGATCGTGTTGTTTTGAAACCATCTAACAAGTCATCAAGCGCATTCAGCACTGATTATAAGTGTAAGATAATCACAGTGCATACAAACTAACCTTAATTATACAATTTCAGAAGGATCAATAATAATAGAGCTACTTGCCAGTCATCAGCCTCCAAAGCTTGCTTGATGTTCATCTTAATAATAATACAAAAATGGTTAAACAAAATGAATAGCCAAGAGTATGTATATCAGAACTCCGGTTTCCTATATATGGGACATCTTTATTATTCTATCAGTAATTAGTTCTGATAGAAAATGTATTATTTTTTAATTGCAACATGCATGCATATGTGAGTGTAACATCAAGGACACCAGCAAACCCTATGAGTCACCACCGCTCTCCATCTTTCCTCTCCTTTTGCATTTTGTGCCAGGTAGTCAATAAGAAAGAAGTTATTGATTTGCTATTACAGCTGTCCCCTGTTGTGACACCTGGACATAACAGATTGATGTATTCCCAAAATGACCCCAGTAGGTCATAATAGGGTATTATAGGCATATAGACACAAAAGGGCAGTTTGTTTCACATTCTGACAAACCACAGACTCTCGGCATACTTTGAATTCATAATCTGCCTTCAACTCAAAATACTGATCATAAATTTGTGGACTGGCAATAACCTCAGAAACTGTCAAATTCTTTTGAGTAATTGTGAGCCTGTAATTCCATCTGTCACAGGTTTTTATGTGCTCAAGCTATGAAACAAATGGCAGGTACTAATTCCAATTTCACAGGGGTGTCCAGAGCAGTTACAAGCATGAGTTATGGGTGTGTCACTCAAATTAAACTTTCATTTGAGACATTACAGCATTCACTGTTATTTTAAACAAACAAGATTATGTAAATCTGGTAGATGTCCACTTTGATGTTTTCAATTTTTTAAAATATAAACATTCTATGTTGTATTATTATTGTTTATAACATTGAAATATAGTTGATTCATGTTATGAACACTAAGGTTCCCAAAATCCTGAAATGCTGCCAACATTTCACAAATCTTAATATGACCCTAAATCATTGAAGTATAGTACACCCACCACAGGCACATTACTGACAAATATGAAACAAAGGATCCTTCTGTTAGTTTAATTGAGATTCTGATAGGAAGCAGGCAATTAAAAAGTGGTAATGCAGAGAGCAGCACTGTGTGAGTGATATGGTACTATAAAGAAAAAAGGTACAGTACAGTATGTTTCCATATTATAAATTATGACGAAAATGCTATTGGAAAATCAACAGGTGTTTTAATAATACCAAAGGTTAATGCACGTCTAGAATACAGCCAATATATAATAAGAAGAGGGTGAGATTTTAAGTGTAAGTACAGTTACATAGCTTTACACTTAATTCCAGATTTCAAATGTAAAATAATCTTCATAAGCTGTTTTTGTTATCATTTTTTTCCCTCATGATTTCATTACTTTATGTTTCATAGCTTCAGTTAACAGAGAAGTCTCCTAGTTCAGGTGGAAAAAGCAACAAATCTATTTTTTTTTTGCTTTCATGTTCTACCAATTCATCATAATCTCAACCATGACTACCCTTAGGCAAGTTGCTGCTCTCGGTGACACACAGGTTCACTGATGCCTCAAATCATCAAAGCACTGTCAGTTCAACTAAAAAGAAAAAAAAAAAAAAAGCTGAGTTCTGTGTGCCTAATTAATTTGAAAACACTTATACTTTTTATTTTTTGGTAGATGGGGGCACTCAAATATGAAGCCACCAGATTCTACTTGCCCTTAATTTTCTGAAGATGTTGGGATATTTCACACACAGGCAATATTCAAAGTAACAATATGGCTTTGGCTGGGGATCACATTACATGTTTAAAGTTATGTCCACCTGTACCCAGAATACATTAAAATATCATAGATTTCTGTCACGTGTTAGAATCTCTTAGAACCTGTAAGAATCTCCATTTTGAATTCCAGAAATAATTAAGAATAACATATATACACAAAGGCTTTATGCAAGAGAAATTACAGGATTTTTTGAATACTTTCATTATTCAATCTCTATATCACATGTTCAGGCACACACAACAGTGAACACTAAAACATTAAAGATACATACAAATATTATACAAGCAAGCCAGAAGGAAAAATAAACTGCAACACCAGTCACAAATGTGCTGGTAAGTTATGCGTTTTTAACCTGTTGCCTGTGTCACATTAACGTTGTTAGTTGTTAATTTTCTCCCTTGCTCTTCTCACTCACTACACCAATACACCTTCCCACACCAGGAAGCCGGTTGCTTCCCTGTTTTATAAAGGCATGGGGAACCAGCGAGTCAGATGTTTCCCCCGTTAATTCACCTCCACCTGGGTCTGGGAGGAACAGCTCAGCTTAGCGCAGCTCCTCACTGCTCCTCAATGCATCACAATATATTTGTAATTTAAGAGCATCTGTGCACTCCAGAGTCTTCAATTCTCCAATGAGGTGCCAGCCCAAACAAGTCAAAAATACTTAATGAATGGTTTCTGTAGCCGAACTCTCACAGTTAAGATACGTTTCTTATAATGGAAACAAAGTTCCATTTTATTAACAAACAACAAACAATGTGTTTCGACACTCCTGTGTCAGGCTACCTGATGATAAATGCCTGATTGACTAACAATTCCGCTTTGTAAAGCAAAAAACTATAAGCAATCAATTTGACCAGTCATTACTATCTACGTAAACCAAGTAACAAGCTAACCATCATAAATATATTATGCATTGGCTATAAGAAAGGAATACAAAACAGGTTAAATCATAAATCATCTTACTTTGGCTGTCACTGCAGTTTTCTTGACTGTTTCCGCAGTAAAAGTAGTTGCACTCCCACGTTTACTTTCTCTTTTGAATTCCAGCACAAACAAACTAAATTACATTCCCCACTAAAAAAAATAAATACATTAAACTGTTTAAGATCCTTACTGTAAACGAATTCAGGGTTAAATATCACATAGCCTTACCTTGACTGATTAAAGCCTAGCCATACACAAAAAGTGATTTCTGTGGCATTTTAAAATATTGCAATATGAAGAACACAACATGCAGTGCTGTGGAAATGTTGGGCCCAAATATATTGGGCTCGGCATATAGGTTAACAGTCCAGGGCCTGAACATTTCAGACCCAGTCTGGAATGGGTTAATGGAGGAGTCTTCCTTCTTCAGAATGCAAACATGTCCTCGACATGTTAGGGCTTGGCAATTGCCTCAAAGTTAATACAGATACTATAATTGTATTTAAAAGTTCCAAGTTGCTTAACAATGTCTTGTTATTGGTAAATATATACCACGTATATTACTATATATTTACAAATGTATTTGACACCCTTATAATTGAGTTAGTATATAAAGTAGTATTTTTCAAATACAAAATACTGGTATGGGAATTTAGAGAAGCCATCAGCTGGCTAGATATTGTTTTTGTTATTCTTCTCAACCTTAGATGTACAAAACATGAACACTGCTAAGCAATTAAGAGTATGTTAAAAAAAAACACTGCTGATTTTACTGGTCAGTTGTAAAGAAAAAAAGGTATATTATCATAAAAAAACAGAACAAGGTGGTTATACTTTTGTGAACAGATAATATCTGCTGGTCCAAAAGATGCTAAATAAAGACTGGGATACAGTCATTATCTTTCCATTCTAGAAACATGATAACAAAAATAATGTGCAGAATATGAAAGTATTTTCTCAGAGAATAATGAAGACCTTTTATCTGCCTTTTCTGTAAAGTATCTCACCATATCACCACCCACAGTGACATAAGGGACTTCGGGGAATGGCTTTAAATGTCAGTATGTATTCGCCAAAGCTGTATCATCTCTTCACAGTTGTTCAGTGTTTCATTTCAAGCAGTACGAGAGACTGTCAAGTTGGCATCAGTTTCAAGGGCAAGTTGCTCAGTAACATTTGATTCACAGGCAAAAATGACCTTATGGTTGATATAGAAGACAAAAGCCTTCAGGATGTCATGGTTGAAGATTTCACAAGCATCAACTAACTAGGGGTGGAAGGTTTGAGAAGGTTTCATATTGTTCTCTAGCATTTCATTAAAGTCAAGAAAACTGATATGGTCATTGATCTAGAGAAGCAAGGGAAATTCTTGTCTCTGATTTCCAAAAATATTGTATGGAACCAGGGCTAATGCCAGTGCTAAATCACTTAGCAATAGCAGTCTATAAACATAGCAGTTTACCTTAGCTACCATGCTAAAATAAATGTATAATGACTTTAAATCAATGTATGTTGAAATGAACACACTTTGTAGTAAGTGTTTAGCTATTTTAGTTAATGTGATATTCTACAAATTCTATTCTATTCAAAGGGCTGATATAAACCACTTGAGTTTACATAAATTAACATTACCTATCAGGATCCCCACTTTTTTAGAAGATTTAGAAGTCTTCATGGAAATAACGCATGCTTGTTCAGTAGATTAGCAATGCAATATACAATTGATTGTATAGTGTTACAAAAGTACAAATTATTGTCTACGATGAAATGGGAAATCAGAAAGTGGTCAATACAGTATACTATTTTTGCCAGAAGGGCAATTCCACGATAAAGTGACCCTGGCCATGAAAAAAAAAATGCCCATATCAAAAATATTTAGTACTCATTTTTTCTAAAAGGTGTATATTTGTGCATGCTGTGTTATTTTGGTTCACTTTATGCCTTTTCTTTACTTTACAGCCATTTAAAGTTACTGTTGAAAAATAAAAAAGCAACATTTACAGAAGTCTAATTTTCATTCATATTTAGGTTTCATTTATATGATACATGTTTTATTTATACATTTGTAAATATGCCCAACTGGAACTCAATGGGTATGTAATGCCAAGTTAATAATATTACATTTGACAGAAAACAGGAAACTATTTTACCGCCATTCAAAATAATGGTGTTTATAAATGAAATCAATGTCACATCCATAACGTTTTCTTGGCAAAGTTTGTATAAAAGTTGTATGCTACATTAATTTTTTTTCAAACTTTCTATGCAAAACTAACTTTTTAAAACTTATGTTATGGGATAAAAACTTTTACCCATTATTAATAACTATTGCCCAAATTAGCATTATGGATGTGACCGTTATGGACGTGACAATAATGTCCCTATTGATTTAATGATGTTATTGCAAATAATACATCTTACGATGTAAAAGCAAAATATGAATTGCATCACTTATGGTAGCACATTGTCATGCCATAATTCATATTAACATCACAGCACCAGACTCCTGTCAGTTGTTTTAATAGGGCTAGTTTTTATATATTTAATCTGCTTAATTTAAAATTGTTTCAAGACTGCTCCTTTGTCTGCCTATAACTTTAATAACTTAATGAAAAATGAGTGGCAAGGAGTTAAAAAATGCGTGTACATGCAAGGCGTAATTTATCATTTGAAATGTTGTAGAATATTGCCCAAATGAAATGCATACCTTTAATCTGAAACTATGGCCGGAACCTAATCACATTTCACAAGAATTGCGAATCATACTTTACAACATGGAATATTATTGCTTTTTGTTTATGAGTAGGAGAAAATAGATACTTACAAAAACAACAAAAGGTGATAACATTACGTTTTGTAAAGTGTGATTCGCAAGTCCTGTGCAATTGATCCTATACCATGATCTTAACTTCTTTAAAAGCTCTTAACATGATTTCACTATAAACTTTTTTTTTTTTTCAATTTGAAAACAACACAAATATGTATGCTACCACTTTAATGTTTCTATACAATTGTTTTAGGCTCTGTTTTCAAGTACTTGTACAGCACGTCTACTTTGTTTTGGTCAACATCTTACTTCCTTGTTGATGGGAGAAAGGAGGCATGTTTGTAATCCCGCTGTAGTTTTTGTATCTCTCACTGACACTGGTAATTAATCACAGAATGTCAGAAAACACTGCATTCATTCAAGGAAGATTACAACATTCAATATCAAAGAGAATCTTATTACAGGTAATCTACTAGACATTTTGTGGGTCTGGTCACAGAATTTTGAGGTGCAATTTCTTTGAAAAAATGATGAAGCCGGATTTGTTTATGTCTTGCCAGCAAAGGAAGACAAAGGCTGGATTGGGGCTGAGCAGGTTGTCAGGAAACTTATTCCAGTTGTCAATAACCGAAACAGATTTCACTTCAGTGAAGCATACCTGGCTGAATAAGTTTTAAATGTTTTGGAAGCTATAAAGCTAACCAAGAAATAGAAGTGTTGGGTAAAATGCACCCGTTTTGAAAGTTTTTATTGATTAATTTACACCAATACTCCTTGCTGATTTGTTTAAGCCTTAATTAAATTGTATCTGTGTGTGTGTGTGTGTGTGTATACACCGATCAGCCATAACATTATGACCGCCTGCCAAATATTGTGTAGGTCCCCATTTTGCCACCAAAACAGCCCTGACCCGTCAAGGCATGGACTCCACTAGACCTCTGAAGGTGTGCTGTGGTATCTGGCACCAATACGTTAGCAGCAGATCCTTTAAGTCCTGTAAATTGCGAGGTGGGGCCTCCATGGATCGGACTTGTTTGTCCAGCACATCCCACAGATGCTCGATTGGATTGAGATCTAGGGAATTTGGAGGCAAAGTCAACACTTTGAACTCGTGATTCATCAGACCAGGCCACCTTCTTCCATTGCTCCGTGGTCTAGTTCTGATGCTCATGTGCCCATTGAAGGCGCTTTTGGCAGTGGACAGGGGTCAGCATGGGCACCCTGACTGGTCTGCGGCTACGCAGCGCCATACGCAACAAAGTGCAATGCACTGTGTGTTCTGACACCTTTCTATCAGAACCAGCATTCACTTTTACAGGAATTTGAGCTACAGTAGCTCGTCTGTTGGATCGGACCACACGGGCCAGCCTTCGCTCCCCACATGCATCAGTGAGCCTTGGCCGCCTATGACCCTGTCGCTGGTTCACCGCTTTTCCTTTCTTGGACCACTTTTGATAGGTACTGATCACTGCAGACTGGGAACACCCCATAAGAGCTGCAGTTTTGGAGATGCTCTGACCAAGTTGTCTAGCCATCACAATTTGGCCCTTGTCAAAGTCGCTCAGATCCATACACTTGACCATTTTTCCTGCTTCTAACACATCAACTTTGAGGACAAAATGTTCACTGGCTGCCTAATATATCCCACCCACTGACAGGTGCCATGATAATGAGATTATCAGTGTTATTCACTTCACCTGTCAGTGGTCATAATGTTATGGCTGATCGGTGTCTGTATGTGTGTGTGTGTGTGTATATATATATATATATATATATATATATATATATATATATATATATATAATATTAAATCCCTCATTGTACATGTCTTTTGTTTAATAGTCTGCATTGTTTTGATCAAATTGTTCTTACTATTCACATATCTCATTTTAAATATTTAAAACATGATTACAATTTTAAATACTATAATACTATAACTGGCTTTAACCAGAATTTTGTCTTGATTTCAGTTTATCTTGGCTTCCAATGACAAATGACAATTTAAAGTGTTTTTAAAGAAAGATTTAAATACATTTCCTAAATGGAGTTCAGACAGCGTCACATCCATAATGCTGTGTCATATCCATAACACTGCACTTCGAGTTATACTATTAAAATATAAAAAACCTGATGTATTTCTTAATATGATTTTTGGGAGCTGCTAAGTTGTCCTTACAAAATGGCATTAAATGTTCTGATGGTAAGTTCTACAAATCACAGACTTTTGAGAATATGTTAAGTGACCTAGCAATCCTTGTCCATTTCTGTCACATCCATAACGCATGTTTATCTGGGTGTTAAAAAACTAATGGTGAAACATTGAACCTTGAAATTTTAACATGACACAGTTCAAAAAGCACATTATCTAAATAGTGAATCATAGTTATTTGTTTAAATGAGCCCTTGAATTAGGCAACAAATTTGCATTTTTGTGTTCAAATGTCACATCCATAATGCTGGAATTGCCCAGAAACAAATTAATTCACATTTATTGTACAAACGTGACAAGCAGGTAGATTAATGGCCACAATTAAATAGAAAATCAGAAAGTGAAATACTCAATTTCAATTTTGAAACAGTACACCAGAGGGTGTTAGGAAATTACCTTTCACCTCGGAAACACTTGAATAAGCCTTATTTCAAAGTCGCCGATAGGCCCCTGTTTGCAGTCAGTCACTTGGCCCGCCTCCCTCCCGAACTCCCTCTTTGCCTGGACGTGGAGTGACCCAAAAGTTGGGGATCTGTTTCTTAATTTCAGATAACCGCGGTTGCATCCACATTCAACATTATCTTTCAATTTTGAAACAGTTCCCCAGAGGGTGTTAAGAGACTTCCCATCCACTTAATCTCAAGAACATATTGGCAGAGATACCCACAAGAGAACACAATGAGCAGAGAACACCACTGCCAAGGAGCTCAACTTAGGCATTAGGCAAGTTAGGTTAAACAGACATAACAAGTGATGGAGCGGCACTCAATACATCCAATACTGGAAAGCAGGGAGAACTCAACCTGCCCCGACAGTGTAGGAATGTCAATATAAAGCATGGAGCACACTCAACATCCAGACAAGGCAAAAGGAAGCATAGAGAACTCAACCTGCCCTGACAGTCTGGCAAGAAACACACATTTAACTACTGGAGCTACACTCTACAGATATCAAAAAGAGCTTCTTCATTTCAGATAATCAAGGTTGCATCCACAACCCAATGGTTCTTTACATGTTCACAGTCATAAAAATAGGGATTCAGCTGAAAAGAGACTTGTTTAGCTAACAGTATAACACATATTTGATTGTGTAGGTAAATGCTAAAGATGTCCAAGAAGTCACAGATATAGGTAGTACTTTAGTAACTTTACAAAAACACTATGTCGACATGCTCATGTTACTGGGTAGCTGAGCATCACTTTAAAGGATTTGTCCCTGAAGAAAATGCAAGTTGACTCTCTGTAATACACAGCATAATTCTATTGGATACCAACAAACTGCCAAGAATGATTTGTGTTGTATTGCCTCTTGACTTGAGTTTCTAGCTGCTGTTGTGAATAACTTCCCGGGCCACTACTCGGTTTCCCAGTTACAAAACAATAAAGTCTCGTAGTCGATATAGCGAAGCGAGGGTCAAACACAGTAATCGTTATCCTAAGCCGTCCAGGTTGTGTTTCTGATTCGGGGACTACAGGCAGTAGTCAGAATCCAGGTCGGTCAGATCACTGTTTCTCCTCTCTCTTTCTCCCTCCTTCTCACTCTTAACAATCCAAACGCCCTCTTTGCTCTTCCCTTCAGGTACTCTACACTCTCTGAAGGGAGGTGGGGTCATTTTATAGGCTTCCGCCCTGCATCCTGTCATTGTTGTGTAAGCAGCTGCGTCAGTACCTGGCTGCGTGCCCGCAGGCTATCAATGTATGGTTTCCAGTCAGGTTCCTTGCAACAGCTCATATAGGGGAATCCACTGGGTCCTAGTATACCTCCCATCCTGCACTACACCCCCACAGTGTCACTATATACACTCACCTAAAGGATTATTAGGAACACCTGTTCAATTTCTCATTAATGCAATTATCTAACCAACCAATCACATGGCAGTTGCTTCAATGCATTTAGGGGTGTGGTCCTGGTCAAGACAATCTCCTGAACTACAAACTGAATGTCTGAATGGGAAAGAAAGGTGAGCAATTTTGAGCGTGGCATGGTTGTTGGTGCCAGATGGGCCGGTCTGAGTATTTCACAATCTGCTCAGTTACTGGGATTTTCACGCACAACCATTTCTAGGGTTTACAAAGAATGGTGTGAAAAGGGAAAAACATCCAGTATGCAGCAGTCCTGTGGGCGAAAATGCCTTGTTGATGCTAGAGGTCAGAGGAGAATGGGCCGACTGATTCAAGCTGATAGAAGAGCAACTTTGACTGAAATAACCACTCGTTACAACCGAGGTATGCAGCAAAGCATTTGTGAAGCCACAACACGTACAACCTTGAGGCGGATGGGCTACAACAGCAGAAGACCCCACCGGGTACCACTCATCTCCACTACAAATAGGAAAAAGAGGCTACAATTTGCACAAACTCACCAAAATTGGACAGTTGAAGACTGGAAAAATGTTGCCTGGACTGACATTCAGATGGTAGAGTCAGAATTTGGCGTAAACAGAATGAGAACATGGATCCATCATGCCTTGTTACCACTGTGCAGGCTGGTGGTGGTGGTGTAATGGTGTGGGGGATGTTTTCTTGGCACACTTTAGGCCCCTTAGTGCCAATTGGGCATCGTTTAAATGCCATGGCCTACCTGAGCATTGTTTCTGACCATGTCCATCCCTTTATGACCACCATGTACCCATCCTCTGATGGCTACTTCCAGCAGGATAATGCACCATGTCACAAAGGTCGAATCATTTCAAATTGTTTCTTGAACATGACAATGAGTTCACTGTACTAAACTGGCCCCCACAGTCACCAGATCTCAACCCAATAGAGCATCTTTGGGATGTGGTGGAACGGGAGCTTCGTGCCCTGGATGTGCATCCCACAAATCTCCATCAACTGCAAGATGCTATCCTATCAATATGGGCCAACATTTCTAAAGAATGCTTTCAGCACCTTGTTGAATCAATGCCACGTAGAATTAAGGCAGTTCTGGAGGCGAAAGGGGGTCAAACACAGTATTAGTATGGTGTTCCTAATAATCCTTTAGGTGAGTGTATATACACATATATATATATATATATATATATATACAGGGCTTAATTTGTGCCGGAGCATGCTGAAGCGGAGCACCGGTACCTCTCAATTTGAAACTGTCTGCGCTCCGGCACCTCTAAGCACAGCTCTGGCACCTCCTCGTGACATTAAAAGAATTTAACATGAGCGTTTATAATTTTTTTAATCACGGTCACTGTTTTAGCTCGTTGATTCCATGATATACAGGGCTGGCTCACCCCTTGTGCAAGTGTCCGTCATGTATGTCTCGCTTTCTAAAGGCAAGTAACCAATCAAACCCATCATATACGTTCTCAAGGATGTTTGGTGCGGCCCCCCAAAGCCAACCTTCAACCATCCCTTTTCTGAACCTTTACTATATTTTTAAATTTTCTGAAAAAAATCTGTTACAAATTGCACATGTAATTTGAGGGAAAATTATAAAACAACAATTCATAAATGTTCCCTTACAGAAATGTATAAGAAATAAAAAGGTATGATTTGGGACATATTTTGTTTTCATCGGTGGTTAATTTTTAACTGTGGTCCCCCCATCCCATGCAACTTCCGGAAATTGGCCCTCCATCACCAGACATTGGGAACCCCTGCTCTAGGTCATTCTCCTTACTTTTGAAGTTTTGTTTGCCTCTTAGTGCTGCATCTCTGAGCCTTCATCTTGTGATAGATCCTTAGTGTTCCTGACCTCGACTTTTCTCATTCGACCCTCACTTCTTAATTGTCTGTCTTGGCTTGTTCATCTGATCAGTGACCCTGTGCCTGTTATACCCGACATTGATTTTGGATTTCCCCTACATACCTGTTTGCCGGCCCAAGACCTCCTGCCTGACTACTGGTTTCAATTGTGCTTCGCACCTGGTTCCGTACCTTGGCTGCTAACTTGACATAAATTGAAAATGATACATATTTGGAAAAACTAAGTTTGGTTAAAAATACATGTATTGTAGTTAGAGTTACAAGACGTCCTGCATCTCGTGGGACAGTCCTGAATTTTGAGTGTTTGTCACGCGCCCACTAAACAATTACACAATTTTCCGCATTATGAGTTTAATTGCACTTGGCAAATCTGGTCACCCTAATTGTAGTATCAATGGCAGAGTTTACATTTGTGTTTTAACCTTACTCAAGACAAAGATGACCCTCTCACTTTCAGGGTTTACATAGTTTTAGTTTATTAGCTGCTGATTACCCAACATCATGCAAATTAAGGGCAAAGGGGTTAATTAATATGTAAATTAGGGACTGTTTATTTTGGCAACAAATCTGATTCTCCCAAGGTTTCAGGACAAACGTGCATGCACATCATCACTTCACGAGTAAAAAGCACTGCGTGTCAACTCCCTCAGTGATGTAGTAAACATAGGTATATCCAATATACAATTAATAAAAGGAAATTAAGAGACTATATGCTTAAAGGGAAATATGCATGGTTCCTACAATTATAGTTTTATGCATTTTTACATGTTGCTGTAGTTTATAAGATGTGTATCACTTTTCAAGATTTATTACGTGAGCAACTTTTAAAATTTTAAAATTAAAAACATACCACAGATGTCAAAAATCTATAAGAAGAGCAATAAAAATACTGTTTTATTGTTTGGAGTATTTTACATTTAACAAATTAAAACAATTCAAATTTTTAATACTTATGATTAAAAACTTTTTTTAAATCAATTCTTAAAATCACTTAAAAATTTTAAAATCTTTGTGATTTAACAAAAACAAAACTAAACCAAAAAAACCCCTAAACAATTAGTGTTTTAAAAACAACTAAATCTTTAAAAACAGTTGAAATTCATTTTTAAAAGTCATTTTAAAAGCAATCATTCATAAAATGGTTAAAAGATCTTGGACTCGGGCTCCAGCAGGGGGAACTGACCATCCCCGGAGGTGGGTCCCATCATGGGATCCTGAGCTCCCCCAGATCTTGTATATGCCAGTTCTTATAGGCTTCCTCCTTGCCCCTCTGATGGACCTCCAGATTGACGTAGTCCCTCACGAGCACCATGCCCCTCCGCGCGATGACAATCGGGTCCAGCTCCTGCTTATTGAATAGACAGATATTCCGTCCCTCCCACAGGGCCTGCTTCACTGCGCAGACGACACGCCACCAGCACCTCAGGGTGGAAGATGTTAATCCCCTGGCAGGACCGTATAAGATCAGAAGAGCAATAAAAAGGGATTATATTAAACTATGCTTACAAAATGCTCTAATAACAAGCTTTTAATTGCTCTGTTTATTGACTTTCAGGATGTTCTCACTCCCAGGGGATCACAGAACAACAAAATATTTTCTATTTCATTTTTTTAAAGCTATCTATTTATTTGTATTCATGATCAGCACAAAATTATGTTTTAGCACCCTGTTCCTGCATTCAGATTACTTATTTTATGCTGTGAGAATTGCATGAATCTGAAAGTCGGGACTGAGGTGTTTCATATGAATCTGTGAATGGGGTACTATAAATTCAAGAACAATCTAGCTACTTGTGTTTATACAATTAAGCTAACTGAATACAGTAGGCTACTAATATATTATTATTTGTATAGTATTACATTTGTTAGCAGGTAAAGTACATTCTTGAGGGTACAACAGTAGTTGAGTGCAGAGCCCTGACTACTACTCCACTCTGTTGCTCGTCTAAATTACATTCCTCTTTTAGAACTCCATTCTGAGTGGATTTTATTTACTTTTGAAATATTTTTGTTTCCTTTGCCAGCTACAACAATGTAGTTTGCTTGTTAATTCCTTGTTATATTTGTTTACATTTTAATGTTTCATAATGTGAATGTTTCAGATTTATTTAAAACAGATAATAAATGTCCCTTTAACTGTTTGTGTTTCCATAAGCTCCGTATGTTTTACACAAGAAGTTGCTATCCACCCACCATCATACAAATCAATGCAAAAGCTAAGGTTTGCTATGCAGACTAGGCATGCATGTTTCTCAGAATGTCACACAAATGGGATTTAATTGTACAAGAAACATTTACACAAGAGAATCTGGCCAGGCAATCCATGGTGGACAAGTGACATTTGAATGGAATTATTGAAAGCATAGAGACTTATATTACAAGTGTGAATTCCTCATCCTTGGTTGTTTAATCACTTGTTTTACTGCTCTAGATGACATTGTTTTACAAAAAAAATATTGTCGAGGTGGAATATTGTGAGTAGTTTGCATTATTTCAACAAATGTATAATCGTGTTTCAAATTCTTATTATTAATCCAGGGATATACAATGATAATGTTCAACCCAGGTTTGCAGATCACAATGCTTGAAACGTGTGATTGCATAGGATTATACAAATCTGTTCTAGACACTCTTCAGGTCTGCTCCCAAGGCAGTTTGGAAACCATGCATTGAAACTAGAACAGTCAACTTTCAAATGCAGGGCATTCAAGTTTTCAATTACACTACAAATGTTCATGCATATAAGATTTTTGATTGAGTACCTTATTTCATGCAGGTGAGCTTTGGTAGTATTGTGTTACATGTATTATGTTTTTAAAAAGATAAGTACATCAGAACAAGTACATTTTAATGTAAAAAAATGAAAATGAAAAAAGCGTTCAATTTTGATTTAGTTTGTTATTCAAAATTTGTGCACTGCTGAATTTGATATTGGTATACTATTTCTCTGCTTTATTTACCTACAAGCAGAGACTCTAAAAAGAAGTACAACAAATTCAAAGAGAAGAAAAAGAACCTAACAAAATTATCTGAAATTATTTCAAAATACTCAAGATGATCCTTCATGATCCAACTCTGTATAGATGAAAAAGCAAAAACACTTTGTCATAGCAACATGATTCGAATACTGAGGCTACAAATAATAGAAGGAATTCAAACAAATAACAGTTTTTATTCTCAGACTTTACAGAAACAACACTGAGCTTAGTCTTGCTCCAAACTACAGCCCCATGGTACCCATATATATCTCTTTGTCCCCATTATTGGGTCAACCCCAATAAATCATATCTGCTCCACCCCCCAACACATAGAGGTGGCAAGACACACACACATGAACATACTGCAATTCCTTCACGTAACATTACAGGCCCAGATCGCTACAATTATATATATATCACCATCAGCCTATATCGATTCACTCCTTAATGAAAGCCTCCCCAAGATGTTGCCACTTGGTTCGATCTACAGCTTCTCTCTTTCCATGTCATGCCAGCAAAGTTTATTATTTCATCTTCTCATCTTTTATGTGGCCGTCTTCTAGGTCTTTTTTAATCTCTTGGGATCCATTCAATAGCTTCGTCAATCTTTCATCTGATCTTCTTGCAGTGTGTCCGGACCATTGCCATTTTAACATTTTCAGTCTTTCAATGATGGCACATATCAGAATCATTAATTTATTTTTCTGTCTCTTGTTATTCCGAGCATAAATCTTTCCAAGCTTCCGCAATGTCTGTACATTTTCTACATAAAGTGACCAGGTTTCACACCCATAAGTAAGCACTGGTAGTATGCATTGGTCACATTATTCAAATTATTCTATTCAGGCAATATATATAACTATTTTATGTAGTGTTTTTGAGAAAAAAAAAGGTATATATTTGAAAAAGGCAGACATAGCTGTAAAGTCATTGCCATTCCACTCTGTCAGGACAAGTTGATTCAGTTCAGACTTGTCTTTTCTCATTTTTCTGTCTCATAGGCTGATCCATAAATCATATTGATTATTAATCCTGACTGTATTCTTCTAATGTTGCTCTTCACTGGAAAAAGGAGCCGTGGTCTTAGCCTTGGAGAATTATCTCTCTGCACGTGCTCTTGTGCACTTAACTGATTGACCTACAACCTCTTTATATTGTATTACTGGAGATGGCCCCTAAAGTGCTTAGAGAACTCTGCACTGGACATGCGCCAGTACATGTGAAGAGGAGTGTGTGAAAGCCAAGTCTCCTGGCTCAACAGAGTGCACTGAAGAAGACTGAACTGGGACACTTGCAGTATGGTAATATGCAGATGTTTTGGAGCAAACTATTATTATATAAAGATTAAATACAATCAGAGCAACAAAGTAGAAATGTTTTAGTCCTGATTTGCTCTTAAATATAATGGTTAACCAGTAACTGCAGTCTTAATTTGGATGGCCATCATATCTTCAGAATGTAAGCTATTACTCACCTGATCACAAATGTAAACAGGCAGATAACTAGGACTTGATATGCCAGTATACTTCAAATGCAAATGTAAGAGGTACAAAGAGGCCATTTGCATCAACAATGGTTTATTGTATGCATGTCCTTCATCACAGAATGCTTAACTTCAGAGATGAGTAAAAGAATGGTATGTATTATGAAACATAAAAATATGCTGCAGATGTGAAACAATCCCTTGATTTGTAGATAACTACCCTATAGTTTTTCTAACTACCCTATAGGTTGGTCAAGTGTTAGAATGAGTTGGGAATTAAATCAAGCAATGATGTGAAATTCCATAATATGAAACTGAAATTGAAAAAATAACAGCTCAGATAATGACATACATCCCTCCAATCTGAAAAATATTAATCAGAATATTAGATTACTACAGTATTTTTTTGTATTTGTTTCCAAAAACCTTTTCATTAATTCAAGATTAAAATGGACATACAATTTCCTAAAAGGCACATTGTGTCCCAGAACAGATTTGCTATTGAGCACTAATTTTAATTTGAATTGACATTTTGTTCCAGTGAATTCTCATATTCTTTAAGCCTCATATTCTTTTTTTTAAGTCAGGCTGGTGAAGTGGGAATGTTGATTTTCGCTCTTATAAGCCTAGCCATTTAATTCTATCTCGGGACTTAGAGTGACATGGTATGAAGGATTATACAAGTCGGGCTCTCTTATTGTTAATTGGAGGTTCATGAACCCTAGTTTGTGGTTTGGCCCCTCACTGCTGGCACAGTGAACAAGACTAGAAGCATAAAGTACTTATTTTACTGATTCAGAATAAGATCAGTAAAGCTTCTGATATGTGGGTGTGAGAAACTGGACTGGATTATGAGGTCTCTTTAAAATGATATAGCAGATTATTAGTTTTTCTCCCCCCCTCCCATTGACTGTTCTATTTACCTGATGGGACTTTTTTGGTGATGAAACTGATATTCATATTCATGCTTTAGTGTGTCAGTTCTTTGAAAAAATATTATTAAGCAGCTTCATGTATTCCTGTACCTTTAATAAACCTTAAACAATGAGGCAGTTATCATGTGCTTGTCTGCCATTGTGTTCTGTTTCCTATATTGATAAATGTTTTAATATATTTGATGCTGAAATATCTGAAGCAACAAAAGTGGTAACATTGTTAGAATTTACATATCAATCCATATATATTTCTCTATTTTCCTGTATTGTGCAGCTGAGTCATTCCCTATATTTTAACAATTGCCTCATCGCAGCTTTGACCTTAATTTCATTGTTTCATTAAATTATTAAATACGTAAAATCTGGGATAGTCCTATGGCTCTGTGTTGGTCATTTGTATGACAGTGTCTGTGTCATGTTACTGTTTCACTCGGAGCACTGTTTCTTAATCTTACAGTTCTTTCAAAAACAAGTTTTAATTAATATCATATATACTTTTCTGTTAATCTGCTACTATGTAGATATAGTCTATGTATGTATATGTAGCTTTTTACAATATAAGCTGATAAGTGAATTGTGTTGTTGAATACAAGGCCATCAGCCTTGCAGGAGCCCAAAAGTCTCATGCATGACCTCAGTCTTTGAGTAGTATTCTGTCTCACATACTGTGGTTATCTTTCAAGTTGGAAGCCCTGACCAAGGGGGAGTGGTTTTTGTGCACTTCCGTAGGAACCTGATCGAAAATGTCACTCTATCATAGCTGCCATTGGCCCCTTCCACATGACTCAGAACAGGTCCCTTCCCACTTCCTGTTCTATAAAACGTGACATCTGCTCAGGTTTGTCATCTTTTGCCATTTCGCTGGACCTGAGAACGTGAGCTCTCTGTGTCTTGTGCATTAGACCCTTTGTTATTATTAACTCTGTTCGGTTGGTTGGCTTCAAGGCTGTGTTATTCGCCACCATTTTACTGTATGTGTGTCTCTATTTGTGGTTGCATTAGTTATTATTGATAGCTAATCCGATTCTGTTCCGTCCATGCACCGGGGCTCTGGCTGCGCTTTCGCTTTCAGTTTTGCTTTACAAATAGAGCACTTTTAAAAATAACAGTCATGTTTATATAGTGCCTTATATATTCTGACTGCTTGCTCTGTTGTTTTTTTGTTGGGCTTTTTCTTCCACAGCAGGAGCGCTAGCAGCGGCACTAAAATCTGAGGCCCAGCTGCCCGGCCTGAGCCTCGGTATGTCATAAGATATCTCAACAGCGTGAGGGGCTCCTCCGCCAGCTTGTGCCCGCACTACAGCCCACATCTGCGGCTCTAGGAGATCTCACTACGCTGCATTGTCCTTGTGTGTAGGCCTCGGTTTTAGGTCTACTACCCTCGGCCCCCTCGGACCCCGGACCCCACGTCACCCAGTGTCCCCCAAAACCCCGGCACACACACGGTGCACTTATATCCTTGTATCCTGCACCTGCTGCTTGGAATATACAGTGTTCTGTCCAGCAACAACAAGGTTGCGTCTGGTGGTGTTGCAGTGCCCCCATGTCCATAAACGTTGCCAGGTGGAGACGCACTCACAGTGGCGAACCTGCTAGGTGCTCCACTTGTCACAGCATTCAGTTGTTGTGTGCCAAATTGGCCGCGACTTCTGGGTCTGCTGTGGCACACCTAATCACCGCCGCGCCTGGCAATCTCCCACTCCGGCTTGTGACGGTAGGGGTTTGGTGGCGCTGGATCTCCGGCTCTCCCCAAGCCCCTCTGTCTCCTCCTCCAGGTATGCAGTGTTGGAGACAGCCGCATCTCCCATGCTTGCATCTCTGCCTGCATCTGCTGCTGCGCCGTCTGCCACTACTGCACCTGCCACAACAACGGGAGTTCTGGGCGGTGATTCAGAGGACCATGGAGTGTCTCCAGCTCCCCTGGCCCTCTGATCCTGCCTCGCCACGCTCCATGTTCAAGAGAGGTCAGCGCTTGCAGCGGCCCACACGGGCCCTCCGGCTGCTTGCTGACCTCTTGGAGGAACTGAGAGCCACCTGGGACCATCCGGCAACAGCCCCCGCCCTATGCTGGAGAGGGGAGGCTTATGCCAGGACCCAGGGTGCAGCAGAAGGGGCTTGGTGACTTTCCCGCGGGTTAATTCTACCATTGTCTCTCTACCTCCACTGTCTGCAGAGCCACGCAAAGTGGCTTGTCCCAATAGGCAGTGTCGTGTCACAGAGAAGCTGCTCCAAAGGGCGTATGAGGCAGGAGCCCAAGCGGCCCACATCAGAAACACCATGAGCGTATGGCCTTATATTGGGCCCAGCTGACAGAGCCTTCAGAGCACGATGATGATGACAGTGACAGTGATGCATCAAGGGGCAAGGGCGACTGGGCAGTCCCTGGCAGCCATTGTGGGGGCATGTCGCCAGCTCTGGCTGTCCCAGGCACGACGGGTTCCTGAGGCGGACAGGACGCACCTCATGGACACCCCCATCTCACCAGGCTTCACTTTTGGCCCCTCTGTGGAGGAGATGCTCACATGCACACTCCAAAAGAGAGAGCAGTCCCTGCAGCTGGTGCGGGTTTACCCAGCAGCGCAGGGGGAGGCACCCCGATTGTGGCTCCCAGGCCACAGCCCAGGCCACAGCCTCGCCCTATTGTCGATCTCTGCCAGCATCTCACTGGCAGGCAGGCGCCCGCCCAGGCCCCCAGAAACCTCCAAGGAAAGCTGAGGAGCAGTCTGAGATGGACGTGGTGTCCGAGGCAGGTGCACGGAGCGCGCACGGGCCCTCCATATCAACGTCCTGGAGTTACAAGCAGTACTCCTTGGACTGTCTCATTTCCTGCCAGTCCTAGGGGACAGACATGTGCTGGTTCAGATGGACAACACAGCGGTGGTTGCATATATCAGCAGGCAAGGAGATCTCCTGTCGCACAGACTGTACTGTCTAGCATGTCGTTTGCTTCTGTGGGCTCAGCCACGGTTCCACTCCATAAGAGCAGTTCACCTCCCCGGTCTATCCAACACGGCTGCAGATCTCCTCTCTCGGGGAGGCCCCTTGGTTTCAGAATGGCACCTCCACCACATTAGATACAGCAACTGTGGAGCCGGTTCGGCAGAGCAGAAGTGGATCTCTTTGCCTCAGCAGAGTCCACCCCCTGCCCACTATGGTTCTGTCCAAGACTGCTCAGGAACCCTAGGGATCGACGTGCTAGCCCACACATGGCCTCCTTTACACGTTCCCACCATTCTCCCTTCTTGGTCTTGGAGAAGGTCAGAAGTGAACGAGCGACAGTTCTGCTGATAGCCCCACAGTGGCCTCACAGATTCTGGTTTGCAGACCAGATCACCCTCCTCCACGGAGAGTCGTGGCAACTCCCAGTGAGAGCAGACTTGTCCCAGGTGCACGCTTTGGCACCCCAGTCCGGGCCTCCTCCAGCTCTGGGCCTGGCCCCTGAGCGGGAGTGTTTGATTGCCTGGGGTCTGTCAGACACGGTAGTAGCCACTATTTAGTCGGAGAGAGCTCCCTCTACGAGGTCGCAGTATTCCTACCGCTGGCAGGAGCTTGCAAGCTTACATAACACTTAAGTATAATAAACAATAATATAAAGGGGGTAGGGAACCAACAGGCACCTGCACACTGACAATCAAAATGAATCAGGAGCAGGGGCCACAAGGCCACGCTCTACAGTGACTAGAGAAACAGCAACATACTAAATTAGAGGCAGGGACCAGCAGGTGCTGCACACCACCAAATCAGCCTAAAGCAGGCGACAGGCGACAAGGCCATTTTCCACTCCTACTAAAAAAATAAGGTCAGGCCTGAGGGGGAGCGGTTCACAAAAATGACATCCAAGGCCAATAGCCAACCAGGATGTGCAGATTGAGACATCTTAAGCCCAGTTTACACCTGCACAGATGTCAGTAAAAGGGGCACCCTGAAAAGGGGCCCAGGACGAAGTCATGTCACGAATAGAGTGTGCCACCATGTGCTCAGGGACTGGGATGGGACTCATAGGCCCTTGAAATAGTGTCTACAATCCAATTGGACAAGCCCTGATTGGACAGGACCTGCCCCAGTGTCCATGCACCACAAGATACAAACAACTAGTCTTGTGATGGACCCCCCTAAAACAGTCCATGTAGCACTGCAAAGCCCACACAAGGAAAAGCAAGTGCTAACAGCTTGTCGTCTAGATAATTCAAGACTCTGCAGGGGGGGCAGTACGACATCTCAGCACTTGGAGAAAGTGTGAGGAGCGAGCAACTGGACGAACGGATGGACACAGTACTTGAATGCTTTGCCCTTGAATGCAAACCAAAGGAACTTCCTCTGCGATGGAACGATGGGTAAAAACCTCTGTCTTTCTTTGGCACTAGGAAGTAAAGAAGCTAATCCCCCAGGTCTGTGTGTGTGTTTTGAAATGATATTCCTCATCATGTCTGATACATACAAATATTTTATAATTTTTTTTTTTTTTAATTAGTGTAACAGGCATTCAATAATAATTAAATTATTGATTTTAGTTTATACAAACATCATAAGTGATTAAATGTAAGCAACTTATACAATGATTACTGTATGTTCTGCTGCATTTCTTTTTTCTTTAATTGTTTCTTGGGGGTAAAATTAATGCAGTGTAGTGTGGCTTTATGCTACCCACAGTGAACTATTTAAAAGCAGACAATCTTATGCATGCTTAATGCTATTGCATGTCTCACTACTAAGGGGAAGTTCAAACATTTTTTATACTGTTAAATCTTGAAGGAACAATTTGCCTTGACAGTGTGAACGTATTTTCATTTTGGAAATGTTTGTAAATTCAGTAGAATGGCAGAGGCAATTATAATACTGACCATTTATTTTTTCTTCTCAGGTGACTACTCCTTTCACTAAAAAGCAATTTCAGCAACTAAAACAGGACAGATTATGACTCTCTTGGATGAATAGGATTTCTGAATTGGCAAGCAACGTTATATTCCTTTACACTACCATTCTTGTGTAAGACACAGAAATACTTTATATACAATATATGAATTCGGAAATTATTATAAATAGAAGTAAATGCTATTGATTCATCAAGCAGTCTGTGTTGCTAGTTTTCCTCACAGAGGCACCCCAAATTAATACAAAAATAAATACAGAATGGCTAGGTCTGATTGTACAAAAGTCTGCTTAACTAGAATGTATGTCAATTAAAATAAATGTTACACCCTCTGATGTGAAGCGTACTAAAAACGAAATGAGACTATTTGGGAAAATATCTGATTTATTTAGCTTGATTGTATCACACATTGAGTTAATTTCTCCACACCCAAATTGTATTTTGACATGAACCAGTAAACTTTTCCTGTAACTTTCAGGGCATTATGAAGCTATTATTGCTCTTTAAAATATACAAAGTTTAATACAATTGTCCCGATAATATGAATACTTATATGAAGCATGTGGCATTATGGTTTATATATACACAAGTACAGATATTCATGTCCAGGTTTTCAAAAAAGGGCTGAGGTATTCATGTTTGTTGAACAGGACTTCATATGGGTTTGTTATTCCTTTGATAATCTTACTGCCATACTGTCATTTGGAATCCCAGAAAACCGTGTTATTATCAGTGGAGACTACCTTGTCTCCCTCAGCTTACTGTCATAATATAAAGTAAGTCTCCACATGACAGTAGATACTCAGATTATTCCTGAATGTCCTATAGCAAGGACATACTTGTAGGGCTACTGCAGCCCATTTCTCTGGATGTGTTCTACCCATAGATGACATACATTCCAACATTACTTTTTATACGTCAAGATATATTACTGTGTGAAGTTTGAAGCATTACCCATCAAGAGCACAAATGTAAACTGGTAGAAAAGGTACAGTGCGTTTTTTCCCCTTTATTTAGTCGTAATCTACTCTACTCCATATCACTACACTAGGGAATGCACCAATCCACTTTCATAAAAGAGTACTTGTGCATCATTTAGGTTAGTTTTTGCATGATTTTCTCTTGCTATTTCTCCTTAATGATCGTATTTACTGTGCAAAGATTTCAGGCAACAATAGCTGCTGAAAAGACTTATCAAAGCTGATTACAAGAAGTGTTACAGGGGAAACAAATTAGTGTTGCTCTGAAGCTCATTGTTTAAGCGTTTCACACTTATAGATATATAATCATATATATTCTCAAGATAAATTGCTTGGCAAATACTAATCTAAATAGACACAACAGAGAATCACACATAATGGTATAATAGCATATGCACAAAGTAAGAAAATAATACAAATAATCAGAACATTTAAACTGTATCTTTTAGGTGACCTCTTTTTGCTGAAAAGATTTACAAAGATGGATTTGAAATTGCTCCTCAAACTGCATCGCAGTACTGTATTTCAGTTTTAAGAGAACAAATGCACTTGTTTTAATCACAATACAGCTACAAAGCATTTTCAATAGATATATTACATTTAGTTAAAACTACATTTGATGACCAGTGTTCTTTTGTTCTTTTCTTTTTTTTTCAAGGTGAGCCTATTCATACTGTAAGGTAAAATAGGAAAAGGCAAGCCTTCTTAAGGCAAAGAGAGCTAACTTTGAATGTAGCGATGTCAATAGTGTATATTGTTCTCCCCTCACAATTTTGACATATGACATTTCAGCAGAGACAAGGTATCCACTAACAAATGCAACATAGCATGACTTGCTATAATACTGAATGCCCCCTGTCCTCCTTCATTAGGATTTAAAACATACATTTTTGTAGACATTTTTGACTAAGAAATGCCAAAAGAAAAATGCCAAAATAATTAAATACAACATAAATAAACAACCACATTTACATAATGGTATCACCTTAAAGCAGTTAGTGTTATTCTTGCCTTCCATTTCCTTGCCTGTAGTTAGTTAATTTGTTTAATCATAGCACAAATTCTTTATAAAACTTTAAAAAAGCCTTAAGCATGTTGATGGATTAGGGGGACTATTTTAAACAAGCATTTAAAATAGATTTTCTGTTAGTTAAACACTGTCTGTTTTTGTTCTATGTTTATATGCATTGAATAAGACAGCCCATTTGCTTATTGGATATGTTAAATGGGAGAGCTGTTTAGCATAATACTGATATTAGTGCTAGCTGCAATATTGATAACTAAATGAGTTCTCATCTATGACACCTATGCAGTTATGCATAACAGCTTCCATTATCTTCCAATGTGGCATCTAAGTGTGGAATTATATTCCAAGCTGCAAGAAGCATGTCCAGAGAAATATACCATAGCAATTTCATGATAAATGTCCTCCTTTTATGTTAAAGGATTACCTTAGCATGCTCATGCCTTAAGGGATAGCAATAAAAAAGATCCATCTTAAAAAACACGTGGTACACAGTCAAGTGTAGTGCCCACACACAAGCCAACCATAGCTAACTTTGAACAGACAGTGACCAGATGAGATCATGACAATTTCAGAGCTAGCTGATTCAGAACTAGATAAAAAACCTAATGGTATAAATGGCTTTCATACCATAGGATTAAAGATAAATAAAGTATAACTATTGGTAAATATATATATATATATATATATATATATATATATATATATATATATATATTTTTTTTTTTTAAACGTATGTATCCATACTTTCAGGTTGAATTTGTATGTTCATTGGTAAAATGTCTGAGAAAGTGAGAAAGTGTAATACATTATTGTTCTGGCAGCATACAAGTCTTGTGAATTGATGTAAATGGACATGATGCTTGAGTTGGCAGTGGGAAAGCAAGTTTAAAGGCATTTGAAACACTATTGAAAAGAGGATAGAGAAATGGTGCAACAATAGCAATAGCAGCCCCTTGGTGCAAAACTAACTGAAAAAATATATACTGCACTGTAATGTGTTAAAATCACTACAGCATGTTAAAATACATTGAATATCCTGGTCAATTGTCAAGCTGGACAAAATACTGGTTTTGTTTAGAATTATTTTGAAAACTATAAGTGCACTGCCATTGTGTTTAAATCATTGAATCATTCCCAATTAATGTGTCTGTGTCCATATCTTCAATTTCAATCAGTTTTGAATTAAGAGACCACATCTGGATGTATTTTCCAAGACATTAACATGTCTATCAATTAATCCTCCTGATCTCCTTTAATTAAACCTATGTGAGTGAAAATTATTTAAAAAATGGTGTATAATAAGTATGACCAAAAGTGATCAAGACATCTTTATTAGCTAGTTGTGTCAGACATGATAAATGTAGATCAGTGATGAAATATACACATTAATAGGTAAATGGGTATAGCCTATAGATAGAGAGAGAAATCCACCCTCAAGAGTTGCTGCTCTTGAAACTGCACTGTGGGTGGGTTAGCCCAGGGAAATTGACCCCTCTGTATGGGCAGCAGTCATTAAGCCCAAGGGATACAAATACATTGTGGCTAGCTGTATTTGGCTATATTGACTTGTCACAATACTATAATATGAATAATTATATAATATAGTATATTTTAGAATACTGACGGAAATAACCTACAGCTTACTTATTCACAGTAGGACTGATGCATATGGTATTTGTTCTGCTTCATTTAGTGCACCAGGTGATATTTCTCTTCTCAACAAGACACCACAACATCTATGATGTGCTAATGTTTTTTCAGCAGGATTCCATTAGACAATGATAATTAATACCACTGTATTCATTTGCACAACTCCTTTTGTTAGTGTATTTTATTTTTAAACCTGTATTTCTGTAAAGATGTGTTGTGACTGATCAGTCATAAATACTTTGATATTTACAATACACACTTTTTTTGCATATTTATGCTTACAAATCATTCTAGCCACACTGCATGTTGACTGCAACACTGAAACTCATGAAAACACAACCGTTGAAACATAGACACTTTCTAACCTATTAATGTCTTTACTGATAATCTGGTCACTAAAGATCTAATTTCACATATTTCTTTGACCTCCATTTCCATCATGGTGTAATGAAGACAGTAGGCTTGTATTGTACAGGGCCATTATAAGACTTGTTCATCATTTTCTAATTAACCTTGTTAATATATCATTCTGTACTGCCATTAAATGCACTAGATATGAAGCTGAGATATCGCAAATTTATCAATTTATGGAGGCTGCAATATTCTTTGTCACCCTCCTGTCAGGTTTATATCCCATAAGGTATCAATGGGGTTATGGTCAGTGGACATATGAGGCCAAGGTTCAAATTCAAAATGTATTGTTTTTGTGGTTTAATTATTTAAGGCTTTTCACCATTATATGTTGAAAGGTCTTTTTCTTGTGTGTTGAAAAACAAGCCCTTTACTTATAAGAACTTGCCTAAGATAATGTCCCACAATTTAATTCAGTAATATTTATGTAAGAATGTACAAATTTGACTATTAGGATGAATAAGACATCATCGTCTCATACATTTCAGCTTCTGATGCTGGATTAAAGCCTATGATACAATCCTGTAGCTGTGTTTCCAGTCCAATGTAATATCAGTTTCTTCACTTACAAGAGTGTCACATATTCTTTTTGAACTCTAACCCATTCATTTATTTTCCTGCCTTTTCTTGTTATTTTAAAGATAACCTATGGCAAGATATATCTGTGTTTGCTGTCTTATTTGTGGATGCAGGGGCCATGTTTCACATCCATATTTTACCACAGTCAGGACTGATTGGTCAAAATACTTTCCTTCAGTTTACAGCACAGAAAGACAGGTCGCCATTATAATCACAGTTAATCTTTTGAAAACACCCTTCCCTTTATTTCATACATATTTTTAATTGATTATATATTATTATATTACCCAAACACTTTGTTGACCTCTAGATTGATGCAATGTGATATAGTATATTATATTTGTATAGTTTCACATACCCAGATATATGCAAATGTAATTGAAACACTGGCAATGCTATTACTGGGTGTGCTTATTCTTTACTTGTATTTAATCGGTTGTTTTTATTGTTTCGACTAAAACCAGAAATTTATAACAGCATTTCCTTTTTAACTAACAATTTTAATTGTACCCAATGTTGAGTTAGGGGAACATGGACACCAAGTGTTGATCTTTCCTCATGGGTGCTCTGTGCCTAGCAATTATTTAAAATACTTGAAAATGAAAGGAACAAAATAATTAATAACAAAGAAGAATGCTGTAAATTATTCCTTTTTTCTGGAAGATAAGAAAATTTACAGATTAATATGTACTCAGCAGGGAGTCTAGGGACAAACTAGTAATTTTGTTGCCTGGCAAAATTGTCAAGCTTTCGTGTAGGGAAACGAAGCAATGTGCTTCTTCTTTAATATATTAATGTATTTCAAATATCCATTTATAAACTAATATGAGAATGCTGCTCTGATTTCAATGCCAAGTCTTGAACACAAAATTGAATGTTTGATATCACACTTCTCTTCCATGTTGCCTGGGTGTGAAAAACTATAAATATGGAAATTATTATTATTTTTATTATTATTATTATTATTATTAATGGTGATGATAATAATAATAATAATAATAATAATAATAATAATAATAATAATAATAATAATCCCCCAGAATATGTGAATATTTGTGTATACTATTGGTAATATTTTATCGAGGTCATTATGCAAGTCTTGGGGAAAAATTGTGTGGGGAGTGTGGGGTGCAAGTTAAACTTACTTTCAGTGTGTTTGGGCTGGAAAATAATGTCAGATGATGCGTAAATAGGATCTTAACTGGTAAATCACATGTGGCCTAAGTATAATTACTGCTGTAGTTTTTATTTTAAACATGACAAAGTGATTGAGCTTGCCATTAAAGACTGAAGGATATGTGTTTGCTATGCATGATGACTGATGACTGTAGAGGTAATATTCCCGTAGATGCAAATCCAGTCAATGATATTCCATTAGAATCCTGTAATGATAAAGAGATCCATGTTTATATGTCAGATAAAATAAGGATTTTCAGCATATTATTTTCTAAATATACTGTTAATATTTAATGACCTGAACTAGTAAGTGGCTACAGCTGAAACATAATGTTGCCTAAGTAACAGTAAGACACAATGAACTAAATGTAAAAATAAAAATATATTGATGATAGATTATATTATCCTTGTGAAAAAGTTACATTTGTAAGTAAAGCATGTGATATTCAAGCTTAAGAAAACATTACACAAAGTAACCTTGAATAGAAAGAAAAGTAAAACATGTATATACTACATTCAGGGCATACAAACCATTAAAGTAATATGTAAAAAAAAAATAAGGATGAACATTGTATTGCACATTTGTATTTATACATGGGAGTTTGTATTTTTTATTTTCTTTAACTGTGCTCTCTGATAAGCGAAGCACACAACTCCCATTGCCATTTAATTCCTACCCTTTGGGCCTCCTTACAAACACATAAACAAACAACAACAAAAACAATTACCACTGTGCACACATTTCCTAGGGCTAAACATGTCTAGAAAACTGTCCCAGGTGTTTTATTTTCTAATCACTGCTTTTCCATCTATTTTTTAATCCCTGTTACTTTTTTCCCAACTGAATGCTCCAGGTTCCTTTCGGTTGTATACTTTTATTTTAAGCATTAAAAAGTTGTGAATTTTATTCACCGAACATATACTTTCAAATGTGTTTGTCCAGTATCTTTACATCTTGTAAGAAACAAAAATAGATGTTATTCAACACAGTTCACATTGTTGCACAGAATTCATAGCGGCAAAATTATTCAGCTGCACTGATTTGGTCCTAGGGTATTTTACATTGTGTGTTTGCCTTTTGTTTATGTATTTATTTTTTTTCTCAGGTGCATTCCTAAAAGGCATTATATTTAGTTGTATTCACAATTCAGTAAATAATGGATATATAACAGCTGTTATTTTCTTCTTTCTATTTTGAATACTAGTTATTTTCATAGATATACTCAGAAACATCCCAAAGAAAGCAAACAGACTATAAAGGTGAGTATAGTATGTGAATCCAAAGTCAGTACTTGTTTTCCATTCCCATAGTCCCACATCACAGCTTTTAATGGAATAGCAAAATCATCTATTGGTCTTATTTAGAATTGGCTAAGGACTTTGATTTTAACCTTCTAGAGAAAAAAAGAAAATGGAGACAAAGGGAACAGATCAACAATAAATATCAATGGCAGGTGCCTTACACAGAAAATACTTTTGTATATGTCTGTAGATTTAAATTTTGTATTATATATCTGTTAAACCACAACATATGACGAGAATCATGTTGACACAACACTGATGGATAAAATGTAATTTTTTCTCATGTCTGCCTTTCTTTTCTGGGGCCGTATATTGGAAAACAGAAAAAGCATCCCCTTTATTTTGTCAGTTATAGTACATTGAGGGACCTTGAAAAGAGGAACAGATTTGGCCAGGGAATAGCTGGTAGAAGCCAGCAAGAAAGCTTCATGCCAGTGGATAGTCTGATGTTGCCTTTTAGCATGGTTATCATTGAGTTCACATATGGAAATACACTGTCAAAATGCAAAGAGAAACCGATAACTGCAGCTGATAACTGTAGCTCTAATGTTAAGAAATGTTAAGAACAGTACATACTTTACATACTAAAGTGGAGATATTTGTTGTCCCACTTGTTTTTTGTAATTTGGCATATGGGTTTGATATTTCTACTTAGATGATTAACATATTAAGAAACTTGTCATTTTGTTTTCCTTGCTGAGGTTTTTGGTATAGATCTTTCTAATGAAGCCTGTGTTTTAGGTCTCCTTATTTATTGTTATTCATGATTGCATTAATTAATTAATTAAATCATGAACTGTCTCCTTGTAACAAATTATTTACAAAATCACTGTTCCACATGCTCCAAAACAGAAATTGATAGCTTGGTAGGATCAATCCTACATACATTGCTTTGGTTAATGTTGGAGATGTTACCAGACTTTGCAAGGAAATACCAATTCACTTATCCGAGAAAGCAATTTCCCTTATGTATATTTCACGTTCCATTTGTCCCTGAATTTCTTGACTAATACATATACTTCCTCTGATGAAAACAGCAGAATAGATTAATTGGAATACATAAAGAAGGAAAGGAAATCCCACTAGCTACAATCAATTGAATGTTAAGCTTATTTTAAAGCTTATGTATTAGCATTGATTTTAGGTGGGGTGCAGCTAGGTTGAAACTGCAGGAAACAGAGGAAATATATCAAACTATTTAACACCAGTCTGATCAGAAAGAGCTGATGTGTTTTATTGACCCAACAACCCTATTTCAAAAAGGACAAAAACAGCACCAGTCTCTTGCAACGACTGTTGATTTTATTGTTGTGAATTAACCATAACACTGCACAGTTTTGGCTAGAGCCCTTTACAACACAGTAGAAGCAGGAGAGCCTTCCCTGAGGCATACCTACTAGGAGCCATACCAACTCTATGATAGAAACCACAGGTGCCCCTTGGGGTCATATCTGTGCTGCCCAGACATGAAGTCTGGAGCAGGCCCGGGTTGGGATGCCACAGTGTGCCCTGCACCTGAGACACAAGTCCACCCGCAGGGGAAGGTGCCAAGGCTCTCTGACCAAGAGGGAGACCAGAACTGCAAACGATAGTCTGCGGGGCCAGCAAGGCGCTACCAGCAGAACTGTCACTTGTTCCTGCCTAATCTTCTCCAGAACCACTGGGAGAAGAGGGAACGGTGGGAATGCGTAGAAGAGACAGTGCGGCCACGTGTGGGCTAGCGCATCAATCCCCAGGGTCCCTGACTGATCCCGAATGAAGAACCATAGGGGACAATATGTGGACTCCGTCGAAGCTCGGGCCATCTGCGCAGCAAGCAGGGCACAGATCTGGTCCATCCTGGTGTTGAGAGCTAGGATGGCAGCATCTTGCCCCCTGTTTGCAGAGCTCCAGCCCCTGCGCCGGCATCTTGGTGGAGATGAGACTGACGGTGAGGAAGAGGAGGGGGAGGGGGCCCGGGGATGCCTCTCTGTGGGCCTCCCTCTCTGTTCCCTAATTGTCATGGCCAGTGGTGGGACAGGAGCCCTAGCAGTCACTGGCCTGACAGAGGAGACAGATGGGCTAAGGGCTAGGTGGAAAGCAGGATCCACCGAAGCCCCGCCCTCGCTTGGAGAGGAGGACAACCTAACGACGCAGCAGGGACGCTGGCTTCCAGGATGTGACTGGGACTCCGCGCACACATGCGCCCAAGCGGAGGGGGCCCACAGTTGCTCCGCCCCCCTGGTCCGGTCCTGGACAGAGGGCGCAGACCACGTCACCACTCCATGCAGGTAATGTGCATTGGCCACACACGGCACAGTGGTGGGGGCAGGAGGAGGAGGAACGGGGTTTCTCCATCCCATCAGTATGGCGCTCGTGATCGCGCAATGAGTGCTCCAATCAGCACGGGTACCGAAGACACACCAGCAGCCGAGGTGCTCTCGTGACAGTGGAGCACATCTCCACTGGCAACGCAACACATCACAGTTGGGGAGAGGCACTTCACATGTTACTGCACTGGGGCACTGGGGTGATAAAACAGGGAACACTTCTACCAAGTTGTGCCTTTTCTTTTGTGGCAACAACACAGGAGGTGCCGAGGTATAACACCAAGCACCGCCGAAGTGCGCCGAACAAAGCACTGCACACCGCAAGCGCTGCGCGGGCCGTACAAGCCTAGCCGCACCACGTGTGCCGGGAGGGGGTGGGTACCCGGGACACTGGGCGCCATGCCGTTCGGAATCTGGAGGGCTTACGGTAGAAAAACCACCAGCCGAAGCAGGGCTTAACACACCAGAACCACTACACAGATGAGTGAGAGCAGCGCAGCTGCGGGCTGTAGTGCAGGCGCAAGCCAGCGGAGGATCCCCTCTTGCGGGCGAGGTCTCTGACAACAGACCAAGGCTTAGGCCAGGTGGCCAGCCTCGGGTATTACTGCCACTGCGTGCTTGCTTGCTGTGGAAGAATAAGTCCTGTGGACAAAAACCAACACAGCAAACTAGCCTGAATAATAATAATATTAATATTAAACGACTAGTAGTCGTGTGAAAGCCGAGATGAACCGAGGTGCCGACGGTTTAAATAAAAATGCAATTTCTGTTTTTTAGTCACAAACACAGAAGCTCTCACCTGTCTTCACGAACCAAGGCGAGGGGCAAAAAGAGGAAGTCTTTGTGCAGACGTCACCTTTTATACAAACAGGAAGCGGAAGGGTCCTGTTTGAGTGATGGGCACAAGGGCCAATGGCAGCTTTGATAGACAAATGTCTTCAATATGTTCCAGCGTGTGCGCTGAAAACCCCTCCCCCTTGGGCAGTGCTTCTAACTCGAAAGATCACACTTTGACAGTTTCCCTGAACAGAGGGATCCTAAATTAAAGAAAAGAATCCACAGTGCCAGTAAATGAACTAGATGATGAGGAAATGTAAGGTCTTTACATGATACTAAAGGTGAAAAGATTAAGTGAAGTCTTCTTTCTGATCATAAATGCACAGTGAAATATTTGACTTACTACCAGGACTAACAAGTGAAAACTTTTTTTCTGTTTTGCATGAGCAGGTTGGAGCCCCCTCTTGGATTCGATCCATACTGTCACAGACATACATACCTCTGAGCACTCTTCACCAAACTGCTCCACCAGCTGAGTGACGAATCTGCGATGCCAGAAGACCAGTCTCCGAACACAAGAGATTTAATTCTACTGAATTCAGAGAGGGGTTACATAATTGCAACAAACTCATTACACAATGAGACCCATTACACCAAGATGTGTGCAACAGTATGACAAAACAAAAATACATTTAAAACCTTGTGAATTCAGAATCACTGACATCCTTTAAGAGTTGCATCCAATTACAGTAAAATCATGAAATACATTTATATATTTAATTTGTGCTCTATGAAATGCCTATTATTGGCCATTCAGTACACATTACAGTCTGTTCCTTTTAGATGTCCTCTCTCTTTGATTGATCTTCATTTAACATTTCCCTGAATGTCTTGCAATCTTTTTGTGATATGTGAACTGTGATATTAAGCAAATGGGCATTATACAAATAATCATTTGACCATATTAGGAAAGATTTAATCAAGAATACCTGCCTTCTGAATAAATACAGACAAGCCACCAAATAACTGATTGTATTGTGTGTAATTTTCTAATAAAGAACATGAAATGTGGCATCTGTGATAGCACTGATCTGATATTTGTGGGTCAAAACTGAACAATGAGTTCAAGGTTCAGTTTCTCAGTTTCAGTGGTAGACACTGATTTGATGTTGTTAGTGAATGGGATGACACAGAAAATAGACTATTTGTCATAGATTCAGCAGGTGATAACTCTCCATGGATTACCTTAATTTTCTCAGAAGACATTTAGGAAATCATTACAGTGTATAATGTGGTTTCCTTCCTGCTAGGTGGTCAGACTTGGGCATTGCAATGTATCTATGTATCAATGTATCAATATATGCAATGTATATATATACATTACTTGGACAATTTAATTGTAAACTTTCTGTTTTATTTTGTTTCTTTATATTTTCTCTGCAAAGTTTAGTTAAGGAAATGAAATATACACCTTGCCTTTCACAACAGTGATATGGGCATTATTCTGTAACATTATGTTAAAAGTGTAATGATAAGGTTTTATTACATTGCATGTTATAACACTATAATTATAGCATAACAGCAACAACACTAACAGCATCAACAAGAACAGATCAGGCAAAGACAACGGTATAGTGGAATTTAAATAGAAAAAATGCATCTCCCTAAAGAAACAATCTATACCCTTTTTAAAAAATGTCTGCAGGGAATGAAAGGGTTTAATGTTAATGTAATACTGTTTAGTAAATATAAAATTATTGAACTGATGTGAGCTCAGCTACTTCTTTTGGCCTAAGGAACAAAATGGTGATGATTCTTTATGACAAGTTAATGCAGGAAAGCCTGTGAGTATATTTGTTTTATTTTTAAAATTATATTTATTCCAGAAACTCAATAGAAAAATAAAGCATAGTGTTTTTTTATTTTTCCAATGTATCTTGAAGCCCTTCCTCAGTGTTCTGTTTCCTACTTTATTTATGTGAAAATATAGCTTGTTGTCAATACATCAACATTTAAAAAAAAGATATAATTGTTAAATCATTTTTTTTTTTTAAGTAAACTATTTGGATTCCCATTTTCTTTTACTACTATGGTATAATAATTGACATGCTGACCTCAGTAATGCCAAAATGTACATGTCATGTATGAAGGTATTTTACAAAAAGTCAATTTACAAAGTTATCTTATATAATAAAAAAAAAAATCACAATCATACTACCAGTCATTATGGGACAGCGAATAAAAAATACATTTGAAATAGACTTTCAAATACTTCAGGTTAAGATTATTGTATTCCTTTTTCAAGTGCAAAAATCCTCTACAATATGTTCCAGTAAAGAATTCTGAAGTGAAAGATAAGACTGCTGTCGGTCCACAATTTCTCTCCAAGGTACAACTATGATTTTACTGATGCATTTAAAGATTACACTGAACAGCTACAAGTAAAGGAGGGTTTTGCTGGCAGAGCCCGCAGGTTGTGCCCATAATACCTTTACAGTAACAGTCAGAGTGTCACGGGCGCGAAGTGACAGGCAATATATCACTTAATTGATTCATTATTATATTATTCTTTCACTTATTTCACTTTTTCTTTTTCACTTAGATGTGTGCACTTATTCTATCTATGATCACGGTTGTCTTTTTACTGATGAAGTAGGTTTTGCTTCCTTATTTTATTGTATCACCTTTCTTTTTGTATAATTGGTTTATTGGGTTTAGATTGATTTATTGTTTTTCTTGCCAATCCAATCTTCAATTGAAGAAGCCCCACTGAGGCAGATTGAAACAGGGGCTGTAGCTAGTTTTCTATATTTACTATCCTTTTTGATTTCCAGCCTGCCGGTGTCCGTTTGGCCAATGGGGCGCTGGCTGGGCTTCTGGGGAGAGAAAGTGCGGGAGATCCACCTCACTTAGCTGTGTGGGTCGAGTGCTGATCGCACCTGTGAAAGAAAGGGAAAGAATGAGTTATTAGTGTCCTTGCGTATTTGTGTTATACTTGTATGGAAATATACAATTTCTTTTATATTTTTGGGTAGGGTTTATAGTGAATTAAGTGCTCAGGGATTAAAGGCAGTTTTAGCTAGGTTTTATTTATAATTCATTTTTACATTGCTTCTGTAGAACTTGTGATATCCAGGACAGTCTTCGTGCCCTGACTGGAATTTCATTTAATAAACTTTGTTATTCCTTTTACCTGTGCGTGTGGAGATTGTCTTGGGGTCCTGTTGAGCCTGCCCGGGGAGAGAGAATGGGTAGTACGAGTTCCTCTCTCGTAAATCAAAGGAGGTGGCGTGGTCTTGTAGTGTGTCGCCCCTATTTACCCACTAGGTGGTGACAAGAGCTATTAAGCTCTTAGCCAACCTTTAAACCATAACAGAATTGAAGAGGTCCTCAACAAATATTTGTGTCAAAACAATGCCTAAAAGATCATAACAGCATCATCTGTCAAAATCAGCAGGCACCTAGTGGCACGAGAGCAATATTGATATAGACATTCCTTAAAGGTTGCGCTGTTTAAGATTTTTGCTGTCTGTTCCAAGTAGATCACCAGTGATGTCTGGGTCCCATAGGCTATTCCCACCCTGCACAATCTGACAGACAAGCCTGTCGCCTGTCTCCCATACACCAACAGTTTTCCCATTCCCTCTGACACTAAAGCTACAAATTCATCATGATTTTCCTTAAGCCTTTTAGAGTGAGTTAGGTCTTGTAATCATCTCAATGTGTTAGGAACACATCACACAAATGGCAGAAGTCATCTAATTTTCCCCTTGCTATTTGCTGAGGAATCGGGTAATCTGTGTATGTCCTAGAAGAGAATTCATGAACGAGAATAGCTGGATTTTCCACTTGTTTGACTGCATTCCCTGGTCAGCAGAGAAGGCTGAAAGCAAGCAATAAAACATTCAAGGTAGCAAGTATATTTTGAGGCTTTTTTAATTTCATGCACTGTGGCTCCAACATTTGTTTCTTCACTTTCATTTCTTCTCTTCCTCTTATTTTTCCACTCTCGTACCACCACATTCAAAAAATACTTTATGCTCAGCAAACTCATTAAAATGCCCCCCATCACCCCACCCCTGAAAAAGTACGTTTTTCTACAGATTCATATAACTAAAATAATGCTGAGTCATACAGCAAACTGGGTGTGTAAGTACTGCTATTAAAATGAGATGATTGCAGTAAAAGTTATTTGAGAACCAAGATCTATGAAAAGCTAAAGCTAGGAAATATCTGTGTATACAAAGTGGTTAAAATGATTGGGGGTCTCCTGTAAATCTTACTCATGTCCTATCAGAAAAGTAAATGATAGGACTGTATGGTGCATTAAAATGGCAATAAAGCAGTTGTTTTATTTGTGGATTTATTTAACAGGACTTACCATTCTACTAGGGAAACTGCAATAAAAGTCAATGATGATTTACTTAATTAACCACAGACTACAAACAACAGATACAGAACAATTCTGCTACCATACCTATACACAAGAAGTGTCCAGGGTATGAAGAGGAAAACATTTTGTCTTTTGCTACCTTTGATTTAACTTGCTTCTAATATCCATACCACTTTAAAACCTTCCATATAAGTACATTTGTATCTCTGAGAAGTTGGGATGAAAACATGACCAGATAAATCATTTGACCAGTGAGATTTGTTCTTAATGAGTCATTCTGTTCACTGAGAATTATGTGACTACACACTGACTTGCTAATTTCTCTAGAATGTCCATTGCTCTGTATCACCTGATTGCCATTTAAAGAATGGCCTTTTAATAGCAAGCAATTATTCATGAATGTGTGAATCATCAGCAGAGTTGTGTGATTTAATTGAGAAACGGATATGTATTAACAACGCTGATTACAGATCTATAAGTAGGTACTGACAACAGAAAGAAACATTGAAAGTATGTAAGTAGGTCATTTGCATATAGCTTCAGAGGTATCATGTATTCTGGAGTGATGTTTCCCATACTTGGTAAAATTGTACATTATTGTAATGCAATTGCATTATATTATATATGTTCAGAAACACATATACAAATCCATGTCATCCTCTATGATCATTTGTGTAGCCACTCTGCATGAAAATTGTTTGATTGCAGCCAATGGTATATGGATTTCCAGGTCCTATTGTGCTGAAACGACAAATTGTGTGACTTTGTATCTTGGAACAGAAGAAATAAAAGATGTCAGATTAACCCCTTAGTGCCAGTATTCTGTAACAGTATTTCTCAAAGGATAGGGCTATATTAGCTCCTTCCTGGTAGATATAAAGGTACTGTAGTGTTGGATTTGTTTTTGTTTTTTTCCCCAATTAAAGTATGTGTGTGTATCATAGTGAATGTAGGTATTAGTAAGCTATAGATTTTTAGAATAGTAATGTATGTAACTGGTAAAAATGTACATCTGAACAGGTGTTGAGTTATTGGTGACTGGAAAAAACCCATACAACCTCTAGGGTATTATAAATCTATTAACCTCATATTGTTTAACTGAAAGGTGAATTTAGAAGTTAACCCTAGACTGTATTGTATTTGTTTTAGTTTGTATTAATTAATGCTGAAAAAGGGTTTCATTTGACCATCGAGGGCAATTTTCTTTGCAGATGATAACCCATGTGGGCTGGCACTGCCAAGTTATTTCCATGAAAGACTAGTCCTAATGTGAAAGATTTCCACCTTTCCTCAGCAGTAGTGTGCTCATTTGGGGCCTCTTAGGACATAATTAGACAAATATAACCCAGCTGATTTTACCTCCCTAAGCACTAAAAGCACAGTTTCTGTCCAGCGGGTTTGCAGTTTTGCAGTTCAAGTCCATCGGGACAACAACCTTTTAAAATCATATTTGTACTCATCAAATAATCTCCTGCATGTTTGGACGTGCAAAGGATGAAGAACGTTTTTTTTTTTTTTTTTTCACATTTCTCCAAGCCTAAACTTTTAAAGATTAAAAACAAACCTCTCAATAATTGTAACACTAGTTCAACATCAGTATGAAAAAAATCTATAGCTTTGGAAAAATAAATCTGCACATTTGCATTTAACCAACGGCTAAATTATTGTTGTTAATTTAGCCATTACATGCTCAGTTAATTAAATTATTAATAATTACTGCAATGCACCCTGTTTGACATTACATGTTATTTCTTATTTACATCACTACTCGTTTTAGTAACAGGAATGAAAAGGAATACAACTTTAACAGTAATCTATGTCACATTCAAATCTTACAATTAATTAATGCCACATACAAATTTTTAAATGCATGCATACATTGAGAAATTTATATTTATAATTCATATCCATACATTTATTCACTATCTATATTTATATCCTTACATTTAAAGCAGTTAGTGGAAGGCATGCACTAAGTAACCTTGATGTTGGCATGTAAAACGTTTTATGAGAAACCAGTTGTTTAATGTTAATCTATATATGTTTCTATTTTTGTTTGTTGTTTTATTTTAATAAATAATGCTAAGTTAAAAACAGTAATTTGTAGTGATGTGCAGATGAACACATTTATGGGTTAAATAATATACTTGAGGGCACATTATAGAATTTGCATTAACAAGCACAAAACTGACTCCCAAATTCAAATATATTGATCAAATAAAGTGGTTGGCTCCCTGCCACCTGTTTTATATATTACTAAACACGAGCACATATATTGATTAGGGTTAGGGTTAGAGTATGTTGTTTGCTCAGTTTTGCTCATATGAAAAATGTTATGGTCAACTTTAATGTCTCTCTATATTTATTTGTATGGGTAAATATTATTCAGTTATTTTGTGAGGTGTTTATGGATGGAGAAGTGTAGCTAGGCACATGGTAGTCTCAACCTCAGGTGATTTCCCCCTGTTATTGAGGGCAATCGTGTCTCCCAGGGTCATAAGTTAACCCACTCGATAACAGCATGGGGAGCAATGTTTGGAAGGGGGGATCACAAAGTCTAAAGGCATAAATAGGGTTTCCCCGGTCCTTGCAAAGTAATTGGAGCTGTGTTAGGTATGCAAAAGAGCGAGCAAGAAAGAAAATAATATCTGCTACCTGCACCACGAACCAGATCCCAGAGTGATCAGGTTCTCACAGTAATGAACCTTGGCTTTCGAACTTGAGCTTGATTATGGACTACAATTTGGCTTTGTGTGTTTGGTGTTTTTCTGTTTGTATTTGTGTTTTGTGTTTAGAGAGAGGGACCTATGGAAAAGTGTAGGTAGACTCGAAAAGGTGCAAGGGTTTTATTTTGGTTTTAGTTGTTTTCTTTCACTGAGCACTGTATATAATAAATCATCATCTTCTGCATCACTTATCCCTCCCTGTGTGTGTCTGGTCCCCTTGACCCTGCCTAATTCAGAGAGCAGCATGTGGCGACCCCCCACAATGTTAATATAGATATATGTATATATAACTATTTTAATATTGTGCCACCTTTTCTTAGTATCTTCTTCTTTGGGGAATTCTAAACATGCTTCTGCAGTAGGGGGAGTTCAGCTGGAGGTCAGCCATTAAGTGAAGACAGACTAGTTATTTGTGGGGAAGGGGTAGCAGTGACAGATATGACAACATAAAACCCTGTGCTTTAGGAATGAAAGAGCAGATCTGACAATGCATATGTTCAATAAGAACAATGTTCTTGTGCATTTGACCAGCATATAAGGCCAAATATATTGGTCTGTTCATTCAATTAATTTACTATGATCCAACCTGTCCAATACCTGTCCAATACCTGTCAGTGATATGACTGAAACATTTTAATATGAAAAAATAAATAAACAGCTAAAACATAATATCAGAAAGTTGAATGTTTGTTTGATAAAAGCCCATTGGAATTTTAAATGTATATTTTTCTAATACTTGTTCAAATGCTAACAATATACCAATACATCAAAACATCTCTAAGTATAGGTGAATAGTGTTTGAAAAAAAGAATAATTGTATTAAGGTTTCAGGGCAACGTAACGTCAGATGAGCTCTCTGCCTTATTCCAGTCCCGTAAAAATGTAAGGTCATGAATCAACCAGTGACTTAGTGGCAGGTACTATAAAGCAGAATAATATGTGTGCAGTTTATAGTGGCCTTTCTACTGGACATGTAATACAGTTTTATTGTGGAATTTCATTATGTACATAAAAGGCCTGTTGACCTGTTCTTTCTTATTGACAACTTCTTGATGGCATTGGTTGAAACACCGAAGTGACAGAAATATCTAAAAAAAGGCATTAGTAAAGCATTACTAAAGTGCAGTAATACAAATCAATACAAAATTCAATTTCAGCATTACAAAAGTACGGTTGTATAATCAATACTAAGTACAAAGCATACATCCTAGTTCAAAGAGATAACAAGTGCAGACATAATGCAGTGATGCATATATAAATATATATACAGCTCTGGAAAAAAATAAGAGACCACTTAACATTGATTTCTGAACTTGGAGTGGTCTCTTAATTTTTTCCAGAGCTGTATATATATATATATATATATATATATATATATATATATATATATATATATATATATATATATATATACACTCACCTAAAGGATTATTAGGAACACCTGTTCAATTTCTCATTAATGCAATTATCTAACCAACCAATCACATGGCAGTTGCTTCAATGCATTTAGGGGTGTGGTCCTGGTCAAGACAATCTCCTGAACTCCAAACTGAATGTCTGAATGGGAAAGAAAGGTGATTTAAGCAATTTTGAGCGTGGCATGGTTGTTGGTGCCACACGGGCCGGTCTGAGTATTTCACAATCTGCTCAGTTACTGGGATTTTCACGCACAACCATTTCTAGGGTTTACAAAGAATGGTGTGAAAAGGGAAAAACATCCAGTATGCGGCAGTCCTGTGGGCAAAAATGCTTTGTTGATGCTAGAGGTCAGAGGAGAATGGGCCGACTGATTCAAGCTGATAGAAGAGCAACTTTGACTGAAATAACCACTCGTTACAACCGAGGTATGCAGCAAAGCATTTGTGAAGCCACAACACGTACAACCTTGAGGCGGATGGGCTACAACAGCAGAAGACCCCACTGGGTACCACTCATCTCCACTACAAATAGGAAAAAGAGGCTACAATTTGCACAAGCTCACCAAAATTGGACAGTTGAAGACTGGAAAAATGTTGCCTGGTCTGATGAGTCTCGATTTCTGTTGAGACATTCAGATGGTAGAGTCAGAATTTGGCGTAAACAGAATGAGAACATGGATCCATCATGCCTTGTTACCACTGTGCAGGCTGGTGGTGGTGGTGTAATGGTGTGGGGGATGTTTTCTTGGCACACTTTAGGCCCCTTAGTGCCAATTGGGCATTGTTTAAATTCCACGGCCTACCTGAGCATTGTTTCTGACCATGTCCATCCCTTTATGACCACCATGTACCCATCCTCTGATGGCTACTTCCAGCAGGATAATGCACCATGTCACAAAGGTTGAATCATTTCAAATTGGTTTCTTGAACAGGACAATGAGTTCACAGTACTAAACCTGCCCCCACAGTCACCAGATCTCAACCCAATAGAGCATCTTTGGGATGTGGTGGAACGGGAGCTTCGTGCCCTGGATGTGCATCCCACAAATCTCCATCAACTGCAAGATGCTATCCTATCAATATGGGCCAACATTTCTAAAGAATGCTTTCAGCACCTTGTTGAATCAATACCACGTAGAATTAAGGCAGTTCTGAAGGCGAAAGAAGGTCAAACACAGTATTAGTATGGTGTTCCTAATAATCTTTTAGGTGAGTGTATATATATATATATATATAAACTGTACTATGCAAACGATTTAGGCAGGTATGAAAAAATGCTGTAAGTAAGAATGCTTTCAAAAATAGACATGTTAATAGATTATATTCATCAATTAACTAAATGCAAAGAAAGTGAACAATCTACATCAAATCCATATTTGGTGTGACACACTTTGCCTTCAAAACAGCATCAATTCTTCTAGGTACAGTTGCACAAAGTCAGGGATTTTATAGGCATATAGTCAGGTGTATGATTAAACAATTATACCAAACAGGTGCTAATGATCATCAATTCAATATGTAGGTTGAAACACAATCATTAACTGAAACAGAAACAGCTGTGTAGGAGGAATAAAACTGGGTGAGGAACATCCAAACTCAGCTAACAAGGTGAGGTTGCTGAAGACAGTTTACTGTCAAAAGTCATACACCATGACAAGACTGAGCACAGCAACAAGACACAAGGTAGTTATACTGCATCAGCAAGGTCTCTCCCAGGCAGACATTTCAAGACAGACAGGGGTTTCCAGATGTGCTGCCCAAGCTCTGTTGAAGAAGCACAAAGAAACGGGCAATGCTGAGGACCGTAGACGCAGTGGTCGGCCAAGGAAACTTACTCCAGCAGATGAAAGACACATCATGCTTACTTCCCTTTGCAATCGGAAGATGTCCAGCAGTGCCATCAGCTCAGAATTGGAAGAAAACAATGGGACCCTGGTACACCCATCTACTGTCCGGAGAAGTCTGGTCAGAAGTGACCTTCATGGAAGACTTGCGGCCAAGAAGCCATACCTCCGACGTGGCAACAAGGCCAAGTGACTCAACTATGCACGGAAACACAGGGACTGGGGTGTAGAAAAATGGCAGCAGGTGCTCTGGACTGATGAGTCAAAAATTGAAATATTTGGCTGCAGCAGAAGTCAGTTTGTTTGCAGAAGGGCTGGAGAGTGGTACACGAATGAGTGTCTGCAGGCAACAGTGAAGCATGGTGGAGGTTCCTTGCAAGTTTGGTGCTGCATTTCTGCAAATGGAGTTGGGGATTTGGTCAGAATTAATGGTCTCCTCAATGCCGAGAAGTACAGCCAGATACTTATACATCATGCAATACCATCAGGGAGGCATCTGATTGGTCCCAAATTTATTCTGCATGATGACAACGACCCCAGACATACAGTGAAAGTCATTAAGAATTATCTTCAGCGTAAAGAAGAACAAGGAGTCCTGGAAGTGATGGTATGGCCTCCACAGAGCCCTGATCTCAACATCATCGAATCTGTCTGGGATACATTAACAGAGAGAAGCAACTGAGGCTGCCTAAATCCACAAAAGAACTGTGTTTAGTTCTCCAAGATGTTTGGGCCAACCTACCTGCCGAGTTCCTTCAGAAACTGAGTGCAAGTGTACCTAGAAGAATTGATGCTGTTTTGATAGCAAAGGGTGGTCACACCAAATATGGATTTGATGTTGATTTTTCTTCTGTTCACTCACTTTGCATTTAGTTAATTGATAAATATAATCTATTAACATGTCTATTTTTGAAAGCATTCTTATTTACAGCATTTTTTCATACCTGCCTAAAACATTTGCATAGTACTGTATATATATATATATATATATATATATATATATATAGAGAGAGAGAGAGAGAGAGAGAGAGAGAGAGAGACAGACAGCGAGAGAAGGAGAAGTTTGCTAACTGAACTTTGTTTATGGACTGAGACATGCTAGTGGATTTGTGATTTGGACTATTTGTTGGCTTTGTCTTTCTGTTGCTGTGTTTGTTGGGTTTTGTTAATGTTTCATATTTAGAGAGGGATTGAAGATGTTAGATAAGCTCAATGGAGCTACAGAGTTTAGTGACTGTGAGTTAATTAATGGTGCACCACCCAATCATTTCAAGAGCTCTGTATAACAGGGTGGAAAGAAAGAAGCTGTTACTCAAAAAGTACAATCTAAAAGCACGTCTGGAGTTTGCCAGAAAACATAGAGTGATCCACCTGAGATATGGGAAAAGGTTTTGTGGTCAGATGAGACCAAGATAGAGCTTTTTGGCCAAAACTCAAAGTGCTATGTGTGCACCAAACCTAACACTGCCCATGCCTCAAGACACACCATCCCTATACTGAAGTATGGTGGTGGCAGCATCATGCTGTGGAGATGCTTCTCATCAGAAGGGACTGGGCATCTTTTTAAAATTTAATGGAAGATTGGATGGTGCAAAATACAGGGAAATACTGCAAGAGAACCTCCTTCAGTCCACTACAAAACTGAAGGAGGGAGGGAATTCACCTTTCAGCAGGACAATGATCCCAAGCACAAGGCCAAAGCAACACTGGAGTGGATCAAGAACTAAAAGGTGAATGTCCTACAGTGGCCCAGGCAAAGTCCTGATCTCAATCCCATTGAGAATCTGTGGCACTATTTGAAAATTGCATTCCACAACTGTCATCCAACCAACCTGAACAACCTGGAGCAAAGCTGCTAAGAAGAATGGGCCAAAATCACTCCAACACCTACCCCAAAAGACTTAAAGCTGTTGTTGCAGCGAAAGATGACATACTAATGTATGTGGGTTGAATAATTATGTAAGCAACATATTTCAGTTTTTTATTTTTCTTACAAATATTTCCCAACATAAAACCAATGTCACCTTCCAATAATTGAGTTTGAGATTCAGTATTTTAAAATATAATATCAAACAAAGAAATTTCAATGTACCATTCAGTAATTCGAGAGAATTGGTATTCGGTCTGAATACATTTGCAAGGCACTGTAAATTACCTACGTTTCTTTAAAATACATGTGTGTGTGTGTATGTATGTATATATATACACTCACCTAAAGGATTATTAGGAACACCTGTTCAATTTCTCATTAATGCAATTATCTAACCAACCAATCACATGGCTGTTGCTTCAATGCATTTAGGGGTGTGGTCCTGGTAAAGACAATCTCCTGAACTCCAAACTGAATGTCTGAATGGGAAAGAAAGGTGATTTAAGCAATTTTGAGCGTGACATGGTTGTTGGTGCCAGACGGGCCAGTCTGAGTATTTCACAATCTGCTCAGTTACTGGGATTTTCACGCACAACCATTTCTAGGGTTTAGAAAGAATGGTGTGAAAAGGGAAAAACATCCAGTATGCGGCAGTCCTGTGGGCGAAAATGCCTTGTTGATGCTAGAGGTCAGAGGAGAATGGGCCGACTGATTCAAGCTGATAGAAGAGCAACTTTGACTGAAATAACCACTCGTTACAACCGAGCAAAGCATTTGTGAAGCCACAACACGTACAACCTTGAGGCGGATGGGCTACAACAGCAGAAGACCCCACCGGGTACCACTCATCTCCACTACAAATAGGAAAAAGAGGCTACAATTTGCACAAAACTGGAAAAATGTTGCCTGGTCTGATGAGTCTCGATTTCTGTTGAGACATTCAGATGGTAGAGTCAGAATTTGGCGTAAACAGAATGAGAACATGGATCCATCATGCCTTGTTACCACTGTGCAGGCTGGTGGTGGTGGTGTAATGGTGTGGGGGATGTTTTCCTGGCACACTTTAGGCCCCTTAGTGCCAATTGGGCATCGTTTAAATGCCACGGCCTACCTGAGCATTGTTTCTGACCATGTCCATCCCTTTATGACCACCATGTACCCATCCTCTGATGGCTACTTCCAGCAGGATAATGCACCATGTCACAAAGGTCGAATCATTTCAAATTGGTTTCTTGAACATGACAATGAGTTCACTGTACTAAACTGGCCCCCACAGTCACCAGATCTCAACCCAATAGAGCATCTTTGGGATGTGGTGGAACGGGAGCTTCGTGCCCTGGATGTGCATCCCACAAATCTCCATCAACTGCAAGATGCTATCCTATCAATATGGGCCAACATTTCTAAAGAATGCTTTCAGCACCTTGTTGAATCAATGCCACGTAGAATTAAGGCAGTTCTGAAGGCGAAAGGGGGTCAAACACAGTATTAGTATGGTGTTCCTAATAATCCTTTAGGTGAGTGTATATATATATATATATATATATATATATATATATATATATATATATATATATATATATATATTAAGTGGTCTCATAATTTGTACACATATATACACACACACACACACACACGTACACACACACACATATATATATATTATATATATATATATATATATATATATATATATATATATATATATATATACAGAATCACTTCTGTTTACATATTTATTTTTGGACAACATCAGCCAAACAACCTTGCTACTTGAAGGCTACTTGGCCTTCATCAAGAGTTCAGAATCAGGCATGATGCCCTTCACAATACCAATGGCCTTCATGGAAACCCACTGGGAATTGTGATGTCTGTAATCTTTCAAAGAGTCATTCATTATGACAATATTAGTAACCATAAATATTATGTAACTACTTTGTCAGCTCCATTCCATGTGCCATTATAACAGGAAATTGGTGTAACAAGTTTTAGATTGTCTTTATATACCTTTGAACTAGCATACTAGCATTCTGTACATCCTAAGTGTAATCTCTAACACGTGTGGTTACATGTGTGGTCCCAATACTATATAATACACATATGTTTCCCCTCTTCTAGTCTTTTGCAATACTGAAAATGACAATATAATGGCAAATATATCAAACTGGAAGAATCTGTTGTTAAATTTGCTTCCATATATATGATTTATAATTCAAAACCTGTTTCAGCATTGTCTTTTTTATGCTTGTCGGAGACAATACTTTAGAACTGCACTGAGATTATATATTCTACCTTTTATCAAACAAGTCCACATAATAATTGATATCCATATATTTTAAAAGAAACCTAGGTAATGTATAAGCCTAGTATATGAGGTATGCATTGGCATTTGGGTATTAGATACATACAGGATTATGAGGAGTCTGTTGACTCTGTAGGCAATGTTATTGTTTACACCAGGTACATGGATTATATTCACAGTTCAAAGATACACTAATGCACACAGTCACTAAAGTAACACTAAACACTAAAGTAACTCTAGATCATTAAAGATAATTAAATGGTATAAATATGATTGCCCAAAGTCTGGGATATTACTAGAAAAAAAATATTAATATTACATTCAGTCTATTGCATCACCATTTGGAAAATGTTCAGAACTTTTTGAATTATTTTTAAAACTAACATAAAGAATAAATGTCAACTGTGAAAAAAAACAATGCCAAGTAAGCAGAGTGGAATACAAATAAGATGCATTGTTTCCCATTAATTATATAAGACATCACTGCTTCTGTCTTTGTTATTTGGCAAAAAAATATATGTAATGAAGTAATTCTGAGAACAGCTACTCATTAGTTAATTGTTTTGTGAAGTGGCCAAAATGTTAAGTTACATATATATATATATATATATATATATATATATATATATATATATATATATATATATATATATGGTTAGCAACTGGAGTTTTTTTTTCAGGTAACTTCACAGACAGCATTTGCAACTTGTGACTGGATGATTCCCAATTTAATCTCAACACAGCCAACTATAGAAAACTAAAAACACTGATACACTGTCCCAGCAGTTCCTTGCCATGTCAGTGATTGTTTAAGGCAGAAGGATGTAGCCTTAAACAGACCTTCAGTGGAAAAGCTCAAATCAATATAAAGGCTACATTGGCAGCAGTCAGACCTGTAAGACAGAACAAAGGCACAAGACAAAATACCCTCTAATAGCTTTCTGCTGGTATATGCACATTTAAATACCTATTTTTAGAAGTAATCTGTTTTCTACCACAGTGGAGCAATTTAATCCAGCATTGTTTATGTACAGTTTCAGTCTTATAGCTACTGCATGTAGTCTCTCTCTCTCTCTATGTATATATCTATATATCTTCAGTGTTTGTATTTTGTTTTAAACTCATTGGAAGTCTGCCTAATAACAGTAATATATTAAATACATCATAACTGAATTACTTAATTAATCTAATTTGTAATGTTTGTTACAGGCAAATAAAAGTTACAGATTAAATAAATCTAGCAGAGTTTAATGTTCACAAAATACGTTTTCTGTCATCAGCACGTCATTTGTTTTTGATTGACAACAGATCCATTTGGCAAATTTCCAAAGAATTTATCTTTGCTAACGAGCTTTCTATAGGTGTGCATTTTCTTAGCCATACAGTTGTCTGAAATGTACAATTTCCAAAGTGCAGTTTAATGTCAACCACTACTTTATAAGAGGGGATTCAAAAGAAGATTTATTAGAAAATTGCCAGTTCTACTCAATAACTACTAAAAGAAAAAAGCTGGTTTACCAGCTAAGAAGATCACAGAACCTCTGCACGATTTTCAGCTAATGGCTTTATGGGCCCGAAGCCATAAACAGGCCATCCTAATCCAGCAGTTTGAATAGGATTATCCCTGCAAACATTCTCCTGAGCAGAATTAAACTGTCAAGTGAGAATCCCTGCTGCAGGAACGTATGTTCAAGATGATTGGAGGCTCAGGTCAAGGCCGGGATTACTACATCTGTTAGCCTCCTACATCACACCTCCGTAGACTCAGAACCAGTGAACAATCACTTTATATATATATATATATATATATATATATATATATATATATATATATATATATATATATAAATACATTTAGTGTTCATTGTATTAATGTCATCTACAAATGTATCTGATTTAAACCATAAAAAATGAACATGCTGTATACTAATTTTAGTTGTTGTTTATTTTTCCCTGACCCTATTCCTTATCCAAAACAGGATTTGCACTGGTCTATGAAATTCTGTGTTTCTCATCTCATGACTCACGTCTTGGAAAGAAATACATTTGACTGGGTCCACACAGAAATGTGTCTACAGCATTCAGGGAATTCTCCCTACCCAGTCTGTCTTATTCCATTGCCTTACACGATCACATGTATGAATACATATTTATTGCATTTTACTGATAAGACTTCATTTTCATTGAGGATTGTGGAAAAAGGGATCTACGTAGAACACATTTTAAAACAAGAATCAGATCCTATAGCTAGCCTATATGTAATTTCATTATTATTTTATCCCCTTCATCTCAGCTCAGCATTCAGTGTTACATTTGACAATAAATTGTACATTAAGCATATTAATGAAAAAGACATACCTTTCCCTGTTAATTATTGATCTTATGAATATTGTCTCTCCTACGATCTAAGTAATATTTGTTGCTACAGAAACCAAAAGTATTTTTAATTGCAAACACTATGAATTAAGTGTCTCTAACAAGACCAATATTCTCATCCAAAGTATTCTGGTATTTCTTTTTCGAATTTTAATAATCTTAACAATTATATGTTTTGGTAGCTTAAACACTTAACATAATTGGATTTGAGATAATTTCAGTTTCTATTAAATAATTAGGATAAACTGTCTATGTATTAAAACTAATTAATTTGAGGGTATTTAGTTTTATACTGAAATGGCATTGCATTGTAGCAGTGCTTACACGTTATCTCGCCCTCAAATGGAAAGCAGTTCAGTGATATTATTTCAATCAAAGGTTTATACTGCCATCTACTGACAATTTTTGTGACTTTTTTTTAATACACCCTTCCACCCACCCACACACATGCATGCGTGCACATGAACACATCCATACCCACACACAGACACGCAGACAAATATACATATACACATTTGCATACACATGCCTTTTAGCATTTTTGTATTGCTAATTAATATTGATGGCCAATGAATATGGATGCAATGTGATAGAGCTGTATTCTTTCAACAGACCTTGTAGGATGGTTGACAGATCATAAATATACAAATATACATCCAAAAACAGTTGAAAGCCTAAAGATCATGCACTCATGCAGCAGTAATGTACAAACAGCTAAAACATTTCTGAAGAAATAAACAACATTGCAATATAAAACAACTGCAGAGGGCATGTGTATGTGTGTTTTTGAGATTTTTCTTTTGGAGCTTGTTCAGTGGCACTTTTTTCACTCTTTCTAAGCTATTTTTTGTTTTGAGTCTGAATGATACAGTTTTCAAGCAATAGAGATCATTGATTACTTGGTATAATAGTGTTTCTGACCTGTGACTTCCCTGTGTTATCACCCACTAAAAGGACAATCAGTAACAAAACAAAAATAAGACACAAAAACCTCTTGAGGCCTGCAAATTCCCTATAACATTTAAAGTTTAGATAACTTTTAGATTTATATTATTATTATTATTATTATTATTATTATTATTATTATTATTATTATTATTATTATTATTATTATTATCAAATTTTAAAACTTGAGAATAAATAAAAACATGTATATTCTAAAATAACTATCCATGTCTGTAACTCTCAATTCTTTAAGAATTTGAACTATGTTTATGTCCTCCAGGACAAAATGGAGAAAAAAACACCTGTTAACTGAGGTTTAATTTTCAAGCATTGAAACAAGTTAACTACATTAGCTATATAAAATAAATAAATAAATTAATAAATAAATAATAACATTCCAGCAATGAGTTTCACTTCTGTTCACAATATTTAAATATAAATAAAAATACCAAATAAACATTATGAAACTAGAATTGTATATATAGCTATATGTGACATTATTCATAATCTTAGTATATAATTGATATTGATACTTCATTGCAAAATCTTTATTTCAGTGTCAATATAGTGTCTATGTTTTGACTGCTTATTGGAGTGACTCAGATGTACTGTATTACTGCAGTAGTTGCATGTATCTAAACAAACAAAATAATTACAAATTATATATTATATTTTGTTCATGTCTCAAGCTGAATTCTCTACTGTTATCTGTATCTCTCAACTATCATTCTCCAACAGGATGAAAGTGTTTCTCCTTATAGACACACCTACTCAGACACATTTGACTTGGCTGGGCATGATGTAATTTGTATTTTTGAATGTGTTCATCCTGAAACATTTTTATATCTGGAGTCAAATGTAGTTGTTTGTATAATTTCAGATTTAAATACTTCAAAATATGTTCTGATTTATATTTTTAGATTTTGTATCAATGATTTAGTATTGGCACATACAAAAGTTTGCCTTCAAATGCATTTTAATATTTGTGAAAATATTATTGTTTTAAAGTGATTGTACGCTTTCACCATATTCTAATATACAGTAACTATCATGGTGTAAATATGCTTGAATAAAGCCTGAATCAAGTTCTTTGCCTGAAAATAGCTCAAAGAAATCTTGCATGACGTGACTCCAGCTCATTCAGATTCTTGCTGTCAGATTACTCAACCCATACACATCTCTTTCTGCATACATTACTCCGATGCTCAGGTCATTGCATCGGGAATCAGTAAGATTACATATATTTTAAAGTAAATTCAGTAGCATAACATATAAACTGGAGGTGCTGGGGTCATATGCATCGTCTTATGTCATGTCAAACTAGAGCTGCTCTTGTCTATGGATCATTATTCCTGTTTATATACATTATATATATATATATATATATATATATATATATATACACACACACATTTTTAAATCCTAAATCAAAATAAATATTTAGTCAGTCAGAAAAATGCTTCAGACACATTATCTGGATGCAATATCTCCATGATATCAGTTGCATAAATCTAGCATCCATAGACAATTTCTTTTCCCTAAAATACCATTTGGCAAAACAAAAACAAAAAATATGTCAGTAAATCATTCATACAGACTCAGTCATTCAAAATAGGTGAGTATAGGTTCATTAAAACAATTGACTTGGTGCAATTGATCTGTGGCTTCTTTTTTAAATACCATTCTGTAAACCCCCTTTCACATCAGTCAGGTCAATTACCCTAATACGAACAACTGTTGGTATTCAAGTGGTGTTTTTTTACTGGTATAAACTTGACAATAAATCATTGCAGTTGTGTTTAAAACACAATAAAGTACAATAAGAATGGCAAACCAAATTTTAAATATCCAGTTGAATGGAATGCATAATGCAAATGGTGACTTCACTGAGAAAAACAAATGTTGGTTTATTTACATATATATATATATATATATATATATATATATATAAAGTCTCCTCATCACTGGGGGAAGTAGCGGGATGGATTGGTATATGGAATGAGAATCAAATTTGTGACCATAATATAGGCCCATGAGTCTCGATTGTCTTAATCCAAAGGAGACTGCTTGAGTGAGGGAGAACTCCAATAAGACTGAAAATTCAAGGGAGAAGACGAGCAATAAATAAAAACTAAATAATTGATTAATTAATTAATTACATTAGTAAATCAATAATTTAGAAAGTACATTTTTGTTTTATCACTTGGATGTTGTTGTTTATTTTAATGCTAGGCATTTGTCTTTATATTTAGCAGGTTAAAGATAAAACACAGACATGTGAACAGCAATGTTTCTCGGCCATTTCTTTCTTTGCATGACAGTCTAGCTGCAGGAAAACAAGCTCCCTAGACACATTCCCTGCCATCTTAGCCTATAGCCTTCAAATCTCTATCTGATCCATTTTATTTTATTTTAGGAATATAAAAGGTAGCCAAAATCAAAGCATGTTATTCTTTTTTGGAATTCATAAACAGCTAGAGGAAGAGATCTTTGGTTGGGTTCCCTTCCCCTCCATCTCAAAAAGTGTTTCACTGAAGGCTGAAGACATCCATGTGTCAAGATGTTCTGGATGTTCCAGATACTTTCCTTTTATATGTATTTCCCACACCTGGGAGCTTTTAATGTAAGTCAAAACATTACAAGACAAAAATCTACCTTGCACTAAGCTAAGAAAACAAAATACTCACCATCTGGACCTGACCTTAATTGGCATTTGTATAATACATTGAATATAGTTTCTATGTCTTTAAGGGGAATTACATGACACAAATGGTGTATATACCTTAGGTGTATCTTCTGAACATACTGCAGTCTCAAATTACCACCATGATATTTGATTTGATTGTTGGCGTTGTTTAATTCTTACCTGCAGCCTTTGGGTAATATTATCTGCTTGCAGAGAGTCAACCACACTTTCTGTTCTCTTCATGCTATAAGCTTGTCTCTCATAGAAGGAAATATGTATGCTCCTGAATAGAGATATTCTAATAAGGTTTTGACATCTCTTGAGAAATAATTGGTTCTTTGTGGATTTTAAGAGTAATATTACAGGAGTCAGCATCCTTTTTTGGGTGGGGTTACCATAAAAATATTGTTGTGTGAAATCAATACATTTTGGGTTATGGGTTAAGTGGTAATCTCTTCAGTTCGTCCAATATGTAATACTGCTGCTTCCTTGTCAATTACACAATTATAGCTAACTATGTAACCTCAGTTCAAGCTGTGAGTGAATTAGAACTATTCACTTTTTGCTATTTCTACATTTTATGAAATGGAATACAAATGTTTTGGTTTGTTCTATGCCTTGCCCTACAGACATGGTATGTCCTGACTCACTATGGTTACATTTACAGACCTTTTGTTCCTCAAAATGTGATATGAAGAAAGTGGCCTGCCAGCTAGAAATACTATCTCACGGTTGCTGTTGTTGTTGTTTTCTATATGAAATGTGCTACGTTGTGATAACGGTTGTAGAACCTGGCATTTACAAAGATTTCAACTATAACAGATGTATAGCTCACAAAACGCACAGTCGAATAGCTCCCAGTGCTTTTGGAAGTTTTTCTATCTATATGTCAATTTGGGGTTCTGTGAATGTTTCTACTGCTCCACCTGCCAACCTTAAGCTCTTGTCTGAATAAGAATTCTACAACAGTGGAAGTTTGGCTGACAGGCCTAGATAAAGAGCAAAAGGTACACAAACGTCTACAGCAGATCAACCACTAATGTTTTTTTTGTGTTGTTGTTTCGTAAATAAAAGTCATGAATACTGTTCTTTGGCATTTAAGTTCCTGTTTAAGGAAAGAGTAAACAAACCGTAAATAATTTATTAAATATATTCCAGAATATGTGTTACGTATACTTAATTATATTGTGTGCAAACACTGGTGGCTTGCAGGTTTCTCTGTAATAGGTTCTTCTTTTATGAACTATTGTTGTAATGTGCGTGTGAGTGAACAACAAGAACTACTATTAAAAACACAGGATGAAAATAGGTGTCTGCTGCCTATAATACGATTTGCTGCAATCACATGATCTGAGATATGCTGTAGTGGATAATAGAGGTTTAATTTCAACTGTAGCAAGAGCTTAAGCCTAGTGCTATGCAACATGCACCTTAAACGACATCTGTGCAGAAATCCGTTAAATTGCTGATTGTTTTTTTTTCCATTAGTAATATGCACACATCTTAATTATTACCTTAAACCTGAACCTTAAAATTATATTACGTCTAGAGGAAAATATACATCTTCGGAACTCTTCATGGAATGCAATTTTGCAATGAAAATGTAATGTAAATGGACCGTTATATTGGTAGAAGAACTGACAAAATACACAATACTTTCAAAATATTGCTGAATACATACAGTGCTGACCACAAAGGTTGAAACCACAAATTATACTGTATATAAATATAAAACTTTGAAATCACTTGGAAAATGCATGGTGCATAGATATCAAGTTTTGTGCAGAATAACACAGTAACATAGTGACTAGTGCATTACCAATTATTGAGACATGTAGTCTGGTTAGAAGTGAATCAGAAGGCAACCATACTTCCTGCTGCTTTGTATATGTCACATGCTGTCATTTCCATTCATAATAAATAAACACCACCTTGTGGGCTTCCAATACTTAATTCTTTAACAAAAAATTGCTTTATTCCAATAATGTACTCCAAGACACATGCTGGCTGAGATAAAGCGATTGCATATGGTGTATAAACAAGAAATAACACATGCTCCTTGTGGTGGTTTGCCTGTTTGTAGGGGAAGGATTTTAACTTCTTGAACCTCATGTCTGTAGCTTGGCAGGGGGGAACAACTTCAGAATATGTTTGTGTAATTTCAGTTTTTCTCCATCAATGAAATTAAAAATAATTACCGATTCCGAATTCTGATTCCGTAAATGTTTTATGTTTTTACATATACTTGTCCAGAGATTGGTTCCAGGAACCAGTGGTCTTCAACCATTGCTGTAATTTGTATAGATGTCTTCAATCATCTAAGGTTTCTGTTATAATAATATTCAGTGAAACAATTCCCATATATGATTGACCCAGATTGACAAGAAAAAAAGAAAAAAACACACACACGCACACACGCACAGAACAGTTGCCAGATGACATAATGTTTATTAATTTTCTGAATATTTATAATTTTTAATGTTCTAAATAGTATAATATGTGATCGCGTGATTTCACATTTGAATAGTGGTTATCAGTAAATGGTCTATTTTTCAAAATGTAATTAGTAGGGTAACCTCTTTATTAGTGAATGCTGTTTAGGCTAAGGAGTTTCTTAACCTATTAATGTAAATAAAAACTCTAATTACATGTATCAGTTTATACTGTCCAGACATGGCACTTCAGATAAACTTTTCTGTAAACTGGCAGCCACACAGACTTTTACTGATCTATGGTAGATGCCTTTTTGTTTGCTCCTAAGGCTGTGTGGATTGTGAAAAGGAGAATGTTACATCTCTACTTCAAATATTCGTTATCAACACATCCCCGTATCCAATGCCAACATATAGCCGAAGGGCTGTTTGGGCACACACTACAGTAACTGACCTATTCCCTTGCAAATCTTTCTTTTAGTCTTGTCAACTAAGGAAACCGCATAAGTTAATGACATTTTTCACATTAAATTTCTGTTGCCATGAAAAATGGTTTTCATGTTTTGCCCTTACAATTCATGTGTAAATGGGATTCACCCCGTCCTCCTGGGCCATGTATTTTGGCCCAAATAGCATTATTTTAAGATTCTGTCTTGTTCACAAAATGTTCACACACATCGTCACCTCGTATTAAGTTAATCATGGAAAACTGGGCTAAAACTGTTAAAAAAATAAACGGCAGTTAGCCTTAGTGCCAAAACATGATCTTAAGTATATAAAACTGGGTGATAAAAAGCCACTGTCTCTAAACACCAATGGTTATTAAGGGCTTTGTTGTTTTCATTTATATGATATACATTCTACTTCCAAATGAATGATTCTCTAATATCCCCAGTGATTTGATGTATATTTTTTGACTTCATACAAATATTTTGTTTGGATCCAGTGCTGCTTATTACCATATTGAATTTCCATTTTGCAATCTTGTCTTCTTAACTTATCTTTTAAGCAGCAGACATCATCTAGTCTGTGCTTTAGGCCACAATTAAGGGCACTATGGTTAATATACTCATGCTCTGAATTCATAGGTACAATTAGAAAGGACATAAGTGATCCTAAGGCAGAATATTTTATTTATAAGGAGAGTAAAAAACGACCTCTAAAAAAATTGTTCTGCTATTATCAAGGGGTATTATGTTAAAGATGGATTGAAAGGTGGTTCATGAACTACAATAATGATACCTACACTGTCTGAAATGTTGGAATTAGTTTAAATAAACATTGTATCTCTTTGTTGGATGATTGTTTTGCTAGACAAGTATGCTAAGCTTTTAAAATATGTTAAACTGCAACCCCCCACACACCCCTTTCCACTTTGTATACCAATTTAGTTGTAGTTATACTTGACTGTGGACCTAGGAGTCAAGATAATTATACACTCTAAGGTGTAAACATTATTTTGTTTTGATAAATAGGTATCAACATGTCTAGAGTCAGAACTAAATCTTTCTTTCAATGTTCAAGTTAATGTGAACTTAACATGTAATGGAAATATTCATTACTGTTGTTTGGCACCTTGCATAATTCTATTCTCAATACAGAAAGCAATGTTTTATAATATTACATTAATATATATTGTTTTTACCTGTGTGGGCTAGTATTGCATAACAACTGTATTTTAAAATGTGGTAGATATAAAGCAGGAAAAAAACAATCGCTACTCTTTATGTCTTTAAAAGCATATCAGTACAGTTGCTATAGTTGCCCACATAAAAGTAGTAGGTAAATGGCATCTCATATTCATCTGTAATCAAAGTACAGCACTTCACACTGGAAACAAAGGGGGGAAATCTGGTTGTATACATTGGCACTTAATAATTCAGTATCACATCTTCTCATATGTGCAAGCAGGAATGTATTTGTCAAACACTGTACCACTAATAAAAACACTGCACTTGAAATTGCCTATACAAATCAGTCTTGGAAAGAGAACAAATCATCAGTTAGTTCTGCACATCTTCCCCTGTATAACTAGATATGTGGTCTTATTTCAACATTCAACATAATTCAGAGCTACTCCTTCAATTACACCCAAGGAAGGCAATTTAAAGGTGTATAGCTCCACCTAAAGGCATTTCAAATGTTTCTCCCCAAAGTGAAGTTTCTCAAACTGCAAAACATGAAAATAAACACTAGTCTATAAATACATTTAACTCAAACACACACAACAACACATTTTAAGTAATTACCAGCTAAGCATGCCATAAAAATCATTGGTAAAGCTGGCATTCATATTTTTTAAAAGCCTTTTCAGCACACAGTGACTGTGCAGTCTGCTAAGCACATGAAAAACGATGTATAAATTTGTTATGTGTTGAAAATGTTTCTTGTGAAAACTGTAAGGGCACCTAAAAAGGAATACATAATAATATGAATTATATAGAACGTCTACAACCTTACCTTGTTGCTTTATAGCCTGATTTTGTTTTTTTCATTTATCTACAAATCCTACCCCACAAATTCTAAACATTAATTGTTTATTTTAAATAAAAACATAAAGCTTTGCATCCACCCCCTTGTAATAGCAATCCTAGATTAGCTCAGGTGTAAGCAATCACCTTCAAAATCACACACCAAATGAAGTGCCCTCCACCTGTGTTAAATTTGTAGTGATTCACGTGATTTCAGGATAATTTCAGCAATTCCTGTAGGTTCCCTCTGCTGAGTTGTGCATTTCAAAGCAAAGACCCAACCATGAGCACCGAGGAGCTTTCAAAAGAACTCCACAACAAAGTTGTTGAAAGGCACAGATCAAGGGATGGGTATACAAAATATCAAAGGCCTTGAACATCCCTTGTAGCACAGTCAAGATGATTATTAAGAAGTGGAAGGTGTATGGCACCACCAAGACCCTGCCTAGATCAGGCCAGTGGAATAAATCCTCATTTAACTGCATGAAACTCTGAGGCACTGACACAACTAAATGTGAAAACGTCCAACGGGGTGTAGACTTACTATAGGCATTGCATATATAAATATATAACCTGTACTGTAAATCCCCACATATTGTTACAGGTTTTTTTTTTTTTTTTAAGTTGCATGCTTCTTTTTCATTGTTCATACACTGACACTATTTTAAACTTAGACAAATCTGATGTCCAGCATGCTCACTTTACAGATGTCACCTTGCATGGAGTTTCAATTTGGAGAAGGAGTACATCCTCAAGGCTGCTGTCTCTGATGTCACTTGCAACTATAAGACAAATGCCCTTTGATGTGTATACCACTTTCTAAGATTCTGGCATCTATGGGCACTTCCATCACTTCAAAGCTTGCGAAAAAAAAGATGACAGTCTTGAAGACACACTCCTTCATAAATCGGAACAGGTATTCTGAAAGTGAACTCCAAATGAACAGTAAAAGAAGAATTACATGCACATTATCTGAACACCTGTAGCAACACATAGAAATGTACAGCATGGCAGTGTGTGTTTAAGAACCTAGCTACTTGCCCTTAATGGAAGTTTCCAAATGAGCATAAAAGGGTCTTTAGATCTTGGAAGATAAACTGTTTCACTGATTTCCTTTGGTTTTCACTTACTTCTCTATATGGGTCAGTCGACTGAAAGTTGCTCAGTGCCATATAATATAGGCATGTGAATATAAAGTTTGTGCTTTGCATTCTCATGAGTTAAAATAAATATATTCTGTGACTCAATTCAGTCAAATCCGATGTATTAGATTTGCTCTGAAACATGCCTTTTGATATATTCCTGAAGGACTATTTCAAAGTAGATCTATAAACATTTGTTGTGGCAATCACAAGTTGCAGTAGCTATATGGAAGTTTGCACAAGGCAATTCCTCTGAACGTAGCTTTGAACTCCTCAGTTCCTTTTCAGTGCATAAAGATGGCTTTTGACTGGCCAAATCTCTGTAGAAATATATGCCCTCCTAGGGAAAGTAATCTTCTTGGAAAGACCTGTCACATTGAGGATGTCTATGGAAATGACTTAATTTGTATTGGTGTTTCAGTGGAGCAGAGTTCCTATTATTGTAAAGATTACAGTTTCAGATCAGATTCTAAACTATTCCCCATGTTTATATCACAGGAGGTAACAGATAGTTTTCAAAACAGAGGTTTGTTTTTAATATAGTATCGTTTTGCACTAATCACCATGTTGGGGAATGGGTTATATGATTATATTTGTCATTAGTGCCATAGTTGTTTAATTGTTTTTTAGCATTAGCAATCTGAGTGCTAACCGAGCCACTAATCCGTGGTCAGCACTATCTTCCACACCTGTTTCAGCCCAGAATCCCTGTTGGTTACCCTTGGGGTTTAAATAGAGGACACTTGCAAAAGGTGAGAGAGTGGGATATACAGAGAAAAGTGGGATATTCATTCAAGAAATCAAGTTTTATGAAGATTTAACTGAGCTACAGGGAAAGAGAGGATGGATCTGTACTTATATAGATTTCACCTTGCACAACCTGTAACCCTCTGCAGCATTTTGTAGCATGTCAGGGGGGTACCCCACTTCATCTACTGCTACCTGTGGTCTTATAGGGCAAAGCCATACGTAAATGAGTCTTAAGAAGTGGAAGGTGTATGGGGACTAATTCCTCTTGCACATTGGTGTAGGAATATGCTGAGTGCTAGGGCACCTTACGAGTAACTGTGGGAGGGTCCCTGATAAATTAGTCTGGGAGCTACACCTGTCTGCTGTATTGGGTTGTCTTGGGGCATGCAGGTTTAATAAAGCCCCATGGAAAGGCATACGAGTGGTAGACTGCATTCTTTTCCGCATAAATATTACAATATGTTTTGCAAAGTTGCCGGTATACAAAAGAACAGAGAGACAATTAATGATTTTATCTCATTGTAAGACAATGAGATATATGCAGATTTCTCTTTGCTGTACGTAGTCCGAGTCTTCTTTGCATGCTCACCCACCCTAAGTCGTTGTCATCAACCTAAGAAAGAAAATGGAGAAAGACTGTGTTCATGTGATTCTGAAGTAATAAAAGGCGCTTACGTCTAGATCCATGGGACAGCTCCCTCCTGGCCCCCGCGGAGTAGCCTTTGGGGAGAAAAGCAAAGCAGCCAGTGACATACGGGATGTGTTCAGCTTGTGGCTTGAAGGAGTGAGTGAATGAGAAATTACACATCTTGGCCATCGGTGAATGGTGATATCTGCCTGAGATCTGCTGTGCTTTCCCCTAGGTTGTGCATTTTCCATCTCTACCCCGAAGGAACTGCAGATTCTGGACTGAACATCCTATGCCACACAGGGCCTTACAGCCTACAGCATCCTCTCGCCCTGGGCTGTGCTTACCTGGACGTTGGTAGGAGCTTAAATAGTAGCTTTTACTTTGACCTGTTTTATTTTAAAGGCGATTTTGAATGTAATACTAATAGGACTCTAATATTATGCAGTTGTACCATTTGAAAACAGATGTATCAGTCTTCAAATACATTAAGGATTCACTGGGGTTTGATTCCCCAATTTAGTGACACAAAGGTTGTGAGAAAATAGAGAATGGAATGAATTCACAAGCACTCAGCACAGACAAGCTAGTACATTATTTTTCTCAGGTGTAGTGAACCACTGGGATGTTATTTTTTAAAGCTATTTTCAAAAGAAAGTTGGTAATCAGTTGATGGTGAGGTTATGCTTTTTTAGCTACAGCTAAAACTGAAAAGAAATGAGTCACAGTTCACAGTCATAAATCTAGACTTGAATGATGCCTTATGTCTGTGATGCTTGTAAATTCGAATTGACAAGACAAGATGGCCACAATTTGACATCGGCAAAATAAATTGTTTGGCAAGAATTAAGTCACAATAGATTTCAGGGCTTTCTGACAGAAATGCTAATAACCTTTTTCTCACAGCATTTATTATATATAAATTATCTTCACCAATGTGGTCATGTTATTCTAGCATTAATGGAAAGTAATGGAAAATCTCTACTCATTTCAACATATTGTTTGTTACCTTTGTATCCCATTTATTTTAAATTGCATTTTTTAAATATGTTATTTGCTATATTGTCATGCTTAAAAGTTCATAGGCAGTATATTTCATGTACCTTGTGAATGATTCAGTAATGGATACTGCTATTTACCGTATACCTTTGGTAACGTTTAATCATGTACTACGATTCAGTTCAGTTTGTTCATGTTAGTGATAAGCAGAGGAAAAGGAGAGGGAAGAAAAAACATTCAGTCACATTTCATAATGATTAGCTTGAAATGACAAGTTTTCATAAATAACACAAATACATTTAAATGTTATTGTACAAACATGGATAGGCTAAGAATGAAAACTATAATATTAAATGTAGAAAAAAAGGAACATAAATACTCATAAATACGCTAACATCAACTTCCACTTCTGTAGAATAGTATGAACCAAATTCCAACAGAGGAATGCAATCGTATTACTGAGATTAATGTAAATTAGGAAATTGTTTTATTCAAAAACACTGCAACTTTGGAAATAATACAAGCATATTTTAACATTAATAATTGTACTCAAGCAGACATTTAAATATTTGCAGTACTTAAAAAGGGAAATACAGATCCGAAGGGACAAAATGTATGTGTACTATATAGTATTTAAATCTGTACCAGTATGTTGTTGTTTCTCTTTTCTTTTGTTTTTCCTGAATTATATTGATGATTTTCATGGCGGCTCCCAGTTTCAAATTTTCTACCCATCCTGTCCTATAATATGCACATGATTTCAATCTACTTAAATAGAATTGATGTAAAAATGTTTATATTTGAAAAACTGATTAAGGGCAGAATTAAATCAAAAATGTTCGCAAAGTGTGAGTGCGAAAAGACACGGAAGAATCGCAGGAGGGAATCTCGCAGCTCAGCTCCTCGCTGAATGAAATCTACAATGTGAGGATCTGCGATCTGTTATGGGGGCGTGGCTTCATGGGTGGGCCAATCACAGTGTCTGAAACGGAAGAGAAACCGGAGCCAATCACAGCGTCTGAAATTTAAGAGAAACCGGAGGCGGAAGAGCAGGGCGGGCCTGTGAGAAGCAGTGATGCGTCAATAAAGCAGATAAACACAGCGATCTGGCGCTCCGTGCTGTGAATCCACAGCATTAATCTCCCCGCTGACACAAAACTACAAGCCTATACTTTGTAGCGGTTACAAATATGAGTAGAAGAAAAATATATAAAATAAAAACTGAAGCCACCATTTATGAAAGCTGTGTAGTTAATAATAATAATAATAATAATAATAATAATAATAATAATAATAATAATAATATTATTATTATTGGCAGACACCCTTACCTAGGCGATATCTATTAGCGGGTGGATCAATGGTTGGGTGAATAACAGATCAATGTAAATATTCTATTCAGTGTCCACTTCCCAGCTAACACACAACATTGTCACAACGCAATTTTTCACATTTTCCCCATTTTAACTATTACTGGTTAATGCTTTGGTAATAAATAAAGAAACTACAATGTGCTGTTTTATTTTAGTTCACAGTCACATTTTAATTGAATGTTGCCTACCAAATGCACATTCAGAAATGTAAACAAAGTATTATTACTATCATTACAATGCAAAAACCACTGTAGGATTCACTTTTATTTTTTACACCGTTCTTTTTCAACAATTCAATGTGACCCTTGGATTTGCGAATGGTAGTTCCTGCTTAGCTATGAAATAGGCCGTGTTGAATTTCACTACCATTTCAGCATCATCAGATGACTGACGGGTAGCGTCCTGCCTGCGAAATGCTACTGGAAGTGGCGATGCCGTTTCATTTGTGTATCTGTCTCAGCATATTTTATGTTTTAAGCTGCTGTTGTGCTTCATTTAGATGTTGTGTTTAAACTGTGCGGTGCCAGTTGCCCCGGCAAACTTGCTTTATCCCCGCATGTTGTGGACCACGTCTGGTGCAGTAGATACAGTTCATGGTGTTGGTATCTTTGCTAAATCTAGGCCATGAAACTCCCTCAGCCATTCCTGTCGGAAACAGTTAGCGCTTTTCCACCAACATGGTGCCGGTGCTGGTGCCAGAGCCGGTGCTCGGCCTGGTAACCAGATTAACATTTTGCGAACCGGCATGCTTTTTCACCGATTTTGGAACTGAACGCTGACATCACTGGGCGTTCCCAAGCACGGAGTAGAAGTGGAGAAACACTCGGCAATAATAATCAGCACCAAGGCGGACTACGTCTTTGAAACCATATTTAACCATCAAAATTAAACTCATTCACCGTCTACACACAGCACAGATACATTGTAAAAACAAAACAAAAAAATGCGAGATCACATGTAGACAAGCAGAAACGAAAATACAACTATAAGAATATGCTAAAATTACTCAGCCTTTTATTTTTATTTATTTTTATTGATACATTAAGGGATTTACACTGATTCACTATTTCAGACAGTTTTACTGTATTGAATAAAATACAAGATAGAGTTAACATGCATTCGTCACCGTGCACACAGTTCATTATGAATATACTTTGTATGAGTGGATACATTTCCATTCATTTTGTGGCGTATTTTTACTTTATTCTTGTTTAAAAAACAATTACTAAAGGCTAGCCTATTGATTATGAATGCGTCTGTTTTGGGGGTATTTGCGGTGCAGTCATGGGCAAATCAATAAACTGTCGGACGATTTCAGGTGATTGTTAATGGTTTGATGGGAAATTCTGCTTAATGATGAAGTCTTTGATGATGGTCCCAAATCATTGTTGCATTGTCCCTGCTGCCAGACACGCAGCAATGCTCTTATGTTAGATTATATTTGTTTCCAATCCTAAATGTATCCACCACATTGTGCACATTTGCCTTTCACATCTTATTTATTTATGTATTTATTTATTTAATCCACCCAATGTGCAGTGCACAAACCTCATACACTGGATGTGTTCTGGCTTGCAAGTTACGCAACCATATCTGCCTGTACATATTCCATAAATATCACCCAGACGTCTCCATGCTTTACCTATTCATGTACATATTAATATTAATGTTCGTCTCTTAAAAGTTGCGTTCAGTCCATATAGAGAGAAATGCATCAATTATAGAAAGCCTGATATGTCCAAACTTCGATTAAAAAATACACACATTAGAAACACATTCAATCTGTGGTGAGTGCGTTACTGCACATGCTTCTAGGGCACAGATACACTTTAAGAAAAGAGACTATAGCGCTCGGGGGGTCTTCCAAGAGATAAGCACAACTCATATTTCAGGGTGCAACAATAAGTCCTTTTTATTGTTTAGTCACTGCTACAGTACTCACATGTACTGCACACATCAGTACACACTAACACACGCTGACCCCTTCCTTTCTCTTTTATTACCTCTCTCTACGCTCCTCCCACCACACCGCCTCATTAACCCCTTACAGTGCGGTGGCATGCTACAATATTTACACGGTTACTATACTAGCCGGTTATCTGGATTTGAGCGACAGTGAATGCTCAACTAGTGAACTGCTGGCTGATATATTTTAACAACAATATGTATGCTAACCTAATACAGTGGGGGAAAAAAGTATTTGATCCCCTGCTGATTTTGTACGTTTGCCCACTGACAAAGAAATTATCAGTCTGTAATTTTAATGGTAGGTGTATTTTAACAGTTAGAGACAGAATAACAACAAATAAATCCAGAAAAACGCATTTCAAAAAAGTTAATGAGGGAAATAAGTATTTGACCCCTTCGACTTAGTACTTGGTGGAAAAACCCTTGTTGGCAATCAAAGAGGTCAGACGTTTCTTGTAGTTGGCCACCAGGTTTGGGATTTTGTCCCACTCCTTTTTGCAGATCCTCTCCAAGTCATTAAGGTTTCGAGGCTGAAGTTTGGCAACTCGAACCTTCAGCTCCCTCCACAGATTTGCTATGGGATTAAGGTCTGGAGACTGGCTAGGCCACTCCAGGACCTTAATGTGCTTCTTCTTGAGCCACACCTGTGTTGCATTTTCAGGGTGTTTTCTTGCAGATATTTTCTTGATTTAATACTGCGAAAATGGGACCACTCCCATTGTATTGTTGGGTGGGATTAAATACAACTTTAACCAGCCGCTAATAGCATTTACATTACAAATGAGAAGAAAGTAGCATCTAACTAAACATGAAAGTGCGACTGAGTACAGTTGTGTAGTTTTCTAGTAGCGGCTGTGTGAAAATTGTGTTATCTTTCAAGTCGGAAGCACTGCCCAAGGGGGAGGGGTTTCTGCACACTTCCGTAGGAACCCAATCGAAACGTCTCTATCAAAGCTGCCATTGGCAGCTGCCATTGGCCCCTGCGCTCGTCACTCAGAACAGGTCCCTTCCCACTTCCTGTTCTATAAAACGTGAAGTCAGCGCAGGTTCTTCCTTTTTTGTCATTTCGCTGGACCTGAGAAGTGAGCTCTCTGTGTCTGTGTTCATAATAAACATTTAAACTGTGTTTTTCGGCTGGCTGGCTCACTTCATAGTGTTGTTCACTACCGTTTTTCACTACATATCATCTCTGTCTTGTGTGTGTTTAGTTATTATTGATAGCTAATCCTGATTCTGTTCTGTCCGCGCACCGGAGGTCCGGCTGCGCTTTCAGTTTCAGTTTCGTTCACAAGAAGAGCCCTTTAAAAATAATAGTTGTGTTTATATAGTGCTATATATATTCTGACTGCTTGCTGTGTTGGCTTTTTCCTCCACGGCAAGAGTGCTAACAGCGGCAGTAAAATCCACAGGCTTTTATTTTACTGCCGCTGCTAGTGCTCTTTTGACGTGACGTGACGTCACGTTTTACAGAACAGGAAGTGGGAAGGGACCTGTTCTGAGTGACAAGCGCAGGGGCCAACGGCAGCTTTGATACAGTGACGTTTCGATCGGGTTCCTACGGAAGTGCGCAGAAACCCCTTCCCCTTGGGCAGTACTTCCTTTTTCAGATAACCGGGGTTGCATTCACAACCTATTGTTTTATTGTCTCGCATTGTGCAGAAGGTCGTTTTGCGGTGCAAATCGGGTTAGATTTAACACCACGATAGTTTAGCAGCGCAATTTCCATTCGCAGACATGCCGCTAATGCTTCTGCGAGCATCTCGCAGTGTGAACATTTTTTATTTAATCCTGCCCTAAGTAAATATATGTGAATGCAATTTTTTATGAAAATTATTAACACATGAAAGCATGGTTTAAAACATAATTAAACTGAATCCATGAATAACAGTAGTGCTTCTCATCATTTTTGTGATTTTGTGATTGCAAACTGGCGAAACAGAATTAATCATTATCTATTATAGTGTTCTTTTGATCTGTACTTGTCACCTACACTGTAAATAAAGACAACAAAACTGTCTTGCATAAGAAAACTTACAGGGAAAAAGGATGATAATGCTGGACTGGTTGGTTCTAATAAATGGTGCTCAGCAACATGACTTGCAGTATTGAGTATGCATAGTATACCAAACACCCACATGAAACAAAGGATGACAGTTTAATCTCATTTTTCTTTTTTGGGGGGCAAGCCATCATTTACAGAATGTTTTCTCTTGTGTATTTGTGTTAAGCTTTAAAAACAGAACCTGTTTACCGAGGACACTTTAATTTAATTTAGCTAAATCTGATTTACAGCTCTTTCATTTTGCCATCAGAAAGAAAATGAAATACGAGCAGAAGTGAAATGAAAGATCACTGCCAGTGGCCTTCTCCACATCCACTGATGTGTTCAAATTTAGTACTCAGTGTAATGTGATGGGACTTTTTATTTTTTCCTAATAAAGATTCTGCACATGTATTATAAATAAGTAGCATGGGAGTTGACAAAACAAGAAATAAATCATACTGCACTTACATGTTCATGAAAGTGATGTAGTTCATTCTTTTAGACATGCTGAATCTAATTAGTACAACCAGACTGCATTTGTGTATGATGTCTAAAACATTTTCTTGCACAATTTTGTGTCAGAATTTCAAGTAATTAATGATATGCACATTTAGTCAGCACTACCCTTCACAGTATTAAAGGAATGTGCACTTTCCTAGGGGGCACTTTGTGATAGCTTTGTTTCACTCCATAAATCTACTGTTCTGTCACATCTCTTACACATTGGTAGGAATAAAATAAGGAAATAAAATAAGCTGTGACAGAAAAATACACATCATAATGAAATATGAAAGAAAAACAGCGAGACATTTTGAACTTTTATTGCATACTGATATTTCCCTTTAGTATAGATGGACTATTAAAGCCAAATCAAACAAAAGAAGAAACACAAATAGGAGTTATTTTACTCAATTTACCAGGAGGGAATTTAGAATATTAATTTCATTTCTGCATTACTTCAGTGGTCCATTGTGCTTCGTAATGAAATTATTTAAATTTAATTTGATTGAACTCATGCTCGATTGGGACAACCTGCCTTCAAATAAAATTAAAAAGGCCAAGGCAATCCACCTACTGGGTATGTGTGGATAGCTGTAGATGTATCTGTATTTACTCAAGCACACGTGAGTATATATATATGTATATTTATACAAGACTGTGTGCAATTAACCCCATAGAGGGAATGCTACATGCTTGCAGTTACAAGATTCTAACAAGGGACACATAAAGGTGAGTTTTCATTCAGTTGTAGTTTACCCAGACAGTTAGTGGGATACAATCCTCTTTAAATGTTATGCAGAACATAACAGGGTCTTAAGATATGATACACACTGTGCCTGAGATAATAAGACCTACTGGAAGCCCATATTGTCTCCCTAATAAATAAGTTAAATACACAAAAGCATTAACCTACTATGTCTTCATACAAAACTGTTTCTGAAATTACATGTATCACCAGTTGAAAGTTATTTCCTGGAAAACATATTCAGAAAATGTGACAGCTGAACATCTTTCACAAGCATTCAAAATGAAATTAATTTACAGAGGAACTGTAGTTTTTATTTATGGCCAACATAATACTTGTTTGAAGACCCAAAACTGCTCTGCAAACTGCCTTCCCTATAGGATGTGGTAAATATGGTTATAATCCACAGCATATTATTAGAGAATCATTTTACCTACGGAAGTCTTTTGCTTGTCTAGAGCTATCGGATAACCGTCAGCTACTTTTATTAGTTGATTCTGAGTTCAAAAAAGATCCATTGAGCATTATATCACCACCACATCTACTGAGCACCTACTGTTTATTTAAGTGCATTTGAAATACACACACAAAATCAATGTGCATTAACACACCAAACTGAACGACTGACCTGGTATAGCTTGACAGTATGTGTATATAAACCATATTAAAAGGAAAAGATGAACTTGCAACTGAGTTTAGGCTATGTGTGTAGGGGGCCAAAGTGGCTCAACAGGTTAGGATCCCAGCATGGAGCTCAAGAGGGGCTGTGAACGTTCTCCTCTCAAACCAGCTATTATTCAGTCATCATTAACAACAATACAAAACAAACAAACAAGCAAGGAACAACAACAACTACAATTCAGACTCTGGCACTATTAGAAATTATGGATTCAGGTCTAATCTACCTAGCTCTGGAGAGTGTGTTGGCAACACAATTTATTTAATAATTGATTTATTTGAATCCTGTCTATTGTGTTTCCATCATATACACAGCACATAGTCTGTGTTTGTCAAAGCTGTCAATGATATACTGATGGTTATAGATTCTGGCTCAGCTGTTATTACTTGTATTACTTGATGTGAGTGCTGCGTATGATGCAGTTGATCATAACACGTCTGCCACAGAGAGTTTTATGGCCGTCATTCTCAAAAATCATGCTTGTATGTGTTCAGGTAATAAGCAAGCTGTTGTAAAGTAACAAAATATCCTGAGAAACCAGTTGTTGATGACAACTGAACGGGGAAATGAGACAATGTTGATTCAAATTGAGTCCCAGAATTCACATTTTATGTTAATTTTACAATCTGAACTGCAAACTGCAAACACACTTAATTTCTGACCCAAACCCAACTCACTTTATGTATAATATTCAATATTATATGTAACCATAATCATCTTTTACACTAGCACATTCAACATTTATTGTCAGATTAAACTTGTAAAAACAATGGTGTATTATAATGTGTGAACATATAACATTCTAAAAAAAAATCTATATTAAGCTTATAGAGATTTCACATTGATTAATAGATAATTATAATGATTTTGTTAGACATTTGTTAGAAAAAAATGGTTTGTTTGTTTTGCTGTGTATTATGATGACTTGCAACCTGGAATATGCTTCAATATACTGGAAGTCTATTTCTCATTTTGTGGTGAAATCGTTATCTCAGAGGGACATTCTGCAGGCTTTATTAAGGTTTGTGTCTTCCTTTATGGAGACAAGACAAGTGAAATCAATACTCTCAAGTAACACAATACTGTAGGCACAATCTCTGCATGTTATTGGAAACCACATAAATGTTTATAAGAAGTAATATCACTGCAGTTGGAACACCTCAGTTATACACCACTGACCCCTTTGTAATATATGAATTGTTTAATTTTTAAAGCAAAAACAAATCAGATCTGTCATTTGTCTGTGGTTTCCATGATAGCCTTGGATCTTTAGAATTGCTGTGTTTAGCATGTTGGTGCCTGTACTGTAGTGGTAAACCACCTCATATTGGACATTTCTTGTCTTATGTTGTGGTACACGGTAATAATTGTCAAACCTCATCATATTTTATTAGTAATATTCAGTTAATTCAAAATAAATATCATAAGAATAAAATGTACTTACTTTTCGTAGCACAGATATTCTTGAAACAAATACTGTTGATAAGATGATGATCAATACAAGCCCCTTCTTAGCAATTACATCTACATATTCTCTAGACATGATCGTTACGCTTAGCTCATTTCATAGAGTATGTACATGTTTTTAATATTCTTGTTTGCTCTCCTCTCAAGGTCATTCAATAACATTTGGATGGAAAAAAGTAAGTACAACCTGGGTAGGCCAACTTTGCATAAATGAATAGTTTTTGCTGATTCTTCCTTCATTTGGTCCTGTCAATGTTGTCCCGGCAAGGGCAGCTGTCACAGGAGGTGACTAGTGCTTGATTATTGTTTAATTGATTATTGATTACCTTCTTTACAACTAGGTGTATTATAATTATCATTATGTGCTTTTTTTAAAATCCTAATGTGTTTTTTTGTGTGTGTTGGATATCTTTGTCATTATGTAGTGTGGGTTTAGGTTGTAATGATTTGTTTTGTTTAATTGAGTCCTGATTTCCCCCTGAGCACACCTGTTGCTGATAGGGGAGTTGCTAGGCAACAGGCTTCCCCAATCATGTGCTGCACCTGTCCTCGTCTCTAGTTTGATTTGAGGACACAAAAGCAGGGTGTTTGAGGAGCAATGGAGTGATACACCGGCAGAGTTTGGACCAGTTGAACAGCAGACAGAGCTAACAGAAGCAGGAGGTTATAACTGGTTGTGTGAGCTACACTGGTGACTAGGAGCAGATGCACAGACTGCTGTGGAATACCTGTTTGAGGGGAATCCAGATGGACTTGGATGCTGAAAAGAAATTTAAGTGTTCTTAAGTAATGCCGTTAGGGGTGGGAGAGGCTGTAACCCAAGTGTGAAGATATTTTCCGCACCTATTTAAATGGGATTCGTAGTCCAGAGAGAATTTGAAATGTTTATTCATCGCTCCAGCTGCTGTGTGATCTCGTGCACTGCCAAATCCAAAAAGAGGAGTTCTACAAACTGGCTTTTTTTTTCTCCCATTTAAACAAAAGATCTTGCTTCATATTTGCCTGCAGATTTATGACAGCTCCCATCCCGTGGTGTTGTCTTTGTTTTGCGAAGACCTGGCAGGATCTGGCTGTGATACCTGGAAGGAGAAATGGGGTTGATTTGGGTTTGGGGGGGACTGGCACATGCACCTGAAAACTGAGAAACTTACTTTACTGGGACACTAAAAGAGAAGAGCCCTACTACGTGCCTGTGCTGTTCCCAAGTCTCCCCTGCTTTTTCACCCCCAGGTTATGTGCAGCCGGAGCCAGATCTAGCAGCCAGAAAGAAAGCTGCCGGAAAGAGAATGGTGTCCTGGATTAAAACTCTGCAATGTGGAAAGCTTCGGGACTATAGGACTAAGGAGCGACCTGGACAAAAGCCTGAAGGGGGAGCATAGTCCTCTTAAAAAGTATTGATGTTGTGACCTGGCAATTGTTTCATACTTCCTTTACTGAAGAATTAATGAGTGATGCAGGCTATGAAACTCTAGTGTTTTTTGTTGTTGTTGTTGTTGTTGTTGTTGTTGTTGTCAGAAGGCAGAGTATTTGTCTATACAAGTGACTTTACATCAATGTATATTTCAGGTTTGATAAACTATTACAATTTAAATGTAGAAAAGACTATTCCTCTACAATTTGGAACAATGACTCCTAGACCATGGCTTTTAATACAGGTACATTTACATTCCCAAAAAGAATGTTTGCAGGGTGATGCCCTTAATTGAGATGCAAAGCAATGTATTTGAAGACTATACATACCCTGTATGTAGTTTCATGATTTTTTTTTTTTTCTGTGTTCTCAACGTTATGTATACAGTACCTATTGAAAATCTATACCTCCTAGAACAGTTCTCACATTTTGTTGTCAGTGCCTCAATTTCATGCATTTAAATGATTTATTTACATTTATCTCTACTCCATTCCAAGTGGTTTCTTTTTGTGAAAATGTATATTAATATAAAACTGAAATATCATTAGATTAGTCTCCACACCCCTGAGTAAATACTTGGTGGAAGCACATTTGCCTGCAATTACAGCTGTGAGTCTTTGCACACAGATTTGGCAATTTTTGACCATCCTTTTTACAAAAATATTCAAGCTCTGTGAAGTACCTTGGAGAGTGGTGATTAATTGGGTTGATGTTGGGGCTCTGACTGGGCCACTAAAGGACATTTACGTTTTTGTTCCTTAGGTACTCCAGTGTAGTAGGCTGTGTGCTTCATGGTCGTTGTCCTCCTCAAAGGTGAACGTCTATCCCATTTTCCACTAACTTGCACTGTGCAGCAGGTCCTCAAGGACTTTTCTGTATTGTGCTGCTTCATTTTTTCCATTCATTCAAGTGCTCCAATCCCTGCCAATACAAAATATCCCTATAACCTGCCACTGACAAGCTTCACCGTAGGGATGGTATTCTTTGGTTGTAGTGGTTTTGGTTTTGCACCTAAAATAATGCTTTGTGTTTAGTCCAAAAAATGTATTTTTGTTTTGTCAGACAAATCTTTTTGCCACATGGCTACAGAATCTCCTGAGTGTTGTATACTTCAAATGGGATTCAAAGTGGTTTAGAATGCTTGGCCACAATGCTTGGCATATTGTTGTCGCATGCACACTTTGACAAGTCTTGGCCATAAAAGCCTGTATCTCTTGCAAAGTTGCCATTAGCCTCTCTGATCAGTCTCTTTGCTCGGTCATCTAATGTGGAGGGATGGCCTGATTTAGTCAGGGTGTGTTTGTATAATTTTATATATAAAAATCTAAAGATACATTTTTGTTGTTCGCTATACAGTTTGTTTAGGTTGCCTTGATTGTTATTTTTGTGCATATTTATTTGATGAACTGCACATTTTGTGATGGTGAACCACCTGCCACTAATCAGTGTTCAGACCATTTCCCACACCCATTTTCTTCACATATCCCTATTGGTTGTTGAGGAGATTCATTATAGAGTAACTGGGTTAGGTGGAGATGTGGGAGGCAGCAACACCGCAAAGCAGCATATTTATATATAATTTTCACATTCCTTAGTACAGTTCTGCTATTGCATGAATAGCAGTTGTTCTTCCTTTATGACTGAATAAGGCTTGGCTGTAGTGCTAAGAGGCAGGAACATTCCAGACTTTAATTATGCACTACTCTTACTGCTATGCAATTAATGTCATTCTTCTCCTCATCATGTATTCTTCAAGCTTTCCATCCTTTGTCTTTTCATTTAATATGAACTCCACCTCCCTGTCAACACCATCTCCATACTGCAATTATCTTTCCCCCAGCAGTGGTGGTGGTAGTGGGTGATAGATGTTCTTATCGATTACAATGTATGTTTAATTATAATTTCTACCTGAGTCTTGCCTCCAGCATCTTCTTAATGTATCATGATTTAGAAATGTAGAACACAATGTCCAAAATGGATGTTTTAAGCAAAATGCATGTAATTAGTACAAGAGAACAATGTAGCAACTTTATGACCAATTAAGCATGTTTTGTTACATTTCAAAATAACACATACTCTCTTTTCTGTGGCTTTTTTTTTCAGCCACAAACCTGATTCACAAGTTTTTACATTGATACATATTTCAGGACTGATCAAATAAAATATTAGAATCTAAGTATATATAAATAGTGAACATACTGAAGAAGTGCAGATTAAATTGCACATTTTCACTGTTCTCTTCCTTGTGTTCTCTCATTAAATAAATATATATTATTCCAGTATATTAAACATTACAGTATTTAATGAGAATTATGTTGTTGTTATTTCAACATTTGCTTTTAGTTATTTCTCCTATAAAGGAAGTTTGATCCATATCTTTACAACTAAACATCGTGGAGTTCCATTTATCTTGGAAGAACTACATATTGCACTGAGCATTTAGTATACATATCACTGTATCTCACCTTAAACTACATCAGGGATGCAATGAGACACAAGTTGGCCCATAATGTGTGTAGTATGTGTGTAATGAGGCATTAATAGGAAGCCTACAAACAGGGATTGAAAATATTTGTAAAGAGGTACCAGGCTTCATTTCTTGCTCTCTCAGTTGCAATCTGCTGAGTGCAAAGTCTCCTGAGGTACAGTGACACTTAGCCACAATGCATGAAAGGTAGTTAAGATTGAAGATTCTTGCAGCACTTACCTTGAATGTGCATCTTTTTATCTTAGCTACATCCTGCATACAGGGGACCAATGAGATCATCTACTGAGGGAATAGAATCCAGCTGTGCAATCAGTACAAAACACACAATACTAATAAGTCTCAGACAGACAGAATAACTAGTGTCCCTCCATATATTTCCCTTACAAATGCGCAAAATGGCTGTTTTGCCAGACAACACTTTCAGAGTATATTATACTACTCCAAACTACTTAACCATAATAAAATAACTTAATTTCACCTGGTACCTCCTGTAAATTACATACTTAAAGTGCAAATTAAACTAGGACATCTCGTAACCTCATCTTCTACCACCTAGTAGGCTACATTATCAATTAGTATTAGTCCCATTAGCTGCACCAGTCCCTTAAACAACACAAAACAGCATTGATTCAAAAGTAAAAAATCATGCATTTTTAGACTAGCGTATACTAACTAAAAATACAAAGAACACATGGTGATATAAATTATAAGGCTTGTATAGTCAGGTTGAAAGTACAAATTCAGCAAAAGCACCCTTGTGCTGTAGCTTAAAATGTATTCAAATAAATTGTTTTGTCTCTACTAAATTAAATTATTTTTAGAGATAGAGACACTTAATGCAAACTAATTATATTGAATTGATTTAATTTGACTAAAACCTATGCATTTAAACAGCTGTATTTATTTTAAATGGTCGATTTTGTCACTGAACTAACATATAGCTGAATTACAGTAAAACCTGGAAAAGGCTAAAAATGCTACATATATATATATATATATATATATATATATATATATATATATATATATATTATGTCTTGTATCTTGTCTCCAACAATTGGTGAGTCTTTTAGAGATTTATGTCTGTATGTTGATTTTATACATAAGTGCTGTGCATTAACCACCATATTAATAACTAATTAAACCTTTTAAATGTGGTCTGTGCTGCCTGTGAAAATACTTTCTTCTGTAAACAGCTAGTATGCAAAATGAGACTCATTAACAGTATAATCCTAATGTTATCTTCCTGCTTGATTTCAATAGTTCATTACTGAAAACACTGCCCATTATTTCAGCCATCCTTTTCTGTTCCATTCCTCTAATTCCATATTTGATTTCCTATTGATTTCAGGATCATAGAGACTTTTCTACAGAGTTAAAAATCTAAGCCATGCTACTGAGATAATATGTTCACTTTAGAGAAAACAGCATAGAACTGCGTCTAAAGCAATAACTAGGTACTTAAATCTATTATCCAGCAGGTTGCAGGTACTTTTACCCCCTCCCAGTACCGCAGACTCTATGCAGATGCCTTTCCAGCCTTTTCCAGGTTCTTCACTTGCTTCCACATTAATTCACAACATATATTACCATCAGATAAATCACTACTTAGGTTTCAGTGGAGAGGGGCTTTCTCTCTGAAGTATAATGGGTATATTATTAGAAGTCAAGCAGCAGTTCTATTAAGGGAAAACATGTTAAAGTATTTAGCTTGTATAATGCTTAATGATATCAAGGATTCATTTTGTTTAGCAGGATGGATCCCTAGGTAGAAGCCTGGATAATAGGGAGCGGAAAGAGAAACAACAAAAAGAATAAGTCATGGCTGTTATGAAAAATAATTGAATTTAAAACCATGCACCGTCCCAGAGTTAATAAAGTTTTCTGTCTGCTTTAACACATGTAGACTTTTATAGTAGGAAGTACTTAGTGTGTGGTATAGGTTTAGGAGAATCAATGGTTGTATAGCCCCGTTAGTGCTCAAAAGTGGAATCTCCAGTTTCTGTGTTTCTTAACAGCAGCCAGACAATTAAATTTGATTATTCTGCACCTTAATTTAAAATGAACCTTCTCACAGGGTTTTATGGAATACATCTGTATGATTATGTTCTGACCTTATGTTCCAAGGGACACCATTTCAAAGCTGTTCTGGATGCAGCAGGCAATCATTGCTGATTACCAGTAACATTTAACTGGCAAGTAGAAGCACTTCTGTTTAATTTCCTAAAGCATCTTCCTTGTTTTACCAAAAACATGTTTTACTGAGAGAATCCACAGCCCCCAGGGAGATATTATAATTAAAGAATTAATGGCATTCCAGTATAAAGACTATTTTTCAACATCAGATTATGTGACCATTCTTTAACTCTGAACACCACTGACTGTGGGGACTAAATCATGCAGCTTATCATCGGTTTAATCTATGTGGGTGTAAAAAATATATAAAAATAGTTTTGTTCTGTGTCAGTGGTTCTGAAGGTGGTTAGTGTGTGGCCACAGATCCATTGAGTTCCAGGGGCATGCAAACTTTAGCACAGTATCTGAATTAGATTTTATTTTCCTTCTGATTTGCTTTCTTCCCCAGTACATATCAGTCACCTTCCCAAAAGCATAAGTAAAAGTTATGTCACACTAAACCCTATAAGCCAGGCCACACAAATCACCTCTAAGATGCAGAGGATGTGGTGGGTATGGCAGCTTGTTAACATGGGCACCAAAATGCCCGTGTGCATCACCTTTGAGGACCACTGTGTGCACAAAATGGTTAAAGAAGTTAAAAGATAAGAGAAACAGAGAAAAAAAAGGGGGGTAAGGAGATACCTTGGTAAAGAAGGTTGATTTCATCATATCATAAATATGCAGTTCAAACATGCCTGCATTGTAAGGCTATGAATATCTGCTCAAAAAAGACTTGAGGAGGATCCTTCAAAATGAACTTGCAAGGAGGTGAAGGACTGAAAATAAAAACAGCTATTGAAATGTTCAGTTGCAGGAAGACGCCAGCTTCGTTTGAAGTAGAAACAGTAGAGGGTTTAGATGGCGAAATGTGTAGCCTTTGAGATAAATATATGAGGGGGAAGAAAACATAATAATAGAACAGGGAATGCATGTGGGAATATGACAGGGGGAGAAAGGAGTAGAAACCCTCAGAGGCCATCCAGCGCAGTGTATATGAATACTTCCCTGCCTCCCGATATCTTTGGAGATACCTTTCCTGGCCTTCTGTTAAAAATACATTGAAGAATGTACAGATCTATGAATTGATGTTGACTCTGTTAACGGTGTGCATTTCTTTTCTAATGTATTGAATAAGCCACAATAAGATTTCTAACACAGAGATGCCATATTTGAAATATTGCGGCTAGTCTGTGGAAATCATCTGAAGTTTCTTTGATGTTATTCCTAGCAATGACTGGTGAAGAAAACAGGCTTAAAATGGATTACCCTGTACTGCCATTGCAACCTCTACAGAAAGACCAATGGAAAGGTCAATGACTGGTGAAACCTTACATCAAACATGATCTAACAGGGTCTCAAACACTTTGACAAATATGTGCTATCAAAAAAAAAAAAAAAATATATATATATATATATATATATATATATATATATATATATATATATATATATATATATATAGGATTATAAACTGAACTGACAGAAAAAAAATCAACAGGACAGGAGATGCTATTTGATTTTGTACATGCTCCTTTAAAATGTCAGACATCTTCAAATTCTTAAATATTCCATCTCCTGATTAATTTGCAAGCTTGGTTCCCAGTCTTTTTTTTTTTTTTTTACTATATTACAAACATTATCACAAACATAATATATATTGAATGTATATTTATCATATGCATTAAATGGCTGTTTCATACTTACGTTTTAACTTTATATAGGATTACGAGGATCTTTCTTCTCACAATTCTATAGAAAAAAATAATACAAAAATTATATATATATATATATATATATATATATATATATGATGTTCTCATCCAATGTATCTCTCAATCAAGAGTCCAACAAACCTTGTGAATGTAAAAAAGAAAATTAAATCTGTTCTTTTTTATTTTTTTCCCCATCATTGGTAAAAGCTTGAAATTCCATTAATGTTATCCTTGGAGTGAAAATTGAGTGCCTTCTAATTTTATATGCATGCCACAGATGTTGTGTTTGAATAGAAATATTGGTCCAAATTGCTCGTATATCAGCATAATTGGAATGAAGAGACAAGGGAGGAATATCAGACTTGTATACTGAGTAGACACAAACAACAGATGACCTTACTGTCAAATGAGCTGTGAAATACGACGAGTTCAAGAAAAAACAACTAAATGGAATTATGCTTGGAAACATTCATTATTATTATTATTATTATTATTATTATTATTATTATTATTATTATTATTATTATTATGAGAGTAATAGTAGCAGTAGTGGCAGCAGCAACAGTAATAGTAGTATCCAATGTGACTTAGAGTCAGAATAAAATACAAAATGTGGACTGTGCCATGATGTGCCTGTGACATGATGGAATTCATGCTATGACCATATATGATACATAGTATTAATTGTATTAATGTTATTCATTTTCAGGTATCCTGTAGACGTTTAAATGTAGCTTGCTTAATTTGTTCGTTATTTTTTCCCATGTACACAATGGCCAAATAACATCCCATTGCATTCCTGTAACACAGAATAACAAAGTATAAGGGGAAAACATTGATGACACTGATGAACCTTATGAACAGATAAAAACTACATCTTGAACTCTGAATGACAGAGCTTAGTTCAAACAATTTATGTTTAGATGTACAGCAGTGATACCCACGTGTATTGAAAATGCATCCACTAGCAACATCTCGAGATTTCAAGTGTGAGAGCTTTTTTTATGCTGTTTTTTTTGTGGCATGTGTATATGTGTGCTTATTTTTTTGTTTTTGTTTTTTAAGTAAGCTACTGTTCAAAAAGGCATGCTTGTTAATGTGGTTTGCACAATTCATATTGATCCAACGTATTTGCCTTTGCTAGAGGGATCCTAGGGAATGTGCTTCAATAATAGGACTGGGGAAGTTGTTCTAGACTTCCACAAACATTTACCTAAATATGTCACTCCAGTTCTGAGTCCTGAAAGCACTCACAGTCAATCCTGAAGCAGTCTGAGTTAATTTTGCTCTTTGCTCTAACATAATTTAAGTGCTGTAGTGCAAATGTATTTTTGTATGCCTGAAACGTCATCTTTAAAATAATGATTTCTCAAAGCAGTGATCACAAAAAGGATGTATGAGGGATCCTTTGTTACCTATTGGACAAATGTCTGGGGAAAACGTAAAATTTAAACAGCGATAACTCACTTTGCACTTCCATATATACACCTTCTGTAATCGAAATACGTGAATTAAGAGAAAATTGTACAGTGGAACAATACTGAGCCCTACAGGAAAAGGTGACTTTCCTGCTACACTATATTCTGAATACATGCATAAATGCATCAGAAATGAAAAGTGGTTTTATCAAAGGACAGCAGGGACTCTAAATCTGTCACCAAGCCATCATTTGGAAAACATACTATTAGCTTTATAACAAAAAGTCAATCACTGGTGTGTAAGCCATTGATTAAGTGCCTGATAGCTGAGGTCTGCACTACTTAAATAGTGTATAAATCATAGCCTTGTGCACCAACCTCAGCACTTGTGTTTTACTGTGCAGCAGGGGAGCTTGTAAATTACCTAGAGGTGCAACTGGTGTCTGTGCCAGGTTACTGAGATGCATTTAGCTGCTCTCTTGCCTTTTGATCCCCATATGTATGTATATATGGATGGATTTATTTATTGTTTTAGTCAAAGCAAAGCTGTGTGTTTAAACTAGCTTACCCCAAATATTTCAGACATAAATTATATATGAACATTTACTTAATTTTGAAGACATCACTTGAATAAAACATTGATTTTAAACATATGTATATACATATGTTTAAAATCAATGTTTTATTCAAGTGATGTCTTCAAAATTAAGTAAATGTTCATATATATATATATATATATATATATATATATATATATATATATATATATATATATATATATATATATATATATATTGTATTTCCCAGGGCAGACTAGTAAACTGGAATTTATACTACTTTAGAATTCTAGTTATAATTTGAAAAATAAACATATAGTCCGCTGAGATATAAAGCTACTTATTACAAAGGTTGGAAATCCTTTGTAATTGTGGTTGTATATTTATTACATATGTTGTAGATAAATAAAATCTGATGTCAGAAACACATATGAAAAAAGGAAAAACAGTGTTTCATAAAGCATTTTACCTTGCATTTTACCTTTTTACATACAACCTTGTGAATACAACATTTCTTTCATTGCGTTTAATAAGTGGTGGACATTGAAGATTTCCATCTCCAGAGAAACATATTAAAAGTAAAGCCATGCTTCTTCATTATAAAACACCATCTATCAACATCTATTCTGATGTTGTTCCTTTTGAGTGTTTTTCAATAAAAATACAACACAAGCATTTAAAGAAAATGCAACAGTGTTTACATTTATATGCTTAAATGTAGTATGCTTTTCCTAGGTTGAACCAGAGCTTACCAGTTATTGCATAAAGGCAAATATTGGTTCAAATTGCTCATAATATCAGCACATTTGGAATGAAGAAGCACAGGAGGAATATCAGATCTTTAAGCATGCTATGACCACATACAATATATAGTATTTAATTTTATTCATGTTATTAAAATCGGATTTAAATGGAACCACATGAACATTTATTCAATATGCAAGAAAGAAAGTATGAAATAAGTGTTACAATCTCATGCTTCTTTGACTTTAAGACTTTTCTCAAATTCCATGCAATGCTAGAAGTCTATTGAGCAGCGCAGGATCTAAGGTGGCAGCTTTTCTTTCTTTCTCTCCTTCCCTTGATTGTTTGTTGAGCTTCTGCAGGGGGCCAGGACTGAGCCGGCAGATGGAACAAACTGCAGTGCACATAAGGAGTATTGGAACCCCCTAAAAAGCTAAGTATAGCTCTTGTGTGCAAACTGTGAAACTGTGTGATATTAGAGAATAGAGACAGACAATGTGGAAAGATAACTTTAATCTGCTACCAAGCTTCCTGAAGCGAAAGCTGTTTCCACCTTCCTGAAGGGCTCGTGCTTCTGTGTGCTGAGATCTGTGGAAACAAGAAGGACTATAACATGTTATTGAATGTGGAACAAAAACATTAATTGAAACTCCACTTACCTGTAGCTCCGGTGTGGTGTGCTGCTCTGGAAATGGCAGCGCCCTGTTCTGGATCCAGAGAGGATTCCTGAGGGAGAGGAAAAAACAGAGCAGTGCAATTTAGTGTGTCAGTGCCTGGTGGAGCTTTCCTGGGACCTGGAAAGAAGAGGCAATGACGTATGGAGAGCGCCACCCAGAGGAGCCCCGAGAGTTACAATAAGACTTACGTGCTGTTGTAGAGGAATGGGACTTTTCCATTTTGTATTTAGTATTAGATATTGCTCCTGTGTATCGTATTGTGGGGAATTGTATAGTAGTTTTAGAATACAATTAGATATTGTTTGTTGGTTTATATTGCTTTCTCATTAGGGTAGGGTCTTATATAGTGTTTTATTTGCCCTGTATTTTAATAAAGGAGATTGTATAAGTAGGCTTAGCTTTAGTGTAGAGAATTCCCTTGTATAAATGGTGTGCTAGTGCAGATTTCTTGCCTTCCTCTACAGTCCCTACACCATTACTATTATGCTCTTCTGGACAACAATAGTCTCAACCGGGAAGGGATTTTATGGTTATGTCCTAAATATTTACTAAGACAATACGCATTTCTGAGAAATCAGGGAATGCAGCACAGTGATTTGAGGAAAATAATGTTGAAAACCTTTCACAGCTATTTAAATCGTCTTGACTTCAATCCCATACAACAGCTCTTGGATGAACTGGAATGATGAAGCAAGGGCTGGCTGCAGTAGAAACCTGACTGTGGCACATGGCACAGCGTTCATCTGGCTACCTAGAAAAAGGACTGCAGCCGCCAAAGCCTACATCCTATTACCATCTTTGTGAACAGCTGTTTTGGTATTTATTTATTGTTTCAATACTTTTGGTAATACAGTGTAAATAGGCTAATGAGATTACTATAATTAAAGCAGAGATTCTGTATTGTGAATTTAAAGACTGTGATTTACTCATGACTAGACAAAATCATGAAGTTAACTCTTGCTATAAAGTGTTAAATACTGGATAGAGAGTATTAAAAATGCATCATGACACAAATTAATTGAATATACCTCTAATCCCCTACTTTGCTAAGATGTTATCATATTTATTGTGTTACTTGTCACTTTGTCATTTTGCAACACTATGCCCTAGCTAATTGTTCACAGGACAAATGTAAACATTCAGCTTCAAAACCCAATATTTTGTAATTCAATTACAACTGACAGTGCATTAGTACCCGAATATATGGAAAATATACTGCGATACCCATTACAACTAAACTCAATTAACCACCAATTCATGTTCATTATAATTTTATCTTTCAAACTTACCAGGAGCTTCATGGCCAAGGTTTTAATTATGTTCTCCAGCATGCATATCTCTTGTTTCTTAGATTGGCTGATGCAAACCTACTCTCAAATCAATCTGCATGTATATACAAGTCTATAATTCTGCTTTTTTCATTACAGTTACTACACATTTTATACTTATACTCTAATTTTAACTAATTATAGTTGTAATAACATTCTTAATGTTAAGAATATTATATTCTAATAAACAACTCCCTTGATGGTCAACATTTGAGGATTACAAAGAATCTTGTTTACAATGAGTGAAGCATGACCTTTTGCAATATTTTCATTCTACATGTGAGTGTATGTTTTTTATGTGTCAGAGGAAATCAATCAGCTTTAATCAATATGCAATGAAGGATAAAATAAAATTGTAGGTAGATCACACACCAAGAATACTCAATGCTCTATTGGAAAACATTAATTTATGTTTGATTTTCTTCAAGTGCAGCTATAGCATAAAATTAGGGATAACTAAGTTTTCCATTTAAGCTTTCCATTTTTAAATTTGTCACAAAGAAGATCTAAGTTACACGTTTTCTAATAGAGAGACAGAAATCATCTTCAATAAATGACCTAAAGTGTCCTTTTATTATGAATGCATTATGACGTTGTTGTGGAATATGGTATTATATTTATTTATTAAATACAATCAGTGCAGCAAGGTTGAAAAATTTGTATTTTAGTATTTATTGTGAGATACCCTTTGAAAATAAATGAATACATAATAATAATGGTCCACCTTATCAAGCAAAAATATTTGTCCCTGATATCTCCTATCCCAGTAATATCCGGGCCCAGCCCATAGTCATTTGATAGCCTTTACATTATGACTTGGAAGGCATCAGCATATGCTGCTTTAGAATGTCCTCTTTTAACATGTTCTTCATTCAGAATATATTATCACACCAACAATTTATCTTTGGCACCTTTTCATCTTTGTCTTGGCCTGTTTTAAACAATAAATCATGCATATCATAATCATATGTAATGAATGTTCAATTCAATTATGATCAAAAATGGCTGTTACTATAAGAATTATTTCATGTCCATAAAGCCAAGATTATCCTTTTCTGCAAGAAATGTGTGTTCTTCAGAATTCTGCCTATAGCCATTAGGTTAAATGTTACATGCATGCAATTGTAAGCTCTTGCTGAAAGTTGCCTTATTGCTCTTTAAGTGAGAAATGGTCTTTATCAATTACAATATATTATTAAATGTCTTAATGTCATAAAGGCACACATGGATGCATTTTCACTGGTAAAAAGATGGATGCTATTTTAAGTAACTAATGACAGTCTGGGGTACAATGCAATCAATGCTCTAATTTAATTTTAATGGAAATAATTTTGAAAACCATGCATCTACATCAGCACATTTTCATCTCTCTGGGTTGTGATTATTTAATGGGATTTAAACTCAAGGAAATAAACTTTGCAGAAATTAATTGTAAGCACTAGTACCTTGGTTCTACAGTGAAGCAGGAACAAAGCTAAACAGCAAAATCAGGTTGTGCATTGGTGCTGTGTAGTTAGTGGGTTTGTGTAATATAAGGGGGAACAGGGAAAGCGTGTGTTCGTCAGTGCCCCTACAGAATAGAGCTTCCTACAATTACCACTACTACTTTTTTTCCTACATTATGTGGGTTGTCGTTTTCTTAAGAAATACAACACATTCAAAAGACGTTGTGTGTGTTTCTCTCCTTGAGTATGTCCAGGGGTTCACCACATTATAATTTATGTATTCATGTATTTATTTTTACTTGGTATAGGATTGTTCTGAGTGTATTTGAACTGCAATGACATACAAAGTGGATTATTTGAGATTATACAGCAAGCTTTAATGATTTTTTTTAAAATTATTATTATAATACGTGTAAGGATGACAAAGTTAATAACCCTGAAACATATATAAACATCTGTTATATTTAATTAGTCCAGTCATGTAAAGTTTTAAGGCCAACAGGATAAAGTAATCTATTTAAGCATTAATATCTGATGCAGAGGCTGTTATCAACTGTAAGACAGCTTTTAGAAAATGTTTGAACAACAACATATAGTTATGTGTATATTGGATTATTTGAAACATATGCAAAACATTTTTCAGATTCCATTTTAGGGCCCATCTTCAAAAAATGTTAGGTCCTGTGAAAATTAACAATCTGTAAGAATGTATTTTTTGTAGATAAATGCTGCATAACTATTAATTATCACTCTGTAGGATAAATAGTTTGCTTATTTAGAACATTATTGATCCACTGGAACTAAATCATTCACATTTTTGGATTCACATATTTACATTTCCTGGCTTCAAGGCTATCATGTCCAAATGTGTAGCAGTGCAGAGCACAGGTATTTTTCCATGTAATAGCCAGGCAAAGTACAGAAACAAATTTGTCATTAGAAATAATTTGATTACACAAACCATAACAAAAAAAACTATATATATCAACACAACCTTGGTATCGGTTTGTAAATTTACTTGTTTGTAATTTTTGTACTAGAATTAATGAATGAATGAATTAAAAGTATTCTTAAAAATGCTGCAGTGTTTTGTTTTTCATTAAGAATGTGTTGCTAGATTGTAACGCTGCATGATTTTGGAAGGAAATTAATAATCATTATCAACCATAATATCATCTCAAAATCAACTGAATCAAAGAGATGGAAACTATTGTAATGTATTTGTTTATTTACTTTGCTGTTTAATATTAAAATTATTTCAGCCCCAAAACAAACATTATGGAAGCGTATTGGTGCCACCAAATACTCTTACCACAAAAAAGTGATTAAAAACAATTGTGTTATTATTATTTTTTTATAACTTACGTATCTCATACGTATTACGTAAAAATACAAATGTCAATTGAACAATTCCAAACATAGACATACATACAGAAGTAGTACTTTTAGGGCTACTGTATTGTAAATACCAGAGGTCAGCAATTTCCATGACTGCCATGAAAACTGGTTTGGGGACAACTGAACACTGACTTTTTTTTTTTTAATGTGAAACCAATATGCTTCTGTAAACAGTAAGGTGTTCCTATTCATAATACTACATATTTCATGGATTAAGGAATTAAGAAATCTAAAATGTAAAAATCTCTCGATTCACAACATATTTTTAATTTTATTCTGATTATTTAATAATAATAATAATAATAATAATAATAATAATAATAATAATAATAATAATAATACATTAAATTGTAGCTTTGTTGTTTTAATTTTTAAAGAATCATCTGAGAGTGTCATTACACATTACGAGTAATGAAATTATATGCTTTGACTGATGAATCCAGGCCACATTAGATGCACTGCCTAATAGGACTGGGCAAATCCAATTGCCTTATTGATCAAGCACTTAATGATCTTGCAGCAATACATTTGACCTCTGTTTAATTTTCAGACCATTACAATCATAGCAAAATTTAGTATGGCTGGTAGCTATCACATTAGATATATAAAAACAGCTGTCTACAAAAGCCGTCTATATGTATACACACTCTTACCCCTCCCACTTCCCAGCTCCAATTTTAAATCAATGGACTATTCTGGCTAAATATATGACAATCCTTCTGAGGTTTGAATTAGCCATTAAACCTTAATATTGTGCTTTCAACCCTGGAAGACTCAGTCAAGCCCCTCTTGTAGACAATTAGGAGCCACATTAGTAATATGTCTGCTGTACATGTCTGTGTGTATATTTGGTGGAGCACAATGGTGAGTGTGTAAAACCTTGAAGACTGGTGAGCCTCCTTTTCCAAACAATTGTTTTTTAAGTCTAAATAATATAGTATGGATGATTTCTTGTACAACCTGACATGATTAATATGAATCAAATTCCTATGAAGGCAGCAATCCAAGATTTCCAGGAAGAATAGTATGTTGCCTGTATTGTATTCATTTGAATAACAGATTCCATAACTCAAACAAACAAAATAGGATGTACAGAATATATACAGTATTGTGCAAAAGTTTTAGGCAGGTGTGAAAAAATACTGTAAAGTAAGAATGCTTTCACAAATAGACATGTTATTAGATTATATGTATCAATTAACTAAATGCAAAGTGAGTGAACAGAAGAAAAATCTACATCAAATCCATATTTGTTGGGACCACCCTTTGCCTTCAAAACAACATCAATTCACTTGCACACAGTCAGGGATTTTGTAGGCATATAGTCCGGTGTATGATTAAACAATTATACCAAACAGGTGCTAATGATCATCAATTCAGTATGTGTTAATAAGGGCCACAATCCCACTTCACTCTGGGTAGGGGCCCCAGCGACTTGTTCTAACAGTCACTGAACCTGGGAGATTAAAGCCACTGGTTCAGTTTGTAATAGGGGCCAATAGCTACATATTAGCCACTAGCTCTCGCTGGTTGGGCAAGTTTAAGTGGTGGGTGCCTCTCAATGTTCTAGGATGTTGATCTAACTACCCTAGATGTAGGAGGTAAGTCAAGTTGGTCCTTCACTGTGTTGGCAATAATCTGTCAGTGCACCTCCTGCATCAGCTCTTCAGGTCTTCACTCCTCGGTCTCACTCAGTGGTTGTACCAGAAGTGAGATACTTTGTTGCCAACTCTCTATCTTAGCCTCCTTCTACAGGCTTCAGGCCTCCTGCTGGACACCTCTAAAATTTAAAGCAGGAATTCTTCTTCTTACCTGCCTCCTGCTGAACAGCTCCCTCTTGCAGCCCACTGAGGAATTTATCCATGTAATTCCAGCCAAGTCCACCTTGATCTTGTCGCTGTAACCTACAGACTAATTCCCAAAACAGAAGAGCAAATAATCCTACTGCCTACTCATGGCCCTGCCGACAACTGAAAAATTATTTGCGTAATTGTGCTACAGGGACCCTATCCCCATACACTCCCCAAAAGTAGCCCAAAATACTTGTGCACAAATTCTCCTTGCTGCTGCATCTAATAATATTATTTATTTCAGCATTAACCTATAATGCACTAAAAATAAATTCGACACTTGGTTCTTCAATTAACACTTTTAACCTAAGCATGGCCTGTATTTGGTCCAGCCATTCCCCACACCATAACTCGATACCTATACCACGTTGGAACCCATGGGTCACCCCAGAAAAATGCCATTACTGCTGAAGCCATTGGTACTGCTGCTGCCTATTGACTCTATCCATCCATTCAGAAACCAAATGCTGACAAATCCACAATCCTGCTGCACTACGCCAAATGACTATGTTGTCTATTCCACAGTCTCTGGGTGCATTGTCACAGTTCAATATAGCTGCTACACCATCTAGTGATATGTATCGGCACTAGGACCTAACTACCCCCTGTTCTGGGGCATTCCCAAGCCTGTGATCATAAAAAAACTATACAATCTTTGGACAGCAAGTGAAACACTAGGGTTACCTGGCAGCAGATGACCAGAGAAGTGAGACACTCCTGTGGTCATGAGGATTTCCGACCGGGAGAATCTAAGTGAACTTATATTAGGAATTTATACCCTCATTGCGGTGTAGGTGTGTTGATTCGGTTGGAAGCTGTCACTGCCATGGACCTGATCGCTCTTCCTTTCATGAAACATGCTCCACTCACTCTCCCACTCCTGTAGCAAAGGAAAGGAGAGGGATTACTCGGTCCAAGAGGAACTTGCATATGACCTGTGACATATCTGACCTAGACCTTTTAGAGCCAGTGGAGTTGGGATCCCTCGGAAGACAGACGACTGTTGGCCTGCTGAAGATGAACCTGTGGGGAGAGAAACATGATTAAAGAAAGGCAGAAAGGGAAGTAGAATGGAGGAGAAATGAATCAGTCATCATTCTGTGCGCAGAAGCGATTCAACTAACTCCCCTGTGTGTTTTCCATGCTCCTAATTCTCTGCTTCTTTTTCTCTCCCCATCTCCTCCTGGAACCAGCTGTTGGAGTGAAGAAGATAGAGTGGGGAGCTGTATACCAAGAGGGGTCCATTCCACTGGCTTTGAATGGGGGGAAACAACCCTGGCTTGAGTTTCCCTCGACAGTGGCCATTTAAGGGTGCCAACCATGATCAAACAAGGAGGAAGGCAACACAGAGTACGGAGTAGTGCGAGACTGTCTTCTGGCCAGGGCAGGATGGGGGAGAATTTGGTTTGGACAATTGATCTCCGGTAACAACTATAATCACACAAGAAAAATAAATACAATCAAGTGAATAAATAGTATGTGCTTCACACAAATCAGTGTCCACTTGATCACTGTGGTGACATCAGGATAAGCAATGTCCAAATTCAGAGATCACAATATAATGATAGAGCTCCATATTGAAGGTGTCAGCCATGAAGACCACATGGTTATTGTGAGAAATAACATTTAACCTTTCTTTTCTGCCTGATGGAGGCCAAAGCAGTATTTTATTATTAACATTGGCAGGTGATTTATTACTACTGTTTCTACTCCAGTAAAACCACATTAGCCTGCACTTGATGCATCATTTATTATCTCCAAGCTTCCCACAGTCTTGCCAAATGTAAAGTACTGTATTTTTCTTGTAACAAGAGTGCTGTGGTTAAAAGAAAATAAATATTAATAAAATAAAAAAAAGTTCTTAAGCTTTTGTTGACTAGGTTCTAAGGATCATGCAAAATTTATATAATTTGTTTGTACTATAATCTCCTTTAATTAAATCTTCAATTGGAAAACCAGTAGGCTACAGAATACCCACAAAAATACATGCAAATCTATGAGCACACACTGGAGAGATGGAGTACACAAATTAAAACACGAGCAGCACTTAATGCCGTAAGAAAGCAGATTTAAGAAATTATATAAATCAAAATCCTTACTTAAAAGGCTCAGAGTGTGAGCTCTCGAGTGTATGTTTTCTGCAGTATCTGAACTTGTTAAGGTTACTATTGTAGGAAAGACATTTAAAACATGTTTTTGTATTGTATTGTTTTATTAATCACAGGAAAAATAACCATTCAAAGAACATACCAATATATATTCTGGGATTGTTTATTTTTATTATTATTATTATTTTTTTTATTAAGAAATGTTGTTTCTTATACAATATACATTTTAATACACTAACAGCTGGTTTCACAGGCCTTGATTATCACTAGCCTAGAATTATCCTGCCTAAAATAGCATTGGGTAGTCCGAGACTAATGCTAATCTTGGTCTGTGAAACATGCCCCAATGGACCCGATTACCCAAAGTCTTGCCCTAAGTTTCCAGTAAGATCTTCTGATTAGTCTGTCCGATAGTATTACTTTACACCTATACACAAGAGACGACATACTGAGTAATAGTGGGAGAATATGCCTGGTTAACTTGGCTCGGCTCATGTTTCAGCTCACAGGGCCAAGTCGGGAGTTTGGCTCAGCTAGGTCCTCAATCCTGAGCAAATCAGGCTCCCCTACCTGTACTAACCTATGTAAGAACACACCACATGTTTTTGTTCTCATGCATTATATATGAGGGTAGTTGCTTTTAATTATCCTGAGGTATGAGGTTTTCCTTTTGAAATGTGATGACACAACAAATATCGATCCGCATTGACTAGTCTTTACTGGGGGTTGTCTTCAACTGTAGGGGATGACTTACAGAAATCCATGCTGTGCGGGAAATCCATTAGCAGCACTGCAGACCAAACAGCACACCCTCATTCACTGAAAGAGTGTCTGAATGAATGGCTTGCATATCCTGTTACACTCATGGACAAGAAAAGCCTTTAGGTACAGATCAGTCTGTGCTAGCAGATGATGTTGCAATCAGCTTTCAATTTTACTGTATAGATATTTAATGGTGCCATATTAGATAACAAGGCAGACATTGGGAGCACTGGGTTATTTTGATGAAGAAGGCACTCCCAGTATACCTTTAACATATCAGCATAATTCCTGGAAGGTGTGCAGGACATAAACCTGCTGCAAAACCAAACAGACAAAACAAAAAATAAACAGCTTTTCAACTGAAGAGAAGGAAACCTGTCCAGTGACAGTAGGATATATATATATTAACACTATCATTGTTTGTAACTACATGTCTATATGTCTAGGGGTGATTAGTTAAAGCTGACCATTGGGAATGTTTCCTAGTAGTGCATACCTGCTAATACCTGCTGTTGTTGCTGTAGTCTTTCTTTTACTGCACAACAACTATCTAAAATCAAAGGTGCTCATATAAAGCTCTTGCAATTATATTTGCTTTTGAAGGATTTAAATAATTAAGTATTTGATCATTATGAACCTTATGATGATTTATATTATCAATATTTAATACTGCATTCATTTTAAATCAGGCATTAATTCATTAATTTCTCTACTTAAACAGCTTAAAGCAGAAACAGAACTCCAAACAAATTTGTTTTACTCAATTAATACTCCAATGCATACTTCTATATCAGTGAAAATAGCCATTTTTGGATGTAGAAATAACACAGATAAATGCTGATCTTATTCACTAGCATCAAATGAAAACAATAATTGGAGCACAAGAGCTATGACCTTTACTTCTCTAAGCCAGCAGTTGCAGGAAAAGGAGGTTCACCAGAACAAAACAGATATTTGTCTGTCAGTAAATTGGTTTAGCTCAATTATTCATGACTACTTACCATTTTTAATAGATCTTACTTGCCAACAGGTTATGCAGTAGGGATGGGACGGTATAAAATTTCCATGGTATATTTTTAAAATACCACGGTAACCCTAATATCATGGATAATCATACAACTTAATTCTGTATGTCTTCCATGCTTTTCAGTTTTAATTTAAGGTGATGGTGTAAAAACACCAACATATTAATTTTATGGGGTTTTAAATTTGACTGAAACAGTGTTAAAATATTACCCCAAGAGCTAAAGACATGCTCTGATGGCGCACTGTGGGAATGCAGAGGACTTTCATGGTTAAACTAGCTAACATTGGTAGATCTGCTCGCATGAGTAATCCACCACATCACAGGATCCTTTTCAGCAGTGATTTGCATCAATTCTAAATAGCCAGAGATCCAACTCCTAGTTCTGGTTTGGATTCCCCCACTTCTGCACATTTCCCCTGTACAGGCATTGTTGTAATTTTCTGCAGTAGCTGACAAAGGCCACCTGATGCTGAGCCTTTGTTTTCCCCTGTGCTACTTTCAGCAGCAGTCCCTATTCCTGTGGGTTCTTCTTGCTGGGACAATTTAACAGTAGCCGTGACTACTGCCTCTTTTGCTGTGATGATAGTAACGTCCTCTACATTTTCAGAGAAGCTGTCCTTGAATCTGGGGTCCAGAAAACTAGCAATGTCAATCAGATTTTTGATGTTGTTACTTGAGTACCTTGCAATCAGGTCATCCTTTATGGTAGCCTTCACGTGCTTGTCCAACTCACCGTGATTGGTCTCTTCTGTGAACAAAGCATTTGTCAGACGATGAAGAACTGTCTTCAGTGCTGATATAATGACATACCTTTTAGCAACTACAGAATCTGTAAAGGTGTTTAACAGTCCACGAACTTCACAGACATCTTCAAGAGATGATTTAAACAGTGTAATTTTAATGTAATACAAAGTATCAATAAATGCATGAATCATCATCAGAACTCCATGATTTAATTTAGAAATGTGCATGGATTAGTGACAGCAGCAATAAACTTTGAAAGTTGTAATATTCATCCTCTGCTCAGAATAATGCTGTGCTGCTGACCTTTTTATTTAAGACCTGTAATGTTTTAAAAATCAGATTTTTTACGCTGTAGATACATCCAATGTACAAACATTCAACACTAGAAAAATATAAAATTAAGTACAGTTTATTTGCTGGTTAGCAGTTGGAAATTATCTGTCATATTGCTTAAAACACAAACATTAACTGATATTGGTTATTACTTAAAAGCACTAGAACTAATGTTACTTTTGAAATGACTGCATCAGTTGCAGGCTGACTATGGAGAACTATCCATGCCAACATTTTAAATAAATACATAAATCACTCAATAAATAAATATTGAAATAAATAAATATATACATGGATGTGGATAGTCATCCATACCTGAGGTGTGTAAAAGGTTGAATGTGTTTCCACTATGAACACAAACTAGTGACCTGCAGTGTCTACAAAATGTGAATTCTTCAGACATGTTTTTCTTATATTCCAAATACATCCGTGCAGTAGATTTATTACATTTGTGGAAGGAAATGCATATTGTGGTGAAAATACATAAAATAACACAGTTTCACAGAGGTTGGATGCAAGTAGTAGACAGCAATTATCACCAGATTTACAATAAAAGATGCAGCACCTATAACACAGACCCATCACATGAAGACTTTAACCCTCTCACTTGCGTTAAGTTGAATCAAATGATATTTGCATATGCTGGATGGTTGAAAACTTTGATTTAGTCTGGGTCTATTTTATAACTGCAGCTCCTGGTAAAGCCTGCTGATAAGAGTCTGGTATTACCAGTTATTGAGGGGTTAGTTATCTGGGCCATTTAAAACCAAATTGGGATTGCATCAGGCATATTGAATGGATGTTTGTATTGTTTTATTTTAATGTGTCATAAGTATGTTTTGAGAAATATATAATAGATTGAGAAATTGGCAATTTGTTTTTGTACTGGAAATAACGAGAAACAATTGCTGCCTGTTTCAAATAACAACAACATTATTTTGCACTATAGAAAGACTGACTTGGAGAATGCTATGCTGATGGTTCCCCTCTACACTGCTTTACAGCTGGATACATTGGGACAACATTTTTACACTATTTTTGGACTAAAGGCTCAGCCTGGAACACATTGCTTAATCTATGATATTGATCTCAGAAATCACCAACATTTCTTTGTTCACATAGTCATCATTCTGTAGGTTAAAAGTACTTAATTACGATTGTATGAATTCAACAGTGTAACAACGTTTTGTAACAACACTAAATTAGTAGAAACCGGTACCATGTGGATAGTTTCATAGTTAAGAATAGGGAAATAATCTATTTCCAGCCTTTTTACAAAGCAAAAACTATCCATTGTATTTGTGAATATATATTAACCTCTACCCACATGAAAATAATATCCTCCACCCCACACCCCAAAACAATCAACCAACCACACACTATTGTACCAAATTATACATTTTCCACTTACACATAATCTTCAGTAATTTATTAAAACAGCTTGAGGCATTACACCAAATGCAGAAAAAATTATACTAATTTCACAGAAATATGAGTATTTTGTTTTCCTGTCAGTGATTGTAGTTTAGCGACTGCAAGTAGTGTGGCAGGGTCAGGTGTATAGTTATAATGACCATAACGTTGTCCCATTTCACCTGTCTTGCTTTTTCTTCTGTATAACGAGATTGTTCTTCATATGACTCCTTGGCTTACCTAGACAGTTTGGATACATGCTTCATTTAATCTTCTCTTCCTAGACGGTGAAGTGAAACGGGCTGCCACTTGTCACATGGAAACAACCCATAATAGGCCAATCAGTGGTGTTATAAGTACGTTTATGTCCCTAAATGCCAACATGGGAGTGAAACCAAAAGCCATCTAAAGCTCAATCTCTGAACTACTATTTCCCAATTCTCTCTGTCCACATTTATATTACACTCACTCTGAAACTCATTTAGAGTTTGCCATGATTGCAACACATTTATATCTTTGTTGAGTGTTGGGGAAGAGATAGACTGCAGATCTTTAAAGTGGAGTTTGGTGGTGTGGTGTAGTGTGGACTGGTTTATTAACTGATTACCCAAGCCATGTCTTTTAGTACCTGATCAGATATTTAGTATTTTTTTCCAAACATAAACTTATAGCCAAAAACACACGCAACAGAACATCCAATTTAACTAAAAAGTGAATATTTCTTATAAAATATATACATATTTATATAAATATATTAAATGTAATCAAGTTTACAATTTAGTACTTTTTATTTAAAATGCACATACAAAATGTGTCAAATCACATAAAAAATCACATCTCCACAAGATTCGACATTTCAGTTCAAATAACACAGAATAAATCATGGACTAAATTAACCTAGACATGACACTGGAAGAAAATAGGTCAGCTAAGTTAGCTGGGGTTACAGCTCTAGTGAACTGCTACAGGGCAAATGTATTTTAAAGCATAAATATATATATTTTTTAAATAATGAATCTATGAATCAAACATATGATGTCCTCCTCAAATAAAAAAAGCTCAGATAATATTTTTGACAATATGCAGTATGAGTATGTGCATGAAGTGAAGACTTTTTAATAAGAACTTTAAATAGATGTTTATTGAACTGATTTACAGGACCAATTTACTACAATCATATTATGAGATAATTGTCAAGACACCATTGTATTATTCATACAGCCATTTGGTAACTTAATAAAACAACAAAGGATGAGCTCTGGAGACATTTGTTTCCCCAGGATCTTCTCAAAATATATTGTTCTTCTGGAAAAAGAGACTATTAGAAAGTGTGTGGACATTGATTATTTAAAGATTGCAATCCCAGACTAAAACAAACAGTGAAATAGGACTGTCCATTAACACTTCCTCTAATTCAATAAAGAGGCAGCCCATGCTGTTAAGATATACTCCCAATAGCATCACATTTCCTTCACCCCATCTGTGAGGGGGTAGTAAACAGATTAGCTTTCTAGCCCAATTATACAAGGACTTTAAACAGAAAACAATGTAAAACCTTTGTGTTTCCTGCACAGTGATATAAAACAATCTTTTTAACACAAACCAGTGAAATAATTTGTTTATCTTGCTATACTCCTTTTTTTAAATAAACATGATCATATTGCTCAGGAGTGGTCTGTATGATTTTGGAATATGCTTTATTTAAAACAGCATTGAACTATGGACAGCTGTTCAAAAAGAAAAGGAAAAAACATTTCAATTATTATTTTTGAAAGGCTATCCGACAGTAAAAATGTAAATGTACCAATGTACCAATTACCAATTTTTAGTATCATGCTGATATTCAATTTGAGCAAACTGTGACTGTTTTGAATTATTGGCAAAGGAAAAAATGTTAAAACACTTTTCACTAGCCATCATCATGCTAACACTAGAATGCACACATACTGCAATGCTCAGTATGTGCACATGGTTGAACATGCTACTGACCTTGGGAAAGTGAATGGTGTCAGCCAAAATCTGCAAAAATGACACCTCACTTCTTCTGAATATTGAAATAGACTGAACAATCAAATACGTATGCCTAGATTGTGAGTACATCCATATATGTAAAGATATTAATGCAAATTGACAATACATAATCCTTCTTGTATTTATGTTCAAAGAATATCTTACAAAATGTCTTAAATCATGGGGTTCCAATTTAGCTGAGGATTTTACATTCCATTTTCACACATGCATCAAAAGTAGATTTCTATTTTAGGATCTGAATCATATTTTGTTAATCTTTGTTAAATATTAGAACTACAGTAGCTGCAGTTTTATACTGTCTTTTACAATTTGTTATAGGAATTTAAAGTCCAGTGCTGGGGTGGAAAACTGTAAGCAAAGTATTTTAATTAACAATGGGGTAACAAAATGTGATTAAAACATATACAAAACAAGACAATACTATGGAATATTACATTATATTGCACAAATGGATTTTGATAAAGTAATACTTTATGTGCCATTACATTACTTGTGATTATAAAAAGTGGATATCAACAGCAGATTGTTTTGTATTATTATTATTTTAACTATAATTCAGCCTGAAGCCCAATTTGCATGGAATTAACATGCAGATGGATTTGGGTAGAGTTGGTCAAAAGCAAAGGAGTTGTAGTAACTTCCACAATACAGACATGTTGCTCAATTTGTAATTAAATGCAAAGTTGTGACAAACACTGAACCATATGAAAGATTGGAGAAGATTGGAGTATGGTCTACAAATGTAATCTAAACATGTGTCTAAAGGATAAGTCAAAAGATGATCAGACATTGTGGGAAAAAGGAGGATGACTTACATGGGACTACATTGAATAAATGTTTGTATCCATATGACCAGATTGCACCTAAAAAAATATCTCATCCCCGATTCTAAAAAAATGAATAATGTAAACCACTACAATATACATGTAAAGGTTATAATGCAAAGTCCAGACCAATGGGTTTAACACTACTGTTCCTCCAGCCAAACTCAACACTTCACCAATATCTTCAGTGTCTCATGGCCACTCGTCACCCTCAGCAGGGAAGTTCAGCTCATTGGCTGCCTGGAGCGCAGCAGCAGCTCAGTCCCAAATTCATTTCAATCTTGGCATCCTGCAGCCTCCTGCATTCACGAAGTAATGTGGCTCCACATAACCCCGGCCAGCAGCAATCCCTTCAGCATTGTGCAGACTCTCGCACACTTCATTGATTCCAAGAATCTTAGTCACGGCTCCCCTCCCTCCAACTGCCACTCCACAGCAGCCTCCAATATATATATATATATATATATTCAGTCCAGGCTTTCTTTTCTTGTCCATCTTTGCATGCCTTTTCATGCAGTCCAAATGTCTGCAGCAATTCATCTTACAAATAATGACTCAATTTGGGGTGGGGGGGCGTTAATTTCAACATATACAGTCAATTACCATCAACATTAATCCACTAATAGGTAAGGTAATATTAAGCATTAAATTGAAAGCATAGCTACCATATTCTCTCGTACTTTTAATACATATTTTGCAAGTTTAGCACATTATGACTGTTTAGAGATAACTAGCTAGCTAACTACTAAAATAAACACTACCCAATTGTGCTAGAATGTAGAAAGTTGCCGCTTAGCTAGCTAGGTGATCATGCTTAGGATAGCGAGGACGTGTTAGCTAGTGGAGGAGACGTCACAGGCATGCGGCTGTGTTGTAGTCCCGTTCTTCTAAAAGTTAGCATTTTGTTAGCTTTTCCTTGCTGTCGGTAAGTTTGTGCTTCAAGACCTATAAGGGCTGAATATATTGAAAGACGATAACTTCCACAAGAAACATATAAGATGGCCTAAGCCTGTGTTGAACTTAGACCTTATTTGAGCGATTTTTCGGAATCTCTATGGGACAAATGAATGGGATTTTTGCGTTAGGAACTGGAAGTTCACTTCCATACGCTAGTGCCTACAAAGTGATGACACCACGATACATGATATGAACATGCACTTAGAATCTTTTGTGAAAAGTATATAGATTTATTTTTATGGTGCTCTTCATTTGATATACACAGACAATGCTGAATTAATATTGAATTGTATGCATATTAAATATTCTGCATTATTTTATTTATGTATTTTAATGTACATATACACACAAATATTGGCACCCTTCCATTTGAACAATGTAATCCACCAATTCAACTACACTCCACAGCTTCAGATAGTAAAAGCATCAAGAGAACAAAATACCTACAAAACAAATAATTAAATTGCTTTAAAATAAGTTCAGTTATGGAATTAATTGTTTGTATTGATTTTTTTGCTCTTTTCTCTCTCCATCTTGCTATTGTATGGAACAATGTGCCATGCTGTTAAATGTCTGGTATTGTATTGTACAATATACTAGAGAACACCATATTATCTGTACCATTGAGGATTATATTTCCATGGGAGCCTGTGTCTCCTGACATACTGCAGCTTTTCATTCTATGTTCATCCATGGTATGCACCACTATAAAAATATAAAGCTCATTGAGATTATTGTCTTTCTATGCCTAGGCAGAAAGAGGCCTCTCTCCTGAAGTTCAAGACCATCTTAGCAACACAACAAGGCAGGAGGCTGATGGTATCATGTGATTATATTCTGAGCTCATGATATAGATGTGATCAGAAATAATTGGTTAGTTAGCACCTTTAAATGTCTACAATCAAATGAACAAGACCAGAAGGAGAAGACAAACGAAGACCAGAGGAAGACTGCTGAAGACACACCAGGTTGCCTGCTGCCAACGGAGACCTCATGAGTCTGTGAGGAGCAGAGAAGAGCAGTGCCTTATCTATGTTCTTTTCTATAACTCAATAGAAGCTAAATACATCATAATTTATTATTATAATCAAAATGATAAAAGGTTCAGATTAAGGGATAGACACTTGTGACTTGCCACTGTGGTAGAAGAAAGTTTTGGAGTTGGGAGTTCTAATCAGAATTTATTACGTACATGGGAAGAACAGCAGACACACAACTCAAAAGATTTTAGGCTAGCATAACACTGCTCTTCAAAGGTTTTGAGGTAATACAAAGCTTTTATATCACCTCTGGGACATACCCTCAAGGGGATTTAACGTATACATATTATATATTAATATCAGTGTCTGAATGGTCATTTCTAATAACTATAGCAGTGATTTCATTGGCATTCTAAACTAAGCCTTCCCATCTTATCAATATTTTAATAATTACACATGAATAATAATCATTAACCTCTACATTGCCAATTGTATTGGAGGTAATTTGCAGATAATACGTTGCAAGAAAGGAATGTGAGTTGCAGATAACAGAAGAAGGGAGTGATACGAAAGTTAATCACTTCAAAATCACTGGATAAATGTGTAGTTAAGAGCCTCAAAGAGAAATGATGGATGAAATTACCTTTATTCAATAACATTTCTCATTGCCTTTACTTTCAGATCAGTAATGCTATATATATATACAGTGCATCCGGAAAGTATTCACAGCGCTTCACTTTTTCCACATTGTGTTACAGCCTTATTCCAAAATGGATTCAATTAATTATTTTCCTCAAAATTCTACAAACAATACCCCATAATGACAATGTGAAAGAAGTTTGTTTGAAATCTTTACAAGTTTATTAAAAATAAAAAACAAAACAAGCACATGTACATAAGTATTCACAGCCTTTGCCATGACACTCAAAATTGAGCTCAGGTGTATCCTGTTTCCACTGATCATCCTTGAGATGTTTCTACAACTTGATTGGAGTCCACCTGTGGTAAATTCAGTTGATTGGACATGATTTGGAAAGGCACACACTTGTCTATATAAGGTCCCACAGTTAACAGTGCATGTCAGAGCACAAACCAAGCCATGAAGTCCAAGGAATTGTCTGTAGACCGCTGAGACAGGATTGTATCGAGGCACAGATCGGGGGAAGGGTACAAAAACATTTCTGCAGCATTGAAGGTCCCAATGAGCACAGTGGCCTCCATCATCCATAAATGGAAGAAGTTTGGAACCACCAGGACTCTTCCTAGAGCTGGCCGCCCGGCCAAACTGAGCGATTGGGGGAGAAGGGCCTTCGTCAGGGAGGTGACCAAGAACCCGATGGTCACTCTGACAGAGCTCCAGCATGTCTCTGTGGAGAGAGGAGAACCTTCCAGAAGAACAACCATCTCTGCAGCACTCCACCAATCAGGCCTGTATGGTAGGGTGGCCAGACGGAAGCCACTCCTCAGTAAAAGGCACATGACAGCCCGCCTGAAGTTTGCCAAAAGGCACCTGAAGGACTCTCAGACCATGAGAAACAAAATTCTCTGGTCTGATGAAACAAAGATTGAACTCTTTGGTCTGAATGGCAAGCATCATGTCTGACCAGGCACCACTCATCACCTGGCCAATATCATCCCTACAGTGAAGCATGGTGGTGGCAGCATCATGCTGTGGGGATGTTTTTCTGCGGCAGGAACTGGGAGACTAGTCAGGATTGAGGGAAAGATTAATGCAGCAATGTACAGAGACATCCTTGATGACAACCTGCTCCAGAGCGCTCTGGACCTCAGACTGGGGCGAAGGCTCATCTTCCAACAGGACAACGACCCTAAGCACACAGCCAAGATAACAAAGGAGTGGCTACAGGACAACTCTGTGAATGTCCTTGAGTGGCCCAGCCAGAGCCCAGACTTGAACCCGATTGAACATCTCTGGAGAGATCTGAAAATGGCTGTGCACCGACACTCCACATCCAACCTGATGGAGCTTGAGAGGTCCTGCCAAGAAGAATGGAAGAAACTGACCAAAAATAGGTGTGCCAAGCTTGTAGTATCATACTCAAAAAGACTTGAGGCTGTAATTGGTGCCAAAGGTGCTTCAACAAAGTATTGCGCAAAGGCTGTGAATACTTTTTTTGTTTTTTTATTTTTAATAAATTTGCAAAGATTTCAAACAAACTTCTTTCACGTTGTCATTATGGGGTATTGTTTGTAGAATTTTGAGGAAAATTATGAATTTAATCCATTTTAGAATAAGGCTGTAACAAAACAAAATGTGGAAAAAGTGAAGCGCTGTGAATACTTTCCAGATGCACTGTATATATCGCAACCCTTGCATTATTACAAATACGTAAAATGAAAAACTGTAAAATGACAAATCAACAGTTTATACTTATTTTCTGTACAGGCTGCCAGTAAAGGAGAGAGAAGTAAAACCTATTTTCCCTTCCCTATGAAAAAAGTCTTAAGTAGTGGGAAGGGCATTTTACATAGCAATTAGATTAACAGATCACATCAGAATAAATACAATGCATTCGCTGCCACTTAAAAGAATTGAAGTGCTAGCTTATGTCTTGATGAGAGCAACATTTAATTTGTACAAACACAAGTAAATGTGTCAGTTTACACCACAGGAGGAGGCTCTCTGTGAATTACACTTCCGAGAATTGGCCTGCCTAACCATGTTTGAAAGTTTTTTTTTTTTTTTGGTGTGTGTTCCTGTCTTTCACGAGCAGAGAAGCTCAGGAGAGGTGCTACATATTGAATACATAGTGGATGCTTTTAGATCATCAGTGTGTGAAAACAGACTAAGCAAGTCTTGCATTTTGCAGTTTAAATGTAAAGATATGGTTCAGCTGTTTGAGTAACTGCTGGAGTTTAATCTCCTTAGATAATGCTCCTATTTTACTTGTATGGGTTATGTCCTTTTACTAGCATGTATATCCTGATACTTATATTCTATGCATTGCATGCAGTAGAGGATATAAGATGTAATTGGTGCTTAATTTTTATTATTATGTTCACCATGTGAGAATTATTTCATTTAATACCACTAATGGGTGATTCTATATGTTGTTGTTTTTTTTCCTGGAGACATAGGTGAGCACTGGTAGTATTCATAGGTAATATAAAATGTATTTGAGGCACATAGGTGGATCTTTGTTAGTATACTGTGGCCTAGACCAAGTTAAAACACAAATTACAAACTTGTACCATATCAGGATTGTATTTATAAGTAGTAGAAATTTACTTCTGACAATAAATGAAACCCATTAATGGGTAGAGGTTTGTAATTTGAAGTTAGCAGGAAGGGCAAAATTAGACTTTCAACTTTGCTGGTCATACACTCAAATGCATAAACCTGTTAATGCATAAAACTCCAATCAAACCTTAGAATAATCCATAGTCAAAGCCATCATGTGCTAAATTAACAAAATGTGATGCCAACCCGGGAGGGGCGCCACAGGACCACCCTCCCCGGATCCTAAGGGAGGTGAATTTAAAGATGGAGCACCTGACATTCAGCACCCTGAGAGTTGTCCCCTGCTTGATAAACCAGGAAGTGGGCTGCTTTATGGAGTTGAGAGTTGAGGAGGAGTGATTGAGGAGTTGAGAGGAGAAAGACATCAAACAAAATACATAATGGTAACAAATTGTGGCTTTTGGACTTGGATTTGCACATCACTCTCCTTTCACCATATCCCTGCTCTCTGTGTATGCCTGTTTTCCTAAACCCTGCCTATTTATGAGCAACCTCCCACCCATGGTGTCGCAAAATGTATATAATAATTAAAATGCACCACTGCTGTCCAGCACATATGCTGTAGTTCTACTTGCCTTGTATTTTTTGTAAGCATTCCAAAACACAGCTATTTCTAGTTTTTCACAAGTATGTAAATCAGATATAATGATAGGACTAACAGCATAAATGTCTGTACTGTAGAAGTAACATTATAAATTAACTGATGTCAGACAGCTCCCACTAGATAAATAGTTAAATAGTATAACCACTACATTTTGTGGAATTAATTTTCTGCAAAGCATGCAGTCATTGCCACACAAAATAAATAAAATAAGGAATACTCTTTGAAACTAATGAATTCAAAGAAAGATGTAAATGAACAGCATCAGTACTTATTTATATGGTGCTGTTTCATCAGTAAATTGAGGTTATTTTTCAAGTATTTAAAATAACCAGTTTTTAAATTGAAGTTACATTAGATAATTCAGGCATGCTCAGTTAAATGATACATTTGTGATATCAGTAATTGATGGTATTAATCTGAATTTAATTGTTCATAATCATGGTTTATAAGGGATAGTTAACCCTAGTGCAAAATATCAGTTAATTTCGAATTTAATTAAGACAAATGTTATATTGAAGCGAAGATGCAAAAGTCAAGAAAAACCTTTACATTTCGGATTCCTGATATATACACATTTTGAGTGGTTTTAGTGTGTTTCAATCTACTTAATTTCCTCCACAGTGGGTTAACATCCATTATAGTGAACTCTTAAGTGCATTAATACACTGCAAACTGAGTTAAAATTACTTTATTTGACTGAATAACCCTTTAGTCAGAATTTGATCAAGAATATGTACAAAGACACTGAGATTCACACTGTTTTTAATGGGGATAATGGAAGAACAGTAACCCTCCCCAAATCAATGTGCATAACAGATTTCTGCACCTATGCATAAGAAATCCTGTCCTGAAATATATAGACAGTGCCATCTAGTGGAATGTAAAGAAGGAAATCTGTATATGAAATAAATTCAAATATTCACATGAAATTGAGCTTCCACATTTAACATGTTATCTGATTACAGGTGAATAAAACCCTGTAAAGAGATTCCTGTTACAAGCTCACACATTGTTACCTCTGACTAAGATATATATGTTGTAGACTGTCCATCTATACCTCAAATTACATTGTTCATTCATAATAATTGTTACTGAAAGGCATATTTAAGACAGTAATTTATTCAGGTTTAGCTTCCTAGCAACTGCGATTTCAGTGCAATTCATGCTTACATGACCATTAACTGTGCAGACATAGGATTGTGTTTTGCATGTCATTTTCCCACTTACCATGGTCTGCCTTCAGACTTTTTAAAAAAGGGCAGCCTGTTTATGAAATTACTGAATGTTCAGCTGAGGTCTTGGACCTGGATTATGAAATGTTAGGTGAAATAGATTAACTGTGCAACCTTCTATGTTTTGCATTTATTCTGTTTTTGTTCTTCCTACAACTACATTTATGTATTGACATGAGGTGTGATTGTCATTCTTTAAAAAGAAGAACCTGTTCACTATACTTTGTCCCAGGTAACAATTGTGTATCACCATGAATCAAATAAACACAAAGGGAAGATGAATAAACAAACAAACAAACAAACAAACAAACAAATAAATAAATAAATAAATAAATAAATAAATAAATAAATAAGTGAAATAAAAGATTATATGTACTGAAAAATACTAATATTGAAAAAACAACTTCTGCAATACATAAACTTCTGGGCTGTTAAATTGATAGTAAGTTTGACAGTAATTACAGTACAAAGTTTAATTTACACCATAGATATGTTGCACCATAAGATGAAAAACATAAATCAAAGATTTTGCTTGAAAGGTCTATATGAAAGGTCTACATATGAAAACATACCCACATGTATATATTCAGATTATACTTACATTGTGCTTCTCTAAAAACAGAATACCAATCTGGAGAAAATAAACAATTAAAATAATCCATGAGGCCATCAGTGTTTTCGAGTCACAGCCGAAAAAAAAAACTGCCAACTGGAAAAAAACTGCCAACTGGAAAAAACCTGCGAAAAAAAACGAATCTTCTGCAGTACAACAACCGAATAATGCAGTAGGTGGCAGCACTAATAACAAGCATCTGAATACTAGAAATGTATCAAGTTAGCTAAGGCAATACATATAATAACAGAAGCAATCATTACGGAGGCACGCAAAACTGAATTTCAATGAATGAACAAACAAAAAAGTGGATGGAATATGTGATATACAAATAGAAATTTGCTGTCAACAATGGTCTTACACCATTCTGTATTATCATTTCCCTTAGGAGCTGTGCCTGTACCTTTTTTTTAGCTTTCATTAATGTAAAACAGCATGCAATATACTTGATGACAACACAGTACACATACACAAATATTATTATTAATGTTAATTGGTATTATTAATAATCATAATAATTAATAATGCATGGAAGAATAAGACTCATCCACAGTTACAGCAACAGAGTGATTTTTGAAGCCTATACTCACCTTTGTGTTTTGAATTCTAATTCTGACACATTACATAGTTTTCCATTTCAGATTTCGATCAAGACTCTCATAGATTACACAATCATCCAAGCAGCAGGATCTACAGCACCTTATTTTAGCCATCAAGTATAATAAACCACATTTGAGTGTATACTAACTTTAGGTGGTATTTAGCATTTCATTTACATTGTACTTTTACACTCGATTTCTGTGGATTTGTAAGATTTTACTTTAGATAGTACACTTATTTTGATCACAATTGTTGGTGGATACACCCTACATAATATTATGTCTCTCGCTCACACCCTGCAAAATGTATATTTTTAATAACCATTTAACACTAACACTCTATACAGCAATTTTAGTTTGGGACAACGTTGGATTCAAGCTAGATAACTGACAGTGGGCCAGTGTAATTTTGCTCATCAGGCCTATGTTGGCCTATGGTTAGTGTGCCAACCAACCTCTTGCTAACCAAGCCAACCAAAAACCAACGTAGAGAGGGCTGAGGTGTTCCTGCCACCAGAGCCTGAGGTAGAAGCTGTCACTGTCCCTGAAGCCCAAGTGTCCTCATGCTGACCTAGAATGGGAGATGGACCTGCCCCTGCCAGTAACTACCCTGGAAGAGGAGTGGGAGATGTCACTCCTTTAATTTCTCCTAGAGTGGGAGATGGATCTGCCTGACCCAGAACTCCTCCCAGGGGAGCTGGAAGAGCTTCTGTTACCAGACGATGCGCTGCCATGGCCAGAGCCACCAGAACCAAGCCACTGCTGAAAGGGGGTTGCTCCTCGTCTTCGACCTCCACCCCTGCTTTCCCTGTAGGCGTTTTCTGGGCTCCCTCTGCTCCTTGGCATCCTGGTTGCCATTCCAGGCTGTGTGGCTGCCACTTGGGCATTCTTCACCTTTCCCCGTGGTCCCCCGACTTTGTGCTGTCACCACTGTATCATGGACATCGCTCAGTCTACTCTCCATCTTCCCCTCATCCTGGCCACCTGCCTGTGGCCCCAGGGCTCTGGCTGCCCTCCTTCAGCCCTCTGTGGCTGGCCATCAATTACCTGCTTGGTGTGCCTCCTTGTCTGGTCACTGGGAGTGAGGGTTTGAGGGGCACACAATGGTTTTGGTTGTAGTGAGGGACTGGAAGAAGTCACTTAGACCCCAGAGGAGCTAGGGTTTTATTTTTTATTTTTTATTTTTGATTTCATCACCTCCACCTCCACACTGTATAATACTGTTAGGTCCATAAATATTTGGACAGTGACACAATTGTCATCATTTGGCTCTGTATGCCACCACAATGGATTTGAAAGGAAACAATGTACTTTAAGTGTAGACTTTCATCTTTAATTTGAGGGGAGTTACATCCAAATTGGGTGAACTGTGTAGGAATTACACCCATTTTTATATGTGGCCCCCCCAATTTTAGGGGCTCAAAAGTATTTGGACAAACTAACATAATCATTAATTAAATTGTGAGTTTCAATACTTGGTTGCAAATCTTTTGTAGTCAATGACTGCCTGAAGTCTGGGACCCATAGACATCACCAGATGCTGGGTTTCTTCCCTGGCGATGCTCTGCCAAGCCTGTACTGTAGCCATCGTTTGTTCCTGCTTGTTCTTTGGGCGTTTTGCCTTCAGGTTTGCCTTAGAAATCAAAACAAACCAATCAGAGAGATAGAAAAAACATTAGGTGTGGACAAATTATTTCAACTATTTGGCCGGAAGACCATAGACCATAGAAAACAACTGTGACAGAATGGATGACAGAAGAGTTCTTTCCCTGGTGAAGTAAAACCCCTTCACAACAGTTGGCCAGATTAAGAACACAATCCAGGAGGTAGGCATATCTGTGTCAAAGTCAACAATCAAGAGAAGACTTCACCAGAGTAAATACAGAGGGTTTACCACAAAATGAAAGCAGGAAACAGGAAGACCAGATTAGACTTTGCCAAAAAACATCTAAAGAACCCTGTACAGTTCTGGAACAACATCCTATGGACAGATGAGACAAAGATCAACTTGTACCAGAATGATGGGAAAAGAAGAGTATGGAGAAGTGAAGGATCTGCTCATGATCCGAAGCATTCCACCTCCTCTGTAAAGCATGTTATGGCATGGGCATGTATGGCTGCCAAGGGAACTAGTTCCCTTGTATTTATTGATGATGTGACTGCTGACAAAAGCAGCAGGATGAATTCTGAAGTGTTTAGGGCTATATTAACTTCTCAGATTCAGCCAAATGCTTCAAAACTCATTGGACGGTGCTTCACAGTGCAGATGGACAATGACCCAAAACATACTGCGAAAGCAACCCAAGACTTTTGTAAGGCGAAGAAGTGGGATGTTCTGCAATGGCCAAGTCAATCACCTGACCTGAATCCAATTGAGCAGCATTTCACTTGCTGAAGGCAAAACTGAAGGCAAAACACCCCAAGAACAAGCAGGAACTAAAGACAGCTGCAGTACAGGCATCCCAGCAACCCAGCATCTGGTGATGTCTATGGGTCCCAGACTTCAGGCAGTCATTGACTGCAAAGGATTTCCAACCAAGTATTGAAATTCACTATTTAATTCATGATTATGATAGTTTGTCCAAATACTTTTGAGCCCCTGCAATTGGGTATTGTTGTCTAAAATATCCAATTATGTAGTGGCTCCACATAGACTATACATAGTGCAATACCTGTAGTACAGTTCCTTAACTGAGAATGAGTTTTGTCATATTGTGTAATATCTAGATTATACATAAATGGATTACATTTAAAAATAATCAAGCAAACCACACTGAGCTTTGACATATTGTGCAGGCAATGAGTAATGAACAACAGGCCTCTATTTAATTACTGGTTATTGAATCCTAAGCAGAATCATTGCTGTACTTACGGATGAGACTGGTATCAGCTATTGTTTGCATTGAGAACCTAAAAATTAAATCCCTTGGGCACTAAAGTGAAAATGAAGTAAAGTCTACACCACATATATTAAAGGTGATGGTGGCCAACCATGAGGATTCTCCCACTGTGTTTGATTAAAATATAAGAATGCATTTGTAGTTGCGTCGGAGGTGATAAATATTTAGTTTTTTTGGGTTTCATGAAGTGAAGCTTTGCTAATATCGAGCATTATTCCAGTTGTGTCATTAATCATAGCCATGCATATCAGCAATAATAAATTATTCTTTTGTGAGAAACTAATTTGGATCATACATTAATCTGATCCTTGATTTAGGACCTGAGCCAAGATATTTACCCTAATTAAAAATAAAAAAGACAAACAACAGCTTGCCAGTACGAATAAATCTCATAGATAGTGTTCTAACTCTAATGTGTAAAATGTTTACAGACAATAACTTTTCACCTGAGACGATTTCATAATTAATTTGCACGGTTTTTCATTTTAGATTAATTAATCCAAAGTGATGTAATGAATTGTATTCAATGGCGAATAACATCAGCTCTAGAATCCATGGGTACCATAAATACTTCCACTGCATGCATATTATCTGTTTTGTGTATGTTCTAATAAAACACAATTATATGAAAGTGGTCTACATTACACAAACTTACAAGGTTTAATTAGGGAAAATATATGAACAGAATAAATTATTATGCTCTTAGGACACCTCCTGAGTAATCACATAGTTATGTAAAATGAATGTATATATGAAATTCCTTATTACACATACAAATGTACCTGGCATGTAAAGTTATACTATTAAATCAAATCGAATCAAATATATAAATATATATATGTGTATATATATATATATATATACATACACCGATCAGCCATACCATTATGGTCACTGACAAGTGAAGTGAATAACACTGATAATCTCATTATCATGGCAACTGTCAGTGGGTGGGATATATTAGGCAGCAAGTGAACATATTTTCCTCAAAGTTGATGTGTGAGAAACAGGAAAAATGGGCAAGCGTAAGGATCTGAGCGACTTTGACAAGGGCCAAATTGTGATGGCTAGACGACTGGGTCAGAGCATCTCCAAAACTAGACCTCTGAAGGTGTGCTGTGGTATCTGGCACCAAGACGGTAGCAGCAGATCCTTTAAGTCCTGTAAATTGTGAGGTGGGGACTCCATGGATCGGACTTGTTTGTCCAGCACATCCCACAGATGCTCGATTGGATTGAGATCTGAGGAATTTGGAGGCCAAGTCAACACCTTGAACTCGTGACTCATCAGACCAGCCCACATTACATTACATTACATTATTTGTCATTTAGCAAACACTCTTATCCAGGGTGACTTACATTTGTACCCATTTATACAGCTGGGCATTTTACTGGAGCAATCTAAGTGATTTAACAACCTTCCAGTTATGAGTCCAGAGCCCTAACCACTACTCTACAGTGCTGCCACCTTCTTCCATTGCTCCATGGTCCAGTTCTGATGCTCACGTGCCCATTGTAGGTGCTTTCGGCAGTGGACAGGGGTCAGCATGGGCACCCTGACTGGTCTGCGGCTATGCAGCCCCATACGCAACAAACTGCGATGCACTGTGTGTTCTGACACCTTTCTATCAGAACCAGCATTCACTTTTTCAGCAATTTGAGCTACAGTAGCTCATCTGTTGGATCGGACCACACAGGCCAACCTTCACTCCCCACATGCTTCAATGAGCCTTGGTCGCCCATGACCCTGTCGCCGGTTCACCGCTTTTCCTTCCTTGGATCACTTTTGATAGGTACTGACCACTGCAGACCGGGAACACCCCACAAGAGCTGCAGTATTTGGAGATGCTCTGACCCAGTCGTCTAGCCTTCACAATTTGGCCCTTGTCAAAGTCGCTCAGATCCTCATGCTTGCCCATTTTTCCTGCTTCTAACACATCAACTTTGAGGACAAAATGTTCACTTGCTGCCTAATATATCCCACCCACTGACAGGTGCCATGATAACGAGATTATCAGTGTTATTCACTTCACCTGTCAGTGACCATAATGTTATGGCTGATCGGTGTACACTCACCTAAAGGATTATTAGGAACACCTGTTCAATTTCTCATTATTGCAATTATCTAACCAACCAATCACATGGCAGTTGCTTCAATGCATTTAGGGGTGTGGTCCTGGTCAAGACAATCTCCTGAACTCCAAACTGAATGTCTGAATGGGAAAGAAAGGTGATTTAAGCCATTTTGAGCGTGGCATGGTTGTTTGTGCCAGACGGGCCGGTCTGAGTATTTCACAATCTGCTCAGTTACTGGGATTTTCACGCACAACCATTTCTAGGGTTTACAAAGAATGGTGTGAAAAGGGAAAAACATCCAGTATGCGGCAGTCCTGTGGGCGAAAATGCCTTGTTGATGCTAGAGGTCAGAGGAGAATGGGCCGACTGATTCAAGCTGATAGAAGAGCAACGTTGACTGAAATAACCACTCGTTACAACCGAGGTATGCAGCAAAGCATTTGTGAAGCCACAACACGTACAACCTTGAGGCGGATGGGCTACAACAGCAGAAGACCCCACCGGGTACCACTCATCTCCACTACAAATAGGAAAAAGAGGCTACAATTTGCACAAGCTCACCAAAATTGGACAGTTGAAGACTGGAAAAATGTTGCCTGGTCTGATGAGTCTCGATTTCTGTTGAGACATTCAGATGGTAGAGTCAGAATTTGGCGTAAACACAATGAGAACATGGATCCATCATGCCTTGTTACCACTGTGCAGGCTGGTGGTGGTGGTGTAATGGTGTGGGGGGTGTTTTCTTGGCACACTTTAGGCCCCTTAGTGCCAATTGGGCATCGTTTAAATGCCACGGCCTACCTGAGCATTGTTTCTGACCATGTCCATCCCTTTATGACCACCATGTACCCATCCTCTGATGGCTACTTCCAGCAGGATAATGCACCATGTCACAAAGGTCGAATCATTTCAAATTGGTTTCTTGAACATGACAATGAGTTCACTGTACTAAACTGGCCCCCACAGTCACCAGATCTCAACCCAATAGAGCATCTTTGGGATGTGGTGGAACGGGAGCTTTGTGCCCTGGATGTGCATCCCACAAATCTCCATCAACTGCAAGATGCTATCCTATCAATATGGGCCAACATTTCTAAAGAATGCTTTCAGCACCTTGTTGAATCAATGCCACGTAGAATTAAGGCAGTTCTGAAGGCGAAAGGGGGTCAAACACAGTATTAGTATGGTGTTCCTAATAATCCTTTAGGTGAGTGTATATTGTCATAGAATTTTTAAACTTTTCATTTGGAAAATACACCTGCATTTACAGCAAAACAGCAGGGTTTTGAGGGTGCTTGTCTGGGGATCAGGGTTGCCATATCCACCAACAATCAATGCGGTAAGCAGGCAAAGGACAAAAATCTGAGCCTTCTATGTTAGTTTAAGGCTCTGTGGCAAACAAACAAAACTACACTGTAAAACTCCAAAGAAAAATGAGTCCCAGTGTAGTATATTTCTAATACTGTTAAGGGTGGTATTGATTCTAAATGGTTTCCCAATCAGAAAATGTTCAGGTCTTGCTTGGAACCAGATATTCTGAAATGTGAATAATACAAAAACTCTCTACACTCACATGTATCACACATTTCTAAGGGTTTATGTTTGTCAGGACTCGGCTGTTGAAATTAATAATTAAACTATAATTGCATGTGTTTTATTTAGATCACTATACCTGCCAAATTATGTGTTTATTTTTTTAATCCCAATCTGTTAATATTTCTTTATATGTTCCTAGTAAATGTTACGATGGATATGATACAGATGGAAAAGAAATCAGATTCTAAAATAAAGTATCAACCACAATTCGGGTGAGCCCTCATCAGGATTTTCAATTGTGTGGAGCTAAAAGACTTTGGTGTAAATGAGTAGCTAACAATATGTGAATTTTAACTAGCTCATTTAGTAGTGCAAATTTGAGTTTGAGCTGAGTGTGAGAAAAACTCTCATGTTGACCCTTAAGGGGAAATAATGAGATAGCAAATTACGTCAAATTTTAAACCTTTTTTTTTTTAGAAAGTTATACACTAAGAGTTCCAGACAAACTGAAAACTCACTAAAATGAATCAATACATGTGTGGTGTCAACAGAAGACTGTGGAAGGGGATTTAACCAGTATATTATTAACAACAGTGACAAATGTGCTTCAATGGCGTATGAAAGCCTTGCTTTTATAAAATGTATTAGTCCTTCTGCTGGTTATCTTTCAACTTGGAAGCACTGCCCAAGGGGGAGGGGTTTCTGCGCACTTCCATAGGAACCTGATCGAAAACATCATTCTATCAAAGCTGCCATTGACCCCTGCGCATGTCACTCAAAACAGGTCCCTTCCCACTTTCTGTTCTATAAAATGTGACATCTGTGCAGGTTCGTCCTCTTTTACCATTTCGCTGGACCTGAGAACGTAAGCTTTCTGTGTCTGTGTGTTGCATTACACCTTACAAACTGCATATTTCGGCTGGCTGGCTTCACTAATAGTGTTGTTCACCACCGTTCCGCTACATCTCTGTCTGTATTGTGTCTTATTAGTTAAATGTATAGCTAGTTTCGATCCTGTCTGTCCGCGTACCGGAGTTTCAGTTCACAAATAGAGCAGTGGGCACTACGGCGCGCCTGGAGCCCCAGCCTCCCACTGGGCGCTGCTGCAATCGCTGCCACGCCTGGCGATCTCCCACTCCGGCGAGTGACGGTAGGGGTTCGGTGGCTCTGGACCTCCGCCTCTCCCTGAGCACCTCCATCTCCTCCTCCAGATACGTAGCTTTGGAGACAGACGCGCCTTCCACGCCCGCTTCTCCGCCTGTGTCTGCTGCTCCACCTGCTTCTACATGCCACGGTAGCTGCTCCCCTCACGGCAGCTGCACCCTCCCTGCCTGACGTGCCCACGGTGCACACCACTACGGCTGTATGCAACCTCGCGCAAGCACATGAGCGACAGGGAAGAGCGGTGGAGCGACGCCTACGGGCCCCTTCCCCCTCTTCTGAGTTGATGCTAGCCCCCTTCCCGCTGCACCGTCTGAGATAGTGGTGGCGGCCGACCTGCTGATCAATGTGATGTGTCACGGCGCAAGGGCAACTGGACACCACCAGCTCTGGGTGTCACAGGCAAGACAGGTGCCTGTCATGGACAGGACCCGCCTCTTAGATGCGCCAATTTATAGCCAAGCTTTACTTTCAGCCCCTCTATGTAGGAGATGCTGACACGCACTCCCCAGGAGAGAGAACAGTCCCTGCAGCTAGCCAGGGTCTACTCTGTTACACCCTTGGAACAGCCTCGCAGGCAGCCTTCAGGAGCTCGACATCTCCCGACCTCAGCTACCAGGCAGCAGCCCAAGCAGCAGTCCCACCCCCCTTCCTAGTTCAAACCTTCTCCTGGAGAAGCGAGCAATCCAAAATGCATGTACATCGTGTTCACCCCCTGCGTTGTCTTCAATTATGTGCTGGCACCAGATAGAGTTGCCTCCATACACGTGTGTCTCTCCCTCTTCTGACTGAGAGCTCTCGTCAGGGTGTCCCCTTGCCAGAGGCTGCTGGGCCTCCTAGTGGCAGCATCACAGACATATGGCCTTACTCCTAGATGCACTAGTAGAGCAGCCGGCCTTGCTATTGTAAATGGAGGGTGTAAGAGTTTACCTCTGTAGCCCCGCTTTGTATATGCTGATTGCAGACAGTTCCTGGTAGAGCGTGACTATGGTCCTCGCTGCTGGACAGCCCAGGTTGGCACCAAGGGGCCTCTGTGGCTCCTGTCTGGAGTTGTGTTACCGAGGCCCCTGGCAGTTGCCTCGGGGCAGGCTCCCTTATCAGCTTGCTGACTCTTCCCTTGCAACGGTTTTGTTATACAGTAACCCCTCCCCCTTGGGCAGTGCTTCCGACTTGTAAGATTACGATAGGTTGCGTATGCTTCCATTGATGGAGTGTTGAAGAGCACTTGAGATGCCACTGTGTTCAAGGGAACTGCGAAAACTGGGCAGAATGAAATTTGCAAGCCAGAAAGAAAGAAGGGCAAAATGTATTTTTAAGTAGTGCTACTGGCCATTGTTTAGGCAACTTTTTTTCTTTTGTGTGATTAGTTTGTTGAGTGATTACCTTATTACTGTTAATAAACCCACATTAAACTCAAATTCACTGATTCGTGGAACCTTACTGCATGCTTTAACAGTTGAATTTCTCATTTTTAGCAAAGCAGTGATGATACATTGTTATATCACCTGTTAAAGGGCTATTTAACAATTACATTCAGTTCCACATTACTAACGGTGTGATTTTCAGTTTGTTTGCACCCCCCCAAATTGTTTTTGCACCAGCCGCCACTGCTAGTCTATGCAAGTTAGTCAGTTGCATCAAAATTAAGACTGACTAAGACTTAGCCTGAAAAGTTAGCCTTCTCACCCCCAGGCTAACTTGGAACTTAAGTCTATCTTTGAATAGACAGCTGGTCTGAGTCTACAGCGACAGTCACTGATGCTGACAGGCAGGAGGAGCCTCCTGATGTTTCACACACCCTACTGTCCCACACAGCAATCCCCACAAACATCGAGACTGCTCCCCACAGATTTAAATAACCAACTGTATATTTTACCTTTAGACACTTTAATTTGTATTGTAGCGATCTCGAGCCTCGCTAGGGGGCCTGGGGCTTTTAGTGATGTGGTAAGATCGCTGCATTGTGGCGTGAGTAAACCCTTGATTCCTCACACTATTATGGCTAAGTATGGCTGTGCTGTATTTTGCACTTTTGTTTTGCTATTGTAGTCACCCCTGGGTAAGGGCCTCTGGCAAAGGAATAAAAAAATAATAATAAATAAAATAAAATAAAATAAAAAATAAATAATAATAATAATAATAATAATAATAATAATAATAATAATAATAATAATAATAAACTCTGCGTTGAGTTTAGTACTTGGATGTTTCCTCTTAAATTAGCATATTATTTTAATCGTTTCTCCCATCTTTGACAGAACGCACAGCGCACACACAGCAGATTGATGATGTTAACTTTTTCATTTTATTTTGTGTTTGAATGCGTTAGTGAAAGTTTCTGAAAATGGTGCCCAAATTATATATTTATCTGCATTATATTTCAATAACTAGCATAGATTTTCAGTTAACTGGGATCATCGCTGTTAGAGAAACGTTCGCCATGTTTTTTGTTTTTTTTTTCCTTCAGGCGTCTTAAAACAATTCCCAGAATGCAATGATTGACTAACTAAGACCAGTCTAAGGAAAGAAGGTTTTATGCAACGGTCTTAACTGAGTGTCTTATCATTAGTAGGACTTATAATTATACTAAGACAAAGATGTTTATGCAGCTGGCCCCAAGGCTAACGTAATACCTTCAAGGTTTTGTTTCATGCAACAGTCTTGTCACGAGTTCTTACCTAAGTCCAATTTTACAGGACTTAGACTAAGGCTAAGACTTAAGGTAAGACCTTTTTAGTGCAACCAGCCTCTGGAGCCTAGAAACAATCAGATTGTGCATATACAACTATATACGTATATTACCAGTAGTCCAAAGAGATGATTTATATGATCACCCTTAACTTGTTATGTATAATAAACTTAATTTCTTAATGGTTCAACAAATAATGTTTCTTTAAGGTATGCAGAACAAGTTCTGCATAATAGAAACATCAGTAATTCATTATGTATTTTTTTTTTCAATTGACACATTAAGCATTTAGTGTGAGACTTTTTTGTTTTTAATTGTTTCTTTTAATGTTTGAGGACACCAGCCTTTCAGAAACCATTTACCCTAACTAGTGCAGTAAAGATGTATCAGTATGATGTAAACATTGTGGCTTCCCCCAGCAATATTCCTAACATATTCTGGGTGATGCAATCGCAGTTATGTATCACAGTCAGAGCTAGATTAAGAAACATTTTATCTAACAAATAACTCTTCATAAAGGTTATGTTCAATTTACCATTCTCTATTATAAATAGCTGACTATGGCACAACACCATAAATGTATCATTCATAAAATGAATGTTTCTGGTAACAGTCCAGCAGCTGTGTGTCATCGATTATGCAAAATAATGTAGAGTAAATGGATGCAGATAACAGTATTTTTACAGACAGCAAAACTAATCATTTCCACCAAGACATTGCTGAATCTCTGTTGGTAAAGAATGATAATTAAAAGTTTTCCTTCACTTCAGCTAACGATCCCATTAAAAATATCAGGTTGTTGCATCTTAACCACGTTTTTGCCATCAACGTTGCGGTTTATTTCATTTATTTATTTGTTTGCTTGCTTTGTATTCCAAAAGAAAGTTGTTTTTTATATACTTGGAACAGTCAAAGCAAAACAGAAAAGGGATCTATCAGGTAAACTATATTTATTAGTACATTTTCTCCAGCTGTATCAGCTATTGTGAATTTTAGTGGTCATAGAAAATGTAGTACAATGACTTCAACAGGGCATTAACCCCGGAGGCCAACTCCCCACAAAAACTCAGGCAATGCATGTCATTTTTGACTGTCATGGCCAACCATGACATTCACTTCTAGTCCTGTCCAGAGCAGCTGTTTTGTGATGGGACCTACCTCCCACTGAAGGCCACTGAATCCCACCTAATCCAGACTCAGAGTCAAGCCCTCAGAGGTGAAAGGGTAATACTTTGGGTTAATCTAGTAAAGAGAGGGCTATATTAATCACTTAGTCAGCCATCTGCATTGAAGTGACACATGTGTGAATTAGTTAACATTTTATTCTGCCGTCATGATCATACATTGGGGAAGCCTGCCCACCCCAAAGTAAATAAAATAAACACTTGTTGTATACAATGATTTTTAAATAGCTATCTCTTGGAAAAAACATTGACGATACTACTACTACTACTAATAATAATAATGATAATAATTCAAATACATTAATCTGTAATATGCATGCACACACACTCTTTATATAACTGGTGGTTAAACATACACTGAAATCCTTACACCATAAGGAAAATTACACCATAGGCTTATGCAAATGTTGTTTATCCACAAAATACAAAGCTGAACACTACGTTTTACTGATATTTTACCTCTATGACTTCAACACATCTACTATTGCCCCTTGTAATGGAGTGCAATTCTGTACATTTCTGTTTCAGTCATGAGCTTTCAGACAGCTTTCAAAAGCTGAACTAATTAAGATAAGGGAGCTGTATGCAAATCTAGAAAAAGTTAGCAGATGATTTCCCTGTTATTTTAAAATGGTGAACCTGAAAGTTGGTAGAGGAGGAATATTCAGTGTTATCTTGGCTTCAAGGAAGGAACAAAAGTGATCATGTATTTCAAGCCTTCACAAGGAAGGCTATTCTGTGAGGGAAACTGTAAATGTCAAAATGTTTCATAATGGAGTGAAAACACCACTTTCAGCATGCAGAAAAAGTGGCTGCTAATCACATAGCCACTGCAATAATTTACAGTGAGGGAAAAAAGTATTTGATCCCCTGCTGATTTTGTACGTTTGCCCACTGACAATGAAATGATCAGTCTATAATTTTAATGGTAGGTGTATTTTAACAGTGAGAGACAGAATAACAACAACAAAATCCAGAAAAACACATTTCAAAAAAGTTATAAATTGATTTGCATGTTAATGAGGGAAATAAGTATTTGATCCCCTATCAATCAGCAAGATTTCTGGCTCCCAGGTGTCTTTTATACAGGTAACGAGCTGAGATTAGGAGCACTCTCTTAAAGGGAGTGCTCCTAATCTCAGCTCGTTACCTGTATAAAAGACACCTGTCCACAGAAGCAATCAATCAATCAGATTCCAAACTCTCCACCATGGCCAAGACCAAAGAGCTGTCCAAGGATGTCAGGGACAAGATCGTAGACCTACACAAGGCTGGAATGGGCTACAAGACCATCGCCAAGCAGCTTGGTGAGAAGGTGACAACAGTTGGTGCGATTATTCGCAAATGGAAGAAACACAAAATAACTGTCAGTCTCCCTCAGTCTGGGGCTCCATGCAAGATCTCACCTCGTGGAGTTCCAATGTTCATGAGAACGGTGAGGAATCAGCCCAGAACTACACGGGAGGATTTTGTTAATGATCTCAAGGCAGCTGGTACCATAGTCACCAAGAAAACAATTGGTAACACACTACACCGTGAAGGACTGAAATCCTGCAGCGCCCGCAAGGTCCCCCTGCTCAAGAAAGCACATGTACAGGCCCGTCTGAAGTTTGCCAATGAACATCTGAATGATTCAGAGGAGAACTGGGTGAAAGTGTTGTGGTCAAAATCGAGCTCTTTGGCATCAACTCAACTCGCCGTGTTTGGAGGAGGAGGAATGACCACAAGAACACCATCCCCACCGTCAAACATGGAGGTGGAAACATTATGCTTTGGGGGTGTTTTTCTGGTAAGGGGACAGGACAACTGCACCGCATCAAAGGGACGATGGACGGGGCCATGTACCGTCAAATCTTGGGTGAGAACCTCCTTCCCTCAGCCAGGGCATTGAAAATGGGTCGTGGATGGGTATTCCAGCATGACAATGACCCAAAACACACAGCCAAGGCAACAAAGGAGTGGCTCAAGAAGAAGCACATTAAGGTCCTGTAGTGGCCTAGCCAGTCTCCAGACCTTAATCCCATAAAAAATCTGTGGAGGGAGCTGAAGGTTCGAGTTACCAAATGTCAGCCTCGAAACCTTAATGACTTGGAGAGGATCTGCAAAGAGGAGTGGGACAAAATCCCTCCTGAGATGTGTGCAAACCTGGTGGCCAACTACAAGAAACGTCTGACCTCTGTGATTGCCAAAAAGGGTTTTGCCACCAAGTACTAAGTCGAAGGGGTCAAATACTTATTTCCCTCATTAACATGCAAATCAATTTATAACTTTTTTGAAATGCGTTTTTCAGGATTTTTTTGTTATTATTCTGTCTCTCACTGTTAAAATACACCTACCATTAAAATTATAGACTGATCATTTCTTTGTCAGTGGGCAAACGTACAAAATCAGCAGGGGATCAAATACTTTTTTCCCTTACTGTACACATGTAATATAAGCTTATCTAAATTTACATTAATATTATAACAAAATGTTATAGAGAATTATGTAATGCAATATCTAAGGAAACATGTAACCAGAATATGATTGTTATTAAACTGCCCCCCGACACACACACTTTAATGTACAATCAGTTATTCTAATTTCTAAAACACAAAAAATCATAAGTATGAAACTATCAAATATACAGGATGTAGTTTTTTTTATTTTATTATGAATGATATAATACGGTAGTTCAGTTTAAGTCTGCTTCCATGGAAGCCATTGATCTGTTAACATGAGATGATATAATAGGTAATGCACCTTGTTGACAGCATATTCCAGCAGCACTGATCTTCTTACACTGATCTTCCTTATGTTGCTGAGTTGCAAGCCCACAATCCAGACTGTGATGATTTGCTGAATACAAATCTCCTCAAAGTCAAGAAGAAGGGTGTGATATACAATGTGTTTGTTTTTCAAACATTTGCTGATTTCTACATTGGAGTTAAAGATAATACATAACCTTAGAAACTTTAACAGAAAGCTGCATTTATAATCAAATTATACTCACATGACCAATGGTTCAAATACTAAAGATACAAACACAAACACTGTGGTTTAGTCTTGATTTTCACTTGAAACAGATGAACAAATTCAGACAAACAAAAAAAAATGCTGAAGCTGTTAAACTAAAAAACAACTAACATTTAGTTTTTGTTACAATTTGCAATTGCCAATTACTTGTCCTTCCTTTTATAGTCAGACAGATGGAAGATATTTAACCCAACTTCCTGTTCTTCTGAACTGACTCAGGCAAATTGAATGTAAACATCTTCTATGCGGTTGTTAGACCCGTAAACTTTACACAGGGGTGTCTGTTAAGCCTGAAACTTGTAGTGAAACAAATAACATTTTGCCAAGCATATCACTTGTGATGTTTTTGAGAGTTACCACCCTTTGAAGAATAACATGAAAACATATCTTTACAGTAGAATCTCTTCTGCATTTCCAGGCAGAGACTTTTACTGGATGTGTCCCATCTCATACTTATTACTAAGTTTTTGTTTTTGTTTGTTTGTTTGTTTTCCAAGATGCTAATCTTGGAAAACATCATTATTTCATATGCCTACACTGATAGTGTAGTCTGCAAAAAATGTGTAAATGAAAGCTAAAAAATAAAATAAAAAGTTCACTTTACTGTGGTCTCCAGTGTACTTTTTGTACTCACATCAGCCCTTAGCTATTGCAGCTCCCATCTCAGCTCTACAGAAAACACTTGAAAGAGTTCTAAAAAGAGAAGACTAATCTTGAGGCTAAATGGTGCTTGAAAAGATGGGTTGAGGGAATTAAGCTTATTTAACAAAGAACAAAGGCATATTTTTAATGTTTTTTAATTATTTATTCAGTTATTTATTTTAATTCTGAAGGATTATACTAGTCAGTATGTCAAAATTTGCTTTGAATGTAAGATAAGATAAGTTATTTTGATGTTTTTTTAGTTTTGTTTTGTCTTCTAATGGAGAGGGCAAATTTATAACAGATGTTTGGAAAATATATTTCTTAACATATTCTGGAATAAATTAGTACAGCATTGTGATGCTTCTGATTAAAAATGATTGTGCCATACATTTTCAGATAAACTATCTTTTAGTATTTAAACAAAACCACACATAAAGGCTAATATGCTATGTAGTTTTCTGTAATTCTTTAGAGAACTGTAACCTGTTTGAATGTTACTTTCTACCTGTACATTTATACCTAAATACTATAAATGTTGTCCACTGCATTCCTTTGTAACATTTCATAGTAGGTGATATTTTATTTTATTTTGTAATGTTAAATGTTAAATGTTAAATGTTAAAGTATTTTAATGCTTAAAATCATTGGAACTTGAGCAGTCAGGAGAAAATGCCAATGTAGACTGTTTAAATATGCAGAACGTGTGATTAGTTAACATTTGAAAAAAAGCAATGCAACTGCTACTTGTGATAAAAGCAAAATACTATATTAATAAACATATTGATATATACATTGAAAATCTATATCTTCCATTATCCTCCAAGGATACTATCATAATATAAGACGTTATGCAAGGACTTGAATTTGCAGTACAATAAAAAGTACATTGAATTAAAATGTACCTGCAGCCTTATATTTGCTCCTAATTTATATATATGAGCAATGAGTTCAACATTACGATCTACAGTAGATTTTCATCAGATCATAGATGCTTGTATTTGGGGGGCTGATGTAGGATATTGGATTCGTACCTCACATCTTAAAAATAATAAGATATGCATATGTTTCCCTTTCATTTTGAAGTATAAAAGCATGTTATGCAATAATAATACTAATTAACAATATATTAATACATTCTGACATAGATAGTGATCTTATTAACCAATCAAAAAGTGTACCACGATTATTTGTGAATTATATTATTATTTGGATTTGAAATATGTGATTTCTGGGAGGGTTTTTGATGCAATTATATAAATCCAATGATTAGCCTTATGTACAAAAAATAATACTTATGAGCAATTAGTATATAACTGTTAAAAACAAGTCAGAGCATCATCACAAAGAATCACATGTTAATGGTATAGAAGACCAAAACACTTTGACCTTCATCAATTAATCTCATCTGTTTTTCTACGGCACATTTTCCCAGTATCATTACATTTGACATACAGTTTTGCTACTGTTAAAAGCTACTGGGCGGTTGCGCCAGTATCCATGTATGTTACTTCCTTGGTATTGAATAAACTCAGAGGGAATTGAAGCTTGGTTTGTCTGATTTCAAGGTGGATGCACTGTCAGCACAATAAAAAGCCAATGCTCTGAGCCAGGTGACAGATTTACCAATCTATCCAGCACAAGTGATCTGGGATATCAGGAAACCTCAGTGAACTGCTTTCATCTCCCTCAGTTATTTGTACATGATTGTCTTTCATCTTGAATATATTTTATCACATTTTACTGCTTTAATGAAGGCCACAGAATACAATGTTTCAATATATATATCTCTTTTTAGTGAGGTTATAACTATCCCTCTGTAGCGGTAAGATTACATTAAAATGTATGATGATGATGATGATGATGATTATTGTTATTGGTGTGTCATTTGTTTGATGCAGATAACATGAGCCTCAAAAAGTCTATTATACAAAACATCATCAAATAGAGCATCTCTTCACTCAGTAATGCTATGTACAGTTATTTGCTCTTCATTCACTTTGTGAATGGACCCCACAGTGATCCAATATCCTATATTCAATTAGAATTTCCGAGCTAAGTTCTACATGATATGGAGACATAAAGGGGGGAGGGGATTGTAACACATTTTTAAGAACATATCCAATAGATTACAATACTTAGAATTACAGAACATAAAAGAAAAAAAAAATGGACAGGGGGTCAATGTACATAAAAATTCCAGGCAATTTGGTAAATTACCAGCCGGCTAGCAACAATAGGCAGGGGGTGGGGGAAGAGGACTGTACTTCAGGGCAGGGCTCTCGCATGCTTTCACACCCTGACCGACAAAACAAGAGCGGCTGTCTAAGATCTGTTAACATTGTTTCAATTCTAGAAAGAATGATTGCATTTCACTTCCTGATTGGCCAACCAGCCATCCTAAAATGTGCTTGTTTTATTTGAAGTGGCACGTGTCAACAATCAGGGAATACATTTGTATTCATTAGTCTCTTGTTACCTATAAAGAAGCTTTTAGTGTTATTGCTTATTAATTAACAGGATCTACTGTCCATAAAGTCTGCATTCATGTATTTATTGCCGATAGCTAAGCAAGACAAAACGGCCATGCTTTGTTCAAAAATGTTGACGAACGTTATTGGACCTATTCAAAAATTGTGAATTCTTAAACTGTGGGCCACAAACTGGGGACCCCTGTTTTAAGGTTTCAGGGACACTAATAACAAACAGGACTGACTACTATGCTTAAGATTAATGCAGTAAATCTGTTAGTTCTTTACTCTTCCACATATTCTGAGATGCCATTTTGCTGCTCCTATAGATTCACAGTGTTTCACATAGGTGTTTAAATAAAATGAAACCTAATTTGTATCTCTCTGCTAGGTCTATTTCATATCCAAATGAGTAGGTAGTGTGAATAATTTAAGCAACAAAGTGACTCGCTCGAAACACTGTCAGCAGTAGAACCTGCTCTAGGTATAACAGGACTGTACCAATTAAGCAAAGGGAGGGGGTGGGCAGCACAGTCTTCAATTACACTTGAGTATCCTGAATAAAGTACAACAACTGTTTTGATGTCAAAAACTCTTACTTTTTGCACTCAATTGTGGCTTCAAATAACCCTTCACACCCTCACACACTTGGTTGTAGCCAAAATATGATGTCATAGAATCTTTGCAAATACAGCATTTTGATTTTAAATGGACAGAGTATATACCACTCCAGGCATAAGGCTTTTCTTATCGCAGTTCAAACCAAAAAGGTTGCAGGTTGTCATTCAACCTGAAGAACTGATGGAGGTAGAGAAGATGATCATTCATGAAATGGATGAAGTCGGTCCTCTTAAACTCGGTGGCAGATTTAAAATGGAAAGGAAGAGGAGATGCTGTTCCCAATACAGGTGTTATAGAGCCTGGTGCTTCTGCTGGGAACCAGAAGGTGAAGGAGGTTGTCATTTGACGTTTTTGAGTAGGTAAGTATACAGAAGGTCTCACTGTATAAAACACTGTGTGAGGAGAACTATCCCCCCCAAGAGCCTGACTGCATTACACTGTTTTTTGTAGCTGCTGCATCAGAACAATATATATAATTAGATCCTGTTTCTTTTTCTATATTATACTATATCATAAATAGTGTTATATACAGTGTGTCCGGAAAGTATTCACAGCGCTTCACTTTTTCCACATTTTGTTATGTTACAGCCTTATTCCAAAATGGATTAAATTCATTATTTTCCTAAAAATTCTACAAACAATACCCCATAATGACAACGTGAAAGAAGTTTGTTTGAAATCTTTGCAAGTTTAAAAATAAAAAACAAAAAAAGCACATGTACATAAGTATTCACAGCCTTTGCCATGACACTCAAAATTGAGCTCACACAGGCACACACCTGTCTATATAAGGTCCCACAGTCCCACTCCTCAGTAAAGGGCCCGCCTGGAGTTTGCCAAAAGGCACCTGAAGGACTCTCAAAATTCTCTGGTCTGATGAAACAAAGATTGAACTCTTTGGTCTGAATGGCAAGTGTCATGTCTGGAGGAAACTAGGCACTGCTCATCACCTGGCCAATACCATCCCTACAGTGAAGCATGGTGGTGGCAGCATCATGCTGTGGGGATGTTTTTCAGCAGTAGGAACTGGGAGACTAGTCAGGATCGAGGGAAAGATGAATGCAGCAATGTACAGAGACATCCTTGATGAAAACCTGCTCCAGAGCACTCTGGACCTCAGACTGGGGCAAAGGTTAATCTTCCAACAGGACAACGACCCTAAGCACACAGCCAAGATAACAAAGGAGTGGCTACAGGACAACTCTGTGAATGTCCTTGAGTGGCCCAGCCAGAGCCCAGACTTGAACCCGATTGAACATCTCTGGAGAGATCTGAAAATGGCTGTGCACCGACACTCCCCATCCAACCTGATGGAGCTTGAGAGGTCCTGCAAAGAAGAATGGGAGAAACTGACCAAAAATAGGTGTGCCAAGCTTGTAGCATCATACTCAAAAAGACTTGAGGCTGTAATTGGTGCCAAAGGTGCTTCAACAAAGTATTGAGCAAAGGCTGTGAATACTTATGTACGTGTGCTTTTTTTGTTTTTTATTTTTAATAAATTTGCAAAGATTTCAAACAAACTTCTTTCACGTTGTCATTATGGGGTATTGTTTGTAGAATTTTGAGGAAAATTATTAATTTAATCCATTTTGGAATAAGGCTGTAACATAACAAAATGTGGAAAAAGTGAAGCGCTGTGAATACTTTCCAGATGCACTGTACATATATGGCTTGAAGAGCTTGCGACGTCCGCACCCTTGACCCCCTACCTCGGGACTCCTGTGTGTGTCAGGTCAAGTTCAACACACTGGCGCTGCTGCTAGATGCAATAGAGCATAAACTTGTGTCGTTAACTCAAGGCAGGATTGCGGAGCACTGAAACAATGACTGCGTTCACACATGCTTGTGCTTGATGTCACATGCAACTGATTGAAGAACGCATTCCACAAACCCTGCTACACAGTGAAGCACAGTGACACGTGAGTCAACAATTCTATTTGCCATCGCCAATCATTTTGGTTACAGCTTTATTATACACCATGGATTTCATTATTGTTAAAATATTTGATGTAATTGTTAAATACAACTTTGCAAATGCTGTTCACAACTTCATTGCCTCATGATAAATTGTAGTTCCCCTCCACTAACAAGGGGGCAGCAGTAGTTTTCATTCAGCTGAACATGTCCCTCTTGACCTCTGCTTAGTCTCTTTTGTCTCAGCAACTTTTCAGAGCTGCACTGGGCTGCGGCGATTCTGCACAGATTTCTGTGGGTGTGGCTTAGTGACGTCATGTAGAAACACTTGAAGAACCCGCATCTCTGAATTTCTGTGCAGAACTGCACTTCACGATCATGACTAAAGTTAGTGTGCGCTGGAGCAGGTTTACCATTAAGGATGTATTGCTGTGCTGTGTTGCGAGGAACGGAAAAAGACAGACTTTTGTCAACTTATCCTGAAAGTTATCTGGCTAATGCAGTATGCAAGCTACGTGTAATGGGGCCCTGGTGCAGATGTTTTTTTCTCTCTCTCTAGCTGTAGCCGAGCAAGAGGAGGATGAACGCGACGCACGTGTGAAGAAGCTTTGGGCTGTGCCTTCATCTGAGAGACAACCAGATTTGTGATCAAAGAAAAATTGAACTGGAATATATGGCATCCAAAAGCTATACAATCTAATCAGTACAACACGGGTGTCAAACAACGGGTCCAATCTGGCCTGAAGAGTGATTTGAGAAACCCCCCCCAAAAATGTATAGTTATAAAAATACAAAATACAATAATAGAGACAGCACGTGTAGTTCCTATTTTGTCAAATAGGCGCATGTAGGCTGATGTGTGTACAGCTGCATCAACAAGAACCAGCTTGATCATGAAAAAAAAAAAAAAAACACCAGGCAGAGAGTTGCAGCTTTGATTACGTTGCCATAGCTAATTAGCCAACATGAACTTGAAGATGTTGTCCGCAAAGATCCATTGCAAGTTTGGACTACATATGTTTGTGAGCATAATGAACGTCAACAAGAACAAACTGCCTCTCGGCTCACACACAGGGATCTGAACAACATCACGAAAATCGCAACTCCTTAAAAACTGGTCCCTGATGTTGACGCATTGGTTTGTGCCAAAATACGTCATGAAGCAGCACGTAAATGAAAGTGTGAGTAGCTACATTTCTTTTGGAAATATTTCTGTGCAGAAAACATGCATTTAAGATCGATTGCTGGGCAGGCGAGTAGGCTATTACACTGTTGTATAGGCTACAATGCATAATATGCATAGGCTACTCTACTGTGAATAATGTGAGTAAAAAGAAATTAACTGTGTTTCCTACAGTAGCTAATATGGACGCATGTCATGTATAATAATTATCTGAGGATGATATGAGATGTTGTTGAGTTTTTACTCGGTCACTCAGGGATTTTAGTTAAATGTGTCGGTGTCCCGAAAATTCTCTCACAATCGTTTAAATTTCCAGTTTTTTAGCTTTCCCTTGATTAGACCCCCTTAAAAGTAGACAAGGCGTATTTTTATGTTATCGATTGCATGAAGAGGCGAACATTTTAATTATATTGACAAAACCTAATTACCAGTAGTATGTGTAATGCGGTAATGCTAGTATTGTGTGCCCAGTGAGATTTTCAGTTGCCTGTGAAACCAACGCGAATTTGACAAATGACAGGTAGATGCTCAAGTAAAAAAAAATAGCTTCTTGAAAAAGTAGCTATTAATATAATCACTACCTGATCCATTCACAACGCTGTCACGACAAGGTAAAGAATACCATACAAGAAACAAAATAAAAATTGATGCCGCACACGATGTTATAGATATGTGATTAATTTATTTAAGGACACTTATTGTAATTGATTATGCTTGTGTGGAGGTTATCCAGGAAAACACACAGAATGTTTTTAAAAAACCTTTGAGTAAGTTATGGATCCCAGAGAGTTGTTGGCATATTGATAAATGTATTAGTTGTTCTGCCTAAGTTCTGCCTGTATAGTTACAATCAGTTGGCTACATATTGAGTATATATATATATATATATATATATATATATATATATAACTATATATTTCATACTGATATGCTAACTCACATGGCTATATTATACACAAGCCATTTAAGCAACACAAGTGTGCACTTTTAATACTGGAACACAGTTTAATTTCTTATTCTTAAAGTGTCTCGGCATATATTTTATCCAACAGACCGACACATAAGATTTAATTGGACAAAGGCACCTGCTAATAAATAAATAAATAAATAAATAAAAATAATAATAATAATAATAAAATAAGTTATAGGGTTTTTCTTTTCTCTGGGCTGGTGTCTTTTATTTAAAAAAATGATAGGTTAAATATCTCAGTTATGTTGTTTGGTTGCTTAATAAGAATGTTATAGACATGGTATTAATTGACAAAAAGCAAACCAAAGTGGACACTGCTGTATTTTATTAGGGTTCAAAAATGTTATGCCTGCCTGAAGTTCTACAACTCCAATTCCCAAAAAGTTGGGACAGTATGCAAAAAAGCTAAAAAAGTGGAGTGATTTGTAAATGTACTTTGACTTGTATTTAAACAAAAAATGTATAAAGATAAGGTATTTGTTGTTTTACCTAATCAACTGCATAGTTTTTGGAAGGTAAATGTTTATTTTGAAATTGATGCATGCAACACATTCCAAAAAAGTCGGGACTGGGGCAATTTAGGACTAATAGCGATGTGACAAGTTGAAATAAGAAGGTGATGTGAAACAGGTGAGGCAATCATGTAATCATGGTATATAAGGAGCCTCCAAAAAAGGCCCAGTCCTTCAAGAGCAAGGATGGGTTGATGCTCGCCAATCTGCCAACAGATGCGTCAGCGAATAATCCAACACTTTGAGAACAACATTCCCCAAAGACAAATCAGTAGGATTTTAGGCATTTCACCTTCTACAGTGCACGATATAATAAAAAGATTCAAGGAATCTGGTCAAATCTCGGTGCGTAAAGGGCAAGGCCGAAAACCACTTCTGAATGCGCGTGATCTCCGATCCCTCAGATGTCACTGTCTTAAAAACCGTCATGAGTCTGTAATGGATATCCTGACATGGGCTCGGGAATACTTTGGTAAACCTTTGTCAGTCAACACCATTTGCCGCTGCATCCACAGATGCAAGTTACGGCTTTACGATGCAAAGCAGAAGCCATACATCAACACTGTCCAGAAGCGCCGCCAACTTCTCTGGGCTCGGTCTCGTCTGAGATGGACAGTAGCACAGTGGAATCGTGTTTTGTGGTCCAACGAGTCAACATTTCAAATAGTTTTTGAACAAAACAGCCATCGTGTTGTCCGGGCCAAAGAGGAAAAGGACCATCCAAGCTGTTATCAACGTCAGGTCCAAAAGCCAGCGTCTGTCATGGTATGGTGGTGTGTCAGTGCCCATGGCATTGGTAACTTGCACATCTGTGAGGGCACCATTAATGCAGAAAGATATGTACACATTTTGGAGCAACACATGCTGCCATCCAGACGTCGTCTTTTCCAGGGACGTCCCTGCATTTTCCAGCAGGACAACACCAAACCACATTCTGCCCAGATTACAAGCGCATGGTTGTGTAAGCAGAGAGTGCGGGTGCTAGAATGGCCTGCCTGCAGTCCTGACCAGTCTCCGATTGAGAATGTGTGGCATATTAAGTGCAAAATAAGGCAACGAAGGCCCAGTACAGTTGCGCAGCTTAAGAAATGCATAATGGATGAATGGGGGGAAATTCTGCTGCTGAACTTAACCAACTGGTGTCTTCAGTGCCCAAATACTTAATAAGTGTTATTAAAAGAAAAGGTAATGTTACACAGTAGTAAACAGTCGACTGTCCCAACTTTTTTGGAGTGTGTTGCAGTCATCAGATTTTAAATGAGTGTATATTTTCAAAAATAACTTATATTCACAAAGTAAAACATCAAATAATGTGTTTTCAATATAGTACATGGTGAATTGAATTTTCAAATGACTCTTTTTTTTTTTTTTTTGCATTTTCCATACTTTCCCAACTTTTTTGGAATTGGAGTTGTATTTGGCCCAGTGTGGCCTATGACCTCATTGAGTTTGACACCCCTGCGTTACCGGAAGGGTTGGTGTGTGGGTGTTTAAGTAGGTTGGTATTTATTAACGGGGCAGGACCACGTCACGAAGAGAAGTGGCTGCGATCACAGGGCAGTCTCTGTGTTCCTCTGTCACTATCAGGGGATTGATGCAATAACTCTTTAACCACAGCTTTGTGCCGAAGAGCTGCATATTGAACATGCTTTTATAATACAATAACTCATTGAGATTGTCCATAAGAAGCTAAACCCATCCATTATTAGATGAACACACACACACACACACTAGGATAAAAGCACACAAGATAAAAGGACATTCTATTTCCATAACACATACTCCTACGACTTGCTTTTTTCATGTTTTGAAATCTTGTGTAATTTCTACCCATCCAAAGCCGTGCTGTAAACAGCTTCACCGCTGTGTGTTCCTGTACACACCGAGGGACGGGGGCGCGATGTCTTAATTATGTTATGTAAATGTGCACAATAAAATTCTGCCATGGTGTGAGGGGTGTGTCGAGTGTCTGCCTGTGGGGAAGGGCCTGTCTGTGCCCTGTTCTGCTTCAGTGTTTCAAAGCAGTTTCTAAACAATGACAGTAATAACAGCAGCACATGTTTTTTGTTTCACATCTTTCCTGGGTGCATTTAATTGTATCTTTTACAAGTTCAATCAGATTAAATCACTTGTTTGTGATTATTTCCCTTTATTTCCCCCCCCAGAGTAATATGCAATGCATTGTAGTGATCCCTAGAGGTCTCCGTATCACACTCCATTTTAACCATTTCCAAAGCTCAGTGTTTTATGAGCTGGGAAATATGCTCTCCTAAAATGGAATTGTGTTTGATATTTTAAAACTAGAAACTATATCTTCACTATGCCATGCACGATGTACAATATTAAGTAAATTATTAATTCTATTCACTTTTTGGTGTTTGACTCTTAAACATGTATGATCCTCATATATTATTTAATTTAATTGTTTACAATTTCCTTACACAAATATTAATTAATTCTATCAATCAACAGCATACTATGATTCACTTTTGCTGAATACATTATAAACGTTGTTAGACATACCTTCAAGATTAGTGAAGAATTACTGAATGAATTACTTACTTTAATAATGCAAATTACGTATTTCAGTATTCCTCTTATTGTTGTTTCTCCCTGCAGAATTTTGCCCAGACTGAAAGCCAAACCAAAACCAAAAAGCTTTATGAACTTTAAAATTCCAAACAGACAACTTCAACTTAAAAATTAATGCCGAGTAAATGTAATTAATAAATTATTACCTAGAAATTGATTCTGCTCTACATAAAGTTTAAAAAATCCAAATAGACAACTGGAATGTAAAAGATTAATGCCTTGTAAATATCATTAATAAAACATTACATAAAAATTGATTCTGCTCTACATAAAGTCCAGTTTGTACATGCTGTTTAAAGTCCAAAATAAAACACTTGATGATTTAACCATTTAGTCACTGATAAATAATAAGGTGGATAGACCGTGTAGAAGGGGTCTACCTTTTATAACTTTGACTGTGTGTGCATGCTTATGTGTGTGCATATATATATATATATATATATATATATATATATATATATATAGTTGTAATGATAATATGTATCATATATAAGATACATGTACATATAATATTAAATGTTATTTGAAGAAAATTAAGTTGAACCAAAGCCAACTGCTTAAAATTGTTTATTGATTATATGTAAAGATTAATTCAATTGTGAAAATGTACTTAACATTTAAAATGTTGGATCCAATTCTTTGATTGTGTAACATCTGTTTTACATTTACTTATTAAATATGGGCTCCAGATATGTCATGAGTATATTGCTATTTAGGTTAGCTGCTGTAATTATGGGTGTGCTGTACAGCATTGTATGACACAGAGATATAAAGGGAAAGTCTTACAGTTCAGCTTCAAATTCACTGACAGCATGACGACAAAGTCAGAAATTCACAATTTAATAAATCACAGCTGAACATTCTTTAAAATATATACATTTTGTAGATATAAATATACCAAGGCCATATATATATATATATATATATATATATATAACAAGATGGCCTGGACAAAATCTAATTTTCATCCAACCTACTGATCACAGATAAAAGCACTACATGAAGGTGGGTCTGCATTTAGCAGAGGCAGAGGCCTCTGTCAAAGAAATACCAGGGATCAATTACAGCAATTACAATTAGGAATTGGCACATAGGTCAAAGACTTAGCTTGGCCAGGGTCTATTTGCTTTATATTTTCCAATGTAAATGTGAAAGTTTCCTTACCTAGGGTTTAATTTAATTGTGTGGCTGGAAAAAAGTACAACTTATACATCAAGAATAATTATTTTATAATCACTTTCAACAAAGTATATCCAGAGACATGTCCAAATTTATGCAATTATAAGTTCATTTTTCAAGTGTAATTAAAGGTTCATTGTCTATAAGTAGTTTAGATCATACCTTAGTATGGACATCTCAGAAGTATTCTACAGAAGACTCCAGCTGGAAACAGACTTTAGACACTTGAGAAAAGTATTGTGGAGTCTGGAGACTGCTTTATATCACAACTGAATAATCGAGAGAACAGTAATGTGTAGCTCCAAACAGCAGGAGGAGCTCTGAGAGAGTGGACATTGTAAATACACACACACTAACACACGCACACACGTACACACACGTACACACATGCACACACACACACACACACACACACACACAGTGTACAATTAAAAGTTAACATAGGTTCAGATATCATACTTGCGTCTAAAATATGGTGCATATATGTAATTCTTTGGTGGACTAACACATAAACCTTGTATCCATACAAGCCATGGAAACAGTTCAACTACAGCGATAGTAATGACTTTGGATTTAGTAGGACATAGCAAAGTTACCTTTCTTTGAAGCAAATGTGTATGTGAAGGACTGTAATGAATGAGTGAATGATAGAAATGGTGAACAAAAGAAGATGTTGAAGATGACTAGAGATTTTAAAATGCCATTGATGCACTCTTTGCAAAAACATTTTATATTTCTTCCCTCAGAAACACTGACACCTTCATACAAATTGACATAATGGATACATGTAATATAGTTGCATTACAATAGGACATGGTCACTGCATTTTTGTTCACAAAGTTCAACTTTTTATTATTATTATTATTATTATTATTATTATTATTATTATTATTATTATTATTATTATTATCAATACAAATAATAATAATAATAATTGTATTTTCTTGAACCAACCAAACACCATTACAATGAATTATGCCCATTAAATACTTTAATTTACGGAAACTTTGAAAAACAATTTTCCAAACACATTGTCAAAACTGTATTCTTTACAACATGCAGTAACAATATAAAAATAGACCTTTGATTATTTTTTTTTATATACATACATATATATAAATATAAAGAGTACAAATGTATTTTTAAAATACAAAGATAATTACACTCACATTGTGTACACTGTGTACCGAACAAGAAAATACAACATATTCAAATAATTAGCATTCAAAGACACCTTTACATTATAAATGCAACCGAATGATAATTGCAGTTCTCTTTGTTTCCTTCATTTCCATTAATATGGAATAAAAAATGAAATGGTCTGTTCCCATATCTAGCTCTGCCGGACATCTTGTAAAAGTTTGTTAATTTCAGCCACCAGCTCACTGGCGTCCATTATTTCATGCCTACTGTCACTGCGGTTCACTTGGAGCTGGTTGAGAACGTTATCAAAGTCGTCCTCCTCATAGTTTTCAGGGATTTCCTCCATGGCTGGCAGCCATTTAAAGGGAGCCTGGGCACTCACGTGATTCACTTGAGTTGGTCCAATACTGCTCCCTGGGTTTTGGAAATGTGTGTTTGCCGCCCAGGCTGCCACCCCCTGAGGGTATGTTAAAGATTTTCCTGGCAAATGTCCCTTCCTGCGCTCCAAAGAGTTGATTCTCTCCACTTCATTGCACTCCACGTAAGAGTCCAGTGATGGAGGCAACAGCCGCTGGAAGACACTGTTCATTTCGGAGAGGAGAGAGGTATTGCACAGGTCACTTGCTTCTTCATCATTAGAACTATTGGAGTCTTTGCCGAAAGTGGAAAAGCTCTTTTTCCTGTCATTGGACTCAACAGACTGCTGATCATCTTCTATTGGTGGCTGTTGAGGGTCCTCCCCAGGAATAAACATGTTACTTCTGTAGTCTGATGAAGCCGGGGAGGGCAACTGAGGCATCCAGCACTGGTCCGAGTGCCCAAGAACACGGCATTCATCTGTGCACAGTTTCATTGCTGAGTGAAGAAAAATGGGAGAATATTCATATAAGGTGATGGAATAACAGTTCATTGACATTGTATTTTAGATTTAGAATCCTTTGGTGACTTTTACATGTTTTATGCAGGCAATCATATAAATGAAAATATATCATATTTTGGTACATGACACAGGCTTAAGGACAATGCCATTGTATGACTTCTGTATATATTTCTACCTGCAGAGAAAACATAAGCCCTGCCTCATCAACAGTGGGTCTTAAAAATCTGTGAAGTGTAAGCCCTCCTAGGATAAAAAATTTATAATAAACTTGATTTCTTGCACAATTTCTTGCACAAAAGAACGTAATGTTCCCAATGTGATACAATTTTCTTTAATTAAAGATGCATGTAACAGATTCATGTAATTTATTAAATAAATATAAGAGGAGTAAATCTAATTTCTAAAACTACTGTAGCTTCTCTTTTTACTGAGAAATTTTAAAAGGCTCTGGTGGGGTTCCATTTCAGTTGAACATAGTCATATTTTTAATTTAATATTTTTAAATATTCTTCAAATAAATTACAAACATCTAAACTGTCCACTTACATTATATTCATGCTTAATGCTGGAATGATCAGGTCATATTTGCGAGATGTGATTAAGAACTCATTTACTTTCAAAGTGCCCATGATTGTTAAAAAAAAAAAAAACTAGATTACTAAAAATCTGAAAATAAACTTGACTCAATCTCAAGCTAATTTAGCTGTGCTGGAATAAGTCATTTAATAATAAGATTACTGCAGTTCATTTATAAATTGGCATTTCAAAGTACAGATACTAATTTAAAACTACATCATATCTAGTTGCAGAAATAATTACATTTAACATGAAGGCCCTACATCTAAAAAAAGGAGAAAAAAATACATAGATAACTCAGACTTTTCAGTCATAACAATTTACTGATAAGTAAAGACTTAGAATGGCTCTAGGTTTATCTCTGTGAAGAAAAATATATCTTTATACTGAGATAAAGAAGTATTTTAGATTAGTTTTTTTAACTTGATAACCGTAATCCTTAAAGGAAAGCTTTTTTTTCCTTTCTTTTTTTTAAGATATAACATATAATTTGGGAGAAAGTTAAATCATTGTATTGCTAAACATACCTGGATGAAGTCTATGGTGCCCATCTGCCAGGAACAGATCACTAAATCCTTCGCCTAGTAGTCTGTCAATGGGAGACTCTCTTCCCAGATCATAGTCACTGTCTCCTGCTTCACTGTCTCCTCGACCACTGTCCTTCAAACTGAATTTGTCCATATCTTGAAGAGCATATCTGCAAAACAAATACACAGTCCTACTCAGTTTTACTGTGAATTTCACAAGATAGAAGGTTGATAACTTAGGACCCAAGTAACATAAATGTTTAATTCGAAAGCCAAATGAAGGTAAACATGTTAGCAACCTGTTAACTTCGACAATTGAGCATACATTTATTTATGGAATCCAGCAACATAAACAAACAGATGGACATTCTTTGTCATATTTCTTATGCTAGAGAACATTGTTAACATGCTTTTGTACATTTCTTTGGGCTCAGTGTTCCCTAGTGTTGAAAATGTGATGGCAGCCCAATGCTTCATCTCTTGATTTTCACTTCCATTATGATGCAGCTGCAATAGACAATGCCTAACCAAGGAACACACCAATCTGGAATACATTTGACTTAGTTATTTGAGTAAACTCAGCAATACATATCAGTAGCTACAACAGAAATTAATAACATTTACAGGGATAAGAGATCTCCTAGTATTGACCTTCTAAATTGAACCTCTAGAATGTGGTTTTACATGAAAACATCACATTTCATCAACATTGATGATGATTACCTGTAGCTTCTTGAGTATTTATTCCCACGGAAACTTGGTCTTGGCTGGTACTGGCCCTGATGAAGCATGGACAGAAGCTGTGAGACTTGCTATATCGAAAATAAATAAATGAAAAAAATAATAAATACTAATGGAACACACAACGTAAACAAAAGATGAATGAATGGTTATACACAATGTATGAAACAATAATTATGAACACTACTAATGCACACTACAATGTTAAAATATATGAGAAAACATACATAGCACATATACACGTTACACACACAAACACATAGTACATTACAAGATCAGATTTAATAAGCTTTTGCACAAATGCAAAGTGTCTTTGGGTGGATTTATAAGGTAAAAAATACAATATTAAAATTAGCAGCAATATTAAGCAAAATACAATCATTTTAAAAGCCTTGTTATTTATTACAGTTAGGTACCTAAAAAAAACAGAAACTTTGCATTAGAAGAAAAGTTTTCTAAACCTGTCTGGAGGCATTTTCCAGATGTCTTACCTCGACTGGTGGGGTGGCGTGAGCAAGCTCCAGGGAGAAGTTCTCTGGAATGTGATTGGAAGATATGGTCACCAGGCTGTTCAATGATTGTCGGCTGTGATGACTCTGCCTGCTGCTCATTTGACCTCTCTCCAGAGTCGGTGATGCTGAAGGTGACCTGTGATGAGACCTGATAGGCAATGTACCATTCACAGTTGGCACTAAAGTGATATCTCCCTTGTGAATCTGTCTGGATGGCTTCTTGGGATGATTTTGGTACGTGGACTCAGCCACCCTGCAGTTATAAGATCTTGTGTCTTTCTTTTCTCTATTGCACCTTGTGGCAAACATCACCATTATGACGAGTAGGACCGCACAAATAGCTCCTAGGGAAATAATGATAATCATTGACACGTCGAGTGTTGGCTGGCTGCTGGGTGTTGGTGCAGGCTGGAAATGATTGTCAGAGTTTTCAAACAAAATACATTTGAACACTGCTTTGGCACTGAGCTTTGTGGTTCCTTTATCCTGAACCACAACTACAATTTCCATTTCTTCATAGGGAAGGTCTTCCATGCTTACATTGGTATATATCTCACACTTCTTTGGGTCCATGTTGAAGATGTTATCTTCATTGCCTGCTACAATAAAGCATGTCAATTCAGCATTAATGCCAGTATCTCGGTCTGTTGCTCTGATGGCAGTAACTAAATGTCCTACCTCAGCATACTTAGGGATAGAGATTTCGGCAGTGTGGTTACGGAGTGGTGGGACAACAATTATTGGTGGATTGTCATTCTCATCTAAAATGGTGAGGACCACAGTTGTATTGCTATTCAGTTGGTGGCCACCTCCATCTCTGGCTTGTACAACAAAAACAATTCTGCTGATATCTTCATGATCGAAACTCCTGAGAGCATAGATGGCCCCATTAGATGGATCTATAGTAACATAAGTAGTGATTGAGCTCCCCATTATAAAGCTGTCCAAAATGGTGTATGTAACCTGTCCATTTTCCCCAAGATCAGGATCACTGGCCATCACTGATGTGAGATAGGCTCCTGGAGAGTTATTTTCAGAGTTGAAGATTTCATATCTGTTCTTTTCAAAAAGAGGAGGATTGTCATTCTCATCTAAAACTTGGACAGTAAAATGTTTTATAGTAGACAGGCTAGGAATCCCTTTGTCTTCGGCTATGACTGTCAAACTGTATTCAGACCTTTTTTCTCTGTCTAAGGAAGCATTGGTTAGAATCATATAGTTTTTCTCGTATGTCTTCTGAAGCTTGAAATGACCATGGCCATGAAGCTTGCATACCACTTCTCCATTTAAACCTGAATCCCTGTCTTCAACTCGAACCAGAGCCACAAACGTATCTTTTGGGGCTGCTTCAGAAATGTAGGCCACTTCCTCATTCCCCTGGCTCATTAAATTAATGTTTATCTGAGGTTTATTATCATTGACATCCACCACTTTAATGATAATCTTACAATGCGCTGGAATTGAATTTGGTCCTAAATCTTGAGCTTGAACATCAATCTCATAGGAATTAGAAGATTCAAAGTCTACTGGCTTTATAAGCATTAAGTGTCCATTTTCTGGGTTAATTTTAAAAGTTTCCATAATTTTTGGAGAAACATGGCTGCTGAAGGAATAAACAACTTTACCATTAGTCCCCTCATCTGGATCAGTTGCATTGAGGTCAAGAAGCAGAGATCCCACGAGTGAATTTTCTTGAAGCTGGATAATATAAGATTTCTCTTCAAAAGTAGGACTGTTGTCATTGGAATCAGAAATACTTATTTTAAGCAGTGTTGATCCTGATTTTGGGGGTACTCCTGTATCAGAAGCCATAAGCTGAAGTTCATAGCTTGATTGCATCTCTCTGTCCAGTTCTCTAATCACAATAAGTTCTGCATACTTGGCCCCATCAGTCCTTGTTTTCACTTCAATGTTAAAGTACTTATTTTGGGACAAGGAGTACGTGTGAAGGGAGTTTTCAGCAACGTCTGCATCTGTAGCGCTATCCAGGGGGATCCTTGTTCCCACAGCTGCACTTTCTGATATCTCAATTGGAATAATGGATCGGGAGAACTGGGGTGAATTATCATTAATGTCCAGTACATCCACTTCAATGTGGAACAATTGTAAGTGCTCCGTAGGCAGGGTAATCACGTCAAATTCAATTGAACAATTGAGATTTTTTTCGCAGAGCTGTTCCCGGTCAATTTTTGCCCCAATACTTATCTCCCCATCCTCTTCCCGAACAGAGAGCAGAGGAGTGTTTCCTCTTTGCATGGCTCGGAAACGCAAAGACACAGAACTGGGGAGTTTCGATAACTCCTCCGCCACATCTTCCTTCAGTCTTGCAATCACGGTGCCCACTTTCTGTTCCTCGTACACTTTATATTTTAAAGTCTTGCCCGAAACATCTTGAGATAAGGCAACTACCAACAGAACTTTTAGAAAGATGAAGCTAAAAGGTACCTTTCTCCTGGTGTTGATCATTTTGGAATCCATCTCCCAAAGGCGATTTGGTGAGTATTTCCCGCAAAGAAAAAGGCTTGAATGTCTTAAGCCTGGGACATCTTAAATCCGCCAAGTTTGCAAAGTTCTTTCTTCCAAATCAGAAGTATTTTTTCCCCCCGAACGCTTCTTCTTTGCTCATAAAGTCCAGGTTTTAATGTACAAAACCACGATGAAAGCTAAATATACATATACACGGGTGTGCATATGTATATATCCTTGAGGTCTCACTGATTGCAGAACATTTCACCTTCAATGCATGGAAAGTATCGCTCGTGTAGACGGATCTGTTGCACTCACAGCTTCATAAGCCACTGCAAGAAACACTATACAGTCTGTGTTGGCGCAGCTGAGAACTGCTGCCTCCTGCGATGCCTGTCTGCAGACTGACTGTCCCACTAGCCCGCCCCCATCTAAAACTGCAGCCGACAAAACGTTTCCCAAATCAAGTGCTGCCCCTCTTGCTGCTCAGTGACCACTCCAAACAAGGCAGCTATTGATTTCCAAAGACATGAAGGAGCAAACCCCGCCCTTTTCAATCCACTTTCTCAGAGTGTGCCCCCAACAAAAGCTAAAGCAAATTACTCCAGAGCAACTTTATTTTGTGAGGTTTTCCCTTGTTCTTTAATGATGTCGTCTCAAAACTCCTGCTCCTAATGACTTTGGTACTGTAAAAAGTGCATCAAGATTGGAGTCATTATGAAGGCACGTAAATCTATCCTAATTAAGTAAACTGGAAATGTGTGGGGATTTTGTTTTCATTCTGCGAGTTAAATATATATATATATATATATATATATATAATAACTGGATTTTAGCCTACTCTTTCAAAACAATTCTGGTGTTTTTTTGTTTTCTTTTGGGGACGATTAGGCTACATATTTCTGTTAAGTATTCTCACGTTGACTCTTTTTCTGTATTCTGCATGTTTTGTTGTTACAACCAAATGATACATTGTAAATTGAACTAAACCTTAAGTATACTTTGTGAATACTGTTTAGTAAACCAGAACGCAACAAGTACAAATAGCTAATAAAATGTGGCAATTCATTATCGATGCAATAAAAAGTATCATCTTGCGTGAAAAGCGTCCCTAAAGGAGTTGGGTCGGCGAGTTTCTAAAACCATTTGGATGTTGCTAACTTAGAAGATGTGTAAAAGAGAAATGGCGTTTGCTTTTGTCACATTCAGTCGTTAGTCGCAGCTTTCATTCTCTCTCTCTCTGCTGATCGTACTTCAGAGAATCCACTAAGAAGATCCCACTGTAAAAAGAAAAAAAGAAATCTGCATGGACTCTTCTCTGTGTCTCTGCCCCTCTCTCTCTCTCTCTATCCCCCCTCCTCCTCCCTCAGAAATCTGCCTGCGTTTTCTATGCCATTGTCTCCTGTATCTGAGTCCAGCCGTGTGGCTAATCGCAGTGAAAAGCAGCCCTTCTAATGAATGTATTTAGCACTGGGTCACGCCGACGGACACTCTGTCCCCATGAATAATACTGCTCCACAACTCTGGAGCGCTTTCAGATCCCCGATCCTTGAATTAGCATCCTATATGCGGGCTGAAAAAGCAAACATGAGCAACTGGGGCTTTAGAAACCCATGGCCATCTGGCGTGAGTCTCCAACAACCCGACCCAATAATTACATCAATGCAGCTATGAGCAAACCCCCTTTAAAACACCAAGAGGGAATTAGTGCCCATTGAGAGTCTGATTCACAGATCATCTAATTCCATTAGTTCACGCTCTGCTTTCCAAGAGCGTCCACAGATCTTCCCAGAACATTTGTGTATGTGTGTGTGTAAACTTCCAACAGAAACTTTCTATGCATCTGCATAATTGAAAGCAATGGCATACTTTCACCTGTCTTTCATTCCATAACCCACACTGAACAGACTTGTGCATCCATGCCACTGTCGAACAGAAGGCAGCCCCATGCATCAAGCATCTTCCAGGCATGTCGAAGTATAAGGCTTTGTCATGTCCCAACCAAGTTCTGCTCCACTTTCTTTTAAATAATGCATTGAGATCGGCATGGGCAATGTGTGCATGAGTAAGTTCCAACAGTAGTTGAGACCAGATCTAAAACAATAGCTGGTGTAAATGTTAATAAAACCGCAGCCGCTGCACACTTCCCCACCCCTGACATGGCGGACTTGGGGAGACAAAAGAAATGCAAAGAACCGCGCGTGCAGCTACGTGGGCTTAGGACGGGTTCAGTCTCGTGCTTTCAATGCAGACACGTGAGTGCAGCTCAAAAGAGCAGCACCACCCTGCTGCCCCTACAGCACCCTCCTGTTCAGCAACATGCAAAGCCTTTTACTTCACGGCACTCACGTCTTAAGTGATTTCTTTTCTTTTTTTTTACTACACAGAAAACTACATCCTTGCCCTTAAACGCACAAATCCTTCCCTCCGAGCCATAACATCCAATTACAGAAGATTCCACTTGATGTCGCATTGATTTTTTTCTTTCTTTCTTTTTCCCAACGCAGAACCATCCTCTGAGGATGAGACTACCAAAAGGAAAAGTTCGGAAATGTCTAACTACAGAAAAGTCGGGGGTTATTTGTGATACTTCGATATGATGTGACTTTTTATATGCTGTTGGGGAGGCACTGCATTGCATCTTCAATCTTAATGGTTAACTACCACCGTGCATGAATCAGACTGGCGCTTTTAAAGAATAACAGCGTCGACTGCCAGTCTTTTTTCAAAGCATTAGTGCGACTGTGACTGTGCAATACAGGGATTGAAGTTGCTGTCCAGTGATGTGCATGTGCAACCCTCCCGGGCAAGAAAAAGATCGAGGAAACTTGATTTTAGTCATAAAGTTGTAACGTTTATGCAGTCAAAGCAAACATTGTGATTATGCGCAGTACAATGCCTATACTCTTTCACAGACCACACACGCGTTTCTCAATGTATTCACAGAGTAGGCTAAATGATTTCCTGAGGCTACAATTATACTAAATCGAAATTGCTACACCCTGCACTACTACTGGTGCTTCTTCCTCTGCTTATAGCAACAACAACAACAACAACAATAATAATAATAATAATAATAATAATAATAATAATAATAATAATAATAATCATATGTAAATAAAGATGGAGCTTAAACATGTACTGATGCGTATTTGTGTGTATGCATGTATGTATTTATAGCTGATCAGTTTAGCTTTCCATAATGTAAAATATAAATGTCCTGTGTAAATTGTTTTTATATCTTCTTCACTAGCCAGCCATTTACTCTTTTTATCTAGTTGCGACCAACACGTTGTGTTTCTACATTGATTATTCTTTTCATACCGAAAAACTTTGGAGAATAACTGGAAACCAGCAGCCATCTCTGTTCCCACTTAACAAAGTTAGATACGGGCTGATGGGCCGATTCTTCTACATCTCGCCTCCAAAGAGCTGCGCGCCTCTCAGAGCAGTAATGTAATTATTGATGTAGGATCTCGGGGATATAATCACATTCCCAGCACAAAGAAACTGAACTCCGTATGGGTTTAAACAAGTTAGACAAGGGTTTGGAATAACATTGCCCACCCGTTTAAAAAAAGAGACCAAAAAGGAGTTTAAAACTTCTAAAAGCAGATGGAGGCTTAATACATTTAGACATGGTTCCTTCCAGAAGCGCTTTCTCTTCATCGATTTTCTGTGTTCATAGACTACATGTTGGCAAATCTAAAGGGTAATGGTGCTTTGCAAACTTATAAGGTCTCAAGAAGTTAGACTCAAAAAGAAGTGCAGCTACCAGTATGACATAAACTGACACAAGAAGAAACTATAGCATCATCAATCATAATTTGCTTTTCGGGATTCTGTGAAATATGTATCAATAGCAAAATACTGATTCATTGACTGGTTTAAACAACGTAAGCAACATTAAATAGTGTAACCGCATGCTTTCGAGAAATCTCCTTCCAGATACGATGCGTTATATGTAGAAACAATATCATTTATAACTGGAAGTGTTATTTTTGTGTGCGCAGTAGCCTCGGGGTATTTTGGATTTAGCGACTGGTTCGTGCATTTTGCAGTGCGCCCAATGGGCTGTGACGGTTTCAATACAGTGAATAGAATTATTAATAGGAATCTTTTTACCGTTAAAAAAATAGCTTGCCCAATTGAAATTGTTTAAGCATAAAAAACCGTGTTCTTAATCTGCTTAATAAAGATCTGTAGGGAGGAAGATAGCACTTGCTTTTCGAAGATGTTCTCCAGAACGGTTACAAATGTAGCTTTTTTTTTTTTTTTTTTTTGCAGCAGCATCAGATGGTCCTTCTTGAAAGACCTAATATTCCTCTGCTGGTGCCATTAAGCCATTGTAAGGAAGGACATTGAACTTTGTTATTAAAATGAAGGGGTTCTCTCTAACAAAAGGTCTAGCAGGTGGGCCTTGGCTGGGCCGAGGTGCACTGTGGCTGCGGGGCCTGCACATCACTCAGCGTCGTGTCGCTGGAATTTGGGCCCAGGCCGGGGTTGTAAAGGCACGCGAGCATCTGCTGCCTCGTCTGTCTCATTAGCATTCATTCAATTAGCTCCTGCGGATCTCAGGGCCCAACAGAGCCATTCAATGGTGCTGCCCCTCTGAGTCCCCAACAATGCTCATTGTCATTCATCTGCAGGCCAACTTTCACTACTTGCAGTCGCCAGAAAGGTTTATTGCTTTATGACACGTGTTGGACTCTAATGTTTCGCGTGATAAAACAGTAGAGTACTTGTGTCCTGTGTTTGAGCATGTGGCAGCACGCATGTAAAGAGCGGCTTTTACAATTTGTTGCAATATTTAGATCACAACTTGATTGCTGCGTTAGTGGAAGGTCTTTTCTTGCCCCCAATGAGAGTACTGTGGGGATAATCCGGGAAAGTGCTAATACAAATGACTTAACTTGTATTAAAAGCATTAAGGAAGTTCAATGTTAAATTATACCTGTAACAAATTCATATTTATAGAAGTTGTAAAAGAAATATGTTTCTTGATTTAATTCATAACTTGGGAATAATATAAAATCAAGGGACATAATGCCATAATGACAGCCTTTTCTGTGTATCGGGACTGTATTTCAAAAGATAACATTTACTCAATTATTGATTGTGTTACTATGAAGCTTCCCCCGTGGAAACTTATGCATAAAGAAAATATGCATTATTTACATTATGACAACAATAGGAAATGCCAACATTTCCCCAAAAAGATTTGAGAAACAAGTTAAAAAAAAAAAAAAAAAAGAAACGAGACTTGGGTGTCTACATATGATCAGTATCATGTCAGGAAACACAATGATAACACTTTCACATCCCAGTAATCATACACTGTACACTTGTTGTGGGAGCTGAGTCTGAATTTAGATAAGGACTTCCTGGAATTTACTGATAAAGATAAACAGTGATAATTCTTACTCAGTGTTGTCATCAACCAAAATTAACTGTGTGACAACTGCACCAGCATTAAGTCTTATAATGAAATCTCAGAAACCTAACAGCACTGAAGAGATCATTCTGGTTGTCATCAGTGTCTCACTTGCTTGTTAATTGTGGTCCATGACAGATGACAGTAAAGAGGACATGCCTTGAGTCTTTTATGTTCCACTTGACATGATCCCATAGCCCATATCAAAAAAACATCTACAGTTTAATAGATATAGATGAAGAGATTTCTCGGCATTGTACCAGCGTCATGAAACCTTCTACATGGAAATTGTAACCTGTTACGTTTATTCAATGGATAGCTTTTGAATAACCATCAGTTTAAGTAGGGCAATCTTTCAAGAAGGATTATGACTCCTCTGCTCCCCCCCAAAATGTTGCTCCAGATATTGCCATGACTTGCTCCAACTCAATATATGGGACAATACACTTTTAGACACATTTATGAATTGTGTGACATGTCTTTGCCCTGTTTTCAGGATTCTATTAATGTACATTTAATTGAAGTGATGTGTATATTTTTCACATATTATACTTAAAGGAAAGAGACACTACTGAATTGTGTAAGCAAGTCATCAATTTCAAAGGCACTTTCACCCTATTTATATAGGTATGGTATGTCAACAATTTTAAAACATATATTATTTTTTAATATAACCCTAAAAGAAGGGTAAAGTTAATTTGCATTTTAGAAAGCCCAACTCCTGTTGTGTTTGTGGTAGGCTCCTGGAAGTCAACCATGCCTTGATGTAATGTAGCAGAAACACTCACTGATACTGAGTGATAACCTTTTGACATTAGAATTCTTGATGTTTAATGAAATGTTAAGATAAACACATTTGGTTTTATCCTGAAGATTCAATTAATTATAAACAACATTTAAACCAAAGGTAAATCTGCAGATAACTCACATTACACTTAACAATACAATACAGCAGTGATTCTTTGAGAATTTGAAATTTGTACATCTAACATATGCTTCTTGGATACTTGATAACTTATTTTGTAATGTATTGTATCTATCTTCTTCTATCTTCCTATTATTAGTCCTTGCCTATCAAATATCAACTCTTTTGCACCACTTTAATAACCAATATTATTTTACCTTTATTGTATTCTAGTCTTTTCAGATGAAGAATTGAAAACACGCAACAGGTGTGTGGCAGACAAAGATAAAGTCATATCATGTTATTCATAAAGTTCAGATTTCACACAATTTACCCCTAGAAATGATCACAAATCACAACATAAGTAGGTTGTTTAGTCTTAATGGGGTGGCTTGTATTACCGTATTAGCATTTTCCTAATATTTAAGTTTAAACTTGTTCCAGCTGTTTGTGCTTAGGTTGCTTTGAACTCCATGTATTTAGGCAAACAGCAAAAGGTTCAGAAAATCCTTCTCAACACTGAATGAGAGAGAATGTAATGGGCAAACTAATCAGTAAGACACAGAATGCTTTATCAATTGAGATTACAGTGTAGTGTGATGCTAATATACTCCTTGTAATTTGTATCAAGTCAGTCAGTTCTGATAACCTACTACTACTACTGCTATTGTACTACTTCTACTACTACTACTACTACTACTACTACTACTACAACAACAACAACAACAACAACAACAACAACAACAACTACAACTACTATTGTTATTATGTTTCAGGCTTTGTACAACATCAAAGGAATAGAAGATGTGTTTTCTTTTTTCTTTGATGATACTTCTGAGAGAGAAAATAATCAATAACAACATTAAAAAAAACAATAACATAGAAGCAAAGTAAAAAAAATCTGCAAACCTTTTAGGCCATATAAAATGAAAGTTTTAACCTGTTTTCTATGTACATTGTGGGAGATCCATGCAATACAGAAAATAAATGTAGTTTGTATCAATAGATCTTGCATAGGATTGCTGTTTGCTATCAACACATATAATAAAATAAACCTGTTGGCACCTCCTAATGTTTAAGAGGCCCTAAGTGACATATTTCAGGGGTTTCATTTTATTGAGCATAAGATTTACATTCTCTTTACCTATTCTTTCTGGCAAATGTAAAACAGTTCCATACTGCGCCATGTGTTTTTAATTTCAGCCCATTTCCGTGGAAACTTGAATAAGCTTAAGGATCACCTTTCACTTTGCTGAAGAAAAGATAGCTTTTGTTATTTTGGTGTTTGTCTGATGTGCGGCATCAATGAGCTGCTCAATGCTTGCTATAAATGTGACTTAATGCCAACACTTTTTTTACCTTGAATTATAAAAGTATTTAAACTCCTTAGGGAACACAGATAGGGATAGGGAACAGATAATAGGAATGTGGATTGGTAAAATCAAAATATACACTGATTATACACTGATATACATACAGTTCGGCCTATAATTTTTTTTCCACAGTAACACAATTGTCATAATTTTGGCTCTGTACGCCACCACAATGGATTTGAAAGGAAACAACCAAGATGGGCTTTAAGTGTAGACCCTCATCTTTTAATTTGAGGGTAGTTACTTCCAAATTGGGTGAATGGTTTAGAAATTACACCCATTTTTAGATGTGGTCCCCCCAATTTTAGGGGCTCAAAAGTAATTGGACAAACTAACATAATCATGAATTAAATTGTGAGTTTCAATACTTGGTTGCAAATCCTTTGCAGTCAATGACTGCCTGAAGTCTGGGACCCATAGACATCACCAGATGCTGGGTTTCTTCCCTGGTGCTGCTCTGCCAGGCCTGTACAGTAGCTGTCTTTAGTTCCTGCTTGTTCTTGGGGCAATTGTTTCCTTTCAAATCCACTGTGGTGGCGTACAGAGCCAAAATGATGACAATTGTGTCACTGTCCAAATATTTATGTGTATATTTATACACATACACGTGTATATATACACACACCAATCAGCCATAACATTATGACCACCTGCCTAATATTGTGTAGGTCCCCCTTTTGCCGCCAAAACAGCCCTGACCTGTCGAGGCATGGACTCCACTCCACCTTGAACTCATGATTCATCAGACCAGGCCACCTTCTTCCATTGCTCCGTGGTCCAGTTCTGATGCTCACGTGCCCATTGTAGGCGCTTTCGGCAGTGGACAGGGGTCAGCATGGGCACCCTGACTGGTCTACGGCTACGCAGCCCCATACGCAACAAACTGCGATGCACTGTGTGTTCTGACACCTTTCTATCAGAACCAGCATTCACTTTTTCAGCAATTTGAGCTACAGTAGCTCGTCTGTTGGATCGGACCACACGGGCCAGCCTTCGCTCCCCACGTGCATCAGTGAGCCTTGGCCGCCCATGACCCTGTTGCCGGTTCACTGTTTTTCCTTCCTTGGACCACTTTTGATAGGTACTGACCACTGCAGTCCGAGAACACCCCACAAGAGCTGCAGTTTTGGAGATGCTCTGACCCAGTTGTCTAGCCATCACAATTTGGCCCTTGTCAAAGTCGCTCAGATCCTTATGCTTGCCCATTTTTCCTGCTTCTAACACATCAACTTTGAGGACAAAATGTTCACTTGCTGCCTAATATATCCCACCCACTGACAGGTGCCATGATAACGAGATTATCAGTGTTATTCACTTCACCTGTCAGTGGTCATAATGTTATGGCTGATCGGTGTATGGGAAGGACCAAACAGACATTATTATAGTATAAGCATAAACAATTAAACCAATATTATAAAGTACAGCTTTTGCCCTTACCAAGATACTGTATACCTTCCCTTTGAATAACTTCAGCTACAGTTGTTATCCCTTCTGTGACAAGAGATACCCAAAACCCGTTCTTTGAATATAGTAGCCTTGAGATTTAGTAGACTTTCCTGTTACCAGTACTATTTCTGGATTATAGCTTCAATTAACCAGCACCAATGTTTAGCCAGGGATGCATTCTTGTTTTTCATATAATAGATGTAAGCAGGAGTGCTACAGACATTATATCCCTGGGAATCTGATGGTTCCCAGGTCCTCATTATTAACCTCTTAGTATCATTACTCAAGATTTGATGATTTGTAAAACGCTGAAAATATCCAAGGAACACAAGATTGCCATATATTAGGAGACCTGAATATAAAGTTACCATTGTAAGAAAAAAAAATAAAAATAAAGAAGCCACTTATTTTTATAAGCTAATATTTTAGGTTATAAGTATCTAAAATAAATTATTCTTATTATAAAAAAGTATACTATAATATGTTGAGACAGTGAAATTTTATTAGCACAAATAATATAATAAACACATATAGCATTTATGTGAAATTTTTCTGCAATTGTATGAGCAGCCAATATTTACAGATATTGTTGTGTTACTTCTCCTAATGTATTTTTTATTTAGTTCACACAGAAACAGTTATGAAGTAGTTATGATTTATTGAAAAAAAGAAATATGTTGTTTTCTATAGTCACTTAATAAAAAATAATTACTTTGAACTGTTATCAATGTTTTAAGTGTTATTAATATTTTAGGTGTTTTCAATGTTTTAATGGTTGCGCTGCACAAACCCATCAACTACACAATGGCAACTACTTATTTTGTAGAATACGTTTACTGTCAGTGTTAATGGAAGTATATGGTGAATGTCTGTACATTTAACAATAGGTTAAACCATCTTACAAAGACAACATTGTGTGTATTGCGCTCCTATATTCTCCAATCAACATCATACATACTTTTCAAATGTGCTACCAAACAGAACAAAACTAAATCCAATATCCTCCAAGTCTGAATATACAGTATATGATGTACACAAATCTCTCTCTCTCCCTCTCTCTCTCTATATATATATGAACCAAGTCTTCACATTATTTAACTTGAAATGCATTTACTTAAAACAAAAAAGATGAAATTGGGGCAAAGAATCACAAATATAGTAAGACATATTCAAATCCACCATATGGTACCATATACACTCACCTAAAGGATTATTAGGAACACCTGTTCAATTTCTCATTAATGCAATTATCTAACCAACCAATCACATGGCAGTTGCTTCAATGCATTTAGGGGTGTGGTCCTGGTCAAGACAATCTCCTGAACTCCAAACTGAATGTCTGAATGGGAAAGAAAGGTGATTTAAGCAATTTTGAGCGTGGCATGGTTGTTGGTGCCAGACGGGCTGGTCTGAGTATTTCACAATCTGCTCAGTTACTGGGATTTTCACGCACAACCATTTCTAGGGTTTACAAAGAATGGGGTGAAAAGGGAAAAACATCCAGTATGCGGCAGTCCTGTTGGCGAAAATGCCTTGTTGATGCTAGAGGTCAGAGGAGAATGGGCCGACTGATTCAAGCTGATAGAAGAGCAACTTTGACTGAAATAACCACTCGTTACAACCGAGGTATGCAGCAAAGCATTTGTGAAGCCACAACACGTACAACCTTGAGGCGGATGGGCTACAACAGCAGAAGACCCCACCGGGTACCACTCATCTCCACTACAAATAGGAAAAAGAGGCTACAATTTGCACAAGCTCACCAAAATTGGACAGTTGAAGACTGGAAAAATGTTGCCTGGTCTGATGAGTCTCGATTTCTGTTGAGACATTCAGATGGTAGAGTCAGAATTTGGCGTAAACAGAATGAGAACATGGATCCATCATGCCTTGTTACCACTGTGCAGGCTGGTGGTGGTGGTGTAATGGTGTGGGGGATGTTTTCTTGGCACACTTTAGGCCCCTTAGTGCCAATTGGGCATCGTTTAAATGCCACGGCCTACCTGAGCATTGTTTCTGACCATGTCCATCCCTTTATGACCACCATGTACCCATCCTCTGATGGCTACTTCCAGCAGGATAATGCACCATGTCACAAAGGTCGAATCATTTCAAATTGGTTTCTTGAACATGACAATGAGTTCACTGTACTAAACTGGCCCCCACAGTCACCAGATCTCAACCCAATAGAGCATCTTTGGGATGTGGTGGAACGGGAGCTTCGTGCCCTGAATGTGCATCCCACAAATCTCCATCAACTGCAAGATGCTATTCTATCAATATGGGCCAACTTTTCTGAAGAATGCTTTCAGCACCTTGTTGAATCAATGCCACGTAGAATTAAGGCAGTTCTGAAGGCGAAAGGGGGTCAAACACAGTATTAGTATGGTGTTCCTAATAATCCTTTAGGTGAGTGTATAAACAGTAAGTGTTAAAGTCACTTTTACAAGGAAAGATGTTGAAACATTAATTGAAAAAGTTATGCCAGCCCTCTTCTCAGCAAATAAGGTAGATTGTAATTGTTTGTTAATGAGCAATTAATTATAATCAGAGTCAATTTGAAATAAATAAAAATAACTGTCAAACACTTTCTTGATCTGTGTCTTTTTTTTTTTTTTTTTTTTAAGTTTACTAGTATTTGGGCTATGGAGACTGTAAAAATATTTTTTCATCTCCCAGGGGCATAATCAAAGAGAAAATATCAAAATTAGCATAGTGATGTTTCACACAAACGAGTAATCAACAGTAGTCTTCATTTACATGATAAAGTATCCATAATTGCATCCTTTATTCATTAGGCTTTTGTGTTTTTTTTCCTCTCATCATAGACTCTTCAGAGGCTACTTGTGGTTTGCAGTCACTGGAGAAGGTGATTCAAACTAAAAGTACTCAACAGTACTGTAGAAATTTCTGTTTGATACATATACAGGATTCACAATCATATGTATTCCCCAATCAATCCATATCTAGATTTTGTACAGTACAGGGAATTTTAAAGACAAAAGAGCCTCTAAAGAACATTAAGGGGTAAAACTGTGAAATTGTGCTCTCCTCTTACCAATACTTGACAGGATTTGTCTTATAATTTGAACTTAAGAAAATTCAATAACCATATTGGGAACAAGTTAGTTCTGGGAAAGTTTTGATTTTACAATATAATAATACACATTCTTTATTACATAATAAAAAACAGAGACATCCCAGAGATATATGACTACCTTGATTTGAATCTTAAATCCCAACATATCATCCTCTGATGTTACTATTTTTATTTTCCAGCTTTGTAACAACATACTTGTGTAAACAAATGTTTGCTTATATTACATGAATTAAGTTAAAATCATCTCAGATATGGTGAAAAATTACCCAGAATCAATGAAGAGAAGGAGACTAGAAAAGTTCCAAGATTTAAACAGCTATGTATGCTCACACAGGAAACACTGTGGAAAATACACTCAAACCGCTAATAGTTGTATCAAAATGGAAAATGATACAGCAGTTGATCGGTCTGTGCTAATCGTATTTGCCCGTACAAGATTAAGAAAACAACAGGCCGTGATCTTTCTCTTGTGTAGATTAATGATCAATCTTCTCAAGCATGTCCTTCAATCTAAGGCAAACAAAAATGTTGGTTTCACACTGCTTTATTGTCATCTTGTTACTCTTATATATAATTGCTGTCCATTGATTCTTATTTATTTATTTAGAAAATCAACTCAAATACTTTGTAAATAATCTTCTTGTGGACATCTCTGGCCATCTCCTTGAATGCAGATAGCTAACAATTAAAATGTACAGATGCCATTGACTGATAACTTTTCATCATTGTTAGTGTGAGCCTACCCAGTATGTTAATCAGTGAACATCGCCTGCCACACTTTGTGACTTGTGTGATGGTGAGGCCTTTTTCAAACCCTGACTGATCTCCTGACCTCACAAACACTTGAATAATAATAGTGGAGACATTCAAGCAGTGACAGCATGAAAGGCACAAGTCTGAGCAGAATCAGATAACCCTTTCTTGGTGGGAGGTAAGATTTCTCAAACTCATTAGCAAGCAAGTCTGTTGAGGATATGATTAGGAACCCTGTTTTAATTAAAAGGAAGAGTGTCAAATTAAACCTTAGCTGTTGTGCTGAATAATATATGACTTTTGAAACTTAAAGTAATGTAAAAGTTATTTTGTGATTTTCTGTTGGTGGTGAAGGACACAGTGACCTAATGCTGATGAATTTCACTTGCAAGATGATAAAAAGTTAAAAGTTTATTAAGGGTCTAGTTCCTCAATGATGAAATATAACACACAACTGAGGTGGGTTTTGGTGTAGATTTCTAACATTTTTGAGTCTGGCACCAATATCTTGCAACTGTGATTGATTAATGAGCTATATTTCAGTTTATAGAATATAAAAAGGGGCATACAGTTAGGTCCATAAATATTTGGACAGAAACACAATTGTCATCATTTTGGCTCTGTACACCACCACAATGGATTTGAAAGGAAACAGTCAAGATGTGAATGTACCAAACAGTTGAATTGGCCACACCTAATGTTTTTGCTATCTCTCTGATTGGTTTGTTTTAATTTCCAAGGCAAAACTGAAGCCAAAACAAAAACAAGAACAAGCAGGAACTAAAGACAGCTGCAGTACAGGCCTGGCAGAGCATCACCAGGGAAGAAACCCAGCATCTGGTGATGTCTATTGGTTCCAGACTTCAGGCAGTCATTGACTGCAAATAATTTGCAATTAAGTATTGAAACTCACAATTTAATTCTTGATTGTTTCCTTTCAAATCCATTGTGGTGGCGCACAGAGCCAAAATGATCTCAATTGTGTCATTGTAAAAATATTTATTCACCAAACTGTATATTGCAAGTTGACCTTAAAGTCAAATAATATGTTTTTAGACATGGGGTACAGAATGATATGAACATAAGTGAAACATGGATCTGGAATGTAGAGCCATACACCTGCTATATGCAGCTCCATATTGATGGGAATGGTGCACTTTGCATCTGAGATCTTCATATGAATTTTAATATATCCATGGGCCATTAGCTTCAGATTTACTTTATTGAAAACTGTGACATTTGCATCCTTCTGTGGCAGTTCTCCTTTTGATATCAACAGACTCTATCCTATGCTCGTACAAACTTCACATATTTCTTGAAAGTATGATTCCCTACAACGGCTAATGAAGTGTTGAAAATATCTTAAATCAATTAAGGTTCTAATGTACTGTTCTTGCATAAAGTAAAATGTGTGTGGGTGTGTATAAGAGAGAGCAAAAGAGGAAAAGATAAGGAGAGACTATATTAGGAAAACATTCTGGTCTATGAAAAAGAACAGGTCAGAGATTCATGCAGTGACAATCCATCAAAATGCAGCTAAAACAGCAGAAAAGTGAGTATAGGGAAATCTGTCACAACTGAACCAATTCTCAAACCTGTCATTTACAAAGAGATTTTAGTAAAACTAGTTAAGTTTCAACACAGAACAATTTGACAAACATGACATCCTGAGCTGAGTTCGACAAGAACGTACTCAGCATGGATAGACAATATTCTGAATTTTCTGAAGAAGGAAAGAAAGCCTTTCCAAGGATTGTACTAACTGGATTGTTCCAATACTGGACTTGCTCACCGATCCATTATACTTCAAAAAGCGAACACACTGGTGTTTGTGCAGAATGAAGAATGTGAAATTATCAAAGTTTTCTCTATAGGGGCTATTACAGTAAGGCCAGTTTGTATTGTACTTCCATATTGGCTACATGCATTTGAAATATATATGAATATATCAATGGATTTAAATGTAAATTCCCTTAAGAAACATTTTTTAAATTTGAAACACTATGGATAGCAAGGCACATGGAACATTCATAAAGCAGTCCCTCTTTCGACTGAGGAAGATTCAAGATAAAAAGAATCCTAAGATAATTAAGCAATGCTAGACTTTAACTTCTAAATTATTGACAGTGGCCATAGTTATGCATATTGAGACACAAATGAGGATGCTTCACCAAAGCTAAGGCTAATCATTAGTTGGAAATGCTTGCCTAGTAAAGATTTTTCCTGATGAGAACCATTTTCTTTTTGTTTTTGCTTGAGAACATATGAATGTAATTGATAGATTTGATCCATCTAGTCTGTAAATTGTATACCAATTCATACTTGCACTCTACTGACATTTTACCTCTTCAACTGCCATCCACAGTCTGGAGAACTAAAACCATGCATATGATATTTAAAGTTTAATACCAACCAATTATAACAAGTGCACAGTAATTCTGAATGCTTTAGTTTTTCCTTTAAGTTCAGCACTTGTCCTCATAACTTCTATTAAGGAAAACTGCATGGTACATTTAAAATAATTAAAGTGGAAATGCAACAGAATAACTGATTGTGATTGTTTCTTAATGCTAGAATATTTTACTGACATCACTCATTTATTTCTCTCAGTCTTTAAAGCCCCATATGTTACACATTGTTTTCTTGTAAAGCTATCCAATAATTAATTACTAAATATATTGATTGTTTTTTCTTGCCCCAAGGGTTTTGATTTAAGATCACTATTGGATTTCCTTTGTGGTGTGATAAGAATTCCCTAGTGAATATTAGTCAACATTACAAAACCACTCACTGCTTGATCCACAAGTGGTGAGACTAAGAGATAAACAGCAGGAAGTGTTGGTATCAAGTCATGATACTGATATACTATCATTACTGTCATGGTGCCTGACTGCTGCTGCTGCCATTATATGAAATATTGCAGTAATAATTGCATTTTGAGGAGGAAAGACTTAAAACTGAATTAAGCTCCATTCTAGGTTCTTGCTAAAATAAACACACACACACAAAGAGAGAACAGGTTTGAACTCCTTATTTGTTTTATTGTATATGTTAACTTGAAGTTGTTTCTTTATTTCTCAGTGGAGAACACGGGCACAAGAGTGTACCATGTCAGTATTTATACTTTGTTCACACCTTTGATTTCAGTGCTTTAGGCAACAGAAAACACAGAAGAACAGCGAGATCTTAGTTTTGATCATATTTGAACTGACGTAATTGGGTCATGATCTTGTCTGCTGAGAATGGAAGGCTCTGTCATCGCTGTAGGTAGAGGTTTGACCTGTAGAGATCATTATAAAGCTGGCATTGATTTATTTGTCTGACCAACACTGTGTACTCCTGCCATAAAATTGAATCGTGTTTATTTCCTCTTATACATAGCACACTGCCCTGTTGGATTCAATTATTGTTAAAAAGCAACAGCAACCAGTGCAGATTTGGAACAAATGAATACACTAAACAAATGCATTTGAGACACTTTTATATATAAACCTATATGCAGTACATAATAATTACTATCTGATAATTCTATGAACCCCATCTGCCACAAAATGGAATACAAGGCTGTATAACATCAGACAGTATAAAGATATTTAATTTCCATAAACCTAACTAAATAAAACATGAAAGAAACAGTGGATTTAGTTCCAGATATCAGGCAATTTGATAGATAAGGGTCTAATAAGTTCTGCTTATTCTCATTATTATTTTTGAATTTCAATAGATTCATCTGTAAAGTTTTCTGTACCCTGAGGGGGAAGTTGGAGGCTTTCACTTTGTTGTATGCTTAAATCCCTGGCCTTAAAAAAGAAAAAAAGGTTCAAATGATAAAAAGAAGATGAAGAAAAAAGCATACAAATTAAAGTGAGTGGATGTACCTAGTTTTGACTAAGGCTTTAAGAAAAAGACTTGAAAGTAAATTGCTTTCTCGGATGAACTGAACAAAAAACTGAACATTCTGCTGAGATTTAATTGTACAATAGTGCATTCATTTGTCACAATTGTGGCCTTGTAAGGAAATGTATATAGTTTTAAACATGAAAAATAAAGTTTTAAAGGGCCTCAAACATGCTTATGTATTTATTTTGATGCTCTATTTAAAACAACCAAGACTGTTGATTAGCACTGTAATCAAGCTAGGTAATTTACCATGAATAGTTTTTTCTTCCACTTTGTTTGCTTTTCCTTTAAAACTTTCCTTTAACATCTCTAAGGGGCTTTCCTAAGAACAGGCTGTTGGCCTGGCTGTGTGAAAGGTTTTAGATTTCAACTACCCCCTCCTCACCCCCCCATCTCTTGCAGTGAAAATAAATCAATTTCATCTGCTGCTGCTGCTGCTGCTGCTGCTAGTATGATTTTTTTTTTCTTTTACTTCCATTGTGGGCCCCAGTCACCGACATGCCATATGGCAGCTGAGAGTGGACTGGGGCGTGATATGGGGTTTCACCTTCAAACAAAGGAGGCCTCCCTGTCAATGAGGTTCATGAATACATGGGCAACATTCATGTATAAAAGAACCTCCAATCCAGTCAGAGTTGACTTTAGGGGGAGGATGATCCACATGACATCACTAGGAGTAAATAAAAGGATGCAATCCCTCTCTGCTGGCCACTCCACCTCCAACCCCCACTTCCCCCTGCCTGTCTCTAGTTTCACGCCAACTTCACATTAGCTTTATTAATACCAAAGTCCAAAAGTGTGGCCAAACACTGCACTAGAAAGTTAAACTGGATCTCGCTGATCATTGCAAAGTGGGGCGTGTCTGTCAAGAAGGAACATTAAAAAAAAATGCATGTTTCTTTAATGCAATAAACCAATACAAACTTGTGATATATGCCCATAACAAATAATATATTACCTTTAAAGGTTTACGCTTTATATAGCTATACACAAGTTCTTCATAAGAAATACAGAAAGGCAGGATTGATGTAAAATTATGTAGAACAGGTGAATACTAATGAAAAACTGTCCTTATTCTTAAAATCTCAAATAATGTTTTTTTTTCATTCATATGAAATATACATTTAATGTCAGCATGGGAAAGATTATTATGTTAAGGATGGTATGGAGATAAAAAAGGAGCTGGAGCAGATAAAAAATGCTATATCCTTGCAAAGCACATCGGAATCTGTGGATTTCAGTGCAACAGTATTTAATTCTGTGATTTTCTGGGGCATGTGAATACTAGATCAACCACTTGATAGATCTTCATACTATTTAAATATCATATTCTTCATCTATGTTAAGACAGCTATGTATGAATTAAACAATGTGTTTATTTATTTAATGCAATTAAGAAATATTTCCAATGCATTATTTTAGGAAATTTGTGCATTTATGAGACTAGTTGTGCCCAGAAGTGTCTGTACTTGGGTGTGAAAACTGAACATTTATTATGCGCCCCTCAACAGCTTGCAAGCTGCAAGGAAATTCTGCTTCACGTGGGACGTGCATATTTACACAATAAGATCATTTAAAGTAGGGTCCACCAGCTGGTAAAAATGATCCTAAGTAGTTTAATAACCCATGGTAATTTGGAAGACACAAACCCCATTTATATGTGCTAGCTAACTCTATTACGGTGAGCAGATTGGTTCAAGAGAAGACACTGATACTTGCTATAATAAAGTGCTTTTATTTATGAATATTTGTAGTTTATCCCAATTACATAACTCTTGTCACATCCCTTATGTAGTTCACCATTTTAAAGTTCTGGCTGTGGAAAAGGATTTTCTTATTGTTTGAATATACACTGAATTTAATAATCAATGTCCTAGTTTGCCCAAATTACATGGAATGTAGAGATTTACACATAAAATGAGCTACTGGAAGACTTTGAAGGAATGCTCAGAGTTCCAAATATGGAAACAAACACTGCTTAATTTAGATATATATTTAATTGTTTTGTGTATTTATAAAAATACTAAAATATCTAATAATTAATACATACAAACATAAGAATACATAAATAAGTTAATATTAGATTGTACAACTGAAAGATGAAGAGGCTCCATATAAGAAAAAAAAAACATTTATGTATATATAGAAACACAAATGTATAGCAGTTTGTGGTGCCAGCCCTGGCATAGTAACCACTTCTGTTAAAATACAGCATTCTTCAGCCATACACAAGCATATAGATAAGCAGATGTCCCCCTATGCAGAATTTAGAGTGCATTCAAAGACTACCAGCTCTCACCATAACAGAAGGACCGCCATCATTTCTTGCTGCTTGCAGACTCTCCAATGAAACTTCAGAATAATTGTGTGAGAGCTGTTCAGAGCGCTCGAAAAACAAATCCAAACCAAACCCAAAAAACAGAATAACAGTGTTGATTTGTGTTTGCCATCGCCTTTGATGGATGACAAATGATTGGGAATGAAAAGTGGCATTGTTGGTGTTAAGTTGTACCCCATGCTGTGGATGCAACATCCAAGGGATCTGCCTGCTCATTTTCTGCCAGTTTGTCATCTGATTGTTAGAGCTCTGTTTCCACACTCCTTTCACAGCACACACTGCCTATCATATTGCCTGTGGGCATTCAGAATATCTTTTCTGCTTTCTTGAACTGGATGACCACCTTGTTAATGGTCAACAATGGAGTCACTGATATTTCGTATATTTCTGCCAGTTTATTCTTAGGTTTAGATTAGTACTAATAAAATAGTGTCTGTTGACTCATGTAAACTCATGTAAAGTGTCTGTGAACTGGTTTATGAAAATATGAAAAGTTGTAACTCTCCTTAGCAGAAAATATATTTACAAGAATTATGGGTATTTGTGAGGTGTATGTAGAACTGCATTATTCAGTACACTGTTCTGTTATTTTTTTATTTTTTCCAACTCAACAAGCAGAAAATGCTGCTCATGTGATATCAATGACAACAATATAATGACAAAGTCAAGAAGTATGTATTTTGACGTGCAGCTGCTCTAGTTTTGGCATAGTTTCAGTAATATTAGCTTGCAGAGTTGTAATTCCCAGTTCATTTAAATGTTTTCAAAGTTTGGTCATTTACATTTGTTGTGTTTTATTTAATCTCTACACAGGGGATACATATTGGTGAATGTAATATATTTACAGACAGATACAGTCTATTCATTGTTGACTTGGTTATACATTATTAATAATATGCTGTGGTATTTTTTATGAGGAGGTCCTCTTATTGAGGGATATACAGGTAATAACTAAATGTTTCGTAGTGCTTTTGACCACCTTTGTTACCAAATAGTTTAAAGTGGTTTGTAGTGGATGTACTGGATGCAGTGACTCTCCATCTTAGCTTGCGCCTTCCATCGGATATGTTTTGGATTCTTTTTGGTCTTTGTTTCTGTTCAGCTACTCCAACATCTGTAAATGGCTAATGGAGAGCTGGAATTCCTTTCTAAGAACCTTGTGAATTCAGCATGTCTCAGGGGGGGGATATAAAGTCAAATGTTTCTGTTGAAAATAGCTGAAGTCAAACACTGTCTGGCTTTGTGAGTCTATGGCAGCCACCCTTCTAACTAGAACTGGTAGTCTGACGTACTCCAAACAGAGCTTTTGGAGTATGAAGCTGAACAATAGAGCTATTCACTCTTTCCCTCTCTCTGAAGCCACATCTGTTTACATGGCCTCTGTCCACTGCTAAAAGCCAAGGCATGCTTCCCTCTTTTCTCTCAACTACACAACACTGAAAGACTGAGACTTTGAGGCTTTTGTTGTAGGAAGATCTTTGATTATTATCTTTTATCATGCACAAAACATTTAAGGACTATATTAACAACAACAGTTGGTCTTTTTGTACTCTGTTTCTTTAAAAAAAATGCTGCACAAGGGGGACAGCCCGCACATTGTTTTCAAAGTAAACTTTTCCTCTGCTGCACTTTTTTTTCTTTTTTCTCTGCCTTGAAGAAGTGTGGGCAGTTTTACTGTGGCTGTTTCCAACTCCTTTATGAAGTGCTGTAAAGATACATTTTACTGACAATTATAAGGGCACACATCTGAAGAGAATAATACACTCTTTGTAAGATGGAAATTATACATATTTAATAATAGCAGTGACTTTATTTTTCTTTGAATTAAGATTTGATCTTTCCTTCTTCTTTTTTAGACAGTTCTTAGTGAGGGTGAGTATTTTAGGTATCCTGTTCATCTCAGTTAGTCTAAGTTAACAATAATTTTACATTGCTTTAATAAGCAGTTATAATCTAGTACTTCTTAAATATTTAACAACTTGGCTTTGGAAGCATTTCAGAGGGCCAAATTAATCTTGAGACAAAGCTGAAGCTGAGCATCATTAAATAAAATTAATTGCCCATGGATTTTAGGCTTCAACAATGTAGTGGACATATTATTTTATATCTCAGCAGAAGTATATCCTTGAAGTCCTTGTTCAAGTTACATTTTTAAATTCATAAGATAGTAATAGTGTCTGTAATTGGGAATAGAAATGTTATCTTCTACGAAACCAGGACAAAAACAAGTTTTTCATTATAGTTCTCGTCAGCAACCAGAATGATCTTCCAATTTGGCAGTTTGGCTAAGACAAATGATTCACGTCAGTTAAAGGGTGTGATCATTATAACCCCACTTTCCAAATCTCTACAAACCTTCATGTCTGGAGTATAGTGTCTGGACGTTAGAGCTCTTTCTGCTGAATGTAGCAGAAAAGCATGAAATATCTGACTTCCTCTCCTTTGTTTGGATTAGACTGCTTGTGCTGAGGCCTAGCGTGCCGTGGTTTGGACAGTCTCTAAAAGGTTCACCCCTGGGTCTCATAGCAGCTCCATGTGAGCCATATGAATATGATCAAGATGTGGCAGGAGGCCAAGAAGCAGACAAAAGTCATTGGTTTCTCGTTAATTTAATTATTTAGGGGCGCAGGCAAAGTCAGTCTTCTCAAATAGCAGACCTTTCACATACATTCCAATTCTTAATCACTTACTTCCTGGTATAAATATTACTAACTTGTGTTCTATTTTTACACCTTGGGTGGGTGAGAAGAAAAAAAAAGATGTCAGTAGGCAGGGATGGAGGGGCTTTGCGTAGTATAACACATTTATACTTTTTTTAAACTTTTTTTACTTTTACTTTTACTTTTTTATACTTTTATGATTACAGAGGCAGGGGGGTTTATTTCTCCCAATGTCTCCTCCTGGAAATATTAAACATGACACAATGTAAAATATCACTTGTTTTCATTTTCGTTATGATTACACTTTGTGTGTCATTCTTTCAGTAAGTCATCTGCGTGCAAAGCACATTTAGGCTTGTTTACAAATTGTGTAATACCTCAAAGTTAGCTTAATTACCAGAAATGTTACTGAAATACTTCATCACTCATGTTTAAGCATTAATGATACATATTTACAGTGTACAGTTTGAGGGTATTGAAGAAGTGTGGGTTCAAAATAAACCTGAGCCTTGGTCTCATACTTCATGATGACTGAAACCCTCAAAAAAACATGTTCTAGTCATGCACAACTGCCCATACAAAAACTTCAGATCATGTTTGATATATATATGTTTTAATACAGCAGAGAAGCACCAGAGACCACAGCTGTTACTACAGTACACGTTGTTACAGATGGGTTTTTTCCCCTTATTTATGTTTGCCATTTTTATATAAACTATTGCAGAGGCTGGAGATGAAAATAAACATAAAAAAGAAATATCCTTTTGGGTGTTTGGTGGTAAAGAACACTACCTGCTTGAATTAATTTGTGCTGATTCAGCAGGCTCTAGATTAATAGCATAAACTATAAATTTTTCACAGAATCTGTATTACAGTAAAAACAAACTGATGAGTCTTAGAATACAGTAATATAGTTTAAATATATAAAATACATTAAATGTAATTATATGCAATATATTTGCACACAATAAGTCTTCTATGAACAGAACATGTAAAACGTGGTTTAACAGGATTCAACTTAAACAAATTAAAAACAAATATATTACAGAATTACAGATTTTGTGTAATTAATTATACGGTATTGGTTTTATTGCTGTTGCTCTGACCTGCCTCTGATATGAAAACAAAACAAAATAAAAAATACATTTACATTTATTCCTGTTGCACTGTAAAATTCTAACTGTAAGTTTAAGATGGTCCATTTCCAAGAATCAGCCTATTCTGAACCACGAGAGGCTGGTTTTTCCACTGACAGGAAATAGTCTTTGGCCAGCTCTTTCCCCACGTTTTTGATTTGCGTAAGGAAAATGTAAGGTTCTAAATATAGGACACTTTCAGCTTGCACTGTGACGAAGAAGCATTTGTTTATTTGTTCTTGTTGTGGTGGTGGTGAAGGGGGAGGAGGGGGGTTCTCTTCGGAATTCTTTGCAGAAAATCCCATGACCGCTCATTCTTTCTTCCCTGATACTCCCATGTGAGTGTTGACTTGAATTTTTTTAGGAACTGTCTTCAAATTTCCAAACTCTTATCTTAACAAGGGCATTCATAATAAGGACAGCAGTGTGCAGTAGTGGTTAGGGTTTTGGACCCTTGAGTGGAAGGTTGTGGGTTTAGTCCCATGTGGGGGACACTTCTGTTGTACCCTTGAGTATGGTACTTTGCCTAGATTGCTTCAGTAAAAGCAATGTCCTGTTTTATAACAACTTGAAGCAATTTTATACCGTTGAATGGTCGTCTAGGAGACATTGTAGTAAACATTTCACTTGTGATTTTCTTTAGCATGGACTCCATGGTTTAAACTGGATTGTTCATCTAGTGAACCAGCCCCAAAGCAAAATAGATCAGCTTCTGTGATTCAAAGTGAGTTTGATGTTGTTCTCAACATTAGCTTAACTTTTATTGCAAAATATAACCTTAGTCTTCATGCATAACAAGAAGAAGCTTAAATTTGCCAATAAGCATTTGGACTTTTCTTGATTTGGACCTTTTTTTTGTGGTTGGATGAAACAAACAAACAAATAAAATACATTTTTGTATATGCAGAACAGACATATTTCTGGCACAAACATGTCAAGTCAAGAAATGTGTCATATCCACTATGAAGCTTGGAGGTAGATCTTTTTGGCTTTGGGGCTCTGTTTTGCATCCTCGGTTCTGCAGCCTTTGTTAGATTGAGGGAGAGATGAATTCCAAAATGTACCAGAATATTTCAACTGGCTGAAATATATACACCTGCTGAGGAATCAGGAAGAACAAGCTTGGTCCAAAATGGACAATTCTAAGCTCTTCCCCAGTCATCATGTGTATAATTGTTTGCTTGTGTATGAATTTGTGTTTTGTTTTGTTTATGTGTGTGCCTGTGTGTGTGTGTAGTAAACAAACAAAAGCTTATTTGACATAATAAGTCTTTGCAGCACCAAGTTTTCATTCATGTGACAGAATTTAAAAACATTCCCATACTGCTTCAGGCATTAGTTTCAGTATACATGGTCCAATTATACAGCTTTTTTAAGGACATGGTATTTCTTAGAACTCTTATCTAGGACAGATACATTTCAATTCAAGACACGCAGCAATGACAAACAGCATAAAATACAAATTAAAAACAAGATAAAAAAAGGGTTCTGGCAGGCACATATGTATATTAAGATGAGTTTAGGAAAAGGGAATCATTTGAGAGAGGTTTCTGTCATATTCTTTATGAAAGTACCGAAAGAGTACCTGAACTTTTTTTTTGACAGATTCAAAAAATAGTATAGTTAAAAGTTGTTGTAAATTACCTTCAATTCCTTCTTCAGCAGTAAACTCACTTAATCCTAGTTTCTTCTAAAAATATTCTGCTCTCCTGTACCATATAGTTTCCTTCACAATGGTTATGGTATACTTAAATAAAAGCATTTGTCAAAAGAAAACAAAATTGTCATAATATGATCAGGAACATTACCTTCCAAAATCGTAGCCAAATTTATGCTTGATAGCAAGGAGATATAATAAATATTATTCCTTTTTCTCAATATGTTGCTATAGTAGTGGCACTGGCTTAATCATTGTCACTATATAATAAGGCATATTCCTTGCACTGTTCAATAACAGTCTCCATATTTGTGCAAAAAACACTGTAATGTTTGTGTTCACATTGAGGGATTACCGCAGGGGTGATTGTGAACAATGAGTCTCATAAACAAAAGTTTTCAATATGTTCCAACAACACTTTTGGTTACATTGAATTTTGTTTTTGATTCTCCCATGTGCTTTAAAGCTCTACAAAGCTTTCATCATATGTTTCCATGCTAAATAATTTAATTACAATTGTGTTAAAGGGTGTTTGTATATTCAAAGGTGGTAAAATCTGAAGAAATAACTTGAATTTACACAGATAATCAAAAAATTATAATTAAAATGACAAACACAGGCATTACATATGACCATCCATTGCTGTTCTCTGTCTTCCAAAGTTATCAATTGTTTGCCTTTTCCACCTAGAAAATCAAAAGCAATGAAACTGGGATTTGGAGGGAAAATAAATATATCCAGATATTAGAATGCACGGAAAAAAGAGACACTAGTATAAAGCAGTGATTTCCAGTCTTACTGGAAGCATTTTCCCTCCTTGCATTCTTGAAGAGTTCACTTTGGAAACAAAGCACCTTATTTTTCCTTCAGACTTCAAATTGTCAGAGTTCTTGTTAAGTTCAGTTGCCCAGCTTCCTTCTCTTATGTTTACATCCTACAGCAGAAGCTCTGCATTATAAAAATCTCAGGTTGTCAAATCTCTCAAAATATTCCTTCTACCTACTATGTCTTCTCCTTTAACTCCTGTCGCTGCTGGACAGACTGCTGCTTCGCTTCACAGAAAGTGCCTTAGGGTTTAAAAGCAAAGAATTCACTCAAAGAGAAACAGTAATGGATGCATACCTGACTACTGGTATATAGTCTTCAAAAAAGAAAGCAGCATACCTGTCTTTGACATCTAAGAAGGTTTACATCTGTTCCCAGTGTTGTCCTATTTAAAATTCTATAGTGATGTTTGCTAGCTGACATGTGCCGTACAGAAATCTTCCTACAGAAATCCGTAAATATGTTTATGCCCTTTTCCTGTCATTTGTAAGCTTTTTTTATGAATCAATTATATATGCACATAACTAAACAAAAAAAAGGAAGGTTTGCATCGAAAATATAAAAAACTAATTCTGCAAGTAAGTGCCTAAAATCATTGTAGTTTTTAATAAAGTATATAGAAGAAATATAAAGAAAGAAAATATAACAATCGAAGACCAACATTCTGGTAGTCTGTAGGCATTTTGGGAAGTCCATCATCACAATGTATCACAATAAACCAATTCCAGTGGAGTAGCTTTAGATAAATCTGAATAATGTATTTTTCATTATGGACCACTAGAACAATTATTAATGAATGGATTGATGTCCTTTCATGAAATGATTTCATTCAGAAATTATCAAAGCCAAAACTTAAAATTAAAGCATACCTATTATTTTTACAATAAGTGGAAATGCAGTTTATATTCCCATATAGTCACCATACTAACACTAAAAAAGATACATTATATGAAAGATAAACTAAAGTTTCCTTTTATGAGCCACGTGAAAATATATAAATTACATGTATTTTTACAGGGAAGTGATGAATGCCTTTCTATCAGTCTAAATAGATACATACATACATGTATACGTAGATAAATATGCTTCCGCTTTATTTTATTAAGAGGTTTCCTTTACATTCCCAATTTCCAGGATGTTTATTGCATGTGGTTTGCCTCCATCATTCTTTGCCAAGCATTAGATTATGACAATCTGTCATTGTTAAAAGCTCTTAGGCCCTTAAAATCCATTCCAGTCTGAGATTCAATTACATTTAAAGCATGCTCATCAAAGATCCAATGGGACAGTAGGGTGATGGGCCACAACTTATATTTGCAAACTTAAACTGTTTTCTGTTTAGGAAGAATCGAGACTGTCCGCTATATTATCCAAGACAATGGGAAAAACCTCTCCCGTTAGTTACTGGATTACACCAAAAGACATGTTAAGCAGAGGGTTATTGTTTGTTTGTTAGTTGCTTGTATATATAAATGCATGCTATATTAACTCGGTAAAATGTGCTAGATTCAATTTTATGATGGGGGTTACTATATTCTTACAGAAAACTGGAAAACCTGAATGAAGGATCCATATGTAAATCTTTGGGATTCTCAGTATCTGTCAGTGTAATTAAAACCTTTAGAAATATCCTACTGTGAAAACCATAGACTTGCAGCCCTAGATAATCAAAATAAATGTCAGTGTTGTGGGTAAATCACTCTTATTAGTTTATCTGTGTAACTGTCCCTTGATATCCACCATTTAACAAAAAACCAATGCCTGTTGTATTGTATTTTACTACACATTATGGTGGAAGGCTTGTGTATCCTCGGGATATTCTGCTTACTCATAAACCTTTGACACTGAATTTGATGGTTAATTAATGTACCAGTACCTACAATACTTTAAATATATGTTACTAACAACAAATTAAATGTAGAATTTTCAATTTAAATCAATGAACTGTTATCATACAGCAAAAAAATCCAAAAATGTTATCTCGTATTGTACCAAAGCAATGTAATTGGTCAAAAACATGTATATAAAATGCACATATATGCTTGTCAATATATTTTCAGACCAGGGCACTTGGAAAACATTTTAAAAGCTATTAAACTCAAGAGGGTTCATCTCTCTTGATCTGGAATGGTGACTCTTTGTCCCCTGTGCTCCTTCCTGGAGAATATGGTAAATTGCCATCATCCAAAGCTTCCACTTTGTGATTGCTTCATAACCATTACATTTCCCTGACACAATCATTCAAAGGAAATGTTCATCCTCTTAAGCTGCAGGTGGTCAGTGTTCCATGTGAGTGCAATCAATCAACCCCAATGTAGTTAGAAAGCCCAGAAACATGCTAAGTAAAATCAAGACTGGCTCTATGACAGCAGAATGGAAACAAAATACATACAGCTGTAATGTCCCGACGATATCCCACTTCACCCAACTCCAGAACTGTTCCCAAAAGACAGATAATGCAGTTGTTACCATGCCAAGAACTGAGAGGCTCAGAAAGCTCCAATATCACAGCTTGTTCAACTAGCTATAGTTGTTAGGTTACATAAAAACATACGCTCCACTACATGTTGACACAAGTTTACTGCAGTTAAATAGAATACTGTTAATATTTTAAAGTAATGCTTTTTACTTTCAGGGAAACCCAACACCTGTCCAGGGGGAGGCTACAGCATGCAGTATTTAGTAGGGGTGGAAATATTTACCAATATCACGATACGATTACGATTCTTGGGTTCATGGTTCAATTTTAAAACTATTCTCAATTCATCACGATTCTCGATTCGATTTTGAATGACCTTCATTTCAATGCAGTAAACCGTTAAATTGATCAAAGCAAAAATATTTGTGTACACTTGATGAAAAAACAAATAACCTTGAGTAAATTCTAAATGTCTTTGAACATTTATTGCAACTGCACACTGACTGGAGCAGCTCTTACACAGGTTTATAATGCAATAATGCAATTAGATTGTAACCCACCGTTTAGTTCACAGCAAAAGTACACAGATGCCCTCACATTGACAAACATTTCTTCAAACAAACAAAACATCACTGTGGCATTGCATGGAAACAAAAAGTAAACTTGTTTGCATACAATCAGCAACTTAAATGATATACCTTGGCTCTATTGTGTGGACCATGTAGTGAAAGTCCTCGTTCTCTACTACGTTGTACGGTTGCAGATCTTTCTAAATGAAATAGGCTATCGATGTAGTTATGTTCTTTGCATTTTCGGAGTTGGCTAGAAGTTTTGACAATTGGTGAAGAGTGAGCTGGTTATTCGCGACAACAGGCTGTTCCACTTGCTTAATTTCTGGGTGATACCGAATGAGGTGAGCCCTCATTTTTGTAGTAATGCTGAAATTCTTCATTTTCGTGTGGCAAAGCTTGCATATTGAGTGTGTCTTATCAAGCTCCTTCTTCCCTGCAATATAATCATAGAAGTGAAATGCACCCACGCATTTGCTTTCAGTGCAGCTGAGGCAGGTCTAATTTGCCTCCCCCTTGGTAAACTAGCTAGACAGTAGCACCCGCCACGAAATTAGTCTTGTATGTCACAGCTCTTGTACTTTCGATTGGTTTTAGATAACTAGCAGCGAATTATGCTTCTCCCTTAGGCCTAGGCTACTGTCAGGGGAAAATTGAAACCATGTGAAACCTGGAAGCTTATTAAAAATCGATTTTTGGAATTTGTGCATCGATTCATGATCTTAGAAGACAGAATCGCGATTCTTATATGAAACAAAAAAAAATTCACACGCCTAGTATTTTAGCCGCAATGTTATAATAAAGCAATCCTCAATAACCACAATTTTGTGTCTTTTCTTCTCACGATTTGTCTTCCAATAAAGAGCTGCAGAAGGGATCCCCATCCTTACTGCTCCGCACATCCACCTGCAAAATCCACTGCCTGTAATCCCAAGTGCTCTGGTAGAATGCGCTCTGTATGTATTCCTCAGTGTGCTGAGTCGATCTTTCTCCCCCAGGGTTGAAGAATCTGGAAGGCGCCAATTCCTGTGCTGGATGTTGCCGGTGCGGTCGAAGCTTCCAACTCGGGATTAGATTAAATCCACGCCGTACAGGTGACCCTCCGAGTGCTGTGCACCGCAGGCCTCATGTATCAATGCTGGGTACGCACAAAACTTTGCATACGCCATCTTTCACGCTCACGGTCGGATGTACTAACAGTGAAATGAACGCAAGAATGTGCGTTCCTCCACGCCAACTTCATGTCTGGTGTACATACTTTTCTCATGGTTTTTGTCCATTGGCAACTCTTACAGGCAATGAAGTGAAGTTGCAAACATTACACTACGAATTGTTGTACAAGTCTATCGCACCACCACCTGTGAGAAGCATTGCTATTAATTTGCAATTCATAAAATAATTAAAATACTATTGTCACACGAGCCTTATGGGAATATGTATCAATTATGCAAGAACATATATATATAGTAAGAACATATAAAAGCATGTGCAGATTGATACAACCCTTCGTCTATGGCAATGGCAGCGTTGGCCTTATTAGAGGACTTTGCTAATGGCAGAATCCGAGGAGAACGTGTTTTTAGGGACCACAATGATTTTGTTGCTCAGGAATAAGCCAGTCGTCTTTGAGCCACATAATCCCAGCTGTATGGGACTGAATCATCCGCATGTCTACCAGGTATATAAGGTTCCCATACGATGCAGTTGAAAAAGCCAAACATTAAAGCGCAATTTTCAGCAATAGCCGGTTTTCCTAATGTAATCGGAGCGATCGACTGCACACACATTGCTATAAAGGCGCCATCTGAAGAAGAATGTGCATATGTGAATCGGAAACATTTCCATTCAATAAATGTGCAGATAATATGTGATGCACAAATGCGCCTAACAAATATTGTGGCAAGGTGACCTGGGTCAACCCATGATTCATACATCTTTACAAACAGCATGGTTGGGATGAGGCTCCAAGCTGGCAGGGTGCGCGATGGGTGGCTTCTTGGTGAATGATGCATTTAAAGTTATGGTTCTATCTAATTTTATTTGTATTATTGTTTTCGCCATTTAATTATTCAACTGCCCATCAGGAGACCGCAGTTATCCACTAAAGACGTGGCTGTTAACCCCCCTCACCAACCCACAAACTGACCAAGAGCTACAATGATGCCCATTCTCGCACTCGGTCAGCGATTGGGCAGCTGAAATGTCGGTGGCGCTGCCTTGACAGGACCGAGGGGATGCCATTATACCGCCCTGACAAGGTGTGCCGCATCGTGCTGGCCCGTGGTGTGCTGCACAATGTCGCGCACAGGCACGGCATACCACTTGGTGAGGTGGCGGCACCGCCAGATGACCCCGACCCAGGACCAATGTATGTGCAGCCCAACCAACAAGCCATTCAGGCCTGTCAACATGTGATTGCGACAATATAAATGGTAATCAGACACAAAGTTCATTTTTTGTCCAATTCCTTTAATGAGTGGCTTATGTCTGTGAGTGCGATATTTTTCAGGTGACTGTTAATTTCTCTGATGGCCATAATGATTTGCTGTTGTGACTCCAGAACAGCATACGTCAAGACGCGGCCAGACGGACAGGCCTCAGCACTGGGGGGAGCACTGGAAACGCCGGAGACACTGGAGACACCGGACACAATGGGCCCTGGCTGTTCAGGGGGGGTGGACTCCGAGTGCGTGCCAGTGGACGTTCCTGCTGTTGCACCATATAAGTCAAAATAAACACAGGCATGTTAACTGAGATTTGAGTCTGTTCCTTATTAATGGGTACACGCATTTGCCATAAATGCAATGGATACGTAAAATCTCTGGTGTACTTTTGGTCAGCTACATTGCATGCATTTGAAAATTAAATGCAGGCTGGTAAGCTATGTGTACCACAGTTAAGCAAACAAATGGGAAATTAGTTACCTTCATGGCAGTCCTGTAGTAAATCCGAGTAAACTGACACCCATGATAGAGGCAACTCTCTGCTCAAAGGGTGTAAGTTCATCGACCCCTGTACAACTGCCTGTTCTGCCCACACTTTGTCGGTGCACAGCAGTTCTCCGCTTAACTTCCACCTTTATATCAGACCATTTCTTTTTAAGGTCATTTACAGTGCGATTTTCAGATCCCACCGCATTGAGAGCGTCAGCCAAACTCTCCCACTCATTTTTTTTCCTTTTGTTATTAATTCTGGAGGACAAAGTTCCAAATAAAATATTTTTTCTCGTTTCTACCTCCGATAGTAGCACCTCCAATTCACTTTCCGTAAAGTTTTGTTTCTTGCTGCTGGCTTTTGCCATTTTCTTGCTGCTTACTTTTGCCACAGTGGACTCATTACCATATTAAAATGTATTTAATTAAGGGAGGAGAAAGGGTGGGGTGTTGTGCTCGTGCATGTGCGCTCAATTTCATGTTAAATTGGGATGTACAAAGAGAATATGCGTGGGATCCTGCGTACGCAGAGATTCATACATGTATTTGTTTTTGTGCGTACGCACATTTACAGCTTTGTCCGTAAGCAATGTTTTATTATGAATTAAACACAAGTCTTTGTACAAGAGGCCCAGGTCTCCCAACGCGTAGGTTTAACACTGTACTGATTTTTGTACTGATTTAGGGGTTACTTGACTTTCAACATGCTCATATACTGTATGTGCCCCGTTACAGTTTTTTTTAAACAATCAACTGTGCAATTAGCGCAAATAAAAAATATACCCACAAATGTCAAACCATTCAAAACAAGCAACAGCAACTTCTGATGAAATCTGATGAAAATCAACACTTAAACATTGCTATGGAAATCCCAACAGAGTTCTGCTGTTGAAACTTCAGTAGTTAAACTCATTAAAGCCTTCATTTTCTAAAACAGTTTCTTCATACATTGATAAGAATTACAGGATCTCTCATCTTCATCTACTTTGTTTCAACAACCAGGACAGAAATAAATCAATAAAAGTGTGAGGAACTATTGGTAAAAAAATTATCATTATATGTTTTTATATTATCATTAATTTAAAACTTATAATGAATGAATGATTTATTTAGGTATTACTAAGTGGAAAAAATATTTCCCTTGTTGTCCAATACAATGGAATTTGATTTGGTATAAGCAAAATTTGATTTGGTATTTTTTAAATAAATGAATGACTCAAGAGAGAAAAATGTCAATTACTGAACAAGAACCAGCTGTTCTAAGAAATGCATCAGAATTCCTGATTTTGTAATCAGGGGATTTGTTTTAATTATTTATCTTTTTCCTAAGCTATTTTCTAAGAGTTCCAAACTGGCATTTTATATAAAGTATTTTTTGGGAATTTGTTTTCCTGTTCTTTGTGTATATATTGGTAAGAATTTATGCAATCATATGGTAAACAATATATTTAAAGATATTTAACAAATCCAGCTTACATTTTCTTTATGATTCTTTTGCCTTATCAGTGACTTGCATGCAATAGCAAGTGAGTTGAATTCTAACAAGTTGCAGATAAATTGTGACACAAATGGAATCCATTTGAATGAATATAAATAATAAATCAATTGCAACTACAAATGAAAATTGATGTTTCTGTTAAAAAAGTCTAAGCAGACCCACAAAAAGTGGAAAAGGCACAGTACTGTTGTGTCTATGGCATACATAATCACAAGACCATGGGCCCAATTCAATACAAAATATTTGCACTGCGAATCTCTCGCATAGGTGTCTGCGGAATTACCGCACTCTGCTAAACTTTCACGGTATCAAATCTAAAATGATTTGTGCCAAACGAATTGCAGTTCTTGTTTCACACAACAATGCCATGGGAGTGGTCACACTCAAGTGGTATTAAATTGAGAAAACAACCTGCAAATGCTCTCGCAGCTCAATATGCCTCTTGTAAACAAAGCAAACATAAAAGTAATACAAGTGATACATAGGCATATCCACACACCTCTGTGGCTCATTTTGTGTATATAAAATATATAAATTATTACAGTAACTGCAATTAAGGTGTACACTGCCAATAACAAATTAAATGTTGTGCCCAACATCCATATAAGCAAAGTGAATTGTTTGTACCCCGATGGAAATTATTTTGATTTTGCATGGCCTTTCATATGAATTATGTTTTTGTGTTTTGTTGGCCAAGGCGATTAAATCACGACATTTCAGAGAAATACTAATACAAAGAGCACTGACTTCATTTTACTATGAAACTGAACCGATAGTAAAAAACAACCATTTCAACCTGTGCAACAATCAAGCAATGTAAATTTAATACAAAATGTTTTATTAATTTATTTAACTTAACATTTATGTTGTAAGTCGCCCTGGATAAGGGCATCTGCCAAGAAATAATAATAATAATAATAATAATAATAATAATAATAATAATAATAATAATAATAATAATCAAAGTTATGTTAAATGTATCCCGGGGACCAGACGCCTGCTGTCAGAATTGCAGGTAAGGAGTTGTTAGCTTGACTTTCTTCCACAGGATTATGTTTTTTTTTTGTGTGTGTGTAATTGCTATTAACAACATAGCAACACCATGATAGCTGTATTTCTATGATCTACAGTTACTGGTGAAATTGAAAATCTGCGGCAGTGTTGGGAGTCAGATTCTCCGACTTGGCTTGGGGCATAAACATTACATTACACTGCTTTAAATGGTCTGGACTGGATGATATTTATTTATTCTTCCTTATAAACATGTTTTTGTTTGTTTAGGATTTTAGTAGTAGTAGTGGTAGTATTATTATTATAGTATGTACAGTACTGTGCAAAAGTTTTAGGCAGGTGTGAAAAAATGCTGTAAAGTAAGAATGCTTTCAAAAATAGATATGTTAGTAGATTATATTTATCAATTAACTAAATGCAAAGTGAGTGAACAGAAGAAAAATCTACATCAAATCAATATTTGGTGTGACCACCCTTTGCCTTCAAAACAGCATCAATTCTTCTAGGTACAATTCATGGATTTTGTAGGCATATAGTCAGGTGTATGATTAAACAATTATACCAAAGAGGTGCTAATGATCATCAATTCAATATGTAGGTTGAAACACAATCATTAACTGAAACAGAAACAGCTGTGTAGGACAAATAAAACTGGCTGAGGAACAGCCAAAATCAACTAACAAGGTGAGGTTTCTGAAGACAGTTTACTGTCAAGAGTCATACACCATGGCAAGACTGAGCACAGCAACAAAACACAAAGTAGTTATTCAGCATCAGCAAGGTCTCTCCCAGGCAGACATTTCAAGGCAGACAGGGGGTTCCAGATGTGCTGTCCAAGCTCTTTTGAAGCAGCAAAAAGAAACGGTCAATGTTGAGGACCACAGACTTGGTCGGCCAAGGACACTTACTGCAGCAGATAAAAGACACATCATGCTTACTTCCCTTTGCAATCGGAAGATGTCCAGCAGTGCCATCAGCTCAGAATTGGCAGAAAACAGTGGGACCCTGGTACACCCATCTACTGTCCGGAGAAGTCTGGTCAGAAGGGGACTTGCGACCAAAAAGCCATACCTCCCGACTTGGCAACAAGCGACTCAAATATGCATGGAAACACAGGAACTGGGGTGCAGAAAAATGGCAGTAAGTGCTCTGGACTGATGAGTCAAAATTTGAAATATTTGTCTGTAGCCGAAGGCAGTCTGTTTGCCGAAGGGCTGGAGACCGGTACACGAATGAGTGTCTGCAGGCAACAGTGAAGCATGGTGGAGGTTCCTTGCAAGTTTGGGGCTGCATTCCTGCAAATGGAGTTGGGGATTTGGTCAGAATTAATGGTCTCCTCAATGCCGAGAAGTGCATGCAGAAACTTATCCATCATGCAATACCATCAGGGAGGCATCTGATTGGCCCCAAATTATTCTGCAGCATGACAACGACCCCAAACATACAGTGAAAGTCTTTAAGAACTTTCTTCAGTGTAAAGAAGAACAAGGAGTCCTGGAAGTGATGGTATGGCCCCCAAAGAGCCCTGATCTCAACATTATTGAGTCTGTCTGGGATTACATGAAGAGAGAGAAGCAACTGAGGCTGCCTAAATCCACAGAAGAACTGTGGTTAGTTCTCCAAGATGTTTGGGGCAACCTACCTGCCGAGTTCCTTCAAAAACTGTGTGCAAGTGTACCTAGAAGAACTGATGCTGTTTTGAAGGCAAAGGGTGGTCACACGAAATATGGATTTGATGTAGATTTTTCTTCTGTTCACTCACTTTGCATTTAGTTAGTTGATAAATATTATCTATTAACATGTCTATTTTTGACAGCATTTTTTCACACCTGCCTAAATCTTTTGCTCAGTACTGTAGGTCTATACCATTACATTACCAACTTAAAGTGAAACAAAAATTAGCATTCTGGTATTCATAGTAAACATAGGTTGGTAAATGTTTTAATTTAAATATTAAAAATATATATGAATATCTGTGTCTCTCACAAAGACCTGTTTCAGCTCCCACCCTGCATTTTAGCTTCAATGACAACAGATGTGATTGGCTCATAATTACTTTTTCGATGCCTGGCCGTTTCGGAAGCCACACTGGCCAATCTCCTCCATGTTTGAAGCTCCTGATTTTTTAGATTCATTGCAGCCAGAAGTGGTGCTGCACTATTGTGGCATGTGAACATTTGATATATAATCATGCGCCATGTCAGTCAGAGCTTGCTGCTTTGAAAGGCCGAGATACCACCAATTATTGATGGGTCTTTTTTTCCCCTTAGAATCCAGTCACCTAACCTGTGAAGTTTGGGATATATTTCCACGTTAATTAATAAAAAAATGTATGCTAACACTGAGTCGTGTTTTGATATTATTGAGTGTGTCAGATGTATATCAGAAATATATCAGATCATAATATCAGAAGATTGCTTTCACTGATGAAAACTGTATTGCAGTACAGGTACTTATTGTTACTGGGGCATACTTTAAAAGGAAAATTTACAAACAAACAGAAGGCAAGCAGGGAAAACAATAAATGCAGTACTCCAATAGATAGTCTAACCAAGGCAGATGATGGCAGTCCTCTGTTGGCATAGTGTGATCTGTATAAACAGCCCCCTGGACACAGCTCTGCATACAGATCAACATATAAAGCATTTTGTCTTTGTCCGTTCTTCTGCTACCACTTACCACAAGAGAATGTGAAAAGGCATGTTAATTCATTTAAACAAAACACATTATATTATTTATTTTTAGAATGGAAATAACTACCATATTATTATTATTATTATTATTATTATTAGTAGTAGTAGTAGTAGTAGTAGTAGTAGTAGTAGTATGCTTAGTATGTGTATTTTCTATTATTACTATAGATTTAACTAGACCATTTGTGAGTTTTGTTAAATCTCCTTTATGATCAAGAATGCAGGATATCCATAAAGTACTACAACTGCAATTTAAACATTCAATAATACTTCAGGGAGTTTTCAACAGGGCTATTATTAATCCATAAAACACAGGAAGTATAGAATTAAGTTTTTTTTTGGTTTAGTTTTTAGTTTTTTCTCATGGAGTCTGGAGTGCAGATGTGGTTGATTGTGGTGACTGGATACCAGGAAACAGATTCCTGACAAAAAAACTAAAACAAAAAAAAAACATTTTGGAATGTTTATTGTTGTGTTTTATTTTACTTCCTCTAGGTTTATGCATTCTAATTCCCTTCCATTTTAGAATATGCACATTGATAGCACTACCTTTTCAAAATGTCCTGCTTTTTAGTTCAGAGGCAAACATTGTAATTCCATATCTGGGGCCATATTCCTAGACATTTCCATTTCAGTCATAAAAAAATATTTTAAATATATATATACACACTTTTAAAAATTATAGCATTTTTTGATTCTGACGAATGCATTTGGATTACACTAGGGTATTCATGTTAGTCACGCCCAATGCTATGGGGTATGGTTTATATCTTTGGGTGTTTTAAGGACTGTACATAAAACATTCTGCTATGGGTCCTATGAGCATTAGTGCCTTAGACAAGTAGTGACCAGTGCCAAGAGAAACAGAGTACAGCAAACTCATGAGCTCTAAAAATCTAGCCTTAAATGACTGTACTGGGAAAACTAAAGTCCAATATAATTTACCAACAGTTTTTATATAACAGTGTTCTATTTTTATTCCACAAGATATTATTTTGATTCTCTAAATTCCACTCAGTGTTACATTTGAATATCACATTGTAATCTATGGAAACAAAACAAAACCGAAACGTACACAAATCTTCTATTTCACAGACTATCATGTTTCATAATTCATATATTAATCTTTCCATTTATTTATCTTGTTGAAATATTGCATTTCTTATTCTACCTACCTTGGCGGTGATTACATTGCTTCGCTCCCCGTTTACCTTTCAAGCTGTTCCAGTATTCTAGCTGCTGTGTGGTATGTTGGCACAAACGGGCTGCCATGTGCAACCCCAGAGGTTGAAATTCAATTCAGTGTATTATGGTTGGTTCAGCTGGGGCATAACTGTGAATGTTGTAATATGATTTGTAGTAGTCGTGTACTATTTTTTTCTGATGTTATGACAGCTTGGCACTTAGCTTTCCTAGCCCCTTGGTGTTTCTGTGGTGTCAGATTCTCAACCTATGATTGTTTACCAATGCAACATTAATTAAATATTAAAGCTTAACATTTAGTGAGAAAAAAATAACTAAAACAGTTATGCTCGTTTAATAATTTTTAATTACACTCTGTAGAACACTATATTTTCCACACAATACTAACAACAACTGAAATATTTTGTTTTGAAATAATAAGGAAAGCTTTAGATTATAATTTCGTTAAAGCTGGCTAGTACATTTATTTGTTAGATAAACAATGCAGGAAATAACATGTTGGTTTTACTTGTGCTTGAGATTTTAATTCCGATGAAATGTGTGAGTGTACAGGCTATATACAAGTTGGTTAGGTGCGTCACACGGACATGCTACTTTAGTTACATGCACTGTTCACCACTTAATTGCTGTAGCAGCCTAATTTAACTTTAGAATGAGTCCGCGGCCATGTGACTTCATATAAATTGTCTTCCAGATATTAAGTTCATTTAAAGAAACGTATGCTTCTCCTTACTGGTTCCTGTCATGTATTCTTTGAGTTTTTTTCATCATTAGATACCCACCAACTGTGCAATGAAACACAATCATCACTAGTTTATTTAACAGTAAGCAACTCAAAGGCCTTTAGAAAGATGTTTGTATATAGCTATGTGATTGTGTCTGAAATTGCACTCGTTGCTGACTGTGGACCATACTTTTTTTTTTTAAGTGTCCAAAAGAATGGAAATTGGTTTCCGTTTACAGGAAGGGTAAATTGTAGGAAAGTGTGGGAGTCTGAAAGGGAAGGGGGGGCTTCTGGGGAAAAGGGGTAGAAATAACATTCTTGTGGTACGGTTCTGAGAAAATGTCATTGGTTCCTTGGGAACTGCAGCTCCTAGAAGCTTAATATGAATGAGAGTGATGTGCTCTTTAACATTTACAAGCTTCCGTACTGTTGAAATATTGAAATGACCATAACCACTGAAAACAATTGCTAATACAGTGTTACATTTCTGAAAAAGTGCAGACTAAATATTTAATAATAATGTGCTTTGGATTAATATAGATATATAAATTACAACAAGCAAGTCAGTGTCCCTTCTTCTAGATATAAAATGCAACATCAGGTTTATAACTCAATAAAATGCCTTTATGATCAATGTATTAAGCTTATTATTATTTGCCTGAAATCCCATCTCTTTCAATCAACAGTAAAGCTTAAAATGAAAATTTAGAAAAAATAAATAGTCAATTGTCTAGCCATTTGGTATTATAAAACTATATGTAGTGGGTGTAGCACGTACACATGTCCATGAATTCCAAATTAATTATACACGAATACCATAGGCAACACCAAGACATCTGTTGCACTTGCTCAGAGTTTGGTATGGTTACATGTATATTGGTTGGAGCTAAATGTGGGCTATCAATAAAGTTACGATGGGGGTTAGGATTCAAATGTGTAACCAACATTACAGAACTCAGAGGATGTGCACATAATATTTATTCCTGTGTCAACTCAATAGAATACTTACTAATTTATAGAAATGCAAAGTCAGGACATAACTAATCAAAACAATCTTGAACTTCATATTTCAATAATTTGTGCTTGTTTCAAATCGTAATGATATATTAACTTTTATTTTATTTTTATTTTCAGCATAAGTGTTGTGTTTCCAGGTGGAGACAACCCTCTCCAGACCCAATAAATCTTCGTCTTATATACACAGTCTTGTTTATGTTAATACAACATTAATACCATATCAAGACAACTGAGTGGCTGTTCTGCATGGACAGCATGAACAATACCTTTCACAAGTATGTTTTTAATTAAAGCCATGGAAAAGACTACACTTTCCTTATAGTCAGGTTGTAAATAGCACACACAGTGGCAGCCTGCCATTTGCCATTCATTTTTTCAGTCTTAAGACTTAAGAAAACAAGGAATGAAAGTGATAAAGGCAGCATAAATTAAAGCAGATTTGTACAAAAATGGCTCTCTAATTAAGATTATAATGATAGTTTGTTTATGAGAAAAAAAATCAGTGCCTTGCCAAAAATGCAGCAACACAGATCTGACTAAACAGAAACAAATGGCTAAATACACCACACACATTTTCGTCAAATTATTAAATAACTTATTCATTAGACTCCGGAGCCAGAGAAAGCTGGCCATTTGTGCCTATAGTAGTTAAGATAATTGAGACCAGCTGTTGTTCTCCAATGTTTCTGGATAAGGTCCAAATCTGCACATTAAGCAGACATGGATACATGAAGACAGAGTGCATAGAACCTAGCTTGTGTATATACCCTTATTGCCAAGTATGACTCTTCACGCTGCTCCAGGGAACAGTTCATGAATCAAGAGATGTCCAGCAGTAATGGCACTGCCTGACAGCCATGAACCAGCTGCAGCTGAAAAATCCCCCCCAAAAGAAATTGATTCTACTTCGACTGTGCATAACAGTCAAGGCACTGGCCAAGCGAGCGGACAAAGTATCTGAAGATGACAATACTGAAGATCAAGCACATTAGATGTGGCCCTGTGGTAAATCTGACTTCATAAAGCATGCCTGAGTTGTGGAAATGTAGCTGCAGCTGAAAAGCAAACAAAACAAAAACTTGCTCTAAAATATTGTTCTTTACATTGAGGTATGATATGTATGCAGTATGCTACTCTGTTGTCATCTGTTGTGTTCTCATGTGTTATACTCATTTATCACAACTGTTGAATTGATGAAAACATGAAACCCAGTTCAGCATGTAAGACTGCACTTCACGTACACATTTCAATGATCTCATCCTATTTCCTTAAAAGAGAGCAGGGCATTTAATAGTGAGGGTCAGCAGAGAAATGAGTTGTCACATGACAGCCATGGATATCATGATGTCATTCTCTTGTGTCACTGTTCTCTGTGCATGTAAACCACCCTTTCTGACATTAACCTATGACATCAACAGGAGAGCTGTATGCATGGCTAATTTGCATATCATCTCAGACTTTTCCCCTTTATGTGCATGAGGTCGGGTTACTACCATGTAAAATGTACACAGCCCATGTAAAACCTGAGATCCTACAGGCTCATTTTTATTTGGTTCAGGCTAAATGTCTCAAGCATGACTAGAACACACATATAAAATCCACCATTGTCAGAGGAACAGAGCAGATAAATCTGTTTGAAGTTCTCCTGATGAGATATTTACATTTCATAAACCATACAAAACTGAGCTCAGGAATAGACAGCACTGCACAAGAGTATAGAATCTTAAAACAAATGAGATATCAAACACATTAGCAATATTATTTAAATTGTCTTGTAAAAGTTCTTAAAATAAACAAATGCAGTGGCAGATCATATGCTTTGAGAAGACAGGAAATGCATAGGTTCCCATGAACTTTGTTTCTCACAAATCACTTGGGATTAAATCTAAATGTTCCATGGAGTGCATTTTAAAGTCTCACAGGAAACCAGCATAAAAAAAGTATATAAATATCTGACTTCATGTTTGATTATATTATTTTCTGAGAGAAGATATATTAATTAAGTGTCTAAATTAATGGACCCTATTTTTATATAAAAACATATAATGGGAAATGTGAACCTCATTTGTTGCTATACCAAGACTCTATTAAATATTTATATAGCTAGAACTGCAGGTTCCAGATGGATGCGTTTACTTCTGTCTTGTTAATTGATATCCAAGGCATCAATTAGGATATAAATTAACATGATATGTTGGTCTAACTTATGCTTTCTCTGAGATCCAGGAGTTTCATGTATTTATGCCCAAAGAGATTTTTATTCCACCATTAATTTGTTTTTGAATTACTAAAACATTAGTGTTAATATTTTAAATATGTTTCTTAATTGTTTATTGTCTGCTTCTGGATTGCAAAGTAATTGATATGCCACAGGTGTTGTAGAGTTGTAGAGGTGAGCTCTACAACACCTAACAATGTTAGCCTTTTAGCATTTTGTATTAGTAAGGATGTAGTTTTATTACCGCAGAAGCAGAAAGATCAAATGTGTAAGATATTTATACTCCAAAGGTGACATTTTGGCAACCAGAAGAAAATAATATAAAATACAATATATCTGTTTCAGTAGCCCTATAACACAACAAAAAACTATTCATTGCAAAAAAAAAAAAAAATGTGTTTGAGAGCAGCGTTTCTTCCAGGGAATGTTTTATTCTTGTTTTTTCCACTTAGTGCTGAGATGAGTAATACTGAACTTAAATTTTGTGGTAGAAAACATTTTATCTGTAGCAGTATGTGGAAAACAATATTTTTTTCTAATTTTGGGTTTCAAACATTAACATTGTGAAAATGAAAACTGACCATTAAAAAAGGTTATTCGGAGCCAAAGCATTAATGGTGAAGGCGGAGAATAAATTACAATAACAAGTCTTAACGCTTAACACGTCAACAACTAATATAACTCATTTTCCTTTTTGTGGAGCATAATCTTCTGCTCTTTATTAAGTTTGAAAAGCCAACTGTATAGAGAATCACTGATCTGTTTGAAGTACAGCTATCCCCCGAAGTTACATTGTAATTGGTTGATTGCTCAGTGCAATGTTGTCGATGAAGGGTGGAACAACGTAAGACAAGGGGGGTGACCATAATGGCTGGATTAGGTTCTTCATTCAATAGACTGCTAATATAAGGATACATGCATTTTGTTTTACTGTTCTTATGTATGTTGTACTGTTATTTTGCTGTTGGTCGAATTTCAGATTTCTCTGGTAATGTTATAAAAATGTTGTACAGCAGAATATAAGTACAAAGGAAAATAATCTCTTAGAAATGACATCAGTCTCCTCTGAAAACAGCACTACCAGTTCCCTGTGCCTGGGCCCAGCCTTTTGGCATAGATGACTAGTGCGCTTTCTTGCCAAACTGCCTGGAGGTTTCAAACAGTAAAGGGCATGAACTGTTGTTTTTAGCCCTGGATGGAGATGCATTAATCACCCATATATACACTGATGTACAATTTTGCTTTATTTCCATCTGTATATCAGGTATAACGGTGCCTACATTTTACCTAATGCAGCACCATTTACATTCACTTGTAATACATTAGTCACTGAATGGATACCTTTAGCAGTCTTTCCAAATACAGTCAAATTGTGCACACAAATCTGTTGCATGAGATTTGAATATTGAAATATCATCACATTTCCCTTTTACTTAAAGGTTAGATAATGCAAATAAATCTTGCTATAGCTTGTTATGTTATGCAGGTACAATAAAGATAAGTTTAAAATATTAATATTTTGCAATTTACATAGTATTCCACTTGCTTTATTTAATTGTATTTTGCCTATACAGGGCGATCATTGATTAAAGACTGTTACGCTGTCGTTAGTTTAGCCGATGAAGCCTCTAAATGTCAACTTGCAAATTTTCCTATTACTTCCACAGTGTCAAGTCTCACTCAGACCACGCTCTACCAAGCTTCCAAACACAGACTTACTGCTCACAGAAACTCATTTTCTAATATGGTCAATCTATGTGGAATAGTATACCATTTAGATAAACAGCTGCAGGCTACAATCCAAATGATAAACAACACAGTGTAATCATGAGGGATGAAAGCAAAATGAAAATTTGGAGAACATGAGGCTTAAAGTCGTTTGGTTTTAAATACAATCCTGGTTGTTACAATATTCTGTAATTTAGAAGAAAACTCAAGCTGCATTAATAGAGAGAGAGATAGAGAGAGAGGGAGAGAGAGTTTTTCTAACAGCTTGGTCTTGACCAATGATCCTACTCATTCCTCAAGTACATCATAAACAAAATAAAATCAAAATGTAACAGTTTCTTAAATACTTTATTTTATTAAGAGACTGCCCCAGATTAAATGTATTATTGCACAAGGCTTCAAGACATGGTTTAAAGCACATGCTCAACATTTATTTCTTACTGTGTTTTGTATGAATGCCTGCTGTATATCTGAAAAGATAGTCAAATCTTTATGGATATACTTTACATAGTTAGGTATATGAGTGGTGCATAGTAATACTTTACCAAAAGAAGACGACAGAAAAAAAGCTTTCTTCATGTTTGCACCCCACACACACACACACAAAAGGAAAAACCCTCTGAAGTATTTTCATAGCCTATTTAAACTGCTGTGTTTAGTTAGTAGGTGATGTATAAACCACAGCTGAAAAAAAAAAAACAGAAAACCATGCAGAACACATCAAATAAGAACCCCAGCAAGTAAAAAATGAAATATATAATGTATAATCATATTCATAATTAATTTGTCAGATTTCTTTATCTAAGGGGACAGCCAGATTCACAAGAGTATAATAGTAAATTATAAGACAAAATTCAAGTCAATGGGCCGGGTTAAATAAAAATTGTTCACAATAGATTATATGATAAGATTTGTTTTTTAAATTATTAATATGAAATACTACAATATGAAAGTGCAGTTTAATGTTTATCTGTGCAGCTTTTTGGTTGTCCCCCACTTATTTGTTATCTGTTCGATCAATCCTTTGTTTTAACATTTTTTCCAGAAATGTTTTTCTAACATCATTGACTGTGGAACATATCATTACTTATGGATATTGTTTCTGCAAATCTATCACAATATGATATAAAAAAAGTAAAATTAAACCATGTGAGTGAAACTCACCAAATCCCTTCCTAAGTCTCTGTATTTGTACCACTAACTGCATTTTCACATGTTTTCCCCCGACCCTGAGCGGTGTTTTATCATTCAGATGCATCTTGCTGCCTCTTCAGGACAGTGTAAAAAATGCATGTGTAGGTATATAGCCAAAATTTTCTTGTTTACCCCAAAGTTAAAAAACAATAGTACCAAATTTAATTCTGAAAATTGAAAAGTACAATAAACACAAAGTTAGGATTAAAGCAAAAATTCTACCTAATACTTTTTAATTATGATGGGTATTTCTTATGATGGGCTTTTTCCTGTCATTTTGACTTTACAAATAAATACATACAAAAATCTTAAATAAAACATAGGATTGTAGATTTAATGATAAAATAAATGGTAGGAGTTCCACATCTGGCATTGCCTTTTATTTAAGTTCACATCAGTTTTATCACATCCAATGGATTGTATGAAAGTGTATTTCAGTTCCATTTCTTTTTAAATCACAGTCTATGGATTATTATTTTTTGTATTCTATTTGTTCCCTACTTTGCAATTTCTTTTGATTTTCCTTTCTTACAGGTACCCATTAAGTCAATAACTCTCTTTTCAGTCTTCAGTGGTTTTGTTTTAATGACTGGGTTTGGGAAGGTTGCTTTGTGATCCTGTTAGACAGTGCCTGCAATCATTCAGTCTTTGCCAGCTGCCAGAAATGCAGCAGCAGATTGCTGCCATTTATATCTATTTTGTTCTCACCTCATTAAACATTCAACTGTTCCTAATTACCAGGTTTGCTTACTGTAAGAAAGCACCCCAAGGCTCTGCTAGAAAGTTGTTTTTTCCAATAAAAAAAATTTGATTAAGCCTACACAGCAAGTGCAATAGAACAGTGGATCCCACACTTTTTCACACCGAGTCTTATTTGTGGTATTAAAGTATCACAGACCACTACTATACAGGCAACATACATTTTATTGCTCATAAACCATACAAACATGCACTTGTATAAGGTGATTTTTTTTAATTACCAATAAAGAATACCAATACAAAACCCTCCTACAAGTATTTTCTCAGTATTTTTATGTATTTTTAAACATGTATTTGAGATGAATGTGATATAGTGCAGGAAGAAATATCCTACAGTCTGCCATCAAATGTACTAAGATTGGCAACAGACCACGGACCAGTGTTTTGGAACAATTGTGATAGGGAGAATCAAGCCAGAAATGTTGCTTCTTTCATGTATATGAAAATGTGCAATGATGTATTCATTCAAACTAAGAAACAAGGAAACAATGAAAACACCTTGAATCAAACATGGTTAAGATGTTGTGCATTCAATAATTTATATTACTTTGAATGGTTATACTAAGTTCAAGATATCATCTCTCCACTTAAAAAAAAAAACAACCTAATTATAATTGTTATGGTGTATAGCTTATTTTTTTAAATTAAAAAGTATTTACTCTTTGGACCTGTTTAGTATACTTTAACTGGACAAAATGTGAGTGAAACAAAATGTCAGAACATGAAATTCTAACATTTAATCATCTGAAATTTCATGGTTTCAAGAAGCATGTTTGGTTTTGTTTCCTTTCTTGCACTGCCAGTTTTGTATTTTCTCAACCCAAGATGGATAGTTTGTTTTGGAAGAATCCTGAGCTAAGAGGTCAGAGGAGGCGAGAATGGTCTGAGAAAGGAACTGGGGTCACAAACATAGTCATTCATTTGGTAGCCCTGGTCTTAACGAGTCAGATTTCATGATACAGTTCCTTATAAACATGGTGAGTTCAGGGAATTGAGATGTGCAGTTGTAATCCTTGAATTAGTTTATCATGTGTTATTTGATATTATGAATGGTACATTTTCTAGGGGAGTGATTTTACACCAGAGAATGTCAGAAGCGTTATGTTTTATTACAGTTCTCAGGGTATGTATATGAATCAATATTCTTCTTGTTAGCTGATGCTTTAATTTTTCATACAAATGGTACAGTGCTATGTGATTAAACATGTGATCCAAGCCAAACACCTGAAAACCTACTGCAAGGGACTCTCTTGGCCATCTTTTTCATAAAACTAAAATAGTTCACTGGTATGGAACAATATTGTGGGTCAGTTCATTGCACTGAGTTGATTTTGGCCTACTGAACTGGATCATTGCCTAGTGTGTCATGGTGATAAATGTTTTTTTCACAGCAGTGTTCATTTTCCTTACATACTTTAGTAAAGACAAAATGAGAGCAAAACTACACTACACCCCCTTTCACAATTTTCACATTTTGTCGCCTTATAGCCTGGACTAAAATGCATTAGATTAATTTTTGATAGTAATGTTTCATCTACACAATCCTACCCCACAACTTCCAAAATGTGTGGTATGACTTCCCCAAGGAACTTGACAGAGCTTGGACACTTTTGTAAAGAAGAATGGTGAAATTATGCTAAATCTAGGTGTGCAAAGTTAGTAGAGACCTATCCCAACAGCCCCACAAATGTGTGTGTGTATGTGTGTACGTATGTATTTCAGAACAATACATTTTTTCAACATAGATATTTCAAGGATTCAGTTCAGAAAACAAAAGTATATTGCCATTGTCTTCCTGAGGCAGACGTACTTTTCACTAAATCTGCAAATTAATACATTTATGAAAGGAGCTGTTGGTGCGTGATTTTGTATGCTGTAACACTTCTGAAAGTGAAAAGCATGTAATACAATGTCTAGTCAAACTGGCCTATATTTATGCTTTGTTGTTACTTTAGTTTATTTAATTAATGGCATATTTGAATTAATACATTAACCCTTGCAGTTTATACAATTCGATGTTGATCATTAATCTTTTAAAAAAGAGGAGGCATGTTTTATGAATTCAGGTCTGTGTCCATATTATTACTGATTCCAACAAGACCAACTGATTGAACTATCAATGACAAGAAAGGATTATGTATGGTTGTTAACAGCCCATGACTGGCCTAGTGGTCAGGACCTGGGGATGAGTAAGGATTTTGTAGTGTCAAATCCTGGCTCAGACACAGACTTGCTCAATTGCCTTTGGCAATCTTAACCTTCTGGTGTCTCTAGCAGAGCAGATTCAAAACTATGTATTATGTTAGCAAAAAAAAGTATAAATAATTAAAATGTGCCATCTCAATCATATGCCAGTCTGAGACAAAGGGCTAGATTAAATCAAAACATTGACCCACCTGTGAACTGCAAACTACAAAGTTGTACTCTATCACATTTAGATTTATAAATAGTATTAAGTGACTTATAAAAATAAATGAAACTGTGATAGGGTACAGAATAGTTTTTTGCATTTTGCAAGGTCAAAACTTTGATTTGGTCTATCCTTAAGTGTTGTAAAGCAAATCCCTTAATTAAATGTTTTTTTTCTTTTCCTATGTTAGAACAGTTTTCAAGCAATATATGGATTTTAATTTTATAGAGTGCCTCTTTACAGTATGCCCAATCTCAACGTGTTTTACAATATATCATTGAGCAACAAAACCTTATAAAACTACAGAACAGTTATACATATGAGTCCAAAAATAATCACTAACATTTCAGAATCAGGCAAATTCAGTTAGAAAATGATTAATGAACTACATTACAAAGCTTGACAATTTTAAGGACCAAGTTTTACAACAATAAATAAAGCTTTTACAAATTGTTAAACTTTTTAAAACAACATAAACTTGGTTACTGTGTAGGGGGATAAATGCTGATGCAAAATCAAAATCAATATAATGAAATACATCTGAACGCGGCTGAAGGTGGACTCTCTTCTAAGTCATAGATATGGGAGGTATGCACAGGCCAGAATCACTGGGTCCTAGTTTTCTTACAGAAACATGGGGATTAAATAGGTCAGAGATAACTGGTAAATCAAGTTGTGATTAGGAGAACAGTATTGGATGTGCATCAAATCCTGATGGGTAGACAGTTTACCGCATTCCAGATATGGAATTATAGGTTTCTGCAACTAATATGAATTCTGGGTGCCATGTTTGATATCATTTGTACCTGGTTTGAAGTTCAGCAATTAAAGCTTAGTTGCAAACCAAGTGCACAGCTGTTTCATAAACTCTGAAATAAATTACAAGCCCAATCATTTCAGATATGTTGGCTAATACAGACGTTACACTTCTATACATTCTACAGCTTTATTGTTTAAACGCTATTGCTACTCTGGTTCCAGACTGTTTTATGCAGCAACCAGTTGTTCTTCACTTCTTTAGACTACAAGAACAAATAATAAACTGCACACCACATTTGTCAACAATTAAGCACTGTATTGTGTGACTCAAGTGCCTCGCTCAAGAACATTATTGCTATTGTTTCTTTTGTGGGTTTTCTAATGTAACCACCACCAATAGGCATTGTAGGGTCCCTGCATTCTGGCAACAGTGAAACAAAAGAGCATAGTAACAGACTTTACCCTGCGGCTCCTCCACGGGTGCACAGATTGAGCAAAGGGGGAAGCCAGGGTGGCATTCATGATTAAAGAAGTTACATTTAGCTATTCAATGTAAAACTGTGAATTAAACACATATAGGGTGTCTTTCAAATTGTCAGTTAATTCAAAACTATGGTTTCAATCTTTTTCAACATTTACCCCATTTGTTTTTTCTATTGCTGTATTTTATCATAAACTTGAAACAAACAGTTCTACTAGTAATTATGTTGTTACAGTTATTTATTAAAACAAAGTTATGCTTTGTTTATCAAAATATGTATTATCATATCTTTATTCAAATATATGTGATTAAGTATCGTCTTCTGAGGTAAGAATAGAAATCAAGTGAAAAAGAGCATGTGATTCTTAAAAAAGCTATTTTTAAAGAAAGCATAACATTGCAGAAAATGTAATCTTATCCATAAATAACCCTTTTATGTTGCAATACAAACTTAATTAATATTATTTTGTCCATGTAGATGCTTAATTTTAGCATAGCAAGAGCCTTTAAAACTTTTAAATAGTTCATTCACTCGGACAATCAGTGAAGTACTAGTGAGGAATTCTGTTATTGTGTCTGTTTTGGTATTTGGTGAGAAATGCTAGTGCATAGCTTGCTCATTTTACTCTGTGGCTTTATACATATTGCTACCATATCACATTATCACTTTGTAATGTAAATCTCTGGTGCCTCAAACAGAACACACACGGACACACAAACCCACACACCAGTCTGAATAATTTTATGGTTTAAGCAATACCTTAGCTTTTAGGTTATGAGAATCTGCTGAACTTCTGGTGTATTCTTCACAGACCCCAGTCCCCTGTCATACAGTTGAATTGGAAGGATACCTTTTGTTGTACTTAGCTCAAAAGGGATTACTGGGGGAAGATTCTTCTGTACTTTTCTCATATGCCTGAGAATGAAGACTCTTTAGTGTGTGTCTGTTTGAATACATTTGGTCATTTTGAAATGTGAATGGTTCTCACCCCTTTGGAACTCCAGACAGCGGATTCATTTATGGAACTGGACTATTCCTAATTCTATTCTAAAGCTGTGCTTATTCTGACATCTTTAATATGAAAACACAATGATTTGGGAAAAAAATGCTCCACCATCTTCAGAATCTGGGACTGATCTCATATGCTTTACAATTAACTTTATTCATTACCTAGTATTATAATCAATATTTTATCATACAGTTCAAATCATTATTTATTCAGAATGTTACCCTTTGAACTACACCAATGTGGTATACATATGCTAAACAAACATCTCTGAATGTGTAATGCATTGTGAATACTAAACATGTACTATTAAATAAGGGGCAGGATTAAATAAAAAATGTTTGCGCTGTGAGTCGCTCACAGAAGCATTAGCGGCATGTCTGCGAATGGATATCACACTGCTAAACTGTCGTGGTATTAAATCGAACACGATTTAATGCAAAATACGATTTAATTGCAAAACGACCATCTCACAGCTGGTTTCTTTCACAACGAGAGGGAATAAAACACAACTTTGACACAGCCGCTACTAGAAACCTACACAACTGTACTCAGTCACACTTTCATGCTTAGTTAGATGCTACTTTCTTCTAATTTTTAATGTAAATCCCATGATGTACAGTTGTGTCGTTTGCTATTAGCAGCTGGTTAAAGTTGTATTTAATCCCGCTCAACAACACAATGGGAGTGGTCCCATTTTCGCTGTATTAAAACAAGAAAATATCTGCGAGAAAACACCCTGAAAATGCAATCGCAGCTCCTCTAGTTTTAGACACTTCGGAGTTGTGTAAAGCCTCTCGTGGTTGAGGTAAAGTGTAAAGAAAGCCCGTCCGGCACAGGTTTGCACAGGCGCTGCTCCGGGTTTATTCACAGCCTCCGCAGCCCTGTGTGTTCAGAGGAAATAACTGCTTACAAGGTGTACTAGGTGTACAGTGCAGGTAAAAAACGAAATGTTGCCTATTGTTCATGCACAGAGAGAAAATATGTTGTTATTGAATGTAATTTTATATTACTTTAACGTAGTGACTCAGGTATGAGAAACCCAGGTGCAGAGATAAGGGAGTCCAGAGACAGGCCAGGGTCAATACCGGCAAAAGCAATGCCAAGGAGAATCCAAAGGCATGGCACCGGACGTGACAGAACGACGGACGACTTCATGGTCGGGGGCTGGAGCCAAGGGGTGATCCCTGTGAAAATCACTGATCAGGGACGTGTCCAGGACATCTGAGGCAGGAACCCATGACCGTTCCCCTCCCAATCCACAAGGTACTGCAGACCAGTCCAGCTACAATGGGAAGCAAGGAGAGTCCGAACCATATACACAGAACCATCATCGAGGAGTAAAGGAGGAGGAGGAGGAGGATGGCTGAGGAACTGTCAATGGGTCAGAGGCGAGATAAGGCCCGGGCACCACAGGTTTGAGCAGGGAGACGTGAAAAGTCGGGGAGATGCGACAGACAGAGGTGATGTGACGAATGAATAGTGTATCTAACTGCACAGTTACCGTTGGAGCAGTGTTACTACTAGCCGGCTTACTTTGGACGATACTAGTAATGCTCGCTCATTTAAAGAGCTAGCTAGAGTTAATGTCAGTTATTTTTACCTTACATTCATTAAGGAATGTTGGAAATACTACTCGTGTTTTTGGGGAATTAACTAACCTATAATGTTTTGAAGGACAGTGGAAATTGCTTTTGTAGTGACTCGCTTAACTCGCTTTTTGCTCCATTGCCCGGCCCTTAACAATCAGCCAATCGGAGCGCCGAACTGCCACGCCCTGAGATAATACACTTACTGAGCTTTGAAAATGTAAATGTTTGTTTACGTTTGGTAATAAGTTATGGCCGCTACATATTGAGAATAGCGATGCTAATCTGTTAGCCAGCTGAGTAATTATCTACTGCGTCACCATGCGGTCGTAATGCAAACTGCGTTGATTTATAATATTACCGTTATCTATTGTGTACATGTTTATTGAATTGAAGACAGTGTATTATCGATATGTATAATAGTTATAAGTTTATAAGATTTAACCTTGGTTAAGGTAATTTCTCAGCATCCAGCTGTAGTAAGATAGCACAGATCCATAGGTTTGCATTTATGCTGCATGTAAAGTAATTTGAGTATATTAGCTCTGCTGTCAGAACTGTGTATATTTGTTATATTATTTGTATATTATTATGCTTTGCATGATTTTTGGTTATATTGATTGTTATACGACTGATTTATGTTATTGTTATTTCTTTGTAGCTCCAACGGTAACTGTGCAGTTAGATACACTATTCATTCGTCACATCACCTCTGTCCTTATTCCGTTTGTCCTCCTCTTCTCTTCTTCTTTTTCTTCCCTGGGCACCAGAGGGCTTTGGTCTTTTTGACATGGTTTGAAGTGGCTACTGATGTTAATTGATCATGTTTCGCGTTTAGTGTCCCTCACTGATGTTTACAAGTGATGTTTAGTGTGCTAAAACTACTTAAAACATATTTGCGCTCCACTATGACAGAATAAAGTCTTAATAGTCTAGCACACCTGTATATAAATAAGTACCTCACACTAATTTATGCTGATGTTATTGATGAATTTGCGCATCACAACAGGAGACTTGCTTTCACATAGAAACTCCTACATCAGTGGTGGAAACAGCTGATTTCCAATTAACAGTTGTAGCTTATTTTTATTTGCGTGTTTCTTCCAATGACAAATGTAACCACTATGAGTTTTGTAGCATCACAGTTTGTTTTGAATCTGCACCACTACACATAACCCAGCTAACACACAATGTTGCCAAAACATTGTACCAACGTAATTCACGTTGTGGCAACATTGTGTATTAGTTGGGAAGTGGACGCTGAATAAAAGATTTACATTCACCCAACACACGCATAGATAAGGGCACCTGCCAATAATAATAATAATACAAATAACTACACAGCTTTCATCAATGGCGGCTTAGTTTTTTATTGTACAATTTTTTTCTTCTACTCATATTTGTAACCACTATGAAGTACAGGCTTGTAGTTTTGTGTCAGCAGGGAGATTAATGCTGTGGATTTACAGCATGGAGCGCCAGATCGCTGTGTTTATCTGCTTTATTGACCCATCGCGGCATCTCACAGGACCGTCCTGCTCTTCCTCCTCCGGTTTCTCTTCAATTTCAGACACTGTGATTGGCTCGCAGTGCCTCTCACGCTGCCCGTCCATCTCGGAAGCCACGCCAGCAAAACACATCTCCTCCCCGTTTGCAGGTTCTCATATTTTACATTTATTTCAGCGAGGAGCTGATCTGCGAGATTCTCTCCTGCGACTCTTCCGCAACTTTTCGTGTTCGCACCTTGTGAACATTTTTGATTGAATCCTGCCCAAGGCCACTATAAACACAATTTTATTTTATTTCATACTTTATTAAATGTATTTATTTTATTTCTGTCACTTCAAATCTTCTGCTTCTGGCTTGAATATTAAGTTGCCATTTATAATTGTTTTTGTTGTGGAATAGACATACAAAGTGTACCTAGCTCTGCCCAGAGCAAACACACTCATTTTACAGTGGAAGGGTACTGAGGTTTATAACATATATAAAACTACACTGATTTCATACACAGACTATTATGTATGAATACCCAGTCAACAAGGTAACATTCTTTTGTGGCTCCCCGATACGTCAGTAAAACATTTTGTTCAACATTGTGAAAGCAAGCAACATAACCACAATGTTTGATTATAACATGGCTATTACAGGTAGGTATGTAATTAAAGACATGTTCCATTAGACAAAATAAATTACACATTTGTAAAAATTATGTAAAATACTATTGTTCATATAGAATTTTGAAATTTAAAAACATTTACTATAAAAGTTTGTTATGTTTCTGTAACACAGCTTCAGCAATAGTATGGCAGAGAACTGGTGTTTAAAAAATTAAGAATTGTATTTCTACAGCCTTTCTTTGAGTATAGCAAAAAAAAAATGTGTTATTACAATCATTTATTATGAATTGAATTATAATGTTTTATGTGTGTATATGTATATTCTGAATAATATAACATGATTTAAACCAGCAGACAACAATACATAAAGAATAACTGAATGCACAGTAATAACAGAGTGAACTGAGAGCCAAAGTTTTTCATTAACCAGGAAAGATTAACTACACATCTTTGAAAAGCAATGGCTATTAGTTTGTTACACTGAAATTATATGTTGCACAGAACATGATGACATGTTAATTAAATGTAGTCAGAAAAATTACCTTAATTTATTTTTAACATAAGGAACAAGTACAATATATTATCCAGAACCAAAAACATAAAAATGAAAGCAATTACTACACTTAAATGTGAGGCTTTCTGTTTACAACAATGGTAATGATTTCTTCATAAGATTTATATTTGCAGTCCCCTTGTGCAAAATGACATATTTCTACTTTGGGGGTTTTGAGCCTTAGAAACTAAAAACTTTAATGATTCAAAATTAAATACATTCATGACTGTTTCACTGACACTTCAAATTCATAATGAAAACAGAACATTTACTTATAGTTATCTCTTGAGCTTATTGCTAGACTTTGCAGTACAAAATTATTAAAAATTGAGCATGTATTGGTTTATTAGTTTATTCACATTTAATTATAAAACTCTTAACGTGTTGATTGATGGGTTTCTCAAATAACATGGCTAACGTTTCCTAACACAGAGGAGGAAAACCAGTTGGTAATTAAACCTAAATGGCACAGTATACTACCTTTTCAAATAGAGCAGTACTTAACCCCCTCCAAGATTTAATTAAACATGTTTTTTATTTAGTTTTTTGCCATAAGACACATCGACAAGTGTATCCATGTCCTTGTTCTGCACATTTTAATTAAAGGTTTGCAAGAGTCACTTGGCATTCTCTCACATGTATAGTTGATCCCCTGAAGAGCTGTTATAAAATTGATTGGCCTTCATAAAACAGGAAGCAGGCATGCCCTTGTTGTTGGGGAGAAGAAGCTGGCTGGAGAGCCATGAGGAAGACAGGCAAAAATATCTACGTACTGCTTATGGACTTGGAGTGAGTAAGGATTTCGATTTGGATTGTTTGCTAGAGTTTTGTGTTTACAGAGAAGGACCTAGAAGGAGTTGAGGTAGACTTCAAAAGAAGGTAGGCTTTTGTTTGGTATTGTTTTTGTTGTCCTTCACCCCTGCAATGTAAATAATAGTCTGGTCCTTCTGTACCACATCCCTGCCATATTAGCCTGAAATTACTACACAAATCTACACATCCTACCCCAACAACTTCCAAGTGAAAAAATATACTAGAAATTTGCAGACTTTAAATAGTTGGGTTGGATAAGTGTCCAACCCCCTTGTAATAGCAATACTATAATTAGCTCAGGTTTAAGCAATCACCTTCAAAATCACACACCACTTTTGTTAAATTGCAGTGATTCAAATTATTTCAGGATAAATTCAGCAGTTCCTGTAGGTTCCCTCTGATTTCAAAGCAATGATTCAATCATGAGCAGCAAGGAGCTTTAAAAAACAAAGTTATTAAAAGGGACAGAACAGGGGATGGGTATAAAAACATATCAAAGGCCTTGAAGCATGGTCAAGTCGAAGAAGAAGTGGAAGGTGTCTGGCTTCACCAAGACCTTGTCTAGATCAGGCTGTCCCTCCAAACTGTATGACTGAGCAAAAGGAGACTGATGAGAGAGGTTACCAAGAGGTCAGTGGCAACTTTGCAAGAGCTACATGCTTTTATGGAATGACTCTAGCTTTTCATAACTTGGGGGCAATCAGACATAGTGGACATGACATAACATTTTTACTACAAATCTTCAAAAAATGAATGAATTAAGTAACAGTACAATAAATCTCTTTGTTTACACTTGTAGACCTTTTAATGTTTTCATAGGTTCAATGCAATGTATAGTGATTTTAGAGCTATTGCATTGTAATGAGCTAAACCATGAAGCTACAACTCGGACAAATAGTTGATTATTTTGGTGCAGCGGTAGCGCGTGGGCTCTTGTGCTCCCAGGATGATTTCTTAAACCTTGTTTCACTTAATGTTATCGGAAGAAAGCTGAAGATTTTACAAACTTGTTTTGCCTATACATGGAAAATGTCAGCACTGGATATCTACAAATTCTAAAAACAACAACAAAACAAAACACGATAGTCAATATTAACAATAATACAGCATTTTAAATTCTGTTACTGAACACTCTAATCACTCTACACTAAACCGTCTTTAGCACAGAGTGAGTAGCTACTGGACTGAATTATTCCAGATTGTTTTGATGGTCAGAAATATTCAGACTATTTTTTGACGGGGTGAGCGCTGACTGTAATTCACTCTCCCATATGCTAGGGGGCTGTGAGCATACCTTGAAAGCCTTCAACAAACATGGCGTGATGCTGAAGTTCCATTTTTTGGGTGTAAGTCCTGATTAGAACGGTCGCTCTGTTGTGGGCAAATGGTATGTATATGCTTTGGAATGTGCTGCAATTAGCTAATATTTTGGAATACCGATCACTGATTGGTGTGTGGCTAATTGTGGGGCCTTCTTCAGCACATAATAGGGGTCATGCCGGATGATTTGAGTTAAAACCAAAGGAGCTGGGGAAAAAGAAACAAAATGTGTGTTGTTTTGACAGAGACTTAAATACAGAAAAGAAGGAATGAATGTCTTACAGAGAACTCTCTCCTGACATGACTGTGTGCCTGGGATTTGTTTCTTTTATTTTAGTTTTTCTTGCTTGTAGTTCTGTGTTCTTTGAAGTCTCCTTTGTTACACCTGTTTTTAAGTATTTTTCCCCTTCCTATTTTTTTTTTTTTTTTAACGGGCACCAATTTAAAAAGGGAAAAGAAACCCCTAATTCAGTTTCTTGTTATTAATTTCCTCCACCATACCCACCACACCCGGTGATCAGGGAAGAATGCTAGCTTGAGGAACACGTTTTACACAAAGTTCAATGACTTTGAGAAGAATTCTGAAGAATCTGTTCAGAGTTTGTCCTGAGATTCAAGCAGCAGGAAACAGAGGTGCATTGCGTCTTGGGGACCTGAGTACTTGGCTAAGTCTCAGGTTTCTGTGTATTCAGACTTAAAATTAACCTGAGTGAAACAAAAGTAATGTTTAACAGCTTTGTTAAATCTAAGAAAATTGACGTAGATCAACAGATTGAAGTAGGACAACAAAACAGTGCAGGTGGAAATCTTATGAAAGAAATAAGAAGAAAAGTAAAAATGGGATGGACTACATTTGGAAGAAATGGCACACTATTGAAAGGAGATCTACCTATTTGCTTGAAGAGAAAAATATTTTATCAATGCATACTAACAGTGCTCACCAGTGAAACCTGGTCACTAAATGCAATAATTATAACAAGAAGAAACAGAAAAATAAATGAATGGATCCAAGAACAAATAAAAATGTGACATCATTGAGAGAGTGAAAACCTTAAAATGGCAATGGGCTGGACACACTGCAAGAAGATGGAAAAAGGAAGCTGTAGAAGGAATCCCAAGAGATGAAAAAAAACCTAGAGGAAGGCTACATACAAGATGGGAAGTTGAGATCAAGAAGATGTTGTGCATCTAAGTAAGTAGTGATATCTTGAGGAGGCCTTCATCCAGCAGTGATTTAGTAAAAGCTGTTGCTGCTGCTGCTGCTGATACACACTCGCACACACACACACATAGGTGTAGTATGTCTTAACACATGATATTCAAAATGATTTTGCACTTACTAAAAAAGAGAAAAAATGCTATACATGTAAGGTTGCACTACTTTTCAGTCATTGGGTACTTGCACAAATCCTCTGGAGGTTTAGAGAAGCTATTGAAATCACCTTAATTGCCACTTGGTAAGAAAGAAGGCAGCGCACAAAGCAATCAAGTGAGTACCATTCATCATCATAGAAAAAGTTGGAAAATTGTGAGCAGATTTCATAAATTAGACCTCGTTCATTCTGGTTACAAATATAATCAATTTCATAAGATGAATATGGGATAGTTAATTCCCCACCAGGAAAAGGTTTACCTCAGTGTGAAGTCAGAAAAGTGGTCCTTGAGACTAATACACACCTGAAGACAGTGATTAGGGATCTCAAAGAATCATTGATTTCTTTGGGATTCAACATCTCTAGGAATATCATTCGTATTTGCAATTGATATGTGGAGTGATCCATTTATGTATTTTGTTTTAGTCTTCTATGGCACATTTCTAGGGCTTGGTTATATTGGTAATAGGCCTTCCCATTGCCTTGGGGTAAGAAAGAGCAAAGTAATTTGTTTTCATAGAATAGCATCTAATTACTGAAATTGCAAATATATTTTTATTTCAAACTCATTAAAAAGAATGCAAACACAAACAGATTGTGTCCAGGAATGCATCTGCATCCTGGGAGCATCAGCCTCAGAGATCAACACTTGCATCAGAAAGACTTTCATCTAAATGCCAAAGAAAAAAAATCAGACCTTGAGGCTATTAAAGGATATAAATATTATAAGCTTAAGAGTTGTCTAGACTCCTTCAGCAAGGACTATTTTACACTGTAAACATCTATATGGTGTAAATATATAGGTTAAATTTAGTTTCAGCATTCTGTTTTTGTATTGAGCTTGACAGTCGCCCAGAGGTTGAAGAAAGTGCCTTGTGATGGTTGCGCTTGTCTTTAAAATCAACAAGCAAATAAAATCCTTTTTCTAGAAGACAAATTTCTGTATATATTATATGTTTGACAGTATCAAACAACAAATTAAAGTTTCCCTGCTGAAAGTATAGAACTGTGACCTAAAAAGCATTGTTCTATCAGAGGCTATGTCTCATGTCATGAGTCAAACAGAAAAACCTGCACAGTCTTTTGAACAAAAACATGCTAAAGCAGATGTAAGTGACTCACATCTGAATGCAGAAAATACATTTTGCAGAGAATAATATACTTTAAATTGGATTGATAAATATAGCACCCAGCTATATGTACTGGTAAACTGTAATGAATAATACACTATCATAGATCATCAAACTAGGATCCAAAATACTTTATTAACTTTCTTAGGCTATCTGGTATTCCCAAACTTCATGTCACATTTGTATAAACAAATAGGTGAGGAAGACTGAATAGAATAAAGTGTCAAACAATTTAGAATAACTACACAGATCAAGAATGTTCAGCTAAACTGTTGATCTCAGAAGGGCTGTGACAAAGTGACCAGATTTTTCCTTGCTTATCTTTGGACCATTTTCCATTTCACCATGTGACAAAGCCAGTACACATAGTATTCATACTATTTTAATTGATCCAAGAGTGGAGTGGACTTTACCCCGGCCATTAAATCCCAAAATATACTGTGTGTAGACCAGATGTGTGAGCCACTGGAACTAAAGAGTCACAGTCCTGAACATTTTGTAGGCAGCATAGTCAACAAGCAAAACAATAAGGACAATATTAGCATTCTGTACTGATTAAGCAAATAATGGTCTCAATTAATCCATTCACTGCTTAACAGGAACCATAATCAGAGGCTACTATGGCTCTCACAGACCAGGGTTGTATGTAGCTAGTATAGACCTGCACTCTTCAGTTTATCTAAGAGGAATAAGAAAGTCTGGCATAATTATTCAAAAGGAAATTAGAACATTTTTTTCCCCCAATGAATGCAGAGTGAGAGGCCTTTTCAGTTTGGTTAGCGAAGTATCCAATTCTGCAACAACTGTGCAAGGGAAGGTGAAGGTAGCCTGCTCCATGAATAATTCATAAGCTCTGTCTAGGGGCACTTGAAATGCAGTATATGTATGCATCTTGTCAGTAACTAGTGTTCCAGTCTTAAACCACAACAATACTAGCTGACAAACTCCACAACACCAATGTCTTACCATAAAAGATTCAAATCTATGCTCTGCTGGATGTTTTAGAGGGCCTTAAATCAGCTTATTGATTTTCTTATCTGAGCAGACTGCAGGAGTCCTGGGATTAAATTCCTTACTGAACTAGCAATGGCTACACAGATAGAAAGTGCTCCATTATAGGGGTGGGTGGGAGGGGGGACTTTTATCATTATAATGAGATAATAGGTAATATGGAATCTATATCACATAAGGTGTAGAAACTAAATTTATTAGGTTTGTGTGCAGTGTATTAAAATCAAATCATACATCTATAATAATCAGTAGTTCACATGAGCTATATGTCTGAGTTTGGAATATGTATTGTTTCATTTTATTGTCCTAGAGAAGTACTGTAAGTTAAAGTGTCAAGGAATTCTTGAACACAAAACAAAATGAAAATGAAAATTAGAGGACATTGTGGGCATTATCTGTCATAGTAACACTGCCTTCCTTGTCAGATGGCAGATGATCGCTCTTTAAAAATTGGATATTTGAAAATTACAGTTAGGCCTCAATAGTAGACCACTTGCTGTGACTTTTGAGTGGCTACTTACATACAAACATCCCCAAAAACTATCATATTTTAATGGGGCTTCCTGATCATTCAATGACAATTCTTCTGCTGGTTGGTGTTATGCCTCTACACAACCCAACACTGTATAAATTAAATACAGAAACAATTGTCTTTCAGAAGGCATGGTAGCATCTATGATGTTTGTTGCAACTTAGGACCAACGATGCCTGATATTGTGTTATCTTCGAGAGCAGACATTTGCTCTGTTGCATTCAAAAGACTGCAAAAGTTAACCAATATTGAGGTCCCATTATCACAGCATAGCATAGGATTATGTATGTTAAAATGTAATTACAATATTTCAGTCCATTCTTGTGTGTTGTGATTTAGAGTATCTACTATGTTAATGTACTCTATATAAAAGCCTACATTTCTCTGCCATATTGAATCATCTAAGGACAACCATGCATAAAAAGAATATTAAAAATGTAGTTATGTTAAGTAATTTAAAATTAATTTACTTTGATCTCCTTTGGTAGTACAATTTCATAATTTTACAGTTTTAACATCTCATATCTCTTTTATGCTTGCTACAGAATATTACCCCAGTCTTAGCTACATTATATAAAGCACATTAAAGTGATTATACACCTTTAGTTCTAGAAAATAAGAAAGATCATTATTAAAGCCAATGTACCTTGTGTGATTAAATTTCATGCTGTATTAGGAAAACGTTTCTTAGGCTGTCTGTGCAGAATTAGGTCAAACAGAAAGAAAGGTAACTTAAATCTTAACAATTGTAATTGTCAACTAGACTTTCAGTTTCCTCTCATATAGTGGGTATGTAATGAATTTTGTGTTATTGTCAATACTTAAATATAGCCAATGTAAAGAACAACACAACAAATAAAACAGTAAAAACAGTAAATAAAGGGGACACCTATATATCTTAATGGAATCCTATTTAATACATAAAACTAAACTTAAATAGCAATTGCTTATAAAATAATAGATTGCCCATTTCAATTGTAAATATATATAATGCATCACGTTGTACTGCCATTTTGCCTCAGTTATACCCATTCAACTAATTAGAAGGTTGCACACAGCATTCAGCATTAAAAGTGACTTGAGTATTTAGAACAAGCCAGTTGATGATTTTAATAGTCATTTATTAGTAGTGGGTGTGAAGCATATATAGCAGTATACTATAGCTCAAATTGTTTGATTGTTGGAGCACATACTACTATCAACATTCACAACATATTGGGCAGGTATGTAAATGAAAGTGACCAAGGCAACATACAAACATAACAACAACAAAAATAAACACAACGTAACATTGAAATCCTACTCACTAATTCCGGATACAAATACAAGTCTATCTTACAGGCAGATACATGATGATTTCATTTCCAATTTAAAATCTTTCCATATCTAAGGAAACAGTAAACAGATGTGAGAGCAATAAAAGAAGTGTTGTGGACAAATCAATCAATGTTTGAATGTTTCAGTTCTGAGAGGGAAGGGTATATGAGAAGGGAGAGCATGTCAGAATGCCTAACAGTTAAAGATGGATCTGTACATTTTACATTTTTAGGGTTGTGTGGTGGTATAAGGAAACACAGTATACAAGAAACCTTTGAAATGAGAGAAGGCCATTCAGTTATTTTTTCCACATGTTAATGCTTTTAAATCCAAGCTCTTTTTTAACTTTAATTAAAGATCTCATGGAGCCAGCTCAATCACCATGGCTTGGTAGCTTATTTCAGACACCCGTAACTCATTTTGTAAAAGTCCTTGTTTTGAGTCCTAAATACACCTTGCCTTAATTTAATTTCCTTGTTGAACTCCAAATTGTCATTTGTCTTAAATTTGTCAATAGCTTTCATGATTCTGAATAATTTACGCAAATCCCCTTTTCCATTTGTCCCATTTTGGCAACTATGCCCAGCTGTCCTGATTAACAGTGGATGCTCTCAGTGGAAGATATGTATTTTTGTGCGTTAGGGGTTTCAGCAGCTAATAGGATTCTCTGTGTTTAGTTATTGTAGTTGAATCAGGTGGGATGGTGTGTCTTTCTGTGTGTCTATTTGTTACTATGTGTGACTGTATGCATGGAGCACATTTGTGTATACTGACTGCCAAAGTAGGAGAAAGCATAGATGGGGAATGCCAGCAGGCTGTGTATATGTGGCAGAAATTGAACTCGATTGCACTAGAACCTACACTTTAAAATACTGTGAAGATTCCAGCTGAGTGAACTGGGTTAAAACATGGAGTGTGTAAACCTTGACTTCGACTTAATGGAATTTCAGCTAAACATTGAAATACAGTGAGGGAAAAAAGTATTTGATCCCCTGCTGATTTTGTACGTTTGCCCACTAACAAACAAATGATCAGTGTATTATTTTAGTGGTAGGTGTATTTTAACAGTGAGAGACAGAATAACAACAAAAAAATCCAGAAAAACGCAATTCAAAAAAGTTATAAATTGATTTGCATGTTAATGGGGGAAATAAGTATTTGATCCCCTATCAATCAGGAAGATTTCTGGCTCCCAGGTGTCTTTTATACAGGTAACGAGCTGAGATTAGGAGGACTCTCTTGAAGGGAGTGCTCCTAATCTCAGCTCGTTACCTGTATAAAAGACACCTGTCCACAGAAGCAATCAATCAATCAGATTCCAAACTCTCCACCATGGCCAAGACCAAAGAGCTGTCCAAGGTTGTCAGGGACAAGATTGTAGACCTACACAAGGCTGGAATGGGCTACAAGACCATCGCCAAGCAGCTTGGTGAGAAGGTGACAACAGTTGGTGCGATTATTCACAAATGGAAGAAACATAAAATAACTGTCAGTCTCCCTCGGTCTGGGGCTCCATGCAAGATCTCACCTCGTGGAGTTTCAATGATCATGAGGAATCAGTCCAGAACTACATGGGAGGATCTTGTTAATGATCTCAAGGCAGCTGGGACCATAGTCACCAAGAAAACAATTGGTAACACACTACGCCGTGAAGGACTGAAATCCTGCAGTACCCGCAAGGTCCCCCTGCTCAAGCAAGCACATGTACAGGCCCGTCTGAAGTTTGCCAACATCTGAATGATTCAGAGGAGAACTGGGTGAAAGTGTTGTGGTCAGATGAGACCAAAATCAAGCTCTTTGGCATCAACTCAACTCACTGTGTTTGGAGGAGGAGGAATGACCCCAAGAACACCATCCCCACCGTCAAACATGGAGGTGGAAACATTATGCTTTGGGGGTGTTTTTCTGCTAAGGGGACAGGACAACTGCACCGCATCAAAGGGACAATGGACGGGGCCATCAAATCTTGGGTGAGAACCTCCTTCCCTCAGCCAGGGCATTGAAAATGGGTCGTGGATGGGTAGTCCAGCATGACAATGACCCAAAACACACAGCCAAGGCAGCAAAGGAGTGGCTCAAGAAGAAGCACATTAAGGTCCTGGAGTGGCCTAGCCAGTCTCCAGACCTTAATCCCATAGAAAATCTGTGGAGGGAGCTGAAGGTTCAAGTTGCCAAACGTCAGCTTCAAAACCTTAATGACTTGGAGAGGATCTGCAAAGAGGAGTGGGACAAAATCCCTCCTGAGATGTGTGCAAACCTGGTGGCCAACTAAAAGAAGTCGAAGGGGTCAAATACTTATTTCCCTCATTAACATGCAAATCAATTTATAACTTTTTTGAAATGCATTTTTCTGGATTTTTTTGTTGTTATTCTGTCTCTCACTGTTAAAATACACCTACCATTAAAATTATAGACTGATCATTTCTTTGTCAGTGGGCAAACGTACAAAATCAGCAGGGGATCAAATACTTTTTTCCCCACTGTATGTGTTGTCTTAAAACGCAAAACAAGACAAGACAAAAATAGGTAGTAATGCCTTCTCAGATTGAATGTAATTATTATTTATTAATTAATAATTATACGTTATTATAAGGTAACCATATTGCTCCATAATCCCTGGGACACTTTGAGACAGGACAGGGTTTTACATTTATCATTTTTATGTACGGTATATTCACAATTCACTCAGCTTGTCTGGATTGATGTGCCAGCAAAATATCCTCCTGGGTGTTTCTAATATTGAAAGGTTTACTGACAACCACCTCTAGAGGTATCGAAATCTCTTCAGAAAATCAGATGAGGTCAGATTGATTAAGCCTATAGTATAATTTGCAATATGTGCAATATGCTATGATACTCTATAGTAAAACATATTTGAGACACATTCAATGCAGGTCAAGATACACCGGTTTTTCTCTTCTCTTTACTAACCATAGAAAATTATGTATAGTGGGGTTCAGTAGTAGGTTACCTGCAAATCCCTTGTCACTCCAATGAATGAATAATCACTATTCAATATTCATGTAGTTTCTGAGTACAGGGCAGCATTTGTAGCACATACCTACAGCATTCCTATATTACTATCTATCTTTTTCTGATAGAACATCTACAGAAAGTCAAGTAATGAAATGTGTGTGATCATTTCAGACACATTAGCCCACTGGATTCTTTTACGATGCTGATGAAATTCAGAAGCCAACAGATTATGTACTTGATATGAATAAGTAACCTTACATTCTGTAGTTAAATAAATATTTCCTTCCTTTGTCCATACAATGCTAAGCGTCTTATAATTGATTTATATTCTTATCTGTGGTTTTATGGCCGCATTTACCTGTACATAGCTGTAGGCAATAAGCAAACACAAGTCATTTTTATACTATTAAATATCAGATGGAATAAATTACATCACACAAAGGTGAACAAATATAAAGTCTGTGTAATTTGGGATAATCACAGATCAACAGTCTCCAGTAGCTCGGGAGATGATCTTCAATACAGGGTAGTGCCATGTATCCACAAGCTGATAACAGTTTGCAAAGCATGGAGGTGGATTATAGCATTAGGTGCAGTGTGAATAGATGAGGTTTGATGAAGGGTTGGCATGTAGTCAGAGGTGGTGCTCTTGATGTCTCAATGTAGGTGTTTTCACCAAAGGGGGAGGAATATGAAACTGGCTTTTAATGGCTTTTCACATAACTTTATATGCAGCCTGTTGGCACAGTATAACCACCTCCAGTGAGTACATTTTGTCAATTACCTACATGTGTTTAGCAGGATGTCCAGTGAAGAATAAGTAATGATATTTGCATAGTCTGGGCTTGAATGTTCGAAAGATGACAGTCTGAGTCCAGGATACATCCCTAGACTGTTTTGAATAAAAAAAAAAGACATGAGCTGAAATCTTCAGCCCAGGAGTCTTTTGTTTTTGTATCAGTTTTAATTGTTTCACTTTGTGGTCACATGCATATGAAACACAGATAAGGAAATAATCGTACATTTTGCAACTCAGTGATGTATTTATTCCTCAAGTTATTTAACATGAATGTGCAATATACTTTGAAGTTAGTTCCACCTGATTTTACTATAATCTCGTTTTTTGGTGTTTTCATGCATGACAGGAATACAGTGGGAAGAAAAAAAAAGATAGGAACTGTATGCTAAGTAATCTTCAATCAATTTACTTTGATACACTTCAGCAATTTAGGCCTATAAACTGACTTGACGGCTTACTGTTTTCCATCATTTTCACAACTTAGACTTCTCTCTGATGTTATTGGGTTTTTATATATAGCTAGGGAGTTTTCTAGTGGAGAATCCCAGTAGAGTATTAAGTGTTGAAGACGGAATGAATTATTGAGAATATTCCCACTCAAAGCACTTTTAACATTTCTAATAAAATCAATGCCAGCTTTTTCTGGTTTCTCTCACTTTGGCTGTCTTCATTGTATTACATTCGTTTATTGTTGTATTATGGACAGCATACACACTTCAAACAAAATCAATTCTAAATGAAATGCTATTCATGTACTATATCTTTATACAGATGTATACAAAGGAATTACAGACTTTGGATACAGACTGAGTACTCTAAAACTTTTGAAGATATAATGACCAGTCTCAAGTACATACCCTCATAATGATTGTATTGTATTGTGACATTTGCTTTGTTTTACTTGCTATGTAATGTTGTAAAACATTAGCTTTTCATAAAATCGCTTTACTCTCCGGTTACTAACAGCAATTTAACTGTACTTTTTATGTTTAAAATATTTTTTTGCTGTCATCTCTATTTTATTATGTTTTAAATCTGGGTTATTTAAACCAGATCGTTTTTTTGTTTTGTTTTATTCAAGCATATTTGTCATCTTACATCACCTCCTCTTGGAGTGAATTGCTTTCAGAACACATTTCATGACTGTCTTCATAGCAAGAATTCCCTATTTAATATGCAGTTTCGAGCATTTGAATAGCTTTGGGTCAAGCTCACGGTCTATGCAGTCCAGATGATACTCATTCTGCGGAGCAATAATTTCTGCAAGGTACACATATTGAGCCTGGAAAGGCATGACTCTAGGTTATTTCACCACATGCTGCAGGTGTTATGTACAGTAAGCTTTGGGAGGTATTCAGGCCGCACTTTGCCATCTGTGCGACAATACAAATACTTCATAAAACAACCCCATGATGGAAAAACAACAACTTATACAACAACAAAAACGTAATGTGTAACCTCAAATGCCCATTGACTGCTGCTACACGTAAGACTAACTATGAAATATTAGTTGTTTCTGTGCTTTCAGGCCACCCTTGCCCTGCAGTTCTGTGGTGCGGTTCTGTATTTTTACATTTGCTTCTGTGGAGTATGACCTAAACAAATTAAACAAACCATAAAACATAGAAACTCATAATATCAAAGTTTATATTTGTATTAGTAATACTATTAATACTATTAATACTATTATTATTATTATAGTAGTAGTAATAGTAGTAGTAGTATTGAAGTGCTTAAAACATTTTCTGAATACATTTGGTTTGAATTATTATAAGGTCACAGATTTCCCCAATCCCACATCATGTGTTATTTGTAAGCCAATTTGCTGTATTTTTTAAGATACATACAAACAAACATGCATATAGCACAGTTAATCTGCTGCCACTTCAAGCTTTCACAAGTAAGAGCTTGCTCCTTTTCCAGCTTTTCATCCTCAGGTTCTTAAGAGAAATATGGAGAGAAAACATTCTTATAAGAAAGAGGATCAATTTAAATCACCAAATCTGACATTTTACAGTATTAAATGGCCCACAGATTTATGACCTGGTTATCATATACAGTGTCTCCAATAAGTACTTGTAGACCTAATTTAGAAATCACCAAATTATATTTCCCTTTTACCAAATATGGCTTTTCTACATTATTTGGATTTTCATGGTTTTCACTCATTTCAGTTGATTCTGTATTCTATTAGTTACAATTTGCTCTTAAGTCCAGGAACACTAATATGAACTGGAATCACCATATCAGGATTTTATTCAGGACTTATACCAAGTGACGACTACCACTGTGGTGCTATTAAGTATAGGGGTATGCTTTCAGAAGACCATTATAAAGTAGCAGTTCATCTTTATAGTTCTTGCTTAAAAAAAAAATGTTTGCGCATTGAATTATATTTTTAATAATTTGCATTACAAGCAGGCTTCTATTCCCTTTTGTTATGGTTATCAGAAGGAAAGAAAATGAAGATTACAATTGGCAAGCTTCTAGGCAAGCCACAAATCTGGCTTTCTGGGTTTGTACAGCTTCTCGGATTGTTTCAGTTTTCTATAGCCAAGTAGCTTGCAGACAGAACTGTGTCCATTTTGCAAAGTTAAAATACTTGCATTAAATTTATGTAAAATGGATTCAGTTATGGAAGAGGTAAGTGAAACTCTGTGATGTTGAAGAGTTATAGATGGGATATACAAAATACCTTATTCTGCATTGTTTATCCTATTTTGGGGGGCTTTGATGAAAAAAGATAACCATCAATTTCGTATTGTTAATTCTGATTATTTCACTTCCTTACAAAATAGTCAAAATAAAATAATTAGTAATATTTGCTGCTTGCAGTCGAGCACGGTTTGAATGCAGACTGTATACTGATTGTATAGCACTGTCCAACAAGACCATCTGCCCTGGCAGCAGACACTAACCCTACTCCTACTCCATGCTGAGTGCCAAGCAAGGTGGAAGCAAGTCCTGTTTTTTAAATCTTTGGTATGCATAGTATCGTAAACACATGTTTCAGAAGCTTTGTTGTTATCATGCACTGTATTTTCTCAACTATATAACTTATGGTATAATGTTGTGTTCTACACTGACGCTCTGTAAATGCATATGCAAAATGATGCAAACTAGAACAATATAGTTTATTATAGTGGAAGTCCATTGATTTTGATAACATAAAAAAATACATAGTATAAACAGATTTCTCATACACACACACACACTCACACACACAGCTTTTATTTTAATGGATACATTGATTCATTAAGCTTGTGATGCTTTTGTTCATGTGATTAGAATGAATATTGCCTCATGCTTATGTTTCAGCTGCTTATAGCCCGAAACCTAACTGTGTGCTTCACATCTCCAAAGGGAAGATCACACGGTATTACACAGTATTGACTAGGATGCCTTTTATGGTAAATCTCAGATTGCTAAAGCTGAGTGGTGGCCAGACAATATCCAACAGCAATCATTTGACATGTTTGACAGGAGAAAACAAGAAGTTGCACTTCTGAAAGTTTACCCTGTGGCCATGAAGGAAGGATGGCAAATGCCAGATGTACTTCTTGTACAAAAATGTAGAAGAGCCTTGATGTTTTATTATTTCTAGTTTCATGTTTATTATACAATTAACATAAGAACTAGTCATTACTTTAAGTTGCACAGCTCACTGGGTGTGCAGTCAGTAAAGTTGCAAGATTCTTAGTTTTTTTTATGACAGGCAAATTGCTTTAAAAAAGACATCACTAAAATAAAATAGGAATAGGAATAATAACTGAAAGGCATTTAAATGTACCAGTAGAGACTTAATTATGCATCTCAAAAGCAGAATTGTACTCACCCTCTAGTTGTCTTTAACCTGCTGTGATTTTCTATTCTCTAATCCCCACCCCAATGTAGACTCCTGTAATGAGCAAAACATTTTGTTAACAGAATTAATTCATGTTTTTTCCCTTCTCTTTCTGAAATCAGTTCAGTTGAGGTAACCATTCACTACCTTGGGCCAGAGATTGAATTAAAGTTATTTTGTAATGCCATCCGTAGTCATTATAAAGTGGTTATGATGCAAGGATACCTCTTTTGTTTAATTAAGACCATCATTAGTGTGTGATACCTCTTTCTAACAGCTAACCTAGATCAGCAGGCAATGATTAATTTTCATTTAAAAGTAAAAGCTAAAACTCAAAAGAAGGTGATTCAATTCAACTTTAATAATAAATACATAACCGACTTAGTGAACATTGTCTACATTTGAAACATTTCTGTTATATAATAACATGCTAGGGGGTGGACAAATCTTCGGAACATGGATCACTCCTTTTGAACAAAGACGATTAAATACTTGGAGATATTATGACTACTACGAACAATAATAATGATGTTTTTTTCCTTTACAATCAGCATCCAATTCAGTATACTAAACTGTCACGGGTAATATATGAAACACAAAAGTATTCTTCTAATTGTATCAATTAATTACCAAAGGGAGACATATTTCATGACCAGATTTTATTTGTATGTGTTTTTGTTGTCAATTTGAGAACACAGACATTAACTATCTTCTGCAGCTTGAGAGATTCCAGCACTGGCAACACATTTATTTATTTATTTATTTATTTATTTATTTATTTATTTATTTATTTTAAAAGATGCAGTACACATATTGCATTAGCAGACTACTGACTGAGAAAAAAAAAAAATAGTAAGCCACCAAACATGTTATCTCTTGCTCTGCAGATTCGTTATAATTATGAGTCCTGCCAACCCATGGGAGAGCTGCTCTTGGTCTGAAAGTACAAAAAAGAGTCCCACTGAAACTTCTAGAATGGGGTCTATAGTACTCCACCAAACACAGATGAATTATGTGCCAATTCAAGCCACTGCTAACAACAGCAGCCGAGCAGCGCCCACTTTCAGGGATAAATCCAGGCATTAATCGGGCCTGTCAGTAAAGCAGGTGCTTTGACTGCCTTCACAGTTCATTTTCATGCAGAGGGGTGGCAGGATACAGAAATCACAAGGGATCAAGAATAAACGGCGCTGACAGCACTTATCCCACCAGGCGTGGGGGTCAAAATAGAACTGTCTTTCCACATTTTGAAATATACCTCGCCGCAGCCTTCTTAAGCCTCGCTAGCACAATGTGCTGTCTGTGAGCTCTGTTTTTTTTTTCCTTTAATCGATATGCCAGAGGCTTTTTTCCCCCCCTATTCTTTAGTGATGAATGGCCGCGGCAGCCAGAGTAGCAATGGAATATTAAAAGACCAATACCCAGGCTCACGAGATTGGACACAGAGATTTGGAAATGCTCTATACTCTTCCATTATAACCGTCAACAATCCAATTTTCCTGCTGAACTCTTCCAATTTATTTAAAGCATACATTAAAAAATTAGTAAACGATTCCATGCAAATTGCATTGAACAAAAGAAACCCTTGCTAAAGAGAGAAGCGTCCTTTAAAATTAAATATGCTGTGCATTTACCCTGTTATTGAAACTCTTTGAAAGATTCCCAAAGTTGTATCCTTTTTAAGAGGGTTTTTGTATTCCTCACAAGAATTCATTGTGTTTTTTAGTGCATGCGTACTCTTTTCCATACTTTCAACTTGTCTTTCTAATCAGAAAAAGGAAAACCTGCCATATATGCGGAGAATTTGTTAAAACAGTATAATCCAATTATTTAAATCTCTGGCATACATATTCTTTTCATCCCTAACTCAGTGTGAAAATATATAATTCTTACCAATATTAGATACTTCATTATTTTATTGTTGTGAAGAAAGCTGGGTAATTGGTTCTGGTAAAATGCCTGTGTTGTCTTAAACAATTACTTAACATCATGGTTTTGAGTTAGTCATAAATGCAAAGAAAAAAAAAACAATAATAAAACGCTATTGTTATTTAAATACAAAATAAAATCTGCACAGATGTTGTATTTGACAAACACTCCAGTGCAAAGTTGTCAAATATTGAATGACACATTTGTATAAATAACTGTTTAATACCGACATAAAGCATATCTCTAAACAAGAATATTGTAAGAATGTTCTGATGAACAAGAATATAAGAATATATTAAAGCTGATATATTTGAGGATTGCTTGAATCATATTTGCCTGTATCAGGGATTACAATGAACAAAGTATTTATAATAAAAGCAGAAGCAAAATCCAACCAGGCAGTCCTATAATAAGGATGTGTAGCACCTTACAGAGAATGTGGAAGAGTAAGCGCTCAAAAAGCATTTGATAGTGGCCCACTGGATCAGTGCATGAAATGGAAAATAAAGTGCTGGTACTCAGTTCCACCAATGGGATGTAGATAACATACACACTCAGATGTAATTAAGTATTTTACATTGAGAAGTGCCCATACTCAAATCCTTAAAACAGAGAAAATGACTCTAATGTGTACCAGTGAGTACTTTATAGTACTGCACTAGAAGGTCAATAATGTATTGCACAAGAACCTCGAGGATCAGTTTTACCCTATCCTAGCATCCCAACCGTATAAGAGTTAGTGGACTGTGCTTCCACACAGCACATTCTATATCCTCTTATAGATATTGATTGTAAATAAGATGTGTTGACCATGGGAGGCTGAGGAGATGCTCAAGTTCTCTATCATATTATGTGAATCAGTGGCACATGTAGAGCATAAAAGAGCTAAGAATTAATACTCATCCTTGCCAAAATATTTCTGGTTGCACTTTCTGGTTCCAATACAATGCTCAGTTAATCCTGTGACCTTTTTTTGTATCCCTTCAACAATATCAGAGGGCTCTATCCATACCTACTGAATATGCCTCACATGAGTATTCTGCTCCCAGCAGTAGACATGACACCTGAAGTTTGTTCATGTGTCGGGCATCACACTTACACTCCACTGAAAATACAAATATTGTACTTACTGGACTACGTAGCCTTTTCCCACTTGTCCCCTGTCCAAACACAGTGCAACAGGCAGTTTATGAGGCGTGGATTTAGTGTGGTTTCTGGAGATGGGAATAACAGTCAAACACAGAGTTTTTTGTTTGTTTGCTTGTTTTACTGTTTTTGGAGGTTCATTATTGATAGTGAATGCTATATTCAGAATTAGACACATTTTGCATTCATTTTTAAATAGGAAAAAAAATCTGTTTGCATTGTGGGTGAAAAAGCAAAGAGAAAACCAAGAGAAAACCAAAACAAACTAACTATTTAACTAAAACAATAGTAATTCCACTATGTGTATAGGCCAAACTTGAATGAAGGACATTGCAACTTATTTGACTTAGAAGTCTAAACAACTGATCAATGGATACTCACTCACTTCCTCACTTTTCAAGTTATAGCAGGTTATGATATACAAGAGTCCATGTTTAAGTTTTACAGGTACCTTAAAAAAGAAAAAAAAAACACTTTTAGTTTAATAATTTTATTTGATTGAACCACTGAAACACAAACATGACCCAGTCCAGGGGTATCAGTAAGCACTCAAACCTCACATTCTGAAAATGAATATTGGAAAGTGGCTGAATAACTGGATGTTGAAGATGATGTTTCAGCTCTACTGTTGTGTGCTTTGCCTCATTCAACATCTGGTCAACACATACTGTAGTGAAGTTAGGCAACTTCTTTGGGTCTCTAACACAGTGGGTTTTTTTTATTTCCAAGACTCATGTCTGTCAATACAGGAGAAATCATCTTTTAAATTGAAATATGTGAGGCCTACCTACAACATTTGAATTGATACATCTTTTGTGTCATTAGAAAAATAAAATGTACACCCACATATCTCATGATAGAAATATACTGACCTGTTTTAATAATGCAACAAGCATATTTAATGGTGGTGAATCTGTACTAATGTATTATACATGAATCTAATTAACTGTATTTAACTTCAGCCCATTTGGGAAATTAATGATGCAACAAATGCTGATCAAAAGCAATTCACCTTTACTGAGGATAATTTCAAAAGCACAGGTGGGTGGTTTTCACAAATCTGTGCTATGTGTGCTGTCCTTTAGCAGCGAGACGGGCCATGCACTGCCACCTCAATGATTCGATGAGTGAATGAATAATGAATGTTTGCAAAACTCTGCTACAGTTGTGAACAAGAGGCTTGGTTTACTGAAGTTACTCTGGTGACATATGTTGCTGAAATGGGCTGATAAAGGCTGACCAAAGACTAGCCCCCCACACAACGTGCATATTTTATTTAGTCAATTCCAGAAACACTGATGATATAAGAAAAATATATATTTATGTTAAAACGTCAGGGGTGTCCAGCTGTCCATTAACACCAAGTGTGAAGTTTTCAAGAGTTGTACAGTGATGACGATACACATCACTACAGATCACCATCCTTCCTTAATCTAATCTGTCTAGCGGCAATAATTCTAGGGTGACCAGAGCAAGGATAATTTTAATGCCACCTGTCTGTTGGTAATATTTACATGAGTTTGTAAGTGTCATGTAGTTTCAGTGTCATAATAGGTGATGGTACTCAGGCATTCAGAGCTTGTAAGTTCCTTTCTAAAAGCCCCTTCTAAAAGACAACCGCAATATTAAAAGCGTTTCTTTGCATGTGACCTTTGTTATCCCCTAAGCACACACATATAACAGTTTGCTCATGAACACGAAGATACATTTTATCAAAGTAATGACTGAGCGCATAATTGTATGCTAACTTGGATATTTAAAAAAAATACTGCAAGGAAGTAAAATACAACTTTGGAATGCTGCACAATTTAAAAGCTGGCAATTACACATCAATATGAACAAATTTGTATGATGTATTTCTTTCATGAGCAGCAAGTACAGTAGGAATGTGATTAGGCATGAAACCATGTTTTTGAATTTAACTCTGCTACAGAATATGCCAGAGATGTGCTTGTTTACTTCACTTGCTGGGTAAGGAGGTGCTAATCACTTTCACTGACCTTCATATTCAAGTCAGAACATCAAAGTAGTGAGTTAAATATATGAACCTGCAACCCTCATACAATTATAGCCAAATATAAATATACAAAATACAGCATATGGTTATTAATACAGGGAGTCAGGAGGACTAAAAAGTCAAGGTATTGCAATATTTCAATTAGATCATACTTACAGTTGAGGTAAAAAATAATCATTCATACATAAAGGATTCTCCAAGTACTATTTGATGAAATGCACCGTATATGAAAATCAGCAAATCGACAGAGAAAAAGGTACAGATTTGTGAGATTTTAATTGGGTTTTTTGTAATTCTAGCACACAAAGTTCAATAACAGGCTTCAATTCACAGAGTTATGACATTAAATTATTCTGTTTATTACTGGCAAGATTAATTTGCTTTTACCATGGTACCATGACAGAAATAACCTTCTTCCTTAATTTAAGAATAACAGCCTTTCTCTATGTAATACATTCATTGCAACTTCAATATACATGACATTTCAAATTGGTTGTTCACACATTGTACCCTAGCTGCACAAAAGCAGTATCATGTTTTTAGTAACTCAGAGATTTAAGTCTTATTTTAATATCTTGACACATTAGTGTGAAATAATCTCACTGTGTGATACACATCAAACATTAACAGTGCTCCAAACAGTCTCCATACCTTCCCAATTATAAAAAGGAAGAGCAGACTTGGGGCTGTGCCAATTTCAACATTATTTTTTAATTATTGTGTAACTTATCATAGTTTCCAAGAGAATAACTGCACACCATTTCCTTCTTCATTATTCCGATGCACTCTTCGGTTCATCAAACTGCAGATGATTCACAAAATGATTTGAGCAAATATAAAACGTAGATGTCATTTACTGAAATAGTGTGCATGCATAGGGGGTCAAAGTTCAATCCCATTATTGAGATTTTATATGGCTAAACAGACGAATATTTAGAAGTCAATACAACATGTCTTTGGAACATATATACAGTGCATCGGGAAAGTATTCACAGCACTTCACTTTTTTCACATTTTGTTATGTTAAAGCCTTATTCCAAAACAGATTAAATTCATTTTCCTCAGAATTCTACGTACAATACCCCATAATGACAACGTGAAAGAAGTTTGTTTGAAATCTTTGCAAATTTATTAAAAATAAAAAACAAACAAAAAGCACATGTACATAAGTATTCACAGCCTTTGCTCAATACTTTGTTGAAGCACCTTTGGCACCAATTACAGCCTCAAGTCTTTTTGAGTATGATGCTACAAGCTTGGCACACCTATTTTTGGTCAGTTTCTCCCATTCTTCTTTGCAGGACCTCTCAAGCTCCATCAGGTTGGATGGGGAGTGTCGGTGCACAGCCATTTTCAGATCTCTCCAGAGATGTTCAATCGGGTTCAAGTCTGGGCTCTGGCTGGGCCACTCAAGGACATTCACAGAGTTGTCCTGTAGCCACTCCTTTGTTATCTTGGCTATGTGCTTTGGGTCGTTGTCCTGTTGGAAGATTAACCTTTTCCCCAGTCTGAGGTCCAGAGCGCTCTGGAGCAGGTTTTCATCAAGGATGTCTCTGTACATTGCTGCATTCTTCTTTCCCTCGATCCTGACTAGTCTCTCAGTTCCTGCCGCTGAAAAACATCCCCACAGCATGATGCTGCCACCACCATGCTTCACTGTAGGGATAGTATTGGCCAGGTGATGAGCGGTGCCTGGTTTCCTCCAGACATGACGCTTGCCATTCAGGCCAAAGAGTTCAATCTTTGTTTCATCAGACCAGAGAATTTTGTTTCTCATGGTCTGAGAGTCCTTCAGGTGCCTTTTGGCAAACTCCAGGTGGGCTGTCATGTGCCTTTTACTGAGGAGTGGCTTCCGTCTGGCCACCCTACCATACAGGCCTGATTGGTGGAAGGTTCTCCTCTCTCCACAGAGACACGCTGGAGCTCTGTTAGAGTGACCATCGGGTTCTTGGTCACCTCACTGACTAAGGCCCTTCTCCCCCGATCGCTCAGTTTGGCCAGGTGGCCAGCTCTAGGAAGAGTCCTGGTGGTTCCAAACTTCTTACATTTACGGATGATGGAGGCCACTGTGCTCATTGGGACCTTCAATGCTGCAGAAACTTTTCTGTACCCTTCCCCAGATCTGTGCCTCAATACAATCCTGTCTCGGAGGTCTACAGACAATTCCTTGGACTTCATGGCTTGGTTTGTGCTCTGACATGCACTGTTAACTGTGGGACCTTATATAGACAAGTGTGTGCCTTTCCAAATCATGTCCAATCAACTGAATTTACCACAGGTGGACTCCAATCAAGTTGTAGAAACATCTCAAGGATGATCAGTGGAAACAGGATACACCTGAGCTCAATTTTGAGTGTCATGGCAAAGGCTGTGAATACTTATATACATGTGCTTTTTTTGTTTTTTATTTTTAATACATTTGCAAAGATTTCAAACAAACTTCTTTCACATTGTCATTATGGGGTATTGCTTGTAGAATTTTTAGGAAAATAATGAATTTAATCAATTTTGGAATAAGGCTGTAACATAACAAAATGTGGAAAAAGTGAAGCGATGTGAATACTTTCTGGATGCACTGTATCACTGTTTGAAAATTAAGTCTCTACGGTAGATGTGCTATCAAGGCAGTTTTGCTTTCGACACAATTCCCATAACACAACTGCTGAAGAATATAACTACTGACTCCTTTAGAAGCGTGCAGCCTATGTCCCCTTTAAAACATACAACACAAAGAGAGCATTGACTTTACCTACTGTTAGGGCCACCCAGGGGCATTAAATGACAAGCTACAGAGTATAATTCGTTTCAAGGGTGGATTGAATATGCAAATAAGTTGCACCTTAAATTAAAAGATTATTATATGCAGTATATAAATGAGACTGTTGCAATTGGTGTTTAAACATTATGAACAAACAAATATGATTAAACAGTTACAATTAACCCTATTATATGGTTTATATACATTTTTTAAATCCTTGATGGCAGTGATAACTGATGAATGAAGGTTAATGAAGCTTCAATATAACCCTGAATTGTAAATGTAATAGTAACCATCCATTTATAACCATTAGAATTTAATTCCCATTCAACTGGGCATGTGTCGAACAAATGCTTATATATTTATTGTCAAAACTCAGATCTAGAATATTGATTATCATCTTAACGATTGTGTTCCTTGAAAATAAATACATGGAATTATTTGTGTGTTTTAGTCAGGGCAGGAAGTATCTCCCATGATATATTAACACAATTATTCTATTCAATTCATTTTCTCCAATCATTCACACAAGGAGAACTGATCACAAGAAGTCTGCCCAAGAGGTTCATAATGTCAGATACTAACAAGTTTAAAGAAAAAAATGTATTCTATGAAAACCCAATAGCAAGTCTTTTAGGTTAAATTAAATTTCAGGTTACATTTCAACCTCCTAAACTACAATAATTCCACTAAGACCCCCAAATGATCTGTCCCACTCCCAACACAACATACTGACAGACACACACGTACTGCAGTCCCACCATTTCCCACATAACAGTCCCAGATCGCTACACTGCCCTCTACCCCACACACACACACACACACACACACACTATATATATACACACACACAGTACTGTGCAAAAGTTTTAGGCAGGTGTGAAAAAATGCTGTAAAGTAAGAATGCTTTCACAAATACTATAGACATGTTAATAGATTATATTTATGAATTAACTAAATGCAAAGTGAGTGAACAGAAGAAAAATCTACATCAATCAATATTTGGTGTGACCACCCTTTGCCTTCAAAACAGCATCAATTCTTCTAGGTACACTTGCACACAGTTTGTGAAGGAACTCGGCAGGTAGGTTGGCCCAGACATCTTGGAGAACTAACCACAGTTTTTCTGTGGATTCAGGCAACCTCAGTTGCTTCTCTCTCTTCATGTAATCCCAGACAGACTTGATGATGTTGAGATCAGGGCTCTGTGGGGGCCATACCATCACTTCCAGGACTCCTTGTTCTTCTTTACACTGAAGATAATTCTTAATGACTTTCACTGTATGTCTGGGGTCATTGCCATCATGCAGAATAAATTTGGGGCCAATCAGATGCCTCCCTGATGATATTGCATGATGGATAAGTATCTGGCTGTACTTCTCGGCATTAAGGAGACCATTAATTCTGACCAAATCCCCAACTCCATTTGCAGAAATGCAGACCCAAACTTGCAAGGAACCTCCACCATGCTTCACTGTTGCCTGCAGACACTCATTCGTGTACCGCTCTCTGGCCCTTTGGCGAACAGACTGCCTTCTGCTACAGCCAAATATTTCAAATATTGACTCTGCTGCCTGCCATTTTTTTTGTGAACCCTAGTTCCTGTGTTTTCAAGCATATTTAAGTCGCTTGGCCTTGTTGCCTAGTTGGGAGGTATGGCTTTTTGGCCGCAAGTCTTCCATGAAGGCCACTTCTGACCAGACTTCGCCGGACAGTAGATGGGTGTACCAGGGTCCCACTGTTTTCTGCCAATTCTGAGCTGATGGCACTGCTGGACATCTTCCGATTGCGAAGGGAAGTAAGCATGATGTGTCTTTCATCTGCTGCAGTAAGTTTCCTTGGCCGACCACTGTGTCTGTGGTCCTCAACATTGCCCGTTTCTTTGTGCTTCTTCAAAAGAGCTTGGACAGCACACCAGGAAACCCCCGTCTCCCTTGAAATTTCTGCCTGGGAAAATTTGCAGTATAACTACCTTGTGTCTTGTTGCTGTGCTCAGTCTTGCCATGGTGTTTGACTTTTGACAGTAAACTTTCTTCAGCAACCTCACCTTGTTAGCTGAGTTTGGCTGTTCCTCACCCAGTTTTATTCCTCCTACACAGCTGTTTCTGTTTCAGTTAATGATTGTGTTTCAACCTACATATTGAATTGATGATCATTAGCACCTGTTTGGTATAATTGTTAAATCATACACCTGACTATATGCCTACAAAATCCCTGACTTTGTGCAAGTGAACCTAGAAGAATTGATGCTGTTTTGAAGGCAAAGGGTGGTCACACCAAATATGGATTTGATTTAGATTTTTCTTCTGTTCACTCACTTTGCATTTAGTTAATTGATAATATAACCTATTAACATGACTATTTTTGAAAGCATTCTTACTTTACAGCATTTTTTCACACCTGCCTTTCACACTTTGCACAGTACTGTGTGTGTATATATATATGATGCAAACCAAACAACAGGATATATTTTTCAGGAGATACTCTGCAGGGTACTGTTCCTTCTCAATCTGCTTTAAATTAAGCCATGAAAATAACAACTAAATCAAAACTGCAATGCATGCTTTTCTTGTTTTCAATAGAGATAGCTGTAGTGTATTGAAAGCTGTAGTTGACAGTGAAAGAGCAAGAGAGTGGAAGATGACACACATGAAAATGAGTTTCCACGTCTTGTTGCAAACCTTCGATGAGTCTGAGGATGTGGTGGTGCAGCACTGTCTCTGCATTCGGCCCACTGAGGAGCTATAGAGAGTTACATGATTCAGAATTGAGCATATGGTGATTGGCTGTAGGCAAGATCCCTAAAGCTGTCAGGAAGCAGTCCTGCATTGCCTTCATCATCTGCCCAAGGCTCCTGTGTGGCTCTGGGATGGATTCACTGCCCCCTGTGCATATGGATGGCTGAATGGTCACACAGTATCTTGAACAGCTCTTGTGCTTGCTCACTTGACACGACTGCAGAGCCAGAGCCATGTGACCGGTGAACCAGGGACGAACACAAACAACTTAGGGAGAGGGAGCAGAAAGGTTACATCTGTTAGGCCATGTTCTCATGTAGAAAAACAGAAAAGTGTTCAGGCATCTGCTGAAAATGGAGAATTTCCTTGGGAAAACTAACAGCTCTAACATGCAGCCCTCTCAAGTGAAGTAATCTCATTAATGTTACGTGGGACTGTTGGTTTTAAGTATAAACAAACAAATAATTGAGAGGCCTGTCAGTTTGGAAGAGATTAAAGGCATACCACAAAACAGCTGTGTCCAGTTTGACATTCTCCTCCACTCAGATGGAGCAAAGTGTGTAGCTAAATATAAATACATTTAGTAATCAATGAAAATACAGGGCTGAAGCAAGAGAGAAGCATATTTGTGTTTTGAACTGATAACTGTCTCCACATAAGTGCAGCATTAGCTTGTATAGATTGCTTTTATTATAGCATTATATTAAATGGTTTAACGTAGCATTGTTAAAAAATCTAATTAATCTTTAACATTTATTCATAAATACTGCTGAAAAAATATGATCTACATATTTAAACGCACCAACTAGAAATTAAAATGAAATGTAAAAAATATAAAATACATATTCAAAACTATAGCATCATTACTTATCATCATTTATCATACTTGCTTTTTTTTTGGTGATCAAATGTTTATTACCGGAGGAACAGACAATAACACATGACATGAAAGTATATTTTCATAATTTCCATGTTTTTAGATTTGGATTTCATATGTACTGGCTTTTATGGATTTGTGATAACATTTAATATTCCTTTAAAAAAATAATATTGGCTACATGACAGTCATGGTAAAAATAAATATATACTATACAAGACTATTTATATATATATATATATATATGTATATATGTGTGTGTGTGTATATGTATACATATACATATATACTATATACATATATGTAGTGATGGAGTATACATTCCCAGAGGTGGACTGGGAGGCTCTGGGACCCTGGGGGTTGAGGAAGGTGCACTCCATCTGAGGCTGAAGATAAGGCGGTCATCTTGGTAGAGCCTCTGTAGGCTGTAATTGTTCATTGGTTGATGGGTTTAATAGGATAATTAAATGCACTAGGGGAGAATTATTTAAAAGGGTAAACAGACGTAGCTGTCCCTGGTCAGTTTATTCAATTTACTGTATATCTGAGCACCCAAAGATGGGTTTATATATATATATATATATATATATATATATATACACTCACCTAAAGGATTATTAGGAACACCATACTAATACTGTGTTTGACCCCCTTTCGCCTTCAGAACTGCCTTAATTCTACGTGGCATTGATTCAACAAGGTGCTGGAAGCATTCTTTAGAAATGTTGGCCCATATTGATAGGATAGCATCTTGCAGTTGATGGAGATTTGTGGGATGCACATCCAGGGCACGAAGCTCCCGTTCCACCACATCCCAAAGATGCTCTATTGGGTTGAGATCTGGTGACTGTGGGGGCCAGTTTAGTACAGTGAACTCATTGTCATGTTCAAGAAACCAATTTGAAATGATTCGACCTTTGTGACATGGTGCATTATCCTGCTGGAAGTAGCCATCAGAGGATGGGTACATGGTGGTCATAAAGGGATGGACATGGTCAGAAACAATGCTCAGGTAGGCCGTGGAATTTAAACGATGCCCAATTGGCACTAAGGGGCCTAAAGTGTGCCAAGAAAACATCCCCCACACCATTACACCACCACCACCACCAGCCTGCACAGTGGTAACAAGGCATGATGGATCCATGTCCTCATTCTGTTTACGCCAAATTCTGACTCTACCATCTGAATGTCTACCAAATGCTTTGCTGCATACCTCGGTTGTAACGAGTGGTTATTTCAGTCAAAGTTGCTCTTCTATCAGCTTGAATCAGTCGGCCCATTCTCCTCTGACCTCTAGCATCAACAAGGCATTTTCGCCCACAGGACTGCCGCATACTGGATGTTTTTCCCTTTTCACACCATGCTTTGTAAACCCTAGAAATGGTTGTGCGTGAAAATCCCAGTAACTGAGCAGATTGTGAAATACTCAGACCGGCCCGTCTGGCACCAACAACCATGCCACGCTCAGAATTCCTTAAATCACCTTTCTTTCCCATTCAGACATTCAGTTTGGAGTTCAGGAGATTGTCTTGACCAGGACCACACCCCTAAATGCATTGAAGCAACTGCCATGTGATTGGTTGGTTAGATAATTGCATTAATGAGAAATTGAACAGGTGTTCCTAATAATCCTTTAGGTGAGTGTATATATATATATATATATATATATATATTTTTTTTTTTTTTTTTTTTTTTTACAATAAATACATTACATGGTGTTCCCACATATATCTCCGTGTGTGTGTTTCCGGGTTTCGGCAAGACAGGGAAACTGATCCTTCACAATATATAAAAACAGTACTGTCAAAGTTCTAACTGCATTGCAACATGATGTGAAAGGAAGTCAGACAGCATTCTGAAACACAATCTCCTCGGGCAGTTTTTCACTAAGAGACTCTCTACACTGGATTAAGTAGAGTCAAATATAGATGATACTACTTTGCTGGCTTGTGGCAAGTGCAGAAACCACTGTACATTTGCACTTCCATCTGGTCCCCATCCAATTGTTAAAATGGCAGATTGCATCACAAATATAAATATTCACTAGATCTTAATTTAATGTTGAAACAAAATGGCAAAAGTGCTAATTTGTAATTGAATAGCTCTCTAAAGTTAAGATATGATTAATCTTGCAAATCTGTACATAAAGCAGGCCATCTTTACTCCATGATGCTACAAGTATTATATGTATTTACCTGAGGAAAACACAAAATATGCGAATTTGGTTTTAAGGAGTTCACAAATCAAACCACCAAAATATTTGGCCTCCTCCTGAGAACTGAGCAGCCAATTGCTCTGATGTCTAATGGAAAACTTTACAAATTCAAAACAGTAGTACAGTACAAATGAAAGCATTTGTGAACATACTTGAACGTTATGAAATACTTTGCATCAAAAATGCAGATTCTTCAAACTCAGTAATTGTATTTTTTGAGGTTCCTTTGCACTATGGTTTTAATTAAAATAAAATAAAATCTGTACATACATTGAGCTTGTGAATGTCAGCACTATATGAAAAGGCCTTCACAATATCATTAAACCCATAAACTATGGAAAAGTAGAAATATTCAGTGTGTCAGTTAACACAATCATAATGCTTAAACTGAAACAGCAATGCTATTATTCACACATATTGTTGCTCATTGCTTTACAAATAGCTATATATTGGGTACCTAATAGTAGTTTTTACAGTTTTTATATTTTACACAGTTTTTTTTGTGACTTAAGCTGACATTGGCATTTTAGGACATCCTCCCACATAACTCCTCCAATCACAGTTCACTGCCCCTGGAGTGGGGAGCCCTTTCTCATTGAGTTGCATCAATCCTTCTCCCTCCACGAGTCATTTCAAAATACAATGCTTGTTTGTTAATTAAATCAGCAATAACACAGTTCCACAAATTTCTAAGTGTCTCTTTGAACTGTTAACAGAAATGCTGACTAGCTGCAAGTAACTAAATACTCTTTAACTTCAAGTAACTACAAAAGGACTGCAAATCCATATAGAGGTTTTACCATTTCTGCCAGTTAGGAAGGAGTCTTCCGCCTGCTCTTTGACAATGTGATATGCTTAGTTAGGTTTGAAACTGAAATTGATTTTTTATTCTACATTTTTATATATATATTATTTACTAATTTAATATTGATCACATTTGAATGATTTCAACAATGTTCAGCACAGTTATTTTTCAAGCTACAGGTTTCTCAAATTTAAAATATTTTAAAACATCTGGAAACACAAATCAAAGAAACATTAACAAATGTGTTAAAATATATATTCTTCATCTCTCAGAGCAGTAGTTCTACTCACTGGTTTTGCAACATGAAAGGCAGATCTCATGGGTATTGGGGGCCAAACAGGCCATAATACAACAGTTTGTGTGTACTTTATTGGTTCGTGTGCGTGTCGTATTGGTTTGTGTGCGTGCTCTATTGGTTTGTGTGCGTACTGTATTGGTTTGCGTGTGTACCATATTGGCTGTTCACGTGGCTCAAGTCGGCGGGGCAGGACTGGGGACGTAGGTAAATCAAGGCGGAATCAGCAGTGCAAGCTTTGCCTCAATCAACACATTACTTTAACCATGTCATCTGAGCAAGACATTACAGATTATTTTTTATGTATTGATCACATCATGTTCATGGTTGACACTTACGCAGTGCTGTTTGTTTCATACATAATTTTGTGCAAGCAATAGGGCTGACCCGAAGGGTCCATTTTTACGTCTGAAGGTTCGGAACATATTACCGAACAAAGGTACGAAGCTTCATTGGTGATAATTTGCGTATGATGTCACATTAGCTACTAGTGTATAGATTTATTATTTTATTTTTAACAAATAATCCATTAAAACAATATTAAACATCCTGTTGTAGTATAAACTAAGTGATCTAGAACAGTAATCATGTTTGTATTTATTTTTTACAAGCACACAATTTTATGTATAGGTATTGATTGTGCTTGCAGGAAATATGTTAACGTCCTAAGTGCTTTACTCACAATAAACTATATGCAAAATGATTTATGAATGAACCCAACATAATGTGTATGGTTTTTATTTTGGGCTAAAGCCTGCCATGTGCAGGAGTGGCTCTGGGGGTGGGTAGTTCTCTGTTCTCTCTCTCACTTTCTTTGGCTGTCTCTCATTTGATTCATTGCTCTTTTAAGATGGATTGTGTTTCTTGCAGACTCTGTAGAACAGCTGGGAGGTGCAAGCCTCAGCCTTACTCTGGTAACAAAAGGCCTCATCTCCCCTCTGTCCCTCTATTAATGAATCATTACCCATAGATCTCTAGTGTAATAAGAGGTGTTAAATGACTGTCTTGGCCGCACAGGCAGAGGGTAGCTCAGTTAATGCTAAATTTCCTATTGTTTCTCCCATTACAGGAATACAGTCTTCATCTCCACACAAACTGCCTATATATCAGTTGCGTTATTCTCTCTCTCTCTCTTAGACTGAATTGTTTTGTATAATTTACTGATTTGACTTATTGAAGAATTAAACATTTTATTTAGAACATTCAGCTTTTAATTGTCCTGTTCAATAAATTATATATCACATATATATGATACATATCATTTATATTTATTTTCTTCATTATATGTATTTAGATAATGAAAATATACCATATATTTTCTGTCACAGAGTAGCTTATTTTATTGCAATTTGTGAACTTCATAATGTGTCACACGACAGTTCTGCCAGGTTTAAATGCAATTGTTAGAAATTTCAATTTCCAAATGCTTTTAATGGCAATGCTAGGGAAAATAACCATATAAAAGCAACAGTGTTTTCTAACATAGAGCACAGTAACTTGAGTTGATTGATGCAGTTTTTCTGTGTCAGAACCTTCTCAGTTTAATTAAAAATGTTCTTTCTGCAGAACCTTTTGAGTTAGAATGAGACAGTACCCCTTTAGGTAAACTTTCTGTTACATGACAGAACTGTGATATGAACCCTTGTGGCAGGAAACTGGCAAGACTTTCATTCACTGCTGGGCAGATTGCTATTTCTGTCAAGATGAAGATGATGATGGCACATAACTATTTCCTTTTTAGAAGTAATGTCTAGCTTGCCTTTATTCTCCACCCCCAAAGAAAGTAATTTCAATTCCAAACCATCTTGTCAGGCTTAATGATATGTTGCTATTTTGCACTTCAAGAAGGTATAACTAGTTACCATAAACAAAGCTTCTGATTTACTTGTTATTTTTTTATCATCGAAGTATATACTGTAAGGATGTGGATATGACCTGTCAAAAGATGGCAGGAGTCAGCTTTCACAAAAATAAAATGCTTTAATTATCCACAACTATATTATCTATGAAGCAACAGTTTATGCAAAATGCTTTCTTTAAACTTTAAAGGTATTATTCATATATTGTAAAGATAATGTAAAATGTGATAAGGGGCCTCATTTCAAATGAGTTTCACACTATTATATGTGAAAGTAGTTGCTTTAATGTGAATGTGTGCATTTGTCAATGTAGGAATCCTAAACTGAGAGAATAAGAAAAACAAATTTCTTGAGAAAGTTTCAATTTTTTTTTTTTTTTTTTGCGATATACATATTATGTATATACATATTATGCATGAATGAAATACTTGATGCAGTATAGTTTGAACAAATTCAATTAAATATGGAATAGAGTACAGGCTCATACAGTCTTAAAAAATCTATGAACATAAGCATACAGTGTAAATTAATTATACATATATTTTACATTATTTAGTGTTTTAAGAAATAGTTGACTTGTATATATGTTTTTACTAGCATATTGTAGAACATGATGTGTTGGTTATTAACTCAGATAGTGAATGTCAATAGAGTTTGATTCCAAATTCTAAAAACTACCAAATGTCAGGATTTTGCCATTTTCATACACTGTTAACACATAGAATCTAGAACCACAGTACAGAAAAATGTACTTTTCCCTATTTTCATATATTCATTTTTACTTTCTGCATACAGCTTTTTAGATTTCATTTTGCTTTTTTCTAACTGACTATTTATAGTATGGCATCCTACAGTATGTTGACACTATATATAATCCTACTCTTACTTGACAGAATGTTGCCATTGAACACTTGCATTCTCAGGCTGAATTTGGCTATCCCCTTTTCATATTTTGAGTGTTTTGAATACCACTAGGCAGGGCTTTAAAAGGCACAGAAAAGTAGATCTTAAGGGACTTAAATTGAAACTTAACTTTCAGAAATAAAGGCAAAGCCAGATGAATATTTTATTGCAACCACCCGGGGTTGGAATTCATCTACCACAAGAAGCAGTCTTTCTTTTTGATGAAAGTCTTTCCCATGCCTTTCCACAAATATACTACATGAGGACTCATCTTTTTTAATTGGTCTTTAGCATCTGTTCTCGAGCTGGGGAGCAGGCAATTTATTTTTCCCTTTTCCTTAAATATAAAGTAATTGTATGAAAAAAATAAGTTTGTCCTTATTCATCGTATTCTAAATAACATCGTATTCCCCATTAATGAGTGCATGACACTATCTGTTCAAACTCTAAAGTGAAATATGTATGAAAATTAGATGACATTAAGTTCCTGTTATTTCTACAGATCTTCTGATATGCTATGATTGATATTTATTAACCTTGCATTGAGAAAATTTTGAAGAAAATTGTATTTGTGGAACGCAATTTTACCACTCAATGTTTATTTTCTTTAATTACTTACTTTCTTGTTTACAGTGGAGTCTGGAGTCTCTAACTTTTCTGAACAGTTAATGGGACTTACACAGTAGAGATTTAAACACTTGTTAAACAAACTTCTGAAATCCAAGACCTTTACCCTGTAACTCTCCACCTATGGATTTGTTTTTGATTAAATGCCTGACATTTGTAGTCTTCAATAAGTATAAAAGCTTTCTGGTGGGCAGGGTTTCTGAAGACTTCTTAAGCCTGTAGCAGACTGAGCAATTTAATTTTGTTTGCTTGCAAGTGAACCTAGGTCGAAAACAAATCTTGTTTGCTTCATTCCTGTAATTTTAGAAAGGAAAGCTGGAAAAACAATCCTGCAAGGGCTGGAAAGCATCTTACATTACTTAGTTTTCAGTGAATATCAGGTGGTAATTTCATTTTGATGGTAGCAGTTCCAGGACATTGCAGGTGTATACACTCACCTAACGGATTATTAGGAACACCTGTTCAATTTCTCATTAATGCAATTATCTAACCAACCAATCACATGGCAGTTGCTTCAATGCATTTAGGGGTGTGGTCCTGGTCAAGACAATCTCCTGAACTCCAAACTGAATGTCTGAATGGGAAAGAAAGGTGATTTAAGCAATTTTGAGCGTGGCATGGTTGTTGGTGCCAGACGGGCCGGTCTGAGTATTTCACAATCTGCTCAGTTACTGGGATTTTCACGCACAACCATTTCTAGGGTTTACAAAGAATGGTGTGAAAAGGGAAAAACATCCAGTATGCGGCAGTCCTGTGGGCGAAAATGCCTTGTTGATGCTAGAGGTCAGAGGAGAATGGGCCGACTGATTCAAGCTGATAGAAGAGCAACTTTGACTGAAATAACCACTCGTTACAACCGAGGTATGCAGCAAAGCATTTGTGAAGCCACAATACATACAACCTTGAGGCGGATGGGCTACAACAGCAGAAGACCCCACCGGGTACCACTCATCTCCACTACAAATAGGAAAAAGAGGCTACAATTTGCACAAGCTCACCAAAATTGGACAGTTGAAGACTGGAAAAATGTTGCCTGGTCTGATGAGTCTCGATTTCTGTTGAGACATTCAGATGGTAGAGTCAGAATTTGGCCTAAACAGAATAAGAACATGGATCCATCATGCCTTGTTACCACTGTGCAGGCTGGTGGTGGTGGTGTAATGGTGTGGGGGATGTTTTCTTGGCACACTTTAGGCCCCTTAGTGCCAATTGGGCATCGTTTAAATGCCACGGCCTACCTGAGCGTTGTTTCTGACCATGTCCATCCCTTTATGACCACCATGTACCCATCCTCTGATGGCTTCTTCCAGCAGGATAATGCACCATGTCACAAAGGTCGAATCATTTCAAATTGGTTTCTTGAACATGACAATGAGTTCACTGTACTAAACTGGCCCCCACAGTCACCAGATCTCAACCCAATAGAGCATCTTTGGGATGTGGTGGAACGGGAGCTTCGTGCCCTGGATGTGCATCCCACAAATCTCCATCAACTGCAAGATGCTATCCTATCAATATGGGCCAACATTTCTAAAGAATGCTTTCAGCACCTTGTTGAATCAATGCCACGTAGAATTAAGGCAGTTCTGCAGGCGAAAGGGGGTCAAACACAGTATTAGTATGGTGTTCCTAATAATCCTTTAGGTGAGTGTATGTTAATCTGCAATAGCCATCAATTTAACCTGATATTTGTACTTTTATTTTTGTTATTTAGGCCTTACTGAGTTTTGGGGTTTCTCAGACATCTCATAGTGATCAGTGTTTTCACAATGAGATATTACAAATCAAGGGATTAACTAGTTTTGGTAAGTATACAGTATGTCACTAACACCAAAATATCGTTAAAGACATAATTGCATGACACATTTAAACTGGGTAGATCTAAAACATGTTTCACCATAAAATCTAACACCAAAGTTGCCTCAGCAATTTCCAATACATTCCTTAATGTTTAGAACAAAAATAGTTGTGTTTCATCCACAATGTGGTTAATGTGCAGTACTGAAATAGTGGAAAACTGGAAACACTTAGACTAGAAATAAATAAACTTGCTTACATTGACTTTGTATATAGTTTTGTTGTGAATGACAAATAATAGCAAAAGTACAGTGGAATATTTAGCTGTACATTGGTGGCTGAACGTAAGATGTGTTAACATTAGGATTCTGTACTGTTACATAAGTTTAACAGGGATGAAAGATTTTGCTGATTTCAGTTTCGCTACAGACTCATCATAGATAATTGCTGTTAATCAACACCCAGAATTGAGTTGTTAAGTCATTCTCTAAAATGTAAAAGGGTGGGAAAACATGTCTATGTAAGTGCATTCAACAACACAAAATAGAGCATTTGAAATGTAAAGTAGGTCTCTTTTTTTACTTGCCCCCTGCAGAATCCTTATTTTAAAACAGTTTCTAATTGCCCTGTTTGTGAGAGAAAAAGGCATTGTATATTTCTGTGTTTGAAACACACATCTTGGCATGGACAGGTGAAATCATATATAACTAATCCAAACTTAGATTGGTTAAAGAAGGAAAAAAAGGTTAATAACAAGAAACAGGATATTACATATTTTTTACAGACTGGCTTCTGTTTCCATCTGCATTTACACATTTTTGCACTCAGGGACAATCTATATATCTGCTATTCTGTACACCTCACCCAAAACCAGTTCTTATCATTTTATTTTAAAATAGTAACTTTGTGTTTCTATGAACTTTAAGATTGTTAACAAAGAACACACTTTCTTCAATAAGCCATTTTGCACAGCATTATTGTTAATATTCTATGTATGTACAGTGAGGGAAAAAAGTATTTGATCCCCTGCTGATTTTGTATGTTTGCCCACTGACAAAGAAATGATCAGTCTGTAATTTTAATGGTAGGTGTATTTTAACAGTGAGAGACAAAATAACAAAAAAATCCAGAAAAATGCATTTCAAAAAAGTTTTACATTGATTTGCATGTTAATGAGGGAAATAAGTATTTGACCCCTTCAACTTAGTACTTGGTGGCAAAACCCTTGTTGGCAATCACAGAGGTCAGACGTTTCTTGTAGTTGGCCACCAGGTTTGCACACATTTTAGGAGGGATTATGTCCCACTCCTCTTTGCAGATCCTCTCCACAGATTTTCTATGGGATTAAGGTCTGGAGACTGGCTAGGCCACTCCAGGACCTTAATGTGCTTCTACTTGAGCCTTTGTTGCCTTGGCTGTGTGTTTTGGGTCATTGTCATGCTGGAATACCCATCCACGACCCATTTTCAATGCCCTGGCTGAGGGAAGGAGGTTCTCACCCAAGATTTGACGGTACATGGCCCCTTCCATCGTCCCTTTGATGCGGTGCAGTTGTCCTGTCGCCTTAGCAGAAAAACACCCCCAAAGCATAATGTTTCCACCTCCATGTTTGACAGTGGGGATGGTGTTCTTGGGTTCATAGGCAGCATTCCTCCTCCTCCAAACACGGCGAGTTGAGTTGATGCCAAAGAGCTCGATTTTGGTCTCATCTGACCACAACACTTTCACCCAGTTCTCCTCTGAATCATTCAGATGTTCATTGGCAAACTTCAGACAGGCCTGTACATGTGCTTTCTTGAGCAGGGGGACCTTGCGGGCGCTGCAGGATTTCAGTCCTTCACGGCGTAGTGTGTTACCAATTGTTTTCTTGGTGACTATGGTCCCAGCTGCCTTGAGATCATTAACAAGATCCTCCCGTGTAGTTCTGGGCTGATTCCTCACCGTTCTCATGATCATTGAAACTCCACGAGGTGAGATCTTGCATGGAGTCCCAGACCGAGGGAGACTGACAGTTATTTTGTGTATCTTCCATTTGCGAATAATCGCACCAACTGTTGTCACCTTCTCACCAAGCAGCTTGGCAATGGTCTTGTAGCCCATTCCAGCCTTGTGTAGGTCTACAATCTTGTCCCTGACATCCTTGGACAGCTCTTTGGTCTTGGCCATGGTGGAGAGTTTGGAATCTGATTGATTGATTGCTTCCGTGGACAGGTGTCTTTTATACAGGTATACACTCCCTTTAAGAGAGTGCTCCTAATCTCAGCTCGTTACCTGTATAAAAGACACCTGGGAGCCAGAAATCTTGCTGATTGATAGGGGATCAAATACTTATTTCCCTCATTAACATGCAAATTAATGTATAACTTTTTTGAAATGCGTTTTTCTGGATTTTTTTTATTGTTATTCTGTCTCTTACTGTTAAAATACACCTACCATTAAAATTATAGACTGATCATTTCTTTGTCAGTGGGCAAACGTACAAAATCAGCAGGGGATCAAATACTTTTTTCCCTCACTGTATATACTGTAACACGAATCATCGAGACACTGATAAGAAGTACATCAAAAAGACACAATCTTTCCGAGACTCTTCACAACAGCTCTTGAAAAAGTGTTCAAAGCTAGGCATGATATATGAATTTTAGCCCAATTTGGCCATCCCAATAAATCTACATTGATCATGACGTCAAGCAGCTTGGTTGGAGCGTGTGCCTGCTATCGATCAATGTGTAGTGTGAGAGGATCCATGATGCAAACACTTGCCCTCCAATCCAACCTTTAGTTCCTCTGAGCCACTACAATAATATAAAACGTTTAAGATTTATGACTAGAATTGTCACGGGTCATATAGGCTGAGACGATCAGCTACACATTCTGAGAATACAGACCAGCATCAGCAAATGAGAGTTGAGCTGTTTGAAAAGAAATAAACAAACAACAATGGTTCTTTTGGGGCAGGTTATTTAAAAATACTCTAATACAGGGAAAATAATATTTTCAAATTCAAATACCAATTGGTATCTGCACTTGACCCAGGTCTGTGCAATATATCGATCCCTACAATGCGATGATCGTATTGAGAGATGGATATAGCCTGTGACTGTTGTTCACCTTCAGCTCTCACAGCACAGTATACAGGCTATTGCCCTCACATCCCCAACCATGTCTTCAACCATATCTTCTTTTCACTACGTTTTATTTTTGTCTGCACAGATGAACCCACAAACCGCAACAGCGACGAGCTCATGAGTGTCCAGGTCCATGTTTGATTACTTTTTCTCTGGGTGGATCATGCTTGTTTCCGTGAGATTTGGGGAGTTTCGAGGCTGAGTCGGAGATCCCCAGGACAAAGGATTTCAGATAAGTCATTAAGTGTGTGACCCATTGTTCTTAAATGATTGTGTAGTGTGTACTCCTTCACGACACACAAAATACATAAATTAATTGTGAACTGCCCACCATTCTCAAAATCGGTCCAGATTATAGAAATCATGTAGTATGAGCCTAGCACAAGACTTTTGACTGGAAAGAAGAAGGAATCAAGATAAACAGGTTTATTTGCCAATGACAAAAACACCTGAAGATCCGCATATTCAAGAACCCTTGGGTGCAAGCAAGAAAACTGGACTTAAAATTAACTTGAATAATACCAAAGTAATGTTTAACAGCTTTGTTGAATCTAAGAAAATTGAAGTAAATCAATAGATACTTGAAAAAGTCAAAGGTTTTGTCTACTTTGGACAACAAATCAGCACAGGTGCAGATATTATTGAAGAAATCAAAAGAAGAGTGGAAATGGGATGGGGTGCATTTGGAAGAAACAGCACATAGTTGAATGGAAATGTACCCACTTGTTTGAGTATTTGATCAATGCATGCTGTCAGTGCTCACTTATGGCTGTAAAACCTGGTCACTTAAAGCAAAAATGTTACAGAAATTGTGGACGCCACAAAGGAGCATGGGAAGATTTTTGCTTGGAATAACAAGAAGAGCTTGACAAAGAAATGAATGATCTGATAAACTAAAATATCTGACATCACTGAAAGAATTTAAGTATTAAAATGGTAATGGACTGGACACACTTCAAGAAGAACAGATCTATCGAATGATCCCAAGAGATGAAAAAATAACTCGATGACCACATAAATAAGGGAAGATTAAATAATAAACTTTGCAGGGGTGACATATAAATGAGAAGCTATAAATCTAAAGAAGTGGAAACATCTTGGGGATATGTGTGTGTGTGTGTGTATATATATATATATATATATATATATATATACACATATATTATATATATATATATATATATATATATATATATATATATATATATATATATTCACATACACATACACACAAACACGTTTTCCATTTGAAATCAAATGGCATGGTCTGCTGTATACAGGCAAATCTGCAGCATAATGTGTTGTGCAGTCTAATGAAACTGAAGCTTTAAAATATTTAACAACTGGCCCTTCAATATGAATCCCTGCTTCAGCTACTAGAAATTAAAAAGAAAATCGCAAAAATTGATCGCTTACCAGAAGCAGTTTATATTACAAGCTGGGACAACATTTTTCCACTGATGTGGTCTAATGTATCTCTATAAAATTGATCTGTTCAAGTTATATTTTTATTAGTGATGTACATACACTTGAGGCAAAAGAGCAAAGTTTTATATATGGAATGTGAAACAGTAGGAAAAAAATATATAATTTAGAACATTTTCATGAAAAATATTTTTAAACTTAATACTTCATTTTGTATACACACATACACACACACGTGATGATTTTGGAATTGAGAACAATTACTTTTTACAGATGGGAGGTTTCACTTCTGTCATTTCAATCATTTCAGTTTGCAAACTTGGCGTGAGATTGACTGATTTTATAGCCAAAAGGACTGGACCATGTGGAGCCAGAGGCAGAAAATAAAATTCCAAGCAAAGGATCAAATTATGCCAGCTGGTTTACAAACAAAGCTAGACACAGGAAAAGTCCCGAACACAGTCTCACTAAAGAACAATGAACCGACTCAGTTATTCATTATAACATTTTCAAATTAATTTAAATCTAGCTTATTCAATACTAAGGACTACACATATGAACTCACACTTTAAACTATTGAGAATGAATGAGAAAGACAGCTAACAAAATTTAAAAATGTAAAACATTCTGGGAACATTCTTTAGTTTCATGTATTCAAAGCTTTTATGAGTCTGAAGTTACTTAATGTGTTTTAAGCATCATGCCCCTTCCAAACACTACAACAGATTTATTTTCAATGTATGTGGAATGCTATTGCTTTCAGAATTTTCAAAGTCGTGTTTGTAATTTACTTTAAAATAAAAAAATACAAAAGTGGAACTAATCAGAAACATAAACTGAGAGCATCTGTTGTGCTTTCAATAAGTAATGGCTTATCATTAGTGACACTTACGACTTTGCATGAGAAGCAGCAGGAAAATGGCATGATATGGGCAAAGAGATGTGGAGACGATTATCATTTGGCATTGCAATTAAAACTGACACTTATCTTCGTTGTTGTCCAGTGACCACTCCGATACGAATAATCCTCCACTTACTCAGCCGCAGTGACCATACTCCCAGCATGTCATTTCTAATGACAATATGGCATATTTAAGCTCAGCCAGAAACAGTTATTTGGATGCTGTGTACAAACAAATGGAGAACAACTGACATATGACTGAAGAGCAGCTTGAATATAGGCCCCCATTTTGCAAATCAATATCTTCTGAAGACTCTTTCCTCAGTTGAGCAATTCTCTCTCCTGTGGGCAATGAAGGGTTTAAAGTTTCACAATAGGTACATATGACAGCATGTAAGAATATGTTTTAAATGTAAAACATTTGTATATATATACCCTAAACAGCTGGTCTTCAGAATGACCGTAGAACTGGTGACATCTGTTCAAAATAGATAGCAACGGGTTAGCACTGTTGACTAACACAGACCAACAGAATGTTATTCAGTGTAAGTATCCTACACATTATCTACACATTTCCTACGCTTTAGTAAAAAAATATTTTAATTTTGACACCTGGGACATGGGAATGGTTATGAAAAATAAATAATTAAAAAATACTTCCTGTTTCTTTTTATAGTTAATAGCTTTTGACCCAAAGAGGAATATTATGTAGGACACTAACTATATTAGGGCTGGGATTAAATCAAAACTTTGACCCACACACTAATCGAAAACTACAGAACTCTACTGTTGCGGATTCATTTTCAGTAAGATGCCACTTTCTTCTAATCATAAATGTAACCGCTATTTTGATTTAATCCGCCCTAGATTACATTAAAATAGTGTTAGTACCATGTTCAAACATTAAACTATAACTTATTACATCAGAAGATACCTTTGAGATAAATTGCAATTTCCCCTTTTACATACACTGATCTGGGAGTAGTGTAAACTGGTAACACAGGTAATATATATATTTTAAAAAAAGTTAGAATTATCCATCTAAGCAAGTGTTCTGTATATGAATCTGGTTTGAGTCAGAAATATCATACCAAAAGGGGATTTATTGCACCCTATTTATGTATGGACATATACAATTACCTGTCGGTGTATTTAGCTGGTGATGAGATGAGTTGTGTTCCAGAGGTTTATGTTCGATATAATACAGCAGTCTGTGGTGTCTGTGAATGGTATGATGTAAGTCGGTGGGATGTCTTGTATTAACACAATCAATTAATCATCAAATAGAATGCCCCCTCACCTGGTTATTGAATTATAATCGTAAGGATTATTCGTAAGGATTGTAAAATTCACTGACAAAATTGTCTATATAAAATGCATGGAGAACATTTTTGGAATCTGTATGTATTTACTTGAAAACCCACAGGAAACTGCAGGAAACTCTAATATAGCTAATGAGTTGCTGTGTATTATTTAAAAGTAAAGCAAATAAATTATTGTACACTCAATCAGAATGACTATGTAAATATGGAGTTTCCTTCATAAAAAATTATAATGAAACTGTAGTCACTAATTTAACAGATTTATCTATCTATTATCTAAAGCAATTGATTAATCTATAGATCATCAGCTGTTGTTGCTGATTCACAACCAAAAGACAGAGAACAAGGAGGTTAAAAAATATACTCAGGGTTACACACAGTGAGTCAGTGGCTAACATTAAATTGCAAGATTCAGACAAAGGCCAAGACCAAATCTAAATTTTGACCTACCCAAAAATCGCAAATTACAACCTCATTGAGTTTTGATTCATAAGTAGTAGAAAGTAACTTCTGATAATACATTAAACTGTGATATGGTAAAGGTTTATGCTATCAAAGTTTTGATTTGGTGTAACGCGAGGTGATTCATGAGTAGGAGTATGAGTATCCATTACACACAAAAGTAACATGCATTGAGTTTTTTCAAAAGGACTTAAAGGCAATGTGTAATAGCTTAAAAAAACTGGCATTGCAAATCTTAGAAATGAACCTTGAATTAACTCCAATGTGATTCCAAAATACACCATTTGTAAATTGTTGTATTCTGATATCTTCAAATGTAACTTTAAAGAAGCCTTATTATACATATATGAATTTAATTAGAATATTAATATGTCATACATTACAACAATATTGAAATGTATGGAAAGCCAATTTAGCATTTGACATATCTGCTAATTATTGCAATATATCTTGGATAATTTCAAATATCTTAATCTATTTAAAGATATCTTAAAATATATTGATATATAAAATAATTTCAGATGCATTTAAATGGTTTCAATATATCTCTGAATATACTTGAACATAAGATATCTACATTCATTTTAAGATATCCCTAATACATTTAGAGATATCTCACTAAAAGTCCTGTCTATTTGAAGACAGCTGAAATACATTTAAAGATATCTTGAACTACACTTCCTATCTGTTGCATGAGATTATCACTTCCTTTTAAATCGTTAATTTATTTTAACATATTTCAGATATCTCAACATTTATTTCAGATATCTCGAAATACACAAAGCTATGTTGAGATTTTCCAATGTTTTTCAGATATTGTTAAGTGAATTTGAGATATATTTAATGAATTCAAGTTATCTTGAAATTGGAGATATTTGCAAATAGAGTTAAATGGGATATGTGCAATTTATCTGAAGATATCTGCAAATCTTTAAAAGATATCTGAAATTGATTTAAAGATATCTGAAATACAATTCCAGATCTCTCTAAATGTTAATTTGGTTGGCCATGGTAATGTACAGCAAATTAATCCAGCAATTTTACTGTGGCAGATATTTTACAGCACAATAAAATGATTCCATTATATTAAAATCTGATGAGGCTCCTTCTGGCAGTAAGAAGCTTAAATTACCTCAGGTCATTCTACACCCTCTGCATCCCATAGGCTGAATTAGTGTTCATGTAAAACTCTAACACAGTTCTTATGCCTTTTAGGACTGATTATCTCTACTTAATGTTTTCCTACATTTTGAAGGCATTGCTATTTCATTTTTAACAGGTATGAACAACAACAGAATAGTAATATTGTACAGCCACCTGTAACCTAGCACTTTGTTTATGTTATTATTGCTGTCTTACAATGAGTTATTGGCTTCAACAATTTTACAATAACAAACCCCCAAACCTTTTTAATTAGTTCACTAATCCATGTAATTTAACACTTGCTCTTTTGGTTACTCCCAAATCAATGGCAGTTAAAGTTTAACCATGCTTACACTGAATAAAGGAAAGAAAGCAAACAAAACCTAACAAGTTTACCACTGAATTTGCCCTACATCAAGTTTCAAATGATGAATAAAAACTGATCCAGTAATGCTTTCCTCCTGTGCTTTTAAAATGATGTACCACTGTGTGCATTTTATTCATGTCTGCTGATTCTTGAAAATCCTGGCCTGTGAAGTGTGAAACTATTTCTCAGATCTACTTGAAACAAAAGTACTTGCTTTCCAAGGTGACTGAAATCAATTTATGAAGAAGGGCCCAATTAAATAAAAATTGTTTGCGCTGCAAATAGCTCTCGGAGGCATTAGCAGTATTACTACAAATGGATTTTAGTGGTTTCAAATCTGAAATGATTTGCGCTGCCAAATGACCTCCTCGCGGATCTTGTTTCATACAACAATGCTGTGGGAGTGGTCACTTTCTATTGGTATTAATCAAGAAAATACTTGAGAAAAAACAAATTGCAAATGCTATCACACCTCCTCTTTTTTTAGAAGCACATCTGGAAAATATAAAATAAATTCTAATGTTACATGGGCATATCCATACATAAAAAGGTCTCCAACAAGGGCAATGCATGATATGAAATATGGACCTGGGCAATGAATGGACTCTACCTTTAATCTTAATTCTAACTCTAATTTTAATTCTAATTTTAATTCTAACCCTTACCACATTGGATAAGTCCATACAACATACTACATCTACTAATGCTATGTATCAGTCTATACTGCTGCTACACATCACATACAAATAATAATAATAATAAAAGTAATAATAATGGGTCAGTTACAACAAACAGAAACTGGAGATTATCCCTTGGTTAGTGCACAGCTCTGGACTAAACTAGTCCGCAAGTTTAATACCCATTGCAACGAACCTGGTGACTGAAGTTAGTCCCCAGCTGCAGACTAATAAAGTCTCCATTACAACAAATGCCAAAATACGTGCTGCTGCCCTCTAGAGGAGACTAATTACAGGACTAACTTAGTCCTACTCCCGCAATGGATTAACTATGGATACTACCACACTAAGGGGAACAAAATGGGAAACATCACAATGTATTGACAAGTTTTACAAATTAACTACTCATAACCACACATTTATTTATTTTTTACATGTAAAATACATTTACATTTTTGTTTTTGACATTGACAATATCATTGTAATGTATGAATAGCAGCAAATGCTCTGGTGTACATGGATACAATTGATACCACAGCTTACAAAAAATAAAAAAGGAACTGTACAATTCATCCGCTGCAAGGTTTCATTAAATGCTGTGAAATAACTGAAATAATATAGACTATTGAAAGCGCTATAGGAATTTTTGCCCAGTTGGAATTGTAATGCAATATTATGCAGAATATGAAGCTATATATAGTGGGCTGTAGTGTGATAGTGTACAGATGGGTGAGAAATTAAAGGAAAAACCTGAATAAATGAGTGGAGGAACATAACTAATGCAGATGCCTCCAAACATGTGTACTGCATGATACAGTTAAGCAATTAACATCCTATCATGCTCTGTGACATGTATACAAATGCTGAGCAGGCCCAGTTGACCTTGATTTTGGATCAAGATGGCAACAGGAAAGGATCTACGTGACTTTGAAAGAGGGGTCATTATTGGGACACGAATGGCAGGAGCTTCAGTCACAAAGTCTCAACTAGCTCAACTGGCTAGTGTTCTCGACAAGTGGGCGAGTGCATGTGTGGCGACACCAAGAGAACGGTACAGGCCTGACTGCTTGACCCTTCCGGGTAAGGGGGTCCGGAGGCTCTGTTATGCTGTGGGGGGCATTTTCCTGGCATGGTTTGGGTCCATTTGTCCCCTTAGAGGGAAGGGTCAATGCAAATCATTACAAAGTTATTCTGAGTGATCACCTTTATCCTATGGTGAAACATTTCTATCCTGATGGGAGTGGTCTCTTCCAGGATGACAATGCCCCCATCCACAGGGCACGAGGGCTCACTGAATGGTTTAATGAGTATGAAAATGATGTGAATCATATGCTATGGCCTTCACAGTCAACATATCTCAACCCAATTGAACACCTATGGGAGATTTTAGACCACCATCATCAAAACCCCAAATGAGGGAATATCTTTTGGAAGAATGGTGTTCATCCCTCCAGTAGAGTTCAGAGACTCATAGAATCTGTGCCAAGGTGCATTGAAGCTGTTCTGGTGGCTCGTGGTACCCAACACCTTACTGAGACACTTTATGTTGGTTTTTCCTTTAATTTGTCCCCCGTCTGTATTGCCAATAGACTACCTGTATAATAGTATACCATGCGCTGGCAGAGCTGGGTTCAGCACTGAGAGCTCCAGCTCGGGACCGCAACTCTGGACAGCGGACATCTTATTAAATGTTTAGTCTCTAGATAATAGGTTTGGGGAAAAAGTGCAAAAGGAAATGTAATTTTGCTTTAGATATTTATTGTGTCCCATAAATATATTTTTGGACACAATATTGTCTTGAGTTTAGATTTAAATATATTCACAAACAAAAAATATTATTGACTATGGCACTCAAGTTAATGGAGCATTATATTGTGTAAATGGTATTTATCATGATTAACATTGCCAAAGCGCACTAGCTTGGCACTCTGCATGCGCTGCAAACCGCTCAGATTTGCTAGTTCGAGATTTGCCGGCGAGATCCGGCTTCTTCACTGACTTCACTTAGTAGCATAACAACAAACTTAATCCATAGTACCGAACTAAACCTGGGGATCAGCAAGTCTCCAACTGTGCTCCGCCTCTTTTTTCATTGCAATGGGTTCTTACTTTAGTATGCAGCTGGGGATGATCCTGAGCATCAAACTAGCGAGTACACAACTTAGTACAGAGCTCCATACTAACTGCAAGTTTGTTGAAATTGATCCAATAAGAGCTAGATTTCACTGTTAGATATTTACAAATTATATTATGAAAAAAACAAATACATTTTCAATTGGCAGAAAGATACATTATTCATGTTTTTGAGCAATGGACCTTTACTTTAATGTTAAGTGTGTTCCATAAACGCTTTATGCTTCATATCTGTTATGGATCAATAGGCTTTAAAAGGATACAAATAGCATTTTAAAGATTCCAACAGTCTGATGTCATAACCAAAATTAAAATCTAAAATAGCCTTAAGAAATTCAATACCAAATGGCTCACCTAGTCAAGAATAGCAGTCAGTAACAGTGAAGTCATAACAAGCTATTATGTCAATTATCATCCAGTATCATAAGTTTCTGGAGATTTAATGTAAGTTGTAAACTTTGGTTGCTGAAATTATTTAATCTTTATATTTTAAAAAGGTAACTTCACTGGTATCAGTTACACTAGTGCTTCATTGAACTTCCACTGAAGAGTAACATAATTATTGACCCTTGTCTGCAATTAGAATGTGAAAGACCATGCTTAATGTATTTATTTTTTTGTAATACGTTATATGTGACTACTGCAGCTCTGGGAAAGAGATTGTTGAATATAAAGCGAGAGTTGGCTGCTAGACTTCTGGAGACTCTCTCTTTGCAAAGAAGAGGGTGACTTGGCCTTTTAAAAATAAAAGATCACCAGTTTAATAAGACATTTTACTTTTTCAAATGTACTTCTATTTAATGAGCAACACTTTGCAGTGATGTTCTGTCAGCAGAGGAATATACAACCCTGCTTGTTTAAATATAGTCTCACTGGATTTTTTTATGTATTTTTTTGTTTTCCTCTCTATTTAGGTTAGGCTGGTATATTTTCCAAAAGGTGCCAGAAAGTTTATCAATTGACATAGCTTCACTTAATCTTTTTCATTGCATACCATCTGTGCAGACAGTCAATCTGAGGGTAGAGATTGGGAAATACATCTTTCAGGTTCACCCCGGGAACATTCAGATAGATTTGGTCATTGATCTTTTGTGTTTTTTCTTTTCATTTTTGGTAGTGTTGTAGCTTTTTTTGATGAACCCCCCCACTATTATTATTCTCATGAAGGTTGACTTCTCCCATTTCTGGTTGAAAAATTCCAATTTAACTTCTCATCAGCTTTGAAGTGATGCAAGAATCACATCACAGACAAAATTAACTTTCATATCTATAATTTAGTGAATGAGCTAACACAGTGATTACTCAATGCATGCTTTTTTTATTATTTTAATCATACATACTCCAATTATAAATGATAAGACTTGTAGTTCACTGAGGTTCAGTGAAACAAACCGAGAAACACCAATCATCAAAGTTGCAAATTGTATCTGAAAGTTAACTATAAACTGCACTATCAAATGACAAGGACAGACTGTGGCCTACTAAGCAAAGGTATCAGAAATTGTACAGCGGTACATTTTATGTTTTTTTTATGTTGTTTTTGATAATGGAAACATATGTGTAAGTCTGTGTCTAACTGGGACAAAACTGCTCTGAGATATTGTAGGAATGTATTGTTACTATTTCTTTTTAAAATATTTTATTTGACTTTCCTTTGCAGTTATTTTTGTATGAGATCTGAGGCTACCAGTTTCCAAAATGTATTGAAGAAAATAAAATGAGTTACGCAGTTTAACGTACAGCTCTGGAAAAAATTAAGAGACCACTCCAAGTTCAGAAATCAATGTAAAGTGGTCTCTAAATGTTTTCTGGAGCTCTATTCCTCAGCATTACACATGCAACTTGTAACCCATTGCTTTCTGGCTTCTGCTAGTCAGGAACAGTTCTACAGTTCTACAGTACTAAAAACATGTCTAAAAAAACATACTATTCAACTTTGCTCCAAGAGCGATATGGTCAGTCTTTAAGTTTTCAGATGTTTGAAACAGAACCCTAAATCATTACATTTTTATTTTGATGGGGGAAAAAAAGAGAAAATCTCTACTTTTTTAAAGGTCTCTAAAAGATTGATATTGAATGGGAATATAAAAAGTATCATATATTCTTGATGAAAGAGAACTGATTTAACATTCCAGATTAATTTGCTAAAGAGCGAAAAGAAAATGTGATATTCATGATGAGACCATATGTGTTTGAAAGAAGCAAGAAGTAGTTGAGATATCCAAATTATTTATCATAAACTCTTCAGAGGTTTATGTTATAATTAAAAGCCATCTTCCCAACTTCAGCTCTTCATTTGAGTTGAAAAGTCTCTGTATATATTAATTGTATGTTTAAATGCAAAATATCTTAGAATTAAATTATTATTATTATTTATCATTATTATTTGTATTAGTAGTCTTGCACCCATTTTTTGGTTATTTATAATAGAATATTAATGACATGGAAGGTGAAGGCAAGCTGGTGTCAATAATTTTAACTAGTTTCCGGTGATTACAATTGAAAAAAACAACAACATACAGTGGGGGAAAAAAGTATTTGATCCCCTGCCGATTTTGTACGTTTGCCCACTGACAAAGAAATGATCAGTCTATAATTTTAATGGTAGGTGCATTTTAGCAGTGAGAGACAGAATAACAACAAAAAAATCCAGAAAAATGCATTTCAAAAAAGTTATAAATTGATTTGCATGTTAATGAGGGAAATAAGTATTTGACCCCTTCGACTTAGTACTTGGTGGCAAAACCCTTGTTGGCAATCACAGAGGTCAGACGTTTCTTGTAGTTGGCTACCAGGTTTGCACACATCTCAGGAGGGATTTTGTCCCACTCCTCTTTGCAGATCCTCTCCAAGTCATTAAGGTTTCAAGGCTGACGTTTGGCAACTCAAACCTTCAGCTCCCTCCACAGATTTTCTATGGGATTATGGTCTGGAGACTGGCTAGGCCTCTCCAGGACCTTAATGTGCTTCTTCTTGAGCCACTCCTTTGTTGCCTTGGCTGTGTGTTTTGGGTCATTGTCATGCTGGAATACCCATCCACGACCCATTTTCAATGCCCTGGCCGAGGGAAGGAAGTTCTCACCCAAGATTTGACGGTACATGGCCCCGTCCATCGTCCCTTTGATGCGGTGCAGTTGTCCTGTCCCCTTAGCAGAAAAACACCCCCAAAGCATAATGTTTCCACCTCCATGTTTGACGGTGGGGATGGTGTTCTTGGGGTCATTCCTCCTCCTCCAAACACGGCGAGTTGAGTTGATGCCAAAGAGCTTGATTTTGGTCTCATCTGAGACCATCTGAATCATTCAGATGTTCATTGGCAAACTTCAGACAGGCCTGTACATGTGCTTTCTTAAGCAGGGGGACCTTGCGGGCGCTGCAGGATTTCAGTCCTTCACGGCGTAGTGTGTTACCAATTGTTTTCTTGGTGACTATGGTCCCAGCTGCCTTGAGATCATTAACAAGATCCTCCTGTGTAGTTCTGGGCTGATTCCTCACCGTTCTCATGATCATTGAAACTCCACGAGGTGAGATCTTGCATGGAGCCCCAGACTGAGGGAGACTGACAGTTATTTTGTGTTTCTTCCATTTGCGAATAATCACACCAACTGTTGTCACCTTCTCACCAAGCTGCTTGGCGATGGTCTTGTAGCCCATTCCAGCCTTGTGTAGGTCTACAATCTTGTCCCTGACATCCTTGGACAGCTCTTTGGTCTTGGTCATGGTGGAGAGTTTGGAATCTGATTGATTGATTGCTTCTGAGGACAGGTGTCTTTTATACAGGTAACGAGCTGAGATTAGGAGCACTCCCTTTAAGAGAGTGCCCCTAATCTCAGTTCGTTACCTGTATAAAAGACACCTGGGAGCCAGAAATCTTGCTGATTGATAGGGGATCAAATACTTATTTCCCTCATTAACATGCAAATAAATTTATAACTTTTTTGAATTGTGTTTTTCTTTTTTTTTCTGTTAGTCTGTTTCTCACTGTTAAAATACACCTACCATTAAAATTATAGACTGATAATTTCTTGTCAGTGGGCAAACGTACAAAATCAGCAGGGGATCAAATACTTTTTTCCCTCACTGTAAATAATCCTTCTCTGCAGCAATGGTCTAATGTGTGTTCAGTGAAAGTAATGATCCTATATGTGTTCTATAATTGTTAATAAAATTAATATCTAACAGACAAGTAAAATAAAAAAGCTACATTACAGACAGAAGGGAATGGAAAGGAAATGAGAAATGACAAAAACGGGCAATGAACAATAATGAGCAGGCCATCATCAAAGCACTGCAAACCTTATACTTTATGACAAAGGAGAATATTCTTTATTTATTCTTTAGTATAGCAGCTTTTTGGATTTCATGATTTTCCAAGGAGTTGAAACATAGTGTTAGGGGAAATGCCACATAGAGATCACACACTATCTGCGAGGAAATGCAAGATGCCATTGGGGAAGTCATTACTGAGAAAATTAACAGCAAATTGGAAAATTGTAATTATGTGACAGTGCTGGCTGACGGAAGTACAGATGTGAAAGTTCACAAAAAACTGCATCTATATGAGGATTGTGGAGAGCCTTTTTTAAAAAAAAATGAGAGTTTCCAGTGGGAATGCAGAAGCAATATATTAAGAAACAAAGCAAGTACTTCTGGAAAGAATTGTGGAGAAGGAAAATGTAATAGTCTTCGGCAGTGACGGTGTCTCTGTAAGTACATATATATATTTTTTAATTATAAAAATGTATTATATATATGCTTAAAATACTGTGAAATTAATCTGCTGTAAACGTACCTTTGCTAGACCAAATATGTCTGTCTGGTGCAGGGATGTCACTACAGGGGGCATGGCCACCCCTGAAAAGTGCTTAGCCACCCCACTGGCCACCACATATTTTGTAAAAAAACAGCCAATCAGCTTCCAGATCTAGTGGGCTTTATCAAACAATAATGCCCGCTGGAATGGTGAAATGCCCAACTGTAAATTCAATAGAACAAATTGAAATAAATACTGGCTTTTCCGCAATTGGTCCACAGTTCTAACTTCAGCAGAATCCATAAGTGATCGTGGTGAAGCTGGAGCGTCCCCCCTGGCCCACGGCAGCTTGCAGTAGGAGGAGTCCTGGCCCTCTCCCTCCTCCCCTGCCACCTGAGCCGCGGCCATCAGGTGTTCCAGCAGTACACCTCCCATCAACTCTCCATTTGGCAACAAGTAGATTTATGGCCTCGATCCTACCTGCACTAGTAGCGCAGCTGGCCTTGCTATTTTTATTTAATTTTTTTTTTTTTTATTTCACTTATTTTACCAAGCAAGTTAATTAAGAACAAATTCTAATTTATAATAATGGCCTGGCAGGAGGTGAAAACTGTCTCCTGTAGGGGATGGGTATTGGGATTAAATAAAAAAGACAACACAGTACACAACAAGAAACATTATTATTACTATTGTGTAAGCGGAGGACGTAAGAGTTGAACTCTGTAGCCCCGCTTTGTACATGCTGGTTGTAGACAATTCCCAGTAAGAGTGTGAATGTGGTCCTTGCTCCTGGGCAGCCCATTTGTGGCCCCAAGGGGCTCCTGTGGCTCCTGTCTGGAGTTGTGTTGGCTATCGGGTACGCCTCGGGGCAGGCTTCCTTATCAGCTCGCTGCCTCCCCCCTTGTGATGGTTTTGTTATACAGTAACCCCTCCCCCTTGGGCAGTGCAAATGCAACCCTGGTTATCTGAAAAAGGAAGCACTGCCCAAGGGTTGCAAGGTCGTGCGGGAGTCCTAGCTTCTGGTAAAAGAGGAAATTCCTGTGCAGACATCACCTTTGGAAGTGCATTCGCATCCTATCATTCTATAGAAGCCAAATCTACCAAAGTTGCTCTTCTTTGAATCTTTGAATCGATTCCAGAGCAGAAATATATACTTTGTTAGATGGCAACCAAAACTGAACACAATATGCTTAAAGTGATCTGTTTAGCACAACTTTATTAGATTAAATCATAAAGGTTTGCACATTTTGGGTGAACTCCTGTTTGATTTACAATTTGGGTACCTGTGAAAAATACACGTACGTCGTACAAGACTTAATTTAATTACCTGCATGAATCTGTTGCATTACGTTCTCTTTTGACTTACACAAAAAAAAAAATTACAGTAAGAGCGGATACAATACACAGTAACTTCAGTACTAAGAAGTACAACTTTAACTATGTATATACAGTTTGATAACCTATAGTAAGAGTACATATATGTATGTCCTATAGTAACTAATTTACAATTGTTTCTTGAGATGTATTTATAGTTGTTGTTGTTGCTGCTGCTGCTGTCTTTAAACAATGATTTCAGCATGTACAATTGCACAAACACAACCATATGCAGTGCAGAAGCACTAAACTCACTCCAGTTTGCAGCAGAGAACATGTTCTAATGACAATGATGCAAGGGCCATATTTGCTTCTGTAAAATGAAATGGAACTACTACCGGAAATATTGTGTTTGAAAACAGGTTTTTAAAGACATCAAGCTCTATTGGTTCCCAAAATAAGCGACCCCTACAACAACCATTAATTTTGTTATTCTGCAAAGACTTTGACCAATTTAGCCAATAGTTTTCTGAATCTGCAGATTCTGAACAGAATTGTGAAAGTCTGTGAAAACTACTTTGAACTATTGTATGAATTAATGTATATATTTTTTTACCTTTTTGATATAGTTCTGGATTCAAAAGACATCTATAAATAATAATAATTCTCTCAGTGCTACACCTGAATAATTTCCCTGCTTTTATTGCTGTTTCTTATAGACATGATGCTTTTTTAGCTAAACGTCAAATGTAGGCTAATAATAATTAATGCCCACTGCACATTGCATATAAAACAAGGTCATTGATGACTGAAGAACTTCATTTCTTTCCCTGTGTGAACAAGGTCACTGTCTCATGGTCTTACTGTGCTACGGTACTGTGCAATAGTTCAACCCTGATACTTAGAAGAACAGGGTTTGATAAGAACCAGTTTTCTCCAGCAATTTGGGCTTGATGCATCGTACAAACCCCCCTTATATTAAACATGCCGTATGCCTTAAATTTACTCCGGTTTAGCCATATATGAGTCTTCCTGAGCAGTTGTCAGGCAGAAACTGAACTTTCACTCATCACGGGACAGACATGTGGGCATGTTATTTTTCTCTCCTGTCTGGTCTGTATAAAAGTGCCTGTAGTTTGTAACTTCTCTAAGCCTGTTCCTGAGATTGCTTCTTGAACCTCTTCCTTGTAGCTGCTTGTTATAAAAACCTTTTGATTGGAGGTGCATTTCTCTCTAGATTTCTGCGACTCTTCAATGACTATCAAGTGACCATCACCAGTAAGGATCAAATCAAATGGGGTCATAGAACATTTGCAACAGTCAACAATGCCTACAAGATCCCATTATCTGAAAAAACTCCTCCCCTGAACCCATATGAATACTTTTACAAGTATATGTCAGCTGAGATGTTTGACCTGATGGCAGAGATGACCAATGTGTATGCACTACAAAGTGGAACAAGAGGTTTCAAGAATATGTCCTCAGGGGAAATGAAAGCCCTACTTGGGCTTCACTTGGCTATGAGAGTACTGAAGCTCCCTTGAGTTTGCATGTACTGGTACTCCAGTATTGATATTGGCATTAAACATGGATAGGCCAACTGAAAACAATTATGTTTTCTTCAAAGTGTGCTCACTGTATGGCTCCATTCAGAAGCGCTGTTTGGAGCTCCCATTGGAAGAAAATCATTGTGTTGATGAACAAATGGTGCCTTTCAGAGGGGCACTCTTTGTGAAACAATATGTAAAAGAAAATCTAAACCAAAGGAATGTGAATATCTACTTCCTCTGTGGCAAAAGTGGTCTTGCGTATGATTTTTTCCTCCATCAAGGTGCAACTATGGATCTCTCGCAAGACAACAACAAGAATATGGGTCTTGGTGCTGCTGTCAGTCTTCAGCCAGAGAATCAGTAAAGGCCTGGAAGATCACGGAAAACAACTGTGGTGGATGACAGAAGAATTATTTCACTGGTGAAGAAAAACCCCTTCACAACAGTTGGCCAGATCAAGAACACCCTCCAGGAGGTAGACGTATCTGTGTCAAAGTCAACAATCAAGAGAAGACTTCACCAGAGTAAATACAGAGGGTTTACCACAAGATGTAAGCAGGAAACAGGAAGACCAGATTAGAGTTTGCCAAGAAACATCTAAAGAACCCTGTACAGTTCTGGAACAACATCCTATGGACAGATGAGACAAAGATCAACTTGTACCAGAATGATGGGAAAAGAAGAGTATGGAGAAGTAAACTGTTCATGGAACTGTTCATGATCCAAAGCATACCACCTCCTCTGTGAAGCGTGTTATGGCATGGGCATGTATGGCTGCCGAGGGAACTGGTTCCCTTGTATTTATTGATGATGTGACTGCTGACAAAAGCAGCAGGATGAATTCTGAAGTATTCAGGGCTATGTTATCTGCTCAGATTCAGCCAAATGCTTAAAAACTCATTTGACGGCACTTCACAGTGCAAATGGACAATGACCCAAAACCATACTGAGAAAGCAACCCAAGACTTTTTTAAGGCGAAGAAGTGGAATGTTTGGCAATGGTCAAGTCAATCACTTGACCTGAATCCAATTGAGCAGCATTTCACTTGCTGAAGGCAAAACTGAAGGCAAAACGCCCCAAGAACAAGCAGGAACTAAAGACAGCTGCAGTACAGGCCTGGCAGAGCATCACCAGTGAAGAAACCCAGCATCTGGTGATGTCTATGGGCTCCAGACTTCAGGCAGCCATTGACTGCAAAGGATTTGCAACCAAGTATTGAGATTCACATTTTAATTCATGATTATGTTAGTTTGTCCAAATACTTTTGAGCCCCTAAAATTAAGGGGATTGGTTAATTCTTACACCGTTCACCCAATTTGGATGTAACAACCCTCAAATTAAGAACATAAGAAAGTTTACAAACGGGAGGAGGCCATTCGACCCATCATGCTCGTATGGTGTCCATTAATAACTAAGTGATCCAAGGATCCTATCCAGTCTCTTTTTAAACATCGCTGGGGAGTTTGTTCCAGATTGTGATGACTCTCTGTGTGAAGAAGCGTCTCCTGTTTCCGTCTTGAATGCCTTGAAGCCCAATTTCCATTTGTGTCCTCGGGTGCGTGTGTCCCTGCTGATCTGGAAAAGCTCCCCTGGTTTGATGTGATCAATGCCTTTCATGATTTTGAAGACTTGATTCAAGTCCCCACGTAGTCTCCTCTGTTCCAGGGTGAAAAGGTTCAGTTCCCTCAGTCTCTCAGTAAGACATTCCCTTCAGAACTGAAATAAATCTGGTTGCTTTCCTCTGAACTTCCTCTAGAGCAGCGATATCTTAATTAAAGATGAAAGTCTAAACTTAAAGCACATCTTGATTGTTTCCTTTAAAAATCAATTGTGGTGGCATACAGAGCCAAAATTATGACAATTGTGTCACTGTCCAAATATTTATGGACCTAACTGTATGTTCTACAAAAAACATGCATTATGGTACCTTAATCGTAAAGTGAAACCAAAATATCAATATTCGTTATTCTAATGTTACTTCACATATAACTGAATAAATCAATGTTTGTCTGTGTGGTATCTTGAATGATTAACAAGGATAAAAAGTTATATTTTTGCTTGATTTTATTGTACTTAAATTTGACAATGGTATTTGGGTATTGAGATGATTAAGAACTTACCAGTCAGGTCAATGGCATTTAAATACTGCATTAACAGCAGTGGTTGGTAATATGGTTTCTTGACTTAACTTAGTAGGTGATGACAGGAGCAAAAAAATTAGTGGCCACAAAAATAAAGCAATATTAAACTTACCTGGAAAATGTGCACTGCATTGTGAATCGACTGGCACAAGTCAGGCAGCAAACAATGTCACATACATGAATAAGTTCCAGGAAATTATCACACCCTTGTATTACTACTTTAAGCATTCTGCTGTTCGAGTGGCCAAATTTCAAGAAATGCAGGAAGTTTTGGACGCCCCTCTTTTGAAAATCAAGGAGGTACATGATATTCATTGGTTTTCATCCTGTGCAGCTTTAGAAGCAGTGTATAGATGCTGGGAGCCTCTTATTGTGATGTTGGAACTGCAGAAAGACCCAAAAGGCATTGGCATTTTGAAAAGTATTGCATCATTTGAGTTTATAGCTGCAATGTCCAATGCTCATGGATGTTATTCCCATTCGGACACAACTAAATATGATTTTCCAGAAGACAGATTTGGATTTGGCCATTGTGAATCCAGCTTTAGAAGCAGCCAGAAGTTCGTTAGATGACTTACTGAGGGACGACAGGCTTCATTTGTCCAAGTTTCATAAAAAACCATGCAACTGTACAATGGGGTAAACATCTCTGACACTCCAACACAGAGAAAGAGTTCAAGCAAAGTCAAAACAAACTTCATTCAGAACATCCTGTAGCAGCTTGACAGAAGATTCCCTAAATCTGCAATCAATCTAGTTGCTGCCTTTGCAGTGCTTGGTTGCGTGGGGTTGATGTGTTGTGGTGGTTGTGCAGATGTGCTGGATACCTTGGAGATTACAAGATTCAGCTACTAATACAGAAGTATGGGAAAGTTAGAGGGGAGCAAAAGGCACACATTCATGTGTTGGTAAAAAAGGAGAATGGTTCAGATTGAAGAAACTAGTGAAACAAACATTACCCAACAGGTACTTTGAAAATGCATTATTCAGTGATACACCAGTGTCACAGTGATGCATTTCCCAACATCTTGAAGTTTGCTGCAATGGTAATGATTCCACAAATTCATACAGCAGATGTGGAGTGGGGCTTCAGGGCTCAAAATATGTTGAAGGCAGCCCTCAGATAGACTGGCAAGTGACAGATCATTGTCATAAGGGCCGAGGGACCTCACTGGAAGGAATTTGAGTATGGGAAGGCAATGGAAAAGTTCAGGAACAGGAAGGAAAAGAGAATGATTTGTGAAACGGCTGCAAAAAATGACTATCAAGTTTTCCTTTTCCTTTTATTTGTATCAACATCATTTCAAAATACATTCTAGCTTGGTTAGTAAAGTAACAAAAATTAAAACAAGCACTGTATCAAAATGTTAGATTAGCGACTTGTGTTTATATACATTTATTTTGGGGATTGCAATTTAGTGCTTAGTCTACTTTTCTTTAAAATTATGTTCAAAACAAACAAAAACTACTTTGGTTATTTCTGAATCAAACATATTGACCTCCTCACTGAAGAAAATGTCCCCCTAAAATTAACATCCTGAAGCAAACACTGCTGTAATGATACACAGTAGGAGTCTAGGATTATTATGAGAGACAAAGCAGAGAAGAGACTGTCTCACTACTTTGCCATGGGCAGTAAAACAGAAGGAACAGGAGTACAAGCAAAAACATTGGAGTTCTTTCCCTTGGGCAATAAAGACCTAATTGACTACCTAGATTTGACATGCCTTACTTGAGAATCAGTGTCACCCTGAACTATAATGATTTTGTGTACATACTGAATATCCTGTGGTGGTTATTTTTCAACAAACCTTCACGATTGGCTTAGTATAGAAAAACAAGTCCCTCTGTATGTTGATATACTGTACTTGTATTTTGTTCTGCTTGTGATAAATATAGTTGAGGGGAAAAACAGCACAACAGTCTTGCTCCATTTTTAACAAATTGACATTTTATGGTCCAATCAAAGTAAAATACATAAACTAATACGATTAGAAGTCTATTTTCAAATACACCATCATGTTAGTATGTAAAGACAGATTTAATTAATAGATTTTTAAATAATTTAATTTCCAATTTAAAGAGCCAAAGTATATACTATAGTGATACAGTCATATCATATGAATTGTTATTTATATTCATAGAATAGGAATAGCTTAATAACAGGAAACGTACAGGGTAAGCAAGGTAGCATTTTCACAGGGCATTCTACACTTAAAGAGTATTAAACTGTACAGAGATCAAAATGTGAATTCTATGTCCACTTAAACTTATATCAGATATAAACAACACAAGATCAATAGAAAATGTACATTTTAGTGTCACTTTAACTTATACACTCACCTAAAGGATTATTAGGAACACCATACTAATACTGTGTTTGACCCCCTTTCGCCTTCAGATCTGCCTTAATTCTACGTGGCATTGATTCAACAAGGTGCTGAAAGCATTCTTTAGAAATGTTGGCCCATATTGATAGGATAGCATCTTGCAGTTGATGGAGATTTGTGGGATGCACATCCAGGGCACGAAGCTCCCGTTCCACCACATCCCAAAGATGCGCTATTGGGTTGAGATCTGGTGACTGTGGGGGCCAGTTTAGTACAGTGAACTCATTGTCATGTTCAAGAAACCAATTTGAAATGATTCGACCTTTGTGACATGGTGCATTATCCTGCTGGAAGTAGCCATCAGAGGATGGGTACATGGTGGTCATAAAGGGATGGACATGGTCAGAAACAATGCTCAGGTAGGCCGTGGCATTTAAACGATGCCCAATTGGCACTAAGGGGCCTAAAGTGTGCCAAGAAAACATCCCCCACACCATTACACCACCACCACCAGCCTGCACAGTGGTAACAAGGCATGATGGATCCATGTTCTCATTCTGTTTACGCCAAATTCTGACTCTACCATCTGAATGTCTAAACAGAAATCGAGACTCATCAGACCAGGCAACATTTTTCCAGTCTTCAACTGTCCAATTTTGGTGAGCTTGTGCAATTTGTAGCCTCTTTTTCCTATTTGTAGTGGAGATGAGTGGTCCCGGTGGAGTCTTCTGCTGTTGTAGCCCATCCGCCTCAAGGTTGTACGTGTTGTGGCTTCACAAATGCTTTGCTGCATTCCTCGGTTGTAACGAGTGGTTATTTCAGTCAAAGTTGCTCTTCTATCAGCTTGAATCAGTCGGCCCATTCTCCTCTGACCTCTAGCATCAACAAGGCATTTTCGCCCACAGGACTGCCGCATACTGGATGTTTTTCCCTTTTCACACCATGCTTTGTAAACCCTAGAAATGGTTGTGCGTGAAAATCCCAGTAACTGAGCAGATTGTGAAATACTCAGACCAGCCCGTCTGGCACCAACAACCATGCCACGCTCAAAATTGCTTAAATCACCTTTCTTTCCCATTCAGACATTCAGTTTGGAGTTCAGGAGATTGTCTTGACCAGGACCACACCCCTAAATGCATTGAAGCAACTGCCATGTGATTGGTTGGTTAGATAATTGCATTAATGAGAAATTGAACAGGTGTTCCTAATAATCCTTTAGGTGAGTGTATATTGATCCATTTTTGATGACCAGTAACTGTCATGTGTCTCCTTAGTGAAATGTCTTTAAAGTTTATAACTGTTATGATGAATAATTCATCATTGAAAATCATCATGTAATTTATAAAATGTTCTGTGGTTAATCACAAACCACACTATGACTGTTTCTCAACAAAGACTAGTTATTTAGTTTGATCATGTTGCAACTTACATGTTTTTTTCATGTTGCAACTTTCCTAAATACCCTACCATAGTGGTAAGAAAATTGCATTAAATATTAAACTAGCTAATTAGGAATCTTCTGAAAGATTGTCTGATGTCTGCTGTTGGTCGGTCTCATATGAATCTCTTTTTGGACTTCCTAGAATTATGGACATTTATTATTTTACATGTTAATGTTTTTAGTAAGTGAAATGCTGCCCTTATAATGCCTGTAGACCTACAGCCATTTTACATTTCTAGTACAGATTATACAGTCTGATCACATGGTTCAATGGTTAGCCTACATAGTTTGTGTCCTTTTTTTGCGGGGAACAGGGGGTGAGAATTTCAGTTTTGTAGAGTACAATATAGGAATTTATTAATTGATTTGTAAAGACATACCTTATACAAAGCTGTATTGTGTTTTTTACATCATTATCGTGTTGGAGACAGCAGCAGATGGTACTGTACTGAGCAATGATGTGATAATTGGAGGTGGTAACATATGTCATTGTTACCCATTTGCACCACTTGCAATGCTACATGATTTCCAAGTGGAAGCAAAATCTTATTAAAAACTAAAAAAGGAAAGAATATTTAACAAAAATCAGGGATAGTTAATACCTCAATAACAGCTTAATATTTTTCTGTGCAAGCTGAAATTGAAGACCAAGCAAGATATTTTAGTACATCTAAGCATTAATATATACACTCACCTAAAGGATTATTAGGAACACCTGTTCAATTTCTCATTAATGCAATTATCTAACCAACCAATCACATGGCAGTTGCTTCAATGCATTTAGGGGTGTGGTCCTGGTCAAGACAATCTCCTGAACTCCAAACTGAATGTCTGAATGGGAAAGAAAGGTGATTTAAGCAATTTTGAGCGTGGCATGGTTGTTGGTGCCAGACGGGCCGGTCTGAGTATTTCACAATCTGCTCAGTTACTGGGATTTTCACGCACAACCATTTCTAGGGTTTACAAAGCATGGTGTGAAAAGGGAAAAACATCCAGTATGCGGCAGTCCTGTGGGCGAAAATGCCTTGTTGATGCTAGAGGTCAGAGGAGAATGGGCCGACTGATTCAAGCTGATAGAAGAGCAACTTTGACTGAAATAACCACTCGTTACAACCGAGGTATGCAGCAAAGCATTTGTGAAGCCACAACACGTACAACCTTGAGGCGGATGGGCTACAACAGCAGAAGACTCCACCGGGACCACTCATCTCCACTACAAATAGGAAAAAGAGGCTACAAATTGCACAAGCTCACCAAAATTGGACAGTTTAAGACTGGAAAAATGTTGCCTGGTCTGATGAGTCTCGATTTCTGTTGAGACATTCAGATGGTAGAGTCAGAATTTGGCGTAAACAGAATGAGGACATGGATCCATCATGCCTTGTTACCACTGTGCAGGCTGGTGGTGGTGGTGTAATGGTGTGGGGGATGTTTTCTTGGCACACTGTAGGCCCCTTAGTGCCAATTGGGCATCGTTTAAATGCCACGGCCTACCTGAGCATTGTTTCTGACCATGTCCATCCCTTTATGACCACCATGTACCCATCCTCTGATGGCTACTTCCAGCAGGATAATGCACCATGTCACAAAGGTCGAATCATTTCAAATTGGTTTCTTGAACATGACAATGAGTTCACTGTACTAAACTGGCCCCCACAGTCACCAGATCTCAACCCAATAGAGCATCTTTGGGATGTGGTGGAACGGGAGCTTCGTGCCCTTGATGTGCATCCCACAAATCTCCATCAACTGCAAGATGCTATCCTATCAATATGGGCCAACATTTCTAAAGAATGCTTTCAGCACCTTGTTGAATCAATGCCACGTAGAATTAAGGCAGATCTGAAGGCGAAAGGGGGTCAAACACAGTATTAGTATGGTGTTCCTAATAATCCTTTAGGTGAGTGTATATATATATATATATATATATATATATATATATATATATATATATATATGTGAAATTATTACAGAACTGGCAGTGAATATATTATTTTATTTGAAGTAAATAAATGTCTGTTTTTTGTACAGACTCTGTTGCGGTCTCATTTCATTAATGGATACATATTGAACTATTATACCATTGTACCTGCAAGTAAAGCATATTCAATTTGAACCTCCGGTATTTGTGAACTATTGTGGTATGTGGGAAATAGGATTTGTTAACACGGGTTTTATAATACTGTTCAGATTCAGAAATTAACTGTTTCCTGTGTCACACCAGTTAGCTAAAAAATTATATACAATATATACCTATGTGCATTCATGTGAAGATTGTCAGCCTGAAAATTAGGGAGCAACAACCAACTTAACACGTGATGCACAACTAATTCTGGGATTGAGAGAAGGAAAATAATATTAGATAGCTTAATACATTTTAAAGAAAACTATCTATCTGAGGAAATCGTGACTTTTTCATCCTTGTCGTGTGACCCAAATACCACAAAACAATGGTGTTAGCTTTTGGTTGCTGTCACTACCTTCAGTTTACCAGTCATATTTTAGCCTGTGACTAGGGATGAGTTGGGATGCAGATTATTTCAATTATAAATTCCACATGGTCAAAATAAAAACATGCTAGACAGGAAGACTAAATGCAACATACATTGATTTAATAAAAGTTTTACGTAAAAGCAGTTGAACTCAAAATACAGTTACCACAACAATGGTGCCTTCCATTATTAAGTGATAATTAATGCCTCCTTACACAAATGACCATTTGCAGACCACAAATGAAGCATACATATCTATTACAAAACAAAGGTATCGATGTGTACCCCACAATGCTTTTCTTTCTATCATTAAAGATTCTCAATACCAGCACCAGCTGAAAGATTATAATGAAGGGTGCAACTGAAGTCAGATGAGAGTGGGGGTGAAGGTGGACTGTTACCTATGGTGGGAAACAGGCAAGCTTAAACATGCTTTGCAGTAGTCTCAGAAATAACAGCACTATGCTGTGTTTTAAGGCTTTTTAGCAACCCAGAGACGTAGAGATCGTCAAGTTTCTTAGAAGCTGCACTGTCCAACGCTCATTATTTCTCTGGCAATTGTGCAGGCTAGCTCTCATCTCATACAAAGACATTTACTTTCTCTCTATGTAAGTAATAGCAGTAGTACCATTGATACTAAAAAGGTTCACTCCTAAAATTGAATGTATTTATTTTTTTGCTACAGAAAGCATTAAAACCAGGTTATTATCTATTTTCTACTATACAGTTAAAGAACAGTACTTAGGAAACATATTAATACAGTAAAAAGTGTTGTTTAAAGATTGCTATTTGTATTACTAATGGTGTAAATTTAAAGAGCATAATGTCAACATGTTTTTCCTTTTGATTGAGAATATTAAAGATATGTTTTCAAAAGGATATATCTTAAATAGTTTAATTCATCAGTCATAGTCAGATCCCTTTAGGGAAACTTATGTAATTTACATATGGAATTTGATCAAATGGAGAACCGTACTTGTGCCATTCTAATGCTGTTTGAACTGCATATAAACCAAATAACCCACATGTGGTTTTACGTGTTTTGATATTCCACACATACATCTGTTATTTAAATACTTAATTATTTATGGAATGGCTCCATTGGGATTCTATGTAACTGCATATTGCTCTTAGTATTTAGTGAAATATACTTTAAGTTGTGTATTTGGTTACTACAAATACAGGAGCAACAATATGGCTCATTAAAGCTGTCCTAATGTAATTTGAAATATCACCCAATATATTTTTTTGTACAGCTGTAAATGTGTTAGTCATTGTTCCTGAAGGCATAACTCCAACTCCTATAGACTGGTGGGACTTTTCCTCCATGGCTTGACACAGGAAATGTACATCATTTATGGTTCAGCAGTATTTACGTCCATGTCTGAGATTCTGAGTAATGCTCATGAAACCATATAATGATTCTGGCACAGTGAATGGAGAAAACGTCATTCTTGAAAGATCTGCTAGTTAGACTGAACTAAAGTGGAGCTTTGGGTTTAACAGGTTTATATATATATATATATGTATCTTTGCCTGCATTCGTGCTAACTTCCATCACATATTTACTGAGGGGTAGTAAGACTTTAATAATGTGTAATAATTGACAATCATTACCTGAAATATAATTATTGGAAAATGCATGACACAAGAGACTTACCTTCATGCAAATGGTCCCAAAAGTATTTAGTTTGTTTAGAGTTAATTTTAAGAAAATAGTAATTATATGCCACCTATTGGCACCAATAAAGACAAAACAAAATTGGTCTGAATAATCCAATAAGTGCAATGAATGGGAAAGTCTAGAGTGCTTGAAGTATGTCAATGAACACGTCATCCTGTCAAATAATTTGCAAATGGTTTAATATTCTACCATCTCATGGAACATGTGTGTAATTAACCAAAATCCTTACATCTTGCACACTAGAACTGAGAACCCTGTTGCATAATTCAGTAACAATGTATAGTGACCTGATTTTAATTTATAGGCAATGTCATAAAGCAGTGCAGCACTGATAATAATATAACTAACAGAATGAAGTATAGTACATGGGTATTTTGTGAAAATAAGAAATTAAAATATTTGGAAAGAATATTACATGGTTTAGCTACACATCAGCTTATTTTCATCTAGCAAATATAGTTACAAGTTTGTCTAAATAGTTGAATTGCAAAACATGTACTTATCTTCAATAACTTTAGTTCTGTTCAATCTATAATTTGCTACTTATTTAAAAAAAAACATAGCTGGGACATATACTTTCAGTTATGTCAAGCTGCACTGATTCTAACCAGCTGAATAAAATATGACTAAATGCTTAAAATGAGTTATTTAATGTTTTATTCAAAAGGGGTATGACTTCTGTACTAAGTAATTCTCGGGGAGTGCATTTTACCTAAATGGCTATGCATGCATGGAAATTATCTGAATATAATAATCATAATATTCTCATACTGACCCAGCCTTAATGCAAAAGGACCACTGGCCTAGTATGTAATGATCAGCTTTATATATGAGGTGTTTTATGCACAAAATTGTCAAGTTCAAAAAGGTTTACACATTAATTTTGGGCATCTCCACGTCCCCTGTGAGACACACAGCGGGATATAACAGCACTGTAGACCCTGAATGCATTATATTGAATTTAATTCATTCAACGGTACATCTGTATCAGGCATTACACATTCCAGTGGCATTTTAGATCTCTTAAGCACACAGGTCGGACAACCATTACACAGTATCATCTGTGGTAAACTTTGAGTTTGGAAAACTTTAATGTAGTTCGAAGGCAAGGCTATCAAAGCCCAGATCTTGCAGATTTTATTGATAGTTTTAATTGATTACGTGTTAACCAGGGAAAGATGTTAATAATGAGGAATTAAGTAAATAATTTAAGTTAATTGGTTAAGAATATTAGGATTGGAAGACTATGGTTGTGGCACTTCTGATCTAAGGGACCGGCAGACACATGTAGAGAACATGATGCATTTCAACAGTCTGAGAAATAATAGTGAGCCTTCCAAGTCTCTGGTAAAGTCCTCCACCCAGAGTACAAAATGTGTCTTACATCAGTCAAATCCAATCACAGCTGGGAGTTCCGCAGAGCTTTGCAAGACTGACCACATGCCACAGGGACTGGGTGGGGATGAGATAGTTAAAGGGATCCTCAGTTTGTTTGAAACAGTGAACCCTGTCAGTGGTCAGACAGTCATTGGAAACTGTGTCAACCTTTTGCTCCAATCCTTACATTCTGTAACCACAGTATAGAAATAATTGACAAGCTTAATGTTTTAATTCTTTATGTGTGAAATTTGCCTTGTTAAAGGAGCTTTTGCAAAAGTTTTAAATTGAATACCCATAAGTGCCATGTTCACAGCTCTCTTTATCACCAGCTGCTATCCTGCTCATCACATATGGATATCTTCGACAAAAACTACTGTTTGCACCTGAGTTATGTGTTAACTGTAGTCTATCATTGCTTCTGTGCTTTGGTATTGAAATAAACAGTCCCTAAATAGATGTCTGTTGATGATAAAATATGAAACCATCAGCATGCATTTCATAGACAAACATAATGTATTTTGTAACAAAGAAAAGTTATAATATTGCTTTTATAGTGTTCAGATAACCTATGGGTATCATTAAAGAAAATATGCCAAACAAAAACCAAAAACAGAAAAACTACTCCACAAGCAAGTGTATATAATAATTTGTGAACAATGTAAAGATGTCAAACCTAGATTGTTGTTGCATTTATATCTTAAGCTGTGCTGCTGTATATTTGCAATGCTTATTCTTGTCTGTAATTCGGCTGATCAGGAGATTTAGGTAACACGTTCTCCTTCAAATCAGAATCATTGCGTGCTTGTTTGCAATGTTTAGCCACAGGCAATAACTTCGGACAGGAGAAAATATACAGGTAATGTATTATAGATCCTGTTGTAGTGGTGTGACTGTTGTGCCTTCCAGCTCATCTGTACAAGCAAGATAATACATATCAGTTGCTTAATCCAGAACAAAAAATGATGGAGTAAATATACTTTGATGTATTTGGGTCTAAAAACACATCAATTTCCCCCATTCCAAGGGGGAACATTCATAAAAATGTATGGACATTTTCAACAGTGTGTAGCTTGGTTATTTATTTTCGACATAGGATAGTAAACCAGGACATATCACAATGTGTTATTTAATCAAATTGCAGAGAAGTATTGTGTTAAGCACATTAAATAGTCCTATATAGTATGCATACATATATATATATATATATATATATATATATATATATATATATATATATATAGGACAAAAGAGGTTAAAGTTTAAAGCTTAAAGTATAAGTTGTCAGTGCTTGCAGTCTACAGGATATAGACAAAGCATCAATTGTGTGTACACTTTGTCTTTAATGATATTTGGCAAATGCTAATTTTATAGACTATTGGGAAACCAGAAGAAAATGCTATATTATCCCTCAAAGTTAGAAAAACAAACAAAAAAAAGATAATACACCATAAAGCTTTGATATAATCTATTTTAATATTCTCTTATTTTCAAAACTCATGTGAAAATAATTTTTGAGGCATAAAACCTCAGAATGTAACCTAAATAATTGCAACAGCTTTGTTTACATGCACAAACCTCTAAATTTGCTTAGAATGGCAACAATGTAGTATAAATTCTTAATTGCTGCACTTAATCATTAAAGAGAAAACAGCTACACATGTAATATGGCAAGCCAAATTATCATTTAGAGATAGAGTGAGGGAAAAAAGTATTTGATCTGCTGATTTTGTACGTTTGCCCACTGACAAAGAAATGATAAGTCTATAATTGTAATGGTAGGTGTATTTTAACAGTGAGAAACAGACTAACAACAAAACAATCCAGAAAAATGCATTTAAAAAAAGTTATAAATTGATTTGCATGTTAATGAGGGAAATAAGTATTTGATCCCCTATCAATCAGCAAGATTTTTGGCTCCCAGGTGTCTTTTATACAGGTAACGAGCTGAGATTAGGAGCACTCTCTTAAAGGGAGTGCTCCTAATCTCATCTTGTTACCTGTATAAAAGACACCTGTCCACAGAAGCAATCAATGAATCAGATTCCAAACTCTCAACCATGGCCAAGACCAAAGAGCTGTCCAAGGTTGTCAGGGACAAGATTGTAGACCTACACAAGGCTGGAATGGGCTACAAGACCATCGCCAAGCAGCTTGGTGAGAAGGTGACAACAGTTGGTGCGATTATTCGCAAATGGAAGAAACACAAAATAACTGTCAGTCTCCCTCGGTCTGGGGCTCCAAGCAAGATCTCACCTCGTGGAGTTTCAATGATCATGAGAACGGTGAGGAATCAGCCCAGAACAACAAGGGAGGATCTTGTTAATGATCTCAAGGCAGCTGGGACCATAGTCACCAAGAAAACAATTGGTAACACACTACGCTGTGAAGGACTGAAATCCTGTAGTGCCCGCAAGGTCCCCCTGCTCAAGAAAGCACATGTACAGGCCCGTCTGAAGTTTGCCAATGAACATCTGAATGATTCGGAGGAGAACTGGATGAAAGTGTTGTGGTCAGATGAGACCAAAATCGAGCTCTTTGGCATCAACTCCACTCGCCGTGTTTGGAGGAGGAGGAATGCTGCCTATGACCCCAAGAACACCATCACCACTGTCAAACATGGAGGTGGAAACATTATGCTTTGGGGGTGTTTTTCTGCTAAGGCGACAGGACAACTGCACCGCATCAAAGGGACGATGGACGGGGCCATGTACCATCAAATCTTGGGTGAGAACCTCCTTCCCTCAGCCAGGGCATTGAAAATGGGTCGTGGATGGGTATTCCAGCATGACAATGACCCAAAACACACAGCCAAGGCAACAAAGGAGTGGCTCAAGAAGAAGCACATTAAGGTCCTGGAGTGGCCTAGCCAGTCTCCAGACCTTAATCCCATAGAAAATCTGTGGAGGGAGCTGAAGGTTCGAGTTGCCAAACGTCAGCCTCAAAACCTTAATGACTTGGAGAGAATCTGCAAAGAGGAGTAGGACAAAATCCCTCCTGAGATGTGTGCAAACCTGGTGGTCAACTACAAGAAATGTCTGACCTCTGTGATTGTCAACAAGGGTTTTGCCACCAAGTACTAAGTCGAAGGGGTCAAATACTTATTTCCCTCATTAACATGCAAATCAATTTATAACTTTTTTGCAATGTGTTTTCCTGGATTTTTTTGTTGTTATTCTGTCTCTCACTGTTAAAATACACCTACCATTAAAATTATAGACTGATCATTTCTTTGTCAGTGGGCAAACGTACAAAATCAACAGGGGATCAAATACTTTTTTCCCTCACTGTATTAGCATGCAGGTATTTTTGATTTAAAAAATATTGTCACAAAATGTATCACAAACATAACAAACATGAAACACCCTGAAATATTTTTAATAGTAAAGTTCCTGTACCCTTCTATATATAATATATATAAACAAATAAATACAAATATAAACTTAAAAAATGACATAAACAGAGTAAATACTACTTCACTGATACAGTATCAAACCCTATTTCAAACGCAAGCATGTTTGTAAATGTATAATCTTAACCAGTAATAATAAACCTACATCGCAGTGTCATGACTGGAGCATGTCTCAGTCTGAATGTAACTAAATAAATGTAATTCAGAATAAGAATATATTGTGTACTGTTGCTGATTTATGTATTGGAAAACACAGGCTGCTGTTGGTGAAAAGGCAAACCCCATAATAGCAACAGCCACTTTGGAGCAATACAGCAACAGGGCACCAATGTGCTGCTACTAATGAGCATCTGCTTCATACACTATAAATATATATCCTGTACATATACACAGACAGTTATGAGGATAAATATTTGACAGACTGCAAATCAAATACTTTTTTCCCTCACTGTATATCTTTAATTGATTTCTTGAAATTGTTTGCGATATCTCTAAATCATTTAAAGATATCCGCAAATATTTCAAGATATCGTCAAATAATTCCAGATATCTTCAAATATTTAAAGATATCTCAAAATCATGGAAAGATATTTAATTTCAAAGTACATTTATAGACATCTATAAGTGATTTGCAGATATCTTTAAGTTATTTAGATATCTTGAAATCATTTAGAGATATCTGTAAATGACTTCCTGTTTATTTAGAGATATCTTCAAATCACTTCCTGTATGTAGCCCAAGTTTATCACTTCCTGTTAACTTATTAATTCATTTCTATGTAACTGAATTAGAAAACCGGAAGTGATAATCTCAGTCAAAATACAGGAAGTCATTTGAAGATATCTCCAAATGATGTAAAGATATCTCGAAATGAATAGGAAGTAATTTGCAGATGTTTCTAAATGATTTGCAGATATCTCTAAATCATAATTTGGCCTACCATAATGTTACATTTTGTTCACCTTAAGTTTACGTCTTTGTAACTGCAATTGCTTAGAAATATTTTAATGTATTGCTCACAAGTTGCATCAGGTTCCGAATTTATTTGTTTGGAGCTTTGACCTTTCAATGTCCATTTTAGGACATCCTCAGACATAAGTTCACTCTTACTGGTGTCTTACCCTCACTTTAACTTCCTGTATCACATACATTGGTTTTATAGCACAGCCATTTGTACTGTAAATGATTCAGTATGTAATGCATTGTCACCCTGAGTTTAATTGCCCTTATTTGAAAAATGTATGTCAGTGGTTCTCAGCCTTGGACCTGGGGTACTCCTGTCTCACAGGTTGTTGTTCTATCTTTGATTTAAATTACATAACTGGAAATGTATTTGAAACAAAATGTATTGGACCATTACATTCATGGCAGCAGTTATGGAAAGAATATTTAAGGTAAGGATTTAATTAAGTAACGGAGAGCTCAGTAGGAATTAAAACCAGAAGACACAGAGGTAATGCAGGATCAGGACTGAATACCTCTGCTGAATTTAACCATCCAGTCAATCAAACATTAAAAACCTCCAGTGATTCCATTGGCTGTCAGAGAAGCTAATAAATTTAGTATATTAACTAGCCATAAAACCACAAAGAAGAAAAAATGCATTACTTAGCAATATATATATATATATATATATATATTTGTTATTGTATATTTTGCAAATTGTGTACAGAAGGAATACTCCATGGTACTCCAAGTGACTGAAAAAGTCTACTCTCATTACTTAAACAGCATTTCTGAAATTCACTGAGGATGCAAGTTTCATTGAAACGAGACCCATGAAGTGCAAAATGGTTTACAACCTAATTGGTAATGCAAAGCAGAAATTTTATTTCTAATAATAAAATCTGTGCACACTACCTCTCAGCTGTAGTCAAGGTTTTCCCTCACCCTGCCAATACACTTTAACCTCTGCCAGAGGAAGCTGACATCCCTTGGGCAGATCATGTTATTCAGTCTTCATGTGCATTCAGTCCTGCACACCTTTTGAGCAGAGGCTGCTGACAAGCCAAGTTTTATGATGTGTGTCACTGTCCACTGGGAATGGCATAAAGGCAATAAAAGTTTTGACCTGCACCAGATTGGATGCAGGACCTGTAAAGGTGAGGAAAAAAGAACAGTACCTATTACTAAACCTGGTCACACTTTGCAGGTTTTATTGTAGGTTCATGATTTATACAGTTCTCTCTATCTTATTTAGTCATACAAAAAATACATTACATTAATACTATTTATGGAATTGTTCTTACAATCACACGTGTCTCATTAATCTTTTTCTTATACTTACAATGAGAATTTTGTATGTAAAATTGGGAGGTTGAACTTTGAGAAACCTGAGATGCCTACTGATTATGTATGATACTCTAGATCTTCGGTAGTATATGACTTCATAGTATATAGTAAGGAGTAGTACGTGTCCTTTGCTTATTGTTTGTTCCTCGCAGAGCCTGAGATAAGCCAGGGTTGACAGGCAGATGGAAGGGGTGGCACTGACTACAGTAGAGAGACAGAGATGTGTGGATTTACACCTGTTTCAGGGAAGTGTCAAAAAGCTGTGTGCGAGAGAGGCATAAAACAGAGTGTAATTAAGGGGTATAAGCCTGCAGCATAGAGAGAGGTGGAGAATAAATCCTGTTGCACATCCCTGTGGAACATTTTGCTTAGCGTGTTCTTCAGTTTTATTTCTCACACTTCCTTCAAGTCACCCATTCAGAGATGTCAATGTTGTCCTGCCTCTGGCCATGTTTAGTTTACCTTGCCCAGATGAACCATTAATTCCCTGCCCACAGATTCCAGATGGGATATTGAATTGACTGGTTGATTATTGGGACATTTATGGATTCTTGTAATTTTTCTTTTGCAATTTTTTACCATTATCAACATTCTCCTTGTGAAATATGTAATCGTCTTAATTGTAACAGAACCAGGCATGTCTTGTTCATATGGGTAGTTGGGGCAGAGCCCCTCTAAAAAGTTTGTCATAAACACATTTTCCACATCAAAACATTATACCCAGTTTCTGTATAATCAATGAATCAGATTAGAAAACAAGTGTTGATATTTCATTAAATAGATATTGAGTTAAAAACGCTATTTCAGCGATTCGTTCTCAGTCCAGCTATTGCACAATGTTGGGGCAGGGGAGCTCAGCGCCCCACTCCAGCAGGCAGGTTTATTATGGTGCCTTGTGGTCAAATATGGGAACTGCAGGAAGCACTAATAGTGGCTCGTAGGGGAAGCCGAGCGCCTGCCTCTCACACTCCACAACTCTGAGCCCTGAACCGGCCTCTCCTCTCAGTCCGCAGTTAGGCGACTGTAAAGTGACTGCGGCTGCAACTGCTGTGTGGCTGTAGAGTTTCTTTATAAAAACAACTACATCTGAATGACTACAATTGCAAGACAACTTGGTAATTAAACAGCTTGGCCCCAACAGACCAGGCATCAACATTAATCAACAAATCAAGGAAAAGGGGAAAACGTACCACAGGACATTTTCAATTGCATGGTAAGATAAGAACACTTGTCTTAATGGTTAATGTCCCGGTCATTGTTAGCAGAAGATAATGGACTAACACAGGGCTGAGAGATTTATAACTCCAGAAAGGACTAAGAAACACGAAACAAGAATAATCTGAAAAGAGGACACAACCCTCTTTCTCTTAAAGGTTGATCCTATTTCATGTCAATTTAAAAACTGACGTATCCTTCTCATTGTTGTGAAAATATGTATAAATTGGAGTAGGCTATTTTCTGACTTTAGTTTATCCCATGCCTTTTTTGTCAGGGACTCTTGGTTTATAGGATAAAGGAAATCCAACTTTTTTAAGTATGTAGGCAACTGCAGCATTTTGTTACCACTAGCTGCAATGGTCTCAACTAGGCTATTAACTGTGTATTCTCTTATAGCCTACAATTCAGTGACAGGTGACTCTCCCCTTGCTTGAATTCCATTTAATTTTCACGTCATTATTCAAATACCAATTTCAAAAGTGGGCGATTCAGTGATCACCCCACCAGTATTAATGGCCACAAGCCGCTACTGAACATGACACATTGTGTACATGACTGCCCTCCCCTAGATTTGGAAGAGCACTGAAGCCCCCTATGTCAGGGAGTCTTTTGGTATACCGGGTTTTTCACTTGTCTGGGGCAGTGTAGCATCAGGCCTTGGGAGGCATGCCTGAGACAGAGCATCACATTCTGTCATTCTGAGGATTCATTGAATCTATATTATGAACTCTGAATCATTAAGATAGTGCTATTGAAATCTTAAGGCTGTCCTGTAGCTATGGATCTACACTAACATTAAAAAGAAAATAAATTAAAAATACCATGAAGAATTCGATAGAAGACTATAACTTCATGTTAGACTGACCTCACAAGTGGTAATCTTAATTAGCAGGTATTTCATTCAGATATCATGAAGGGTTTGTCACAAAAGTTTGTTAAATCATATTAGGACACAGAAACGTATATTATTGCACCAATCAATTAAACAAAAAAATGTAAATTCAGATTAAGGAACAGAAGGCAGTACTGTAGGAAACTTTTGCACCTGCCAATTTATGCATATCCATTCTGAGCAAGCAGGTATAAGTGCAGTGTTAATTGTAATATTATTAATTATTATTATTATTTAAAAAAAATCCAGTTATTTTCCCACTGAACAATCTCTTAGTTGTTTATTTCAAAGCATGAAAGGATGCATAACAATGTTTTCCTTTATATAGTCTTTCTAAATCTCAAGATCCAGATTTGTTTCACAGCTGCTCAAATTTATTTTGGAATAATTCTTTAATTTGTACAATAAACCAAGAAACAATGTACTCTATTGCTAATTTGAGCACAGACTGTGATATGGATGGCAGTTGGTTCAATAGATTTGCACAATCACAAAGATCTGTTCCTTGTGAATATAATGTCAGCCAAAGCATGATCCAAAAGCTTTGGGAGTATTTCCAAGAGATTAGAAGCTGTTCACAGTCGACTACGGCTGCGAATGACTGGAATGTGGACTTTAAGTCAGGACAACAGCTGCAATTTGCCTCTGAAATTCATAACACTAAAAGTGTTGACACAAGAACAGAAATTGACCGAATGAACTGGGGCATTAAAACTAGATCTTGTTTGTTCTTCTTTGCAGTATTTAGAGGACATGTGTGTGTTCTCTAGATGAAACCTGGACAACTGAGCTCTTCACAGATGAGCCATAGTACATCCAAGCAAATCGCATTGCTGCTGGTGTAAATGTTTATATGGAGGAATCATTGATGATAGATACAAATAGTTCATGCAATTCTTAAGTGCTTCTTTTGAGAACCCCATCTGGGTACAAACTAATCTTACAATACAATATACAATAAGTAAACAAAATATATGAAAGAAAAACAATTTCATTGCTACATTATCCTTTCCCATTGTATATTCATAACATGACTTCTAACTCTACCATAACCAATCCATCAATTGCTATGAAAGTTATGAAAGCTAACCTCTGTCTGGAAAGATAAAATTTGCTTTTGATATTCTCAAAAACACTCCAACATGAACATTTCTGTCCACAGAACAGAACATTTCAAAGCCATTTTTTTCCATGTCTGCCATTTAAAACTTATCATTGACGAAGTATGACAATCTGTTAATGCTGCTCTAATTAGACTTGACTGTATTTACATGCTATTTTCATTAGGTTTCTGTAAAAATGATCAGAATTATGAAGCAGATTAGATGTAAAACAAAGCTTGGACACTACTAGCAGTTAATTCAAATTTGAATTTCTTGATTCTATACACAGAAAATGTCACTTGTGTGTGAATGCATAGGTATCTTACTCAATCCTTTCATTTTAGTATGCATGTCAATGTGTGTACTGTGGGTATTATACCTTAACAGTAATACACAATTGAAAATATACATATATATATATATATATATATATATATATATATACACCAATCAGCCATAACATTATGACCACCTGCCTAATATTGTGTAGGTCCCCCTATTGCCACCAAAACAGCCCTGACCCATTGAGGCATGGACTCCACTAGACCTCTGAAGGTGTGCTGTGGTCTCTGGCACCAAGAAGTTAGCAGCAGATCCTTTAGGTCCTGTAAGTTGCGAGGTGGGGCCTCCGTGGATTGGACTTATTTGTCCTGCACATCCCACAGATGCTCGATTCGATTGAGATCTGGGGAATTTGGAGGCCAAGTCAACACCTTGAACTCGTGATTCATCAGACCAGGCCACCTTCTTCCATTGCTCCGTGGTCCAGTTCTGATGCTCACGTGCCAATCGTAGGCGCTTTCAGCAGTGGACAAGGGTCAGCATGGGCACCCTGACTGGTCTGCGGCTACACAGCCCCATATGCAACAAACTGCGATGCACTGTGTTCTGAAACCTTTCTATCAGAACCAGCATTAACTTTTTCAGCAATTTGAGCTACAGTAGCTCGTCTGTTGGATCAGACCACACGGGCCAGCCTTCGCTCCCCACGTGCATCGGTGAGCCTTGGCTGCCCCTGACCCTGTCGCCGGTTCACCGCTTTTCCTTCCTTGGACCACTTTTGATAGTTACTGACCACTGCAGACTGGGAACACCCCACAAGAGCTGCAGTTTTGGAGATGCTCTGACCCAGTCGTCTAGCCATCACAATTTGGCCCTTGTCGAAGTCGTTCAGATCCTTATGCTTGTCCTGTCAGTGGTGATAATGTTATGGCTGATCGTTGTGTATATATATATATATATATATATATATATATATATATATGGTTTGATTTTGCAACATGAAGGTTGGAAAAATACTATTTAATAATAAATTATAATAATAAAAAGATAAAAACAATTAACCAGAGACGTGTGCTTAAAAATGGAAAACAATGCATGGAATATATTTAATACTGTTTATTAGGTTAAGTATTTTACATTTCATAAAATAATAACAATTCAATTTTTTTAAATGCTTGTGATTAAAATCATTAAAATATCAGTCCGTAAAATCACTTAAAAATTTTTAAAATCTGTGATTTTAACAAGAACTAAAACAATTAACTTTAAAATAAACGTGCCCAAAACAACAACAAAAAAAACGTGATAAAAGCAAAAACTGCTCACCAACAAAGGAGTCAAATACATTGAAAATAACTGAAAATGCATTGAACAAATTAAAAAAAACAATTAAAAAAGTAAAAATAAAAAACAAACAAAAAAAGTCCAATGCATTTAAAATTAAATCCAAAACGGTCAATGTATTTGACAACAAAATATAACAAAACTTAAACCAAAAAACCCTGAACAATGTGATTTAAAAACAACTAAATCTTTAAAAACAATTAAGATTCAATTTTTAAAATCTTTTTTTTTTTTTTTTAAAAACAATCATCCATAAAATCTTTAAAAGATCTTGGACTCGGGCTCCAGCAGGGGGAACTGACCGTCCCCGGAGGTGGGTCCCATCATGGGATCCTGAGCTCCCCCAGATCTTGTATACGCCAGTTCTTATAGGCTTCCTCCTTGCCCCTCTGATGGACCTCCAGATTGACATAGTCTCTTACAAACACCATGCCCCTCCGCGCGATGACGATCGGGTCCAGCTCCTGCTTATTGAACAAACAGATGTTCCGTCCCTCCCACAGTGCCTGCTTCACTGCGCAGACGACACGCCACCAGCACCTCAGGGTAGATGATGAAATTCCCCTGGCCGGACCGTACAGGATCTGCTGGGCGGTCGCCCGCGCAGGAACGGCAAACCTGTGGAGGAACGGAGAAAACAGGAGCCAGACCCTGTGGGCGGAGGGGCACTCACTAAAGATGTGAGCCTCCGTCTCCTTCCCCAGGCAACCCTTATAGGGGCAGGTGTCATAAGGAGCTATGCCCCTTCTGTGCATGAACACTCGGGTGGGGAGACACCGACTCACAGCCATCCAGGAGACATCTTTCTGCGTATTCGTGAGGCAAACGTGCGTAGCGTTAGCCCAGATAAACCGGCAGGTTTCGGGAGGGAAATCTTCTATCCGGCTGGTCTCCTGGGCAGATCTCATCTGGCTACAGATGGTCTTGTAATCCCAGGAGGCCAGCACGACTTTATGGAGGCCTACTTCGAGCGCAAAGGCTCGGAGCGCCCTGTAGAACGGCGGGGGATCCCACGAGTGCGGCCTGGTGTTATCCATGGCGCAGAGGCCGAATGGTCTCAGGCTGCTGGCAAAATAAAAGCGGTTCATAAAACTCACTTTCTTGCCAGCAGCCTGGATGTTCTTTACCACATAGGCCAGCCCCTGCGCCTTTATCAGCCGCACAACGTCCGGGACCCCCCTGCCTCCATCCAGGGTACCCTTCACCATCTGCACTCTTTTCAGCCTCTCCATTTTGCTCCCCCAGACAAACCGAAATATAATTCGTGTCACTAATTTTGCGATGACCTTGTCTGGGGGGAAGATCATTCCTACGTAGAGGAGTATCGGGAAGAGGATGGCCTTTACGACCAGCACCTTACCAGCCATCGTCAAGGTCCTTGTGCTCCAGCCGTGGATCTTCCTTTGGACCTTCACTATGGCCTCCTCCCAGCTCCGGGTGCCCGTGTTGGTCCCGTCGATCGTGATCCCCAGAACCTTGATAGACGGCTTCACAGGGAACACGGTCGGCGGGCCCCGGCCGACAGGCCATGCCCTGGAGAGGTAGACCTCGCTCTTGGCCTTGTTCACAGCGGCCCCCGTCGCCCTGCAGAAGCCGTCCAGCAGTTCCTCGACCCTGGCCACGGACGGAGCGTCCGTGCAGACCACGGCCACGTCGTCCATATAGGCCAGGGCCTTCAGTTGCTCTCCGCCGGAACCCGGGAGATGGAAACCTGTCACCCGGACGTCCCGGCGGATCGCCTGCATGAACGGCTCCAAGCAGAGGACGTACAGCAGGGCCGACAGGGGACAACCCTGCCGGACCCCCGACCTGACCGGAAATGGTTCGGTCAGGTGGCGGTTCACAAGGACCCTGCTGCTTAGGCCGCTGTAGATGATCTTGACCCACTTCCTCAGGCCAAGAGCGAGACCCATCCTCTCCATGACAAGCTGCAGGTATTCGTGGCCCACTCTGTCGAAGGCTTTCTCCTGGTCCAAGCTGATTAGGACCAGGGGAAGCCCTCTCTCGTTCGAGTAGGCCACGACATCCCTGAGCAGCATGGCGTTGTCGGCCGCCGATCTCCCCTGGGCACCACAGACCTGGTCGGGACCCACGACTTGAGGGAGTGGCCGCTGCAGCCGGAGCGTCAGTGCTTTGGCCAGTATCTTGTAGTCGGTGCACAGGAGGCTGACTGGCCGCCAGTTCCTCAGATCTTTTTGGTCTCCCTTCTTGTGAAGAAGGGAGAGGATACTCTTCTTCATCGAAGGGGCCAATCTGCCCTGTCTGTACATCGACCCCAAGACCTGGCCCAGATCTTCCTTAAGCACCTCCCAAAAGATCTTATAGAACTCAGCAGGGATCCCGTCGGGACCCGGTGTCCTTCCAGAGTTAAGACTCTTTATCACCTGGGAGAGTTCAGTGGTGGTGATCTCTGGATCCTCCTCCTCCTCCTCGTCCCCCTCATTGCGGGACTCCAACAGGGACAGAAAGTGATGGATCAGATTTTGATCCACCACCTTCTGATCGTACAACTCCCTGTAGAAATCCCGCACCACTGTCTCAACAGCCTCTCTGCCCTCCACCTCTTGCCCCGAGGAGTCGATCATGGAGGACATTGCAGGCCGCCTCTCCTTCGTTTTCTTGAAGAAGAAGCGGCTGCATTTCTCATCGTCCTCCATGATGCGGACCCTGGAAAGGACCTTGATCTTCTCTTGCTCCTCCCGATAGAGGGCGGAGAGACTCAGTTTGACCCGGGCCACCTCCTCAGCTAGGTCGAAGCCTCTGAGCTGTAAAAGACTCAGGCGCTGGAGGCGGGCGTTTAGATGGGAATATCTCGCCCGCCTCTCGCGAGCTTTCCGTTTCCCCAGCTGAATGAAGTAGCCCTTGGTTCTTTTCTTCACCATCTCCCACCACTCTATGGGAGAATCAAAAAGGTCCTTCAGGGTCCTCCACTCCTCGAGGCGTCTGCTAAAGGTCTTAATCACACGAGGGTCATCGAGCAGAGAGGTGTTGAGCTTCCAGACCCCAGGCCCCGACTCCCGTGTGCTCGGAATGAGCACCTCTGTCGTCAGGAGCCTGTGGTCTGAAAAGAAGACCGCCTCCGAAGACATGGCGGTCCTCTCCAGTGGCTTACTGAGGAGGACGAGATCTATCCTGGAGAAGGAGGAGCCAGAAGAACTCACCCAGGTGAACAAGGGGACCAGGTCCCGACCTGCGTCGCAGAGTTCAAAGTCCTCCACGAACGCAGCGAGGTCCCTGCTGGATCTATCGTTGCGGGGCTTACTCCGGTCTACATCCCTCAGAGCACAGTTGAAATCACCTGAAATGATAACTGGCAAGGTGCCGATCAGGAGCGGGCGTAGCTGAGGGAGAAAGAGGACTCTCTCTCTCTGGCTGGTGGGGGCATAGACATTGACCAGCCTCAATGCAGCCCCCTTGTATTTAAAATCGAGGCTGGCCAGTCTGCCCGCCTCTATAACCTTAAATGTTTTTGCTATTATGAAGGGGTTTTTCAGGAGTACGGCAATCCCGTCCGCTCGGGACACATTGGACCCCGACCAGAAGGATTCTCCTAGGGTCCAAGTGTCCCGGAGATCTTTATATTCTTTTTGGAACGGGATGCCGCACTCCTGCAAACAAATAATATCTGCCTTCATTCCAGCCAGAGAGTTTAAAACATCGGTCCTCTTTTTCACCTCAGCAATGCTCCTCACATTTATTGAAATAATAGTTAATGCCATAATGGCTGTGAGGGCAATTACCCGCTCCATAACAATCATGTAAAGAAACCTTTCTCTTCCCCACTCCTCTCTTCTCCCTCACCTAGCTTAGCGCTAGCACCCATCATTTCAATCATTTGCCTCACCGCTTGATCCTCTAGGAAGACTATGGGGGGGGCTCGGCTCCCGCCACCCGGTAAGGCTGGCAAAACTCCACTGGGCTCAGGGCCCGTGGTGCTGGAGGTTCTCCCTGGTTCCTTTGAGGCCGAGGCCCGACGAACAGATGGCAGGGCAGAGGCTTTATGTACAACTGGGGAGAAAACTGTGTAGACCCCGCTAGTTGTTCTTTTAACTAATGGTGGGGGAGGGGGTGGTCTCTCCCTTCCCGGCTGTCTGCCGCCGCAGGCCTCCTCCCCCAGCGCCAGTGACCTTACCATCATGTCCCTGATGTCTTTCTGGGAAAGGACACTGGCGCCGACTCTCATCTCCTGAGGACCTGCGGCTCTCCCACTACTGCCGGGAGGGCATACCTGACCCCTCCCCTGGGAGAGTCTCAGTTGTGGGGCAGGAGGAATGTTATTTCTAGGGGGCCTCTCATCCACCAGGCTGCCCACTCGGGGCAGTGGAGAAGGCCCACTACTCTCCTCTCCGGAGTCAGAGTGGGGCGTGTAGAAATTAGAGGGAGAGGACTCTGCAGCGGGGGAGGAGCCGGCAGGGGGGGGAGAATCTGCAGAATGGATCCTTTTTTTCATCATACCCCCCCTACCCATGCTCCTCTTCTCTGCCCTCCTTCTCTTCCCCGCTACCACTGTCCACTCCCCCTCTGCCTCCACTTCTGACCCAGAGTCAGAGAGGGAGCCTATGAGGCTTCTGAGGATTGTTTCCTCTCTACCCCCATCTTGGGGTATCACCTTTGGAGGAGCCTCCGCTTGATTTTCTCTCTCTCCACCACCCCCGAGGGCCCGCGCCCTATTTGCATAGGAGGAGGGACAATTCCTAAAGAGATGCCCTCCCCCACCGCACAGGTTGCAGGCCCTCTCCTGCTTGCAGGCCCTGGTCTGATGTTCTCCGCCGCAGACCTTGCACTTGACAACAGTACAGGCTGCGGCTAAATGACCCAGGGCCCCGCAGTTCCTACATAATTTGGGCATGCCATGGTAGAAGACAAGCCCCCTATTTGCTCCTAATACCACGGTGCTTGGCAGATGGCGTACTCCGCCGATGGCGGCCACTTCCACCTGCAGGCGCACCTGCCACCGCCGAGCACCGGTCCAGACCCCATCCTCATCATTAACTCTCCTGCTTTCAGACAGGATCTCACAGTGTCTCCTCAGCCATACTTCTACGTCGTACTCTGCCACTGCTTCATTATAGAACTGAATAGTTACTATTTTAATTTCTCTATCTGTCAGGGCGTCGACCACAAAGTCACTCAGGGGCATACTGTCTTTTTTTTCCCTATACAAAATCCAAAAACTCTCCAGCACTTGAGGGTTCTTAAAACTCACCTCAAACACGTCCCTAGGTCCAGGCAGTTTAACCACACAGTTCAGCTCAGAAGGGGCAAAGCCCAGGCCCCTCTGCAGCACGGACCTGCTGAACTCCAGCCGGGTGAGGGCCGTGGTCTCGGCTCCAGCCTCACGGCTGAAGCGCACCGCATTATGGCGCCTCACACCGGCGGTTCGCTGGGCCATGCTGCGCTTGCCTACCTGGGAGAAGGGTCGGGAGGCTCTCAATCCGGAGGTCGGGGCAAGTCCACCTGGCTGGGGAGCAGCTTCCACCTCCGGGGCTCTTGCAGGGAGCGGGCCTTGCGGGGAGAAGTCCGGGCCCTGGCTGCAGGAGGCCTCCCTCAGGGACGTTGCCGATCAGCCTGGTCGGTCCCTGGAATCCGAGGCCTCTCCTGGATCCTGGCTGGTGACGTCAGCGGGGAGCAGTCCTGGTCAGGCCGGGCTCCGGGTAGATGGTCGGCCGGGCTTCTAGGTGGGACCCACTCCGTGAGGAGTCCTCCGACTCCTCTGGCTAGGTCCCCTGTCGCTCCCGGTCCGTCCCAATCTCCACTCGCCTCGGCCTCCGGACCGCTCCAAGGACCCAGGACTCTGCAGCTCTGTCAACCGGCACCTCCCCGTCTCGTCTGGTCTGGCCTGATGGATCAGCTCCCTGCAAGGAAAAAAGGAAGACTGTCAAATACAGCTCAAAAAGCCCCCTGCTGGACAAAGGTTTCTCTCACTATTGGAGGGAATATATTTAAAGCAAAGAATGGGAGTATTTATACAGGTGCCATGATAACGAGATTATCAGTGTTATTCACTTCACCTGTCAGTGGTCATAATGTTATGGCTGATTGGTGTGTATATACAGTGAGGGAAAAAAGTATTTGATCCCCTGCTGATTTTGTATGTTTGCCCACTGACAAAGAAATGATCAGTCTATAATTTTAATGGTAGGTGTATTTTAACAGTGAGAGACAGAATAACAACAAAAAAATCCAGAAAAACGCATTTCAAAAAAGTTATACATTGATTTGCATGTTAATGAGTGAAATAAGTATTTGACCCCTTCGACTTAGTATTGGTGGCAAAACCCTTGTTGGCAATCACAGAGGTCAGACGTTTCTTGTTGTTGGCCACCAGGTTTGCACACATCTCAGGAGGGATTTTGTCCCACTCCTCTTTGCAGATCCTCTCCAAGTCATTAAGGTTTCGAGGCTGACGTTTGGCAACTCGAACCTTCAGCTCCCTCCACAGATTTTCTATGGGATTAAGGTCTGGAGACTGGCTAGGCCACTCCAGGACCTTAATGTGTTTCTTCTTGAGCCACTCCTTTGTTGCCTTGGCTGTGTGTTTTGGGTCATTGTCATGCTGGAATACCCATCCACGACCCATTTTCAATGCCCTGGCCGAGGGAAGGAAGTTCTCACCCAAGATTTGACGGTACATGGCCCCGTCCATCGTCCCGTTGATGCGGGGCAGTTGTCCTGTCCCCTTAGCAGAAAAACACCCCCAAAGCATAATGTTTCCACCTCCATGTTTGACGGTGGGGATGGTGTTCTTGGGGTCATTCCTCCTCCTCCAAACACGGCGAGTTGAGTTGATGCCAAAGAGCTCGATTTTGGTCTCATCTGACCACAACACTTTCACCCAGTTCTCCTCTGAACCATTCAGATGTTCATTGGCAAACTTCAGACGGGCCTGTACATGTGCTTTCTTGAGCAGGGGGAACTGCGGGCGCTGCAGGATTTCAGTCCTTCACGGCGTAGTGTGTTACCAATTGTTTTCTTTGTGACTATGGTCCCAGCTGCCTTGAGATCATTAACAAGATCCTCCCATGTAGTTCTGGGCTGATTCCTCACCGTTCTCATGATCATTGAAACTCCACGAGGTGAGATCTTGCATGGAGCCCCAGACCGAGGGAGATTGACAGTTATTTTGTGTTTCTTCCATTTGCGAATAATCGAACCAACTGTTGTCACCTTCTCACCAAGCTGCTTGGCAATGGTCTTGTAGCCCATTCCAGCCTTGTGTAGGTCTTCAATCTTATCCCTGACATCCTTAGACAGCTCTTTGGTCTTGGCCATGGTGGAGAGTTTGGAATCTGATTGATTGATTGCTTCTGTGGACAGGTGTCTTTTATACAGGTAACGAGCTGAGATTAGGAGCACTCCCTTTAAGAGAGTGCTCCTAATCTCAGCTCGTTACCTGTATAAAAGACACCTGGGAGCCAGAAATCTTGCTGATTGATAGGGGATCAAATACTTATTTCCCTCATTAACATGCAAATCAATTTATAACTTTTTTGAAATGCGTTTTTCTGGATTTTTTTGTTGTTATTCTGTCTCTCACTGTTAAAATACACCTACTATTAAAATTATAGACTGATCATTTCTTTGTCAGTGGGAAAACGTACAAAATCAGCAGGGGATCAAATACTTTTTTCCCTCACTGTATATATGTATATATATATATATATATATACACACACACACACACACAGACACACACTGTGTGGGGTTCAGACTGTGTATGTCTGGGGATCTGGGTTGAAAGCAGCTGTCAGTTCACCTGGGTTTGGCTGGCTGCCCGGTGAAAAGAATGGGGGACAGCTCTTATCAGGGCTGTGATAAAAATAAAATCTAGTCTGGTTGAGAGCACTGACTTGTTATGTTCTCCGGGTCCCTAACTACCCTTGGGCCACTACTTATTTTCCTGATAAAAGAAACCAGCAAAGGGGCCAAAGTGGTCAAACTTTGCAGGTGGGATCGTAGAAGGGTCTCAAAGTCAATATCTAGTCTTGTTCAGTTTTCCTAATCAGTTTCTCAAAACAAAGTGGGGTCAAAGCCAGTGAATTCATCAATACTCTCCTCTGTATTTCACGCTGAAGCTCACCTAACACCCTCCTGCAGTTCCCCTGAGGTAGAAATGCAATGCACTGTGATGTGCGCTCACCTTAAATGCACCAGCCCGATGGTCTTGGGTGTGCTGGATTGACAGTCTTTTGTCTTTCTGCTGTTTTATATATATATATATATATATATATATATATAGGAAAAACAAAAAAACTTTGATGTTAGGATTCAATATCTCAGTACTCGTTTCTTGAATACAAACTAGAATGAGTACTAACTTAGGGCAGCCTTAGTGTTTTAATACAACTAATTTGAAAAACAAATGTGATTCTTATAGTATGCATGTATTGGATTATATGAATAATGAATGTGCAATGTATTGTGGTGTAAGATGTAATGAAGGTATGGGTGATATTTCCTACATTTTTTTTGCTTGATTTTCCTTTGATGAAGATTTGAAAATTTACATAGATAGCTACTTTTAGAGTATCTGATGATCTTTCAAAGAAGTCTCTTAACTGAATGTCATTATCAAATTACAACTTTACAACATCTCTGTTATTTGTAATATGAAAAGGCATTACACTTGTTGTAAAATAAACCAAAAAGAAACATTTTTGTCAGGGTGAACCACTAGTTTCTTACTCTATACAGTCTACTATACAGTCAGACATTAGCCATTATGCACAATACATTTAATACGTGCAAATACTAACATTTCACCCAGGCTGATGTAAATATCACATGGAATATGCAAGCTCTTATTTCTGTAAATGAAATTGCTAACCCTGGTGGGTTATCAGGTGCTATTCAATCTACCATATTGTGTGTACTGGCTCTTACTAATGCCTGGCCCTGTAAAATAACTTGTTTTCCAGTTCAGCAACTTACAAGATACTTCAATAAATATAACATTTTACAAGGAAGCTGACTTATGCTTTGTGTTCAGAATAAACAAGTTCTGGACCTACGGGTCACCAAGTGGCTTCCCATGAATAATTCAATAAATAAAAAAACATAAACCCCTCCACATTCGCACACAATAAGAAAGTATATACATATTTTGAATGTAAAACAAAGCAGGATTATAGATAACATTTCAAATGGAAATATGATGTTAAGTAAACCCTTTTGCCCTCACTTGTGTTGCTGTCCCCTCTCTTACCACTTTCTTCTAGCTTATACAACTCAATGGGTAAATTCATTTAAGCCTCTACTCCTTGATCAATGGTGTTTAATGCAGCAGGTAGAAATCAATGATGAAAACCTGAATGCCACTCCTAACACTGTGCAATTATGGTTTCTGACAGGTTTGCAAAGTCTGCTTCTAACAGCTTATTGAAGTTATCCAGCTGTGAACTGATCGTCTTTCCATGTGGGAGCCTCCTCTTTTGAAGCAGGCTTTTTCCAAGGAGAAAAGGGATAAACACACTTAATACAAAGGTTACAGAACAGTTGACGTAAAGCTCAGTGTTTCAGAGGTGCAGTCAAACCTCTCTTTAATAAATCCCAGTCACAAATCTTTGGAGATGAATATTACTGCAGAGAACTTTTGAAACACATGACATCTTGAAAATAAATCAGTAACAAGGTGGCAGTGTCTCAGATGTGAGCAAATACCCACGGCTTTCGCAAGATATTAAAATAAATAAATAAAATGAAACCAAACAATAATAGAAATAAACTATTAAACACAGATGTAGTAGTTAACATATGGAATTATAAATAAGCTCTGTGTATAGACAAGAAAGTAAAATAGTCACATTTGTATCACTGCCTTTGCATGTACTTGTTGTAACTACTTTTGATTTCTTATTTTTAGTTATAACAATATTAATAACACTCCCGTGAATATTTTGAACATACATTTGAAAATTATCTATATTGTTTTCAGTTTTGCTTATTTTTGTCTTAGTAAAAGTAAGCAAGTGCCTTTTTCTGTGTTCAGTTACCATTGAAACAAATGCAACCCCAGTTATTTGAAAAAGGAAGCACTGCCCAAGGGGGAGGGGTTTCTGCGCACTTCTGTAGGAACCTGATCGAAAAGGTTCACCATGGGGCTATCAGCAGAACTGTCGCTCGTTCTCTCCTGACCTTCTCCACACCCTCACGCGTGTGAACAGGGAAACATGCATTGAGGGCACTGGTCAGTGTTTGCACCAGGGGCACGCAACAACTGAAACGCTGCCGCGACAAGTGGAGTGCCTAGAGGGCTTGCCACTGTAAGTGTGTCTCCAACCGGCAACGTGTATGGACACGGGGGCACTGCAACATCACCAAATGCAACCTTGTTGTTGCTGGACAGAACACTGTATATTCCTAACACCAGGTGCAGGACACAATTGCCGCGTAGGCCCGTAGGCTTAACCACACCGCGTGTCCCTGGTTTTCCGGGTCCGGACGCAGGGTCCATGGTCCGAGGGTGCCGAGGGTAGTAGACCACCAGTTGTAGGGGAATCTAAAACCGAGGCCTGCACATACGGACAAGGAGGCTAAGCAGGGCTCGTTCTCAGCAAACTGAAAGAACAAGATCTCCTACAGCCACTTTACTGCCACTGCTGGCGCTCCTGCTGTGGAGGAAAAAGCCCTGTGGACAAAAAACCAACACAGCAAGCTATCGGATAATATATGGCACTATATTAACATGATTATTAGTTTTAAAATGCTCTATTTGTAGCCAAAACTGAAACCGAAAGTGCAACCGGGGCCCTGGGCCACGGACAGAACAGAGTCAGATTAGCTATCAATAATAACTAATACAGTACAAATAGAGACACAGACACAGTAAATGGTGGTGAACAATACAGCTGTGAAGCCAAGCAACTGATTAATTATTGTTAATAATAACAAAGGGTCTAATGCACAAGACACAGAGAGCTCACATTCTCGGGTTCAGGTGAAGAGGCAAAAGAGGATGAACCTGCGTTGACATCACGTTTTATACAACAGGAAGTGGGAAGGGACCTGTTCTGAGTGATGAGCGCAGGGGCCAATGGCAGCTTTGATAGAGTGATGTTTTCAATCGGATTCCTACGGAAGTTCCCATGGGCAGTTCTTCCAACTTGAAAGATAACCATAAATTAATTTGTTCTTAATCATTTACACTTTATCTGTTCTGCAAGGATGCTGCTCAAATACTGTCCCTTGCAAGCCTAATAAGTGTTGATTAAATTAAATATAGATTAATTAAAGCAGAGGTACAAAATGTTTTTGTAATTCGTAAAGATTGCATCTCAAGTTAAAGGCACCAATTGAGAACTGTATTACTTTCCCAAAATGTTATTGATTCAGATGTTTCTTTAGTTGGTAAGCTAATCTGTAAAGAGATCAAAACTCTATGCTTGGTATCTATGCTTGGGCTAAACTAGAGTGAAAAATAGATGTACATTCAGTACAAATAAACATTTCATAATGTTAAGTTAATAACATGTAATTAAGATTCTATGTACCATTTGTAGATCATAAATAACTTGTAAAAACAACAAACATAAATGTAACCAAGGAATTTATCCAGAACTATGTAAAATATAATGTTATTGTAGTTCTCTACAATAACGTAGCTATGTATCTTCTTGTTAATAATATTATTATTATTATTATTATTATTATTATTATTATTATTATTATTATAATTATTAATAATACATTATACTCATTTTGCTATAGTTGTTTTCTATTTTCAATTGCTTTACGAAGCTCTATCCTTGAGAATGATATTTTAGGGTTGAAAAACAATAAACTTACCAACCGTGCTGACTAGAAAGATGCTTGGAATATATTCACAGTTGTCTCACTTGAGTGACTGACAGGCGAGAAAATTATCATGTCATGCCATGTATACGCATGCATGATTGAATCACATCATGAAAATCACCAAATTATATCAAGTTAATACAGTGTAAGCTGATGGTGGATCAGCTCAGCAGTGTCCTCACGGAATGCACAGAGGTGAACGAGGAGCAAACTCACTTTTGCAGACTTCTGCAAGAAAAGTGTCAGATGCGCACAATTTCATTCACAAACCAATTAAGTTTGTCTCTTGGTTCTATACAACACATATCTAGGTGGTACATGTGCTAGTTTATTTGTGGACAGAGTTCTATCTTGTAAATGTATTATTTTTGAATGTGGAAGAACTGTATTAAGAGAGAGAGAGGTCAGTTGAACTTTTGTGTAGAGATTATTATAATATTAAAGAATGCTTTAGATTATGTGGCCCAATTTAATATTAAATAGATATTCAATTAAATATCTATTAAGATTCAATTATTTGATCGTTAAAGTTCAATATAATGTTGATGTAATATCTATCTATTCCTGAAATCTGTGCCGAGTAATATCATGCTAAAAATGATAGATATTACATTCATATTCTATAAATATTTATTTAGCATTTAGATACATGTTAATTGATTATCAGGCAAATAACCATTTTTAAAATTAGATTGGGCCATGTAATCTAAAGCGATTATTCTTTATTGCCATGCTGTATCTATGTATGTATGTACGTACATCTTAGAACCACAATGGTCAAAATATTTCATGTTCGAGTAATTTGTTAAAACACAAAAATAATCTGAACCCACAATGTGGCAAAACAACATGCAAAAAATGTTATCTTTCAAATCGGAAGCACTGCCCAAGGAGGAAGGATTTCTGCACCAATCGAAAACGTCACTCTATCACTCAAAACAGGTCCCTTCCCACTTCCTGTTTTATAAAACGTGACGTCTGCTTAGGTTCGTCCTCTTTTGCCATTTCGTTGGACCCAAGAATTTGAGCTTTCTGTGTCTGTGTGTTGCATTAGACCTTAAAAACTGCATATTTCGGTTGGCTGGCTTCACTAATAGTGTTGTTCACCACTGTTTCACTACATTTCTGTCTCTATTGTGTGTCTTATTAGTTATATTTATAACTAATTTCAATCCTGTTTGTCTACGCTCTGGAGCTCCAGCTGCGCTTTCGGTTTCAGTTTCAGTTCACACATAGAGCATTTCAAAATAATAATCATGTTAATATAGTGCCATATATTATCCAATTGCTTGCCGTGTTGGTTTTTTGTCCAACAACTTACAACAGTCCCTGCAGCTAGCCAGGGTCTACCCTGTTACACCCTCGGCCCAGCCTCACAGGCAGCCTTCAGGAGCTCGATGTCTCCCGACCTCGGCTCTCAAGCAGCAGCCCAGGCAGCAGTCCCGCCCCCCTACCGATCTTCGAACCGGCAGGCGGGGGCCCCCCCTGACAGCCTGGCGCCAGGTCTTACGTCCAGGCCCCTGGCGGTCTGACATGGTATGTGTTCGGAAGATGGCTGGTGGACCTCCGCCCCCTTCCCTTCCTGTGCTACGGCCCTGTGACATTCCAACAGTCTGTGGCCCACCCATATACCTTCCAGCAACTACAAACTATAATAGTTGGCAACTCTCTGTAGTTTCAGGCCCGTCCACCCCCCTTCAAAGCAGCGCCTCTCGCATTGGATTGTAGACACCATTACCATGGCCTACGAGTCCACCGGGACCCCGGTGCCTGAACACCTGGTGGCCCATTCGACTCGAGACGTTGCCATATCATGGGCCCTTTTTCAAGGTGTCCCCTTGGCAGACATTTGTGCAGCTGCAGCTTGGGCCTCGCCGCTTACATTTGCCCGGTTCTACAGGTTGGATATGATGGGACCGGTCCCTTCCATTGGGAATCCGGTGTTGCCTGCAGTTGAGCCCCAGTAGCCTATGGGCTCTGGCTTCTGATTTCCTCTCGCAGTCTTTCCCTGTCCTGATGGAGCTATTTGAACTGTGCCTTTCCCTTCCACTGGACTATGCCTTCCAGTCGAGCACCCACGCAGGCTGCTCCTGGACTTGCTGACAGCCTGTCAATGTATTCCCAGGGTCTGTCATGCAGCCTACAGGTACATTGCCTTATGAGGCCACCCAGTATATAGTTCGTTCATTATTGCATTGTGCTGCGGTGGTGCATGCATCTGGCACAGTAGAGCTAATGTTGCCCTGCGTTAGCTGGTCTAATCAGCAGCCGTCAACTGCTCCTGTGTTCCGCGGGTGGTGCATGAGTTGGTTCCTTCGTCCCATGGTGAATATAGTTAGTTTGTATGACATTGTAGAGCTGGTGTGGCCTCGCTCCTAGCTGTGCTAGTGCAGCAAACGGCCAATGCTCCCATGTATGCGAAGAGTGCATGAACGGTTTTCCTGCATACTGCAATGTTTATGGTTTGATTGTCATGGTAGAGCCTGCTGTTGTCCTGCATTAGCTATGCTAATAGGTGACAACTGCTCCTGTGTTATGTGGTGGGTGCATGATTTGCTTCCTGCACCCCGCAATGTGTATAGTTCTTATGACAGCACAGTGGAGCTGGCCTCTCTATACCATTCAGTGAATGGAGGACGCACAAGTTGCTTGAATGCCTGCGCCATATATTGTGCAAGTAGATATACAACCTTGCTCCTAGATACACTAGTAGAGCAGTTGGCCTTTCTATTGTGAGTGGAGGGCGTACGAGTTTACCTCTGTAGTCCCATTTGTATATGCTGATTGCAGACAGCTCCCGGTAGAGCGTGACTGCGGTCCTTGGTCCTCGCTCCTGGGCAGCCCAGGTGTGACCCCAAGGGGCCTCTGTGGCTCAGGTCTGGAGTTGGAGTGTTGCTGAGGCCCCGTAGCAGTACACCTCGGGGCAGACTCCCTTATCAGCTCGCTGCCTCTTCCCTTGCGACGGTTTTGTTATACAGTAACCCCTCCCCCTTGGGCAGTGCTTCCGACTTGAAAGATAACGATAGGTTGCGTATGGAATCCCGATTATCTGAAAAAGGAAGCACTGCCCAAGGGTTGCAAGGTCGTGGGAGAGTCCTGCTCCTGGCAAAAGAGGATGAACCTGCGCTGATGTCACATTTTATAGTACAGGAAGTTGGAAGGGACCTGTTCTGAGTGACGAGCGCAGGGGCCAATAGCATCTTTGATAGATTGATGTTTTTGATCGGGTTCCTACGGAAGTGTGCAGAAACCCCTCCCCCTTTGGCAGTGCTTCCTTTTTTGGATAACCGGGGTTGCATTCGCAACCTATCATTGATTTTAATTAAAGATAAACATTTCAGTAATGCAGTGCTTTTCTCAGCTCAGATTAAATCAGAGAACCTAACAGCTTGTCTGTGCCTGTAATAGATAACAACTGTTACATACTATCTATGGAACTGAACCGTTCAATGGCACAATAAGTGAACAGCATGTAAAGGTAAGATGCTCATGGGGTTGGTCTTCCTAAGAGAAAGAAAAATAGCACACATATTGATGAAGCTTGAACACCTGAACCTCTGAATTCACATTCTACATTACCGTTTTAGAAACCAGCCAGATGGCATGATTACACCTGCTTATGTTCTCCCTGGGTTCCTAATTCAAGCAATTATAACACGGCATTCAGGATGTAGGAATTAATTTTGCAAAAATAAATATTAGAGCCATTAGTAGAGCTATACAAATTTCCAAACATGATTTAAATTAAGTTAAGACAGAAGTAATCTCAAGCAGCTCATCAACTACACCCCCGCCCCCCAAAGAATGTTTTTAATTGTTTAACTGCACAGGCAAAACCATAAACTAAAGTATAAAATGTATTGGAGGAAAAACTGCATTAGAAAAAAGAGTAAACACAAAATACATTAATAGTGTAGCAGTAGATTTAATTACATTAAGCTATTAGACTTGCCTATATGAAAAGCAAAGTCTATATAATGCTATCTTCATGCACAGGATTAGTCCAATGGAATTCTTAGACAGCTCATTTTTTAATGACGTCTTGAAATGTTAACTATTTTGTTGCATGTCAAGAACACATACCAGAGACTAGGAAGTCTTGGCTTTTGATTTATAATTTTTGTTAGTATTGACCTAGATTGACTGCATTGGGGGTCAGTGAGGATCCAGAGAAGCATTGTTGGTGGAACAAAGAGACAACCAGACAACTACCAAAACTAGTACAGAGACTTTGTGAGAGATTCAACCATGAAACACCAATACATACACAGCCCTTGGCCTGGCTTTTAGTAAGGGTGTCCTGATGTGTCCCCCTGGTATCTGACAAGCTACTTCATCAACCAATGGTAGCATGGCATCCAACAGCATTCCCATGGTAGCCAAAAAAGACAATCGGACATCTGTGGGAGATTAGGCCTAATTATGGGTTGGGCAGTCTTCCTCCCTCACCACAGTGTTGTTATTATTGTTAATCTATTTATTTTTAATATGAAAAGGAACTGCATAAAATTGCTAAACCAAACTGTCATTTTAGCTTTCATTCTGTCATTACATTATATGCTTAATGTAGCATTCACAAACACATTTCTTAATGATTAACTCTGTTCAGTTGTGACAGATATTTTGATCACATGCTGTCTCTCAGAGAACACGGGAATCTCATTTCATACTGAAAATGCAAATTAAATTAAATCACTGCTGGTATAGTCAATGTGAGACAATCTAAACACTTTTGGTTATAATGGGTTTATTTCATTTGAGCCTATATTAAAGTATTTTAAAATATATATTTTTTAAATCTCATTTAAAACCAGATGGGTATTTCACTCAGATTTAAACACCATTATCCAAACAAGTTTCTAATGTATGTTTGAATGTACCAGATCATATATATTCAATTTCCATTACTATAATTAACTGATTTTGAAATTAGTAGGATCCTTATCTATCCCTAGAGGAGCCTAATGAGCATCAGGGGAGTGTGAATAGTACGTGAGATATGGACGTATTCTACTCTCTTTGTGTACATTAGATCTGCAAGCTAATAAAGAGCAGGCAATCACACATTGGATCAGACTGTGTGGTCAAATAATGTTAGGCTCAAGACAGAATAGGAATAAAACACACTGTTTCCTTATCCAGTGATATCTTTAAATCTACTTCCACACAACTCTTAAGTCCTTCCTTCTTGAGACTTGAGTCAGACAATTATGTGATTGTGTCCTTCTGAAACTGATACAGTACTAGTTGAATATAAGCTGACTTATAATAATAATTTTGCATTTACTGTTTAGTCATATCCATAAATTAGTGTACATCAAGAATTATACCTTTCTTTGTTGCAAATACAAACACCTAAAAAAGGATTGTATTATCTTTTTAGAACTCTCCTGTAGATTCCTGATCTGTTAAAAAATTAAATTGAATCAATTTTGTATTTAAATGCATAACTCAAAAACCAAGAACAATATAATTATATTTTTGTAAAGTAGAAAATTGTTTGCTTTACATTAACAAATGTACATATTTCAAGAAAAACATTGCATATATACAACTTTGTATACTTTATAAATATACAGCTATAATACTTGTCATATGTATTATATATACATTTATATGTATATGTGTATAAGACATCATTCTTTGAAATTATATTGTGACAGTTTTTTGTTTATTTTTTGCCATGCAGAAATATTGCTTCAACATTTCTTGGCGGCTGTAAAGGAAAATAAAAACATCTGTCACACAGAACAAATAAAAAGTATGATCACTGACTAAACTAATAAAATATAATGCCTTGCTTATAACATATATACTCAAACAACATATAATAATAATTACTTTAAATTATTTTGTGCATTATTTAATATCTTTTGGAATGTTAAAAACATTAACACTTTTGTTAATGTTTAACAACATCTTTCTAATCATCAGCAACAAAAACCTCTTATCTGAAAGTCCTCCACATCATCCAGATCGATGTCTAAGACTGACAAGATTGATTCTGAGTCGCTTTCTAAACTCATCTCAGCTACATTCTGTGCCTAGAAAAGTTTCCTTTTGGACACCGCCATGTTGACATTGGAAAATGTCAAATGCCGATAGCTTCAAAAGTTCAAATATAAATCTACATAATTTTCACTTCCAGGTCAAATCTGAATGTCTTCTCTGTATGGGGACAGTGCCATGGACAATGTTAATGCGATGTTGATTACGGTAGTGTCTACAGTATGGGCACCAGTGGGCATTTTAGGATTCATATGGATGGTTTCATATTTACACAAAGCATTGACTTCCACGAAGGTGGGGGTTGAATTTCTCCATTATTTCCAGAATTGGATTGAGCCTCAGATTGGTAGTAGCTTAAAAAAAACGTTCTTGCCTCTGTCTGGTCTTCAGCTGCTATGTTTTCTATTAGGCTGTTGCTGGAATTAGGGTTAGAGCTAAGGTTAGGGTTTCATATTTACCATCAGCATTGACTTGTAATAGGGGGAGGGTTGCATTTCTGCAGTGCTTCCTGGATAGAAATGAGCTGCAGATTGGATGAATTGTTGCCTCTGGTTGGTGTACACTTCCCATGTATTGTATTGGGATTTTACCTGGAATTATAGTTAGAACTGGGATTAGAGGTTAATATTTCCAGTCAACTTTGACTTCTAATAAGGTAAGTGTTGCGATTCTGCAGTGATTCTTGAATGAAGAGGAGCTGTAGATTGTGTGTGTGTTCAAGTAATATTTCTGCCTATGGCCTGTGAATAGTTGCCATGTTTTCCATTAGGATTATGCTGCAATTAGGGTCAGAGCTAGGGTTAGGGTTTTATATTTACTGTCAACTTTGATTTCTATTATCGAGAGGGTTATGTTTCTGCAGGGCATCCTGAAAGGAGATGAACTACAGATTGGCTGTAGCTTCAAGCAATATGTTTGCCTCTGGCCTGTGTATAGTTGACATGTTTTCCATCAGGATTGTGCTGCAATTATAGTTAGAGGTCTTATATTTACAGTCAACTTAGACTTCAAATAAGGTGAGTTGCATTTCTGCAGTGATTCTTGTATGAAGAGGAGCTGTTGCTGACACAAATCCTACTATCTGCTATCAGCTTCCCTGAGTCAGAAAATACATGTTTATGCTTTCTCTTTAGCAGTTATCTTTCTTAAAAGGGGTGAAACAAGAATTCTCAAACTGGCTTTAAACTTGAAAGCTTTTTAGTTAAGCAAAGCAAAGAAGAAGGTACACAAAGAAGGTACAAGCCTATTGGCTGCCTCAGAAAATGAATAGTAAAAAAACAGTATTTAAACACACCCCAGACAGTGCCCCCTGCCATGTTATGGAATTCACCTTCACCTTCCCAGCCTCCACCTTTGTTCTGGCTGCAATGTCAAAGGAGTGGTGTGACAGCTGCACTGCCCCCTGCCCAATGCTTGACACCAGTCCGGCAAGCAAGCATTGACAAAATGAACGTTGGGCAGGGACCCCTTGAATGTGAGACCAATGTCAAAGTCTATGTTAAACTATAACAATGTCAAGAAACTATTAACTTATCAGATGAGTTGTACCAACTGAACCTGTTTAATGGGTATCTACAATAAATGTTGATGGTCTTTTGTCCTATTCTGATGGTGTCAAGGCTTATTCAATACTCATTCACTTCAGCAATGGACAGCAGAGCAGTGCTACAGGAAAAGATGACCAGAAGGTTGAAAAGAGTGCTGCAGATTGATGCACTGAAATCATGTTATAAAATCTCTAATAACCCGTCAGCTCTGTCAGGGTTGGTTTAGTATAAAAAACCTGCATCAGTGTCCCCTATTGCCTAGCAATGAAAGCTTAATAAAATATTTGCACTAAGGCACTTCTATCAAATGTAGCTCTGTAGCGCAGGGCTGATTCATGAAGCCTTCTATATGGCTGTACAGATGAACTAGGAAGTCTGTTAATGAAGTGCCATGGCACACCACTATGTCAACTTTAGTGTGTCTCCCGAGACTCTGAGCATATGCTTATGCCTTTAATAAGAGTCTCGACTACCTGGGATTCATACTTCTGAGGAAGACTAGCAGCTTGCCTCAACCACCTGAAGTTAATGAACCTTTTCAAGTATGAATCATCCAGCCCAACTAAAAGAAAAATGATGAAAGTGTTCCTCTTTTCATGGAAGACTGCAGACCTCTCATATTGCATAATTCCTAGGATCCTGCATAATGAAAGCCTAGGACAGCACTATGATGCCCCATTATCAGAAATGATACTTTCAGTAGCAACTGAAACAGTAATTAAGTTATTCTATTTCTTTGTGCTGATTAAGTGACCAGGGCAATATAGATAATCTGGAATGAGACACTGTATTACCAATGGCTATCTGGGAAAAGACAGAAGAGAGACCACGCTCTGGCATTACCCGATAAAGCCTTTCATGACTTGAGGGAATATAAACCAAAACCCTGGAGTTTTTACTTAAACATTTCACAATGCTACTGCACAACGTCTCTAAATTGTTTGAAAATAGTATTTGTGCCATGATCCATCTACCAAATACAAATTGCATTTATGGCATTTACAATCCTATTTCAAATAGGCTAATGTCCCCCTAAGAAGATTCACAACTACATATTAAATTAACTCATACCCTTAACCTTAATAGTAAGATCCAATTCTATTCACTTTTTAGCTAAAGGGAAAGCTGAGGGAATTAAATGTATTAAGTCTTCCAGATGAGGAGCAGTACTAATTTGATGGTGAATTGGTTTTTATGCCGCACAATGGTCTGTTATAGTATAGTGCCCTTTACAATATAGAGATTTAATTTAGGAATATAGGCCATCTTCATGTTACATTCAAGGAAAGGTATGGCAGTGAGATCTAATTGTATTGTTTGGTATAACAACAATTTAAAATTCAAAAAACAAGGCAAAAGAAAACAGATACAGGATACAAAGAAAAAAAACTTTAATATGGTTTTAAGGGATTTGTACATTTAATCTCATGAATCAGTGTTAAATAATTACATTACATGGTGTCTTGATATTGCTACGAGATATTACTTCTTTCTCAGTTTCAAAAACAAACAAAAATAAATGTGTAGGTATGACAAAATCTATATGATCAGTGGCCGCTGTGTTCTCCAGCAATAACTGTTTCACTACTTGCGTATAGACCAGGGGCCTCCCAGTGATTCCTTGCTATAACGTAGAGGGAATCACCTTCTACTACTTCCTTTCTTAAGTTTTCAATTCTGTTCATATTTTGCGCTTCCTTTCAAAATATACTTATAATTACCTTCCTGAGTTACAGATCGAAGTTCTGGATACTATAAAGTTAACTATAAAGTTCTGGACACTATAAAAAGGTAAGAGGACATTTAATATTATGTTTTATCTAAACACTGACTAAGTTTCATGATGATTAAATTATTAGAATGTAGTTATTTAATGCCTGGAATCTCCCATGGTCAAACCGGCAAGCCATCACTGTGGACGGAAAATCTGTGAAAATGGTCCTTCATTCAATCACAGTTTTTGTTTAAGTTTAATGATAAAGTAATATAAGAAAATAGTATAATTATGCAGATGTTAGTTGGCCATAACTTCCTTATCAATGAAGGTATGGGCATGGGTTTGGTATCATTTTTTTTTAACCCTCTATCTGTCTTCACCAAGGGTCAAGGGTTATTGGTGACATTTAAAAATATTGTCACATAAAACGTGATTAAAAAATGTCTAAACTATAATTTAGTTATATTTATGTATGAAGTTAACCTCTCCAGGTTATTTATATTCATATATTCTAACAGTAAATTAAAAGGAAGTGTATCCACCACCATACAATTATATTAAGACAAAGAATTAAATGCCATAATCAGCAGGAACAATTAGGCGTCAAGAGAGAAAATCAGGAAAGGAATCCATAGACAATGTATTAAGTAAAGCACTTGGATACTGTATTGTGTATGACCAGCTCTTGTAGACATATTGCAGGCACTAGAAAGGATCCAGGTTAATACATGGTTTTATGTTACTTTAACATAGCCAAATCAGATAGCTATTAAAAACAAATTAGTATGCATATATTATAATGGGTTTTAAAGTTTGGATGAATATCATTATATTGGGATTCATTTTCCAGCAATTCTAAATATTTTAATCTTTAACATTTTATTTTTCCATTCCTTTGCATTTAAGTTATTTAAAGTCAGAAAAAGCATGACACCTGAATGTTATTTTAAACCCATGGTACTTTTCTATGACAAGCTGCCACTGTATCTATAGATGGAGAAGATGCCAGGTATTGCAAGAGAGTGGTTTTATATTATTCTTATTTAGATTTCAGCACGCAAGATTAAAAGATGAATTTGAACTGCATGTAAAAATGCTGAACAAAGAGCTCATTATTTTCTGTTGTGACAACAGGACTGGAACACTTAATAGATCTTACAGGTAGATCAAGAGAATTGTGAAATAATGGCAGTGCTTAACTGCCCCAGAGTCTCTTCAATCTTTTTGCATCCAATTGTCTCCTTACAGATGTCTCTATCAGATAGCAGCTGCTTTCAAAAGAGCAGGTCAATAAATTTGTTTGACTTCTACAAAGACATCTGCTACATTAAACAGAACATGCATTTTAACAAATTGTTGTTATATCTACTATAGTAACAGTAATCAGTTCTGCATTTTTCCATTTCTAAACACCTGCTACAATGCAGTACCTGCATAACAATGGAAAATAAGAAGGGATGCTGATGAGATGAAATGCAAAAATATGTGTGTCAACCTTGGCTCAAACAGTACTTATTCAAACTTTAATTTTTTTTTTTTTTTTTTCAAAAGTTTGGTAAGAGAGAAATCCCAAATTAATATATATACTGAGGCTAATGTGTGTTATTTATTGAAAGCCAAGGCCAAAATGGGATATAAATAATGGAAAGAAAGCCAATTATTCCCAAGGCTTTTTTGAAAAGGAAATGTAGACCAGATGGCAACACCAGATTGATCTCCCCTACTTGGTACTCACAAAGTATCTCTTGTTTCAATTTCCCCAAATATGTCCAACCTCTTTCATTTTAAGATGTTACAGATTTTAAAGCTAGAAGCCACTGGCTGGACTGAAGTATACCTTTAATTTCAAGATAGCTTGTAATGCTATTAAAACCCCTGTAACCCAATTTAGTTGTTTGATACATTTGAGCTGCAACTCAGCTTTATCTCTATAAATAAAATCAACAATGAACTGCATTTATATCGGCTCCTGCTTTAAGTTAGCAGGAAGAGAATCCTCAACGAATGTTGTAATGCAAGCTTGTTTTGTTAAGCCAGATGACTCAATCCATTGTTGAATTATTCAATTCCAAATTGTACTGGAAACGACTAGGATCACCAGGCTATTCACATGCAGGATAAACAATGATATTTTGCTTACAACACCACCCTCCCTCCAAAAAATAAAAAAGAAGTGCTGTAGAGCTCATTTGACAGTGATGCTTATTTTCATGTTTTTGAAGTTTTGGCTCTTAAGCTTGTTGGAAGCTTCTCCAATACAGACATCTCTTGCCACACATAACTCCTAATCTCCAGGTCTTAATTTAGTCCATCTGCCTTTCAAAGCCTAAGATTCCAGTCGCTTTAGCTCCACCCCTGTAATTTTTTAATGCAGATGATTGAAAAGCAATGGTTTACATATAAATTAGCTCCCCCATGGAATTAAAACAAACAAACAAATTGTTAACTAAATAATATAAATATGCAACATGTCAATAATATTTAGTTTGGACTAAATCTTGTCATTGCTAATATGTTTTAACCTTACAGTAGTGTATGACAAAACACAGTTCTCAGCATTGCTCACATTCCTACATTTTTCAGTCCTTAAAAGCCTTTTTCCTGTTTGCAGTCTCCTGTGGGAAAAATAATGCCAGGTTCAACTCTCTCAATAAACAGTCTTGGTAAATTGTGATTCTTCCTCAGTGCATCATCAAAATGTGGCGCTTACCTTTGGGAGGATCTCACTTGCTCTTATCTTTGTGCAGCTCCAGGAATGTAAAGCACTTAAGAAAAATTGGTGAGGTTACTGTCAGTCTGAGGTTGCACAGTGAGAGCTGGGAGTTGTTACTCTAAAGTGATTTCTAAACTAATATGTCTTAGTTGTGCTTGTATTCCCCTACATTAAAATTTGTACTGTCCTTGTGTTCTATCTAGGATTTTAATATCAAGGAAACTGAAAATACAAATAATATATGATTATTTCAGGGTCACTGCTGGTATATCCTGCAGAACTGTAAGAGTCTGTTAGATCCTGTTTCTTAAATTTCCTAATACTGTGGTACTTTTTAAACCTTACAATGTGTTAACCTTAATAAGGATGCAATGCAACCTCACACAGAAAGAAAAAAATGGAAGATCTAGTTAAGTTATTGTAAAGGCAGATTTTACTATCAATAAGTACAGAAGAAAAAAAAAACACAAAAACACAATGTAATATTAGCACTTCTTATATTTCATAATCAGTCAAACCAAATTCACACATTTAATATTTAGAACATCAAATGCATTTAAAAATCGCATTAAA